>NC_045698.1:42259373-43623540 GCF_009834535.1 Camelus ferus | reverse complement strand
TATTCTGTTCTGTTGATCTATGTATAAAATTTACCATTTTAATTTCTTCTTTTTATTCATTACATGTAACTTGTAAAATGCCCTTCCTAAAATGATGCTTTCAAAAGCCTTCTGGTTCCGTATTTCAAACCAGTAAATCTCTACTTTAGTTTTGAGGTAGACACCAGATACAAGGAAAGAACTGCCCATAGGAAGCACTTGTTAAAGGTTTTTATTTTTTCCTAAATTTTAAAGACTCCCATTTTTGACCCACCCTACCTACTCAGTTTCTTTTGTGTCTCACAAATTTTCCATGCTCATACTTGCCTCCAGGCTTGTTTTTAATGCCTTGAGAGCATCTTCACAGCAAATGCAGGTTTCACTTTTACAGCTTCTCATCTGTTAGAGCCTATGGCAAACATCATGAGGGATAGCATTGTTATCAAACAATGATAATAATGATCATTATCATTTCTAGGGAGCTGGTACTGTGTACCAAGCACTGTACTAAGCCATTTGTTCTTCCAGGTAGCATTCTCTCATCTTCTCTATCCTCAATTCTGAAAGCACTTGTAGTCTATGTTGTAAAATTTACCACATGATAGCACTTCCAACTACCTGAAATCCTGTCGGCTATTTAGTTGTGCATTTGTTTATATTGTCTCTTCTCAGTGAGAATGTAAGCTCCATGAGGACAGAGACTTTTTCACCTACACTGCTATAGCCATAGTGTCTGACAAATGGCACACATTAAGAATGAATACAGCTTAGAATTACATGGGTACTTTCTGTTACTTTATTTCATATATATTAGTCTTTTTCCAGTAATAGTATGAGGTTCTTTAATTAGTGTTAGATCTTTTAAGTTTGTATGGCATAGTATCCCTAAATATAGCAACAATATTGTTCTTCAGTAAGTGGTTGAAAATTGAAATACTAACTGAGGGCCTCAAAAGATTGACTTGTTCTCTTTCCGGAAAAATAGTTTAAAGGGAAGGGGTAAATTTAAATCCTTAAATGTTTTTGTTTATTTATGTTCTCATACTCCACTGAGCTGCATTTCAGCTAACTTGTTGAATATATTTCTACATGCACACACAAAGTTTCAAGTTACTTTTGTGTACTGATAATGTATTTTATTGGTTAGTATTCTACAAAGTGGGGAAAGATCAATTTGCACTTAAATTCTAAACTGAGATATATTTAAAACAAATATTTATGATTAACTTTTTTGCTTAAAAATATTTTGAAATTATTCATGACTGTTTATGGCTTTGTGAACTTCACTATATCTTTTGTGTACAGCAAGTAAGATGTTTAGTGTTAACATTTTGTATAATAAGTTTAACAACTGGTGGGGCAAGTCTTCCCATCTTATTCTTCGTGAGGATCTTGGCTGTTTTTTGCCCTTTGCACTTCCGTATAAATTTTAGAATTAGCTTGTCAAGTACCACAAAAACAAACACAAACTTTTAGAATTTTAAAATAGATTCAATAGATTAACTTGGAGTGAATTAACATCTTTACAATATTGAGTCCTCTAATCTATGACATAGCTCTCTTTTTATGTCTTCTTTAAAACCTCTCTGTTGATAAATAGTTGATTATTAAGCAATATAAAACTTAAGTTCCATATAAAAAAAATTTCAGGGAGTAGGTTATTCTGGTTTGCATTTCGTGTTGTGGGATAGATGTCCTCATTGTTTTTTATTTGCTCTGTTCATCTCCTTAAAATTACCCAACTTTGAATCTTACGCCATCAAACTCTACCAGCTGTCATTCCTCCTTGCAGCAGTTATCTATCTAACAAGACTGTCGTGCTTCTTCATTCCTTGAAGATTTTTAGCTCCTGACTCACTGTCACCCTCTGTCACACTATTATTGTAAATCTTGATTTTAATATCCATGTCTTTCCAGTAATGTGGCCTCTCTTTTTCTTGACCTCCTTTCCTCCAGTGATTATATTCTCCATCTTATCTTAGCTAGTTGGTCCTATGATCATACCTGAGAGACTTTGTCATTCTTTCACTTTGTCTCTGTCTGCACCTATGCTCCTACACTGTAGAGGAAACACACATCCATGTTCTAGTTTCACTTTAAATTCATGGCAACTAATCTCAATTGGGCCTTTAATGCTATGCAGTAATCCTACTGTTTCACTCTCTCCCACTCTCATACATCTATTTTATCCACTTTTTTTTTTCGTTCTTAAACCTCCAGTGCTTTTTCCCCACCCTCATTCATAGCTGATGGCCTTAGTTACCATTTCATTTAAAAAAAAAAGAAGCAATCCAAGCAGAACTTCCACAAGCTGCTACCAACACATGTACTCACCTACCTGTATCTGTGCCCCTAATATTCTGTCTACCTTCCGTTAACTGTATATACATCTATCTTAAACCAAGCCCTCTACTTGTGTACTAGATCCAATTCTTCTCCTTCCTCTTCTTTATCTCCTGCATCAGCATTATTTCCTTCTCTTAGTGTATCATATAAAATGCTGTATTTTCCTCCATCTTAAAAAAAAAAAAACTCTCTTGTCCCAATATCTCCCTCCAGCTGGTGACTAATTTCTCCTTTATAGAAAAAATTTTGAAAATGTTATATACTGGATTGCCATAGTTCCTTGCCTTCTAGTCTCTCTTGAATCAACTCCAGTCAGGCTTCCACCATTCTACTGAAACTACTTTATAAAGGTTAAGAATAGCCTTCACTTTTGTGTATTTACTTTAATGAAATTGTGTGACAAATTTCTATAAAACGTTGAGGTATAAAACAACCATTTATTATGCTCAGTGATTCTTTGCATCAAGAATTCAGGCAGGACACAGCAGGACACACATTGTGTCTCTGCTCCACAATGTCTGGGTCCTTGTCTAGAAGACTCAAAGCCTGTGGGCTGAATCATTAGAAAACTTGTTCACGTGCATGTCTGGTGGTTGATGCTATCTTTTGTCTGGGAACCTATCCTTTCTGTGTGGGCTTCTCCACTTGGAGAGGGGCTAAATGTTAGTTAGCCCTAACATCTGTGCTAATTTGGGCTTCCTCACAGCATGGTGGGTGGGTTGCAAGGGTGAGTATTCTGAGAGAGACAGACAGATGTAAGCCTTTTATTATTTAGTCTTGGAAGTCATGTGACAACACTTCCATTGTATTCTATTCATAAAAGTAGTCAGAAACTCATTCTCAGATTCAGGGCTAACAGGCTCTGCCTCTGAATAAGGAATGACAACCTGAACTATTGTTGTGACTATTTTTGGAAAATACAGTCCCCTATCCATATTGTCAAGTAAATTGTCAATTCTCTGTATTTATCTTATTGACCTACTTATCACTAGTATTTGATAGTTCATTATTCCTTCCTTGGACACTTGTCTTGGACTTCAGGCTATCACAGTTTTGTTTTTCCTCTTACCTTACTGGTCATTCCTCACATTATTTAGGTAGTTCTTCCTCATCTCCTTAATCTGTCCAGGTCTGGAACTCTTTTCATTTCTATCTGTACACTCTTTCTTTTCTGATCTCACCCAGCCTCATGGCTTTAAGTATCTGGATGGGAATAACTCTCAAATTCTAGCTCGAAACTTTCCCATGAACTTCAAACATATATATATATATATATATATACACACACACACATACATGCGTGTGCGCGTGCACACACACACACACACACACACAGTTGACTAATTAGCAGCTCCACTAATAGACACCTTAAATTTAGCATGTCCTAAACTGAATTCTTCATCAGCACTCCCTCATGTCTTGCTGAATCTATTTTCTTCTGCCATCTTCTTCATCTCAGTAATTGGCATCTTCATTTTTCTAATTGCTTAGGCCCAAGCTTTTAAAATAATAATTGATTCATCTTTTTCTTTGACACTTTGTATACAGACTGTTAGGAAATCATGGTGACTGTATCTTAATATATTTAGACTTGGACATTTTGTACCACCTCAGTGTTATTCTGGTTCCCATCTTACCTGGATCATTGCAGTAGCTTTCTAACTGGTTTTCTTGCCTCTCTCTTTACTGGCTATAGTTAACCAGAATTATGTTAAAGTGTAATTCAAATCATGTCATTTCTCTGTTCAAAACCGTCTAATCACTTAACATCTCAGCCTCAGTTCTTAAAATGGCCCGTGAAGCCCACATGATCTCATCCTATTGTCTCTCTGACCTCATCTTGTATTCTCTGACTTACTTAGTCTGCTCTGATCACATTGGCAACTTTACTGCTTCAGGAACACAGCAGTCATATTCCTACCTCGAGGCCTTTGTACTTGCAGTTCCCTCACCAGTATCTCTTCCCCTAAATATCCATGTCTTACTTTTCTCTCTCCTTCATGTTTTTGCTTAGTTGTCAACTTCTCATTGACCTTACATGACCACCTTATGTAAAATTACATTGCCCTTGTCTCAGCACTCCCTATGTTTTTCTTCCCTGCCTTTCTTTTCTTCACAGTACTTATAAATTATTTGATTTACAATAGTATATATATTTTAATCTTTTAAATTTATTGTTTTTCTCAACTAGACTGTAAACTCAGTGGTAGGAGGGGTTTTTGTCCACTTTGTTCACTGTTACATTTTTAGCTCCCAGGTGAGTATCTGGCAGGTCATGGGTATTCAACAAATACTGTTAAATGAACAATTTTTACTTTAGGTTTTCTTATAAGGTTGAGAAAGTCACAAGCACATGTCATTGAGTCAGCAAGATCTAGATCCAGATAGTACTACAGATATGGAAGATGTTACAGATGCTGAAGAGGAACTTATTAAAAAATGTGAAGAAATGTGGAAAGATATGGAAGAAGTAAGTATCAAGAGATGAAAGTGATATATTAATTACTATAAAAATTAATTCCATTTCAACAGTAGACTTAGGAAAGAAATAATAGTGCTGGTTCTTGAAAGCCATTAGATTATGATATATATTTATATAGTTTTTAGACCTATATGCTTTCATTCAAGAAACATTATACTAGGTAAGCTGTAGAAAGAGAAAAAATTATGGCAATCCTTGCCCTCAAGGAGATTATCATCTAAGGAGGCAATAGCAATTATATTAGAAGTATTGTGTTAAAGTGCAAAGAATATGTGTGTACTTAGGAGAAGTACCAAGCCTAGACTGAAGGAGTCAAAGATAGCTTTCTAAAAGCTATCTAAATGACTCAATTCATTTCTAAAGGATAAATAGGAATTAGCCTGTGAAAATGGGGGAATACAAAGCAGAAAGGACAAAATATATAATGGTTGGAAGAGGTTAGAGAACTCTAAGTAGAATAGTTTGACTTATGTAAATTAGGACTCATTTTGTTGAGTGGATATTATGGTAAATTAGTAAAGAATTATAAACATGAAGATATATGTTGAGGTTTGGGAAAATTACTCTGGTGATTTTGGAAAAGATGGAATATGGAAGAGTGAGACTACAGGTAGAGCCTTCAGGAGGCTCTAGTAGTAGTCCTGGTAAGAAGTACTGAAAGGCTCAATCCTGTCATTGCAAATAGAAGAATAGATTCAAGAGATATTAAGGAAGTTGGACCAAAAGGACTTGAAGGTTAATTGTTGTGGACTGAGGAGGGGGAATTACAGATAGTTTTAGGTTCCTGGTTTGGGCCATTGAGTGGTCAGTAGGGTTATTTCCTAAGATAGAGAACATAGAGGTGGGGACGGTATAGCTCAGCGGTAGAGTGCCTGCTTAGCATGCACAAGGTCCTGGGTTCCCATTAAAATACATAAAATAAATTTAATTACCTCTACCAACAAAAATTAAAACAAATTAAAATATATATATAGAAAGGGGAGAACACATACTTAGGGAGTTTAAGTGGAAGTATGATTTAATTTAGAAAATGTTGTGTTTGAAAGGTGTGTACATTTTCTAAGTTAATGAGATAGAGTCACTTCTGGTACACTGTATGCTTGTAAAAATTTGTTGTACTTAAAGTAGTGTAATGTATGATATAGGCCATAGACATTTTTTGGATCATATTCTTCCCAGTAAAGTTAAGGCAGGTTAGTGGGTTTTTTTCCTTTTTTTAAAATTATTTTTTAACATATAACCTTGGTACACTGGATCATGACTGTATTTTGAAGATACTTTATATAATCTTGTTTTTTTACTTTTGAAAATTTTTTTAATACAGAAATTTAAATTTAAAAGTAACAAATTTTACTGCAACTAAAAATAAACACAAAATTTAAATTGTCCATATTTTTACACAGATATAAATCACTTAACAATTGTGGGGTTTTTTTTTTAATGGAAAAGAAGCAATGTCTCCTGAAGGCTTTATTTTCTTGTGATCTTAACTATCTTCTTACCTCTTTTCTAATTTTTCTATAGTGCTTTCTCTCTTTTTTTTTATATTTCCCATTTTTCCATTGTATAGTTTCTAATTCACTCAAGTTGTTAGTTTGTTTTTTTTTTTCAATGCTCATTTTTTCATTCTGTATTGAGTCTGTTATCTACTTTTACTTTTGATGTATTCACCTTGTTTGGCTGCCTTCCTGATCTTCTTGCTTAGGAAGTGAGGAATTTAAACAAACTTTTCTCTTACATCAGATATTTGTGTATTGTTTTAGTGGAATATTACACTGACTGATATAAAAGGACAGGGAAAGGAAATTGTCTGTGGGTTATATAGTGTGTGACTTGTTTTTCTTTACTTTTTAAATCAAGTGTCAGAATAAATTATCACTTGTTGGAACTGAGACACTCACTGATTCAAATGCTCAGGTATGAATCCTTTTGTTCTTCCTAAAAAATAGGTAAGTGGAATTCATTGTGTTTAGATAAGAAGTGTGTCCATCTATATTTATGCCAAGTATAATAGCTTTGTTAATACCTGTATGCCTAATGATTTGGAAGATTTCTACTCTTTCTGATTTAAGAGAAGTATTCTAAAATTTTTTGAATAAGATGTTATAAATAAATAAGATAATATTTTCTTTATTGTTTATCTAACAACCGTATACATTTAACTTTGAGTGAATTGCTCATTGGCTGCTATTATGGTACCTTGTTAAAAATTAGAATGAAGACCATCCTACTTTATGTTAGATGCAGTAGCCAGTTATTTTACTGTCCAAGTGGAATCTTAACTAGTTTTACCCTAAGCTTAAAAAAAGGATTAAGATATTCACTTTAATAATCAAAGACCTATGGAATTAGTTTAGGAATATACTAGTGGATCAGTGCAACAGATTAAGAATTTAGAATATGACAAAGGTGATAGTTCAATCTTTGCGAAAGGGATGAATTAGTTGATAAATGATGGTGGTACACCTAGATATCCTTCTGGGAGAAAATAAAATTAGACTTCTCTCTTTCATTATATAAACATAAGTTCTAGATAGATTGCTGTAAAAATCTTATAACAAAAGCTTGAGACTATTTATGCAATCTAGGTAGGTACAGGAGAAAACGTCTTGGCTAATAATAGAAAACTAGATATTGTAAAAGTAAACTTAGATGTATTTGACCAAATAGATTAAAATGTTTTCGTGACTAAACGTCTAAGAACAGAGTACAAATAATTCCCATAAAAGTTCTCCAAAACTGGTAGGAGCATGTCAGAAGACAAAGGAACCAATTAAAGGGACTCTTGCAGTCCAAATTTGGTATCCTTTGAGCATCAAAAGAAATAATGGCTTCAATTGATTATAATGATACGAAAACATAAAAATATATGAGTGTAATAATACTCAGTAATAAATGAGAATGAGAGAGATAGAGAAAGAAATGGGGGAAAAACCTACTTTGTCACTTTTGGAAGAGCCTATTACACCAGATCTTCAAAAATTTGTGATAAAAAATTAAGCTAGCTTTTGTAAAAAGAAAAAATTGTATATCGATAAATAAAGTGTTCTGTTATACAACGTAAAACTAAATATTGTATTTGGAAAAACATACAACATATAAATTATCATCTGGTTTCCTTTGGAAATGTCATTCTTGTAGAAATTGAGACCTACTGAATCAGAATTACGGGGATGAAGCCTGTAAGTTTCCTCAATAATTTTCAGGCAGTAAGCCAAACACTGGTTTTGACTCTATCTCCTTATGTAGTTGTGACTAATCAGTATCCTGAGATAGTCAATAATAACATTATCTAAAGAATCCACAGATTGTCTTTTCCTACTGTCTTCAGTGTCCCCAAGATTATTTCCAGGTTTAATGATTCTCTAGGAGTACTCATGGGACTCAGTTTATAGTCATACTAATGGCTGAGATTTATTACATTGAAATGATGCAGAGTAAAATCAGTAAAGGGAAAAGAAGCATGGGGTGAAATTCAGAGGAAACCAGGAACAAGCTTTCAGGAGCCCTCTCCCAGTGGAGTCACATAAGATATGCTTAATTACCCCAGGAGTTGTGACAAGTGTGAAATGTTGTCTAGCAGGGAACCTCATTAGACACTCAGAGCCCAGTGGTTTTTGTCGGGGGGTAGTCATATAGGTACTCTTTGCCTAGCAGTTGTCAAAATACCTGACTCTTGGAAGGAAAGCAGGTGTTCAGCATAAATTAAATTTTTGTACAGTGAACTACTCTTATCAGTTAGGTTGGTGGGAACCATCTCAAGATCTAGGTTCCCAGATGCAAGCCAGGGCCCACCGTTGCAAGCAAGCCTTTACAGATAATCTCAGGCTTACTTTTTAACTCTTTTCTGCATACCTATTAACTCCAAAGCTTCCATATTAAAACTCAATCCATTTTCTAAAGCAAGAAGTTAGATATTTAAGTGGGAAAATGGCAAGATTAAAAAAAATTGTGTTTAAATCATTTTAGAAATACTACTGTTATTTTCTTTTTTAGAAAGGGTTGAATTTTATAGCAGGGTCAGAAATAATTTGGGTGTTTGCTTTAGCTGGGCTTTAGCAAGGTAAGAGCTGTGTTTCATCGGTATAGTATGAGATTAAACTGAAATTACAGTTTTTTAATAGGTTAAAAAATAAGTACCAGTAATTTTATATATTTCATTCTAATATATTCAGGAAAAGTGATGTAGATTCCTTTTCGTTGTGATAGTTTTGCCTAGTTTAAATACTGCTTTTTAAGAATTTTTTCTAGTAATAATAAACATTTATAAATCACTTTATAGTTCACAAAAAACTTTTTTACATTCTTATTTAATTATCTATAAGAAAATAATATTAAACTCTGTTTTGTAAAAATTTTAATGCATGGAAATGCATTTTTATATAATTAAACCTTTCAAAGAGACTAGGTTTTTTTCCTCTGACTGTTCAACAGACAGTATTATGATCGGGAGCAGGGTCTTAGAACTCTGTATCATAAAAATTGGTTAAAGAAAGACAGGACTTGGTGTCCTTTTAGTGTCCTTTTACAGGAATATTTACTGCATTTCTGAAATGTGAATTTTTGATCTGTTTTGCTACCTATAAGAATTATATAGAAGAGATAAATGTTCTGAAATTTAACTTTAAGCATACATAGATTTTAATTTCATGGTCTAATCGGACAACAGATATATCACATAGGTTTGTAATGATCAAAATTATAGTGATTAGAACTACCTAATATCAAAAAATTTATCATAATTTATCTTTGACTAAAGGGGTACACCAATTAACAAATTATTGTGCTGTAAAACTGGTTTTTATATGTGACTTGTGGAACCAGTCTCATTTTATAATTGTCTCTATGTATGTGTTTAAATTTATTTTTAGCTACTCAGATTAATATATTTGCAAGTTTTCTGAAAATGCATAGAGAGGAAAAAGAGCATCTTCAAACCAAATTTGTCTAAAAAACATTGGCAAGAAATAACATATTTTTAAAGAATATTAACATAGGGAATAAACTTAATGTACTCAGGTTCTTTAAGGTTGAATGGTGAAGTTAGAATTGATCGTTTTTAATACTGTATCACTAGCATAATGGCAGTTGATGAGCTATAATTAGTGTAGTTTAAAGCAAAAATTCTGTTTGGAGTGATACTTTTTAATAGTTTAGATGGCTGTTATATTAGCCATATGTGTTAGGAACTTGTATTAAAGAATTAAGACTCTACACTTTCATCTATGAATACATACAAGAAGTGACTGTTTTATTCCCTTGTTTGTTTTGTTTCATAGCTGTCATTATTAATTATGCAAGTGAAATGTTTGACTTCTGAACTCAGTCAATGGCGGAAAGAAACTCCTGAAAGTAAGATTCTTATTTTTAGGTTTATATTTTTGTGAACAAATTAATGGTGAATTAATTTAATGGTCACAAGAATTCAAGATCCATTTAGCTTTCTTGAAATTACCTAAATTCCATTGATATTAGGATGTCACCTTAATTTTCTTTTCTTACATATATTATTTTATGCTTATTTTATTATTATAGATGAATGTATCTGTCTCACATTAGAGTATAGTAATCTTGATTATGGAGACTTTACTAATAGCCATCATTGTTTTATATGCTCCAGTAGAAACTGTAAATTGTTTCTTAATGAATGAAACTTACCTAGTGGAAGAGAGAAATTCTTTTAGATGCTTATTTACATAAGGGCCACATAGATTTTATGTTGCCTTTTGACTTGTCCAACTGAGGCCAACTATATTTTTGCTTTTAGTGGAGAAAAAAAAGATGACTTAAAAATTTGTAGTTATAATAATAGAAGATATTTTTGTCTTATGAAAGCCTACATTTCTCTGTTGCATTTTTACATCTGTATTTGATCTTCTGTATAGATTGCACCCTTTTTATTTTTTTGTATGTCTCCCTTCTTTCTCCTGTCCCCTGTCTCCTTTCCTTTAGTTCCCCCTACTTCCTTTCTTAGTTTCTTTTGTAGGCTTATCTTTCTCTATTCCAGTTATTGGAATTCTTTTCTCCTCATTCTCTTCCTAGACAATTTTATCTGCATTCTTTTCTTCAATTACTATATTCATGCCAATGTCCACCACTGTTCTATGTCTTCACTACCATCTAGTAATCTTTTTAATTTTAGCACTTCTGCTAGGTACCTATATACAATTGTGATTTTAATTTACATTCAACTGTGTATCATATTGCCTCCTCTAGCATTATATTGACCATCTCAGTGACTACTCATACTCTGTTGTTAAAATGTTGGTGTTTTCCAAATGACTACATTCAGCTTTTTTCACTTCTTTCTTTTTATGCTCTTTCAGGATTATATTTTCTGCTTCTATTTTTATGTGTTATATTTGTATTAGACTTCTATATTAGCTTGCTAGGGCTGCCATAACAAAGTAGCATGGACTGGGTTGCTTAAACAACAGAAATTTATTTTCCCATTATTGTGGAGGCTAGAAGTCCAGGATTAAGGTGCTTGCAGGGATGATTTCTTCTGAGGCTTCTCCCTGTGTCTTAACAGGGTCACCTGTCTGTGTTCTAATCTCTTTGTATAAGAACACCAGTCATAACTGAGTAGGGCTTACCATGATGACCTCATTTTAACTTAATTACCTCTTTAAAGATCTAGCTCCAAATACATTCACATTTTGAGGTATTGGGGATTAGGATTTCAAATTATGCATTTAGACAGGGTGGGAAAGGGTGGAGGAATGGGGAAAGGACGTAGAATTGTAACAACTCTCAAGTCTATATATCCAAATCAAACTTCTTTGTAACATCACACTTTACATATCCCTCTACCTTCTAGATATCCTTTCCGAATTATTCTACAGATGCCTCAGATTCATGAATTGATCTCCATTCCTTGACCCACTGAATGGGATCTATTTGATCAGCCATGATTTTAAAAGTCCTTCTAGATACTTCTAGATTTTTCGTATTTCACATATAGTCTGTAAATACTGAGCCCTACTGCCACAGATTTACTTTAGGCCTTTATCACCAATCCACTACTTTATTATAATAAACTTTTTATCTCTTGATCAGGTTTTTTTTTAGTTCTAGAAATGTTTAAACTTAAAAGTTGAAGGTCCAACTTCATTCTTTCGCGTATGTATTACCTAGTTTTCCCAGTAGTTTTGTTGAGAAAACTGTTCTTTCCCGCATTGAATTGTCTTAGCACTCTTGTCAAAAATCAATTGATCACACAGTAAGAATTATTATTTCTGGGCTCTCTATTCTTTTCCATTGGTCTGTATATGTATGTCTCTATGCCAGTAGCACATTGCTTTCATTACTATGTCTTTTCAGTAAGTTTTGAAATAGGAAATATGAGACCTTCAACTTTGTTCTTTTAGGAAGGATTTCTCTATTTCTACAAAAAAAATAATTGGGATTTTGATAGGAATTTTACTGACTCTGTATATTGCTTTGGTGTTGACATCCTAATATTAAATATTAAGTCTTATAATCCTTGAACACATGATTTTTTTTTCTATTTGTTGGTGTGTCTTTAATTTGTTTTGTCAGCATTGTGTAGTTTTCAGTACACAAGTTTTTTGCCTCCTGAGTTAAATTTGTTCTTAAGTACTTTATTCTTTTGAATGCTGTATGTCAGAAAATTTTAAATTTTTATTTTTCTAACTATCATCACCCCTTACATACACACATTGTACTGGTAACACTGAACACATTGATCTGTTGGTCAAATACCTACTGTGCTTAGGGTTGCGAGTCCCATAGGCTACCATACTGGAAAGACTTCTAAAATCTTTATATTCTTAGAGCCTGCCATATTGTACTGGTTGAAATGATTGAATGAATATTGAAATGCTACTTTTGGCCACACTGGCCAAGAGGGAGATTTTTAAGCTTTATGTTCTTAGTATCCTTTTCATTGTATAGCCTTCCTGGGGCTGCCTATAATTAATTCAAATATAGGGCCTATGAAGCACATAGCTTTTTCCTGTTAAAAGATCCTCTAGAATAGCAGATAGCTTAGAAAGTTTTTAGTAACATATCATTTGTGAAATTTTCAATAGCACTTTATTAGGAAAGGTAAACTTTTTTAAGTTTAAGGGTTGAACTTTTCCAAGTGTAAGGGTTTGATTTTGCTACCAGAATTACAATGAACTCTTAGTTTATGCTCGTAAGACTGGCAAAAATTTTAGAAGTCTTTATAGTATCTTATTTATTGCTCCTAGGAAATTTTAAAACAAGAATCCAGCATCCTGTTTTAAAATTCAAAATACACATTTTAATCTATGAAATTTCATTTCTGGGAATCTGTCCCACAGAAATGAAAGCACCAGTATTAAAGACACAAATAAGAGAATGCTTCCTGCATTATTGTTTTTTGTTGCTAAAAATTAGACACAAAGTCATAGCTCAGTCAACAGCAGAATTACGTAATACATTATGGTATATTCACTCTGTGGAATATAATGCAGCATAAAAAAGTATGAATTAGGTGGAGTGTATAGCTAAGTGGTAGAGTGCCTGCTTAGCATGTGTGAGGTCCTGGGTTCAATCCCCAGTACCTCCATTTAAATAAATAAATAAATAAACCTAATTACCTCCCCTTAAAAATTTTTTTGTTTTAATTTATGAATTAGACTTATACCAAATGAACAGAAAGGATTCCCATGGGGAGTTTTGTTGAATGACAATACAAATAATGTGTATGATATGATCCTATTCTTAAAACCAGCAATAACCCTCATATGTATATGTACAAATATATATATACAAATATATATGTATGCATAGAATCATATGACCACAGAAAACTATTTAAGCAACATGCTATAGATTATTAATTTTTTTTGAGGGATAGGGAAAACAAAATGAGAAAATAAAAAGGCACTAAAAACAAAATGCATAAATGTCACATTAAAATTATATTTAAGTTGGCTATATGTGTAAAGATGTTAAATAAAACTAATTTCATAGAAACTGTACACATTTTATTAAATGTTCTATAATATATAAATGGAAAGAAAAGGGGGTATCTTTGAAACTACAGAATCAAATTCTTGGTTTTTGAGAGTTAACTAAGCATATGTATAATTTTATTTCATTTTGTTCCTGTAGTGATTCCACTGAAGGAAGAAGTTCTGGTGGCATTAGGAAAAGAAGAGGTAAGTCACTTAATGAATTTATAGTAATCCCAAATAATTTGTAAGTAGAAATGTTTTGGATAAGTTCATGCTGTGACAAGTAAGATAAAACCATTTTAAAATCGTATTTTTTATTGAACAGAATATTTTTAAAAATTTGGATTTTGAATTTAATATGTAAATTTTACTCTTGTGTTCAATTTTCAGCTGATTAAACTCTTCATAATAAAAGCAAAAAGGTTAAACATAGCTAATGTTCATACATATATCTGTCCTTCTCAAAAGTTAACATAAATGTTGATAAAGACATGTTTTTAAAGTGTAAGGTTTTTAGACCAAAGTGTAGGAGGGAAGATAGAAACAGAAGAATTTTAAAGAAGGTTATAGAGCATGGAAATAGTATCTGTGTGCCTGAAAAAGAAATGGGGATGATAAGAGAGATTATCTACCCTACAGAACTGAAGAAAGTCTTTGGATTTGAAAGAACTTGGTACTTCAAAATTCAGTGTTTAAGTGTGAAACTAAAAACAAGGAGATTTCTTTAAAGTAAGAACAGACTATTAGACCCTGTCTCCCTTTCTCTTTCCCTGTCTCTTTTGTGATCAAGCAGCTAACTTTTACCCACAAGCCTGAAAACTGGAAGTGTATGGTATGGAGACATTAAAGTATTGAGAATCTGGACTCAGTGATACCAGGTTGGGTGTTTAGTAGATGTGGTGTGAGGTCAAAAATCAGAAGGTTCAAGTCAACATTTTTATACTTGTATTGTGGAAGTACCAACTCTTGATCTGTCTCTTGAGGCCCTGCAGTCCGGTATAAAAGAAGCCTCAGACTGGAGGTAAAATAATCTTCTCTGAAAAATCTAAATGGCTCAGGGAAAAAAGTCTATAAGTATTAATATATGGGGGTTCCCAGTGAAAAGCAAGGCGGCTATACATCAGAAGCCTCACTCATAAACAGAGTATGTTTTTTGAGTTTTAAATGTGAATGGCCAACTTTTATTCAACTTAGTATTGGACTTCCTAGCCATAGCAATCAGACAAGAAAAAGAAATAAAAGGAATCCAAACTGGAAAGGAGGAAGTAAAAGTGTTTTCAGATGACGTGATAGCATACATAGAAAATCTGAAAGTCATTACCGGAAAACTACTGGAGCTCATCAGTGAATTTAGTGAATTTATGGGTTACAAAATTAATATACAGAAATCTGTTGCATTTCTATACATTAACAATTAACTATCAGAAAGAGATATTATGGGAACAATCCCATTTATCATTTATCATCACATCAAAAAGAAAATACCTAGGAATAAACCTACCTAAGGAAGTAGAAGACCTATACTTGGAAAACTGTGACAGTGATGAAAGAAATTGAAGACACAAGCAGATGGAAAGGTATACTATGTTCTTGGATTGAAAGAATTAATATTGTTAAAATGACCATACTGTCCATGGCACTCTGCAGATTCAGTGTAATCCCTATCGAAATACTAATGGCATTTTTTTCACAGAACTAGAACAAATAATTTTTAAATTTGTAGGGAAACACAAAAGACCCTGAATAGCCAAAATAATATTGAAAAAGAAGAACAGTGCTTGAGATATTACACTCACTGACTTCAGATTATACTGCAAAGCTACAACAACCAAAACACTATGGTGCTGGCACAAAAACAGACACATAGATCAATGGAACAGAATAGACAGTCCAGAAATAAAACTACAGACTTATGGTCAATTAATCTACAACAAAGGAGACAAGAATATACAATGGAGGAAAGAGTCTCTTCAATAAGTGGTGCTAGGAAAACTGGACAGCTACATGTGAAATAATGAAATTGGCACATTCACTAATACTATGTATATAAATAAACTCAGAATAGATTAAAGACCTAAATATAAGATTTGAAACCATAAAATTCCTAGGGGAAAGCATAAGCAGAACACTCTTTGACTTAAATCATAGCAATATTGTTTTGTATCTGTCTCCTAGAGTAAATGAAATAAAAGCAATAATAAACAAATGGGACAATACCAAACTAAAAAGTGTTTGCACAGTGAAGAAGACTATCAACAAACAATAAGACCACCTATTGAATGGAAGAGGATGTTTGCAAAGGATATATCTGATAAGGTGTTAATATCCAAAATATACAAAGAACTCATACAACTCAACATCAAAAAAATAAACAAACCAATTAAAAAAAGAGTGGAAGATCTGAATAAACATTTTTCCAAGGAAGACATTCAGATTATCAACAGGCACGTGAAAAGATGCTCAACATCACTAATCATCAGGGAAATGCAAATCAAAAACCACAATGAGGTATCACCTCACATCTATCAGAATGGCTGTCATTGAAAAGAATACAAATAACAAGAGAGGATGTGGAGAAAAGGGAACCCTTGTATACCATTGATGGGAATGTAAATTGGTGCAGCCACTATGGAAAATGGTATGGAGGTTTCTCAAAAAACTAAAAATAGAACTACCATATGACCCAGCAATTCCACTCCTGGGTATTTATCTGAAAAAAGGAAAACACTAATTTGAAAAGATATTTGCACACCAATGTTCATAGCAGCATTATTTACAACTGGCAAGATAGGGAAGTATCCTAAGTGTCAATCAACAGATATGGATAAAGAAGAGGTCACGTGTGTGTGTGTGCGCGCACGCGTGCGCGCACACACACACAATGGAATACTACTCAGCCATAAAAAAGAATGAAAATTTTGCCATTTGTAGTGACATGGATGGACTTAGAGGGTATTATGCTAGTGAAATTAGTCAGATGGGGAAAGACAAATACAACATATCATATGTGGAATCTAAAAAAATATGACAAACTAGTGAATATGACAAAAAAGAAGCAGACTCACAGATATAGAGAACAAACTAGTAGTTACTAGTAGGGAGAGGGAAGAGTGAAGGCAGGGTATAGGAATAGGGGTTTAAGAGGTACAAACTATTATGTATAAAGTAAGGATATATTGTACAGCATAGGAGAGATAGCCAATATTTTATAATAACTATAAATGGAATATATCCTTTAAAAATTGTGAATCACAGTGGGGAGGGTATAGCTCAAGTGCTAGAGTGCATGCTTAGCATGCATGAGGTCTTGTGTTCAATCCCCAGTACCTCCTCTAAGAATAAATAAATAAACCTAATTATCTCTCCCTGCAAAGAAAAATTGTAAATCACTATATACCTGTAACTTATATAATATTGTACATCAACTATACTTCAGTTAAAAAGAAAGGCCAGCCAGTGATTATTGACATTTGTGAAATACCTCCAAATACAAAGGCAGAAATCCAGAATAACTGACAAAGATGAATCATAAGGAAATAGAGACAATTCAGGGAACAAAGAGAACTTAGTAAAATAACATCTTCAGAGAGATAAAAAAATTTGTTTAGTCCACTAAATAACAGAATGTAAATTTTAAAAAGGGACAATTTTACACCCCCTAGGATGACTATCATCAAAAGACAGATAATAATAAGTGTTGGTGAAGTTCCAGAGAAATTAGAGCACTTACACACTGCTGGTGAGATTGTGAAATGGTGCAGCCACTTTTGATGACAGTCTGCTAGTTCCTCAAAAGGTGATAGAAATATTCTTTGAACCAGCAGTTTCTCTCCTAGGTATATACCGAAGAGAAATGAAAATATGTGTGTCCGCACAAAAACTTACCCATGAATGTTTATAGCAGAATTTTTCTTAATGGCCAAAAAGAGGAAACAACCCAATGTTGATCAGCTGGTGGAAGGATAAATAAAATGTGATATATCTGTACAATGGCATATTTGTCAATAAAAAGAAATAAAGTATTGATATAAGGGCATATATACTGATATGGATGTACTTTGAAAACATTATGCTTAATTAAAGAAGCCATTCAGGAAGGATCACGTATGATTCCATTTATATGAAAATTCTATAGAGACAGAAAATAGATGTTACTTGTTGATTAAGGCTGGATATTTGGAGAGGAAACAGGGAGTGTCTGCTAGATATTAATGGCTACTGCTAACAAGTGTCCCTGTGAGATGATAAAAATGTTCTAAAATTGGTTATGCTGATGTTTGCACAACTCTATGAATATACTAAAATTACACACTTTAAATGGGTGAATAGTATGGTATGTGATTTATATCTCAATAAAGCTGTTACTGTCAATCAGAGGTGAAGTAAGAGCCCTTCTGTTTTCTTTTTTTTAATGGAGGTACTAGGGATTGAACCCAGGACCTTGTGCTACTAAGCATGTGCTGTACCACTGAGCTACTTCCCTTCCCCGTTTTCATTTTAACTATTACAGATAAAAATAACAAAGGAGTCAGATATTTAGCTTGTCTCTCATTATTTTGCATTTTCTTGTGCATCCAGTGAGCCAACTTTCAGAGAATTGTTTCTATTATTTTTAACTTTCAGTGATAATTTCTTCCTGCAGTAACTGACCTTAGTGCAGCTGATGCCTTAGATCTTTCTTGCACACTTCTTTTTATTCTCTTAATGGTGTCTTTTGAAGGGTTTAAATTCCTAATTTGATTAACCCAACTTAATTAAGTTTTTTTTTAAAGATTTATACTCAAATATAAAAATATTTGCTCAACTTGCAGTCAGAGATTTTCCTGCATTTTTTTTCTTTTTTTAAGAAATTTTAAAGTTTTACATTTAGTATTTGGATCTGTGACCAATTTTGAAATAACGTTTATATGTGGAATGAGTTATTGATAAAAGTTCTTTTTTTTCATATGCATACTAATTGTTCCCGCACAAACTGTTGAAAAATTGTTTTCTTTCTTTTGAATTTTCTTTGCACATGCATTGAAAATTAATTGACCATATACATGTGGATCTATTTCTAGACTCTCCATTTTTCTTCCATTCTGTGCTGTGGATGTTTATCTTCCTTTGTTCTGTGCTTCTGTCTTTAGGTCAAATACCATATTGTTTTGTTTACTGAAGATTTGTAATGTCTTGAAATTAAATAGTATGAGTTCTAACTTTGTTGTTCTTTACCAAAATTGTTTAGTATTTTCATATAAATTAGAGTTGGCTTGTCTATCCCATAAGTAAGCTAACTGAAATTTTGACTGCGATTGCCTTGAATCTGTAGTTCTAATCGAGGAGAAGTGACATCTGCTACATACTGAGTTCAGTTCAAATCCATGAGTATGGTCTCTGTATTTATTAAGGTCTACATTTATTTGGTATTTTGAAAGTTTATCTCACCAATGTTTTGTAATTCACTGTATCAACAGACTAAAAAAGAAAAAAGCATTTGATGATTTCAATGAATTAAAAAAAAAATGACAAAACTCAATATTCATGATTTTAAAAAAGACTATAAATTATAATGGAAGTGTGCAGGTCTTGTACATGTTTTAACAAATTCATCCATTTAGTATTTCATATTTTTATGTTATTAAAATTGTATTCCTTTTTAAAATTTCAATTTCCAATTATTTATTGCTAGTATGTACAAATACAATTAATATTTATATATTAATCTTGTCTCTAGTGTTCATGATAAAGCCCTTTTTCTAATAGCTTTTTTGTAGATTCTGTAGGATTTTCTATATTAGCTAGTCATATCATTTGCAGTCAAGGCAGTTTTATTTATTCTTTTCCATCTGGATGCTTTTTATGCCTTTTTTTTTTTTTTGGCTTTTTGTACTGTCCTAGAATATTTAGTAATATACTGAATTCAAGTGGGCAGAATGGACATTTTTGCCTTATTCCTAATCTTAGTAGATAGCATTTGCTCTTTCACCATTAAGTGTATGTTAGCAGTAAATTTTTCATAGATACCATTAATAAAATTGAGAAAATTACCTCCTGTTATAATTTATGAAGTCTTTTAAAAATCATGCATTAATATTGAATTTTGTCTTTATTTTTTCTGAATTTATTGAGAAGATGTTTTTTCTTTTTCAGTTTGTTAATATAGTAAATTTCATTGATAAATATTTAAAAACTGACTTCAGCTGTTTAAGTTTATTCCTAAGGATAGACTCCACTTTGCTGTAATGTATTAATCTTTTAAATTTATGGTTGAACTTAATTTGCTAAAATTTTTTAAAGATTTTTGTATCTATTTTTTGAGAGATACTGGTCTGTGGTTTTCTTTTCTTGTAACATCTTTGTATCAGGGTAATACAAGGCTAATAGAATGATTTCAGAACTAATCTCTCTTCAAAAGAATTTGTATAAAATTAGTATTACTTACTCCTTAAATGTTTGTCAGAATTTATAGGTGAAGCTGTCTGAGTCTGGAATTTTATGTGTGTGAAAATGTTAAACTATAATTTCAGTTTCTTTATGGCTAGTCAGGTTTTCTGTTTTTCCCTGAGCTTTGGTAGTTTGTGACTTTCAAAGAGTTTGCTCATCTATGTATCAAATTTATTGACATAAAATTATTCATAGCGTCACTCCATTACCATTTTAATGTTTGTAGTAATGCCAGTTTTCCCACTCCTGATGTTGGTAATTTATGTCCTTTTTTCTCCTTTAATTAGTTTGGGTAATTTTATTGACCTCAGCGAATCAGCTTTGGGTTTCATTGCTTTTTTCCTATTTTTGTTTTCTATTTCATTGATTCAACTTTTTATCATTTTTTTCTTCAGCTTATTTTTTATTTTATTTGCTCTTTTTCTAGTTTCTTATGGTGGAAGCTGAGGTCATTAAATGACAGCTTTTTTCTAGTATGAGCTTTTAGTAGTGTAAATTCTCATCTGAGTACCTCTTTTGCTTCATCCCAGAAATTTTAATTTTATTTTTATTTTCAGAAGTGCATAATAATTTTTTATTTTCCTACTGATTACTTCTTTCATCCATGGATTATTTAGAAGTGTGTTTTCATTATCCAAATATTTGCAGATTTTTCCAGGTATCTTTCTATTATTGATTTTTTAAAATTACATTATTGGATCATATTTAATGTAATATCAACATGGCTGCATTAAAATTACATGATTTTTCTTTCCTATTTGTCCTACCTTTTCTCTGTTCCTGTTTGCCTGTCTTCTTACTTTCTTGGATTGTGTATTTTTAAAAATAAGCACATTATTTACATTATTAGCTTATTAGTTATATCTCTTTTTTCATAGTGACTCTAAGGTTTATAATATACAGCCTTATATTACCACTGATTTAGATTTATAAAAAGCTAATGGAAACCCTTAAACATCAGGAGAATGGAACTAGCTAATGTATTCTAGAAACTAAAGGATTCTTAAAATCTAGAGCTTATTGTTAACCCCCTATAGCCACACAGCCTTCTTTTGTGTTCCTCAGATACCTTCAGCATACTCCTGCCTCAGGGCCTTTATACTTACAGTTCCCTTTGCCTAGGACATTCTTTTGCTAGATAGTGACATAGGTTACATTTGCCTTCTCTCTCTGCTACTAAACTGTTAACTGATTAGAGAGGTCTTTTCATATCATCCTACCTAAAAAAGCCATCCCTGCTCCTCATTTCTATACTCTTGTTTTGACTTATTTTTACTTCATGGTACTTATCCCTCCCTGGACTTACAAATTTGTTTGTCTGGATTCCTCTCTTTGTTCTGTTCACCATTACATCCCTGACTCCTTCAACGATGCCTGGTGGTCAAAAACTGATCAATAAATGTTGACTAAGTGATATTAATTTGTGTCTCTTTTGTATAGTCTCCTTAGAAAAAAGACCTCATCTTCCTTTTTACTCAAAATTCACCACTAAATTGCCTTTCAGTATGAAATTAAAATTTATTGCTCAAACTCCTTATATTTTTTAATTTAACAGTGAAATATTACAAAGAACTTAGTACCTGCTGTGTATTTCCCTTTCAAAGACTTTCTCCTGGGCTTTTTTGCTATTGATTTCTGAATATATATTCTAGACCAATATGTAAATTTCACCATCGTTCAGAAATATAATTTTTTATAGGATTAAAGACTAAGCAATTAATTTTAATTATTTCATTCTAGTTCCAAAAATTGAGAGGTGACCTTGAATTGGTACTATCTACTATTCAGTCAAGGAATGAAAAGTTAAAGGAAGATTTGGAAAGGTATATTTAAAAGTACCGTTAATCATTGATACATATTGACTTGGTATTAATATTTTATTTGACTATTGTTTATTTTGTTTTTCCATGTTTTAAAGGGAGCAAAAATGGTTGGATGAACAGCAACAGATACTGGAATCTCTTAGTGTACTACACAATGAATTGAAACATCCGGTTGTGACATTTTCTGAATCAAGGTATTGATTTTGTGTTCTAGGTTTTTAAATTAGGAGAAATTATTTCCTTTTTAAAGTTACATGAAATATGTAGATGAAAAAAAAGGTAAATTTTACCAGAAATTGTGAGTCTTACTCTAACTTTTGCTAATTGTTAGATTATGTAATCTTTTAATAATTCTTTGAGTAATTTGAATTTTAGTTTTCCTACACATGAAGTAGAGAATATTTCTCTCAAAAAAATGATGTAAATGAACTTATTTACAAACTGGAAATAGACTCATAGACATAGAAAACAAACTATGATTATTACCAGAAGGGAAAGGGAAGGAAAGGAGGGATAAATTAGGAGTTTGGGATTAACATATACACAGTACTATATATCAAATAGGTAAACAATAGGACCCACTGTATAGCACAGGGAACTGTATATTCAATATCTTGTAATAACCTATAATGGAAAAGAATCTGAAAAAATATATATATACGTGTAACTGAATCACCTTGCTGTACACCTGAAATTAACATAACATTGTAAGTCAACTATACTGCAATTAAAAAAAAGCCAGTTATTTGATTTGAAAGTTTTGGGGAAAAAACTGAAGTTTGAAAAAATATTTTGAAGTTTTAAAAAAATTTTTTGATCAACTTTATGAGTAACCAGTTGCATATACTTTTGTATTTTATCAGTGAAATATTTCTCTTAATTTATTTTGAAATCTGTTAGAATCTTTAATCAGCTGAAAACTAAAATGCGTGACATAAAGGAATATAAGGAAAAAATCTTAGTTACCTTGGGCGAGTTTCTAGAAGACCATTTTCCTCTGCCTGATAGAAATGTTAAAAAGAAAAAGGTAAGTTTCAAAGAAGACATTAATGTAGATATTCTTATATGAAATTGTTTCAGATAGGTTCAAGTATAAATTTTCTGATATATTTTTGTACATTATACATTTCAAAGATATATACACATGGATACATGTACAGAAATATTCAATGTACAGAAATATTCAATCATCAATCGCATTATTGTATTTGTTGAAAAATTAGAAGCAACCTAGTTACTCAATAAAATAGGACTAAATACTTTTTTTACATTGTATCCATATGATGGGAAAAATGCAGCTTTTAAAAATAAGGTATTGAGCACTATCAAAGGAGTTTATAAAATGCTCACAGATTATTGTTAGATGGGAAAAACTCAGATGATTGAATTGTATGAGTCTAATTTGTACCAAAAAATGTAATAATGCTTGTGTCTGGGGCTAGAATTGTAGGTGAGATTTGTTTTTGTTTTCATTTTTACTTATGTTCCAAATTTTCCATAAAAAACATGTAACTTTTAAAATCAGAAGGTATCTGTTAATTAGGGTAAGTTACTAGCTATTTTAATAGTAGTTATGATGGAATAAACCTTTTCCACAAAAGCAAATAGATATTTCATTGAGTTTCAGAAGATTGGGAACAACACTTTAATTCCTTTTTTAAAAACAGTAAATGCACAACATTGTAAACTGCTTATACTTCAATTAAAATAAGTAATTAATTAAAAAATAAAACCAGTATATGGTATAAATAAATGGAACTTGTAGAAATGGAATAGACACAAAGGATATCTTTGGCATATTTTTTAAAAATCTCAAGACTTGGTGGGGGATTTCTCCATTCTTCTGGGATGGAATGTTCTCTGTAGACGTCTGAGGGCAGCCTGTAGATGTCTTGTTGCTTCTGACTATATGCCTGAAGAGTTCTTTATCTTTGAACTTCAGTAACTTAACAGGGATATGTCACAGTGTTGATCATTCAATATCAGTTTTGCTTTGAAGATGACACTGTTTCCAGGGGCAGATTTAGAAATCATTTCATGGAAATTATATTTTATTATATCATATTCTTATGTTGAAACATTTTTTCTTTGTCTGCTTTCATTATATTTTTCCTCTGGATTTTCTTGGATTGTCTCAAAGCTTTATATTTTCATTTGTGCCTAGCTGCTTCTTATTTCTTTATCAGTTCTATAATTGTGTTTACTTTCATTACTAGTGAATGATATGCTGCTTTTTGCCATTTTTTCATTTAGTATGGTATTAGGGGACAGATTTTGAGATCCAGCTTTACTGTCTTTACTCAGGAATCGCAGTTTTGTTTTTTTTTTTCTTTTGTTTTGTTTTTTTAACTATTTCTTTAATGTGTTTGTATTTCCATAAGACCTGATAAGGACTCCATGGCAGTCTTTGACTTTTGTCAGGAAAGTACTAGATGTCCCCATACTTGGAGACTTTGCAGTTAATTGAATAATTGTCTGAACTTAAAAGTTAATGATTAGGTTTATTATTATCCTGGGAGATTTCTAGCAGTTTCCCTTAGAAACTTGTCCTAGTGAACATTTTCAACAGTAATTTGGATAAAGAGGTAGAAGACATGGTCATTAAAGTTTACAAATGATGTGAAACTAAGAGGACTAGATAGTAAAGTTATTGGATGACAGAATTAAAGACTGTTTTTCAACTGGCCAAAATAAAAGAGGATGGCCCAAATAAAATTGGATGATACTTAGTGGAGAATAGAATATCTTTCTTGGGTTTAAAATGTTCAGTAATGAAGGAGACATATCTTAGCTAAATATAATGAAAGAGACTTCAGCATTTTAGCTGATGGTGTTCTTAGATAAAGGTCGGCAGGGTGAAATAGATGTCCAGAAGCTAATGCAATCTCAAACTTAATGAATAGAATTCCAACATCTACAGGTATGGAAATGAGTCTTTTCTTTTCATCTTTGATTTTCAAATCATACCTATACCATTGTGGAGACTGGATGTTTTTAAAAAGGCAAATGAGAGCACATTCAGAGAACAACCATGATATTGAGGAGCTGCAAGTCTATGAAAAATAATTGAAGAAACTCCTGAAGACTAATATGGAGAAGACATGGAGTTCATAATAGCTGTCCTCAAATATTTGAGGAACTCTTGGATAGAACTGGAATGAGATTTATTCTCTGTCATTCCAAGGAAAAAATAACTACTGAGTTGAGTTAACATTAGGAACTGTCAAAAACTATAGAAAGATGAACAAGCCTCCCTGGGAAGCAAGTTTCCTGTCCTGAAGCTATGTAAATTTAGCCTGGAATGTCATTTGATTGAGATATTTTGATTCAGAGGGTTCAAACAGTTTCTTTCAGGTGTGTTATAATACTTATAATATAATTTATCCATTATATGTTTATAGATAGACAGCCTGAATTGTGTCTTCTGGTAATTGCAAAAGATTTCCTTGTCTTAGAGGTTGTTTCAACTATATTTTTATGAACCTTACTATTTAGTATAAGCAGGTTGCTTTTTTCAGAATTCTTAAATCATATAATTATAAATGTCTGGTTTTAATATAACTTGTATCATTGTGATTGAGAAATATTAATTTAAAATTTTTTAAATGAATACAGTCTAGTATTCTGCCATTGGCTGAATCAAAATGTTAATTCTTTGTTATTCATACTTCTCTCAAAGAAAAACATTCAAGAGTCAACTGCACAGCTGATAACACTGCATGAAATTTTGGAGGTAAGCGTTTTGTGTGGTTGTTTTGTCTTTAAGATGTCTCTTAATTAGTGATTTGTGAGCAGTTATATGTAGGCTTGAAAATGAAAAAATGTGGCTTTAGTTCTTAAGGTATACACCAATTTTTATTAAATATGTGTATATTTATTTGTCTTTAGAGTAAAATTAGTTTCTATTTTCTATAAAATACTAGAAAGAATATTATTTTTTAAAAGAAGATGAAATTGACTCTTGCCCTTAATCATATTATCAAGATTATTACTTTAAGAACATTTTAATAATGTTATTTATTATCTACACAGTGAAGCCCTATGGTTTTACATTGATGTAATCTTTAGTTGGCAACTCTGTATTCTATCTAAAATACATAAGTTAATTTAAGGATTCTTTCCACAAAGTTGCAGACATTTGTGCACAAGTTTTCCATAAATTAACACCACCTCCTTTTTTTCATAATGTTAGGACTGAGTAATTCCAATTTCTACTTCACATTTACTTTTTTTACCAATATCTTGGACCTTTTTAAAAAAAAGTTTTGAACTTCAGCCAAATTATTAAATATATTAAATATTTTAGAATATCTTGATATGACAATCTATTGCAAATTAGACAGACAGGAAGGTAAATAGTCTGTGAAGAGCTATTTAATGACTATTGTAGCTTTTAAAAATCACTGGTAAGTTTAGAAGAAAGTAGTTTTAGAAAACTTGTTTTATTATAACTAAATTGGATGCCAAAGTTTCTAGTTTTTCCAGCTAAGTGGTTTTGATGCTTCAGGATATCTTAATATAAAATATTATTGCTTTGAAAGCAGAATGCAAATATTTATTAGATTTGTGGTTAGAATCTTTTAACATATTTCTATTTGCTCCATTTTATACTGAAACTAAAAATACTACTATTTCTCATGGATGACTTAACTTTTTAATAAAGATTGTCATATATGTGGCAAATATTGACAGTTATTAACTGGAAAGTACATGTGTGATTTTTCAGTAGTGTACTATGGGATACTATATAAAACTTAGAAACCACTTTTGTCTCTAAGGATTATATTATCAATGATAGAAGGAAAAATTTAAACTGCAGTCAGTGAAGAATGAAACAATATACATGTTCATCTTAAAGTAGAATTTTTAGCATTTTATTGTTTCTGGCATCTACTAGAATTTTGATTAAAATAATTGAAGATAGACATGAAAAGTAAGAAAGATTTTAAATTGTGTTAAAATAATCAATTGCTCTAAAATAGGACTAATATTTAATTCTCTTATTGCCATACCTAATAGAAATGAGACCAAAAGCTTTTTTTATCCAGGATGTGGTAGTTGAAATAGCTAAAGTTAATGACAGATGAAATTTTATTTCAAGAATTGAGATATTGATATTATTATGAAATGTCATTGAGATGAGAGCTTTATAGTTGGTTTACCATTTAATTTTCTGTGGCATTTTATATTTGTATAAATTGTACTTTTCCTTTTCTGTGTTTCTTAAAATAATATCTTTAAGTTAAAGCTTTGGCCTGGCAATACAGAGATACAGAGTCTAATCCATAATCTGCTATTAATTATGTGCCCTTGGAGGAATCTTTTAACTCTTTTGAATTCTGGCTTTGTAAATTATGAAGGCACTGTGTGGGAACTGAAGAGGTAGAGTAATAATTGATATACATTTAGTATTTTTAAGTATGTTTCATAGAACGTCAGTGTCCAGAGAATTTAAATATGTCCTCTTGGAAAAACTTCTATAATGCCAGTGGATCTGAGAAAGACGGGTGATTCTCAGTGCACATTAGCAATCTTTCCTCAGCTTGTTTAACCACAGAACCCTGTTTCTCAAGACTAAGAGAATTCTCATGGAGACCAATTCCATGGAATGCCCTTTGGGAAGTGTTAGTCTTATATAATTTATACAAATACTCAAAACTTCTCAGTTTGTGGTTATAACCCCTCAGTATCCTCAGTGAAAAAATCAAATATTTAAGATGAATTTGAAGGAAATGATGATGATAGAATTATTGTTTTGAGGATTTATGGGATGAATCAGTGGTTTTTTTTGATGTGAGAGGTGGGGGGAAGGGTTGGTGATTTCTTTCCCCCAAACATTAAGACATGCATGCTGTGTTTTTGAACTCTATGTGTATTTTGTTGAGTATTTAATTTTTAATATTTATTTTTAAGAAATTGTTATAACCAAAATTCTAACATAAACATAAACATAACATAAAGAGAAGTGGGAAAATTGTAAATGCCTTTTAACCAGTTTTTAGGAAATGTTTTTAAAAGTTAAGATGCAGAGGTTCATTTTAAAGCTTTTTCTATTTACTAATATTTGCAATTAAAAAATCAATAATTGAGTATATAGAAATGATAAAAAATTCAAAGAGAAAAGAGACCAACATTCTTTGGTAAAAAACTTAATGTTTTATTATGGCTATATCAATTTTTTCCCAAGTAAGGTATATTTTGAATGATATTTTTTCCTAGATTCTTTTAAATAGATTATTTGATGTTCCACATGACCCGTATGTCAAAATTAGTGGTTCTTTTTGGCCACCTTATATTGAGCTGCTCCTGCGTAATGGAATTGCCTTGAGACACCCAGAAGATCCAACCCGAATAAGATTAGAAGCCTTCCATCAGTAAAAGGATGGTCTTTTTTCACAGTACTTAAAGAATCTTGTCATTCAAGGATAATGGAAACACTGAGGGCTACTTGGAGAAAGAACATTATTTGCAAATCAAATGATATGGTTTTGAAATTTTAACCATGTAAATGTCATTACATATTTTTTAAAAAATCAAAAAGTGAAGAGCAAATTATGAAATTCAAAATAAACTGAAACATGAACCAAAAAAATAAAAACCATTATTTGCAAATCAAAGCACATAGGCCATCTTCCTTTTATGCTTAAAATAACACATGCTGCCGTCTACTATTCATTTAAAAATGGTCCTTTCACATTCAGTCAGTGCTTTGGTGTTTTCAACTGGATGGACAAGAATGCAAGTAAAAAATACTCTAGAATTAATCATTATAAAACTTTAAGTGTACTTCTATGGAAAATTCTTTGTTAATTTATAATATTGTTAATGTAACATTACTCTTTTGAAATTCATGAATTTCTTTTACACATTTTGATTTCCATTTGGTGCTTACGTCCTTTAAATTTAGAATTATAATGGAAAGTCCACTTAACTTGCAAGATGTTCAAAAATTGACTTAGTGTCTCACATAGAAGGGAGTATAATTTAGAATTATTTAGTAAATCTGTTCCATGTATCCTGCCATATTTCTTGACTTGTTAAAAATTGGAATATAAAAGAACTAATGGATAAAGGTAGCATGAAAACTATATTTTAATGTGTATTATATTACAGGTGATACTATGTATTAAACCATTCTTGATTCTGTTAATTGTTTCTAACAAAATTGTGTTCATAAAATTTTGTTAATCCTCTGTGACTGTTCTGGAAATAAAATTCTCATTTTAAAATCTCTATCTTTTTTGGTGATGTGGCTTGATATTTTAGTAGATTAAACAGACTTTTTCATAGGTTGATGAATGAAGATATTCTAGAACTACATACAAGCTAAACTAGAGAATTCCAAACCCTTTTTGTACTAATAATTTTCTAAGAGGATTTAGTACATACTTTTGTATTTGAAATGCTTTCTACTGTAGTATATTATCCACATTTCTTGCTTACCTTCAATACTTCATCTTTTCCAAAGTAAACAAATACTATTCCAAGTATACCATGTCCCTTTTTTAGAAAATACAAATACTGTTCAATATTTTAGAAAATGTAAGTTTTTTTATGGGAAGATGACACATAAAATCAGCTTCCTGGAATACTCCAGTTGGGAGTCAAAGGAATGAGCAACTTTATTCCTTGAAGCTGCCGCAGAAGGGAGAAGTCTGACGTGAATTCTACAGAGCAGGTAGTACTGTTGTCCATGAACTTCTCTGTGTTGCAGATTACAGAAATAAATAGGTAAAGGCAAAAAACAACTTGATGACTTACTCAGCAAGTCTTTATTTCAAATAAATTTATTGGTTAGGATCTTTTTACTACAGAATTTCTATAAAAGTTTAAAGAAAACTACGATGATTGCATCCTACTTCTTAATTTGTTAACCCAGGCTTCTTATGTAACAAGATTTTTTGTCCATTTTTGATCTCAATCATAAACAAATTAAATTGTAGTAGAATTAGTCTTAACTTGTATTCCATCTAAGCTTAGAGCCCTTGAAGCTTTTGTGGCTTTGAGTTTGTTGGAGAAAATGTTTCAAGTTCTGAGGACCTATATGTAGGAGCCATCAATACTGATGGCAGAAACATTAAGAGTGTAATAAAGGAGTATTACAAGTAACTCTGTGCCCACAAATTTTATAACTTGGATGAAATGGGCTAATTCTTTGAAAGACAGAATCTACCAAAACTCACACAAGGAAAGATAACTACTCTCCAAAAACTTTTATCTGTTGAAGAAATTGAATGAATAATAAGCTGCCACAACAGATAACATCAGGCCCAGATGGTTTCCCTGGTGAATTTTACCAAACATTCAAGAAGAAAATAATGCCAATTCTGTATAACCTCTTCCAAAAAATAGAAGAAAACTCATTCTGTGAAACCAGCATTACCCTAATACCAAAATCAGACAAAGACATTTTAAAAAAGGAAAGCTACAGACAAATATCTTTCATGAACATAGATTAAAAAATCCTCAACAAAATAATCAAATTCAACAAAAAAATCAAATTTAATTCAACAAATAAAATTATGCACCATGGCCAAATGGTATTTATTCCAGTTATGCAAGACTGGTTCAGCATTCAAAAATCAATGAATTTAATCTATCACGTCATCAAACTAAAATAGAAAAATCATACCCATGGATTACAGAAAGGCTATTTGACAAAATATGATACCCATCCATGATGAAAACTCTTAGCAAGCTAAGAATAGAAAGGAACTTCCTTAGCTTGATAAAGAACATCTACAACCTTATGTTGTTATTAAAAAATTCTACAGAAAACTAAGAGCTAACATACTTAATGGAAACTAGATTCTTTCTCTCTAAGATTAGGAACAAGACAAGAATGTCTCTTCTCACTACAGCTAATCAACATTGTACTGGAATTTCTACCTAATGCAATAAGGCACAAAACATCCCAAGAATCAACAAAAAAATCTCTTAGAACTAAAGACCAATAGCAAGATTGCAGGATACAAAGTTAACATAAGAAAGTCAGTTGTTATCTATATACCTGAAACTCAAAACATTATTACATTAGAGTAAAAAATATGTACAAGATTTACATGAGGAAACCTACCAAAGTTATAAAAGAAATCAAAGAAGATCTAAATAAATGGAAAGATATTCCATGTTTATGGATAGTAAAACTCCATATTGTTAAGTCTTATTTCTTTCCAAATTGATTTATAGGTTTAATGCAACCCCAATCAAAATACCAGCAAGCTACTTTGTGGAAATCAACAAATTAATTTTAACTATATGGAAAGGCAAAAGACTCAATAGCTGCCACAATATTAAAGAAGAAGAACAAAGTGGAAGGATTGACAGCAACCTTAAGACTCAGTATAAAGCTACAGTAACCAAGACTGTGATATTGGTGAAAAAGCAGATCACTGGAACAGAATATAGAGCTCAGAATTATACCATACACATATGGTCAGCTGATCTCTGATAAAGAAGCAAAGGCAATCCAGTGGAGAAAGCTTACACTTTTTCAACAGATGGTGCTAGAACAACAATACCTTGACATGCAAAAATGAAAAAAAGAAAGAAAAAAATAGACACTAACATACTGACATTACATCTTTAAAAGTTTATTTTATTTTCATTTTTTTGGTGGGGAAGGGAATTAATTTATTTATCTTAATGTAGGTACTGGGGATTGAACCCAGGACCTTGTGCATGCTAAGCAGGTACTCTACCACTGAGCATACTCTCCCTTTCTGACATTACATCTTTAACAAAAATTAACTCAAAATGGATCAGAGACATAAATGTAAAATGCACAACTATAAAACTTCTAGAAAATAACATAAGAGAAAATATAGTTTGACCTTGTGTTTGGTGAAGACTTTTTTAGATAAAACCCCAAAAGCACAATCCATGAAAGAAAAAAATTGATAAATTGGACTTTATTAAAATTAAAAACTAATGATCTGTTAAAGGCACTGTTACAATGGAAAAACTAAGCCACAGGTTGGGAGAAAATATTTGTAAAACATGTATCTGAAAAAGATAACATAGAACACATCAAAATATACAAAGAACTCTTAAAACTCAACAGTAAGATAACAGAAATCCCAATTAACATGCACAAAATGTCTAAACAGACAACTCACCAAACAAAATGTACAGATGGCAAATAAGCAGATGCAATGATCTCCACATTCATAGAAATGTAAATTAAACAACAGTGAGATACCACTACACACCTATTATAATGGCCAAAATCCGAAACATTGACAACATCAAATGCTGACAAGGATGTGGAGCAACAGGAATGCTCATGTATTGCTGGTGGGAATGCAAAATGATACAGCACTTTGGAAAACAATTTCGCAGTTTCTTCCAGTACTAAGCATACTTTTTCTATACAGCCCACCAATTATGCTCCTTGATATTTACCCAAATGAGTTGAAAACTTATGTCCATACAAAATCCTGCACACAAATGTGTGTAGCAAGCTTTTTTCCTAATTGCCAAAGGCTGGAAGCAACCCAAATGTTCTTTAATAAGTGAATGGATAAATATACATCCATAAAATGGAATATTATTCAATCATGAAAAGAAATGAGCTATTAAGCCACAAAAAGGCATGGAGGAAACTTAAATGCATATTCCTGAGTGAAAGAAGCCAATCTGAAAAGGCTACACATACTGTGTGATTCCAGCTGTATGACATTCTGGAAAAGGCAAAACTATGGAGACATTTTAAAGATCAATGGTTGCCAAAGGTGGCTTCAGGGGGTTGGCAGCAGGGAGGGCAGGGAGAGATTGAGTAAATAGATAAGAGTATTGTGAATATTTAGGGCAGTGAAACTATTCTTTATAATCCTGTAATGGTGAATACATAACACTATGCATTTGTCAAAACCCATAGAACTCTACAGTACAAAGAATGAATCCTAATGTAAACTATGGACTTTAGTTAATAGTAATGTATCAGTATTAGTTCATCAGTTGTAGCAAGTGTAAAACACAAATATAAGATGTTAATGATAGTGGAAACTGTGTGCAGGGGGAGAGATCCTAGTACTGAAAGTGTATGTGAGTTAATGTTTTAATGTGAAACACTTTATTATAGCACTGCAAATAACAGGAGTATCAACATTGTGCTGGGTTTCTCTGTACCAAGTCACACTGAGCAATGAGGTGGGTGCTACACATGCAATGGGTTTTGCCATAGCTAAGGAAGCCAGGACCAAAGAGTACTTAGCAACCTCTGTAGCAAGCAGCAAACAAGCCAGTCCTCCTTAGGGGGAGCAAATACTTAGGTTAGTCATGCTGTGGTTACCTTGACATATTTAGTTGTCTATGTGACTAGTTCCAGAAAGTGCTCAATATTAGAATATGGGTAAACCCTGTAGTTTTGCACTTAGCAAAAGCATGCAAGTATGCTCTTGGCCCAAGGAGGACTGCCTCTCCTAATATATATACCAACAGATGAGACCAAACATTTTAATTATATCAATGAGAATCCTCTTAACTCGCATACCAAAACCCAATTACCTTATGCAGGAGATATACCCAAAACAAAATTATTCAGAAAGGTTAAACATAAAAGGATAGAAAAAGCCTATAACGCAAATGGAAATTTTTTTGCCCACTTAAAAATTGGATTGCCTGTCATTGAGTTTTGAAAGCTTTTGTACATTCTGAATACAAGTCCTTTATCAGATATAGAATTTACAAATATTAGGTAGGATTTACAAATATTGGATAAGAAAAACCAATATTGGAAAAACTACTGAAATTTGAGTAGGGTCTACAATTTAGTTAATAGTATTGTACCAATGTTGGTTTACTGGATTTAATAGTTTTAATGCAGTTATGTAAGATGTTTATATTCGGGAAGCCACATGATGGACAAATGGAAACACTACTTTTGCAGCTTTAAAATTACGTTAAAATAAAAAGCTAAAAAAAAAGACTTCAAAGTGATACGATGAGTTCTCACATTAGTGTACTCTTTTAAGATTTGACATGCACAGGTAAAATTTCAAAGAGCAAAGATGAGAAATATATAGAAAGACTTAAGAACTAGGTATATTAGTGGATCAGAAATCAGAAAGAGAAAGTTGTGAGTGGAAGTGATGCCACAGTCATATATGCCTCTGGATTTAGAAGTACTTACTGTGAGAATTTGGTTCTTTCCTGGTAATGAATATTAAAACTTTTCCAGATGAGAAAGAGAAGTAGAATCAAGGTCACTGAAGCTAAGGGCTTGAGTGAGTCTTTTCACACCCAAAACCTTGTGAAAGGAGGTTTAAAACAAAAACAACTACTACTATGGCTTATAACATGCTGTGGTACTCACATCCTTGAGTAGCCCCACGTACACAGATTATGTCTGCATTAATCTCTGTGACCAATAGCATTGGTGAAAGTGACAGTGTGAAGCTTTGAAAGTAAGATCATAGAAGACATGGCCTCTTCCATCTTGATCTCACTAGGACTTTTGGCTCTGGGAGAAGCCTGACACCATGTCATGAGAACACTCGAACAGCTTGAGTTGATGGCCACATCAGGAGGAACTGAGATCTACCAACAGCCAGCAGCACTTGGTCAGCTGTGTGAGCGAGTCACCTTCAGCCTTCAGATAACTGTGGCCCGGACCAGAATCTTGACTGCAACCACATGGGAGACTGAGCCAGAACTGCCCAGCTAAGCTGTTTCTCGGTAAATGACGCACTGAAACTGTGAGAAAATAACTATTTGTTGTTTTAAGCCATTTACTTTTAGATTATCTTATTATATAGTCACATATAATTTTATCATGCGAATGTTAAAACATCCTAACTGGTTATGGGTTTGAGGATGGGATAGACTAAAGCAAGGAAAAGGAGTCAAAACATAGGGGGAGAAGGAGAATAAAAATGACAAACCATAACATAAAGCACAAAATACTTTTCCTAGGAAAATGATCACACAAATAGAAATGTTAAATAAGTAAAGAAAATTAATCAAAGATAGCCAAGGTGCAGCAGATTTTGTTTTTGCCTCTGCTTTTCCTGATTTCTAACAGAACTAAATTTTGTTTGGGTAATCCACTCTTCTCTACACAACCACGCATTTAACTAAACCAAACGTGGTTTGTGTGAATTCCCTTCTTAGTGATTTATTTAGGAATACATTTGCTGCAATATTGACTTAATATATATGTGTCTACTGAGGAACTTTAGGGGAAGACTTTTCTTACTGATTAAAATAATATATAGGAAGAGATGCCTTCTCTTATTCTAGTGGATGTAATTGGGACTGCATGGAACATCTGGAACTCTTTAACCATAAAGAGATTGCTATGGACAAATCTGGCATATTTAGTATGGCAGAGTCTCAAAAAAGAGAACAAATTCTGATAATGCTATTGAGCCAGGGAATTAATTGGCCCTAGAGCTACTGTACTGGGGAACATGATATACAAGATAATAAATTTTCCTTCTGGTTTAAGTCAGTTGTGACAGGTTTTTTATGTTACTTGAAACTGAAGACATTCAAGCTGGTAGCAATAGTCAATAAAATCATCAAGTGAAACTCTCACTTAGGATGAAATTATTTTATGAAATAGTCTGACAAAGACTTTAAAATGCATATTTTGGGGTTGTTGGAAAAATTAATTTCCTTTTAAAAAGGGGTAGGCACTGTAACACAAAAATAGGAACAAGTGAAGTAACATTTGGTTATGAAAAGGAATTAATTACAAATCCCATATCTGCTTAAATATAATAATTTAAATACAAATTTTACAAGTAGGATAAACTCTTGACTGGATAGTAAAAGACTCAGTTAAAGAATTAAAAGATAATTTGAAGAATTCACCCAGAAATATAAAGAGATAAAAATTATAAGAGCAGATAAAAGATGCAGAGGACAAATTGAGGAACTTCACCAACATAGAAGTTCCTGATGAAAAGAACAGAGGGAATGATGGATAAGTAGTATTTGAATAGGTAATAGCTGAAAATTTTTCTGCAGTACAATAGAAAGCCTCATAAAAACATGTGCACTGAATACTGTGCAGGATAGATAAAGCTGAAATTACACCATGAAACAGTTTAGTAGAACTAGAGAACATCATGGAGAAAGAAGAAAAGAAGAAAAAAGAAAAAATCAGTGCAGAACTGGTCCCGCAGGGAGTGAGCGGCATAGGAAGAAAGGCATCCTCGTGCTAGGATGTCCCCTCTCAAGCCAGGAGGTCAGCAGGGACAGCAGCGGAGCTTCTGAAGCTTGGAGGAGAAAGTGGCAGCTGCTTGATAGACAGAACTAAAACAAACTGGCATGGAGGGACCCTGCGATCCCCAGTCCCAGACATGAGCTAGCAGGGATGAGCCAGGACTGACTGCTGGAGATTGGTGAGGAGCCCAGGCAGAGGGCTGGAGCCCACTGCACAGGGGACTGGAGGACAGTGTGAGCTCTGGCAGGGGTTGTGTGCGGAGCAGAACAGCCTGGGACCCCCATAAAAAAGCACCACTGTCGTTGTATGTGTGGGGAAGGGGTGCAATGCAGTCACGCCATAGCTGCTTTCTCTGCTTGGCTCCATCGTTGGTGTGTTCTTGTGAGAAGAGAGGTGGGGCTTGGTCATAGCCATCGCTGAGGCAGAGTTGAAAGCTGAATCTATATCCAGCAGCCCTGCAACTTCACAGGCAGGACTGAGATATGTTTACAGCCTAGGCAGAGAGGGTGGATTTGCTCTCTCTGGACCCTTTGTGGACCCACGCCTCTGCTCACAGGCAAGGAGTGGAGTTCTGGTGCACAGTTGGGCCAGTACGGGTATTTACAACAGGCAGGTGAAACTTACAGTACATGGAGGTGGGGCTGAGGTCTGCACTAACCCAGTGGCGCACCACGGATTGAGGCTTGTAACTGCACACTCACTATGGCGGGCCCTAGTGCCTGACTTTGGTGGATCTGACCAGGTGGTTCCTGGGGCCCAGAACCTGGGGGACACCAGAGTGGGTGGCCAACATTCCCACAGCTAAGGCTGGGACAAAGGCAGCATCAACAAAGAGTATTCTGTAAGCCACATAACAAGTGACAGACAACACCACATAGGGCACTTCCCAGTGGACAACTCCTGCCTACTCTTCTTCCCAGCTGAAGCACTCCAGCCCTGCCTACTATACATCGTAGCTCAGAAACGGGTCTAGAAGCCTCTGTTCCAGCAACAGGGGAGCAGACCAGGCCCCTTTCAAGGCTGTGACAACCACAGAACAAAAAAGGAAGCCCTGCTCAATAACAACAATCAGAGCATGCTCTGAATGAGACAACGCCAACCACATTCCCCAGTCAAAGGGATAACAGCCAGCACACACGGAAGGAAGACAACCATCCATACTAAGAACAGTCATCACAACAAAACTATCAGATGCACACAGTCTACACAGGAATGCTCCCATTTTAAATAAACACAGATAAAACAGACTTTCAAGACAACAGTAGAAAACTGACACTCCTAAATCCATACAGTGAGAAAATATAAGTAAGTGAAGAAGCAGAGGAACCACTCCCAATTAAAAAAATAAAAGAAATCCCCTGAAAGAGCAGTTATTGAAATAGACCTCAATAATCTACTAGATCATGACTTCAAGAAGGGAATGATCAATGCACTGAAGGAACTACAAGAGACTATCAATAGAGATAGAGAATACTTTAAAAAAGAAATTGAAAGTATAAAGAAAAGCCAGTTAAAAACAAAACTCAGTGACTGAGATAAGAGCCGAGCTAAAGGCAGTCAAAAGCAGAGGAGATAATGTAGAGGAATGATTAAGTGACTTAAAAGACAGGATAACAGAAGTCACCCAATCAAAACTGCTGACAGAAAAGCAAGTAAAAACCAATGAGAGCAATATAAGGGACCTATGGGATAATATAAAGCATGCCAACCTACACATAATAGGGGTCCCAGAGGAGAAGAAAGAGAAAAGGAGATTGAAAAGGTATTTGAAGAAATCATGACTAAAAACTTTCCAAACCTAAAGAAGAAAGCAGTTATCCAAGTACAGGAGGCACAGAGGGTCCCAAACAAGAAGAACCCAGCAGACCTACACCAAGACATATTATAATTAAGATGACCATGGTTAAAGATAAAGAAGGGATTCTAAAGGCAGCAAGAGAAAAACAGTTAATTGCAAGGGAACCCCTGTAAGGCTTTCAGCTGATTTTTCTACACAAACACTGCTGGCCAGAAGGGAGTGGCAAGATATATTCAAAGTCCTAAATGAGAAAAGGCTGCAACCTAGGATACTCTATCCAGCAAGACTATCCTTTAGAGTAGAAGGAGAGATAAAGAATTTCACAGACAAGCAGAAACTAAGAGTTCAGCAATACTAAACCTATGCTAAAAGAAATATTGAAAAGTCTACTCTAAATAGAAAAAAGCAGGAAACTATAGAAATGAGAAAACCATCATTAGAAATGTGATAACTACAGGGAATTGCAATAGAATAAACATGAAGATGTGAAAAAAAAAAAAAAAGACATCAAAATCATTAAAGGTGGGAGAGGGGAGCAAGAAAATAGATTTTTTTTCCCTTTTCTTTTTTCCTTTTTTTTTCTTTTTTTCCCCTTTTTCCCCCCATTTTTTTAGGATGTATTGGAGCCTACATGACTACCAGTCTAAAGCAAACAGATATAGTAAGGGGTTAACACACTTGAAAAACAAGGTAACCACAAATCAAAAGCATATAATAGTCACAAAAACTAAAAAAAAATTAAGCTAATACAAAAGAAAATTATTGAACCAGAAAAATAGCATATGATACCACTTAAATGTGGAATCTTAAAAAAAAAAAAAAGGACAAAATAACTTATTTACAAAACAGAAACAGACTCATGGACATAGAAAACAAACTTATGGTTACTGGGGGTGGGGAAGGGGATAGGAAGGGATAAATTGGGAGTTTGAGATTTGCAGATATTAATATATATAAAATAGATAAACATCAAGTTCATACTGTATATAGCACAGGGAACTATATTCAATATCTTGTAGTAACCTATGGTGAAAAAGAATATGAAAATGAATATATGTAGGTTCATGTATGACTGAAGCATTGTGCTGTACACCAGAAATTGACAACATTGTAAACTGACTATACTTCAATAAAAATATATATTAAAAAAAATAAAGAAGCCAATGTTTTTTGCTTTTTTTGTAAGAAAAAATTATAGGAAGTAGGCAAAAAATTTCTTTAAGAGAATACAAAGAGTCTAAAACATAAAAGAACAAAGAGTTAAAATTGACTATGTTAAAATTAGGAATTTCTGTCTATAGCAAAGGAAAACACCTTTAGAGAGCGTTAGAAGGCAGCCCAAAGAATGGGAGAAATTATTTACAGTATCTGTATCCAACAAAGAAGTCAAATCTGAGATATATAAAGACTGTCCCCAAATCAGTAAATAGAAGACATTCATTCCAATTAAAAATTATACTGGTGAAAAAAACTTAAGAGACACTTCATAATAGAGAAGAAGTATCTTGAAAATATTTTTAAAATAAAGGAGAAAGAGTGTCTTAGTTTGTTTGGACTGCTATAAGAAAATATCACAAACTAGGTAACTTGCAAATGATAGACATTTATTCTCAGTCCTAAAGGCTGGAAGTCTTGAGATCAAGATGCCAGCATGATCAAGTGAGGGCCTTCTTCCTGGTTCACAGTGACTTCTCCATATGTCCTCACATGGTGGAAGGGATGAGGGATCTCTGTGTGCTCTCTTTTATAAGAACACTAATCCTATTTACAAGGGTTCCACCCTCATGACCTAAGCACCTCCTGAAAGCCCCATCTCCTAATACTATCACACTGGGCATTAGTATTTCAACATATGAATTTTAGGAGGACACAAATATTTAGACCATAGCAGAGAAGAATTCTAGTTTCTGATTAAGATGGAATAGACACACTTCTCTCTATTCCTCCTGCTAAGTACAGCTGAAAACTTGACACGTTATGAAAATATTAAGAAAACTGAAAAGTAGACTGAAGAGGGCACACTGGCTAAGGAGTTAGTGAATTGTAGTTCTATTTAGTAGATGGAAAAGACAGAGAAATAAGCTGAATTCTGTTTATGTCACATGAAGTTTGTATTGCCCATCAGATACAATGGAATAGATATTTAGATGGAGGAGCCGTTGACATATAGATGATTTTTAAAGCTGTGGAAAAAGGGTGCATTAATCAAAGGAAAAATTAGTTGACAGAGAATAGAATGGGTATCAGGAATGGGCATTTAAATATTTAGTGACTGAATAGAGGAGGAAGGACCATTAGGGGAGGAGGAAAGCTAAAAAGTATAGTGTCAAGATCCTGAGGGAGGAACATTCAGCATTTCCAGAATTTGAGAGTGATCAACTGAGGTGGATGTTGTTGGGAGTTCAAGAAAGAACTACAAAATTGACAAGATTTGGCAACATGGATGTCTGAAAAATCATTATTTAGACTTCACTGAGTTCCCTTATTTGAAGCCCATAGCACTTACAAAATATGTCACTAAGTTATGTAACTTATTGCAATTTTTCTGTAACCTTATTGAGGAAAGGAACATTGCCTTATATTTTTATACTTCTTTGCCTTTTGCACAATGCTGAAGAGTAGGCATTTGTTATTGGCATATCAGGGTCTTTGCTGTTAGCTCAGTGATACTCTTTGCATCTTCTCCTCCTTTTTGAATATTAGATATTTGTATAGTAAAGTTATAAACCATTGATTATACCCACACTTTCCTTCTCAAGTTTTAAAAAAATTCCTGCTTTTGATCTCATAGTCTTAATAAGAAAGTAAATAAGGAAAGAGGTTAAAATGAAATTATTTTTTGCCACTATCTAAGGTAAAAATTTTGGGTATAAAGACTAAAATTGTAAGGTAAAATTTAATACATGAATTTTAATTTGCTTTGCTCACCTGTAGTGTACCAGTGTATTGGTAATTGCAAATTTTAACTCTTTTTGAAATTGCCAGATGAATTGTAATAACAAATCACAGTAATCTTTCTTTTTTCGCCTTTTTGTAAAACTGTAAATTATACCAACTATACAGAGATTAAAATAATAGTTACCTATGTACACTCAATACCCTGAATTGGTAGATGTTAACATTTTATGATAATAATTTATGTTGTTTTGTTTTTCAAAGAAAATTTTACAGATTTTGTTGATGACCACTTTGTGCTCTTCCTTAATCCCATCCTCTCCTCTTTCTCCCCTAGGTAACTGACCTTCAAGGTACTGTACGTTCTTCCTCTGCATACTTTGGTAAGTTTGATATATATATTTGATGTTAAAAATAATCATAATTTTAAAATTTTATAAATTATACATTTCCTATCCCAGTATCATGTTAAATTTTATACATCGTACCCAGTTTGAATATATCCTATTAGAGCATTTCAACTTAATATGTAATTTATCCACATTGACATGTGTAGATGTAGTCTGTCATTTAACTGCCATATATTATTCCATTGTGGGAATAGATTACAACTTACTTTTTTCCCAATTGATAATCATTTAGGTTGTTTCCATTATTCACTGCTACAAATAGTGTTGCCGTGATTATTAATGTGGATTCTCAAGTGCAAGAATTTCTTAAGATTATATACTTAAAAGTAAAATGGCCAAGTCAAAGACTGCTATGCGCATATTCCTCTTTATTAGATATTGCCAAATTCTTCTTTGTGATGTTTGCCCTTAATTTACACTCCCATCAGTGGTATATCAGATGTCCAGTTTCCCCAATCCTCCCAAACACTTGATATTTTCAAATTTTAACATTTTTGCCACTCTGATGAAAGAGAAACATTTACATTTCCATGATTCCTAGCAAGACTGAACATATCATTTTTCATTTATTGGTCATTAGCTTTTTTCCTCTTGTGACTTTCCTATTTATGCCATTTTCCTTTTTTTTTTTTTTTTGGCCTGTCCCTTATAGATTTGTGAGAGATCTTTCAATATTCTAGATATTCATTATGTCTCAGTTATATGTGTTGCAAATTCTTCTCCCACTTTCTGGCTTTTGTTTTTACTTTTTAATAGTTTTAAAATTTCCATTTAATAAATTTTAACTTACCAGTCTTTTCCTTTATGCTTTGAGCCTTTGCACCTTAAGATATCCTACAATAGTCCTTTAAAAGATTAGTAAATATTTCACCATATCAAATTCACATCCAGTCTCATTGAAAGAATAAAATGTTTTGTGTAGAAAACGTATTGAATTTGGTTTTAATGTGTTAAATCTGGTTTTAATGTCTGGGAGGTAGAATTCAAAATTTATCATCTTTAGAGATAGTCACCTGCTCCAATTTAATAATGTCAAGCAAGCGTAAAATCAGAATTCTTCATCTAATTTTTTCTGAAAATACAAGCCAACAATCTAATTTTAAGAAACGCCTTAATTTTTAACTTAAAAACATTAAATTTCATTCACTTGCTAATATATTAAAAATTATAAGGTAGAAGTTTATTCTTATCTCTGAAAGTTCCTTAGTCCCTATTCTTTGGCTCTGAAACTCTCCTGCCTTTCTGTTTTTCAGTTTCTGAAATACATACACATATACATGCATACATACAAACTCACTCTTCTCCCAAATTTCCATTTATTCCTTCTTTGATTTTCTGAAAGGGCCTGTCCACTTAGATTTAATTAGGCTTCTAAAGACTGATAGCAAAGCTCTTTTTTAGATGTAAGTAGTGGGTTTGCTATTAACTCTACTTTGCACATAAATCTTCATCTCTTAATTAAACAGAAAGAGAAGGAAAGCTGGAGGGAAAAGTTTTCAAAGAGTAAAGGACTGGTCATTATAAAAATTTTAAAGAATTTCTATATCAACTTAAGTTCTCTCAGGGTTTGATTTAAATTTGTTTCATTTAATTCAATTTCAATCCCTGGTACCGCCTCTAAACAAACAAACAAACCCAATTATCTCCCCCCACCAAAAAAAAAAAAAAAAAAAAAGAAAGAAAGAAAAAGAAAAAGTAATAATGCCTGGATATTACCCTAAAGCATGTACATGCTAACAGAAGTGCTACACATAGTATTAAGATGGCAAGATATTAATATAGTATTTATATTACAAGATAAGAAGTGAGGAGGAACCAATAGATTAAAAGAATTACATGGTTACATGGGTAGGTTTCTTTGTGAAAATTTATTCGACTAAATACTTTTCATCAAATTATATATTTATGTACTTCTCTATATGAATATTTTACATTAATAAAAAGTTTTTTTAAAAGGAACATACAAGATAGATCAACCTAATTCAGTATATAGATCCTGGTTCCAATAGAAAGTTTTTTAAAATCTGTATTTGCAATTGAGGAAGTCTGATATTTGATGAAATTAAGGAATTATTAATGTTTTAAGAGTAATAATAGTGGTATAGTAGTGGTTATTTTTTAGTCTTTATATTTTATAAATACAGGTAAATATTTAGTGGACTCAATGAAATGCTACCTGGGATTGGTTTCAAGGTAATCCAGTGGGGTGGAACAAGCAACAGGGTTTGACACTTGTTGAAACTGGATGGTGGATACATTGGGGTTCATTGTACTATTTTTCTACTTTTGAAAGTGTTTGCATTTTATGTAACACAATTAAAATGTACACATACACACAAAAAGTTATTAGCCCTTCATCAGTTCTCATGCTAACAATTTTTCACCCTTACTCATACTGTTTTTCTTACCTCAATCATTTGAAGGAAAGGAATCTGTTGGAAATTTTTCATTTCTCTGTTTAGACGCAGGATGGCACTCTTTGAATAAGTAATTAGCCAAAGTCCACTTCTCATTGAGTAAGCAAGCTCCTTTCCTTTACAGTACTGCTATTTCCTAGGGCAGTTTGTCTTAGTTGAGAGTAAAAACTTTTCAGATGGTTTATACAGATGATTACTACTCATATCTTTACTTTAGTTTTCTCTTCTGGCTGTGTCTATCTACTGCTAGTTTTTAAAAAATTAAGGGTAAAGTTCAACAACTATTTAAAAGGTGGTTTGATGCAAAACCAGCTCTGTGCCCACTGTATTTTTGCTGTTTACAATTATTGCTAAGAAATTAACCATCTTGTGTATTTTAATGCAAATATCTATCTATATATCTATATCTAAATAGCCCCATATGAATCATCTTTATTTAAAACTGTCAATTCCAACCATAGGACATATTTCTACGTTTTAAATGGCACTGAGCCAAATACTACTGATTAAGGTCAAGATGAGGACTATTGACTGTGGACAGATGCTTTCCCCTTTCAGTCCTCAAAGAAGAATGGAAATAACTCTATTCTTGGATGTCCTCAGTCTGATTCATGCCTTCTTTTAGCCAACTATTCATGTATTCACCAGAAGAATTACACCTACTACCTCCGGTGTAGGAAGGAAAAAAAAAAAATCAAATGAGCAATAATGTTAACAGAAGCTTGAAACTTAAGAGCTGGTATTCAGAAAGGTCCTTCTCCCCACCCCCTTCCCTCCGGTCCAATTCCCCTTTCTGGTTCTGGCCATCGGAAATTGACTTGGCGTTAACTGCGGACTGGAATTTCAAGGCGTCAATTCCCGCCCCCCTTGGGCCCCCCCCCCGCCCCCCCCCCGCCCCCCCCCCCCGCCCTCGGAAACTCTTAAACCTCTCCCTGCCCTATTCTCTACTGTAGAGACAGATAAATGATGCAGCAGATTACACCGCTGAAAGGCAGCATTTGTCCTGAGCTATTTTCACATTTTTTCCTGTTTCCGATTTGTGTGCCAAACTTTTGTTTGCTTGCTTAGGACATGGATAACATATTTGGGTATGTTCCCCACCGTTTAATGCCAGTGGCTTTCTCCCAGCAAATGAAAGTGAAAGTGCTACGTTGTAGCTGTGTTTTATTCTTAAAGTATGGACTGGCAGCTGGTGTGTATGGAGTGGTGGGGAGGGGGCGGGGAGGGTGGATTTAGGAAGCTTGAAGAACCAGTTTTGAGGTTTTGTTTGTTTATCTTGAGATCGCAGCAGGATTTCTGACCACCCCCCTTCCCCTTTTGGGGTCTGACTTCGGTTTTATTTTCATTTGGGCAGTCACTGAAGTTTCATTCAATGTACTGACTTAAAAAAAAATACAATCCTCTTGTAGCTTTCCCCGGTTGCACTTTAAAACACCATCCAGTCTCACCCTCATCTGGAAATAATGCAAGCTTCTCTCTCTTCCCCCCGCTCCCTCTCCTCCCCCACTTATTCTCTCTCTCTCTCTCTCTCTCTTTTCTTTTAAAGCTCCACATAACCTGAAGTCGGTAATCAGATGGAAAATGTGCTGGTCTTAGTTTATTTTAGTCTACTCTCCCTTTTGGTGACAATTTTATTTGTTGAGATATATAAAGAAAACACAGGCATTTTGTGCACATGTAGCTACCGAGTCTTGAAATCTGCCAGTGATCGAAGTTTGTTGTAGTTTCCCCAGAGACACTGTTTATGTGCAACTCTTAACATTTCTGTTGCGTTGATTTTTTGAAAAATACATGGAGAAGGGCACCAGAGATTTTAGCAGTGACATTAGTTCATCTAAAGCCATTCATCCTCCCTCCCCCTTCCCTTTACTAAGAAACTAATCACAATCCAGGCTAGAATTTCTAAAAAGAGGTTAGAGGAGGAGGAGGAGGAAAAGAGGCGGAGTGGGGAAGGGGACTGAGGTTAGAAGGGCCAGAATTTCTCTCATTCACAGGGTGGAAAAGTTGACATTGTCTAAGCCCTTCTGAATGGCTGGTAGTTGGTTACCCCGATTGTACCTCTACCTCCCCTCCCCCTCCACGTGACGGCCCAGGACACATGCGCACCCGACGCAGCCCAGCACATCTGCAGACTGACGTCAGTGTGCTCTGCCTCCGAGGAAAAGCTGCCAAAATTTTGCTGCAATTCAAGTTGGCTGGGGGCCGGTAGTGAGATCTAGGGCTACTTCAACAAAACTTTGCTGCCCTTCCTGCTCCTCTTGTCTTCTTTTCTCCTGATACCTTTTGATGCTCTTCACATGTTATTTGCATAGCAAAGGCACTAAAGCTGTCCAGGAAGAGAGGGCACCACTTCCACCCCCATTAAGCCTTTTTTTTCCCCTTCCTTCCTTTCTTTTTTTTTTTTTTTTTTTTCTTTCCTTTTTTTTTTGGAGGGGGGTGCGAGAGAGAAAGGGGGTTTTGCAAAGGCAACATCTCAGGATGATAGCCTGGATGTATTGAAGGCATCTCTTTTTCTGCCAAATCGGAAAGTCCGTTCTCTAAAGCCCGGGTTAGTCAGACTATAGGGTTTTATTCTGGCTGCAGAATAACTAACTGACTGCTGTGGCTTTGCAAAGGGGGGCAGAAAAAAAAGTTAAAGAGGAGAGGGAGTACGTGAGTCGTCCAGTGCAATCTCTATTGTTTGAAACTTACTTTTTATCAGAATTTGAAGATGAAAACGGTAAGGAAGACTTCACAATATTCAATGAAACCGTTTTTTTTTTAATTAAAACTTGTGCTTTGCTTGTCTTCCGAATAACGCGTAGAAAACTTTTTTCTGTGTCTGTTTTTTTTTTTTTTTTAATGGCAATGAGTGAGCTTGACTGAACTCATTTTACAGATAGAAATCTTTTAACTCCAGACTAGTCGGGGGATGGAGAATTCTGGGTCTTGCAAATATTTTATGATGCAAAAAAGATACGTTTATTATACAAATAGACGTGTTTTGTGAAGTGTGACTTGATTATGATTTTTGTGGTCTTTAATCACCAAAAAGTAATCGGGAAAGTAATAATGATGTGTATTTGAAACTGATTTCCAGTTTTCTTAAAGAAAAACCTTCTGCATTTTATAGTTTCAAGTCAGTGTCTTAAGTAGTCAGACAAGTGCATATTTTATGCCTGGGCTAGAGGGCAGAATTAATGTGCTAGCTATAGCCTCGATGCTCAGGGATATGTTAAGCTCTTAATAGGCTAATCAAAGAGATGGAAATGTGTGTTTTTGATTTACTTTTGGTCACTTGGGACGTGCTAGACTCATAACCCTCCGGAGCCTTGAATATGGGGGTATGTCTGTATATATGGTATATGAGATCAAAGTTCAGAGATTGGTGGGGGAGGGGGTTGTGCTGGAGGGGTCATTGGAAAGCTGCCTTGTGATAATGTATACTACAATTCCTGTCTTTGGTAATTTCTTTCCTTGTTGTACTGGAGGCAAAGAGAGCGAGAGAGTGAGAAAGCGCACTGAGAGGGAACAAGAGAGTGAGTTTCTTACTCTTGTTTTTATTTGAGCTGCCGGTGCAACGCGTTTGGGCCAAATGCCAACTGTCTGGGTCACACGCGTTTTATCCAAATAGATTTAGCGCTGCTGTCTGGAAATGGGCTGCTGAATGTTAACTTTAGGATCAACTCAACCAGGGCAGCTCAGACTGTTACCCTCTGTCTGGGTGAAGTGGGATGGGGGGGCGGTGGGGGGTGAGGGTGTGCAAAACGGGGGCAGGAAAGGGGAAACTGAACCATTGCTTGGAACTTTTAAAAACATTCTGGAGTGTGATTTTCAACATATTCTTTTATGTTCAAATTTCTCATACAAATTTTCTTCCTTTTTCTTTCCTTTTTAAGCTTATATTGATTAGGCTGAAATTTAAATGTGTGAATGACAGTTCTCAAAATTCATGACAGGAAAAGAAATGTAACATAAAACTGGTATAGTTGAAAGGAAATTGAGAAAATTATTTTTGGAGATAATTGTTTTCCTGTGTTTCACCAAAGTGGTAGCTGTAGTTCTGGTTTATATTAATTTAGTGTTTATATGTGATCACTGGTGTTTTGGATTTTTGAAAAATAGCTGTAGAGGCAAATACATTGATTTCAAACAAGTCCAGGTTCATTCATTTCTCACAAATGGCAGCAAATGAAATATATGTTGTGGTATTAAATATTTTTGTGATTCTCAAGGGGAAAACCTCTAACCTCAAGACCTTAAATATTTTAATACTTTTCATGTCTGGGCCAATACATGTAAGATTAATTGCTACTCTTGTCTACTCTTACCACTTCCTCTTCATTTCCTTAGCAACCATTAGTAGCTACTAGTGGTTTAGCACAGGCCTCTATGCCAGATCTTACCCTGTGTATGCTTTTTGTGAGAGAATAAAGAGAGGTAACATATTAAGAGAGTTAATAGCACATTCTTTGGAGCATTTTTTCGGGGGAAGAGTAAAAGGTGGAAGAGATGGATAGCTCTTTTGGTTCTACCAAAAGACATAGTTGATTATCAACATTTTGAGTTAACCTCAAGAGAAAAATGTGTTTCTATTTTTCAAGAGAGAAGTTTTAATACAGATAACATATATTTAACTTTCCATCTGGAAAAAAAGTTTGGGACTATATTTAATTTAGGGCTTGATTTTTATAGAATAATATTTTGTAATTTTGCTTTTGGCTTATTACCTTTTCTTGTTAGGTAACTTTTGAGTGTCTTTAACTACATCCTTCCTTGGTAACCAATCTCACAAAATTGATGAATGACCTGGAATCCTTTGTACTTCAAGCCTTGGCATATAGTGGGTGACAATAAATATTTGTTGGGAGAATAAATGGAAAATGAGATGAGAAGTTAATTTTCACATATAAAAATTGAATAACCTGAAGGAAGCACAGTATTGTTGCTTCCTATGTGAAAAAACCGAATCAGCTTTAAAAGAAATAACCAGACTTAAGATGGATGAGAGAAGTTGAAAAGGATGTTAGACGTGTTCTTTAGCTCCATAATAATAGTTCATGGGAGGAAATCATTACCTTGGCTACTCCTAGATCATTTGAGTGGGAAGTAAAGATGATAGAGGAAAAAGACAAGTAAGTACTCTTCAACCAGGGCAGACTACTGAGGGAGTCACTGAAGCACAAGTTGTCTGATCTTATTTCTACTTAGCTAGTTTAGCTTTGATCCATGGAAGCAGGTAAATGATCCCTTAACTTTACCAGTTGGTGCATTTGTATTAGGGAAAAAAAGCATATGTGAAATCAAAGTAAAATGCAAGTTTTGATTCTCTTTTCAAATTTTTAATAGTTGTAAGCCCAATTATCATGACTTCTTCTTTACTGTTTGCTCTGAAAGAGAGTATAACCTAGTTGGTCGATTGATTACATCATCATATTCAGCAATTCCACATTTTTAAGGGAAGGAGGAACATGAAGCTATTTTTTGAAGGAAGGCCTTTGAAAAGTGATGACTCAGATAAGCAGAAGAAGGGGGCTCATATTTATGTAACCATTAAAATGAAGTGTGTGGACACTTTACATCATGTGTAATCTAATTTAATCTCTCAACAAGTCTTTGTAAGGTAGATAACATTATCATGGTTTTAGAGATGAGGAAGCAGATTCAGAGAGGTTAAGTTGGAGTCAAGCCAGGACTCAAAGCCTTTGTGCTTTCCACAGCATAATCTACCATACAATTTAAAGAATTAATGCATTATGATTTTGGGACAATTGTGTAGTATTTTAATGTTCATCTGAATTTTGGAAACCATATCTCGAAAAGCTAGTGCCTATGTATATTTATTAATGATGTCCAGATTAACCTCACCAGTAGGTGCCAGAAAGTAGGTTCTCCCACTTATTTTTATTGTGTACATGACTAGCAGTGGTTAGATATGTTAATCATTATGGATTGTAATTGAGCTTAAGCCAACTCATTTTCTTATTGTAAGTTTCTTCACTGGCACTGGGGCCCTGAAAAATGTGGAGTGGGAAGAGGGTAGTGAGAAAGGAGAAAGAAATTCAAATTTCTTGAGTGCCCATGTGCCAGGTACCATATGTAGTGGTGGAACCAAGACTGTAGCTCTGGTTTGCTTAACTTCAAAGCTCCTGCTCTTTCTATTATACATCAATGCCCTTCTTACTACAGGTCCTTAAAAGAACTGTTAGTTTACTTCTGGCCAAGTAGTTACATACTACTTTTCCTCTCAATGCCACTGGCTTACTTATCTTGAGCATTTATAGGACAGTTCTAGTAATGGTGAGAGTGGGAGTTAAAAAACTGTGAAGAGCAGAAAATTTCTCAAGGGGAAAAAAAAATTGTTCCCTAAACCCAGCTAACTATATTGTAAGTTTGTCAGTTTCAGAGCCCAGGAAAATTGGAAAAAAGAATGAATGATTCACTACAAATCTATCATCACTACTAGAAAATTAACTCAAATGTGTTAATTATATATTCCTCTTTAAACGGAAGATTAAAGTATATGAGGGACTCACTCAATGTCAGACAGTTTTCTGCAAAACACTCAAGTAATCTGATAAATATTAAAACAATGAAGAGTAAGTGTTTATGAAGCAACAATTATGGAGTTGCAGACTGTAGGTAAGTAGGTTGGAAAGCAAGATAACTGGATTTTTTTCTTTACAACTGACACTTGAACAACACAGGGTTGAGCTGTGCAGGTCTACTTTTACAAGGATTTTTTTTTTCAATAGCAATTCTGAACTACTACATAATCCTCAATTAGTTGAATCCCCTCTGAAGGAACTATGCATGTGGAGGGCCTATGATAAGTTATATTCAGATTTTTGCAAAAGGTCGGTGCCCCTAACCCACATTTGTTCAAGAGTCAATTCTACTGTTATTAAATAATGGTGTGATTTAATCTCTTTAGAGGTTTTTTTTCCTGAGAAAGGATTTATAGTGTCTGTTGTCACTTCTAAATCATCACAGAAGTAATTTTGAGATGAAGCAATTTTTTGTATCAAGTTACTTAAAACTGTTCATGTTAATTAACCTGTGTCATTTATGAATATCTGGTTGTATGCAATTGCTATTAAATATTTAAATTCGAGTAGCTAGAAATGGAAGTGTGATGTCATACAAAGAATTTTGACTTTGGAGCCAGGTAATCTTATGTATGAATTTGGGCTCTGCTGTTTTTGAGCTGTGTGGCCACTATGGGCTTCAACTTCCTTATTTGTAAACTGGCAGCTGTATTAGTTATCAATTGCTGCAAAAAAAACAAAAAACAAAAACAAAACTGTAGACTTAGCAGCTGAAAACAACACACATTTATTAACTCACAGTTTCTGTGATTTCAGGAGTTCTGTGGTTGATGGCTTAGCTCTGTGTTGTGTTTCAGGAACTGTTGCGAGGCCACAGTCAAAGCATTGACAAGGACTGGGGTCACCACAGAAGGCTTGAGTCGGGAGGGTATCCTTCTAAGTTCACATATTAGCGGGCAGGATTCAGTATCTTGTAAGCTATTGCCCTGAAGGCCTCAGTTACTTGCTAGTGGTTATCTGAAGGCTGCTCTCAGTTCCTTGCCATGTGAGCCTCTCCATATGGCGACTTGCTTCATCAAAGCCAATAAGGAGAGACTACTAGAAAGGTGGAAGTCGGAATCTTTTGTAATCTTATCATGGAAGTGACATTCCATCAGTGTGGAGGTATTCTATTGGTTAGAATCAAATTACTCAAAGAAAGAGGATGGATACAAGGGCAAGGATATCAGGAGGTAGGATCATTGGACCATTGTAGATTCTGCCTGATTCAGGGGCAATAATACCTACTTTACAAGATTTTTGTCAATGTTAAAAGAAGTAATGTATATTTAAAGTTCTCTTTATTTTTGGTCTGACCTTAAACTACCTTTCTATTACCTGTTAGTCTTCTGCACAAGGACCAAACTTACTATTACTACTTTTACTGATACTATTTTCCTTTTTTTCTTGCTATCTAGACTTTGTGGAATCTGTTTCTTTAATTTGTTAGGATTGCCCCCAGCAACTGGACTTGTGAAATTACTTCCATCTTCCAGAGCCTATCTCAAATGCTACTTTTTTTTCATGAACTTTCTTCACTCATTCTTTTTTGACTTACAACTCATCCCCCTCATCTGATCTCCTCTAACACCTTTCATAACTTTATTATGGCATATGTCGGTCTGTCCTAATTTTTCCTTTGTTCCTTAGATTATGAGCTCCCTAAGACAACGACTGTATCTTAATCTTTTCTTATCCCCATGTTGGCATAACATCATTTAAAAAACATAGTAAGACAGTATTTGTTGATTAATGGATTAGTTTTTCCAGGTTGAGCAGTTTAATAACTTGTAGAGACAGACATAAGAGACTAAATGATTGTGGTTGTAATTACCAATATTTATAGCATTATAGGGAATGAAGTATTCGACATTTGTTAATTTTACAATCAACCTTAAATATCCTTTAATATACCTAAAGTGACTATTTTAATCACTATTTATTTATTCATTTACTCATTCATTTTTTTCAACCAACAAATATGGAATTATTATATGATAATACTATATACTAAGGATTTGGGATGAAAATCTTTCTATAATATCTTTTGTGTACTTCTCTATCATAGCAGTAAGTTATCTTATTAGTAGTAATTTAACCTTTTATTCCTGACTCAGGCATAGTGTTTTGAATATCAGATATTGAACTGTAACACAGTCATATACACAATATGAACTGTTAAGCTATATAAGGGCCATTTGCCTCTATCCCAAACTGTATTGCTTTGGGGTTCTAAAACTATTTTCTAGTTTTTCCTCTTCTTTTGTCACTTTAATGCTTTCAGAGAGCTAGTTTCTAATCCCGTTATTTTTTTCTTTTAAAGTGCTGTATGCTGGGACGTCAGGTAGCCAACTATGCTACTGTTTTATATAAAATGTGAATTCATGGACTCTGAGTGAAGTTGTAAGTCGAAAGGAGAGTACATAAAATCTGTTGTGATACCTGAGATGAATTTTTAAAAATTCTTTTCATAAAATTAATTTCTTTTTTTACAGTTACATTCTAGATTAAATTGTTTCATATGTGTTGCTTATGACTCATATAAGACTTCCAGATAGAGTCCAGGGTTACTGTAAATATGCTTCAACTTTTTAGAAGTTTAGTTTATGCTACTGTGTGAGCTTTCACAGACAGTTGCTCAGTGCCACTGTGTATTTCTAGATGCACTCTCTTAAGGAAAAAATGATAAGTGCCTCATAAAGCAACAAGTCAGTCTCTGGATAGGAGAGTACTGAAAAGCATGTTAAGAAATGAGATCACATACTGTTTATCACTTTCATAAAATGAACTCTGTGAAGTCAGCTTGTTTTTTATTTTATCTATTTATTTAGATACTTGTACAATATCTTCAAAGTTTTAAAAAGAGACTTTTTATGATTCCCTTTCAAATTCCATCTTTGATTATTAAGTAGCTCTGGCATTATCCTGCTAACCATTTAGTTTTCTAATTCTGTGTTTAGTCTTGTGAATGTTTATTTAAATTACAAAGCACAACATTGGTCTGATTTAATTATATTATTGTGTAGTATATGTCCTTTGGCAAGCATTCAGCAATATAGATCTGTCCATTCAGTATATTTTTCATTTACCTTAAACTTTTTTTGTTTGTTTTTCTAGGTTAGAAAATGGCCGTACTTTCATAGCTAATCAGCTTAATGCTCTGCTTATGAAAATTTCACCATCTTTTTTTTTTTTTTCATTTTGGATTGAGAAAATGAATCCAGATATAGAAGAAAGTATGGGATGTTGGAAAAAAGTACCCGTTAAGTAGTGGAACATCTAATAACTCACTCTCAAGAAGTTTTAAAGAAATAAAGTTGTTATGCTTCGATTTTGGTATGGTATTGACTCTCTAGCACATAGGTAGCCCTCTAAAAAATCATCCAGTTTTCTAAATTATGGAAATTTTGTGGAAGTCGTTGACCTGGATTTTGAGCCTCATCATGGCTTCATCGGAATTTCATAGTGACCACAGACTTTCATACAGTTCTCAAGGTAGGATTCCTGCTTTTGAAACTGACAAAAATATTGCTATTAATCTGACGAGAAAAGACTAAATATTTAGGTTGGGTGAATGTCTTCTTTGGGATATGCAGTGGTAGGAGTAGAGTCCTACTGTGTCAATTCAGTGCTAATTTCATAAGTGTTTCAGTGCTAATTTCATAAGTGTTAAAGGCTTTAAGAGTCTGTCTACTAGTGTTTCACATCCACTGCATTTTTAGGGTTGACTGGTCTTTCTCAGAAGATAGACTCAGGACTCTTCTTTTGAATCCTAAACTTTAATAGGCTCACTCATTCCTAGGGTTTATAGGCAAGGTATGTTCAAAAGGAATCCAAAGGTTTGTCCTATAAAAGCAAGAAGCCAGACAAATTCTGATGTAGTATCCTTCTGATATGGACCTTTAGTGAAAAAAAAAAAAAGTCTCCAAACTTAAGAACTCTCATCTAAGGAGTAAGAGCTGGATAAAAGAGTAAGAGTTATAAGAAGTTTAACTTTTCAAATTTGAATCCATAAATCCCTATAATTTTAATACATAGAATTGAACTTTACATCATAGAAAAGATCTTAACAGAGGTCCCAGGAAGGGAAGGTCATTTTGTTTTCCTAGGTCAGTCTAATTCTTATAGAATTATTGAAACCATACCTTTTGGATTCTCCTCTCATGAATGTATAGTAACAGATCATTTTTTGGTGCTGATGAGCCAGATTTTCAAGGCTGTTACAAATTGATGTAGAAATCCAGAAGTCCATGTGTACAAAATGTGGCTCTCAAGGTAGATCAACAAAGTCAAAGCATTTAGTATGAACTTTTATTTATAAGAAGTGAAATAAATATTGTCTTTCATTTTTTTCCCATTTGATCATGGTTTCATGGGAGTTTATATTTGTGGATGAACTCCATGTATAGACAGTGAAGTAATTTGAAGACATTTGGTTCTTTTTTAATGGTAAACTTAGGTAAAGGGAGATGTGATTAAGGAAGTAGACTGGTAATATTTAGTACGCCTAAGTGAGGAAAATATATTTAATAGTACTTTGAATTTTTTGTCAATGTGATGATTTTTAAACAACTTTATTGAGGTATAATATACATACCATATAATCAACCATTTAAAGTATACAATTCAAAGGTTTACAGTAAATTTGTAGAGTTATACAACCATCATCACAATCAATATTAGAATATTTTCATCACCCCCAAAAGAAACTGTGTGCTCATTAACAGTCACTCCCAATTTCCTTCTAAACCACCTTCCCTGCCAGCCCCAGGCTACCTCTAATGTATTTCTGTCCATAAAGATTTGCCTATTCTGTATATTTTATATAAATAGAATCATGTGACTGGTTCTTTTTACTTAGCATAGTGTTTTTATAATATTAGATAATGAGTTTTGGTTTTGAAGGCAGTTATTATGGAGGTTCATTCATGCCATAGCATGTATCACTACTGCTTTCCTTTTTATTCCAGAATAATATTCCATTGTGTGAATATACCTCATTTTATTTATTCCTTCATCAGTTAATGAGCATTTGGGTTATTTCCTCCTTTTGGCTATTATGAATAATGCTGCTGTGAACACTCATATACAAGTTTTTGTGTGGCTATATGTCTTCATTTCTCTTGTAAAGATACCTAAAGGTGGAATTGCTAGGTCAGATGGCAGGTAGTTCCATGTTTAGCTTTTTGAGGAACTGCCAAAGTGGCTGCTGTATTTTACACTGTGACTGATAATCTGAAAAAAAATTCACCAAGGCTATAGAGATTCTATATAAACTCCTTTGGATAGCTTTTATAAATATATTTTATCTGAATGAAATTCTGTTCTTCTATATGTGTACTTTTCACTGTTTTTTACTTCAATATAAAATATTCATATTTACTGTAGAATTTAGCTCTTAGAATTAATGTTTTTAAAATAAATTTATAAAAGAAAAAAGCCTTTTAAAATAATATTATTTTAAAGAATGAAATGATTGGAGCTCCATTCATCTTTAGATTTTAAACTTTTACTATTTCATTTTTATTTTATGCAACATGTTTTGTTCATACCTCTCATGTAATGATGCATAGTTTTAACTGATATATTTGTTATTTATACTGCTACTTCTTTGTTCTGTTAAATTTTCTTTTCTTCCATGTGTTTTTTCTGGATTCTCTGCCTTGTGACTACAAAGAGGAATTCCTGACTTATCTAGAACACTACCAGCTAACTATTCCAATAAGGGTTGATCAAAATGGAGCTTTTCTCAGCTTTACTGTGAAAAATGATAAACACTCCAGGAGAAGACGGAGTATGGACCCTATCGATCCACAGCAGGCAGTATCTAAGTTATTTTTTAAACTTTCAGCCTATGGCAAGCACTTTCACCTAAACTTGACTCTCAACACAGATTTTGTATCCAAACATTTTACAGTAGAATATTGGGGGAAAGATGGACCCCAGTGGAAACATGATTTTTTAGACAACTGTCATTACACAGGATACTTGCAAGATCAACGTAGTACAACTAAAGTGGCTTTAAGCAACTGTGTTGGGTTGGTAAGTAGATGTTATAATTTTAAATTTCTGATGGGGAAATAAATTCACAATGTAAATGTCTTTCTCCAGATTAAAAAAAATATAAATGGTTTACCTAGGGATGGTAAAATTATTAAAATTATTTCTGCTCCTTTGCTCTTAAGCTTTTTAATAATGTTTGCATTGACTTTTCAAAGTAAGAACTCTTTTTAAAACTTTGTATTACTGAGTAGAAGAATGAGCGAAACTTCATGTTTCCGCTTAGGTTTACATTTTTCTATTCAAATACGATAGCCTTAATGCATAAACAAAACTCAATCATTGATGAAGAGCTTAAAAGCATATGTGTATGTATGTGTATTATGGCAGGAGACCATGGCACCGATTGCCTCCTTAGGTCTCTTTCTATAGTATCTTTCTCTGATAATTAACATAGCTTAAAACTACTTATGACCTACTTATGTTCATAAATTCTTGAAGAAAAACCTTTTATACCAATGGTTCTTTTATGAAATAATTTTCCTTACATTTATCTGAAGATTGATAATAAATCTTATTTTACTTAGAAATTAGATTTCAAGAGTATAAGATCTATGCTGAGCATTTGAGTTCATTTAATGGTAAATACACAGTTCAAGGTTGCACATAGTAATGCTTGTAGAACAAAGCATAATCTTCTATTTCCTCTACTTTTTCTACTCTACACTTCTGCTACTGCTTTACCCTATTCAGGCTAATGTAGATGCTCCACTGAATCTTTGTATAAAAGAGTACAGACATTTTGATGCTCAGCTCATATTTTTCAGAAACTATTTTTCTTCTTTACTCTGTCACATCCGTATCCTCATTTCTACTTCAGTATAAAAAACACTTAATTGGATTTGGGTTTAAGTAAGTTCTAAATTTGAAAGGAGTAAAAGAACCATAGAGTGGAGAAAAAAATTTTGCTGTAGATAATGTATATAAGAATTTGCTCAGATTGTCTGTTTTCTATAACTTAAAAGTTTTTTTTATTAAAGTGTAGTTGATTTACATCTATAACTGTTGAGTCAAAATGATTACTTAGATTTTAATATTTAGATTTAAAATAGGTACATTGAGTAAATTTATCACTAGCTTGTTTCTCTGTAAGCAATTGTTAAGCTTTATATACAACAGAGACTTATCTTTTTGAATAAAGATAAATTATTCAGAATAAATTTGTTTTAAAACTTCTTATATGTTAAAATGACATTTGTTGTTAAATATCATAGAAAAATACTGCTCCTTGTGATTGACCAAGCTCTTTAAATTTGGCATTAACATTAATTATGCCATTGATAATTTTAACAGGGTGGTGAAATGAACAGATTTGAGATTTAGGGAGAAAAAAAAAACTAATTCCATTGTGAGATTTGAGGGAAGAGGAGTGATTGGAGATATGAAGATGAGTTAGATCACGTAGGAGATAATGAAGGCCTTTACAAAGACTCTGGCACTGGGAATGGAGAAGATAGGATGAATTTGAACCATATTTTGGTGAGAAAATTTATAGGATTTGTGTCTTATTAATCTTCTCTTCCCTGGCATATAGTATATAGTAGATATTTGAAAATATTCTAAAAAATTGACATATTAATGAACTCAGTGTGTGAGAGAAAGAAATTGAAGATAGCTGAGGTTTCTCTTTTGGATGAGGCTGTATATGAATTTTGCTAGTTGAGAAAGGGAATCCTAGTGGAATGTTGGATTGGAAAGGAAGATACGGAGACTGATTTTGATACTGTAAATGTGAGGAATCTGAAGAAATCAAGGTTAAAGGTGTCTAGTTGACATTTGGGAACTATAGCTCTGATCAGAATTTAGAAAAGAATTCAATTCTGGAAACAAGTAATTTGAGAGTCATTAATATAAGTGACTACTGATGAAATTGTGAAAGATGTTGTTGATGAGTCAAAAGTGAGAATAAAGTTGAAGCTGGAAAGTTTTCTTTACTTAAGGGGATAGTAGAGTGTCACCCAACTATTCTTCATCCTCACTGAGACTTTCTGTGTCTCTTGTTCTTGTTCCTTCTGTTTGTTAACACCTGTTTTGCTTTGCTTCCTATTGAAACTGCATGGTCCATGTTTACTAACTTTGATTACTTGATTAAGGTGTGTGGTCTGCCAGGTTTGTCCACTAAAGTTACTATTTTCCCCTTGGCAACTAATAAGGAATTTGTGAGCAGATACTTTGAGATTATGTGAATATCCTATTCATCATCACACTTTTACCTATCAATCTTAGTAATCCTCACCTTCGTTCTTATTTTATATCATGTTACATTTTTAATCAAGTGGAATATGTAAACAAGTTTTTTTAAACCCCACTTTTCTTAGGCCCCTTTTGACCAATTCTGTTTTTAATTGTTTTATATAAAATAGTTTTTGATATTGAGATCATAGTGTTTTCTAATCCTATTTCCTTTCCCTTAGTTTGTGTTACAACACTTGCACCATTCAAAGAAAAAAAATTCCTTGTGTTATAGTTTATCAGTTGTTCAAAATAATGTCACATTTTAGTTTACTTTATATTTGGACCATGGCTTCTTATTCAGGTTTTGTTTTTCTGGAGTTTCTAGTTACTTTTATTTTGTCTTATTGAGAAAAAAAAAAGATTTCTTTACCAACTTGTCAATATTATCTAGTTCCTTTGTGCTTGTAATATATTCTGTTCTTCTTTGGAGGCATTTTTCTTGGAGTCTACTGGTTAATTAATTTCTTGAGCCACTGCACATCTTTCATCTTGGGATTTCTTTTCTCCTAGGTTAGTTCCACATCTTCTTCTTTCTGAGTTTACACCCTGGTTTTGTTGGAGAACATCTTCAAGTAATTACCTCAGAAAAGGTGCCTGAGAAGTAAAATTTCTAAGTCCTTGCCTATTTGAAAGTGACTTTATGCTACCCTCATGTTTGGTTAGTAATTTAGCTAGATATGGAATTCTAGGTTTAAAAATAATTTTGCTTCAGAACCATGGATGATGGAATTGGGAAAGGAAAATAGGAGACATCCAATTTATCTATATGGTTTTATATCTTAGGAAAAGATTTCAAGATCTTAAAGTAATAGCATTGATTCATTTGGGGTGACAGATAGAAGATTGCTTCTTGTTCTTTTCTTCTTTAAAAAAATTTTTTTTCAAAATGGTATGAGTTTTTCTTTACCCTTCCATTTAAAACATAATAATGTGGTGAGCTGTGGGTCTTCTATCCTGATCCCTACTTTGTATTTGATGGGGACTTTCAATTTAAAGACCCTCCTTCAACTTAGAGAAGTTTAAAAAAAAATTTCCTTAATTTTCTCTCCTTTCCCACGACTACCCTGTTTTTTAACTGGTTCTCTGCTTCTCTTATCTCTCTCTTTTTCCAAACCTTTCTCTTTTTTGTTCTAAGTTCCATGGGATGTTCCCAATTTTGCCTTCTTTTTCTTTAATTGATTTTAAAATTGTGACATTCATATTTCTAATTTTCAAGAGATTTTTCTTTTCTTGATTGTTTCTTTCTTTATATTTTGTTCTTATTTCATGAAAAGTGATTTTTAAAATATCTCTGTAGATACTAAAGACTATATCTCTAGTTAGAAAAGACTAATGACCCTATTAGACTTTCTGGTCACTTAGTTATGTCCACACTTGCCTCTCTATGTTTTCCATTATTCATTCATTCATTCATTCACCAAATACTTCTAAGTACCTATCATATAATAGGCACTGTTCTAGGTAGTAGGAGAACAATAATGAACAAAACAAGAATCCTTGTTATCATATATAGCTTGTATTCTAGTGGAGGAGATACACAATAAGAGAAATAAGTAAAAACCATAATATGCTGGATAATGATAAGTTATAATGTAGAAAAAATGTTGAGTAAAGACCTTAAAAAATGAAGAAAGGAATGCTGACATCTGATAAGATTTTCAGGTAGAAATCTTCAAGTACAAAATTCTGATCTGAGAGTGTTTGAGGAACAGTGAGGAGACTACTCTCATGACTAGAGCTGAGTGAGAGAGGAAGAGTAATGGTAGGTGAAGTTAGAAAGAGAGCTGGGGGCCAAATGTTAGGTTTTAGAGGACACAGGATAAAATCAGTGAGGACTCCAGGCTTGGGGCCTGAGCAACTAGAAGAGTATAGCAGCCCTCAGTTTTGATGACAAAGACTCAGGCATTAACTGAGATGCAAATGCTGTAGGGGGAGTAGGTTGGGGAGTGGTGTATATCATAACTTCAGTTAGACATGTCAAACTTGAAATGTGTGTAGGATGCTGGATATGCAAGTCTGGAGTTCAGGAGAGAGATGTAAATTATGAAGTTGTAACTTTGGGAGTCATCAATGTATAGATGACATTTAAATCCAGGAGATTATATGAAATTGCTTTGAGAGGATTATATATAGAATAATGAAGAGGCCTAAGGACTGAGCCTTTGGGCTTTCCAAGAGCTTAGGGAGGTCAAAAAGACGTAGGGGAGACAGCAAAGATGAGCAGGGTAAGAAAGTTGAAGGAAAACTAGACAAATATCCTAGAAGTTAAGAGAAGGAATTATTTCAAGGGAAAACTGCTGCTGCGTAGAACAAAATAAGAGTAGGACTGAAAAATGACTACTGAATTTATTAATGAGGTGTTACTGATGACCTCAACAAAAGTGGTTTTGGTGAAGTCATAGTGGGATTTGGAAAAGAGGCCTGATTGGAGTAGATTTAAGAAGGAATGAGAGAAAAGAGTATATAGACAATTATTTTGAGGACTTTTGGAAAAGCAAGGAATGATCAGTTGCTGCAGGCAGAAGTAAGGTCTTCATCATTTTGTTTGATAAAGATGAGAATCATGATGTAAAGAGAAGGGAAGTTTCTTGAGTGAGTTTTTTGATAGGTGAGAAGGGATGAAATTATCCATATAAATGGAATAATTGTTCTTATCTTGAGAATGGACAGTTAGGAGGGAAGTAAGAACATGAAGTGGATGGAGGACAATGAAAAGGTGATGGGACCATTGGGGCCTAGTGTGTGTGAAAGGACTGTCTCTTGGAGTTAGGATACTAGAGGAACAGTACTAGAAAGACAAAAGAATGAGATATTTGAAATTGACATTATGGCAGAGTTACAAATATGGATAATGTTATAATCTCGGGTTCATAACTGTGGGTATGAGTAAGGTCAGGTGAGGGACAAGATATTTGAAGAAGAGGAAGCCAAGGAATTGAGAGGACAGGGATTGAAGAGACCATGTATGATGTTAGTAGTTCCTAACCTGGGGTCTATGGATGGAATTCAGGGGCTTTGTTAACTGGAGTGGGGAAAATTTCATCTTTATCTTTCCTAATTCATATCTGAAATTTAACATTTCTTTCATTTCATAACAAACCAATAAAGTAATAGCAGTACCTGTGACTTTGTCTCTAATAGAAATTATAGATATTTTCATATTATGTTGCAGTTTTTGCAGGTCCTTTAAAATATTACTGTTAATCACTGTTGTGAAGTTATGGTAGTCACTAGGTCTACTGCAAAACTTCTTATTAAAGTGTTATATAATGTCATATGTGTTACTATGTTACATTTAAAAATATTTTGATAACTATATTTCATTACAATTATTTTTTTAATAATCCTGTATATTTTGCATTTAAGATATTATTCTGAGAAGTGGTCCCAAGGTTTCACGTCTAGACTTCCAGAGGGGTTCAGGGCACATGTACATACACACAAATTTTAAGAGCCAATGGTATAAGAAGATAAATGAAATCAGCAATTATTCAGGAATGGTTTTGCAGAGAGTGACTGTGATCCAGAAGCTAAGATCTCTGAGTAATGAAGAAAGTGACTCTGGGTCAGTAGGTAACAGCAGCTAGCAGAGGGAGAAAGTGATGCTATGAGATTCAGAGGTGGTGAGGTTTCTTCTTTTCTGTTTATTTTCTCTCTCTCTCTCTCTCTTTTTTTTTTTTTTTTTTTTTTTTTTTTTTTTTTGAGAGAGAGGAAGAGTTGTTTAGAAATGGTAGTGAGCCACAGGGACACTTACCTTACCTCCAGGTCCAATAGGAGGCATGTAGAAGAGAAAGCAGCCACCATTCCAGAGGTTTTCAGGAAAGAATGAATGTTATTTAGGGAGATTCAGGTTTTTGTTTGAGCAAGATGAAGTGAACATTCACGGATGAGGCTGAGGGTATAGGAGATTTTGTAGGTAACTGACCTTGAGTTTGAGAGGGCATAGAAGCATTTTAAATAGTGAAGGGGGAAGTAGGAGATGGGATCAGAAAACACGATGTGCATAACCATACAGGGAATAGAATCCAGGGGATATGTCTTGGGCTTTTTGGAGGGACTGATGTGGTAGGGAAAGGGGGCATGATGAGATTAATCCTGATGATCCTGAGGCCAACAGTATAGAGATGAGTGGGGACACTGAGGGAAGTGAGAGTAGGACACTTGCTAGGCATGCACGGATTTCTGGGACTCCCCCTTAACTCAGGTTCTTCATCATCTGGACTCCAGTACCTTTCTAATCTTAACATCATTTTCCCCTTCTCTCCCTTTAGCCGCAGTAGCTCCTTGCTTTCCTCAAATACTGCACACATGTTCCTTCCTGATTGCCTCTGCACTTGCCTCCTACTGTCTGATCTGCTCTTTCCCAAGATATTTGTTTGGCTTGCTCCTTCACCTTATTCACGGTTCTGTTCAAATATCACCTTACTAGACAGGATGTTCCTGACCATCCTAAATAGTTTGTATAATTCCCTCTGTGCTCTGATTATTCTCTGTCCTCTTATGGCTTTGTTTTTCTTCTTAACATTTCTTATTACCTAATTGATCATTTATTTATCTAATGAGTTCTTTTTTTCCTGGCTCCTCCCACCAGAATGTAAGCTCTGTGATAGAGCCAGAACTTTGTTTTGTTCACTATTGTATTCCCACCTCCTGGAACAGTACCTGCTCTGTGATAGGCACTCAAAACATACTTGGTGAATGACTAAATAAAGTTAGAGAAGCAACACTCAGAGGATGAGGGAATTATAATATAGTGGCTAAGAGTCCAGGCTCCGAATTCAGTTGAATGAATTTGTTACTTAACTTTGCTCAGTATAGGTTTCTCATCTGCAAAGTGGACCTGATAGTAGTAACTTACTTCAAAGAGCTATTATGATTAATGAGGTAATGTGTGTAAACATCTTACAGAGTACCTAACACGTCAAATCTCTGGGTTTTCTTCCAGGGTCTTTCCATTCTTGAAATTAGAGATTTTGTTTACTTACAAAAACCAGGTGTCTGACTCTGGTTTTCTCCAACAACCTACTCAGGTTGCTGTTGGGGACTTTTCAGCATCCTTCTGCCCACAGTCCAGCATCACATGACTTTAGTGCTCTGCCCTTTCTTGGCAGCACTCTAGACCCTGCTTCCTACACTTCCCTCTTAACAAAATTTCATATACAAGGTCTCTTCTGCACGTGCCCTCCTTTCTTCAGAAACCTTGCTCAGTTTACTCTCACACTGTTAATCTTTCTGGTAAAGTAATTCATGATCAGGTATTAGAGTTTGTTAGTGGCATATTATATTACTCCTGACAATATTTGCATATGATTTCAAGACTGATATCCTTAAAGTAAAGCAAACAATGGTGAAAATAATGTGAAGTGACTAGGACTGCTTTTTTTGTTTTTTGCATTCTCAGGAATGCTCATTTCGTGTAGGTGGTTGCCAACTTCATCTGTAAGTTAGGGGAGCTCTGATTATGTCTTATTTTTCTTTCTAAGCATGTGGTACTTAACATGAGTTTCCCTAAACACAATCATAGGAGTTTAGATTCAAAGGGATCTTAGAGGCTATCTGAACCAGAGGTTTTCAGCAAAACTCTATTCTCAAATGAAAATATTATGTGGAAACTTAATATATAAATTAATAAAAGCACAGCTGATTCCTAAGCCCAGGAATCCAAGCTGTGTAGGTCTCCCTTTGTTGTCTGGAGCAACCCCTGCAGGCACTTTCATGGAACCCTTAGGGCTCCCTAGAGTGCTGTTTTGAAACCACTAATTTACACCAACTCTTTCATTTTTCCAGCTGAGGAAATACACCCAGAGAGTTTGTGTTTTGTCCAGTGTTATAGGGTAAATTAGTTGGATTAAGAGCAGTCCTCACATGTGCTATTCTTGGGATAACACTATTAGAGAAGAGAGGAAGTTCTTACTTCTGGTGCATATAACTTTTACTATCTCATTTCTTTTAATCAGCCAATTTTACTTGGTATATATACTGCATATGAGACACTGTCTATGGCTGTAACTGATACAAAGAAATATGAGACATAATTCTTTGCCTTAAGAGAGCAAATAGTATGGTTGGGAAGATGAAACATGCAGTTGAAGTTATACCAAATTTATGGCTTTTTTCCTGTACTTTATTATTATAATTTTTTAATGGAAGTATAATTGGTTTACAATGTTGTGTTAATTTCTGGTGTACAGAATAGTGATTCAGTTATACATATTTATATATATATTCCTTTTCATATAACAAACTTAAATATAGATGCAATACTTGAAATGCAGCAAAGCAGTGTAGAATTAATTAAAAAGAAAGAATACCAATGATATGCTCTGCTGGATCTGAGAAGAGGGTAAATTTGCTCCAGTTGGGCTAGAGAAAATTTTAAAGAGGAGCTATGGCTGAGCGACGTAGGACTTGGCTAAGTAAATAGGTGTGAGGCAGTATAATACTGTGAATAAGAGCAGAGCTTTGTGTGAATACCTGCTCCTTCACTTACTTCTACACAGTATTAGACAAGTTCTTAACCTCTGAGCCTATTTCCTCATCTGCAAATGGGGATGTGTGGGATGTGTATTAATTCAGGACATATTAATTAATGTAACACAGACCTTAAAATGTAAGTATTTTATCAAAATAGAAGTTTACTTCTCTCTTATATCAGTGTCTAGATTGGACAGCTTTCCATGAGGTCACTCAGGGACCCACGTTCCTTCTCTTTTGGCTTCCACCTCCCCTACGTCTTTTCTCAGAGAGAGTGGAGAATTCCACTGGGGAGATTCTCAGAGGCTGGGCCTGAAAGCGGTATATGCTTTGCCCATTTTCTGTTGGCCAAAACTCAATTATAAAGCTATATCTAAACAAGGCTTATAGCATGTAGAGATATTTAAACATTCTTTTTAAAGAATAGGAAAATTTATATAATATTTTTCTGAGTAAAAATAAGTCACTAAATTTTTATTATCATGTGTTTTAACCTCCTTTTTGAAGGAGTATCAATTTATTTTTGACTCCTGATAATAAGGTAATTAATATTTAAAAGGATTCTTCTTGGTAAATTCTTTGCTTTGTTTTCTTTTAGCATGGTGTTATTGCTACAGAAGATGAAGAATATTTTATTGAACCATTAAAGAATACCACAGAGGATTCCAAACATTTTAGTTATGAAAATGGCCATCCTCATGTTATTTACAAAAAGTCTACCCTTCAACAACGGCATTTGTATCATCATTCTCATTGTGGGGTTTCGGGTGAGTGTGTGGTTTTAGAAAGTGTAGTATTGTATTGCCATTCTCTTTTTTCTGGCATGTATAAGATTAATAGTAAAAGTAAATAGAAATTTGAGTAATTAGAACGATAATGTCCAGAGTCCTCTTAAAAGATGTGACCTATCAATAGTTTTAAGTCAATTCTGGAAGGTCTTTAAGAAGTCCTTAAAATACAAGTCTGTGTAAAATTTGATTTTCTTTTTTTTCCTTTGAAGGGGAAACTCTATTTTATCCAAGTAATAGTTACAACTTTTGTGCACAGGTGTCCCATAGTACTCTGTGCTGTTTAGTTCGCCTGATTTTTATGTTAGTGGTAGGAATCTAAACCCTTGAATAAGACTTGAAGAGTCTTAAGGTGGTATTCAAAGACATTATTGGTTAGGGTACTATAGAAATTCATAATAGGGACAGCAAAGCCAGACTTCGGTGGCCAAAGAAGGCTTCATGGAGATGACTTCTGAGCTGAGAGAGCAATGGGTAGAGTGTTCCATATGAAAGAAATAGCATTTTAAACATTTCCGAACCAAAAGAGAGAATGTCACATTCTAGTGCCTGACAGTTTATGTAACTGGATATTAGAATATGGATTGGAGAGATAAGGGTGAGATTCGTAGTGTTTGGGGGCTGTGGGGTGAAACTGGAGCGGTAAGAAGGGACTAAATCACAAAGGACTTGTAAACCATGTTGAGGAGTATATCTTTAGTGTACTGGAATCCCACTGGAAGGTTTTAAGCAGTAGAAATCACATGATCATATTTGGGTTTTAGAAAGAGAACTCTGGCAGCCATTTGGAGACTGAATTAGAGAAGAGGAAGACTAGATGTAGGGGGTTAGGTGGCTGTTTAGTCTAAAGATTAGAAGGCTTGGTGAAACAGAGGGTATATAGCATAGCACAGTAGAAAACATGGACTTTGGCAATGCTGTGGACAAATTACCCAACCCCTCTGAGTACTCCTGTCAGTACACGTTAGTTCCTCAGTCCAATTGTAGCTGTCATTATTATTGGGATGATTGTTTCTAGCATTTAAAAAACCACTATATTAAAATAAAAAGATTAGATTTATTCTATGTAGTTCTAGTAGCTGGAACTAGGAGCAGAATATTTCAGAGGCAGATTTCAGCTTAATACAAAGAGTTCACTAACAAGTAAATTTGCTAAAAATGGAATGGACTTTAACAGGTACATTTGTAAAATGGAATGTGGATTAGTGAACTCTCTTGTTTCTTCTCCATATCCTTCATGGCCTCTTTTTCTTCTCTATCAAGTGTTCTTTGGAGTTCTTTCCTCAGCTGACTGTTCTTATTCTACATACTCTCTTCTTGGGTAACCTCTGAGGCTTTTAATCATGGGAGGTCCTTGTTTGGCAAGAATAATTGATTCTAGAAAAAGACCACTTAAAGTGAATCTACTTGAGACACTAAATAAAATTTCATAGTAAGTAATAAAAAAAAAAGGTTTGATTTGTCTTTGGCTTGAGTAATGAAACTAAACATTATGGAAATAGTTTATCTTGTATTTAGCAAAATTTAGGCTATAAGTACACTATATATAAATTCTTTGAAAACTAGGATTCAAATATTTAGTTGTTTATGTGATATGATTTCCCCATAATTTTTTCCATAACATAACATCCTTCATGTCATGATTGCAAAGATCACTTTTTGCAAAAGTATTTAAAGATTTCATCATATTCTGAAAGGTATCTCTTAACCATTTGATGTTCAAATTATCCTCTTTTTGAAGTGACTATCTTGTTATTAACTGGTATTATTAACTGGTAGTTCCCAGGCAGATTCTTATTTTTCAGTGGTTTAGGCATGAGTCAGGCAGTTCTCCAAATCATACTAGCCATTTCTGCTAACCCTAACACCAGTCCATTTAGTTCAGACCCTCATTATCTCTTGCCTAGAACACTGTAATGACTTTCCACCTAGTCCTCCTGTTTCCACGTTTGTCCTTTTGTCTTTTATCAAGTCTGTCTCCTAATTCTGTCTTATATATCTTCACTGGCTTCCCATTAGTGGGAATGTAGTAATAGTTCTCTAAGTTCCATGGGAATGTCACTAGATGTTATTGGGGAAAAAAGCACTTTATGTTTTATATGTTTGGGAAATGTCTGATTAAAAGAACTACTTATCTTAATTGTGATACTGTTTCAACAGTGTAGTTCAAGTGATATGTGCATTTACAGGCATACATTGTCAGTTAACTTATTCTCAGGAACTCAAATTTATATCAGAATATAAGATATAAAAACTCTTTTGACAGTGGGTGTATTTTTCTCATATTCTGATATGAATGTTCCCATTTTGATTTTTCTTTAATGGAGGAACTGAGGATTGAACCCAGAACCTAGTGCATGCTAAGCATGTGCTCTACCTCTGAGCTATACTCCTACCGCCTGAATTTTCCCATTCTAATTAGATTTAAGCTACTGATAAAATTTTTTTATGAAAGCAATATCTGTTCTCTGTAGAAATTTTAGAAAATACAGGATAAAAAGAAAAAAGGAAATGAAAGTTGCTCTTATATCACCACCCAGAGATAACTGAGTGTTCTTGTATTCCATTCTTATAGGTATTATTATGTCTCTATATCTGCATTATCTACTTATGTATTTATTAAATAAGTATTCATTTAGCATATATATGCAAGACTATTCCAGGTGCTGGGATGCAGCAAAAAGTAAAGCAAGAAAAGTCCTTACTTCCAGAAGTCTTACATTGTAGTGAGGGGAGACCCTTACTAAATAAGCATTTAAACAAACACATGGCCAACTATCAAGAAGTAATAAGTGAATAATGAAAAATAAAGCAGATCAGTGAGATAATGTTGCATGGCCATATATATATTAAGAATATTTTGAGATTGAGATTGATCAAAAACTCAAAATAATATTTCCGTTGACAAAGAGCCATATATTTGGTTTTGGGGAAAAGTTCTTTTTTGTATGTGTTTGTGGAGGAATGTTTTCTTTAACATTCTGTCCAGAATTAAACTGAGCAAAAGCACACGTAATGAGTATCATTTGAAGAACTACTAATCTCTAAAACAAGTCAGTTGTGTATTCTATTTTAAACTAAAAATATTAATTATATATCATTAAGCTTAATGTTAAGCATATAAAATGTAGATATTTTATAATGATCAAATCATGCATTAAAGATGTTTAATTTAATCTTTAAATTGAAACTGAAGATACTCTCTCTTTAGATCTTATTCGTTCATTATGCATGTGTTTATATTATATATATTTATTAGACTACAACTTTTTGTGTATAGGGATTATACCTTTTCGTTTATGAATGTCCATCAAAGACCCTGTATTTTATATCTGATAGAGCAATAGCCAAAGCAAACTAACAATTGAAAACATAAAAAGTTGAAAATTATGAAAAGGGTGTTAATAACAGCAGCTACCTTATACTAAATGCTATCAGATGAGAAGCATTATTGCTAAGTGTTTATTTTGCCCAAATGTGTCTAATTCCTTTTACAATACTTTAAGTAAAAATAAGGAGAAATTGAATGATTCAGAGAAGTGAAAATGATCAAAATAATGGAAATTAAAACTTATATTTAGACATTTAAGCTGTCCAGTCAGAGGACGAGAAGACTAGGCATGATTTGAATACATGAGTAGTTTCATCATCACAGAAGACTGAGCAAGAGAAATTGAAGTAATGTTTATTCTGAAAAGATTTTGGTCGTCTCATAACAATATTACCACAAAAAAAGTGCATTAAGCAATGCACTTTTATTATCTCATGGTTTCTGTGGACCATGAGTCTGTACCTGGATGGGTTATTGATTTAGCCTCAGCCAGGACTGGGTTCTTATCCAGTCTTTATTGGGGAAGAATCCACTTCCTCATCCCCATAGCAGTTGGCATCATTCAGTTCTTTGTTGTGATAGGACTGAATGCTTTAGTTTTGGGCTGTTTGTCTTCCAGAGGCCACCTGTAGTTCCTAGCCAATTATGGTTCACCAGCTTGGTTGGTTGCTTCCTCTACATCAGCAAGGGAAAAACTCTAGTAAGAGAGATGCTACAATATTATGTAACATAGTTATGTAGTCATATACATGTGATCATGTACATTCCATCATCTTTGCTGTCTTCTGTTGTTAGAAGCAAGTCACAGGGCCTGCTCATACTCAAGAGGAGGAGATCAGGAGGCAGGAGGTTATGGGAGTCACCTTGAGAGTCTGTCTGCCACAGTGGACTTAGGGGAATACTGGCTGTCTTTGGGATATGCTGTTAAAATAACAAGCAGTATGTTTCTGCCTCTCTTGACCATTAGGAAAAAAGACACTCATTTAATTTATATGTGTTTCAAAAGTGTTTGATGCTTCTTATGGTCATTTCTGTCTTATTTCTTAAAATTTATAACTTCTGTCAAAGTAATTTTTAAAAGGGAGAGGCTATAGGAAAACAGAATAGTGCCACTTTCTGTCAAATCAATTCTATAAATTAGTCTAATTTTTCCCTCACTAAGTTTTTCAGTAAGAAGAGGTTAGAAAGATTTCCTGTTCATTATAAGGATATGAAAGTAGGGTATACAGAGGACCTGTACCTGTTCAAGTTTATTAAATGAAGATGAATATCAATGAGGCAAATGTTTACAAATACCACAGTACTAAAATGTTTCCTCTGTAGTAAAAGACCAAATGTCTAGAAATCAAAGGATAGATCTACAATCCACCTGAAAATGTGATTTAAACTTAGCCATGCTCATTCTTGGAGTCTGCTCTAAGGTGGTCAAAGTAGCCAGTGACTCTCTTTTGGCTTTATATAAAGGCATGAAGGAAAGATCAAGATCATAAGTTTTGATGGTGAAAGCATGATAGTAAACAAATTTTCATATGCCAATAAACAAACAAACAAACTTAGTCATGCTTGAATTGTCTTTCAACCCTCATGCTAATGCCATTTACCTCTAAGTTTTGGAAAAGGAATACTTTGGGTACTTTGTCAGCATGAATAGTTGTAGATTGCAAAAATAAGTGAAAAAGATAATTCACAGCCTTTTAGAATTGAGATTTCTAGAGCAGTAGAATTGCCCTAATTAAGATAGTTTAATAAAAGCATCATACTTTGCAATAAATGTGCAAAAGCATTTTAAGAATAGATTTTTGCAACATTAATATATTTCATCAGAACTGTCTTAGGCTGTTTAGAAAGTTAATGCTCTAGTTGCTTTTTAAACAACTTTAAATGATTTTTTAAAATACCAATTCTAAATTTAAAAGTATTGTGATGTAATCACTTACTAGAATAATATGAAACGATTATTTGAAGATTCTTTTTTAAAGATAATTTATTAGATTTATTTTGTTTTGTTTTCATGAGCAGTTGGAAATTATTAATGTTTAACTTTTTAAGATAATATGATTATTTTGAGAAATTTGAATTTAGTTTTTTTATTACTGCATTTCCTCATCTCCTTCCCTCACTTTGAAAAATCTTAGTATATTAGAGAATTTATGAGAAGTATATCTACATGAAAGCTCTATAAAGAAGTTTAATTAGTGAAACTATCTGAACGAGTTAACTGTTTTTATTGTAGACCTCATAAGAAGTGGCAAACCTTGGTGGTTGAATGACACTTCTGCTTTTCCTTCTTCGCTACCGATTAATGGCACACATATCCGCAAGAGACAGAAGAGATCAGTAAGCATTGAGCGGTTTGTGGAGACATTAGTAGTGGCGGACAAAATGATGGTGGGCTACCATGGCCGCAAAGACATTGAACATTACATCCTGAGTGTGATGAATATTGTAAGTTTGATCCCTCTATGTAACTTTTTAACTTAATAGTTTATTGTGGTTTTTGACTATTAGTGTTTCAGTTCCATAGAACATAAATTTAAAAGTGACCTTATTGTTCATTTTCAGATATTACGACTTTCTTAATGGATTATAGATCTTATTTAAGAGGTTTCCTTTGACTTGAAATATCAGCTCACCCTCTTAATTACTATGTTGTAGTTCATCTTTATGAGAAAATATTTCTTGAGATAGACTTGTATAGCAAACCTTTTACTGAAGCATCTTGGAGGTAGAGTTCTAAGTGATATGGGATAAAATACCTTTTAGTATACACAGTGGTTAAATTGATGAAAAATTGTTTTACCACTCTAAAAAAATATCAATCACCCTATGATTTTTGTCTGACTTTGTGTCTTTTCTTATTTTCTGGAGGTCAGGTTGCCAAACTTTACCGTGATTCCAGCCTAGGAAACGTTGTGAATATTATAGTGGCCCGTTTAATTGTTCTCACAGAAGATCAGGTAAGAGTGAATTAGTTTATAAATCTAAAACTCTTAACAGACAGGCTATAGAATTATATATTACAAATAATATACTTTATTATTGCTTCTCTTACGAAGTTCTAGTTGAATATGATTTTCAGCTCTAAGCATTTAATATTTTAAGCAAATTTTAAATAGTTTACAAGAATATACCTTATGTCATGTTAAAGCTATATATGTATATCAGCTACCCGTTTCAATATAAAGATGAGCATTTGCATGACAGACCTTATAACAGTGGTTTTGGTTGGTTTTGTATGCTGATAATCACATATATTCATGTTATCATTAAAGCTGGAACTCGGAGGAATATCTGTTCAATAATACACTAAATTAACTCTAGGTCAGATATTACAGAGATAAAAATTGGCAAGAGATTATTCCTAGAAACCACTACTTCTAATTATAGTCCCACTTAAGCCTTCAAAAGTTTTAACAACTGACCTTAGTAATTTGTTTGGAACATTTCTGGTATGCATGTTGTATTGCAGCCAAACTTGGAGATAAACCACCATGCAGACAAGTCCCTCGATAGCTTCTGTAAATGGCAGAAATCCATTCTCTCCCACCACAGTGATGGAAACACCATTCCAGAAAATGGGATTGCCCACCACGATAATGCGGTTCTTATTACTAGGTATGGTTTGTTGCAAGTATTTTACCTTTGATTGTTGTGTTTGATATTGTAACTATATTTGGTTCTAGCTAAAGCCTCATTCAGGTAATGAGTATAGAGAAAGCAAAATGGTAATTTATTATTCACCATTAAGAAAGAATACCTTACACTATTATTGTATTTGCGTCAAGTGAACAAAATAATAGAAAAGATTTAGAATTGACCTAGAAATTTAATAAGTATCTTTTCTTCTACTAAGATCTATTCATAAGTTTTAATTGGAAGCACATGTATGTTTTATTAATTGAACAAAATACATATTAAAAGCAAGATTTTAAAGTCTGAGAAAAATAAATTTTAAAAATAAAAATGAGTCATCACTCTTAGTTATAAACTATATTATTCTCACCTCCAAATTGTTAAAAGTGAGAACATCTGTAGCTACAGAATTTACTTAGATGAAAGTTTATTTAATTAAAAATATTTTACTTAAGAGATGTAAGTATAAAAAAGCGGATTTATGTTAAACATCTTGTCTCTCAGGCAAAATTATTACTTGATGATTACCCGATGAATATTTATATTTCTTTCCAGTTTTACAAAATTGTATTCAGATTTATTTTTTTCCCTTACTCTCCAACAATTCTGTGAAGTAGATAGTGTTATTATTTTTTCCATATAGAAAATGAGGAAATCAATTCAAAATATTTAAGTGAAAGAACAGGGCTCAAGCCCTGGTGATCCTGTCTTCTTTGATTTTACTATGCTGTCTGTCTTAGTTTTTTTAATACTCTAATTATGGTTGATTAAAGGCATGCCTAAATCGTTTAAAAATCTTTGTCTTTTGACTTCTTAACAGTATTTAAAAATGAGAACAAAATTAATAATAATAAATTAACAGTAAGCAAAATGGAACATTATTCTATCTTGGCTAAGTGAAATGGCCTTTGTTATCTCAGGTATTTCTTTTATTTGCAAGGCAGTATTTAACATATGTTTCATCTCTGTTGAACCCAGTGGCTCCACACTAGACTCTATAGAGGGGGAGTATAAAGTATTTGGAATCAGAATCTTGAGATCCAGTAAGATCATGTAAATTTAGCTTTTTGAAGAATGTTCCTGTTAACTTAGAATGTTCCTGTTAAACATTCAGGGAAACATTGAGTTAAAGTTTCTGAGCTGACTATTTTTTTTTCACAATTATACTTGTTTTAATTGACTGCATCTACCTGGCATCATAAGCCAGAAAATTTTGTTTATGATATGCTTGCTGAATAAAACTAACATTGTAAGTTTCTATATTCAAATGTGTTGACACATCAGTTTGATAAATTCTGCAATTCCTCAGAGTCTTGTGGTCTGGAATGATTTCCAGATATATTTGAGGAGTTAAAAATATACTAGAATTTGCAAATATAGAAACTTTTGTGTTAAAATATATATGATATGATTAGTGTCAATGAAATTACTAAAGGAAAATATCTCTTATATATTGTTAACAGAATGGTCCCAGGTATTTACATTGGCTTCTGTGTTTATATTTATAAAACCCTACCTCTCCCTAAAAAGTAATGCCCCTGATGCTTCACATTTTTGTTATTGTATCTTCACTGGATTTTTAACTTTTGCATCAAATGACAGGAGTTGTACTAAGACTACACATTTGTAAATATTCGATTAGTGAAATACATCTGGGCAGTTAGCTATCCTTTCTTTGTATTCAGCTGACTGACTTGTTTCTCTGACTTGGTCCAGATATTTTTTTGATCCTCTGCAGAGCTCTTCTTTGCTTCTGTAAACTATTTTGAGTGCCTTTTTGATGTCTGAGATTTGAACATAAAATCTTCTTTTTAAACTTATCTCCTAGTGGTCAGATAACACTAGAAATGATCTCAGGATTTAAAGGACAGTACTACAGAGAGTTCTTACCTCAGATCATTTTAGATTGGTTATGTAATGGTGGTTAGAAACATGCCTCTTTGGGACAGCATAGAATGCCTTTTTGAATTGTTGTTAAAGTCTCAAAGTAACTCTTAACTTATTTAAAAGTCTACAGTTATCTTTGAAATATTAGGGCCAAAGAGGACTTAACTAAATGAGATGACTATCTGAGTATTATCTCTAATAATTAGGTTGTTTTTTTTTTGTTTGTTTGTTTGTTTTTTTGTTTGAGGTTTTACCAGGGCTCGGCTCTCCTTTACATATTTTTGATTTGTGAAATTGAACATATGTTTAAATCATACTGCTACTTTTAGTAAAAGTAATTATGAGAATTCCATAAATGATTTTATATCAATGTTGAAAATTGTTTCATATAACTCACTTATTAACATGTTCAGAGTTGTGACTCCACCTTTTAGAGGTAAGATAATGATTTATGTTTGCTGGAAATGTCAGCTCACCAGGGAGAATGTATAATGTGTTTATTGAGAATTTCAGAGGAAAACTGATGGATATGTTTATCTCTACTAGGCCAAATTTTGTCCTAGGGATTTAAATGTTTTAAGCAGAAAACCATTTGGAACTGTAGTTACTTAGGTAATAATAGTTACTTTTGAAAAAAGGCATAAAAACTCAAAATATTATCTTCTCTTAGCAAATGATATTTTGTTTTATTTTACTGATTTAATTTTAAACAAACTATACTCTACAAAACTATCAGATCACCATGACTATAGACAGAAAGAAAATAAAGAAAATTAAGTCCCCCTTCGAAGAAAATGAAGACAGAAATGTGTCCTCAGGGGCAGCCTGTCAGGTTTTCAGGAAATGCCAACAATATTAAGCAAGAGGTGGAAATGAACTGGGACATAATACAGGTATGCATAGCCTCTTTCTGTCACTTCAGTTCATTTGATTCCTTTTTTGTTGACAAGGATGGCAGTGGCAGTGGCACTAGCTAGGGAAGGGCTGGGAGTTTTCTGTTCTCTTTTCACTTTTGCCAGTGGTTCCTTGAGGCTTTGGCACCTGATTCCTTTCCTGGGTATTCTCTCTGGTATTTTAGCTTATTGTCATCAGTTGTTCAGCTCAAAGCTGTGACCTCAGGCAGGGTAGGTCTTTGCCATGGTGTTCTAGTGAACATGCACTGTGTCAACAGATTGCACTAACAGATTGGGCCCTCATAAGTTTGTTGTTAAGTTTTTGCTTTGAACTTGGACTGAATTTCACCATGAAAGCAATGCAAGTATATCTATTTGTGTATCTATTTAACTCTTAGTGTAATTTTGTAATATACCACGAACAAGGCCTAGTAATTTCTTTTTCTTTTCTTTTTTTTTAAAGGGAGGTACTGGGGATTGAACCCAGGACCTCATGCATGCTAAGTATGCTCTCTACCATTGAGCTATACCCTCCCCACAAGGCCTAATAATTTGTTAAAGGAAAATTCAATCCCAATTCCAATCTGAGCTATCATAATTATATCTCTTACTGCAGGAGAAATTGTATTTCTCCCAGTTTTTTGGCCTGGCTTTGGGGATGGTGAACAAGACCCGAGGAGTGACTCTTAAATAGTGGTTCTCAGACTTTTGTCTGTTCCAACACACTCTGGGAACATTTTGCAGTCATAGCAGTGCCCCTTATTGTAGATGCCGTAACCTCCTTCCTTATTGTCTGTCCCATGGTGATTCTGAAGTGTACTCCTTCCTCTGCTGTGGATTACTGCTCTGGAGCCCAGGACTTCTGCTGGATCCTTATACTTCTTCTCAGTCTGGGATCATGTGTGTGTGTGTGTTACCTTTTCCTTCAGAGGAACTTCTTTTTACCCCTGCTGGGTTTTCTATTACCTATTAGCCCAACATTTCCAGTAATTTTTAATTATGATTTTTCTTCTCTGTGTTTCACTAAGTCATGGAATGTTGCCTCATAGCTTTCTTCTCATTCTTGTTCCTGAACTAAACAGTCCAAAGTTTCTTGGAGAAGCACAGTGTAATAAGGCTCCTTTCTATGCCTCTTTTTCTTTTTTCATTTAGACCTACAAGAAAATGTTTTAAATGGGTGGTTCAGGGACAGCCTGCATCAGGTTCACCCAGGCTATCTTAAAGTGCAGACTCCCTGGTTCTAGTCCAGACCTACAGGGATAGGTGGACATGTCCCACTTCCCTTCTCTACTTTATTTTTTTAAAAAAATTTCATTGAAGTATGCTTGATTTACAACATTGTGTTGATTTCGAGTGTACAGCAAAGTACAGTTATGTATATATGTATTTTCAGATTAGTTTCTATATAAGGTATTACAAGATATTGAATATAGTTCTCTGTAAAAAAATTAAATTTTTGTTGTTTTATCTGGTATCAAAACTATTGGATTAACACCAAAGAGCATTTAAAAACAATTAATATATGTGTATATTTTAATTTTTATATATATTTATGTTTATTTTAATATATAATATATAGTGAACATCTGTTATACATCAGCTAGTTTAACTAACCTTTTTTTGAAAAAACTGAGGTATAACTGACAAAATTGTGTGTTTAAAGTGTACAATGTGATGATTTAATGTGCATATACATTGTAAGCTGATTGATCTAATCAAGTTAAGTAACACATCCATCATCTCATAGTTATCTTGTTTTTTTTTTTTTCTTTTTTTTTTTTTGGTGAGAATGCTTCAGATCTATTCTCTTGACAAATTTCAAGTATACGCATAGCATTATGATTAGTCACCATGCTGTATATTAGATCCTCAGAATTTATTCGTTTTGTAACTAAGTTTGTGCCCTTTGACTAATATCTCCCCATTTAGCCTACCCTCCATCCCTAGGTAACTACCATTCTACCCTTGGTATCTATGAGTTCAACTTTTTTTGCTTTTTTTTTTTTAAATACCATATATAACTGAGATGTCTTTCTCTATCTGGCTTATTTCACATAGCTAAGTGCCCTCCAGGTTCATACATGTTGTCACAGATGACAAAATTTCCTTCTTTTTTATGACTGAATAATATTCCTGTGTGTGTGTGTGCGCGCGCGCGTGCACGCGTGTATGCGTATTTTGCCTTTTCTTTATCTCTTCATTCATTGATGGACACCTGAATTGTTTCCATATCTTGCCAGTTGTGAATAATGCTGCAATGCATTTAAGGGTATAGATAATTTCACTTCCTTTGGATATATACTGAGAAGTAGGATTGCTGGGCCATATGATAGTTCTATTTTAAATTTTTGAGGAACCTCTATACTTTTTTTCCATAATGGCTGTACCAATTTACATTCCTACCAACAATGTACAAGGGTTTCCTTTTCTCCATGTCCTCAACAAATTTGTCTTCTCTTATCTTTTTGATAATAGCTATCCTAATAGATCTGAGGTGATATCTCATTGTGGTTTTGATTTGCATTTCCCTGATGATTGGTAATGTTGAGCACCTTTTCATGTACCTGTTGGCCATTTATGTATCTCCTTTGGAAAAATGTCTATTTGAGTTCTTTGCCCATTTTTAAATTGGATTATTTGTTTTTTTATTCTTGGATTGTAGAGGTTTTGTTTTGTTTTGTTTTGTTTTGTTTTGGTGGGAGGAGGTAGTCAGGTTTATTTATTTATTTATTTTTTAAATTTTTGTTTTTTTAATGGCAGCTCTGGGAATTGAACCCAGGACCTTGTGCATGCTAGGCATGCATTGTACCACTGAGCTATATCCTCCCTGCTAAGTTCTTTATATATTTTAAGTATTAATCTTTTATCAAATGTATGGTTTACAAATATTTTCTCCCATTCCTTAGATTGCCTTTTCATTTTGTTGATTGTTTCCTGTACCGTGCAGAGCTTTTCAGTTTGATGTCCCACTTGTTTTTATTTTGTTGCCTGTGTGTTCTGGTGTCATATTAAAAAAAAAATCATTTCTAAGACCAATGTCAAGGGGCTTTTCCTATGCTTTGTTCTAGGAGTTTACAGTTTCAGGTCTTACATATAAGTTTTAAAATTCATTTTGAGTTTATTTTTGTGAGTGGTTTAAGATAGTGGTCTAATTTCATTTTTTTGTATATGGATATCCAGTTTTCCCAACACTATTCCAGAGACTCTCCTTTCTCCATTGTATGTTCTTGATGTCCTCATCAAAGATTAGTTGGGCATACATGCATGGGTTTATTTCTGAGTTCTTGATTCTGTTCCATTGGTTTCTCTGTGTCTATTTTTATGCCAGTACTGTGCTATTTTGATTACTTTAACTTTGTAATATAGTTTGACATCAAGATTTGTGATGACCCGAGCTTTGTTCTTCTTAAAATTGCTTTGTTTTTTCAAGATATTTTGTGATTCCAAATGAATTTTAAGACTTTTTTCTATTTCTGTGAAAAATACCATTGGAATTTTAGTAGGAATTATGTTGAATCTGTATATCACTTTGGGTGGTATGGATATTTTAACATTAATTCTTCCAATCCAAAAACAAGTGGTACTTTTCCATTTAGGTATTTTGTCTTCCATTCCTTTCATTAATGTTTTATAGTTCCAGTATAGACCTTTTACCTCCTTGGTTAAATTTATTCCTAAGTATTTTATTATTTTTGATGCTATTGTTAGTGGGATTAATTTCTGAATTCTTTTTTAGATAGTTTATTGTTAGTATATAGAGATGTGACTGATTTTTGCAGGTTTATTTTGTATATTACAATGTTAGTAAATTTGTTCATTAGTTCTAACAGGTTTTTGGAAGGGTCTTTAGTTTTTTTTGTGTATAAGATTATGTCATCTGCAAACAGACAGTTTTACTTCTTCCTTTCTAATTTGGATAAATTTAATTTTTTTTTTCCTTGCCTAATGACTCTGTGTAGGACTTCCAGTACTATGTTGAATAGAAGTGGAAAGAGTGGGCATTCTTATCTTGTTCCTGATCTTAGAAGAAAAGCTGTTAGATTTTCAGCATTGAATATATATATAATGTTAGCTGTGGGCTTGTCATATATTGCCTTTGTTTTGTTGAGATACATTCTATTTTTAATTTTGAGGGAGTTTTTATCATGAAAGTCTGTTGAGTTTTGTCAGGTACTTTTCCTGCAGCTATTGAGCTGATCCTATGATTTTTATTCTTAATTCTCTTCATGTGGTATATAATATTTTTTGATTCATGAATGTCAAACAATCCTTGCATCCTAGTGATGAATCCTACTTCATGGCGTATGATCCTTTCAAAACTCTGTTGCATTCAGTTTGGTAGTTTTTGTTGAAGATTTTTGCATCTATGTTCACCATGGATATTGGCCTATACTTTTGTTTCTTGTAGTATCCTTATTTGGCTTTGGTATCAGAGTAATGCTGACCTCTTAAAATGAGTTTGGAATTGTTCATTTCTCTTCAGTATTTGGGAAAAGTTTAAGAAGGATTGGTATTAATCATCTTTAAATGTTTTGTAGATGTCACCAGCGAAGCCATTTGGTTCTGGGCTTTTCTTTGTTGGGAGATTTAAAATTACTGATTCAATCTCCTTACTCATTACAGGTCTATTGATATTTTCTATTTCTTCATGATTCAGTTGATAGGTTCTATATTTTTAGTGATTTATCCATTTCTTCTAGATTATTCAATTTATTGGCATGTAATTGTTCGTGTAGTCTTTTATGATCCTTTGCATTTACATGATTCAGTTTTAATGTCTCCTCTTTCATTACTCATTTATTGGAGTCTTCCTCTCTTTTCTTCTTAGTCAGAGAGCTGGTGGCTGGAGTGCTAGTGCTTGCAGAGTGACAGCAGCTTTGGTGTTGGTGTGCTGGCTGTCCCACAGCAGTAATGATGTATGAGTTGCAGGTATAGGTGAAGTGGCCATGAAGATGAAGTCTGAAGCATGGGCACCTAGAGGGCAACAGTAGCAGTTGGGTCTTGGTGCTGGCTAGCTTGAAGTGATAGTGGCCCTGGTTCTTGAGATGTAGGCATGTGTGGAGTAGCCATAGATCTGGAGAATGGGTGTCACAGAGTGGCCCTACATCCAGAGGCTGGAGTTTGGGAACAAGTGTAACAGCTGTGGCTCTGGAGTCTGGGATGTGTTCAGGGTTTGGGAATGCTGGCAGTTCCATTTCTAAAGCAGCACAATAGCCGCTTCTTCTTGGAGTGGGCACAGCAGCATCTCCTTCCCCAGGGTGTGTGGCAGCAATAGCTTTTGGTTACTTTGGTGGTGGAAGCTGCCCGTCTTCTCTGGAGCAGGCTGCTGGGCCCTGTGCCAACCAGCACTACAGTATCCTCCACTGTGAAAGCTGTGGGGAGTCCGTGGCAGTTGTGAGGACTGTTGAGGCTTGTTCTCACCCTTCCTCTTTGTTCCTGGTTGTCTCCAGACATCTCTAAGCCAGTCTCCGCAGTGATCCTTTCTGTGCAGTTATTCTCCATTTTTTGCTGCTCTATGTTGCTCTAGGTTCCTTATTGGACCCTTGAGCCCTCCCAGAGCTATTTTCCTTTGTGGATTGCTATCTAAATTGTTGTTTTCTGTTGGGTAATGAAGGTTGGTATCTCCTACTTCACCAGGTTGCTGATGTCACTTCCCTACCTTTATCAAATCTTAACATTATGCCATACCAAAGAGCAGTTTCATGTCACTTTCTAAAGTGATATACTTTAGAAACAATGGTTACTTCTTGTAGTATACTAACTACCTGACATTTTCGTTCTGAATACCTGAGTTAGTGCTATAATGTATAAATTTGTGGAAATATGGTGATATGAAATAAGTCAACATTAATGGTGGTATATTGAAACTGATCTTTCATTTTTATGATTTGTTTTTAGTTAAAATATCAGTAGTTGTAACTTACATTGATTGCTTCTATAGGCTAGCTCTGTTACAGTTATCTGACAAATATTAGTACTCATCTAAATCAGCTTGACTCGACATCTATTAACTCTTTAAAATAATGGAATATGACACTATATAATTAAGTCAAAAAATGATTAATATTTTGTACTTGATACTTTAGAAACAGAATTTAAGAAGATAAAATAGGACTGTATGTATACACTTAAAATGTTACACTTGCTACAAAAGTTTTAGATTACCCTTGTTAAACTTTATACTGAGAAATTAATGAATTGTATTAGTTAATAGTTACTTAGGGACATAAGTCTAAAATTTTTCAGATTATGTTGAAATTGTTTATATTTTCACATGAAATCAGGAAACATCCACCACAAATTTAAAGTCTAAGCCAATTTCTAAATTTATTTTGTTGCAAAAACATTCAAGAAATCCTTTTATGTCTGAAAATAAGTAGGAATTCAGTCACAGAGTGTACATGCATCAGTGTTGAGCAATTAACATGAATAGACTAATGTGTGCATTTCCTTCCTGGCTTTCCATCCTATCAAACATTGGAATCATATTTTCCATCTGTAAGATATTATTATTTAACATATATGTTTTGAATAAGAATTATAACCTAAGTTCTTCCTTTTGGTTACAGCTTTATTGAGATAGAATTCGTAGACCATACAATGTACCCATTTAAAATGTAAAATTAAATGGTTTTTAGTATATTCAAAGGGTTGTGCAGCCACATATAATTTTAGAACATTTCCATCATTCCCAAAAGAAATTATCCCCCATTCCTTTCATCCTCCCCACCCCAGCCCCAGCCTTAGGGGTAAGGCTAATCTGCTTTTGTCTCTATAGCTTTGCTTATTGTGTATGGACTTTTCATATGAATGCAGTCATACAACATGCAGTCTTTTGTTACTGGCTTCTTTTACTTTGCATAGTGCTTTCAAGGTTCATCCATGTTGTGGCACATACCAGGGCTTCTTTCCTCTTATTAGCCTAAATTCTTGAAAATTCAAGGAATAGATCTTTTAAGAGTGTCTCTGTTAATAGGCTATTGTTCAGTAATTATACTTTCTTTTCAGTTTTTCATTCATAAAATGTATAGGACCTATAAATACAACTCAAAATACCGATGCAAAAATGCACACAAAGTCACATAATTTAGTCTTTAATTAAAATGAGCATATTTATCCTCTTAAGGGATCATGACTATTTGCTTTGATGCTGCTGGATTTTAAAGGGATTAGAATTTCCAAAGTCAAACAGTGTTTTCAGGTGGGAGATTAAAAATAGCTATAAAAATGGTTTCTTGCTAAAACTTGGCCTGTAGTATGTAGATTTAAACAAGTTTTTAAAAAATATTTTGAAGAATATATCAGAATTATATGTTGACTTCATGATTATATATTAAAACACAGGAAAGTAAAATTAAATATGGTACATTTATTTGGTATGCATTTACAGATTTTTCTTAATCCTTAAGGAAATGCCAGTTAAATTTTTTTATGAAGTATTAGTAAGCTTTTAAGAATATGCTCAGTTCACAGGCAGCAGAGGAACTTTGAATTCAGATTTTGGGTGAATTGATTTTGGTATTTGGACATTTTGTAACATTTATTATTCTCTTACCACTCTGACTCTACCATTCTTACTTATCTCCACTGCCTATACCTTTCTCCTTCCTTTTTCAGTTTTTTTTCCCACTTCATCCCTTGTTTGTTGGTTCCTTACTCAAATATGTTTATCTAGATTCAATTTCCATTCCAATCTAGGATTGTGACACACTTGAGTGACCTTAACTTCTTGTGCAATCTGGGTCACTTTAAGAGTGAAAGAGGGTACCATTGACAGTTAAACCTAGACAAAAGGCACAAACTAGGACCAGGCAAAACAGGATTATAGTAATCCCAGGCATTGCCTATGTTTACTTGTTAAATTTTAATTAAAAATAGGAATAAGAAGATACTTTTCCCTCAGTGCCTAATGTTGACTAAATAACATGTAATTTAGTAAATAATCTTTGTACACATCTGGACTAAAACTGTACTTTATTTGTGATGGGCATTATTAAATAGTTAAATCAAAGAAGGGTATGTTGTAATCAACACTTAACTTTAAGGAATAGTAAGTTAAATATTTATGTTGGTTTTATGGATGTATTTATGTTGTTTATTATGTGCCAAAACCAGATATTTACTCATTTAAACCTCACATTAACTGCATGAAATTGGTTCTGTTATTATCTCCATTTTATAGAGGAGGAAACTGAGACATAGGGAAGTTAAATGATCACACATTAATTAGAAGACTCAGGACTTAAACCAGATAATCTGGCTCCAGAGTCCTTTTGGAGGAATTATAAAAATGTTCAACAAAAATTAATGTGGAAATACGTTACTAATATTAGTGCCTGTGGTAGACAGTCTTCTAAGATGGCTCCCAGTGAGCTCTGCCTCCTGGTGTTCGTGACTTTGTGTCATTCCTTCCTTTTGGATTTGGGCTAGACCGAGTTAGTTGACATCTTAACTGTTAGAATTCTTCCTACCTACAACGAAGGTGTATCTCTCCACTTACTTAGGTCTTTAATTTATCTCAGCAATGTTTTGTGGTTTTCAGTATTTTCACACTTGTCCTTTTTTGATGTTATTGTAAATTGTATTGGTTTTTTAAATTCATTTATAAATTATGCATTACTATTATATAAAAATGTAATTGATTTTTGGTATTAGGTGGGTAATATTGACCTCACAGAATGAATTAGAGAATATTGTCTGCTTTTCAATTTTCTGAAAAAACTTTTGTAGAATTGGTATTACTTCTTCCATAAATGTATTTATTTATTTATTTGTTTACTTGTTTATTTATTTAAAATTTTTTTTTTTTCATAAATGTTTAAGAGAATAAGTGAAGCCACCTAGACCTAAAATTTTCTTTGTGGAGTGATTTTTAACTGCTATTCAAATTGTTTAGGAGATCCAGGTACCTGGTAGGGAGGCATGATAATAATTTGGAGCTATTATTAACTTTATGTTTTGAGAGCAACCAGGATTTGAGAAGAGAAAGTATAGTGGGATCATAGAAGTAGCACCTGATTTTACATGGAGGTATATTTGATCAGAGACCTCAAAATTTCATACATATTTGGATAAACTATAGGTGCTTATTCAGGAAGGAGACAGTGCATATGAAGGATGTCGAAAATATGAAAGAGAAAATTTAGATAACCAAAATCTCAGTATTTTTAGGGTGGAAAGTGAGTAAGGAATTACAGGAGCTGAGGTTAGACAGGTAGAATTTCATTCATTGATTTATTCATTTGATCTTTATTTATTGAATTGAAAATATGTCATGTGCTGTTAGCTGCCAGGTATTCAGTGGTGAATGAGTCAAAGACTGAGCTTGATGGGTATGAAGAAAAGAAGTGAAATGTAGTGAATAAAGTGGAGAGTGATATGAGGTAATGTTAGAGATGTTGCAGGGGCCCTAGCATGAAAGGTTTTGTATGCCATGCTTATAGGTTTAACACCATAGATATAGATTTAGATATGTAGATAGATAGCCACTTCCCCTATTCATGAATATTTAAACTGATTTCTTTTGTTTATTTTTCAGTTATTAAAAACAATGTAATTCTTTTTGTGCGCAGGTACAAGTATGTCTGTATTATATGAAGTGCTAATTAGGAGTATATGGAAATGGAAAATTCTTCAAGACATAAAACAAAGCAAACAAACAAAGCCACAGAATAATACAAAAAATCATTATTTCTTTATTTTTTAAAGAATCAACTAATAAAAAAAGAAATTTAGCTTTTATTTTCTTTACATAATGGGTGACATTGGAGAAATTTAAGCGGAAAAGTGACATGATCAAAATTTTAAAATATCCCAGGCAGGGGTGTGGAGGAGAGATTGTGTGTGTGTGATTAAGTGCTAATATATGCAAAGCAGTGAAAAATGAGTAGAAAAAAATCAATGCCTCTTTTCTTTCTAGTTCAGAAAGGCTTTTTAGAACCCTTTGAATTAGCATTTCACTTTCCTTTTTTTCTTCTTATCCCAAAGAATTGGATGCTAGGAAAAAATCTTTGAGTTCTGATGCTGGAAGATGAGGACTTGATGAGTGAGATAAAAGAGAAAAGGGAGATTTGGGGCTTAAAGAAGGGGGGAAACTCCATTTAGAAACAGGTATTAGAAGTTCTTTTCTGGTTAAGTTTTTACACTGGGTTCTTTTGGGACAATATTTACTAAATTAGCTTTACCTTTCCTCCCTCACTCCCCCAAATTTATCAAAAACCAGCATTCCTACAAATGATATCTTTCTCATTTCATAAATTCTCAGACCTGATAATATGCCATTGTTAAAGGAATATTGATAGAGATAATTCTAAAAAGTCTTTCTAGAAGAAGCAAAAGCAGCATTTGAGTAACTTACCCACTTCTTTCACAGTCTTTTCTCGACTTACATTTACGATTAGTGACCTCATTCATTTTCATGATTTTAAATACCATTTATATGGTTAGGTACATTTATCCTTAAGCACCGTTTATATCTAAATATACATCTTTAGCCTGGACCCCTCCCCTAAACTTTTTATTTGTATATCGAGTTGTCTAATTGACATCTCCATGCCTCCCAAACTTAGCATGTCCAAAACCAAATTCCCAGTCTTTCCTTTAAACCTGTTCTTTCTGCAGCTTTTCTCATTTCAGGTTCTCCCTGAATGGCAATTACAATATATTTTTCTGTCATAAAAAGCAAAAGAGGCTCCAATTAGGAAACTAATTATCAAGAAATTAATAAGTTGATACTTGGAAATTAATATATATTAGATTCAGCTGTCATAGAATTCTCAAGCCTTTTCTCTGTTTCCTTCCTTTACATTGATTTTTTGTTGTTGTTAATCTCCCATATCTTTGGGCTTATCTCCTAATAGTTAGCTTACGTATGTCATGAGCTATTTTAGCAAAACATACATACTTAAAAACACTATTAAGAGGGAAGAAGAGGAATTATAGTGTTTGCAAAGGTATATGAAGTATTTAGAAGATCCTGCCAACCAGTCCATTTTTCTGGAGTTCTAGGTTTAACATTCCCATTGGGTTTAGGGGCCTGAAAGATACACTTAAAATAATACAGTAACTTTGTAAAAGTTCCTTTAAAAAATAAATTGTTCCTCCTTTTCACCTATGATAAAGGCTAATTGAGAAAGCAAAGACTAAGAGACTTATGTAGGGCTCTATAGTGCTGCAGTGGAAATACTGGAAAAATAAATAGATAAATGATTAAAAATAATCTTGAGATGTACAGAAATTGTCATCTCCTCTAAGAAATATTGTAAAGCTGCATTCATTCATTCATTGAGATATTCAGCAAACATTTATTTATTGAGTGCTTACTATGTGTAAATTGTTGAGATCACAGTGACCAAAAGTCTGAGCTCTTAGCTTTCACTCTAGAGAGAGAAATAGATTATGAAGAAGTAAACAAAGAAATATATAATTTTAATGTGTGATATGTATGTACAGAGACAAACTACATATAGTAGATGGTAGAAAAGTGTCTTTAATAAGGTGGTTTGATTTAAAAGTTCTGAAGGTGGAGGAGGACATGACAAGGGCATGTGTTTTAGGCAAAAGAAATAGCACGTGCAAATAATAAACACTAGTAGGTAAAAGAGATGGGAAAGAGTTTGGCTTGTATGAGAGTATTTGCTACAAATGCATACAAATGCACTCTTTCCCCCCCTGTTTGTTTTTACTTTCTCTTTCTTTGAGTACTCTTCGCTGTTCATTTTGAAGAAATGCTAATTGGGAACATTATTTACATTAGTTAGGACTTGTTGACTTTTTCCCTTAAGGCGATTGCATATTGGATGACTTTTTTCATGGGAGCAAAAGTGTCAGTGTCTATGGGTCTTTTCTGTGAGACCTTTTAATTTATCCAGAAAATAACCTAACAGTTTCCTATCTAATTACATGTGTTCTGAAAGATGGGGGAGAGGTGGAAAGGTTTCCTGTGAGGACATTGTCACTTTTTTTCAATTTTGGGCTTTGCTATTGCCTTCCACTGGTTAAGATGTCCTTGAAACTAAGCCTCTCTAGTTTCATTTCTTCAGAAAACAAAACTGGAGGTCAGCGGTATGGAGGGGAGCTGTTTTCTAAATTTGCAGAGAAATATCCAATCTGTTGTATACAGATTTTTGAACCAATCCCTGTTTTTAGCCTCTCGTCTCTGTCCTTTCAAAGGTGGTTAATTCTTTATTTTCCATTTCCTTTTAGCAAAGATAAATTTAAATCATTCAGAAATATAGAACTAATGTTGATAGTGATAGCCGAAGTTAACTATTATAGTGATAGTTGAAATTATCAACTAATATTGATAATGAAGTATGTGGAATAGACAAAATTTTGTTAAATTTAAGACAGATTAGTGAGTGTAGTTTTGTGACTTCATGTAACCATAGTAACATGTTAGTTGCTGAGTAACAGTTATTAGAATATCTACTTTCTTAAAATCTGCTTGTAAAATCAGACATGATTGGAGTACATAGAATGTAATAGTTTCTAATTTTGTATTTAAACTCTTCATTATTAAAATAGAATTATTGTGTATTTTTTCTATATAGAATGTATTAATTACTAGCCTTTCATTTTATTGACTTTCTTTTAAAACATCTCCAAATTAGTGATTTAATTTTGATATTACCTAGGGTTGGTTAATTCTGATTAATCACTCAGTATTATATTTGTAAATAATATTATATCTATAGCAAATTTGTTTTCTATAAATTTCACTTTCTCATGTTCACTTTGTCTTTCTCTTTTCCCATTGACCCTGTACCTCCCAAAGGCAGTTCTTCGCTTCCTCAGTTTTTTCTTAAGTATTTTGTTTGTGATCCTTAGTCTGGTTAGAAGAAAGCTTTGATTTCCTACTTTTTGTACAAGTGTCATATCAATATAGACTGAGCATCCCTTTGGACTTCTCCCCACTAAACTCTTTAAGAAGCCATCAGAATTGATAGATACCGTGGTACTGTATTGCATAGTAGGATCCTCAGGAAAATTCAGACATGTAAAATAAGTTGTTTAATAGTTTTCAGAAAAAAGCAAGTAGTTTTCTACCCAACTTGAGTGTAGAATATAAATTACTGAGTCATTTCGGTGCTTAGTAGGCATGTACTCCTTGAAGCCCTTTAACTCTGCTCTGGCTTTCCTCCATTGCCATGTAAGTATTTTTACTTTTCCATGGAGTTTGTAGAAGAATAATGATAATGTTTGCTAAGTGAAGGGTGACTAAAAATAGTAATACTTTCTCAGTGTGTGCTTAGTGAAACTTTCTAGTGGGAATAGAGGTAATGATACAAGTAACTTTCAAATCATGGTTTTTGAGCTTTTGAAGTAAACCTGTTACATTACATCCCCTTTTCCATAAATAATTTCTTAAAGGAAGAGAAGTTTGTAGTAAAAATTCTTGTATTAACTTAATTGTGACTAGAGTTTTGGTTAATTATGTTTTCTTGCTTTTAAAACTTACCCTTTTTGCTAGAAGTATAGCTGCAAATTAAAGAAAAAAATCTTTTCAAATATTCTGAGTCATACTAGCATTTGACTTATACCTGCATTTAGCTGTGTTTGGTTATCTATCTACTCTTATTCTAAACTTTGGGGTTTTTTTATTCCAAATATGTATTTGCACTCTCAGTAAGCTCTCTTTCGTACCAGTATTGGTTTTGTGCTTTTTTTTAAGCCAGTTACGTTTGCCACTTACTATAATCAGTCCCAATTTTAGGAATCAGTGCATTTATGGAAAAAAACCAAAACATAGTTGTATTGTTTCTCTGGGATTGAGCTTTTTTGGTAATAATTTTATATAGATGCAATCCACAGACCATATAGTTCACCCCTTTAAAGTATACAATTCAGTGGTTTTTAGTATATTCACAGAATTGTGCAATCATCACCACAGTGTATTGATTGAAGTTATTTCAATTGTATTTTTTTAATGGTTACTCTTGAAATTTTATCAAGCATATGTAACAAAGTAAAGTTAATTAGTATTATTTTTTCCTGGACAAATCAAATATATTGAAATGTTTAAATATGACCACTCCTGTTGACTTCTGTGGTATTGTTGTTCTGTATTTTATTTCAGATTTTTTTTCTAATTCCACAAACTAGACACCACCACCACCATGCCACCATCACCACTACCCCTTCATTATCTTTGCAATTTTTGTATAGACAACAGGTGTTTTCATTCATTTCCATATGCGTCAATTCCTTTCTTGACTGTATTTTCTTGCATATTAGGGATCATTTTCCTTCTTTCTGAAGTGCATTTTTTAGGAGTTTCTTTAGAGAGTCTGTTTGTAGTAAACTTTCTCTGTTGTTGATCTGGAAATATCTATTTTGGCAGAGTTCTTGAAAGATAATTTTGCTGGGTTCTCAATAGTAGATTTATGATTACTTTCAACATTTTGAAAATAACATTTTATTCTCTTTTCGGTCTCATTGGTAATGTGTGAGGTTAGCGTGATTGTCAGTCATTGTATGTGTAATCTATCTTTCTAGCTACTATCAAATTCTTCTCTATATCTTTGCCATTCTGAATTTCTCTTGAGGAATATATTTCTAGGTATTTATGTTACTTAATATAGAATGTGCCTTTTGTGTCTTTGGATTCATATATTTCATCAATGCTGGAGGTTTATAAGGTATTAGATTTGCAAACATAGGTTTTCTTCAGCTTTTTGTATTTCCTCCTGGGTCTTTTTAGGTGTACGTTTAACCTTATTTAGCCTTCTGTTCTCTTAATCTTTTTTCCCCATAATTTTCATCTACTTGTGACTTTGTGCTGCAGCCTCGGTGATTTTTTCATATCGACAAGTTTCTTAATTCTCTCCTTGATTCAGTTTTGGTGGACTGTATGTTTATAGCAACTTGTCTATTTCTTTTAAGTTGTCCAGTTTATTGCCATATAGTTGTTTGTAGTGTTCTCTTAGGAGTTTTTGTATTTCTGTGGTGTCGGTTGTAGTCTCTCTCATTTTCATTTCTTATTTTGTTTGTTTGTGTGCTCTCTCTTTTCTTCTTGGTGAGCCTGGCCCGGGTTTGTCAATTTTGTTTACTCTTTTAAAAAACCAGCTCTTGGTCTGATTGATTTTTTTCTATTTTTTTAAATCTCTATTTTATTTATTTCCTCCCTGATCTTAATTATTTCTCTCCTGCTGATTTTAGGTTTTGTTTCTTCTTCTTTTTCTAATTCTTTTAGGCTAATTCTCTCTTCAGCTGTGATTAATCTGCTATTTAAGTCATTAATAGATTTTTTGTTTCAAAATTATACATTTTTTTCTTTTTTAGAAGTTTTGTTTTTTTCTCAAGTCTGCCTAGCCATTTTGACAGCTCTTTTTCCATGTTTTTATTTAATTTCATTTTTTTTGTTTTTAATATTTTACATTCACTTTCATTTTGTTCATGTGGCCAGTTCCCTATATAAAATAAAAAGTGGATTAATCTTGGATCTAACTGAACCCATGTAGTAAATTTGCCTTTCCTCTTTTAAGTTTATTTATTTATTTATTGCTTAATAATAAAGAAATGATATTTTAGGAAGATATAATAATGGCTAAATTACACTAGGGACAGAGTGACCAGTTAGGAGGCATCTACGTGACATATATATTGTATTGTTGACTTAGAGAATGGGAAGTATATGTTAAGCAGAAACATTGTAAAGACAATTCTATGTGAGAACTAAGAAAGATTAGGCAAAAATAACACCAAGTTTCACCTTCTGGGACGAGAATGATTTTTGCATTTACAGGTATGGAAAAATTGAGAAAATTATTGGCTTTAGAATGTAAGAATGATGATGGGACATTAGGATAGAAAGATCTATTTGAAGAAAGTACAGATCTAGCATTTAAAAAGTAAAAGATTGTGTATCATGAGGAAAAAGAGAGCTGAAACAAAGAGTATAAGTGCCTCCAAAGGAATTAAATTTGGAAGGGCCTGAGACTTCTGTGTAACCGGAATCAGGTCCTAGAAATAGATGTGGAGTCCATTGAACAAGACAATTTGTGTAATTAAGAAATCAGGTTAAATAAAATCAATGAAACAATTGATACCATAAATTTTACTGTATTTTTCTATGGAGTTGACGAGATTTTGGGGGTGTGCATGTACTTTTGTTTTTTTTTCTAAATAGGTCAATTTCAAGAAAGCCCAAGAAAAGATACTCAACATCACTACCTTTAGGGAAACACAAATCAGAACCACAATGAGATGCCACTACACATCTATTAAAATGGCTAAAATTAACAAATAAACAGCTAATAGCACCAAGTACTGACATATACCTGTCAGGGGCAACTGGAACTCTCATACATTGCTGGTGGGAGTTCAAATGGTACAGCCACTCTGGAAAACAGTTTGGTGGTTTCTTATAAATGGACACTTACAAGTGACCCAGGAGTTATGCTTCTGGGTATTTATCATTGTTAAATGAAATTTGTGTTCACACAAAAACCTGTATGCGAATGTTTACAGGAGCTCTAGTCACAGTCATTTAAAAGTGGAAACAACCCAGTTCTTCCACATGTGAATGCTACCCAGCAATTCAAAGGAGAGAGCTATTGACACATACAGCAATTTGGATGAATCTCAGAGACATTATGCTGAAGCTAGTCTCAAAGATTAGGTACTACTACAATTACATTGATATGACACTCTTAAAAAGACAAAAGTACCGTTTTGTAGTCACCAAGGGTTAGGGTTAGGGAGATGGTGTGAATTTAAAGGGATAGCAAGAGGGAGGGTTTTTTAAAAAACAGTAATAGAATTGTTTGTGGTAGTGGTTATACATTTATATATGTGTTAAAATTCATAGAGCTTTATATAAAAAGTTAATTTTACTGTTTGGTAATTGTTAAAATAAAAAAAATTTTCAAGTGCCTTTAAGAAAAAGGCAATTTGGTAACAGTCATAAAAATTTAAGGACATGCTATTTTAAGTAGTTCAGCTTCTAGGAATGTATATAACCGATGCTGTCCATATGGTAGCCAATAGCCGCATTTGGTTAATGAGCACTTGAAATGTGGCACATCTGAATAGAGATGTCATTTAAGCATAAAATAAATGCTTGATTTCAAAGATACAGTGCAAATAAAGGAATGTATAGCATCTCATTACTAATTTTACATTGATTTACATGATATAATGATAATATTTTGGATATAATGAATTAAATATAATATACTTTTAAAATTTTTAAAAGGCCATTTTGTGATTTATAGAGGCAATCTTAATGCTTATTTGATCCTTTACTGTTTTCCAAATGCACTGTCATAGAATCATTTGTGGAAATGTATTCTCAGAGCTTTAATCGGAAATGCAACTATAATGGAAACGTCTGCTTTCCCAACAATGCTTATTTAGCACCATTAAATGTATAACCATTTACATATTATTCCAGGAGTTTTGATATAGGAAGATCAAGAGACTTTGTTAATTTCATGCACCTATTCTCTAAAGCATCCATCGACAACATGATAAACTAAGTATGTAAATTCCTAATTTAAAAACAATAAATTTGGTCCATAAGTGAATGACACTGAGTACATTTAGTTGTTACATATAAATTTGATTTTCCAACTAAAATTGCCCACTTAATTGCCTACTTCGAGTTCTGTAGTAGATCCTTTGGGGAAAAGACCGTTTCAGAAAAGCTTTGATTTATTCTTTTTTCATGATCTGTACTTCAAAGTAGAATTTTTCTTGCTTGATTACACTTAGGGGAAGGGGGGTGGGCAGAAGGAGGAAAATCAAAGTAAGCTATACTTTAAAAAGAAAAGAAAAGAAAAGAAAAGAAAAGAAAAGAAAAGAAAAGAAAAGAAAAAAGCAATGACAACCTGGAAAATGAATTTGCCTCTTTAGTTTTATATTGTTTCAGCTAAACCCTGTGATGAGGTAATTCCTGGTGAACTACTTTACAAATACTGCTGTTGTCTTGCTATCTTCATATTTAGGCAAGAGCAAATTAGGATGAACAGTCAATACATATCTGATGAGTTAGATTTATTCATTGTTCTTAGATGTGAAATGTAGAATGGTTGTGAATACTGGGCTTTGAGATTCCCTTTTTTAAGTAGCAGCTGTTAAAGTGTAAAATAAATACTTAGTAAAATGGTATTCATAGTTTCATGTTGTGTATATTATGATTAAAATTGGTCAGGAATCTGAAAAGATGTATAACTTCAAATACATTAATGTCATATTTTTGTTTATTCTTTGACGATTTTTATCCTAATATGAATTTGAGTTTAGTTTTGCTGGAACAATAATAACAGAAAAAATCCAAATAAAAATATTTTATCTTAAACAATAAATTTTATATAGACTTTTGCTGTTAACTGCTATTGCTTATCAGCTGGACTGTGTAACTTTAACTTTAGGAAGAGGGCCTTCTTAACTTTTGTTTTATTTTAAACCAGCAATGTTAAAGTCTTGCCCTGGAAATAAAAATATTACATTATCAGCTTCTGGAAGTATAAATTATAAGATAGAATTTATAAGACTCTCTCCCTCTTTTTAAGTTAGAGACACTGCAAGTTGGGTTTAGAATGCTTTTCCTTTTTCAGAAAATAGTCTGATATGTGTTTACCTTTATCTAATTAGTTGATAATTTAATTTGAATTTGGAGTATGTATGTAGAGATCATATTATTATGTAGTTTGTTAATATTTTGAATTAGTTATTTTACAGTAGAAATGCACAGAACCTTTTGATTTTGCATGCAAACACAACACACACAGTTTTAAAGAAATTTGTATTTCAGACTAATCCAAAAGTGGGGTTGAGGTGTCAGTTAACATATATTTCTGTATTATTTTGTGTGTGTGCCAGGAGGATATTACTTGAGAAGAAAGAAAAACAATAAAAAGACATTTTTAAGATAGTAATTTTTATGGGTCTTACTACAAATGTGCTTTTTTTTCACTTTTATAGTAGCTTCTTAAGGTAGATTTTTCTATTCATTAAAGAAAAATATGATGCACAAATACAGACTTAATAGTTTAAGACTCATTATGTTTTCTGTGTTGCTCTCTTGCAAGCTACTGTATATTTCTTGCTATTTGCTCTGATTTCTTAGAAATCATTGTTAAATGCTTTTATTGTTTCTATATAATTGACCAGCCCATAAAAGCAACTTATAATTATTACCACCTTTTTCAGAGCTTAAATTTTCTATTTTTCTTTCTGATAACATGCTCACGTAATTGTAAGCTGCCACTGTTCATTTTTGGAAAGATAATAAATGAATGATTAATTACTCTCCTATGATAATCACACTTATGGGATATAGACGTTTCTTTAAAGTATCTAATAAATTTAGAGACAGGTATCCAAACCAGTATTGAGGAGTGAAATATAAAAATTTGTATCTTGTGACATTCATATTGACAGCTTGGAATGAGAAAGAGTTCGAAGTCTCATTCTCTTCACAATTGTAGTATCAATTATTATCATTCATGCTCATAAGTGTGTAATATTAATTTATATCTGACTAAAGAATTGCCTTTACAAAATTGGCCTTGAAATTCAGTAGAAGTGACCTAAGTAGTTTTCCCCTCCAATATCAGAATTATTGTCCGAAAATATCGAGAAATGTTAAGAGAGTAAAAAGAGAATGATTACTGTTGGAATATTTATTTCAATTATGATTAAAGATAATATGGCCTGATTTTATTGCTAAGTAATAAGTGCTTCCTACATGTAAAAGGAAATGCTATCTCAGTTCATATTTAACTTGTGGCTCTAAAGTGAGAATATAAATTTGTCTAAGAATTTTAACTTTAACAGATTTCCAAGGAAAATTTTGACTTTTATTTCTAACTTCTGAATTACTTAAAATGATTTTATGACAGGAATGCTGAACAGTGGAAACTGATACGAAGAAGATGCTTTAAGATTTCATGTAATGTTGCACTTTGCCTTTTAAATTATTTTTTAAAAATTGATTTATAATTTGGCTTTGTGAATGTATTGAATCCTAGTAAGGGCTCTACTGGAGCTTCAAAAATTAAGGAAAGGGGCTGAGAGAACAAGATCCATAAAGAGTGAAGATTAGATTTTAGGGGCTAAGAAAGACACAGGAGACCTGAGATAGAAAGGAGGGGAAAGGGGATTCTAGGATAAATTTATACCCATGAGGTTTTTGTAGCATCACCTTTGTGGGAGAATGAGGGAGACATTGAGGGAGACAAGTCAGAGACCCTGAGAAGTGTGTGTGGAAGAATTTTATGAGCATGATTGGGCTGACTCATTTGGATGGATGGAATTTGAGAGGTGATATTAGGGTAGGGGGACCAGAAACAAAGTGCTACTTTGGAAAAAAAGATTAGTAATGAATTTCTAAAACACTTTAATTTGAATGTAGAATGAATTGGTGATTACTGTCTGATATTAAAGTACAAAATAAAGAGTTCCCTAGATTTGACACTAGATATTCTTTAATCATTATTATCATCAGCAGAGACAAATATCTTTTTGAGTTGTTGATTTTAACTTTGGTTAAAACATTCTTTGGAGATTGGTTTAAGAGAAAATAAAAGCCAAGTGAAGTTATCAAAGATTTAAATCTAAAATACCAAATTACAGGTATTGTTTTTAATGTTAAAAAGTTACCAAGAACTACATTATAGTTGGATTTTATCCAAATTTTGCTTTATTACTATTAATGAAAGTTGGGGAACCTAAACAGAATTTTATCTTTACTTCAATAAGTCACCCAACTTATTTGATGCTTACTTAGACGGAGCTTTTTAAATAGCCTATTGATTTTTTCTTCCTATAATTATTCTTCCTTACTATTAATTTCAGTGGTACTATTTTGCTCTTTAAACAGTATTCAAACTTTACATTAGAATTTAATTAAGAATTGAATAAAAGATTTAATAGACAGTTCTCTAGAGAAGATATACAAATGACCAATAAGCACATTTAAAGATGGTCAGCATCATTAGTCATTAGGGAAAAGCAAATCGAACTACAGTGATATACCACTTTGTACCCACAAGGAGGGTGGTAATCAAAAATGACAGAAAATAACAGGTGTTGGTGAAGATGTGGAGAAATTGGAACCCTCATATATTGCTGATATAAATGTAAAATGGTATAACCATTTTGGAAAACAATTTGAATTTGATAGAAAACAAAACAAATTGGCAATACTTTAGGGGTTAAATGTACAATTACCTTATTATTCACCAGTTCCATTTCTAGGCATAAACCCAAGAGAACTGAAAACATGTGTCCACACAAAAACTTCTACACTAATAATAGCATTATTCATAATAGCCAAAAAGAGGATACAACCCCAGAGTCCATCAACAGATGAATGAAAACTAAAATGCAGTATCTATTCTTATATTATTCAGTCATAAAAAGGAATGAAGAAGTGATTCACGGTATCATATGGATGAACATTGAAAACATTATACTGTGTGGAAAAATGTCGAATACAAAAGGCTATATATTATATGGTTCCATTTATATGAAATATCCAGAATGAGCAAAACTATAGAAACAGAGTATAGATTAGGGGTTGCTTAGACTGGGGAGAAATAGAGAGTGATTTCTTGTGGGTAGAAGCTTTCTTTTTGATATGAAGATGAAAATGTTCTAGAATTAGATAGTGGTGATGGTTGTATGTGGTGAATATATAAAACAACTGAATTGTACACTTTTAAAAGGTGAGTTTTATGTGAATTCTATCTTAGTTTAAAAAAAAAGAATTAAAAAGTGGAGGAAGATAGAAAAGTAGGCTAGAGTCAGATGGTAAAGTTTTTATTGTTGATTTATAATATTTCTTTATATATTCTGTATACTAGACTCTTATCAAATATATGATTTGCAGATTTTTTCCCATTCTCTGGATTATCTTATTATTTTCTTGATGGTGTTTTTTGGAAGCGCAAGTTTTCAAATTTTAATAATTCTGTCTTTCCCCTTTGGTTCTTGTGCTTTTGATATCATAGCTAAGAAACCATTGCTTAAAATAAGGTCACAGATTTAATTCTGTGTTTTCTTCTAAAATTTCTAAAATTTTTTTCTAAAATTTTTAGGTCTTACATTTAGATCTATGATCCATTTTGAATTCATTTTTGTATGATTAGAGGTAGGAGCAAGGGGCTCTTCTTGTCCTTCATTCCTACAGAACACATTTTCCCAATTTTTGCCTTTATTTGAAAGTGTTCATGCACTTGGGTTAGTTTTCTTCTATTCTGAATCATCTCTAAATTCTATCTTTCCTTTATGGCCTATTTCACTTGCCCAGAAATCCTTTAAAAATTTTTCCCTTTTATCCACAAGAAAACAGGAATAATCATATCTCTCATATGGCTTTATCTGTATTTTTCTTACAGCACCTTTGTCACTTTCCATCTAGTACTATAGTTATTTATGAAAATGTATTAGCATTCCTCCCCTTAGGGCAGGTTCATAGTTTGATTTGTTTTCCATAGTTTAGCATTTAGTATATATATCTGTTGATTGAATTACATAGTGAATATAGAGGAGGCAAAAGGAAATTACAATTGTTTAGAGAAAGAATAAAATTAATCTCAAACACCAGTAGACTAATAATCTTCAATGACCATTGAATTTGTAGAATGTGTATTGGTCCTTTATTAATTTTGTTATTTTAATGTGTAAGAAAAGGATATACTCTAATCGTAAAATGACTTTTACTTGTGGCATCAAGTTACAAACGCAATTTTTTGTGGGATTAAAAATGAAAGTCATTCTATGAAAATGTTCCTTGGGAATGGAGAGGAATCTTTCATTATTTAGTTTAACTGGCCAATTAGGAATAGTTAATAATATTGCTTATATTTTGTCTTCTTTTAAATATTAATCTTCTTTTACAAATGGTCACTTATAGATAATAGTGAAAAGTTTACTTAAAAAATATCCCTGCAGTGCTTATTGGAAATGTTTCTGGAAAATCTGAGTTATACATTGCCCTACTGAAGAAAATTGCCTGGGAAAACTGTGACTGACAGCTTATACTAAGGTTTGCAATCTTGCATAGGTATCATGCCAAGTTTTCATTTATTCATTTTCTTGAAAGTGGAAGGAGACAGGAAAATGTAGGCTTACTGCAGAGTTCCTTTAGAGAAACCATTGTCATCTGAAAGGATGTCCCACTGAGCCTGACTCTAGTTGTAATCAGTGATTCTTTAAGAAGATATGGAGCCTCTTTCTATGTTTTTTATAGGGTCATTTTGAGAGGATATAAATTGATCGAAACTGCAAGTTCTTCCTTCAGTGCTTTGGAGAAATAAATGCAGTTCCATGAACTTTGATTTTTGATGTGTAGGTTAGAGCAGTTTATTAACAAACTACTAAGCAACGTTTGCTAAAACTTGATATTCATAAAATTAATCAACATATTAGAAAGTACTGAGATACATATGATTAGGGACTTGTAAACTAGTACTAAACAGTTTCAGCTGGAAATAGTTGGATTTTCAGAAAAACACTTTATCAATGTTGTTTTGAATTAGTCATGGTCTCCAATAATTTCATTGTTGCTTTTCAATCATACTAATAATTTATGTTTATTTAATTAGGTTTGTTATTTGGTATCAAATATATATATATATTTTTCAAATATATATTTTGCATAAGCATCTTTACTGTTTGTTTTTGATGTATAATATTTGAATAACTTAACTATCATATTCTCAGTATGAATCATCCATAGCTTCACTGCTAAAGCATATGTACATACATTATCCTCTTCTCCAAATATATTTGTATAGGCATATATTATTGGTGATGTATGATATGAGTGTGTAACATTTAAATAGCTTACAACATATTATTGTCAAGGTATGAGAATAAGATTATTGCCTTAAAAATATTTGACATTGTTTTATGATATAAAATCATGTATATATGGTCAAGTGATATGTGTATGTGTATGTATGTTTGCTTCCACAAAAAATGCTTCTACATGACTCTACAATCCTAATTTACTCTTTCAAGGACTAACTTTGTTAATGGGTGAAATTCTACATTCATGTTTGCCATTCTACTATTACAATTTATCATTTTGGTTCTTCAAGGCTTTTAGCATTTGCTGTTTCCGTTTTTACTTATTCAAATATATGTTCTTGTAGACTATAACACATCTTAACCATTTGCTGCATTAAAGATCTTTATTATTGTTATTATTTTTTAATTATTAATTTAATTTTTGAGTAAACAAAGTTTATTCTAGGAGGAACAACTCATTGAGAGCTAAAACCGTTTTAAAATTTACATATATGTACTGTTCATTTTTTTAAGGCTTTATTTATTATCTGTCTTATTACTTTCCTAACTGTATCCTTGGGCAAGTTATTTTACTTCTTTGTAATTAACTTTTCTTACCTATAAAATGGGGATTATCATAATGACCTACCTCATGGAGTGATTATGAAGATTAAATAATTCTTGTAAATATCTTAAAACAGTGCCTGGTACAAATTAACACTCAATAAATGATAGCTGTTATTAATATGTAGTCCCCTTGTGGGATTAATTGACTTGATAGGAGATTTACAAGTGGAATACATAGTAAGAAAGCTCTAATTTCCTACTTCACCACCTTTTATGTCATAGGAAAGTGACCTACAGGAGAATCTAGAACTTTTAGCTTGTGACAACCTTCAACAAAAGCATAATTTCTTTCAAGAATTCTGTGCACCTGTTACTCCATAAAATATACCTATGTTTATTTTAATAATAAAAATTTTCAGTTACCTTTTAAATTGTTTTTCTCTTTTCCTCCTCCTCAATGTACCTCTAACTTTTAACAAAATTGAATCAACAAGAAGATGCACCATATTTATCTTATGGTTCTACCTATCTTATGGCAACCTGCCAAGCACCTCTAGTTACTCATACTCCAATTTGAAAAGTACAGGGACCAGATAGACTATGGGGAAGAACTGGCAGCAAAAGATGGACACAGCTAGAATAGGAAGAAAATGCTGATGAAAGAAATCATAGGATTGTATTAGAGTTATTTACATATTTGGCTTTTACACATTTTTATTTTCATTTTAAGTTGTCTCAGCTCAGGCTGGAATGACAAAATACCACAGACTGGGAGGCTTAAACAGCAGGAACTTATTTCTCACAGGAGGCTGAGAAGTTCAAGGTCAAGGTGTTAGCCAATTCTGGCTCCTGACTCTTGTCCTGGGTTGCAGACAGCTACTTTTTCACTGTGCCCTAACAGGGGAAAGAGAAGGAGGGAGAGAGAGAGAGACGACCTCTTTCTTTTCTTTTAAGGACACTAATCCTATTATGGAGACCCATCCTCATGACATCATCTAAACCTGATTACCTTTCTAAGGCCCAACTTCCAAATACCATCACATTGGGGGTTAGGACTTCAACATATGAATTTCAGGGAGGACACCAACATTCAGTCCATAACATAAGAAAAAGAAAGCTTATAACTATTATTAGCTGTTAACTTGTATCCATGATTTATTCAATTTAATAAATTGTGCATAGTTATATATAAACTGTTAAGAATAACATGATTGAATTTGTATATAATAATTTATAGACAAATAAATGCTATTTTTCATAATACACAGACATAATGCTTAGTTGGTTACCTGTACTACCTGGAACTTAAGCCCCTGTGACATGACCAAGTTTGTAATTGGGATTCCCAGCTTCTCTTTTTGATGCCGTTTCTCATTCTTTCCTAGCTCCCAGTATTGCTTGGGAGCCTAAGTATGTATTTTGGAAAGAATATGATAAATTCAGTCAAATGAAGTTGTAAATAATTTTCTGAAATTACAAATACTATGTTTTCTCTTCTAGATTATGTGACTTTCATAGAGACCAAAGCCTTTGAGTAACTACGCTGCTTATGTCAAAAGACTCAGTCAAATATGGTTTCTTAATTCATTGATGAATTAATATCAATACTAAAATGTGAAATTTTATTAGAATTTTTCCAGGATTTGATACATTACATCTGGATATAATGAGCAACTTGGATAAAGATTCTTAAGCAGTGATTTTAAATTGGGATAATGTGTAATACTCATGAATTTATTTTTATTGAGCCCTTGTACACTGTGCATTCTAAGAGCTGAAGTACAGCAGTGAACAAAATTCCTGCTCTCTTTGGAATAGCTTACATTTAAGTGGGAATGCAGATAAAAAGCAAGACAAATGAATATAGAGTAAACTAGTGATAAGTTCATGAAGACATTAGAGACTGTAGAGTCACAGTGTGTGTTTAGGTATATGTATAGGAATTGCTGTTTTACATAGTGTGATCAGGAGGCTTCTCTTAAGGTGATATTTTAGAGACTCAGTTGAAATGACAGAGTAAGCCAGGTGGATTTGGGGAGATATTTATGAGAAAGGCATCTGGTCAAATGATACAGGAATAATAAAGGCCTTGAGGTAGGAGCAAGCTAAACATATTCAAGGAAAATCCAAGGGACTAGTGTGGCAGGAGCAGAGTAAATGATGGTGAGTGAAGTAAAAGGTAAAATCGGAGAGGTGCATGGACTAAATCAGGTATGACCTTGGAGATCATGATAAAGATAGTATTTAACTCTTAGTGAGAGAGAAAGGCAATGCAAAGTTATTTTGACTTCCAGGTAGATAACATGCTGTATAAGAGCAAGTGTGAAAGCCAAGTTACCAGTTAAAAGTTATTCAGCATTTCCTGTCAGACATAATAGGAGCTTGGACCAGTGTGGTGGAAAGGCAGTCACATTCTAAATATATGCTTAGAAGGCAGAGTAAATAGATTTTTGCCATTATATTGGATAGGGGCATGAGAGAAAGGAGTAAATGAAAGCTCTATAGTTTTAGACTGACTAACTGGTTGAATGGAGTTGCTTTTTACAAGAAATGGGGAAGCATGCTTGAGGAGCAGGTTTGTAGAGGAAAATCAAGAGTTCTTGGTTATGAGATAGCCCAGGCGAAATGTCAAGATACATGAGTCTGGATTTTAGTAGGCAGTATAGCACTGTAGTTAAACATTTGAGAGACATCAGTTTACAGGTTGTATTTAAAGCCCTTGAACTAGATTAAAACACTCCGAAAGTAAGTGCATGTAGAGAAAAGAAGTCATCCAAAGGTTGAGTCTAAATTACTTTAATGTTTAGAAATCAAAGAGAAGAGGAAAAATCAAGAAAGGAAACCAAGAAAAAGCAGACAGTGGGGTAGAAGGAGAACCAAGAGAGTATGGTGTTCTGGAAGACACATTAAGAAAGTTTCAAGGAGGAGACCATGGTCAGCTATATCAAATGCTCTTGACTGAATAAAATGAGATTCTAGAAATCACCATTAGATTAGGAAAGATGGAGGCCATTGGTAATCTTAAAAAGAGCAGTTTCAATGGAAGAGTGAATTGAAAACCTGATTGGAATGGGTTCACAAAAAAAATAAAATAAAATAAAAGGAAAAGAAGTGAAGATGGTGAATGTACAAGAGGTTTTTTTTCAATGAATTTTGATATAATCAGACAAGAGAAGTCAGACAGCAGAAGGGATCATGGAGTACATGGAAATTTTTGTGTTTATTTTTGCTTTTTAGGATGGGTAAATATTACATGTATGTTAGTGAGAATAACCAAAGACGGGTAAAAAAATTGATAGTATTGAAGAAAGAAGGGAAATCTCCAATAACAATGCCCCTGAGAAGGCTTAAAAGCATGGGCTCCAGTATTCAATATGAGATAAGAGTCCTTGGGTGGGAATCTGTTGATTTTATTCCTTGTAACAGGAAAGAAGGCAGAGCATGTACATCAGAATATTGTTGGTGAGATTTGGTGTGTGAATATCTGGACATTTTTTTCTGGTTCCTTCTACTATCTCAGTGAAATAGGAAACAGTCAACTGAGAGCACATAAGAGGAAGAAGAGGTATTGAAGATTTGAAGAGAGAGGCGTGTGAAATAATCATTGATGAGAAGAGTGGAATGTAGTAGCATTGCTGAGAATTGCTAAGGCCTTACTTAAGGTTACTTCTTGAATTTAAAGTGAAATCAGTCACCGTGATCATGTTTCTTTTCTTCATTCAAATTCTTCTGGTTGGGTGTAGGCATAGCATAGGTAGAAATTTGAATTTCCTTAGGATTGGAGGTTTTGCAGGTGGGTACCTTGGAGAGAGAAAGAGGAAAGGAACATGAAGGTTATAAGCAAGAGGGTGATGATAAAGTGTGACCATGGTGTCTAAGCCTATGAGGGGAGTAATTGCACACAGGTGGTGAGGAACAGTGGAAAGTGGGAAGAAGCTGGGAAGACAGAAGATGATGGTCAGAGAGTAGAATGCTTGAAATTAGCAGTGACAAAGTCTTGAATATGACCATGGGATTAGGTGGCTGAAGCAGAGGGGGGACAAGACTATTAGAATTAAAACTATTAGACAAAATTAGAATGTTGAATAAATAAGAGGCCAGGATATAAGGAAGATTTTAGTTGATACTGAAATTATTAAGAGTTATGGCAAGTGACAGTGAAGACAGTGAAAGGAAGAGAGGGAGGGAAAAGTAGAAAAGGAAGAAGGGTGGGTGGAAAGACAGAGAGTGATCTAGAAAAGTGCTGTCTTCTCTGTGAAGATTATTTTGTTAGGTATTATAATAATTACAGAGAAATGTAAGATGTAAGGATCTGGGCAGTGAATTTTTTTCTATTATTTATTTATTTATTTTAATTGAAGTACAGTCAGTTACAACTGGGCAATGAATTTTTATGTAAAAAATACTCGTTCTAAAAGAAGAGGTAAGATGAAGTAGTGAGATTGTCTGACAGGAGAATAGAATAAAGATTGATTTAGTTAATTATTTTAAATACCCAAATGATATTTGAGTGTGGGGTGCTAAACAGTTACTTTCTATTTTCATATAGGATGGAACATGTGTTTATGGTTTATGTTTCCTGATTTAACTCTGCTTTAATACACAGACATGATACTAAGAAATCTGCAAAATAGCGTATATTTTTATTCTTTTGCTTTTTATGAATATAGGAGATTTTTAGCAAATTGCTGTAAAATGTTACTTCCATAGGGAGAAAAGAAAGTTCCTATGAGAGTATCTGAAAGAGATTGAAATTATCCTATTGAGAAAAGATATTATTCTTTTCTTTTTGTATAAGCATATTAGAAGTTATCTAACAAATTAATTGGTTAAGACTGGGGACTGTGGTGGAGAGAAGTTAAAAATTTTATGTGTCTGAAACACCTTCATAATTAACTTGGAAGATTTTAATGAATGGAGAACATTTTTAATGAAGATCTCACAAGTTCTTATAAATTATGCCAGTAAATTAATTAATTAATTATTAAGTATGTGGTTCTCCTGAGTTATCCATAGTCTCACAGTTTTATACTTCTAGAAATCCTTCTTCATCTTCCAATTCACCACACAGGCAAAGTGCTGGCAACATCACTGAAAAGCATTTAAGAACTTGAGCTTGTAGGAACATGATGGCCCACGATGAAGATGGGACTTCGAAGGTACAGGACTTTCATCTGCCTCAGTTGTTAATAGTTTTTTTTTCCCCCTTTGGAAGTACTACATTTATTATTTAAGATATCTCTTAGTATTAGAAGGCTCTTAAAAATTGCCTTGCCCAATTTTTGCTAGTATTGCCAAGAAACTAAAGGAAAAAGAGGAATTTTATTCAGATGCTAATTCAAGGGAGTGAAATCTAATTGAAATATTTAGACATGAAATAAAAAAGTATGCATGACCTTATGGAATCAAAGTGGTCTTCTGACCACTCAAAATAGTCATCAAGTATACAGGAAAAGACTGAACCCTCTTGAAAATTGTGGAATATGACTAGCATAATTCATATGTATTTATATTTAATATATAAAATTCATATATGTACAATTCATTAACAGTATGAGTGAGATGGGTTAGGTGAAGAGTGACCAGAGGAGAAACTGGGTGGCTATAGATAGGAAATGTCTGTTTTAATCAAATAGTAGTGTAAATTTCTTTCTTATCTCATGATCAAGACATTTTAAGCCCTGTAAGTTTTATCGTAATGTTTCTTTTTCTGAATTTAAATGTTTTACTTAGTTAAAGACTATTACCGCTTTCTAATACTTGGCAAGAATTCTTAAAATGGCTATGTACACGCATAGAAACAGGGTGGTAGTAATTAAAAGTGACATCAACTGGGCTATTTAATCACCTTCCAAAAACGGAGGGAGGAGCAAAGTGTGTTTAGAATTCAAGTTTGCTTTCTTGAGATAGTTAGTGTACCTTATTATTTTTTGTTGCTGTAAGTTTTCTAAAGGGAAATAATCCTGTTGAACTCTCTTGGTATATTACTTCGATTGTGTTTGTTTATTTTTTAGACACCGAAGTGCCATTCTGGTAATTAAGCAAGTGCATTGTGGCCTGTGGTGGGCTAATGTGATGAGTATGTGGCTTGAAGCCAGTGAACTGTCTGAATCTTTCCAACCATATTTAGTTGTTTTCAGATATATAGCTGTCATGATTACTGTGCTATACTATTATGATTGTGTCTATTGTAATAGTACAACTTCTCTTTAGCTGTCAAAATATAAGTTGTGTGATTTTGTACCATCAGTTAGAAGATTTTTTTGGTATATCTTTTCAATGTTGCAAAAGGGACCAGGGATTTACAGTAGAACTACCGAAGCTTTAAAATATTAACAGCCCATTAAGTGCAGGATATGGTTCATGAGGTTTAATGGGAAGTTGTTAAAAGGAGATGGAACTATTCCAGTGGTTGGGGAGGGTGGTTAGTGGCAAAGAACAAGGCAAAGAATAAAAAAGCTTGCTTTTCCTATAAATAATCAATGTTTGTAGATGAACAACAACAGCAACACAGCAAGCCTCTTTTGATCCTGATAAGCAGTACTAGGAGCTCACTGAGAAAGTCCACTTGGTTTGTTTGTTAACTTTCCTGTTCAGAGGATATCCAGCAATGTTGTATTAAAAAAATTTCCTGTGGATTTGAGATGCTTGGCATTCATTAAATCAAACATTTGGACTTTGAAATAGCACCTACTTTGTTTAACATTTTAAAAATTACAAGTCTCCTGAGACTAGTCCTTGGAATAGACTTTAGTGATTATCAAGAGAATAATAAAAATGCAAGTTTTTCAGAAAAGGATATTTTTAAAGCAAAAGAGTATAACACTTAAGAGCATAATATTTAACATAAACCTGAGTCTTTGTTCCTTGGAGAGTGGTACACTTCTAGAGTACATGTGACAATTAGAGTCTAATGTATCATTTGTTTCCCATGCACATACTTAGGTCTTGGGTCCTAGGTCAAGGTAGCAGGTCTAGTCTACTTGCTTGAATTAAATACATTTTTTCCCACAGCTCTTTAATCCTGAGTAATTTATGTAACTTCTCTGCGTCTCAGTTTTCTCTCTCTGAGGCTCTGCTACTTTACAGGATTATTTATAAGATCTAGTGAAATCATATATATGAAAGCACTTTGTAAATTATTATTTACTAAGTATATATAATGTTGGTAGATTAGAGTAGGTAAATCGGAAGCTAAGACTCTGGAACTTTGGAGATAGATCCAATTATTGAAATCATAACTCTACTTAATGCTGCTGCTAACTCTTTTCAGCAGACCAAGGTTAGCTTTACCACTTAGGCTTCATGGTTTTTTTTTCCTTTGGATTTTATATTTAATCAGTGTTATTGAATGAACTTTGAAAAAACTGAGGGCCCTGTGGACACTTCAGTGACAATTACAATGAACATTCAGCCCCACTTTCATACCTTTAATTCTTTACCTGACATTCCTTTTCAAACCAGTCCATGGTATTATTGACTGTTCACTGTCTGGAATGCCAACATGTTCTAGTTGCCTATGGCTGCATAACAAATCACCCCAAAACTCAAGGGCTTAAAACAACAATCATCATCATCATTATTATTATTACTCACATATGCTGTAGGTCAGAATTTGAGAAGGACTCAGCCAGCAGTGCTAGCTCTTTCTGTAATGCAGTTGCAGTTAGACTATGACCAGCATTGATTAAGGGGGCTGATGCAGCTTTTTCTCTTCGTGTGGTTTCTCCATGTTGTCTAGTTTGGACTTTCTAACAGCATGCTGGCCTTAGGGCAGCCAGCCTGCTCACAGGAGGCTCCAAAAGACAGTGTCCTGAGAAAAACAAGAGGAAGTGTAATGTTTTTTATGACCTTGCTTTTGAAGTCACAAACCTGCTTAGACTCTAAAGGGAGAAACATAGATTTTACCTCTTGAGAGAAGTGTCAAAGTCACAGGTGCATGGGAGATGTTATTATGACCTTCTTTGGAAAAAACAATCTGCCACATGAATGATGATTGATTCTGTCACTTCATATATAGCACTTGCTCCCTGTTAATGACCTCTCTAGGACCACAATATGGAATGATTTACTTTCCCTTTTCTTTTGTAACTACACAATTTTCCTGCTATACATGAACAAGGAAGCAATAAAAGCTAACTAAAAATAATAGATCTAATCTTTTTATACTCTTCTTGAATCTTAAATCAGCCTCATTTTAGAAAGATTGTTTACCATACCAAATGAAAAAAAAAAACCCAATTATCTCTGGAGTCATACTTAACAAAAGATGTGCTACTAAATTATCATTAGTTTAGAAAGTGCATTAAAAGCATGCATTATCACTGATTTGCATTAAAACTCCAGAAACTCTTGTTGGAAGAACAGTTTGTGCTATGACAGATAGTGAGGATGTTTATCCTTATTTTATATGGCACTTTTATACACTTTTCTTATAAAATTTATCACTTCACACTGCATTATAGTTATGTGCATATCCATCTTCCTTGTATGTTGTCATCTCTTTAGGGGTAAAATTTGTTGCTGATTTATTACTACTGTAGAGTGCTTGATAAACATTTGCTGAATTTGAGAAAAATAATCTATATGTTCAGGGAGTTGACAGGAATGGCTTCTGGGATGGAGATGATCACCCTGTTACGTTAACATTCCTCTCCAGCCAGCGGTTGGTAGCCTTAGGTAGTTACAGTTATTCAGTATTAAAGAACATTAGTTATTAGCACATTTCTGGTGTTGAAACCCCAACCTATTAAATCAGGGATTAAGTAATTCGGTAATTTACCCATACTAAGTGATACTCATTCTGTTTCTTTTTTCCCCCCCAGATTTACTGTGATGTAATTGACATATAACATTGTGTAAGGTTAGGGTGTACAATATAACAGTTTGATATAGTATGTATATATTATAAAATAATTACTAGAAAAAAGTTATTTAACTCATCCATCACCTCACATAGCTACCTTTTTTTTTTTTTTTACTTTTTGTGGAGAAAACTTTGAAGATTTACTTTCTAAGCACCTTTCAAATTTACAGTACAGTGTTAACTATAGTCATCATATTGTACATTAAATCCTAGAACTTCTTCATCTTATAACTGGGGATTTGTACTCTTTGACCACCTTCATTTCCCTCCTATTTTTCTACTTCAATATCTACCACTCCCTGACAATCACTGATCTAATCCCTGTTTCTATGAATTAGGTTTTTTTTTTGGACACCACATGTAAGTGAGGTCATTTGGCATTTGTCTTTCTCTGTGTTTTTTATTTCACTTATTACACTTATTTCACTAATCACAATGTCCTTAAGACCCATGCAGATTGTCACAAATGGTAGGATTGCCTTCTTTTTTATAGCTAAATAATATTACACAAATACCCACAACATTTTCTTTATCCAATCATCACTCACCTATGTGTTGGCTATTGTAAATAATGCTGCAACAAACATGGGGGTGCAGCTATCTCTGAGACAGCGATTTTATTCCCTTTGGGTATGTACCCAGAAGTGGGTGTCCTGGATCATATGGTAGTTCTGTTTTTATTTTGTTGAGGAACCTCTATACTGTTTTCCATAGTGGTTGCACCAATTTACATTGCTATCCAAAGTGTACAAGGGTTCCCTTTGCCATCACTTGTTACCTCTTTTTGATAATAGCTATTCTAACAGATACGAGGTGATAACTCATTGTGGTTTTGATTTGTATTTCCCCAGTGATTTGTGATGTTGAGGATCTTTTCATGTGCCTATTGGCCATTTTTATGTCTTTTTTTGTAAAAATGTCTATCCAAGTCCTTTGCCCAAATTTTAATTGAATTATTTGTTCTCTGCTATTGAGGTTATGAGTTCCTTATATATTTCGGCTACTATCCCTTATCAGATATATAGTTTACAAAAACTTTTCCCATTCTGTTGGTTGTCTTTTCATTTTGTTGATTGTTCTTTTGCTCTACTGAAGGTATTTAGTTTGATGTAATCCTGCTTGATTTTCTGGCTTTTGGTGTCATATCCAAAAGATCATTGCTAAGACCAATGTCAAGGAGCTTTTCCCCTTTGTTTTTCAGTTTAAGGTTTTTAACATTTACATTTTTATTCTGTTTATTTTTTTTCTATTTTTATTCTATTATACCTTTATTCTATTTTAAGTTATTTTTTGTGAATGGTGTAAAATAGGGGTCTAATTTCATTCTTTTTATGGGAATGTCAAGTTTTCCTAACACCATTTATTGAAGAACTATTCTTTCCACATGAATTTCTTGGCTCCCTTGTCAGATATTAGTTGACTACATATTTGTGGGTTATTTTAACAAATTTAACTCTTCTGATCCATGAACATGGGATATCTTTTCACTTATTTGTGTCTTATTCAATTTCTTGCATACATGTCTTACAGATTTTAGTGTATGAATCTTTATCTCCTTGGTTAAATTTATTCCTAATTTTTTTGATGCTTTTGTAAATGAGATTGTTTTCTTTATTTCTTTTTTAGATAGTTCATTATTAGTGTATATAAATGCAACTGATTTTTGTATGGTGATTTTTTTGGTATCCTGTACTTTGTTGAATCCATTTATTAGTTCTAACCATTTGTTGGTGGAGCCTTCAGATTTTCTATATACATGATTATGTCATCTGCATACAGGGACAGTTTTATTTTTTCCTTTCTGATTTGGATACTTTTAATTTCTTTTTCTTGCCATATTGGTCTGGCTAGGACTTCTAGTACTAAGTCAAATAGGAGTGATCAGAGTGGATAGATCACCTTTGAGTTGTTTCTCATCTTTGAGAGACTGTTGTCAACCTTTCACTGTTGACTATAATGTAACTGTGGGATTGTCATATTTGTTACATGGGCCATTACCATATTGAGGTATGTTCCTTCTATACCTACTTTGTTGAGAGTTTTTATAATGAAAGGATGTTGAATTTTGTCATATGCTTTTTCTGCATCTACTGAAGTGATTATATGATTTGTATCTTTTTTATTAATGTGATGTACCACATTTATTGATTTGTGTATGTTGAACCATCTTTGAATTTGAAGGATGAATTCTACTTTATCTGGTGTATACCTTTTAATGTGCTCAGTATTTTTGTTTGCTGGTATTTTGCTGAGAACTTTTGCATCTGTATTCATCAAGGATACTAAAAGGAATTTGTAATGGCATTTTCCCTGTAAACTTCTTTAAGCAGTTTTACAAATTATCAGCTATCTGTAGGTTCAGTAAATGTAACATTGTAAGCCAAGAGAGTAATAAAAAAAAGCATTCTTTTTATCTTACTACCTATTTGTCTTCTGGAGAAAGGATAATTTGTTAAGTACTCTTTGACTTCAATATTTGAATTAATTTTCAAGATTGCCTTTAAATGAACAACTATAAAGTAATACATATGTCAGCACTTTTTGAAAATCAGTTTTTAACAAGAAAAATAAAGCATTGCCAATTTGAAATGTTGATAAAATTTGGTAGAGTTGGCAGGAAATGGTTGGAGTATACTTCTCACATCCTGAGATTCTAAGTAAGTTAGAAAGAAATATAAAAATGTAATGTTTTTAAAATTGCATGATTATCATGTTTTAGATGGCTCTAAAGTTACTTGATAGTTGAGACATTTAAGCCTTTAAACAATCAGAGAGTTTTAAATTTTTAAATCACTGGGCAGTTTTATAATGTTGGCTTCTCCAGTGTTTTAGAACCTACTAAAGTAGATTGATCTTTAGATTCCAACAATAAAAATATTCTAACTTTGCAAAGAAAAGGAGGACTTAGAGGCTCCTCAGAGAAATGGCTGATTTCAGGAGTAGGTTAGGATCAGTGCTCAAAAAATTATAGCATTATGTAACAAGAACACAAGAGCCCGATTGAAGGGGTTCACATTTGCCAACCTGGGACCAACTGGGCATCAAAAGAATTAATTACAGTAATAAATTATAAACCATTGAAAAACTAGTAATTGATGTGTCCATAAATAGAAAGAGAGGGTCTTCTAATAGAATGCTGAGGGTTGACTGTAAATATAGAGGACGTCTGAGTTGAAAAATCATCATGGTAAAAGTTAGATCAGGCAAAGATAATGTATGAATGTTAAATCTAGAGAGAAATTTTGATGAGGAGCAGGGCATTCGAGTGACTTCAAGTAACAAGTTACTTATTAGGTTTCAAAAGTGGAAAAAAAAGTCCCAGAAATTATGCAGCGGAGAAATCAGGCAACAGCTTGATTAGGTAATAAAAGTGTACAGAATGAATGAAGGACAAATAGACCTAGTATATCTCCAGGTGTGATATTCTGGTCAAGAATGCCTGATTTCATCCTAATCACATTAGACAAATGCAAAATGAGGAATGTTTTATTCAAAGAAAGGAAGAAGGAACATGTCCTTTAAAAATGTCAGTGTTATAAAAGACAAAGACTGTGAAAATGTTTACGTAAAAAGATATTGAAGAGACATGACAACTAAACGTAACACATGACCCTAGACTGTTTTTCCTGCTGGAGGAGAAAAAAATAAATACTATTAAGGGCATTATTAGGTCAACTGACAAAGTTAGAATATTAGATAAAAGTATTTTATAAATGTAAATTTATGTAGTTGATATTCTTTGTGGTTATACAAGAAAATATGCCCAAGCGAATTTCTTAGGAAATATACACTGAAATTTTAAGGGTAAAGTTTCATGATGTGTGTAACTTACCATCAAATGGTTCAGAAAAAGATTTATGTGTGTATACAGAGAGCAGGGTGTAAATAATAATGCAAATAGGAGAAATTGTTAACAGTAGCTGAGTCTGGGCTAGTCCCTATGATTTTGGCAGCTGGTATAATCAAAGCTGTGAGAAAAGTTGTTGTAGTAAAGATAAAAGAAAAATAGCAATGAGCTTATTGTTAATGTCCTCATCTCTATTATTTTGGTGTATTCAGGTATGTAAGTAAGAAGGGACCCAAACTATTACCTGTTCTTTTAGCATATGTACAGTTAGAGAACAAACAGCATACATACTTTCAATGACCTGAGTGACTATGAATTTTACCGTTACTTGGGAAAGTATTTGCCAATCTGTGCTTGTGTATTAACCATTCTTTTGTTTATACCTTACTTTGAAAGTTCCCTTTGCTTCTGTCCTGCAGCCCTGTAGCTAATCTTCTAATCTACCCTAATTTTCACCAGCTTACTGAAATCTCTGGCAGCCTGTTCTCAATCACTTCCTTACGTATTTTCTCTTCTAGTCTTTGACCCAGAGTTCCTCTTATGAATTAGTCAGGAGGAATCCTGACCAATACAAACAGTTTTAAAATGCTTAACTAAGCAAGTCACAACACCAGGTGATCTCTCTCTCTCTGTAGTAGACCTGGTCTCTGATGAATTTTGTTGTATTTGTGTCTTTGTTATTCTTAATATGCTTGTATCAAACTATTTATGGAAAGAGGTTATTAATTAAATGAAAAAACTACCTTGTTTTCAGTGACTTTCTACTTCTTTCAGGATTGTTGGAGAAGGCTAGAATTATTTTATAACCTGTTGAGCCCTAGCTACTTCAGCTTCAACTTCATGATTTCAAGCTTTGAGAGTTCTCTTGACTACCTGTTCAATAGAACAGGTTCTCTTTGTTAGAACCTCCTATTCTTTTCATTAAATCAAAGGAATACATTTCTAATGATAAACTCCCAACAATGGTCATTAAAGGTGACTTTTTTTCACTCGAATGATGCCACAAAAATGAGTATTAAATCTGCCAATCTCTACCCATTTGTTAATTTCTGCTATATCAAGGCTGAAAATGGAAATCAAATCATGCCCATCAGACCACCCTTCTCCACCCTCCAACTATTACCATGGACTGGAAAAAACAAGCACACCTAGTGAAATGCCAGATAACTATGTAATAATAGATATGTACAAGGAAAGGGGTGGGTACTACATTTTACTGAGATCTATCTTGGACTAAGCACTATTTATACATTATCCCAGTTTCAAAAATAAAGAAAAGCACTAATTCCTTTTAAAGAAAAAAATATTGTCTCAGATACTCAATATGAAATTAAAATATTTTTATTATCATTGTTATTTATATATAAATGTGCAAATATAAAACAAAGTATGATTTTCTTATGCTCATAGGTCTTATAGAATCATAAAACCAAAATGAATTATAAATATAATAACAAGTACAAAACCAATAAAAGTTACATCACCTTCAAGGCAAAAAGTATTATTGGGGAAAAGGGTATACCTCAAGTGGTAGAATGCATGCTTAGCATGCACAAGGATCTGGGTTCAATCCCCAGTACCTCCTCTAAAAACAAACAAACAAACAAACCTAATGACCTCCCCCCACGAAGACAAAACTTTAAAAAAAAGTATTATTGAAACTAAATTGCCTCTCAAAGTGATTATGACACATGTTCCTGTGAGTTCAGCATGCCTCTACCATTGTGTGATGATGATTCTCCCGCTTTTTTTCTTTATTCAAACTGTTAGAAACCTTCATTTATAGAGAATTATGACCTCACTTGGCTTTCACTTGGCACAAATAAACTTTTTATGCAAGTTCCTCTGCTGGATTCTCATTAAACTATGACAATTAAAGTAGTCCTTATGGAGGACAATGTAACCCAAAACACAAATGTGAAAACAGTACTTTGTGAGCTGAAAGTTCATTCACTCTATATGCTTATTTTTATCATACATATGTTCATTATTTTATGAAAGATTGTCATCAAAATGAAGATCTAAAATTAAAAATAATAGATCATCCCTGACCAGGGGGAGTTTGTGCACCCCCTGGATGAGAGACACTGCATTATCAAATTTAATCCTTGTAACAACCTTAATAGATTGATATTTTTCTCCATTTTACAGATGAGAAGACTGAGGTTCAGAAAAATTAAATGCTTCAGATCACATAGTAGAAAGCAGATCTAGGAGAACACTTAGGTGCATTGGACTAGAGCAGGGTAGTAATGGAGGAGTGATAAGGGTTAGGTTGCATGTTATACTTAGTATACCAGTCTTATAACATTTATTGTACAAGTTTTATCATTTATTTTTTTTCTTTGGTCTCACACCTCATATAGATACGCTAAGGCAGATGTTAAGTTCACTATTGTTTCAATTCACTGAGTAGTCTTTTGTACATGGTTGCATATGGTAATCTACAAATTTTGGGGCCAAAAGATTAACCAACAAACCTCACTGTGGAAATTTTCAGGGTAACCCATGAGTTTAATCCAATGAGATGCACATCAAACAACTTACTGATGATCTCCTTCATCACCTCTGAGACTATACATAAACGTCACTACTATAAAACTGTTGATGATTACCTATTTGTAGAGTAAGAAACTTATTCCTGAAGTCAAGTGCCCTGTTCCATCACTCAGATATCAGGTTGACTTGACTTAACCATGAATCTAAAGTAACAGTGACCTTACTGTTAACCTGGCAGACATTTTAAAGCCTTCAATTTAAAAGTTACATTGTCACCATGTATAAAGTATAAAATTCTAGTCCTGTGCTGGAGGTAGAATTATAAAATTTGAAAAGTGTTAAAAAATGTATAAAATTTGAACAGCTAGTTATAATAGTTTAATGATGGAAATAGGGATGATGGAATTAACTAATCTGTGAGCTACCTTTTCTTTCTTATTCTGAATGTGCTTTAAATGAAATGACTATGAATTTTTTTGTGTGTTTAAAGGTAATTACATATATATGTGTGTGTGTATGTGTGTAACTAGTTTTCTAGCATTTACACTAAAATTCAGACTAGTAGTGTAGGCTTTATTTCTTCTGAATATTTTTATTAAAATAAATAGATTACCTGTGCTGGGATCAATAAATGTCAATTATCGTGCATATTTCCCCATATTTTGAACCAAAGAATGACTCTACTGAAGAAATTTCAAGTACCATGGAAGGCCAATATGAGGTAATTTTGAAATTGTATGTTATCCAAATAATTAAAATAGAAACCGGCTTGCATTGTTGTTCTTCCTTCTTTAACAAATCAAATGAAATCATCTTTGTTTCTCAATAATTATTTTGTATTCATCAGGAGCAAAAAGTTAGTGCAAGTTAATGGTTGTTAAGATGTTGATTAAAGAAGCTAATAGCAGTGCTTGTTAAGGTCACAGGCCCTCATATCCCCTGTGTTTGGGTAGTATAAATTGATATATCATTACTGAAAGGCATTTTGTCAATACGAATCAACAGTCTTAATATTTATATACCTTGGATCCATCAAGTGCATTTTTAGGAATCCCTTTTAAGGGCATAGATAGATACATCATCAAAGATTTATTTATAAGGATATTCATTGCCTTTTTTTTTTTATAATAGGAGAAAACTGGATGCAATATAAGTAACCAATAAAGGAGGATGTTTAAATATAAAATTTCAAATATATACAAAAATAGAATAGATGTACTCATTAACCAATGTTAATAAAGGAACTTTTTTAAAAAAAGAAAAATGTGGGATATTTTCAGTGTCAGGCATGATGTAATAATATATGGGTTTAAGTTCAGTTAGAAGAAAAACATCTAAAGGTGTAGCTGAGAAACCATTGTAATTCTTTGTTGAGCACTCACAAACCTGGTAGAATATAACTTAATTAGTAAGTTACAATCTTTGTTGTTAAAATATTCAAATATCAGGCTAGAGGGGTTCTGATTAAATAAACTAAAATCTGGTTACCATGAACACTTTTTCTTTTCTCTGACCATAGAAGTCATCACTGCTCCACAGGTCTTAGTCCTTCCTCTATGCTCAGCCAAAATGAGTAGTGGTAAATTGTAATCATCGTGTTGAACCTTACGTTTGGGCAGTGCTTATACTCTGAGATATTTCACATACTGCACTATTCCTTTTGATAATTTTTAAATTCCTGCAACCACTTCTTCTCGGGTATTATAAAATTGGCTGTGTTTGCTCCTTTCTTTATAAAATACTCAGTAATTGGATACAATATTGTGCTGTAGCAAATAGGAAGGACAAGCATCCTTCTATCCTGATGCTTTTAAAATTCATTGAGAATCAGATTTGTTTTGAGAAATTGTTTATCTTAATATGGAAAGGATGACTCAAAATATAAATAATAGTATATGAAATACTAAAAATGTAAACAATAAACATAATAAGAAAATGATAATAGTTTTTTTTTAAACTAAGTAACACCATGAGCCAGTCCTCTGCTAAGCACTTTATACATATTAGTGGAGTTTTGTTTTTTTTTAAGGGGATTCACATGTTGAAGAGAAGTGAAGAAAGTGGTATATACAGAGTGGATTGCTTGAATGGGGAGACATTAAAAATAGGGAGGCCAATTCAGAGACTGTTGGGACAAATCAGACTTGAAAGATTAAACTGAATTAGCACTATGTTGAAAGAAAGATTGATAGAATTGATGGTTAATTGGATATCAGAAGATGAGACGAATAAGCTAAAGATTATTCAAGAGGCCTAGGAGCATAATGATAGCATAGAAAAATTTGTTGGAGAAAATAATGCATTTTGTATTTAATGGGATAATCATACATCTAATTTGAAATGCCCATTTGTCAGATGCTGTATGGTTGGATTGTATCTCCCTAAAAAAAGACACTTTGGAGTCCTAACACCCGGTACCCCAAGTGACCTTACTTGGAAATGGAGTTGTGGCAGATCTAATTATTTAAATTAAAGTTATGTCATGCTGGAATAGCATGGCCCTTAATTCAATATGACTGGTGTCCTTATAAGAAGAAGAGAAGAGACAAAGAGACAGAGACAGAGACACACAGGGAGAAAACAGCCATGTGACTACAAAGTCAGATATTGAAGTGATGCATGTATAAGCCAAGGAGTCCCAGGGATTACCAGCGAATAAGGGAAGCTGGAAGAGGCAAGGAATGATTCTCCCCTATAGGTTCCAGAGGGAGTATGGCCCTGCTGACCACTTAATTTGGAATTTCTACCCTCCAAATTGTGAGGCAATGAATTTCTGTTGTCTTAAACCACCCATTTTGTTGTACTTTGATATACAGCCACAGGAAACTAATACAAATGCTAATGCTATTGTTTGATTATTCTTTTTAACCATTCTCTTTCCCCAGCTTCCTCCCTGGGAAGAACTTAAAAAAACAAAACATAAATAAGTAAATGGAGTCAAAAGTAGAGAGGAGAGTTTGTTAAATTTTTAAAAATATCTTTGCATTTATTAGTGTTTTATTTTCTTATCATTATTCTTAAATGGAATTTTAGTGTGGGCCAAATCATCTTGTTAAATTATGCAGGGATAGCTCATTAGAGTGTTCTGCATATGCTTTCAGGAAATAAAGATAATAATGAGTCTTTCCAGCTTGTTTGGCAGTTTAAAATCCCATAACCTACATTTTCAAGAATATCAGATGTCAGAATGAAGTGGAAATTTAGCCATATGAGATGGGAAGAATATGGAGATAACAAAGTAATCAAAGGAAGCATGGTCACAGGGCATGTGGTAATGACATATGCTCAAACGCTTTGAGGACTTGCTATAATAAAAAAAAAAATTACGCTTTGAGGACTTGCTATAATAAAAAATAAATTAAACAGGGAGAGAATAGTAAATGCTTATCTTTGTCTTATCTTTATCTTTAAATGCTTATCTTTATCTCTTATCTTTAAAGAGGTCCCATGTAAGTGCGTGTATTAATGCTGGTGTCTTAACTGTCAAATTCGACTTTTTTAATGATTGAAAGGATATCCAGGTTGTGTCTAATTTTAGACACTTCCTTTTCCCCTTAATAGGCTTTTCTGGCTTGGTTTCTGGTGTCAGTCTGTCTGTCTGTCTGTCTGTATCTATCTATCTATCTATCTTTCATGCAGGAATATTCCTCTTTTTATTTTGCTTTTTAAGTTTTGAAGATTGGTCAGTTAGGCTACCAAATATCTGACATAATTTGGGAAGAATAACTCTTTTAAGTGCATGGAGACATTTGATGTTTTGGAACTCACCGTGCCTAGGCCACAAGTTTTTATTCTTTTTTAAGTGAAAATATAGACTGTGACTCTCATTGACCTTGCTACATAATTTCCTTTTCCCAGAGGGTATACACTATCCATTTGGTTTCCGTGCAAAATTCTCCCTTTGATCATTTTAGTAAAGAACAGTCTTTATTTCCCTAAGTTCTATTATCGACTATGAAACCTGAGTGACTATAGTTTTGTTGGTTTAGATGATTTCTAGAATTGTTATCTTGCTGCAGAATTAATCATAGCAAGAGAAATTATGCCAATGTGGAAAACTGTAGGCTGAAAAGAAGCCAGGTAACTCATATTTGTATACTTGTTAATATACCTAATTTATAGTACTTAATATCTTTATTCAGTTACTAATTTGATTAAATAAAATGCAAAAAAACTTTAATATTCACTCTTAATAAGATGCCACAGGGCTGTTTAAGTGGATACTTAAAATTTTTTTGAGGTATTAGTTTTCTATAAAATATGATTTGGCTGTAATCATAGTTCATTTTTGCTTTATTCAGATTCTAGTGTTTGTTTTATTTTTTAAAAAATGAATCATAATAGTGATTAATGGCTTAGCTGGCTAGGAACATAAGAAGATTTGAATGTTTAGCCTCCATCAAAAAGATAGTTTGTCTGTCTGAATTTGTATATTTCATAGTTTGAACCATATGAAACCACCATGTTGTAGGTCCAATAGAGAACTTAATATGATTCAACTTGTTACTTAGCTTAGAATAATAAAGACTGTGGTCTGTCCTGCTTTTGATGCTTCTTTGCAAGATTGTAACACATAAACTATAAAGCAACAGTTTATCCCACTTAGGCATCTTTTGGTACAATTAGGATAGATGTTCATATTTGAAAGATAGTCAATTTTTTAATCCAGTACTTTAATTATTTTACAGTTTAAGATCAATTCATATTTTGAAATTACGGTTCTACAGCTGATGAAACCAGTACTCTGTATAAAAGTAAAAGTCCCCTCTTACTGCTTAAATGGATATTTGATTGTTTAGTTACAACAAATGAAACAAAGACAGAAAATCAAACTATTACCACTGGCTTCATTATGGAATTAGATTATTCAAATAAAACAACGTTCTGGAAATGTAATATTAAATTAACTTTATTTGAACAGATACAAAGCTGCTTCCTAAGGGGAAATTCTGTTTTTTCCTTTATCACTGCATACGTATGATAAAGAGTTTTGTTTTGTCACCAACACAGAACACCTGCACAAATGACATTTCTTAGTAACCCTACTCTTGCAGTGTTAGAAGGGGTTATCCAAAAGGACATGTTACCCATTCATTCTTCTAGGATAGCCCTTATTTTAATCAAATTAGATTACTAAACTAAGTGATACACCTTACAAAGACTCAGATTATAGCTTTGTGTCTCCTTTCAGTTTATCCCTTGTTCAGGTTCCTTCTCTCCCTCCAGCCTCTTCTTCCTTCCTTTCATTCATTATTGTGCCAAGAGTTGGTAAGTATTGTTCAGTCCCAGACAGCTCTTAACACATCGTCTAATTCAGGGAAACTTGAAAAGAAAATGTTATTCAGTGTCCCTGTGTAAAAACTTGGTGAAATTCTTTATATAACTTAATGTTAGAAGAAGTTTGTTTCTGTTAGCGCACAAATATGCATCCTGTAATTAAATAATGAGTATAATGGAAAATTAAAAGTAAATTATTTACTGGTTTAAATTATTTTTTTGTGTGTAAAAAGAAGTGCGGAGGTAGCCAGTCCAAGGGCAGATACAGTGGCTCCCTCTAGATTTCCATTCTGCTATACTTCGCATGTGGCTTTTATTTTCTTTCTTCAAACTCAACATGGCTGCTGCATTTCCAGGCATTACATTTACTTTCCAGGCAGGAAGAAAAATAAAAATGGTCTTTTTCATGAGGCTTCCTCCCACTCTCTACAAAGAAGGGGAGTTCTCACCAGGGAATTCTACCTGCATCTCATTGTCTAGGATTGTGTTACATTCCTAAGAGTATTTTTGTTTTCTAATCTCTATAGTAGAGGAAGGCAAGGGAAAGTGGCATTGAAATGGGTATTGAGTGACACCATGAAGCAACAAATGATAAACCATTCCAGACTAATAAATTCCAGCCCAAATGAGTTGATCTTTGCATTCTTAAAGCAGATGTGCTTTGAATAACATCAGGATCCAAAAGAAATCTTGTTATAGGTGAAATGATAGCTTAAATAAACAAAAGGAGTTTCTCCTCTTAAACATAGAAAGACAAATTGATTTCTGATGATCATATTTGCTAAAGGAAAATGTAAAATTAGAATGGGGAGGCAAAACAGACACACTATGATCAACTCCACAAAGTTAATTGACCTTAAATCTTATCTTTATGGAATCTTTCATTTCAAAATATAGCCCTCTAAAGCTTCTGAATTTCATGACTTTAATGAAGGTAGATTTTCATCCTGTGATTTTTTTTTACATCTGTCTGTCTGCCTATCAATGTGTCTATCTATCTATCAATAAAGTTGGCATACACTATTATATTAGTTTTATGTATACAACATAGAGATTAGACGTTTATACACATTATGAATTAATAACCATAAGTCTGGTAACCATCTGTCACCATACAAAGTTATTGCAATATTTTTGATGGTCTTCCCAATGCTGTACATTACACTTCCATGAATTACTTATTTTATAACTAGAAGTTTGTATTTCTTAATCCTTCTCACCTATTTCACACCCCCCACCTGTGGCAACTACCCATTTATGCTTTGTATATGTGAGTCTGTTTTCATTTTGTTTTATTTGTTTTGTTTTTTAGATTAAATATGTAAGTGAGATCATATGGTATTTGTCTTTCTCCATCTGGTTTATTTCATTTAGCATAGTACCCTCTGAATGTGTCTTTTAGCTTGTGTTAGCCTGCTAGTGGGCAAGGCCAGGGCACTGGGGGTCCTGGGGCTGGTTCTGGCTTCCTGGTGAGCTCAGCAGGGTCCTAGGTTCTCTGACTGCAAGCCCTGGGGGCCCAGGAGTTGTATCAGCCTGCTGGTGAGTGGAACCATGGCCAGGAGCATTCTAGGGGGGCCTGCCCACTGGTGGGCAAAGCTGGTCCTGGGCTAATCCCTAGCCTACTGGTGGGATGAGTCAGGTTCTGGGGACTCTGGCTGCAGGGCCCTGGGAGTTCTAGAGTTGGTGTTGCCCCACTAGTGGGGAAGGACCTTCTTAAATTTACTGAGATTCATTTTGTGGACTAACATGTGATTTATCCTGGAGAATGTTCCATGTTCTTGAAAAGAATGTGTACCCTGATGTTTTGGAGTGGAATATTCTAAATCTATTAAGTCAATCTGGTATAACATGTCATTTAAAGACCTATGTTTCCTTGTTGATTTTCTGTCTGGATGATCTATGTAAGTGAGGTGTTGAAGTCCCCTATTACTATTGTATTATGTAACTATCTCCCTTTATGTCTGTTAATATTTGCTGTATATATTTATATGCTCCTATGTTGGGTGCGTACATATTTTAAAGTGTAATATTTTCTTGTTGCATTGTTCCCTTTATCATTGTGCAGTGCTCTGTGTCTCCCTTTACAGTCTTTGTTTTAAAATCTATTTTGTTTGATATTTATATTGCTACCCCAGCTTTCTTTTCGTTCCTGTTTACGTGGAGTATCTTTTGCAATCCCTTCACCTTCAGTCTGTGTGTCTTTAGATCTGAAGTAAATCTCTTATAGGTATCATATGTATGGGTCTTGTTTTTTTCCTCCATTCAGCCACCCTATGTCTTTTGATTGGTACCTTTAGTCCATTTACATTTAAAATATTTTTGATAGGTGTATACTTATTGCTATTTTGTTAATTGTTTTCTAGTTGTTTTTGTTGTTCTCTGTTCCTTCTTTTGTTCTTTTTTCTTGTGACTTGACGTCTTTCTTTAGTGTTAAGTTTATATTACTTTCTCTTCAGTTTTTTGTATGTCTGCATAGGTTTTTGGTTTGTGGTTACCATGATGTTCATGTATAACAACCTGTTCATGTAATAATTGATAGCTGCTTAAGTTCATGTGTATTCTAAAAGCACTACATTTTTAATCCCCCCAACATTTTATGTTTTGGACATCATGTTTTACATCTTTTATTTTGTGTATCACTTAAGTGATTATTTTAGATATAGATACTTATGATGCTTTTGTCTTTTAAGCTTCATACTAGCTTTATAAGTAGTTGATCCCCTACCTTTACTATATGTTTGCCTTTACCAGTGAGATTTTTTTCTTTCATAATTTTCTTGTTTTTAGTTATGGCCTTTTCTTTTCCATTTAAAGAAGTCCCTTTAACATTTCTTCTGTTGCTGGTTTAGTGGTGATGAACTCCTTTAGCTTTTGTTTGGAAACTCTATTTCTCCAATTTTGAATGATAACCTTGCTGGGTAGAGTATTGTTGGTTCTAAGTTTTTTTTTTTGTTTTTGTTTTAGTCTTTGGGTACACATTGTCAGACCTTTCTGGCTTGTAAAGTATCTGCTGAAAAATCAGCTGATAGTCTTCGGGGGTTTCCTTGTATGTACCTAGTTGTTTTTGTCTGCTGTTTTAAATATTCTCTGCCTTTAATGTTTGATATTTTAATTATAATGTGTCTTGGTGTGAGTCTTTTGGGTTCACCGTGTTTGGGCTCTCTGTGCTTCCCAGACGTGGATGTCTGTTTCCTTTACTAGGTTAGAGAAGTTTTCAGGCATTATGTTTTCAACTGGGATTTCTGTCCTTTTCTCTCTCCCTTCTACTTCTGGGACCTCGACAGTGTGAATGTTAGTATGCTTGATGTTGTCCAAGAGGTCCCTTAAATTATCTTCATTAATTTTTTTTTTTTTTTTTGCTGTTTCCATTGGGTGATATTCACTACTCAGTTTTTCAGATCACCAATCCACTTTTCTGCATTCTCTAATCTACTGTTGGATTCCCTCTGGTTTATTTTTCATTTCAGTTATTCTATTCTTTAGTTCTGATTGTTTCTTTTTTATATTTTCTGTCCCTTTTTGAAGTTCTCACTGAATTCATACATTCTTCCTTCAAGTTTGTAGAACATCTTTATAACTATTTCATTGAACCCTTTATCTGATTTTCTCCCTGGAGAAAGTTCCACCAGATCTCTACCTCTGGCATATGTCCTAAAATTAGTCAATGAATATCCTTCTTGTATGACCCAGGTGCTTATCAAGCTCTGCACTGGGACTCGGAGCAAGTGAGCTTGTGCATGAGCCCTTCAAGGGTTGAGTCTCCAGTACCCACAGCACTCTGGCTCTCTTGGACCTAAGCCCCACTGGTTTCAAAGCCAGATATATGGGGACTCCTCTTCCTTATGCAGATCCTCCATTCTGGGGAGCCTGACGTGGGCTCAGACCCCTCACTCCTCAGGATGACCTCTGTAGTTGTGATATCCCTCCTGTTTATAAGTTGCCACACTGGAGGTGTGAGTTCTAATTAAACCGTGTCTCTCCCCTTCCTACTTGTCTTGATGTGGCCATTTCTTTATATCCTTAGTTGTAGAAAATCTGTTCTGTTCATCTTCAGGTCCTTCTCAGAGATAGTTATTTTATAGGTAGCTGTAATTTTGGTGTGTCTGCGGGAGGAGGTAAGCTCAGGATCTCCTTACTCTGCCACCTTCTGATAGTTTTTTTAAAAAATAGAAATAAAGCCTGAAGTAAGAAAAGAATTTTGTGCAGTAGGGTATGATATAATAGTATGATCTTAAGTAGAATTTTATGTGATTGGTTATATGTGTAGTCTTGTTTGATTTATATATAATTCTATTTGATTTATCTACAACAATTGCAGGTTGGTTCCCCAGGAGGCCGAATTAATATGCAAGGAGGCAAGAAATCTTTCATGATGATAGTGTAACAAGGGCTGAGTTTCAAAACTCCAGGGGGCATACTCATATTGTATTCTCTATGAATGTTATCCTCAGGAGTTGTGTGACACGACAGTACTCCATGATATATTAAGCATACTAAAAGAGAGTAGTTATTCAGTGAAGAAGCTCTGAAGACTGAGAGGTCTTTTATTCTGGCTAACTCTGATTATCAGTAAGTCATTTTCCCAGACAGAATCTTTTGGTCTTAAAAGGCTGAGGTCAACTCTCACAGCTGCAGTTTCTCCAGGGAAAAATAGTCCTTGTACTTCACCACAGGACTTTCACATCAATATTTGAAGAGAGAGAACCATGTCCTGCAGTCAAATTGAGGATATTTATATCCCTTCCAAACACAGAGAGGATGGGTTTTAAGATGGTAAGCTGTTTGGCAAGATGACAGGAGTTCAGAACACCAGAGTCCTTGTCACATCTTCATGTGATTTTTGCACTTTAATCTTTTCTAAAGTCAAACTGGATTGTGAAGATAGCTCTCATTTGGCTCTGAGAACTTTAAGTTATGGTTTAGACAAACTTGAAATATCCTGGAATGATTTTTAAATGATTCATATTTAGGTACAAGCTTTTCACGATGTTAACATTTCTATTTGTCACAGAAAATCATTCTTTTTTTGAATAGTTGATGATTTATTTTGATTTGAAATTATAAATCCCAAAGATAATTTTCTTACCATGAACATTGTATTGTTTGGCCAGTGGCTCTCCCTAAAGATTTTTTAAGTCTCTTACCTTTAATTGAATATGTAACACAGCATAAAAATTCACTAAGCAATGCTTCCAAAAGTTATTTGGTTTTAGTGGATTATGTATAACCCCCTTTCAAATTTGATGAAAGGAGTCAATAATAGTAAAATGAATTTAAATACATTTTCAAGATGTAGAAACACTCGTTGCCAAAGAGAAGAATGAGTATTGGTCTCAAATGAATTAGCAATAAACTCTGTATCTTATACCAGAAAGTATCACTTTGGAGGGAGGGAAAAATAAGGATTTTAAAAATTCATGTTAATGCTAAAATTTTCTTTCACTTTGCTAATGCTAATTTTTAAATTTGCCAAAGTGGCATTATTTGCAGTCTAAACATAAAGGTTATGTAATTTTCCTAGCATAAAAGAGGTTGAAGCTCTTGTTACATCCTTGTTGGCCATAGATTACTGTCTTGGAATCTTATCATATTGACTTAAAAGTAGAAAAATAGAGAAACCAGCATTTGAAGCAGCTTAAGCTGAAATTACATCAGTAACATACTATCTATATTCTCTGGTTTTTTCCTTCAGAAAGGAGAGTATTAAGTATTGTATCTATATGAGAATTATAATATTTTATCTATGGATTAGAACATAGAACTAGGCTACAATAAATACTTAATATGAAAATTACTTTAACTATATTTTAATACATGATAGATCAGAAATACTGATAGACTCCTGCATTGTGTTGGGTACATCTTTATGCATTCTAGATACTATATAAGACCATGGGAAAATGCTAGTTGTTTTAATTTGATCTTTTGAATTTTGGGTAAACTGGGGTTTGTTATATATTCCTTCTACATTCTCTGATGTCAGATATTTAGAAACAAATTATTTTTTCAATGATATTTAAAATTTTCCTTTTTAAAGAAGTTCTTTACTGAAATAGGATAGTACTCTTTAGTTTTAAAATCACATTTATGAATGACTTCTCTCCTGGAGTGAAAATTGTAGACTGGGCTCTATTTGTCTCTACCCCAACTGAAGGCAGAAATCTCTTCTGGAGTCAATCAAAGGTTAGCAAGATAGAAATAAAGTAAATGATTGGAAGAATTGAGTCCAGTGGTTCCTGCTATTATGGTAACTTTCAACTGAAACATGTGGAATACTCTTCAAGCTCTATTTCCCATTGTTAAGTTAATATACTAAATGTCTGTAGAATATGATTGGGGCAATGTTTACTTTTCTAGATTTATAATTTGATTTTTTTACGAAACAGTCTCATAAAAGTACTTACACTTGGATAATTTGTTTTGGAGAAAAAATAATGTTCATTGACAGAATTCTCTCTGGGTTAAAAAAAAATAAAATGAGATTATTTTTATTCATTTTAATTGGTTAGTTTACTAAGCTCATTAAGTACTTTTCTATTCATGTGGAATATTTTCATCTGGCTCTCCTGGCAATACCATGAAATTGAGAGGGTCACTATGAGAAAATTATGGCACAGTGAGATGACTTGCCAAAGGGTATATACTAGTTACTAGTAGTTCCAGGACTAGAACCCCGACCTGACAGGCTAACTTCATGTTCTCTTTAGCCAACCACTGTCTTGTTTTATAGCCTGTTGATCACTATATGCCGATTTTAACACCATAAAAATGAGCTCTTTAAAAAAAATCTACCGGAATGATTCTTTTGAGTACACTACCATTACTTCATACAAGGCATGTTTTTTGAGTGATAAATACAAAATTACCATGATTAAATAAAATAATTTTTTACTCATGAAGATAGAGAATGGAAATAAGGTGATGCATTGAGTTGAGGCATCAATTTCTAGCCCAACCGACTTAGATCTTTATCCTGGCATGAATTTGGTGGCACCTCCTAGTCCCTCATGGACTTTTTTCCACATCAGACAAAAACCACTGGATGGTTTTGTGCAGTCTGGCAGGATTGTTAGTTACAGTGGTGTAGAAACGGAAACAATTTGGGAGTTGTAGGTTGAAACTGAGGTGCCTGGTTCTATGAAGTGGTATTGGTACTGAACTTTGAATACCAAATTTATGTATATACTTAAAACAATTTTTTTTTAAGATGGATGCTAGTGGTGACTATTTGAATGTCTTTGGAATACTGTGACAGTCAACATAATTGTATATCTTATAAAGAAGAATTTTGGCACAGGATGGCTTGTAAATTCACTGCAAATTTAGAATCCAAACAAAATTCATTTCATGTTTGTATAATCTATTTTAAGCCATCTTGTTCTTACTAAAAGTTTTTTTTTCTCTAATCTGTAGTTTTTGTTTTTAAGGCCTTTTTCACTATGGGATTTTATATTCATGAGCCTGCTGAGTCACTTCTAGATGGTCCCCAAAGAGATTGATGCTGCTCAATTTGCAAATCTTTATTCGCAAATCATTTTCATGGATTTACAGATTTCACCAAGTTCTTGGAAGAGTTTACATGGTAGAGATAGGATATGATCAATACCTTCCAAAAGCTCATTTTAAAGGGGGTGTTAGACTAACATAGTAAACTATTTTAAATTGTGATACATTTTATAAAAGAGATTCAGCATTAAGGTTGTATTTTTAGCAACTTCTTTACATGAAATAGATAAATTTGGAGATCTTTCAAGGACGTAGTCTCTTTCTCCTCTGAAGTCTCTTAACATTCACTATCTTAGATCTTGGATCAAAGGACCATTCACAGTGCTTTGTAATGGTAGACTTTCAATGTATGAATGAAATAAGGGAAACGGTTTTGAATTACAAATATGATACTGTCTTAAAATCTACAATTCCATTAATTTTTTTACAAGGTCATCTTATCTAATTGCTGCTGAGGTAGTTATAACACATGCAGTAGTTTTTGTTTTAAGTCTTTTGATTTTATTGAAGTATAGTACAATATTATATGTTACAGGTGTACAATATAGTGATTCATAATTTTTAAAGGTTATACTCTATTTATCATTATTATAAAATATTAGCTATATTCTTTGTGTTGTACAACATATCCTTGTAGCTTATTTTATACATAATAGTTTGTACGTCTCTCTACTGGTAACCACTAGTTTGTTCTATCTGTGAGTCTGCTTCTTTTTTGTTATATTCACTAGTGTGTTGTATTTTTTAGATTCTACTTATAAGTGATATCCTACAGTATTTGTCTTTCTCTGTCTGGCTTATTCCTCTTAGGATAATACCCTCCAAGTCCATCCATGTTGCTGCAAGTGATAAAAATTTCATTCTTTTTAATGACTGAGTAGTATTCCATTGTGTATACATACTACTTCTTTGTCCATTCATCTATGAATGGACACTTAGGTTGCTTCCATATCTTGGCAATTGTAAATAATACTGCTATGAACACTGGGTATGTATCTTTTTAAATTAGTATTTTTGGTTTTTTCAAATATATGCCTAGGAGTAGAATTCCTAGGCCATATGATAGGTCTATTTTTAGTTTTTTGAGAAACTTCTATACTGTTTTCCAAAGCGACTGCACCAATTTATATTCCCACCGAACAGTGTATAAGGGTTCCCTTTTCTCCACATCCTTGCCAGCATTTGCAGTTTGTGTTCTTTTTGATGATAGCCATTCTGATGGGTGTGAGGTGATGGCATTATGGTTTTGATTTGCATTTCCCTGATGATTAACGATGTTGAGCATCTTTTCAAACGTGCCTGTTGGCCATCTGCATGTCCTCTTTGGAAAAATGTCTGTTTAGGTCTTCTGCCCATTTTTAAATTGGTTTTTTTTTTTTTTTTTTTTTTTTTTTTTGATGTTCAGTTGTGTGAGCTATGTATGTTGGATATTAAACCCTTATTGGTCATATCATTTGCAAGTATTTTCTCCCATTCAGTAGATTTTCTTTTCATTTTGTCTATGATTTCCTTCACTGTGCAAAAGCTTTGTGTTTAGTTAGGTCTCATTTGTTTACTTTTGCTATAACTTCCTTTATTTAGGAGATAGATTCCCCCCAAATATTGTTATGACTCATGTCAAAGAGTGTTCTGCATATGCTTTCATGTAGGATTTTTATGGTTTCTGGTCTTACATTTAGGTCTTTAATCCATTTTTATTTTATTTTTATGTATGGTATTAGAGAATGCTCTAATTTCATTCTTTTACATGTAGCTGTCCAGTTTTCCCAGCACCACTTATGGAAGAGACTGTCTTTTCTCCATGGTATATTCTTGCCTCCTTTGTCATAGATTAACTGACCATAAGTGTGTGGATCATGGAGTAGCTTTATACCTAGTTTTGAGTGCAGTAAATTCTATTAATTATGCTTTTACTATTTGCTTGACACTCTTCTTTTTTACCTTCATCCCTACCCACACCTACAAGCAAACTCCATACCAAACGCAGTTAGTGGCTCCCTGTCTGAAGTAGCGGCTATATCACTATTAATCTTATCACTCCTAAAAAAATGTGACATCATCATTTAAAATTAAAAGCTCAACAAAAGTGAGTTGAAATATGGAAGGAAAGCAAAGATGGAGAGCTAAACACCTTCAATGTTCATTCTCCAAAATACACGATTTGAACATTCTCCTAAGACTTTAGGGAGCAGCTGCATCAATATTTGGTTGAAACTTAAAATCCCTAATAAATTCCAGCTTCCCAGCAAAATAGAGTTTGAGCAAAGTGATAAATGTTAATATAGTGTTATTCGCTTGAGTTAATTTGAAGAGACATTCACAGAGGGGATCCCTGGAAGGGATAAAAATGCATGTAAACAAAAGACATAAAATGCTAAACGAGAAAAGGTGTAAGATGTTTTCCCTAAGACAAGAACTGGAAAGCATGGCTCTTTGGGGCTAGCCAACTGCTCTCTGGATCCTGGGGGATGGGGTCCTGTTGTTCAGTGCTTCCTTCATATTGCATGCTTTCCATTCTTATGCAGGGAAAGAATAGCAATCTTCATTTGACATAATTGTAGAGAGGTTCACCGACACACCACAACCAAGAACAGGATGCAGTTCTCCTTTTGCAGAGATCAGGGCGCACGCGCTCTCTCTCTCTCTCTCTTTTTTTTTTTTTTTTTTTTTTTTTTTTTGAGGAGAGCTAATTAGCATGAGACCTACAAAAATGTTTTACTTTTCAAGATAAAACGTTTATAGCTGACATTATTTCAGTGAATTATTATTAGAAATGTCTGCCTTGCTCTATTTTATTTTTGTGATTCCTTGTATTTTTCTGACTGTCATGCTCGCAAAATAAATATCATATTGATGAATTGGATGTATGAAATACATTGACAAAACCTAAAATTACATACATTTTTTAACTATTTAAATGTAAGCTAAAAATATGTCTATTAAAAGTAGGAACCCTGGTACTAAAAAAATCTCATTCAAATATGAATGGTTTCCTAGCATCACTTTATTGTATGAACGTATGTGTTTGTGTTTGAGCTAGAAGTCAGTAATGCAATAATGAAATTAGGGGATGGAAGGAAGCAATTTAAAAAATAAAGAAATAGAATTAAATATGTATAATTTAATGTTATGACAGTGATGATCAATTCCAGGCATATTTTCTGAAATAACTTCATTCCTGAAGAGTATGTATTTTTAGTTTTATTAAACGTGTTCCTAGACCTATTTTAATACTAATGCAAATTCTGAAAAATTAATTTAAATGAAGCTGATAATGTTAATGTTATTAAAATAGCATGTTTACCATGCTTTAGAGAGAGTATTTCATTTCCTTTTTACTCATTTCCCATGGGTAGGGTAAACCCAATTCTGTTTATCCAAGGTGGTTTTGTGTTTTATCTCTCAAGTGGTCACTATTTTGAAACCTTAGTGGCTAAGTGCCATGACAGGCTAAAGATGAATTTAGAGAATTCATTTGATTTGAGTGGGTAAAATACTATCTTTACTTTGGCTGAACTTTTTTTTTTTTTGGTTCAGTAATGTTGAATATGGGTGTCACAGTTTAATTTCCCTTTTGCTATTATAATTCCTTTATGAGAGTAGAATCATGTCCTATGTAGCATAGGAATTGAGTAAGTTCATAATGGAACTTGAAACCTTGGATGAAGATAAATTTTCCAACTATTTTGGTATTTTGAGGGTCACTTTGAATTCTGGAATGTTGTTCTTTGTGTCTCAAATATTTCCACTTGGGGTTATTATTGCCTTGCCTTTATACAGTTTTAACATATCATTGTCATTATATTTTTAAACTATCTATATAGGCTCATTTTCATGTTATATTCATGTTGATGTTCCCATCAATATGATGGTTTTGTGATAGAACATTGCAACACACCTTTGTGTTATGATGAATCCATGAATGGACATTAGGACTTTTGCTCAGAAAAATTTTTAGTCTTGGAAGCAGTGTAAGGGGCAAGAAACAAGAGGAATAAACTAAAAGATATACTAGATTTGGCCAAAAAACAGCAAGAGCACTTTGGGGATTTAAAATTTGATTTATAACTATTCCAAAAAAAAAAAAAAGCTGACTACTTTTACAGTGCTCATGAGACTAGAAGAATAGTTGTTTTGGAAGAAAGGTTAAGGATTCTTTTAATTGGCAGATCGAAAACATTCACCAGCCAAATAGGCCTTCATACTTGCCGCAAAACCTTTCCTGACAATTCATTTATCTTAACTACATTAAGGCTAGTAATTTTTTAGTTTGGCAACCTCCAAGAAAACTTTATTGAAGATTCAAAATAAATTGTGAGGCAGTTCCTAGCTTGTTCTTAGTTTCATTATAATTCTACAAATATCATCTTTTAGTGTCCATTTTGTGAATTTAATTGTGACTCTACAGAAAGTAGGATATTGTTAATTGCCTCATTATGTTTAATAAAAAAGTTATTGTTATTTCTAAATTATGCAGTTTACTGATGTGAAATTTGGAATTTGCAGTTAAGTTTTAATAAAGAGATGAAAGAAAAGTGAGTTACTAGCATTGTAAACATAACTGCAAAAGACCAATTCCCAGTAAGTACTGAATGAGACTAACCTAATCAATTAGTTCACAAATCTTATTAATATTAACTAAAGCAATAATAATTAAAATATCAGTAACATTTATTTTAAGCTTTTAGTGTCCTAATATGGACAGTACAAATACAATACCTAAGTTTATCCACAAAGCAATTCTAGAAACTGTAGTTACTATTTTTCACATTTTATAGATGAGAAGACAAGTTATACAAATAGATGAGGGATGGGGTTATTCTAGAATCTGTGCTGGAACTCTGTTAAAGAAGATACTAGGGGAGGGTATAGCTCAAGTGGTAGAGCGCATGCTTAGCATGCACAAGGTCCTAGGTTCAATCACCAGTACCTCCTCTAAAAATAAATAAACCCATTACCTGTTCCCCTGCTAAAATAAAATAATTAAGTAATATAATAAATAAATAAAATATTTTTTAAAAATAAAGAGGATACAGAAGCAGTAGAAATCATTGCCTTTTCTCTCATAGGCTTGCAAACTAATTGGAGAGATAAAACTAAATGGAAAAAAGAACAATGAAAAATATGAGGCAAGATATAGTTTTTGTTTTTTTTGTTTGGAGGGGGGAGAGGTAATTAAATTTATTTATTTATTTATTTTTAGAGGCAGTACTGGGGATTGAACCCAGGACCCTGTGCAGGCTGAACATGTACTCTACCATTTGAGCTATACTCTCCCCCTACAGGGTATAATTAACCAATAATTTAAGTGCAGCTGGAGCTTAAAAGAGAGACCACCAGAAGAATCAGAAGGTAATTCTTCCTGGATGAGATGAATCTTAGATAGGAACATAGTACTGTCAAGATAGCAAGGTCAGATCATTTAGAGCCACATAGGCAGTTATATGACATGGGGGTTTTTTGTGAGTGTAATATTACCATTATGCTTATTTGAAATACAGTACTTGTCATCTGGGAATGGTAAAGTTACCCTTTTTTTTCTTTTAACTGAAAGAGGAATCAAGATAAGAGATCTTAAATTTCATATATACCCAAGAAAATAATGAGAAAATAGAGATTATATATATGCCTGGAGATACCCTGCAAATTTTTTTTTGCTAAGAAAAACCATTAATGATTCCCTGTGATTATTGAATATTCTGTTTTATATTGAAATGTATTTATATCATTGTCATCTAATCTGTTCTAAATTTCTTTTAATCATGGAATGTGTTTTAATCAAACTTGTGTAGAATAGGATTTTTTTCATTAAGTTTTTTTAACATCAAAATAATGTATTATTATGGTAATAAACAATAATGTCTTGCCCCATTCTTTGTCAGCTATTATTTCTGGGAGTTAGTACTCTATCTATAAATAATATGATTTCTATGACAATTTTTTGATTTGTCAATTTTATATACTTTTTGCTTCTTTTACAGATAATAATTTCACTGATTCAAACCACTGACTGTATGCCCATCTTCTTAATACAGTTAATCATTTTTAATTCCTCTTTTGGTTACCATTTTCACTTTAAACAATGAATTAACCTTTATTTCTTATTTTATCAGTTATAAACATCTTTTGCTTCTGCACTTTGTAGAGGACAATATTTGTGTTCACTTAATATTTTTTAAAGTTGACTAGAAGCTTTGTTCAGATGGAGTACAGAGCATCATGATTACTTTTCTTCTCCATGGCAGTTAAGCACTGATCTTAATCTTTCATCTCTTAAGTACACTTACTCTTGAATAGTATTTAATACATAATTCATGTCTTTGTGATAGCAGTAAGTGACTTGCTGGACTTTATATATACTTCCATGTTAATAAGTTGCTCATCAGTGGAAACCAGGTCAATTTAATTTTCTTGGTATTTTATCTGATGTAGCTCAACAGATGATAAGGTCATTATGAAAATACCTTTTTTGATAAACTTGTTCAAACAAATCTTTTTCAGTTAATGTCAGAATAGAAGGCCTAGTGGAGCGAGGTAACCCAATAGTTATAATGTATTGTGATCCTGCAAGCTTTTCATTGTTTTCTGTAAAAGAAACTGGTCAATATATTGGGAAATTTTTAATCTAGCTTTTTGAAATAATGGAAGCATTTTGGTTTTTCCGATCTTCTACCCACTAGCCTCTGAGACAGTGAGTGTTGGGGCTGAAGGTGATGGAGCAAATTTGACAAGGCCTCCATAATCATATTTCTTCAAAGGATGATGAATTTTGGCATGTTGGTTTTTTTAAGAACACTTAAATTCCAATTATAGACTTGTGATGGTTAGGTGTTCTAATATTTTTAATAAATTATTGACAATTAAAATTAGAGCAAATATGGTAAGAGACATCAGTATCTTATATCACAGTATAAAGTGGTGTTAGACTAAAATAATTTCGCTAATTGGAATATTGGTTAGAAACTAGGATAATGAAATATTGTAGGGAACAAATATAAAGCAATATGGATAAAGAGGAAAAATAGCATAAGCTCCAGAGGATGAGTAACTGACTATATTTAAGTTGAAAAGCCCCTTAGTAGTAAAGGCATATAGTATTATTATGGGTTAACATTGTAGTGCCGTGGTTAAAGCAAGCACAATACAAGGTCACATAAGTAATAATCAAAAATGTAGGAAACTTGAGATTATTTTCCCATTGTACTTGCTACTGGTCAGACCCTTATGAGAGCATTGTTTCTAGTTCTGGGCTCTACCACTAAAGAAGGACATGGAGAACTTGGAGAAAGTTCAGAAGAGTACCACAGAGATGATTAAAGGGTTGAAAAAGAAACCTAAAAGAAAAATGTTAAAGTAGCAGGGATTATTATTATTCCAGAGAAGAATTAGAGGTATTTAATTTATGTGTAAAGGATGGAGAACAGATGTTCTCAATCTTCACTGAAGGTTAAGCAAAAAGAAATCAATTTACCCTGTGGCATGAATAATTTAGATTAGATATGAGGAAAATTTTACACATAGAGTGTTAGAATAAGTGACTTTGGGACATACGAAATCTTTTGCAACACTGTAGATCCTTGCTGATTACATCAGACTGCTCAAAGGGCATTTGAGGCATTTATTACCCTAGTAGCTCATTAGGTAAACCTACGTATTTTTCATTCTTTTTTTTCTGACTGAGAAAAACTAACAGTTAATGGAGAAATTCTGACTTATTATCAGTTCTTAAGGAAAATTTGTCTAGTTGACTTGATAGAGGTAATGTAATTAAAATTGTAGTCAGTTCTATTAATAAGACAGTGTAATATGATGTTCCTATAAATCAGAAGGGTAATCAATATGACCTTTTTCCCCACTTTCTTTAACTAGACCATGCTTTAGAAGATACATGGCAGTTGTTCATTATTCATTGGTTTGATGGTAAATATCAATAAGAGAGAAATGATTGGGTTGAAGTTTAATTATATTTCTATTTTATATTTAACTTTTATATATATACTCACAAATGATAAAGTGCTTGATGGTGCTTTTCTCAGAGTCGTCCTTTTTTATGCATTTTTAAAACACAGTCAGGCTTTTAAAGTTAATGTTGTTAAACAGTTTGCTGATTGACCCTAAATAAAAAATTATTTACCTTTACAAATCAACTACTAAAGTACTGACAAGCAGAACTAGACTATTGGTCGCTTGTGGCTAGATTTTAAGATCCATATACTAACAATAGAAAAATTCTTCTCCCTATTGAGCAATGCTTTGCATGTATATTATGCTTTTCCTTTTTTTGCTTTAAATAGCTTCTTTGGTTTTGAGGTTTTTGAGGAAGAAGACAAAATAAGCTGTGTACTTCACTTTAAGGCAAAGAGCTGTTGTGGTCTACCATGTTCTGCAAGGCTGAAAAGATGTCATAGTAGCAATTTAGAAAGAAAAAATTTTTAAATGTAGTAAAGTGTAAAGTTATTTGTATTAACCATCCTTCTATATAAATAATATAAAATGAACTCATCAGTTTTTGTTGTTTCTGAAGCATTTCCATTTTATGTTGATGTCAGATATCATTTTTTCTTAGTATTGAAGGAAGTTGTACTTTTTTTAATACGTAGGTAATTTGTTTTCTAAGCAAAGAGCAACCTGTTAATTATTTTATTTTTAGAAAACCAACCTTTTATTTATTTAACAATTTTATCCATTTTTGTTCTAGTTGTAATGGTTGTAAGTATTTTAATATTAAAAGTATGTAATATGTTTCTTTATGTAGCTGTGAAGGAATATTGCGATTCTTATTTACTCCCTAAAGAAGAAACTATATATCTCAGGGTGGCATTTATTAGTTGGGTGAATTTAGCACACTCTAGAACCTGGCCCTAACCTTACAGATTAAAAAATCTGATTTTTGTCAGCATGGAAATCCACTTTTAAAGATATACTCACAATTACCCAAACTCTTAAAACTGATCTATATGAAATCAAAATGCCCCATTCATTGTAACTTACAGGGAGAAATATGACTGACAATAGACTAAAGTCCATTAAGTTGACATAATCATTACTTTTCTTCCTTGTGACTAAACCACATGAAAAGCTTAATCATATTCTGAAGACCATTTAGGATTTTACAATGAGAAATATAAGTATTCTAAAGGTAAGAAGATCATAAAACTCTCATAGTCACTGTCTTCTGTTCTGTATTCTCTATCTCTCTCTGTTTGTTTGAATGTTTGGGGGGTGATGGACAGACTATATTATATCTCTAAATACTTATGTTAGTATTTGGGAGGAAAATGACATTATTTATATTAGTAACAGTAGTACAAAACAAAGTGTGAAACCCAAGAATGCTGTAATAATTACAAAAGGGATAGGTCACTTCAGGCATAATGAAGGATGAGGTATTTGAACTGGGGCTAAAGTTTGTCTCCAATTTCACAGTAGAAATGGGGAGGATATTTCATGATCAAAGTGTGGGATGTAAGAAAGTTCAGGGCATTTTTAGAGAGTAATGAGTATCTAGTCAGATTTGGCTAGAGTAAAACACGTATGTGGGGAGAAGTAAAAGATAATTCCAGTAAGGTAAATTGAGATTTTTGAGGGGTCTTGAACTCCAAGTTAATGTGTTTAGATTTTTGGAGACAGTTGTATTTCTGAGTGGGTGAATAGCATGAACACATCTATGCTTTGGGAATAATATATGAGACTTGGATAAAGGATATTTGCATTCATCCCAACAAGAGATACTTAAGGATGTAAGCTAGGAGTTATAAGTAGAATTAGAACTGACAGGATGAATGCAGCTACACTGGGAAAATGTTATCCAGTTCATGTGAAAGAACAAAAAAAAGGAGGGCACAAAAATAATTCTAAAGTGACCAAAGTTGAGTCCAATAAATTGTACTCCAGTGGTGTAAAAGAGTGAAAAACACTTTCTCTTTCTGGTGATGCCTGACTAAACCTTTATGATCTTAGAAAAGTCCTAAGCTTCTTCAGATAAGGGGTATGTTAGTCTTGTCCTTGTTTTTCCTTACCCTATCACATGGTAAGCTCTCAGTAAATATTTGTTGAAAAAAAATTTTAATTTTCTAATTTGTTAATACGAGAGAATCCTTCAGCAGATAGATTTTTAAGGAATCAAACTTATTCCATTATCTACTTACCAAGGCAACACTATGTTAAATGTACCTTTAAAAAATTTCTGTTTCCCAGATGACAGAAATAAAAGCAAAAATAAACAAATGGGACTTAATTAAACTTATAAACTTTTGCACAGCATAGGAAACCATAAGCAAAACAAAACAACAACCTACAGAATGGGAGAAAATATTTGCAAATGATGTGACTGACAAAGGTTTAACTTCCAGAATATATAAACAGCTCATACAACTTAATAACAAACAACACAATACAGGAAATGGGCAGAATACCAAAACAAGCAATTCTCCAATGAAGACATACAAATGGCCAATTGAAAAAAATGCTCAATATTGCTAATTATCAGAGAAATGCAAATCAAAATTACAATGAAGTTTCACCTCACACCAGTCAGAATGGCTATCATTTAAAGGTCCACAAATCATAAATGCTGGAGAGGGGGAACCCTCTTACACTGTTGGTGGGAGTGCAGTTTTGAGCAGCCATTATGAAAAACAGTATGGAGATTCCTCAAAAAACTAAAATTAGACTTACCATATGATCCAGCAATCCCACTGCATATATCCAGAAGGAACTCTTAATTGGAAAAGATATTTGCACCCCAGTGTTCATAGCAGCACTATATACAATAGCCAAGGCATGGAAACAACCTAAATGTTCACTGACTGATGGCTGGATAAAGAAGATGTGGTATATTTATACAATGGAATACTACTCAGCCATAAAAAAGAATAAACTAATGTCATTTGCAGGAATATGGTTGGACCTGGAGATAGTCATTCTAAGTGAAGTAAGCCAGAAAGAGAAAGAAAAATAGCATATGCTATCACTCATATGTGGAATCTAAAAAAAAAGGAAGAAAGAAAAAAAGAAAAAAGAAGATATTAATGAACTTATCTACAAAACAGAAACAGATTCACTGACATAGTAAACAAATTTCCGGTTGCCAAGGGGAAAAAGAGTGGGAAGGGATAAATTGGGAGTTTGAGATTTGCAAATACTAACTACTATATATAAAATAGATGAACAATAAATTTTTTCTGTATAGCACAGGGAACTATATTCAATATCTTGTAGTAACCTCTAATCAAAAAGAATATGGAAATGAATATATGTATGGTTTATATATGACTGAAACATTATGCTGTACACCAGAAACTGACACACTGTAACTGACAAAAGAAGTTTTTTCTGCTTCCCTGACACAAACACACAAGAACTTCATTATTTAACTTTGTTTTGACCCCTTAAAATAACTTTCTTCTTAACTGGTGACAAGGGTATTGGGAAATGGGCTTGTGGAAGCATAAACTGATATGACTTTTCTAGAGGGCATTAATTGTATAAACACTAAATACTTACTGTGCTCCAAGCATTGTGCTGAGTTCTGGGATACAGCAGTGAGCAAAACAGGCCAGTCCCTAATCTCAAAGAATTTGCAGTCTAGTGGGAAAGACACTTACATGAAAGTACCAGTCTGGTAAGAGCTATGAAGGAAAATTTTAGGGAGTTTGACAAGTATTTATTAGGGGAACCTCATCTACTCAGGGGAGGCTTCCTTGAGGAAGTACATTGACTAGGAATATGTAAGATTAGTAAGAGTAACCTAGCAAAAAGAGTAGAGTCAGTAAAAAAGTATTTTAGAAGACGGAAGAGCAAGGTCAAAGTTCATGAAATGAGAGGAAACCAAAAGAAGGCTAATATGACTTGAGATTGCAAAGAGGTGGAAATAAGGCTAGAGGAGTGGGCAGGGCCGAGATCATGACTATCTGAATAATAATCCTTAAATGTGTTTCATTTCTAGGAATTTATGAGAAAATGGTCAGACAAACGTGTAAAAATATAGTGATGTTCATTGTGATTAAGTTTCTATCAGTGAAAACCTAGAGTCTCAGTCATATCTGATTTAGATGATATTCAGGTAAGACTCTGGACTTTAGAGTTGATACTGGAATGAAGTAAGACTATTGAGGCTATTGGGATGGAACAAATGTATTTTGTACATGAGAACGACATGAATTTGGGGGGTAGGAGTGAAATGTCATGGACTTAATGTTTGTCTCCCCCACCTCCAATTCCAATGTTGAACATCCCCAATGTGGTGGTATCTGGAGGTGGGGTCTTCGGGAAGTAATTAGGTTTAGATGAAGTCATGAGTGTAGAGTCCTCATGTTGGAATTAGTGCCCTTATAAGAAGAGGAAGAGACACCAGAGCTTTCTCTCTTTTCATGATCAAGCACCAATGAAAGACCGTGTGTGTGCACACAAGGAGAAGGCAGCTCTCCATATGCCAGGAAGTGAGCACTCACTAGACACTGAACATGTGACCACCTTGATCTTGGAATTCCCAGCCTCCAGACTTATGAGAAGTAAATATCTGTCATTTAAGCCATCTAGTCTGTAGTTTTCTGTTATAGCAGCCCCAGCTAAGACAGGTCGTTTCATAATCTTTTTCATTTATCATAAAGAGCAGTATATACTCTCACATATATTGGGTTAAAATAATTTTTCTCTTCATTATTTTATTACAGTCGTCTTTAGAGGTGAAGTCAGTTTTAAAATGCTGCTACCTCAGGACATGTAAAGAAAGCAGGAAAGTGCTGGGTCACTATCATTTGGCTTTTGCCACCACATCTAAGAGATCAAAATGGGACAGCATAGTACATAGGACGTTCTGTTTGGAAGTTAGTCTATGACTTAGTGTTAAACAAATGAAACTCAAAGTTTAGATTTTGATTCATTCCATTTTCAAAACTAAATCATTGAAAGGAATGCTTCTTTGCAGTGATTGTTTCTCTTACATAAGAATGGAATGAATGAAGAATGGAATGAAAAGATTTTAAGAACCCATGTAGGTATTTCATCATTGTAAGGTGGTGCTGTATGTTGCAGGCCTTAAAATGGAATTTAATTATGTGGTTTGGTCAGTTTCTCCTGATAGCCACACCTAGCCAAAAATGATTAGGAGATTAAAGAGTTGAAAGTACCCACCACAGAAAAGTATACCAGAGTTATAGTAACAGATATTTAACCAACTCTGGTTTCGATCTTGCTCAATCAATTCAACTTACAAATTTAGGGTAAGGAAATGACATGTATGCATTCATCTACTCATCCAAAAGGAACCCTGACTTCCCTTAGGTATCTAACTTTATGTCAATTTCCTATGATCACATTTCTTAGCTCTTTTCCTTCTGTCCTAAGCCCTTTATTATTCTTTCATGAAAAGAAAACAAAGAAAAAAGCACCACAATGATAAGGTGATGTTTATCTATCCAAATTCAGAATCCAGAGAACTTTTTCTAATCATATTTCAGCTTTTCTCTCACTGCTTGTACTCCTTAGCCTTGCCTGTGGCTTAGACCAAAGGCTGAAGTTTAGGGGCTCCTGCCACAATTGGTTTGGTCAAGAGTTAGTAGAGATTGATTTGTCTGAAGGGTGCTGAAAGTGGGTAAAGGAGAACTCCTTTTCCTTGGTCTCTTCTTTCTTCAATTTGTGTGGCAGCAAGATAAGTCCTAAAAGTACGCTGATTATACCTCTGGGTTAAAGCAAGATTCCTGCAGTTTTTTCCTTTGCAGTTTTCCCTGAAATGGCTCAGGTTTGGAGGAAAATAAGGCAAAACCATAGTATGTTAGAGAAGAGTTGACAGAGTATAGAGTGAATTTGATGTGAGGTAAAAATGAGAAAGGAGAAAGGGGAGCAATGTGAAGATTCTTACGGCGTAATGTTGAAAAATGATGTTTAAAGGTAACATGTGGAAAGACTGAGGGATATATATTGAGAAGCTGAAATGAGCTGGTTCATACTTGGCCTAGTTTGAGAAGTCATGGTTTAAGTGTAGCATAGCTTGAATTAGGTAACTCCTCAAGACCCTTTGTCTGTTTCACGGGGCTGACAGCAAAGAGATTGTCAGAAAGGAAAGAATCAGGAATTCATGCATGAAAAGGAAGGAAAAATAGTTATGAAATAACACAAAAAAGACATTTAAAAGGTAAAATGTGAAGGACGAAGTTTACAAAAATATGGAGGTAACGGAATTAAAACAATTTTTAATTTTTAAAAATATCTCAAATGATTACCTTGCACTCATACTGAGCATTTGCTTATGTACAGGTTACACAGTGTTGAGCAAGCACACACAATCAAGGTGTGGGAAAACACTTGTATTTACCAATTCCGTGTTGAAGTGGAAATTCAGTATAGTTGAAGAAGTTTACCTTGAATAGAAACTTAGGCTTTTCAAATTTATCATTCCCAATTTTGATACAAACGTGATTCTATATTATGTAATTCATGGATAAGACTGTGTAAAGTTTTTAATCCATGGCTGAAGTCTTCCTTCTCCTCACAATTACAATAATATCCGAAAGAAGAGAGATCTTTAGAAGTATGTATCATAGTGTATATAGCTACATGTAAATTATTTTTTCTTATTACTGTATCACCTCTTCCTTCCATCAATCAGGAAATTTTATTGTTTCAAATAGATCTAAGCTAATATGATGAGACATACTCTTTAATTAGGTTTGTTTGTTTGTTTGTTTGTTTGTCTGTTTATTAAATGGAGATACTGAGGATTGAACCCAGGACCTTGTGCATGCTAAGCATGCACTCTACCACTAAGCTATACCCTCCCAGCATTGTTATCAGTTATAATGAAGGGAAGTTTTATATCAAATTTCATTAAGCATACAAATGTTTATTTAAAAAAAAAATGGGAGGCACAAAATAGTTTATGCTCCTTATTTTATAAGCTTGATGACATTCCAACTGCTATTTTGGTGCTCTGACAATACTTTGCATGAAAAATGCACTCCGTATGTATGTGAACATATTTTAGGGACAGACTTCTGTCCTTATAGTTGTCATCTTGCACCATGATCCTTCAAACCAATGAGTGGACAAAGAAGACATATCTCTGATGCTTTACCTAAGTGTATAGCCTACAAAGTTTGCTGGATTCTTTTAAGTATTCATACAGAGTAGTGGAGTGTTCTGAAATCTTTGGGCCAGTCTACAGATCTGGAACATCACTAACTTTTTTCTTTACTGAAAAACACATTTTCAACATTCATCAAACATTAATTAGGCTAATTATCAATTATGTTTTCTGTTGATCATCAGAGACTGGCATAGATGAAACGCTTTCTGATTAATTGTTGGCTATACAGAAATCATTATATTCTTCCTATTCTCCCACCTCTTCCTCAGATACCCAGTTATCCTCCCAGGTTTTTATCTGTATATAAACTAAATCTGTATACACATTCATGTAAACATACTTAAAAAAATTTCCTACTATGCAAACATATTTTCTACTTTCTTTTGCCTATAGAAAAAAAACAAATCTGGTTTGGTATTTAAGATACCAAATTCTAAATTCATATTTTGATATTTTGTCCTATACATTCAGTGTTTCAGCCTCTTTGAACTTTTCATGGTTCCCTGTATTTGCCATACTCTTTCTAGAATCTATTTCTTTGATTTTTCTGTTCTGCCTAGAATGCCTTTACTTTTGTGTTTTCTCTGGCTAAGTCTTTAAAATCTGTTTCAGATGTTATATACTATATGAATCTGTTTCCTCGTTTTCTATTGTGGAGTCATTCCTCTGTATTTCCATAGTATTTGATATATAACTTGACTATGGCAATAATCATAATTATAATAGCTAACAAGTGTTGAATCTATTGTGTGTAAGTAAGTTTAACTGTTAAAAATTTTTTTATTGAAATGTTTAGTTGATTTACAATGTTAGTTTCAGATGTACAGCAAAGTGATTCAGTTATACACACATATACATATATATCTTTTCAGATTCTTTTCCATTATATGTTATTATAAGAAATTGAATGTACATCCCTGTACTATACAGTAGGTCCTTGTTGTTTATCTACTTTACTTTTAGTGATGTGTGTCTGTTAATCCACAACAGCTAATTTAATCCCTTTCCGCCCTTTCCGCTTTGGTAACCATAGTTTATTTCCCATGTCCGTAAGTCTGTTTTTGGTTTATAAGTAGAATTTGTATTTTTTTTTTGAAGATTCCACATGTAAGTGATATCATATGATGTTTGTCTTTCTCATTTGTCTGACTTACTTCACTCAATATGGTAATCTCTAGGTCCATCCATGTTGCTGTGGATGTTTATATTTCATTCATTATTTTTATTTATTTATTTATTTTTAACAATATAGCATTTTTTATTTCAGTCATTATTATGGCTGAGTAAACCACATCTTCTTTATCCAGTCATCTGTTGATGGACACTTAGGTTGCTTTCATGCTTTGGCTATTGTAAATAGTGCTGCTATAAACATTGAGGTGTATATGTCTTTTCAAATTACAATTTTCTCCAGATATATGCCCAGGAGTGGGATTGCTGGATCATATGGTAAGTCTATTTTTAGTTTTTAAAGGAACTTCCGTACTGTCCTCCATAGTGACTGCACCAATTTACATTCCTACAAATAGTGTAGGAGGGTTCCTTTTTCTCCACACCTTCTTTAGCATTTATTATTTGTAGACTTTTTATAGATGGCCATTCTGGCTGGTGTGAGATGATACCTCATTGTAGTTTTGATTTGCATTTCTCTAATAATTAGTACTATTGAGCATCTTTTCATGTGCCTGTTGGCCATCTGGATGTCTTCTTTGTAGAAATGTCTATTTAGGTCTTCTGCCCATTTTTGGATTGGGCTGTTGGTTTTTATGATATTTTGATTTTGATATAAAATAACTTTTATACATTTATTTTATATAATAATTTTTTCACATTATTTTGTAATTTATCTGCTTATCTGTCTTTTCCCAAATAGACCACAACTTACTTATCCATCTTTAGATTCTAGTATATGGCACTATACCTGGGCATGATAGGTGCTCAGTAAATCCCTGTTTGAGAGAATGAATGTAAAAATGTTGCTCTTCAGTACTTGGTTTTAAAGGTGAGGCATAGATCAAAATTGTTCTCTATGAATATAGAATAGAGGAGGATACAGTGTGAACTCAATGCAGAAGCCACTGATAAATGGTATGTCTTTTCCCTATAGAATGGCTTGTAGAGAATTCTGTAAGTATGTCAGAGGATTGGGTAAAGCTAAAGAAAAGGCAGGTAGAATTATCTTAGTCTAAGATACTTTAGCTTTTATTATTTGTTGATGGCTTTAGCCTTTGTGCAGGTATTTTGGGCAGTCATGACAGAATGAAATAATATTCATCATGAGCATAACATAAAGGACGCAGGCAAAATGAGAACAAGGAGAGGAGATGAGAAAGGACTGCTATCAGGTGGAAATATAAGTTGTATTTATTTGTGCTCTTCAATTTTTTTTTGCTTAATTTGCCTCCTAAAATAATTTTTTAAAATGATGTACCTCTTTGCATATTTTAAAGCTGATATCTAAAATACTTTTTATCATAAGTTTCAGGCTACAGAGACAATATTTTAAAACATTTTGTACTGTATAAATTTTTTCAAAACTTTGGAGGTGCTTGTTTCATTCAGTCTTGAAAAATGTTCACCATAAAATCTAATTGGCTAAATCAGTCCTTTTTGCCAAACTACTTAGCTAAGTCAGACTTAATGTCTGTCAGTAACAAGCCTGACTTCACCTTTTAGATCAAATCAACCTGGTAATACACTCCATGACAACCATTCTCACTTCTGAATTCTAATTGTGAGATAGAATTAGATGGATATTTTGATTGATTTGTAAACAGTCAGATAGACTGATAGACACAGGGTCTTGTCAGGATGAAACAAGCATCATCCCCTTCAATTTTTGCTGCTTTGTTTAAGGGATTATCCTTCAGGATCAATGAATTCTTGAGTTTCCCCTTTGTGTTATGCTCTGGTGACTTACACCTGGGAAGACAATGCACCATAATAAGGTTTGGGGTGGGTGAGAAGTATGTTTTCTTTTTTATAAAGGAGAAAGAGGACAATTGTGAAAGGCGAAAGAGAGACAAAATACTGGTGACTTGAAAGTGCGTCCTCAGGCAGATCAGTTTTAGGAAACCGTACATATGAAAATTAAGGATTTAGAAATGGATTCTGTTTAAACATTTATATCTGCATTACCCATGAGAAGACTTTATTTACATTTTCTTGAGGACTGCTGGTATGGGTTGTTTCTATGTAACATCATAGGCATGACACACTATGATCACAAGATAAATTGATTGTGACACCCAGAATATACTTTCTGTTGCTTTGAGAAATACACCAAATACACTCTCTCTATCTTATATTCGAGAGTATACCAGATACTGCAATCCTGTGGTTTACCAATTACAAGAGAATAGAGAGGATGAATGTGTGAATAGTCAAAAGAGAAAGTTATGCAGTAGGAGAAGAAATCCTTTTCCTCAAATGTAAAGTGAGCAAGATGAAGATTTTGAAATTCAAAAATAGGGAAAGGAAATCTCCAGGTATTTTAATGAGCATAACCAGTGGTTGTAATATTTGTTTCTTGAAAATACATTTTGATCTGATGAACAAGAATGGGATTAGTTATTAACCCCTTCCTCCTGTAATATGACTAATCATTATGTATACACAATGAAAGAGAACTTTTACAACTTGAATTTTCCTGTAGATTGTGAAATTTTATTTTTTACCCAAAAAGCTTTTCATTCCTAGCATAAAACATAAATAAAAATGTCCAGTCTTTATTTTTCCTTTTTTTAAAAATCACCCAGGCCCACCTGTCACTGTAAGGTTAGTGCCTTTGATATCACCAACAAGAATTCACCAGGAACAGCTTCACAACCTCACAGTGTGTGGTGGGTAACAGACTTTACTGAAGGAACAGTCCAGAGACTTGAGCAGATACACTGTGTGGGTTTTGGAGAGTAGGGCACTGCCCACTTTGCTCTCTGTCCTATGGGACAAGTGTAGGGGAAGTTTTGTGTTCAGTCGTTAAAAATATTTTTCTCACTTTAAAACTCTGATTACTTTTTATTTTAAAGATTAGTTTACAAGGATATTATTAAAATACTTAAATGTCCATATCAATACTTATTTAGCATTCTAAATGTAATATATTTTTAAAAATGCAACATTACTTTATGAATTCTAACTTTTGTATTAAGTTATAATGCAGTACAGCATTAGAATAAGTATTTGACCAACGTTAGGAAAGCTTTCTATTGAGCTGTTTATTTGGCTGTTTGTAAAATATTTGTGTTTTAACCATACCTTAAATTGCTGGTGTACAATTAGGAAAACTGTATGATATCAATTTTATTCCCATTGCTGTATTGCCCTAGTTTTTTTTTTTCTTTAATAACAACCTGTGTTAGAGTTGAAAGGACTCCACATATTGCTTATAGCTCAGAATTATAAAATACAGTCTGTGGCTATAATAAGAAACTATTCCAACAGGTCCAAAAGATACTGGGAATAAAAAGCCACCCATTTTCTTTTTGTAAAAGCAGTAGCAATCTGCAGACAAGCTATTCTAGCTTCAAAACAGCATGGTAGATGGTTTTATGGAACTCACAATTACAAAAATCCACTTTAACCTTTCTTTCTTACTGGCAGGTGTCCCACTGGCTTGCAGCCAGAGGCTGTGAGTGTAGTACAGCAGGCGTGTCCCCCAGAGTGCTGAAAATGCCGACACTCCAGCTGGCTGCTCATAATTGCACTGATTGTGGTCTGACAACCAGAGCTCCATGAAAGAAATGTGATGAATATACGAAAATATTTTACAAATTTGATCAGATTACAAATTTCATTTCTCTTTTTTCTTCTCTATAGATATGATATCTGCACTTATAAAAATAAGCCCTGTGGAACACTGGGTAAGTTTTTTGTAAAGGGAGGATAGTTCAGATTGTCTTTTGGTTCAATGGCTTTACTCTTTATTATTAATAATTTGGTAATTTTCCTCTCTGGCACAGTTGAAATTATTCCTATAAACTGTTAATCCTGACCTTTGTGGATATGTCACTTACTGGGAAACAAGTAGAATGATGATTTAAAACAACTTAGAAGATGATTCAAAATCATCAAACAGTAATGATAAATCAGAAGTTACCACTTATTTTCATATAATCTATCTCTGCAATGTTTTTCTCAAATAAGGAGTTTGAGAGCAAATTAAAGCAACCAGCAACTTCAAATCTCAGTCTAGGAAAGAGAAGGAAAAAAAAAAAAAACTTGGAGGATATTTATTGGAGAGGCATTAAGAACAGTAATTTTGGGCCAATTTTGTGGAAAGAGAATATCCCCATAAATAAAGATATTATTGGGAAATTTTATTACCTGAATCGAAAAAAGCAATTTTGTAGAACATTGAAGCCAGAGGTGGAGAGAGGACAGAATTATCGTTCTTGTGCTCCCCAAATATCATGTTTTTTAAAAAGCAATTTTGTAGTATTCTAGAATTTAAAAAATCATATTTGTTGTAGAGCATAACCTCATACTGGTTAAAAGTTAACTGCAAATACAAATGGGGGAAAATTGTAGCTTTCAAGTAGACTAAATTTTGAGCAACTAGAGTTATTTTAAGAAACAGGTGCTTTTTTTCTATGATAATATTTTTAATGTCATAGAGACTTTTTACAGAATCAGAAGTTAAGCAACTGAAGGTGAATTCCTTAGATTTTCTGACAAGCCTCACTTTTGATATCTGTAAAGAAATAGTTATGAAATCTGTTCCTATGTACCTCATGAGAATTTTGGAAGATCAAGTTTAAAGTAGAGGTGGGAGAAAAGGTGTTACCCAACTTCCTGGGGGAGTTCAGTGAAACATCTCTTCAGAAATTAAAATTTCTTTTAATGATTTACCTGCCTTCCCAGGCTTCTCCTACCCCATTTCCCCTCAGGATTTATGGCTAAAGAAGAAACCCCAATTTGCCAGTGACAAGTATTACGGTGGAGAAGTTTGCTATTTAAAAAGCATAACAGAGAACGAGCTCTTTGCTGAGAGAGCTCACTTCAAAGAGATTTCTTTGGGGTGTTTTAGGTTAAAAAGACCAACAATAATCCAAAGGTGGGAACCTGAACTGTAAACCAACAACTGGCTTTGACAGTTTCAGTGCATTACCTTTTACAGTTTATTTAGCTCTTTCTTCCTCAGTTTCCTTATCTGTGAAGTAGGAGTTAATTTTTTTTTTAATTTTCTATTTTTTGGGGGGGGGGGAGATAACTAGGTTTATTGATTTTTTTAGAGGAGGTACTGGGGCTTGAACCCAGGACCTCATGCATGCTAAGCATGCATTCTACCACTTAAGCTATACCCTCCCCCCTGTGAAGTAGGAGTAATATCTGCCCTTATGCTGCAGGGATATTGCTAAAATCATTTAAGAAAATATAAAGGTGTTTAGTAAAGAATATTGTAAAAATAAACTGGTATTATTATTTAATGTAGAAATTATCTATACTGTTTAACTTCCTCCCTCACTCTACTTTTGTTCTACTTCTATAAGCATTTACTAAGTACTCAGTTTTAGATACAGTATTCACTAAGCCTCAAAGAAGGTACAAGCTAGAGCTTGTATTTTCTAGTGTATATATATTTGAGGAAATATGTATGTAAAGATATACACATGTATACATCTATGCATGTTCTATTCTGCCTTTTGAAAGTAGATTATTTGCACTGAGGTATGTTCTTCATAATACTGCCTAGTACTTTTATTGTCATTTTTGTCAAAATAGTATTTTCTTATCCTACCTCTCCTTTTATTTTTTTCTAAATAATGTGTTCCAATTTTGATTATTAATTTCTAGAATCAATACGTTAATACTTGGGTACCTGTCAATGCATTTTCAAGCCTAATATACTTTTCAAATTAAAAAAAAATCATAAATTATTTTTGTACTCTCTTATTGGGAAAGCTGTATGAACTGTATTAAATATACTTGTATTAATTTTTGTATGTGGAAAATATATTATCAGCACAGAATTGATCAGGTTGTTTTCTTTTTGAGTGGTCTTTCTAGTAACTTTCATATTGGTTTTCATGTTGATTCTTGCATATTCTCTTGCTTAGTACTTCTGGTGACCAATTGTAACATGGCTAAATAGATTTAAAGGTGCAAACTGTGACCATCAAACTGAGGAAATCTAAATGACCCGAATAGTAATCAAACCCCTATTAACACAATCACACATAAGAATTTTGACAGCTTCAATTTTACAGGAATATAAAAAATGGTGGGGAGTTGTGAAAAATACATTAACATCTAAATTATTCTTTTTACTTTTAGTTACGATTTACCTTTGTATTCTCAACAAGTAGTAGTTATTTTCCAAATATATTTTTTCTTAAGTTGCCCTGTTAGTGGAGCTAACAGTTTTATATCAGATGCAGAGGTAAATCTGTGTTTGCAGATACACCTTGGGGAGTCATTGAGAATTCTCAATTAAAAGTACGGCCGCATGACAACACACACACCAAACAACAAGAAAAAGTTAATCCATGGAGTAATATATTTCAGGAAATATAAGAAATGTTAATTTAACAGTAATTATTCTTAGTAACGATTTTTTAAAACCAAATTTCTTAAAGCTCAAAACAGAAACAGTGTTCAAAGAGTGACTTTGTTCTTTCCATATCATGGAACATATTGAATCCAATAGCTTAAATGCAGATAATGTACTGCAGACTTTCTTGTGTTCTCCCTCTTTTTGTGTCTTAGTGCAGTTTGGAAGTAATATTCATTAAATATATTTGGTTAACAACAAAAAACTTAAGTCATCTTGCCCCAACTAGTCCTTCTTTTTTTACCTCCTCTTCTTCAGGTCTCAAGAGTTCTAAGTGAATGGAAGGGCAGAACAAGGGTATCAATATTTACGGTATCTCTGTGAGGCAGAAATCAACCCTTTCCTCAACTCCTGCCCCTCCCACATAAAACAGTAGGAAAAGCAAGCAATCTATTAGCAAATCCAACACTAACCTCAACTCTGTTCCAATGTGGTTATTATGTTGATATTTCATATTAGAGGAAACAGAGAAACACAATTTTTAGAGCTTGTCAGTAAAAATATGAATTCAATAGCTTTTACTGTTCCAAATTAGTGCAACTGGGACATTGTATCTAGCACAGAACATTGTTTATTGCATTCAATAAATATTCATTTAGTTGGATTGAAATCACTTTTGGTGGGTAAATAACTATTAATATTCAGGTGATGAAAGTAGACTACTAACATGTAAAATATTTTCCTTACATTTCTTTCAATTTCTTTTAAATAATTTTAGTACATATGTGTGTTAAGTATGATTTGGCATCTGCTTCCTTATAACACATGACTTTTTATATTTCTCACAAAAATTCTTTTTTCTCAGCACTATTTTAAAGCTGTGTACTAATTCACAGAGCATGATATTCATTTGGAAGTATATATTAAAGCTTTTACGTACTAAAATTCCCAAGGGAAGAATACCTTGAATAACATAACATTTCACTAGAATCAGTGAATTAACACCATAGTTTTTGCTTTATTACTAAAACTCAAATGCATTTAAGGGGGATGGGAGAGAGGAGACTCACACTGAATGTGTGAATGACTTTCCACCCATTAAAATACTTAAAGAAATTGCTGCATCACTAGCAGGACTAATTTCAGAAGATTAAAAAAATGTGAAAACCTCCCATCTTTAACAGTTTTCCTTTTTCTCTTTTGAATCATTCATTCTTCTTTTTATAAAAATGTCATTTAAAAAAACCATTTGGGATTCCCTTTTTTTGGTAACTCAAAAGTTGCTTGTATATTTTTATGAACCCACTAAACTTAAACAGATCTCTTTAGAAAAATAATGTGGATATATTTTGCTTTCTACAGGCTGAAGAATGTTAAAATAGAAATGCTTTCTTGAATTCCCTCTTCTGGCTCAAGTTACTAGGTGGTCCCAAGTTACCAGAAGTAAAATTTATAAATCTAACCCCTAGTCTAGACATTTTCCAGCACTGACTGCAGTTCAAAAAATATTAATGTCTAGCCGGCAAAGGGAAACTCCCCCCAGTGATTTTGCAAATGACTAGAAAGTTAACCTTTTGCCAACTGCTCCTTCTGTGCATGGAGGTTATTAAAAAGAATCCAGGCATTTATAAGTATGGGCTTTTTAAGACAGAAACACCTTGGCTTGACCCTTTGTGTCTCCTTCTGTTTATTCAGGCTTGGCCTCTGTGGCAGGAATGTGTGAGCCTGAAAGGAGCTGCAGCATTAATGAAGACATTGGCCTGGGTTCAGCTTTTACCATTGCACATGAGATTGGTCACAAGTGAGTGAGTTTAAGAAAATCAAAATAAATTTTAGAACTCCACTCTTTTGAGCAACTCATAACTACTGTGTGGAACGCCTGTGCTCAACCATATTTTACAGGCTTTTTGCCTGATTTCAATAGAGAATGTTATCATTTAAGATACTGGGATAAATCATCTTAAGAATTGGAGACTTGTTAAATAATCTTTTTGATTCAATGACTAGTGTCCTTGGAGTGGTGAATGCACCACACTTAAATTTTGTTATAGACATTTGAAATAACTTAGCTTTACTGTGGTCCACTCAACACCCAGTTTTTCAAAGTCAAAGTGTTTAAATGATCTTTCTTTTCCTCAAGTGACAGTACATACATATTTTAAAATCATCATTGACACCATTACCATAAAATGTACTTTGAATTTTCACTCTTCATACAGCTGTGAACATTCCTTTTCCAAGTTTGTGTAATCATTGCTTTGCAACTTGTATTTTCAGGTGTACTTGTGTGTCAGTGAAAAAACAAACAAACAAAAACTAATGTTACAAGAGTAATGAGCTATCATCCTCACTAATTTTTAGGAGGATCTTGAGTTTTTAATATTTCTTTTAAGTAAATCTGTGCCCCAAACTATCCTATGATTTCCCCTTCCCCCAATACATCCCTCCCAATAGCAATAAAACCCCTTCTTTCTTTCAAACAACAGGCAATACTAAATGTAAAAGCTACCTTATATGGAGGGAGAGAAGTTTGAAAACTTTAAAAACATAGTTAAACATTTTTAACTAAAACAAGCAGCCTATTTGTAAGAACTTCTGCCGTTTGTATGATTTAAGTTTTACAATTTGCTTTTTTGGTAGAGAAATGGATGGGAGTAAAAACAGGACAAGTAAAAATGAATGTTTATTATATACCTGCCTCAGAGGTCATTCCTGAGATAAGTCTAGCAGTTTAGCTTTTTTTTTTTTACAAAGTGGAGAGTAAAACTGGATCCGTCTGTTGCATTATCATAAAACTTGCGATTTAAGTTTTACCAAACTGGTATTGATTTATGTGTGAATTCAAGTAACCAACATGTTTCAAATCTGACTTAATTCAGACATGGGAAAATCAGTATTATACTTTTAATGAAGTCCTAACAGTATTGGTAACCTAGTTTCCATTGCAATAAATAGCAGAGGAACGAAAGGGAAAAGGCCTCTTAACCACGCAGTTTATCTTCAACTCACTTATAAACCTGACTCATTAATGACTGTCATAATCTTATGCAACCAGACTGGATTTAATTGGTTCTGTTAGATTCAATTAAGTTAAAAGTTTAGGACAAGTAACATGCAGTGGATGAATAATGTGTGGATAAGAGCACCATTACCTCATGCAGCCACAAGTTAGTCCATGTCAACATATGCATGATAAGTCGCATCCTTGTATATACTTACATAGCCACGGTAAGAGTTTATCTTTTTGTATCTTTTATTAGGATTCTAACTGAGCTACTCTCAGGCTTCCTATATTTTCTTGTTGACCTTGTGGATAATCCTTTTTAATTCCTTCTAAGATGAATGGTTTGTACCTTATGTAGAAGAAATGTAAAAGAGAAGTAGAATATACCTCTTAAGATTGATGTGCCTTAGAGTAACGTTATTTCACAGCTAATTCGTGTTTGATGATGTGAGGGTTAAAAATGAGGGGAAAATCCACAAAACACTTTATATTGAAAGCCAGAAGAAGTGCTTCCATTCAAAAATGTTATTTAGCACACTAAAAATCAGCTTTCTTTCTGTGTTGATTACTATATCACTATCCTCCTATCTCCTTGTCCTCAGATGACTAGGTAGGATGTGTTTAACACACCATCTTTTCCAATATGTCAAATTATTATTAGTCAGTTAAGGAAAATCTAATTCATGGATGAAAATCCTTTTCTTGTTTTTATGATCTTAGGGTTTAGCTTTAGGAAACTTAGGAAGCCAACTCTGGTGAACTCATGTCACCATTAAAATACAGAGCTCTCTATTTTTCCTGAAACAAAACAATAATCATGGTAGATGTATCAAGTATTCTCTAGGTAGAGTATAATGAACTCTGTACTCCATAGAGTATAAAACAGACGTTTTATTGAAGTGACACGACTTCTGAGATTTGCTTTTAAAAGAAAGAAAAAAGAGAAAGATAAAACAAAAATAATAACATCTTTAACTTTATAATGTTGATGGTATGTAAATGAGAGTTCATTACACTACTCTCACTACTATTGCATCCTGATATTTTTCTCACAAAAAAATAGGTCCTATGATCATAAATCTTTTAGATTGGACTTAACTCATTTATTAGTTAATAGTGATTGAGTGAACTATAACTCTAATTTTGAAAGAATTAAAAGAAGTGTCAACAGTTGTATTGGGTATATCATTCTTGCTTTTAGAAAACCAGTATCAGTGTTTGGTCTTACAAACAGGGATATACTTTCTATAGAAGATTGGGTAGGAGATTCATTTTTTTCAAAAAGGAGAAATACAGCAAGACTTCAGGATAAAATTGTAAATTAGGTTACCTGTGTTACAAGCTCTTATTACTCTTTCCTTTATCTAAACTTTCCTTCTCCTGCTGTAACTACCTAAGTGTCTTTAACTGCTTGATCAGTGCTGTGCTTTCTTAATAGAAGGCTAGTAATAAACATATACCAAGGTAGTTGGAACATACATGCCTTTGTTTCGTTTTGGTATCAAAATAATGTGAGTCTTATAAAGTGAGTTAAGTATTCTATTTTCTGGAAGAGTTTGCTTTTCTATGAGTATGTTTCAAAACATTTGGATATAATTTCCATACAATAAATATGCATACATTTTGTGTACCATTTGATGAATTCTGACAAATATATGGAACCATGTAACCACCACTATAATCAAGATATCAACATTTATATTATCTGAAAGAGTCCTCTTGTTCCCTTTTATAGTCAGTCTTCACACTCCTCTCCCATTCCTTGGCCCCAGACAACCACAGATCTGCTTTCTATCTTTATAAATTAAGCTTGTCTTTTCTGTAGGTTCATTTACGTGGACTCATAGAGTGGTTACTCTTGTGTCTGGGTTCTTTCCCTCAGCACAGTTGTTTTGAGATTCATTCATGTTGTTCTTGTGTATCAATAGTTCTTTTTTTTTTTTTTAGGGTATTCCATATCATAATAATACGCATCAGATTTTAGGTTGTTTCTAGTGTGGGGCTGTTATGAGTAGAATTGATGTGCACATCCATGTACAAGAATTTGTATGGACTTATGCTTTCTTTTCTCTTAGGTAGTACAACTGGTACTGTGATATGTGTTAGTTTCACTTTATAATAAACCAGCTTTTTTAAAGTGTCTTTTTTTTGCCACTTTTTTTTTGCATTCCTACTAGCAATCTATGAGAGTTCCAATTATTTCAGATCCTTGCCAACATTTATTATGTCTTTTTGATATGACTATTATTATGCATTTTAGTGGTATCTCATTGTGGCTTTAATTAGTTGATTATCTGTTTTCTGATAAATAATAATGTTAATGATGATGAACATCTTTTCATGTGCTTATTTGTCATTCATTATCTTCTTGAATGTCTATTCAAATCCTTTCCCATTTAAAGAAACTGAGGTATTTTCTTCTTATTGAGTTGTAAGAGTTCTCAGTATATTCTGGATAAAAAGTCTTTATCATGCACACATAATATGAATATTTTCTCCAAGGCTGTGGTTTGCCATTCGCTTTTTTTTTAAGTTTTTTTTAATTGAGTTATAGTCATTTTACAATGTTGTGTCAATTTCCAGCGTAGAGCACAATTTTTCAGTTATACATGAACATACATATAGCCATTGTCGCATTCTTTTTTGCTGTGAGCTACCTTAAGATCTTGTATATATTTCCCTGTGCTATACAGTATAATCTTGTGTATCTATTCTACATATGCCTGTCAGTATCTACAAATTTCAAACTCCCAGTCTGACCCTTCTCATCCCACCCCCTCCTCCCCTTTGGCAACCACACCATTCATTTTTCAATGGTGTCTCATGAAAAGCAGAATTTTAAAATTCTGATGAAATCTAATTCATAATTTTTCTTTTGTCATTTGTGTTTTTTGTGTTTTAAGAAATCTTTGCCTACTTCAAGACTGTGAAGATTTTCTTCTATATTTTTAATCTAGATGTTTTGTACTTTTAGCTTTTACATTAAGATCTATAATCCATTTTGAGGGTTTTTTGGTATGCTATGAGGTAAGGGTTTAAGTTCCCTTTTTCTCATATGAATATCCAGTTTTATTTCAACACAATTTGTTTAAAAAATTGGTTGGTTTGTAGTTTTCTTTTAATGTCTTTGTCTAGTTTTGGTATCAGAATTAAGTTAGTTTTATAAATTGAATTAGGAACTGTTCTATTTTCTGTAAGAGTTTGAATACATAAGTTTGATATTTCTTCCTTAAATGTTTCATAGAGTTCATGAGTGAAGCCATCTGAGCCTGGAATTTTCTTTGTGGGAATATTATTATTAGTTTAATTTTTAAATTAGATAAAGGATAAGATATTATCTAAATCCTTTGAGTCTTTTTGGTTAATTATATCTTTCAAAGTATTAGACTATTTCAGCTAAATTGTCAAATTTGTTATATAGTTGTTCTTAATAGTCTCTTACTGTCTTTTTTAATGTTTGCAATATAATGATGTTCCATCATTCATTCCTGATATTTGTAATTTGTGTTTTCACCTTTTTTCTTTTTTTTTCCAGCTTTATTGAGATATAATTGACATATAACATTGTATAAGTTTAAGGTGTACAACGTGGTGATTTGATACACGTATATATTGTGAAATGATAAGGTTAGTTAAAAGATCCAACACCATATAATTAACTTCTTGTGTGTGTATGGTGAGAGTATTTAAGGTTAATTCTCTTGGCAACTTTTAAATATACAGTACAGTATTATTAACTATAGTCACTAGGCTTTACATAAGACCCCTAGAATTTATTCATCTTATAATTGGAAGTTTGTATACTTTGAACAACATCTCCCGATTTCCCCCCAGTTCCCAAACCCCTGACAACTATTAGCTTATTCTGTTTCTATGAATTCAGCTTTTTTACATTCCACATATAAGTGAGATCATACAGTATTTATCTTTATTTATCTGACTTCTTTCACTTTTCATAATGCCCTCAAAGTCATGTTGTTCCAAATGGCAGGATTTCCTTCTTTTTTATGACTGAATAATATTCCACTGTGTGTGTGTGTGTGTGTGTGTGTGTGTGTGTGTGTGTGTGTGTGTGTGTGTTTGTGTGTGTATGTGTCCGTCCGTCTGTCCATGTGAGTGTCTGTGTGACATTCCACTTATCCATTCACCCATTGATGCCAGCTAGGTTCTTTTCATATCTTGGCTGTTATGAATAGTGCTGCATTGAACAAGGAGGTGTAGATATCTATGTGAAATAATGATTTTATATCCTTTGACTATATACCCTGAAGTGGGATTGCTGGATCACATGGTAGTTCTATTTTTAATTTTTTTGAGGAACCTTAATACTTTTTTCCATAGTGACTACACCAATTTACATTCCTACCAACAGTGCACAAGGGTTCCCTTTTCTCCACATCCTAGTCAGCACTTGTAATCTTGTTAGCCTTTGTAACACATGTAAGATGATAATCTTATTGTGATCTGTTTTGCATTTCCCAGATGATTAGTGATATTGAGCACCTTTTTATGTATTCATTGGTCATCTGTATGTCTTCTTTAGAAAATCATCTATTCAAGTCCTTTGCTCATTTTTAAATCAGATTTTTGTTTGTTTGTTTTGGCTATTGAGTAGTATGAGTTCCTTTATATTTTGAATATTTACCCTTTATTATATGTGTGGTTTGCAGATATCTTCTCCCATTCCATAGGTTGCCTTTTCATTGTGTTGATTGTTTCTTTTGCTGTGCAGAAGCTTTTTACTTTAAAGAATCCCACATGTTTACTTTTGCTTTTGTTGCTTGTGCTTTGGATGTCATATCCAAAAAATCATTCCCAAAATCAGTGTCAAGGAGCATTTCCCCTATGTTTTCTTCTAGAAATTTTATAGCTTCTGGTTTTACCTTTAAGTCTGTTATCTATTTTGAGTTAATTCTTGTGCATTGTATAAGATAGGGGTCCAATTTCTTTTTTTTTACCATGGGAATGTCCTGTTTTCCCAACATCATTTATTAAAGAAACTCGATTATTCTTGTCTTCCTTTTCAAATATTAGTTGATGATATATGTGTGGATTTTTTTCTGGATTCCTCATTCTGTTCTGTTTGGTTTATGTGTCTATTTTTAAGCCAGTACCATACTGTTTTGATTAATATACCTACTTGCAATATAGTTTGAAATCAGGAAGAGTGATACCTCCAGCTTCATTCTTTCTCAAGATTGCTTTGGTTATTTGGGGTGTTTTGTAGTTCCATACACATTTTAGGGTTATTTTTCTATTTCTATGAAAAATATCATTGAAATTTTGATATGAATTGCAGTGAATCTATAGTAGATGGTTTAAGTAGTATGGACATTTTAACTATTAACTCTTCCTATCCATTAATATAGGATATCTTTTCATTTGTTTTTTTCTTCTTCAATTTCTTTCATAAACATCTTACAGTTTTCAGTGTATAGATCTTTTACCTCTTGGCTAAATTTATCCCTAAATATTTTATTTTTTGTGCTACTGTAAATGAGATTGTTTTCTTTATTCATTTTTCAGGTAGTTCATTATTAGTGTTTAAAAACGCAAAGGATTTTTGTATGTTTATTTTGTATCCTGCACTTTACTGACTTTATTAATTCTAATCATTTTTGGTGGCATCTTTAGGTTTTTCTATGTACAAGATCATGACATCTGCAATTAAAGATACTTTTACTTCTTCCTTTCTGTTTTAGATGCCTTTTATTTCTTTTTTGTACCTAATTAGTCTGGTTAGGACTTTCAGTCCTATGTTGAATAATAGTGGTGGGAATAGAGTGGGCACCATTTTCTTTTTCCTGACTTTAGGGGAAAAGCTTTCAAGTTTTCATCACTGAGTATAATGTGGCTTGTCATAAAAGACCATTATTATGTTGAAGTAGGTTCCTTCTGTACTCACTTTGTTGAGAGCTTTTATAATGAAAAGATGTTGAATTTTATCAAATGCTTCTGCATTTACTGAGATGATTATATGATTTTTAAATCTTTCATTCTATTAATGTGATGTATCACATTTATTGGTTTATGTGTGTTGAACTGTTCTTGCATCAGAGATGAATCCTAGTTGATCATGGTGTATGATCCTTTTAATGTATTGTTGAATTTGTTTTGCTAGTATTTTGTTGAGAATTTTGTGTCAGGGATATTGGCCTGGAGTTTTCTTTTCTTGTAGTGTTTGGTACCAAAGTACTGCTAACCTTGCAAAATGAATTCAGGAGTGTTCCTACAATTTTTTGGAAGAGTTAGAGAAGTATTGGCATTAATTATTTTTTCCTAAATGTTTGGTAGAATTCACCAGTGAATATATCTGGCCCTGGGCCTTTCTTTTTTGGAAGAATTTCAATCCCTGATTAGTCTCCTTACTTATTATTGGTCTGTTCAGATTTCTACTTCTTCATGATTAAGTCTTAGTAGATAGTATGTTTCTGGAAATTTTTTCTTTTCTTCTAGGTTATCCAATTTGTTGGCGTATTATTGTTTGTAGTAATCTCTTATCTTTTTATTTCTGTGGTATCAGTTGTAATGTCTCCTCTTTGACTTCTGATTTTATTTAAGTCTTTTTTTTTTTTTTTTTTTCTTCTAGTATTGTAGACTTAGGTTTGTCAGTTTGGCTTATCTTTTCAAAACACCAGCTCTTGATTTCATTGATCTTTTCTATTATTTTTCTAGTCTTTGGTTTACTTTTGCTCTGATCTTTGTTATTTTCTTCCTTCTCCAAAATTTGACCTAATTTTTTTCTAGTTGTTTGAAGCATAAAGTTAGATCGTCCATTTGAGGTTTTTTTTTTTTTTAATGTAGGCATTTATTGCTCTACCTTAAGTTTTGGTATATTGTGGTTCCATTTGTATTAGTTTCAAGATAGTTTTGATTATCCTTTTGATTTCCTCTTTGACTAGCAGTATATTGTTTAATTTCCATATATTTGTGAATTTTCTTGCTTTATCCTGTTGTTGATTTCTAGTTCCATACTATTGTAGTCAGAAAAGAGACTGAAAATGATTTCAGTCTTCTTAAATTTGTTGAGACTTGTGTTGTGACCTATTATGTGATCTACGTTGGAGACTGTTCTATGTACACTTGAGAAAAATATGTATTCTATTACTGTTCAATGGAGTGATCTGTATATGTCTTTTAAAATGATTTGATATAAAGTGTAGTTCAAGTCTAATGTTTGTTTCTTGATTTTCTGTCTGAGTGATTTACTGTTGTTGAAAGTGTGGGTATCATAGTCCCCGTCAATTATTGTTTTGTAATTTATCTCTTTTTTAAAAATTTGCTTTATATATTTAGGTATTCCATGGTTGGGTACATAAATATTTACATTTGTTATATTCTCTTGATGAATTGGCCCTTTTATTATTATATATAATCTACTTAGTCTTATGTTGCAGTTTTGATGTTAAAGTCTATTTTGTCTGTTATAAGTTTAGCTACCCTTGTTCTATTTTGGTTAACTTTTTCATGAAATGTCTTTGTGAGTGTCTGCACTTTGAACCTATTAGTTTCTTTAAAGCTGAGATGAGTCTCTTGCAGGCAACATATAGTTGAGTCTTATTTTTTATCCACTCAGCTACTCTATATCTTTTGATTGGAGAATTTAATCCATTTACATTTAAGTAATTATTGATAAGAACTTAGTAATGCCATCTTAAATTTTTTTGTGTGTGTTTTTTTGATTTCTTCATTACTTTCTTGCTGTCTTTGTGAACTGATGGTTTTCTGTGGTGGTATGCTTTGACTCCTTTCTCTTTATCTTTTGTGTATCTACTGTAGGTGTTTGCTTTGTGGTAACCATGAGCCTTGCATAAAGCATATTATGGATATAACATCCTATTGCAAGCTGATGACAACTTAACTTTGATTGCATACAAAAAACTACTCTTTTTTACTGCTTCCTGTATTTCATATTTAGAGGTCATTTTTATTTATATTGTGATCACTTAATAAATTATTGTAGGTATAATTTTGTATAATTGTGTTTTATGTGTTCTTTAACTTTTATGCTCTAGTTAAGTGATTAGCACTACCATATTATAATATTGGAATATTCTGAATTTGACAATATATTTGCCTTTACAGTATGTTTTATATGTTCTTATGTTTTCATATTACTTATTAGCATCCTTTCTTTTCAGCTTAAAGAATATGTTTCAGCATTTCTTGTTTGGCAGGTGTAGTGGTAATGAACTCCCTCAGCTTTTTTGGTCTGAGAAAGTCTTTATGTCTCCTTCATCTCTGAAGGAGATCTTTCCCAGTTGTCCTTTGTTAAGTGTTTTTTGTTCATAGTTCATTTCTTTCCACAGTTTAAATATACCCATTCTCTCCTGGTTGCAAGTTTTCTGTTGAGAAGTCTCCTTGTAGCCTATAGTATGTGAGTATAGCCCTTGTATGTGAGTAATTTTTCTCTCTTACTACTTTCTATAAATAAGTTTTCTGCCACATTCTCCTCCCTCCTCTTTCTCTAATAGTGCATAGATAGCTTCTTTTAAATGATATTGCATAATTCACATAGGCTGTCTTCACCTGAAAAATTTTTTTTTCTTTTTGCTCCTCTGATGGGATAACTTCAATTGACTTTTCTTCAAGTTCACTGATTCTTCTGCTTTGTCAAGTCTGTTGTTGAAGCTCTCTATTAAATTTCTCCATTCAGGATTTCTGGTTTTTTTTTTTAAATGGTCTCTATTTTTTCATTGAATTTCTCTTTTTTTTTTCATGCATTTTTCTCCTAATCTCATTTAGTTATCCATCTGTGTTTTTTTGTCGGTCACCGATTTCTTTAAGAGAATTATTCTGATTCTTTTTCAGACAATTCATAGATTTCTGTTTCTCTGTGGTCAGTTGTTGGAGCTTATTAGTGTCCTCTGATCCTGAAAGTTTGCCCAATTCTTTGTGATCTTTTTATCTTTGAGCTGGTATCTGTGCATTTGATGAAGCTGTCTCTAGCCTTACACAGCAGTTGTTTGGGGCTACTGATGTGCTTCCCTGTCATGACTTAGTATCAGATGTGCTACACAGCTACCTGGCATCACCTGGCAGTTTTCCTGGTTGGGTGGGGCTGGACATGGTGGTCAGCAGTTGAATAGGACCTTGCTTTCCTCTGTGAGTGAGGCTCTAAAATGGATCCATGGCTAGGATAGGTTAATAGCTGGGGACTCATACCTGGAAAAACTGCCAATCATGTTACCCAGCCAGAAGGAAACACTAGGTCGATTCTGCAGATAAGCTGAGCCACTGTTTGGGAATCTCTGCTCAGGTATCACCTCCACCAAGAATGCAAAGTGTTCATTGCTGTGAGCCTCAGTCTCCCTTCTCCCATCTTTATCTGATTCCCAAAGTGATCCCTATGAGGCAATAAGTAAGTGGTTCTCCTGGTATATGTCCTGGAATGCTGGGAAAACTGGATGGCCAACCTTAGATCTCCTTTTTCCACCAAGGAATCTATAGGCCTAAGATTATCCACTTGGTGCAGTGCTGTGCTGGCCTGGGACATTTTAATTGTCTTCAATAAGAGATTTTTAAAACAAAATGCATAAAATTTGAATCTCAAAAATCCTTTATTGTTGTCATAGATTTTTACTTCTTTATATGTTGCAAATCCTACAAGTCCTTGTTTTTTTGCTTTAGATAGTCAATTACATTTAATAGAAGTTGAAAAAAGTAAGAAACAATGTATTTTATGTGTACACATGCATTTACCATTTCAGGTTCTTTTTTAATTCCTTGCTGTAGATCCATCTATTATGTTCATTCTGCCTGAAAAACTTCCATTAGTATTTCTTATAATGCAGTTGTCCTGACAACTTATTCTTTTACCTTTTCTTTGTCTGAAATTTTAAAAATTTACCTATACTTTTGAAAGATATTTACATTGACTTAAAATTCTCCATTGGCAGTTTTTTTTTTCTTTTTTGAGCAATGGCACTTGAAATATCAAAGAACATGGTGCTTCATGATGACCATATGGAATTTAATGATGGTGAATGGTGAAATACCTAAACAAGAACTTGTAAAATGAAACTGGTGAGGTAGACAAGAAGTAGATGGCAGATTGCTGTGTATACATAGTAAGGAGCTTACATGTTATCTCTGGACAATGGAAAGCCACTGAGTAATTCTGAACAGAGACGGCATGATAAGATTTTCATTTCAGATGGATCACTCTAGAAGAATATGGGTATGACTTTCACATAGGAAACCATGTAGCTGCAGTTGTCCAAATTAATACTACTCATTATTTGGTGTTGGGGGGGGTTGCCATGTTCCAGCATCTGTTAAACACAATGGCTGCACACAATAATAAATATTTTCCCCACTATACAGGTGAATTAATTGAGACACAGCAACATTAAATGGTTAAGCCCTCTGGCTCTAGGATGGCTCCTAAACCTTTCTGCTGTATAAATTAGGGATAATGATGATTGGAACTAGGATGGTGGCATTTAGATGGATTAAAGACATGTTGAAGAGATAAAATTAGCAGGATTTGATGACAGAGGGAAAGCTGAGGGTTAGTCTCATCTTTCTACCTTAGAGGGACGCTGGTCACATCAGTACCACCCAGTTGAAATAAAGATGGAACCCATTTAATTGAAGAAGTAATAAGTTCAGTTTTTTATATGTTTAAATTGAGATGACTGTAGGATATCTAAGTGGAAATATACAGAAAGAAATTACAAGGTTAAAATTAATAAGATAGGTGTAGGCTGCATATAAAAATTTGGGAATCATCCATAAAGGTAAGGCTCTAGAGAACTGGCATAAATCAAAAAGGCAGAGGGCTCAGAACTGCATACATAAAACCTTGTTATATTTTAAAGTTTAAGAATTGCTGTAAGTTGAGAAAATTGTTCCTCTACTCTAAGAATCAAGGAATAGTGATTTCCTTAATGTATCCTATCTCTTATTTTATTACAGTTGTAAAACATATAGCTTATGTAAATAAGAAAATACTTTATGACTTTGATAAAAAGGATGTATTATCAACACAGGCTAAAATATTTCAGTTTTGAAGTTTGATATATCATGAATCTAGTCATTGTGATGTAATTTATTTTTAACCCTTTATAAAAGTTATTTCTAAGTTTAGCATTACATGATTCTTAAGTCAGTAGTCTTATATTAAAAAAATCTGTGTTCAATGAAACAATACAGTTTTAGTGCATCTTATTAAAAGCATGAAAGATTTGCATGTGTGGAGGTTAACAGAAGAGAGAAACAACATGCAAGTTTTGTTCATTTTGGTTTCATGTTCTGAAGAGAACTTTTATAGTAAATCTTATTTGTTTCATTATTTGAGTAAGTACAAAATTGTCTATTCTTTTTATCAAAGATCAGTTCACTATATTTGTGTGGATCTATTTCTGGGTTCTCTACTGTGTTCCCTTGGTCTAAGTGTCTCTTCTTTTGCCAATACTACACTGTCCTAATTACTGTAGCTTTATAGTAAGTATTGAAATTGCTAGTGTGAGTTTTCCAACTTCATTTTCTTCAATAGTGTGTTGGCTTTTCTAGACCTTCTGCCTTTACATATAAACTTTAGAATCAGTTTTTCAATAACTGCAAAATAGCTTGCTGGAATTTTAATTAGGGTTTAATTTAACCTGGAGATCAAGGTGGAAAAATTGACATCTTCAGTATTCAGTATCAATACTCAGTATCAACAATATTGAGTGTTCCAATTCATGAACACAGAATATCTCTCCATATATTTAGATCTTTGTTTCTTTTTCTTCAGAATTGTGTTGTTTTTTGTATATGAATCTTCCACATATTTTGTGAGATATGTAGCTAATATCTTTTTTGGTGCTATTGTAAACTATGCTTTAAACTTGTAATTCCAATTATTCTTTGCTAGTATATTGAGAAGCAATTGACTTTTATACATGACCTTACTTTCTGAGACCTTTCTGATTCATTCCAGAAGTTTTTTGGTCTGTTTGGAATTTTCTGATGAGGCAGTTGTCATCTGTGAATGAAGACAGTTTTATTTCTTTCTTCCCAATCTCTATAACTTTAAAAAAAGTTCATTCATTCATTCACTCATTTATTTTTGTCTTGCTGCACAAGCTAAGATTTTCAGTATGATGTTGAATAGAAATAGTGAGAAGATAGGACTTCCTTGAAAGTTCTCAGTCTTAGAATGAAAGTATCTAGTTTCTCACCATTAAATGTAACTATAGTGTTTCTTCCTAGATATTATTAATGAAGTTAAGGAAATTGCCTTGCATACCGAGAGTTTTAGTATGAATAGGAGTTGGATTTTGTCAAATGGTTTTTCTGCATTAATTTTTGGATTATTTGATTTTTCTTCTTTACCCTGCTGATGTGATAGAATACATTGGTTGATTTTTGAACGTTAAACTAGCTTTAAATACCTGAAATAAATCCCACATGCTCTTAGTATATAATTCTTTTTATACATTGTTGGATTTGACTTGCTAATATTTTGTTAAAGATTGTTGCATGAGAGATATTTGTCTTTATTTTCCTTTCTTGTTTAATATCTGTCTTCCTAGAATGAGTTATGAAGTACTCTCTCTGCTTTTATTTTATGGAAAACATTGTGGAAAATTGGAATAGTATCTTCCTTAAATGTTTGATATAGTTCATCAGTGAAATCATCTGGCTCTGGTGTTTTCTATTTTGGCAGGTTATAAATTATTTAATTTCTCTATATGCTGTGTGAATTTTGGTAGTTTGTGTCTTTTTTTGTGTATATATATATATATATTTGTTGAAGTATATTCAGTTTACAATGTTGTGTCAATTTCTGATGTACAGCACAATCCTTTAGTCATACATGAACATACATATATCCATTTTCATATTCTTTTTCACCATAAGTTACTATAAGTTATCGAATATAGTTCCCTGCACTATACAGTATGAACTTGTTGTTTATCTATTCTATATATATCAGTTATTATTTGCAAATCTTTAACTCCCAATTTAACCCTCCTACCCCACTCCCCCTGTAACCATAAGTTTGTTCTCTATGTCTGAGCGTCTGTTTCTGTTTTGCAATTAAGTTCATTTGTCTTTTTTTTTTTCAGATTCCACATATAAGTTGATGTCATATGATATTTTTCTTTCTCTTTCTGGCTTATTTCACTTAGAATGACAATCTCCTGGTCCATCCATGTTGCTCAAATGACATTATTTTATTCTTTTCTTATGGCTGAGAAGTATTCCATTGTATAAATATATCACACAGCTTCTTTATCCAGCCGTCTGTTGGTCGTTTGTGTCTTTCAAGGAATTAGTCCATTTCAGCTAAGTCATCCAATTTGTTAGCATAATATTCTTTTATTATTGTTTTTCTATGTCTAAGGGATCAGCAGTGATAACCCACATTTCGGATGTTAGTAATATGTGTCCTCTCTCTGTTTTAGTTGCTTATCTTGGCTAGAGATTTATCAATTTTATTGAGATATTCAAAGAATCAGCTTTGGTTTCTGAATTGTTTTCCTGTTTGCAATTTCTTTGATTTCTATTCTCATTTAGATTATCTTTTTTTTCTGCTTGTCTTAGGTTTAAATTGGTCTTCTTTCTTTATTTCCTAAGTGGAAATTTAGAAGATTGATTTTATCTTTCTTCTTTTTAAACATATGCATTCATTGCTATACATTTCTTTCTGAGAACTGCTTTTGCAAAAGCATCCCACAAGTTTTGATAAGTTGTATTTTCCTTTTCATTTAGTTCAAATTATTTTTTAAATTTCTCTTGAAACTTCTTCTTTGACATGTGTTGTTTAGAAGTGTGTTCTTTAACCTCCAAATATTTTGAGATTTTCAACCATCTTTATGTTATTGATTTCTAGTTGAATTCCACTGTGATCTAAGCACATATTTTGTATGATTCCTATTCTTTTAAATCTTTTATTAAGGTGGCCTAGAGTATGGTCTATCTTGGTGAATATTCCCTGCAAGCTTGAGAAGGATATGTATTGTATACTTGTTATATGGAGTATTCTATAAATGTCATTTGGATCAAGTTGATTGATAGTGCTGTTCAGGTCAACTATAATCCTTACTGATTTTTTTTCCTGCTTGATCTATGTATTACTGAAGAAGGGGTATAGAAGTCCCCAATTATAATTGTGGATTTGTGTATTTCCCCAAGCATTTCTATCAGGTTTTCACTCATATATTTTGACATCGTTGTTAAATGCATACACTCTAAGTTTTTTGTCTCCTTAGAAAATTAGCTTCTTTATTGTTATAAAACTAATTCTTTATCCAGAAAAATTTCCCTTTCTAAAGGCTTTGTCTGAAATTGATACAGCTACTCCAGCTTTTTTTTGATTCATGTTAGCATGGCATACCTTTTCCAATCCATGTCTTACTTTCAGCCTAGCTGAGTCTTTATATTTATAGTGGATTTCTTATATTCAACATATAGTTGGCTTTTGTATTTTTATTCTTCTGATAATTGATGTCTTTTAATTGATGTATGTAGACTATTCGTATTTAAAGTGATTATTGATATAGTTGAATTAGTATCTACCATGTTTATAACTGTTTTTGTTGCATTTTGTTTCTTTTCCTTCGCTTTTTCTCCCTTCTCTATTTTTAATTGAACATTTTATATGATTCCATTTTATCTCTTCTCATAGCTCATCAGTTAGTGATACTTCTTTTAAAAATTTTAGTGGTTGCTCTTGAGTTTTACTATAACATTTTTACCTTAAATATATTTAATAGTGTAGATACATATATAAATGATTATATATTTATAAAATTTATATATAATAATATATAAAATTTATATATGATCTATGTCCACCTTCTAATAGCAGTATCCTCCCTCATGTTTATTATAGGTGCCTTATGGCAGCATACTTTCTCAATTTCTTATTCATGTCTCTGTGACATTGCTGTACTTCATTTCACTTAACCATTTATTATAATTACCAATATATTGTTATTATTTTTAACAGTTATCTTTTATATTAAGAAGAATAAGAAAAATATATTTTATTTTTGCTTTATTTATTCCTTTTCTGATGCCTTGCTTTTCTTTATGTAGGTCCAAGTTTCTCACCAATATAATTTTACTTTTCCCTGAAGAACTTCTTTTAACGTTTCTTTCAGTACATGTCTGCTGATAATAACTTTCCTCAGTTTTTGTTTGTTTGGGAAAGTATTTATTTATCCTTCATTTTTGAAGAATAATTTTACTGGGTATAGAATTTGCATGGTGTCTGATCAAAAATTGCTGTTATTCCTCCCCTTGTTTGTTTTAAGATTTTAACATTTTCTTCTTTTAAGATTTTCTTTGTGGCTTCCATAGTTTGAACTGATATACATAGGTGTAGGGGTTTTTTTGGCATTTTTCCTGGTATTCTCTGAGCTTCCTAGGTCTGTGATTTGGTCTGTTGTTAATTTTGGGAAATGCTTGGCTATTATTACTTCAAATATTTGTTCTGCTCCATTCTTTCTGTTTTCTATTTGTAGTATTCAAATTACATATATATTATACTCTCAGATATTGTCTCAGAGTTCATGAATGTTTTATTCTATTTTGAGGGGGTTCTTTTCTTTTTCTTTCTTTTTTCTCTTTGCCTGTCAATTTGGGAAGGTTCTATTGTCCTGTCATCAAGCTCACTGATTCTTTCCTTAGTGAACACAGTCTCTTGTTTGATATCTGAACCTAGTTTTGATGCTTGTTTTGTCTCTTTTAACTGTGTTTCAGCATGTCTTGCCATTTTTTATTTAAAGCCAGACATGACGTATTGGGTATTAGGAACAGAGGTAAATAGACCTTTAATATAAGCTAATAGGCATTCTGTCAGTAACTGTTAATGAATGAATGAATGAATGAATGATGAATGTTTGTATTGTAAGGTCTAACTCTAAAATGAAAGTTGTGGTTCTTTTAAGGTTTTATGCCCTTTGGAAGAAGCAAACGAACTTTTTCTTTTCTGCTATGGAAATATTTTTAGTCAATTTTACATTGACAGTTGATTAAGGTTTAGAGCTGTATAGTGTGACATTGATATTTACCCACACTAGTGGTACCATACATAATATTATTTCTTATTTCTTTCCATTAATATTAGATTTATTAATCCACTACAAAATTTTATATATTTCATATTAGAACAGATTGTTTTTATTATTAAAATACTACTTCATTACTATCTTTTAATAAATATTGCCTTTTGGTCAGGTCAAGGACAATGCCAAAATTATGTTACCTATCTGTACACACACATATATGCACATACATACACATACATGTGTATGTTACATATACAATATGCATTTTCATATATAGGCAGTCACATATGCAGCCATGTTCCTATAGTAGATAAAGCAAGTGTTTTTTAAAAAACAACTGTTTTTTACAAAAGTTATTACAATAAAGTCTGACAATTAAATTATTTCAGTCATTAACTATTTCCCATGATATGCAGTAATGACCAAAAAAATAATCAAAATGAGGTAATTACTGAATTAAGTATCTGAATTACAGAATGAAGTAAGTGTACAGATGGATGTATGTGTTGTAGAAATAATAAACCTACTAAAGTAGAATTTAATTACTATCATCTTTAGGAACTTTGATAAGGCATTCCTTTCATTTTGCTGGAAAAAATAGAAATGAATTCGTAGGCAGACACCATTGTATTTGGTGATATGAATTTCAGCTACCAGAAACTAATTCAGTTTCATTTTACCCATAGTACAAAAAAGATTATAATAGCAGAAGTTTCCCTGTTCAAACTATCTTACATACTTTTGCTATGGTTTCCTTATCTTCCCTGTCTCTTTCCTATACACACACACACAGAAATGCACGTACGTGCATATACCACATCCAAAATATTAGCATATCTCAAATAGCTTGTTTCCTCTGGTCCCTGGCATCTTTGCAGTTAGATGAATGGAAAAAAGTGTAAAGTAGTAGTAGAAAAGTTGTAAATGGATTACAGGGAATTCATTGGCTTTGGAAACCTAACTTTCAAGTCAGAAATATTTATACTGACACCGCTTTTTACACATGTGGAAAGAGTCTAGGTCCTAGATTTTGCTAGGCATCCCCCCTCATTAAATATCTTTCTAAATAAGTTCAGAATCTTGAGTTCACTTAGTTTAGTAAATTGTATATGAAGCCCAAAAGTAGAATTGAGTTCCAAACTCTGTTTCAGAAAACACATGAACAAATTGTAATAACTATCCTAGTGGGTAACTATTAAATCTAAAATGTTTGCCAGATGTGGGTGTAGAAGTTCCTGAATACATCCTTTAAATTTCATCTTTGCTTTTTTATAACAAGTGATTCATTACCAAGATCAGTTATGAATAAGAACATATCAAAGAGATTATAAATGGAAAATAATTGTAAAGAAACATGTCCCTTTGTTCTTTTGTATTTTTCTACTACAATGAGAAAACTTTAGTTTTCAGATTTTATGGCTGTCACAACTTAAAACTGTATCTCATCACTTCTTGAAGAGAAATTTAATCATATTTTAAAAACATTAGGAAACTATTCTTTAATTTTGCAATTGTATATCTGTTATCTTTTTGAAGAAGTGAGTGATCTTTTATTTATTTTTTTCTTTTAGTGGCAAAGTTTAAAAGTACATGCTTAATGTACTAGTTATCATTGAACAAAATGCAATACAGGGCTTAAAGTACCATAGTTATCTAACAAAAACAATGATGTTGGTACATTAGCCATATGGTAAAATTAAGATTGCTTAGACATAAAAATTGAATTAAGCATTTTAAGACTTTCCTTACCTATACAGATTTTCTGTTAGATTTGAAAACATTTGTTATATTGTAAAAAGAAATACAGACTAAATGCATATTTAAAAAAATTTACAAAGTAAATGCATATGTTATACTCAGTAGTTTACATTTACTCTATTTTAGTTTTACAAGTCTTCCAAAAGAACTAGTAAGAACTGTGTACCAAAATCAAGGGAGTAAGCTATTATTTTGTGGTACAACATACAGTATGTTACTTTTTCAGTGTTAAGTGGTCATATAATATATGGTGAAATGGCGTCAAATATAATTACAAATGAGCTGTCTCTTATATATCCTAAAAAATAAAAAGATATAAGAAATTCTCTCCTTAGATATATATATATATCTCCTTATCTATCTACCTATCTATATATCTATGTGTTTATTTCAAATCTAACAGAAAATCTTACACTTAAACTTTTAATCCATTTGAGTTTATTTATTTTTTAAACTTTTTTTGGGGTGAGGGGTTATTAGGTTTACTTATTTATTTATTTTTAGAGGAGGCACTGGGGATTGAACTCAGAACCTTGTGTATGCTAAACATGCATTCTACCACTTCAGCTATACCCTCCCTGCAAGTTTATTTTTGTATATGGTGTTACAGAATGTTCTGTTTTCATTCTTTTACATGTAGCTTTCCAGTTTTCCCGGCACTACTTGTTGAAGAGACTGTCTTTTCTCCATTGTATATTCTTGCCTCCTTTGTCATAGATTAATTGACCACAGGTGTGTGGTTTTGCTTCTGGGCTTTCTATCTTGTTCCATTGGTCAATATGTCTATTTTTGTGCCATTACCTCACTGTTTTGATTACTGTAGCTTTGTTGTATAGTCAGGCAGCATAATTCCTCCAGCACTGTCCTTCTTCCTCAAGATTGTTTTGGCTGTTCAGAGTCTTCTATGTTTCTTTACAAATTTTTAAAATTATTTGTTCTAGTTCTGTGAGAAATGCCATTGATATTTTGATAGGGATTGCATTGAATATGTAGTATAGCCTAGGGTAGTATGGTCATTTTAACAATATTAATTCTTCCAATCCAAGAATACAGTATGTCTTTCCATCTGTTTGTGTTATCTTCAGTTTCTTTCATCAGTGTCTTATAGTTTTTGGAGTACAGGTCTTATGCCTCCTTCGGTAGGCATATTCCTCGGTATTTTATTCTTTTTGATGCAGTGGTAAATGGGATTGTTTCTTTAATTTCTCTTTATGTTGCTTCATTGTTAGTGTATAGAAATGCAACAGATTTCTGTATATTAATTTTGTATCCTGTAAATTTACCAATTCATTGATGAGCTCTAGTAAGTTTTCTGGTGGTGTCTTTAGGAATTTCTATGTATATGCAAACAGTGAGAATTTTATTTCTTCCTTTCCAATTTTAGTTTCCTTTATTTCTTTTCATTCTCTAATTGCTATGTCTAGGACATCCAAAATAATGTTGAGTAAAATTGGTGAGAGTGGACATCCTTGTCTTGTTCCTGATCTTAGAGGAAATGTGTTCAGCTTTTTACCATTGAGTATGTTAGCTGTGGGTTTGTTATAAATGGCTTTTATTATGTCAAGCTATGTTCCCTCTATGCCCACTTTCAGGAGAGTTTTTATCATAAATGGATGCTGAATTTTATAAAAAAAAAAAAACTTTTTCTGCATCTATTAAGATGATCATTTGGTTTTTATTCTTCAATTTATTAATATGGCATATAACATTGATTGATTTACAGATATTGCAAAATCCTTGCATCCCTGGGATAAATCCCACTTGATAATGGTGTTTGATCTTTTTAATGTGTTGCTGGATTTGGTTTGCTAGTATTTTGTTGAGGATTTTTGCATCTATGTTCATCCATGATCCTGGCCTGTAATTTTCTATTTTTATGATATCTTTGTCTAGTTTTTGTATCAGAGTAATGCTGGCTTCATAGGATGAATTCAGAAGTGTTCCTTTCTCTGCAATTTTTTGAGATAGTTTCAGAAAGATAGGTGTTAACCATTTCCTAAATGTTTGGTAGATTTCACCCATGAAGCCATCTGGCCCTGGACCTTTGTTTTTTGGGGAGTCTTTAAATTACTGATTCAGTTTCATTACTGGTAATTGGTCTGTTCATTTTCTATTTCTTCCTGGTTCAGTCTTGGGAGATTGTACTTTTCTAAGAATTTGTCCATTTCTTTTAGGTTGTTCATTTTATTGCTGTATCCTGTTTGCAGTAGTAACTTATGATACTTTGTATTTCTGTGGTGTCAGTTGTAACTTCTCCTTTTTCATTTCTGATTTTATTGATTTGGTCCCTCTCCCTTTTTTTCTTGATGAGTTGAGCTAAAGATTTACCAATTTTATTTTTTCAAAGAACCAGCTTTTAATTTCATTGATCTTTTCTAATTTTTTTTTTTTTTTTTTTGGTCTCTATTTCATTTATTTCTCCTCTGGTATTTATGACTTCTTTCTACTAACTTTGGGTTTTGTTTTTTCTCTTTCTCCAGTTGAGTTGGGTGTAAGGTTAGGTCGTTTATTTGAGATGTTTCTTGTTTCCTGTGTAAGCTTGTATCACTATAAACTTTCCTCGTAAAACTGCTTTTCCTGTATCCCATAGGTTTTGGATCATTGTGTTTTCATTTTCATTTGTCTCATATTTTTTAATTTCCTCTTTAATTTCTTCAGTGTTCTATTGGTTGTTTGGTAGCACATTGTTTAAACTCCATGTATTTGCATGTTTATTTTTTTGCAGTTTTTTTTTTTCTTGTAGTTAATTTCTAGTCTCATAGTATTGTTGTCAGAAAAGATGTTTGATATGATTTCAATTTTCTTAAATTTACTGAGGCTTGTTTTCTGGCCTGGCATGTGATCTATCCTGGAGGGTGTTTCATGTGCGCTTGAAAAGAATGTGCGTTATATTGCTTTCAGTTAGAATTCTCTATATATATCAATTAAATCCATTTAGTCTAATGTGTTACTTAAGGCCTGTGCTTCCTTATTGATTTTCTGTCTAGGTGATCTGTCCATTGATGTAAGTGGAGTGTTAAAGTCCCCTACTATTATTGTGTCCCAACAGTGTACTCCCCTCCAATCAACCAAGCTGTAAGCTCTTGGGCTTCCCGCTAAGAGAGCAGCTTTGGTCCTTCTGTTGCAGCAGGCTGACTATGTTGGTGGTCTGGTAGGTTTCAGTGGCCCCTAGCCCAGTTAGTTAGTTGATAGGCCATGCCTTGTGTGGATGCTGCTGGCTACTGTCTAGTGGGGCCTGGTCGTGAAGCAACTGGCTGCAGAACCCTATGAGACCCAGAGCTAGTGCTGGCTCACTGGTGTGTGGAATCAGGGTCCCAAAGACTCTGGGGCTGTTGCCTGCCCACCAGCAGGTAAAGCCAAATCCTAGGGTTAGTGTTGGACTGCTGGCAAGAAGAGCTGGTTCCTAGAGTCTGGCTGCAGGGCCCAGGGATCCCAGAGCTTGTTTCAGATTACTAGGGTAGAGGTGTTCTTGACATAGCTGTGTTTGGGGCCCAGCTGGTCCAGGGTAGGGTCTTGTGAGCTGTGAGTGGGCTGGATTTACAGGCTGTTGTATCATAATTTTCTTGCATCTGTTGTCTGCCTTCTGGTGGGTGAGGCTGGACTAGAGGCTAGTGCAGGCTTCCTGGAAAGCAAGGCTTATACCTGCCAGCTGGTGAATAGAGCTGGGTCTTAACCGTCTGGTGGGTAGGGTTGTGTTTAGCAGCAGTTGGTGGCTCAGGAAGTCTTTAAGTAGTCTCTCTGCTGATGTGTGGGGCTGTGTCCCTGCTCATTTAGTTGTTTGGCCTGAGACGTCCTAGCACTGGCACCAACAGGTTGTTGGGTGGGACCAGGTCATGATGCTAATGACTCAAGATGGCAGCTGCCGACAGCAGTGTTCACATGGTAGAATGTTCTCAAATATGGCTGCCACCATGTCTGTGTCCCCAGGTTGTGCCACAGCCACCCCCGACCTCTCCAGGAGACTCTCCATGACTAGTGGATGGGTCTAGCCCAGGCTCCTATCAAATTACTTCTTTTTCCCTGAGTCTTGGTGCATGTGAGATTTTGTGTGCACACTTTTAGGGTGATGTCTCTATTTCCCTCAGTCCTGTGGGACTTCCCAAATTAAATACTGGCTTGTCTTCAAAGTCAAGCACTCTGTTGGATTTTCTTCTTGGTATAGGATACCCAGGCTGGGGAGCCTGATGTAAGACTCAGAACTCTGACTTTTCTGGGAGAATCTCTGCAATATAATTATTCTCCAGTTTGTGATTTTCTCACTCAGAGGGTATAGGATTTGATTATATCCCAAGTTTGCCCCTCCTACCTGTCTCGTTGTTCCTTCTTTATGCCTTTAGTTGTAGAAGATCTTTTCTGGTATGTTCCTGTCTTTTATATCACTGGTTGTTCTGCAGATGACTGTGATATTGGTGTGCTCATGAGAGGAAGTGAACTCAGGGTCTTTCTACTCCACCATCTTGTCTGCTCCCCCCCAATTTTCCATCTCTTGGTCAGTTGCTTCAAGAACATCTTCTGAATCACACAGTTCGTTTTTTGTTTTTTGTTTTTTTTTTGTATTCTTCTTTTCTTCATTTTATTGAGATATAATTGACACATAGCATTGTATAAGATTAAGTTATACAGCATAATGGTATGACATATACATCATGAAACAATCATCACAATAGGTTTAGTAAATTTCCATCATTTCATATCGGTACAAAATTAAAGAAATAGAAAAATCTTTGTGTGTGATGAGAACTCTTAGGATTTACTCTCTTAGCAGCTTCCATATATAACATATAGCAGTGTTAATTATATTTATCATGTTGCTACATCCCCTAGTACTTATTTATCTTATAACTGGAAATTTGTATCTTTTGACCACCTTCATCCATTTTTCCCTGCCCTTCCCTCTACCTTTGGTAACCACAAATCTGATCTCTTCTTCTATAATTTTGTTTTTGAAGTGTGATTGACCTCCAATACTATGTTAGTTCCTGTTATACAACATAGTTATTTGGTATTTCTATATATCCCAAAATGATCACCACAATAAGTCTAGTTATGATATGTCACCATACAAAGATATTACATAATTATTGACTATGTTCTCCATACTGTACATTTCATACCCATTTCAAACTCATTTATTTTGCAGCTGGAAGTCTACCTGTAAGCCAAAAAAAAAAAAAAAAAGCAAAACTACTAGGCTGAGGTTATGTAGTGTTCATGGTATATCTTTATGAGGGAAAGTAAGAAAAACACAAATTTTTAGATTTAGATATAAAAGAATCAAAACCATTTACCTACAGGACTTTTTGATAATAGGTACAAGTGCCTTTTAGAAGTTCAGTAACTTTTACTTATCTTTTTCTTTGATAAATCTGCTCTTCTTCAAGTATTATTAATTCTACAGAAAAAAATTAATATATTCCATTTTGCTTGTTAATTCCAACAGTGTTGTCATATACTATTTTCTATTTCAGAGGCACAGATTTAGTCTGTAAAATAGGTTAAATAGGCTTATGTAAGTTATCCTGGACATATAGTAATAATTTATACCATTATTTGTGAATTAAAATGTTTAAAGGTCCCAAAAATTAGCTTCAGAACTATAAAACTGTCATTTTACAAAGCCGAGTTAGCTATCTTATATAATTGGTCTGAAAGGAAAATTTAATTGCTGAGTTTTAGAACAAAGTATTCTTTATATATTCAGATACATGTAATTAACTATATAGAGATTTTCTTTTAAAATGTTTTACTTTGAAATATTCTGTGTGTGTGTCTATGTGTGTGTGTATTGTAACAGACATCCATGTGCACACTATTCAGATTTAACAAATGTTAATATTGTTCCATTTTTATTTCATACCTTTTATTATTGTTATTTTCAAAGATTCCCTGTGTGAGGACATGTTGCTTTAATTACTTTAGTTTTAAGACAGATACTGAGGTTATCCCCTCCTTCTTCAACACCCTCTTGGTTTTTTCCTGAGCCTTTACTTTCCTATGTTAATTTTGGAATCTGAATGTCAGTTTCCATAAAAAATATCTGATAGAGTTTTAATTAGCCTTTTTATTAAAATAGCATTGATAAGTTAACAGGCAATTTTTATGATTCCTGATTGTTTCTCCATGCACTGAATGAACATCTGTACTCACATGAGGTGAAGTCAAGAACCTTGGTTGAGCTTTGGAGAGAAGGACCATCCAGGGAGTACTATGCCCCACAGAAGAGAAACTTTGCTGGATAGGGTAGGTGATGAAATCAGGCCAAATGAATAGAGTGCCTTTTTTTTCCCCCTCTAATGACATAGTTGCAGTTCTTAAGATTCTATGTTATTTAAAATTATGTTTAAAAATATTATTTGCATATGAAAAAATTGATTAGAAACCAGATTGTCAACTCATTATTTCAAAATCATTTTTCCTACAGAAATTAAACTACTGAAGTTTTTGATCAAGCCTGACAAACAAACCTAATCACATCAACTTTTTCCTTTTAACAACACACCATAGCTATTGTCTTTTCTGTCTCATTGGCCTTGACCTTATATTTCTGCTGAGAGCACAATGCTTAAGCATCAGTAGTTCTTAACAAAAGCACACAAAACCATGGGTAAAATAACACTTGAATAAAGCAACTCGAATAAATCAACTATGTGTTCCTATGCTACAGTCATAAGCTTTTGTTTTCTAAATTGGACTAGTTCCCAATACACCCTGCTGTATAACCAACAGGAGTCTATTTAAATTATGGTAACTAATTAAGCACATTATATCCAACTCATGTTGTGAGAACTTTACTAGTTTAGTCTGCCAGCAGTGTTTAGATAAAAATTCAGTCAGGAAATTGTCAATATCAGGGAAGTCCTGTGGATTTCTATAAGTGTGTATCATAGAGGGTGAAGCATAAGGCAACCTGAGTTACATACCTAGGGCTTTTATACCCCGAAGCCAAATTAAATCCCTCCTCAAAAAGAAGTGGAATACTGGTCAGGGTCTCAGAATTTCAGGAGCAAGTGAAATAAACAAGGATATCAGGTGTAAGATAGTGTTTTTTTCCACAAGGAATAGGACCAGAGCCCAACAACTACAGTTACCTCAAAAACTGGAACTGAACTGGACAACATGCCATATTTGATGCTGTTCCACAAGTCTATTGGCTTCAGTCTCTTTAAATTCTCCCTAACAGTGAATAAAATGGGTCCCAGAACCCATAAGCAGAGTTGAGCATTCCTGTACTTATGAGTTACATAACTCTAGTTACAGTCATTGCAAGAAGTGCAGAAAAAAAGTGAAGTTCATTGTGGTGAATATGGAGTGTCAGATTCTATGTAGTCCATGCTTAATCAGAGAATGTTTATTGGATCTGCATTTTAACCTTGTGAGTCCCCTCAGTTTATGCGAGTTAAATGTCAGCTGTAGATTTTTCGTTCACTAAGCCTCTAAGTCATCATCCCCAATTATTAAACTCTGATCATATGCTTCGGATTGTGAATCAAAAAAAATATTAAAAAATACTTTCTGCTTGGTGAAGTAACATGTGAAAATGGATCCCTGTGTCAAGCCATACATAACCTCAGGATTTATTATTAACAGTCACTTTGGAAGACAGTTTGACATTTTCTTATAAAACTAAATATACTCTTACCATAGGACCCAACAATACCTAAATGTGAAAATCAAACTATTAAAGGTTTTAGAACACATTGTAGAGGTAAATCCCCATGACCTTGGGGTAAAGAAGGATTTTTTTTAAAATAAGACATAAAGATCACTAATCATGAAGTATATGGTTAGCAAGTTTAACTACATTAAAATTGTAAACTTAATCAAAAGATACCGTAAAATGAGAAGATAGGACACAGCATAGGAAAAGATGTTTGCAGCTGATATAGTTGATATAAGGAATTCTTACCACATAAATGTACAAGGTACTTGAACATTTTACAAAGGAAGAAATCCAAATGGTCGATATATGTATATATATAAAGATATTCAACCTGATTAACAATCAGGAAAATGTAAATTATATCCATCATGCTCAGTCTGACAATACCAGATATTGGTGAAAATGTGATACAACTGGAATTCTTATACTACAGGTGAGATTGGTGCAACCACTTTGAAAATCTGTTAGATATTATCTAGTAAAGTTGAAATTTTATATAACTCATGACCCAATAATTTATTTTCTACATATATCCTAGAGCAGTGATTCTCAAATTGTGGTCCATAGACCCTGGGATTCTCAAAGAACTTTCAGATTAAAACTATTTTCATAATAATACTAAGACTTAACTTGCCTTAAAAAGAAAACTATTGATGTTTATACTGATTGTGCAAAAGCAATGGTGGGTATGTACTGGCACTTTAGCATAAGTCAAGGCAACCATATTAATAGTCGTATTTTTTCCCCATCTTGCCAGTTTCACTTAAGAATGATGAAGCAGAAAGATTATTGACTTTATTGAATCATGATCCTTAAGTACATCTTTTATCAAATCATCTATATTACAAAATGGAAAGTATGTAAAGCACTTTTTGCTCCATATCTTAGTCTAATGGTTGTCATAATGAAAAACACTTGTACAATTGTTTGAAATGAACTAGCTGCTTTTTTCCTGGAACACACTTTTTATTTAAAAGAACAAATGAGAATCTATGGGTAGTTGACAGAAATACACTTGAAAAGTGAACAGATGAGCTTATTATTCAAGGAAAACAACTGACACTGTATATTGCCAGTGATTAAACTGGAACTTGTGAGCAAAAGTTCAAATTTAGGAAAAGTTCTGTCAGTATGAGCTTGACAGTTTCCTAATACTTAAAGACTTTTCCAATGAGATTGGTGATATTAATGAAATGGGACAACAAAAGATCATTGATAATGGTTTCAGAACCCACACTGCAGCTAACCTTTTAAAAATAAACTACTAGTTGTCAAGTTTTATTGTAGTATTAAAAAATTCACAATTATCTGAAAGGGCTGTGAAAATACTCTTCCCTTTCCAACTGTATATAAGTGTGACTCCGTATTTTCATCATATACTTTAATCAAAACAAAAACCACCCTAGATTGAATGAAAAAGCAGGTATGAGAATCCAGCTGTCTTCTAGTAAGCCAGAAACTAAAGAGATTAGCAAAAATATAATTAAACAATATTACTCTTCTCACTGACATTATTTTATTTTTGAAGATTTTGAAAATTTAAATGGTTATTTATGGGTTTATTAACACTTTAAAAGAATTAATAACTTTTTAAATTTTCTCAATTTTAATTTTTAGTATGATAAATATCACTACATACAGCCTCGTAAACAAAAGTTCTTTGGGGTCATCAATATTTTTAAGAGTGAAAAGGATCCTGAAACCAAAAGTTTTAGAAGCTGTTCTAGAAGTACTCTTATATATATGACTATGAGTTATGTTTAAGAATGCTCATAGCAGCATTGTCCATAGTTGCCCCCTACTAGGAGCCACCCCCAAATCTTTCATCATAGAATAGATAATTAAATGGTATGTATATGAGGAAACCTATATAGCAGTGAAGATGGGTTATGTATATAGCTAGACAGCTCAGCACAGATAACAGTTTCTAACAAGTTGTTGAATAAAGGAAGCAAGTTATCAAAGACTGTATACAATGTGATTCCACTTTTATAGATTTCAACATCAGGTAATATAGAGGTTTGGAGGTGCATAGGGAATGATTACCACAGAAATCAGGATAGTGGTTCTCAGAAGAGGAAGAATATAATTGTTAAGGCAAATATAAGAGTCAAGGATTTATTCTGAAAATGTTCTATTTCTTAAATTGGTAGAGATAACAGTTTTTATTTCCTTCAAGTTTTCTTATAGCAGTTTTTGTAAGAATGATTCATATGGCCTCTATTTCTTGAGTTCTTGTTCAAATGATTTTATACTCAGTTTTGGCTGGATGCACAAATCTTCCTAGGCACTACTTCATGGTATGTTGGTATTAAATATCACCATAGAGAAATCTGAGGTTAATCCAATTGTCTTACTATTACAGGTAATTTGTTCTTTTGCCCTGATTCCCCAGGATATATTTTATTTTTGATGTCCAGTAAGTTTACTAGGATTTGGCTCAGGGTGGATTCATCTGTGTCAGTTTTTCCTAGGACATAGAATAGTTCACATTTCATAAGATTTTAGCAGTTTTTATTTCCTACTAGTTTTCTTTTATCTTTTAAACCACTTTACTTTCTGTTTATTATTTTGATTCTTCTCTTTGGGGACAACAGTGATCCATATATTGGATTCCTTTGATCCTTTTAAACTCTTTGTCCAATTTCATTTTGCTTGCTCTTTTCATTTGTGAGGAATGTTTTTAGCAGTTGCCCTTTTTTTTCTTTCTTTTGCTACCTGAGCATGGCCTTTCTCCTGTGATGGTTTTATTCCCCCTTGCCTCCACCCTCCAAGGGATTTCCTCACAGTTCATGTTTTCATCTCTTCCCTGATTACTTGTATCTCTGCACTGAATTCTCATTTTTATAAAGTGATGGTTTCATCAAGTTTGTTCAACTTCATTTTTGTCCAATTATTATCTTTCCTGTAGCAACATTTTTTCCACTGAGTGCCCCTCATTCTAGTTGTATTTTCCTATTCTTTAAAAAAAAATCATTTAATACATTTATAGATGCACCTCTTATTCCTTTTGAATTACAGGTCTTTGAATGAGTTTGATTTTTCTAGGTGAACTGCTTGTTAGAAGGTTTATGTTGTGTAGGGGCCAGAACTACTTTCTCAGCAGATACTTGTTAGTGATATACAGTATTGTATATGATTCAAATTCAAATTCTTTAACACTACTGTATCTCTTTAAAAAGTACTGATAACGTACAATCTCTCTTTCACCTTTCCTCACTGACAGACTGATTCCTACAAATATGGTTTGTATGGCTCCCCAGTTAGGCCACTCTACTCTTCTGACAATTATAATGAGAGTGTATATTCCAACAGTTTGCACCCTTACTCTGTAGGAAACTACTGTTGGTTTTGTTCCTCAGATTGTTGCACTTAGCTTTGGAGAACATGCTTGGCTTGTTTTAGCTTTAGATCAGTTACTGTTGTCCCCTCTGTGTCTTTCTGCATTCCTCTCTGAGTTTTCTGTATTCAGCCATCCTCCCACATATATTATGATATTGTGGTTTATAGTTTTAGAAGTTTCCTACTTTTCAGTAAATATAGATTTTGAGTTTCTGTTTCTTATTTTTCTTATTGCTTTTTGGTGATGTCTTAGAGCAAAAAGGGGGAGAACTTTTTACTGAATAATATAGAAATAAGAATGTCCTTTAAACTTTTGAGATAGAATCAGAAATACTAAGATATGAGAAAGGAATCTCTGGTCTTTTACTTGTATCCACTGTGAGGTTCAGTTGAAAATCTTCAACTTACAATTTATTTTCCAGGAAAGAAACAAAACAAAAAGCTTACTTTGTTTTAATAGTTATTTATTTTTGAAATTTTGGGCTTCATTTCCTGAAAAATTAAGACTAATTTTGAAGCTTTTAGGATTACTTAGCTTTCCATAATTCGGTATGAAATCCTAATCAACTACAAACCTCTCACTGGATTTGAGATTTGATTTTACACTACTTTTAAGCTAACAAGTTAGCCTGTTACTTTTGCATGGATGCTAACAAAAGACATGAGATTCCTGGGTCAGAGACAAAGGACTTCATTAATTCAGCACAGCAAGCAGCATGAGCATCAGCATATTTATTTTGGTTCCTTTTGGCCCCAAATCTCATGTAGGCAATACAATACGGTTTGGATAAATGCCACACATTTAGTGGGTTTGCATCAAAGCTGAGAAACACTGAGCTTGGGCAATCTACTACTTTCATAGCAAGCAGTAAGTAAATCTGCTCTTGTCCAGGAGGAGATGTTACCTCATTTCTCAGAGTTATCTGGAGGAATGGCCTGGGTTAACAGCAGAGCTTGCAGGACTTGGCATGCTCAGCAAAACGTGGGAAAATCACAAGAGGCCTAAGGAAGACTGTCTCTCCCAATCTCCCTCTCTCTCTTAAGTCCTCCACAAGTGAGAATCGTTACCTGATCTGAAATGTTTTCTTAAATACATAAAACGAACCATGGAAGTATTCTCTTGTTACCACTGTTCACTTATCAGGGTGGACCCCAGGTTTACCAAACTCTCTTTTATTCTTTTTTTTTTTAATTATTATTTTTGAAACTCAAGAGCATAGACTTAGGAGTTTATATTATATTTAGCATCTATCTATTTATGTATCTATCTATCAGACATCTTTATCTTCATCTATCTATCTATCCTTTGTTCTTGGTACAACATCACTATCAGTCCCAGCAAGGAACCTTCTTGTTTAACATGTGTGTGTGTTATGTTTGTGTGTATATATTTTATTTGTTTGTTCATTTATTTAATTTCTATATTCCCATTCCCTACTTCCATGTCTTCCCTCCCAGATAGCTCATTTAATAAATATGATATGTATATTTGAATTCATATGTATCCTTGCAAAAAATTGCAGGTTGTTTGTATATATATGTGTTTATTTGTTCACTTTTTAAGTTTGAGACTTACAGAAAATTTGGCATAGTAGACAGATTTCCTATGTGCACTTGACTCAGATTAAAAAATTGTTACTATTTTGCAACATTTCTTTGTCTCTTTTTGTATGTGTACCTGTATTTTTTTTTCTGAACTATTTGAAAGTTGTAGACATACCTCTTATCCCTTATTTTCAGCATCTGTTTCCTAAGAAGAAAAGATAATCTCTTACATAACCTCGGTACAATTATCAAATTAGAAAGTTTAACATTGATATATTACTATTATCCAATATACAGGCCGTCTTTACATTTCCTAAGTTGTCCTAGCAATGTTCTTTTTAACCTCTCTCCCCCTCAATTCGAGTTCCCATTGTATTTGGTTATAGCTCTTCAGTCTTTAATCTGGAACAATTCCTTGGCTTTCTTTGTTGTTAATGTGTATGTAATTTTTGTTTACATGTGTGATCTACTGCTATAAATCTTGTTCCTTTTCTTAATTTTTTGTTCACAGTTTTTAAGATCTAACTGTATTTATATGTGGACATACATCTTGTCTGCTGCTTCCAACTTCTGCTTACTATTTCATAATAACACATCTGCCAAAGTTTTCTTACCCATTCCCCAGTGTCAAACACCTAGATTGTCTTCAGCTCCTTGCTATCATAAACAATCCTGTCATGAACATCCCCATACATGTTCCCTCTGGGAATGTTACTGGGATATCTCTCCAAGAATAGGATTGCTGGGTCATGGTGTATCTCCCATTTAATTTAACCAAATACTGCTGAATTGTGCTCTGAAACAGCTGCCTGACCACACTAGAACTGTTGTGTACTAAGATTACAGTTTCTCTGCACCACTGCCAACACCTAGTCTTAGGTAGCATTGTAATTTTTCAGTATGATGGTTTTAAAGTGGACTCTTGTTTATTTTCTCTGACCACTAGTAAGTTTCACTTTTTTTGCCAAACTCTTCACTGATTGAGTTATCTGAGGAAGGAACTTATCTTTAAAATATATGTATATATATACTCCAGCCTAGTCAGCCTACTATAGGGGTCTTTTGAAGCTGATGTCGTAAATGGTAGTTGTAAACTCCCATTTCACTTTGTGTTACTGTCAGTGAACTAATTGACATTGGTTAGGTTATTTCTTGGATTTCTTATGTTTTATATATAAGCTGCAAATGTATACATTCTTTCAGACAGCTGAAACCTAAATCCTTATGACAGCTATCTGCATCTGACACCTAAACTATAAAGATTACAAGTATAAATAGAATTTAAGATTTCCTCCTTCAAATACTTGAGTTCATTAGTTTTCAAATCTTTTCTCTCATGTACTTCTGAAAGAATTTTTAAAAACTATATACCCTATTATTTATTTTTCAATTGAGGTCCAAAATTTTTTATCTTATGCCTAAGTAATTTCAAAGGCTGGAACTTTGCAAAAGTTAGTATGTAAATAAAAACCTCCTTTAAGTATGCCTGAGCAAATCTAATTGCCATAGCAATTTGGTAACTGTCATCATGCATTTAAAAATTACACAAACAGGTTCTTCTTTTATAGTTAAAATTTACATCTTTTTCCCCCTTCTTTAACTCAGTATGTATGTACCTCCTTCCCTCCAAGAATATTAATCTTAATGTATATTTTAATATTTCTTAATATATTTTAAATGTTTTATGCTTAAAATTATTTTAATTATATCAAATATTGCTATAACAAAAATATTTAAATTGCAGTTGCATTTTTAAAATTTCCTGTGATCATAAAAAATTTTTTTTTCTGGATCATATGTTCATTACATTATAATCATTAGTTAGTTAATGAATGATCAGAAGAGCATGTAATACTACAAATTTTAATACACAATTAAAGTTTTTATTAGAACATGTATATTTAGATGTATGTTTTCAATTATTGCAGTTATCTCTGTATTGCTAGAATGAGGCAGAATTTTAGCACCAATTTGATTTATTTTGTTCCTATAGATGTGAATGCTAAGAAAATTTATTCACATAAATAAATAGATAGATGGAAGAAATTTATTATAGAAATATCGCTCAGTTCTTTGAACTCCTTTTGAATTATTTGTCAAAATATAACCATTATGTTCTTCCATCAGAATTTTTAACAACCTATTGGTTATTAATTTGACTATGCCCTCTTGTAAACTTGGTGAAAGCAAGAAACTACATTTGTTATTCAATCATTAAAGCCATTCTTTTTCTCATCCTGACTCCAAATGTTTCCAATTGCTTTTTTCCTTAACACCCATATTCTTATATCCCAAGGCAATGAACTATTATAAAATTATGGATGGGGGGAAAATAAGTTTTTCTTTTGTAAGATGGGAGAAATATGATTTCAAAAAGAAAAGCTTTTCTTTTTTTAGAAAAGAATACATAAGGAAGTTGAGGATCTCAAAAATGATTTTCTTAAAGCCATCTGTGCCTGCATACACCTATCTTAACATGCCTCAGGGATATGTATGAGACTGCTGATAAAAGGAAATAATATTCTTAAAACTATCATCATTTGAAAAGAATCATAGCAGTATTCATACAGTAACATTAACCTTTGAGAGAAATATAGAATATTGTTCATTGAATTATAAATTTTCAGTAAGGAGCTTTTTCTGTGAATATATAGCTGATTGTTTTGACAGAATATGGGTCTAATTCAGCAAACAGTGAACTCCACCACTGTGTTCCTAGAAGACCCTTCAGAGATGTTGATTTTAGCATATTTATGTCAAACAGGAGAAGACTAAGTATTGATGTTCTTGGGAAGTTATTTGGTATTTTAATCTAGGAGGTCTCATATACTTCTCTTCCTTTGCTTATATTAGTTCCCACACCTGAATTACTAGTTCCTTCTCCCTGCTCCCCATATATGGATATATCATGTAGCTTTTTTATAGCTCTTTAATATTATATTTATGAAGGCCAGTTCATTCAGTTTCCTGAACATGTCTCAAATCTAATCCCACTTCTCTATCTAGTGCCCTAGTTCAGACTTACATCATTTCACAATTGGTTATCATCTTCTATCTGTGCTCCCTAGCTCCATTCTCTTTCCACTCCAGTGTCTGCAACACAGAATTACTATAATGACCTGTCTAAAATACAGATCAGTTCCATGTAAGTCAGTTACTCTTACTCTTGCTGAAAAATCTTCAAAGTCTGTACACTGCCAAAAGTATTAGTATTTATTTGCATTTATTATCTTGTACTTATCTGTTCTCAACTACCCTTCCAAATTTTCCTCCAGCAACTATCCTTATCTATTTTATCCTCATGTCACATAAATTACTTATTTCTCTGAGCACCTATCATGGTGCATTTATTAGAATGATGCAGTGGAGACAATAGTGATGTTTTTAAAGTGATTTTCAACCTAAACTTTGGCTTCTTGTGAAGAAAAGCTAAAATTTATTCATATGCAGTAGGTGTATCCTTTACAGAAAAATTTTGTAATTTGTCATTGAGATATGTTTTCAGATCACATTGATAGTACTAAGCACAGCTACAGGACACAGGAAAAAAATTACAAAGAAAAGCTTTGAAAAACCAAGGGAGACTGTGGTAAACAAAGGGATTGTGAGATACATAATCCTTAAATGTATCAAGATTTTTTTCAAAAGGTGTTTTGTAAACATATATACACACAAACATAAATTACATATCTATTTAATTCTTCTTTACCCATATTAATAAAAGAACTGTGTTTGCCCTGTAACTTAGAACTCTGTAGATCGTAACTATCTTTTCATTATTCCCTTTTGGAGTCAGCATACGGAGGTAGCTTGAACTCTAGCATGTTAAAGGTAGATTCTACTAACAATTTCAGCATTTACTAGCTATGTGATCTTTGACAGGTCAATTGTCTTTACTAAATCTAGTTTTTCTCATCTGTAAGTTGAGAATTAATGTGAATCCCCTGTCTGTTCAAGGAGAGATTGTATCATATGAGATAACATTTGAGAGTATATGATACATTTAAAGAGAGTTAGAAATATATTGCATCATTATATTATTCCTTAGTCTCTTTAACTTTAATCCTTTATTTCCTTAGAGGATCTGGTCCATCCTGATGGAAGCCATATGTTGATAAGGCTAATAAATGATCAAATAAGGAAATAAAGGATGTATTGAGGGTTTATTTGTTTTACTTTTTTCTAATTTTTTTCTTTTATGTTTCTTATGTTTCTTCCTTGTTAAAACAGTTTTGGTATGAACCATGATGGAATTGGAAATTCTTGTGGGACGAAAGGTCATGAAGCAGCAAAACTTATGGCAGCTCACATTACTGCAAATACCAATCCTTTTTCCTGGTCTGCCTGCAGTCGAGACTATATCACCAGCTTTCTAGAGTAAGTAATCTCTGGAGAGTGATGATGAATTGCTCCAGAAGCAAGCCACTGATAGAAGCCTAGTATGTAGTGCTTTAAACTTTGCATAATGAGTAAGTTTTATAGGGCCCAGTGATATTTCAGGCTGTTCCCAAAATACTTTAATGTATCATTGTGGCAAATGTTTTCCTTCATACTCAAACAGAACACAAACTGAACAGATTAGAGGAACTGGAGCTAGGTTATAAGAGGGGTTGATGATGTGAGTGTTAGAAATGTTCAATAAATGGGAAGCAATGTCATAAGAATTTAGATTTACATAATTTAATAAATAGAGCATAAGCCAAACTTTAATTCAGTGATTGCATATTTCATTTTGTTGTTAAAAAACTGAGTTCTATAGGAAGGCCAAAGTATCTAATAGTAACAAACAACAACAACAAAAAAATCAAACACCCAGGAAATGAACATGAGAAAATGAAAATTTGTCTTTGAAAGTTTATTAAGTGACTAATCTTTTCTACAGTTTGGGAACTTCTTTGCTGGTCCCATAATCTATATTCCAAACATCTGGTTGTTTAAATATGAAGAATATAAATTAGCTCAGATGTAACTATCACCTGTATAGCATAGGGCTTCAGGATTGAACTTTAGAAACTGATTGACTTAGGTCACACTTTCTAACTGTGTGACCTTGGGCATATAACTTTACCTTTCTAATCGTCAGTGACTCCATTTGTTAAATGAGTTTAGGTAATAATACACACATTATCTGGTTATTATATAACTAATTATGTGTAATGCTATAATTTATAAAAACACTTAATAGACATTTCATTAAGTGGTAAATATTATTATTTTAAATAATATCAAGGTTTCAAGCTTTATTACTCTATCATTACCTTCAGCTGTTTTGTGCCATTTTTTTCTTGGGGAGAAGAGATTAAATACTCTGTGAAAAAGTGAGTTATACATAAACAGGTGAGCAACAGAAGTTCTCTTTAAAAATTGTCTTTGTTCAAGTTCACCTTAACATGATTGTAATGTAAAATTTTAAAAATTCAGATAGGTTATATAGGATAACATTATTCACTAAAATTCTGGTTTATATCTGCTAATAGCCAGATCATATTCTGAAAACTTATAATTACATATTTTTAAAAGCCCCAAGCAAGAGATTTTAAATTACCTAGCACAAATGCTTTGCTCAAATATCAAAAGATAAATGTTTAAAATAGGCTCTTTTGAATTAATTACTGTATTAGTGAAATTGAAGGAATTTGAAATTTATTTTAGGATGTAACTCTTCTGAATAACCATACTATAACCAACAACTTTTGATATTAGTAATAGATAAATTATAACACTGTACTTGATTAGTGCCAAAACTGAGTGAAGGGCTGTTAAGATAGACCGCAGAGAATTTGTTTGACATCTTTTGGTAGTTTTTAACACAAAGCACTAGCAATATCATTTTCTAAAATGTTTTTAACATGATCATATTACTTAAATTTTAAACACTGTTGAAGATCTGCTCTCCCCAGAAGTCAAGCCAGATCTGGAATTTCTCCCTTGACTTGGCTCATGTTTTTATAATGGAATCTTAGTGTCCATCAATTGCATGCTCAGTATTTCTGTGCATTTTCAAAGGCTTTCCTCCTTTTTTTTTTTTTTCCAAGTACCATTTCTCTCTCCTCTGTCCTATTTGTTAGGACTGTCTCTGTATACTGTATACTAGGACAAACTGTGATCTCTTGCCAGACCCTGCCTAGTTGAAACAGTATTATTAAGACCATTAAAACACTCCAAAGGGGAATCCCTAAATTGCTGATAAAATACAGTTAAGAAATCACCACTGGTTTGGTGAGAGATGTAAAATTATTACTAGTTGCAATAAACTGTTCCGTTGAATTAACTGAAAGAATTAATCCAAAAAGCATTATGTAAGCCTTATTGCCTCTTTGCATTTTCTACGTGTAAGCATGATTAGTGTTGACAGGGTTCTAATGGGCTTATTTATCCGGTATTTTATCAAAATGTTTCTCTTGTGTGTCCTCATGGGAATGCTCATAAAGTTAAAACAATTAGTAAAAGATAGATGTGAAAGACAATGGGTAGAGATTTGGGAGAAGATTGGGTATTTTTCCCCCCTCTCTAATAGAAAACTAAACAACTTTGATTATAATCTGACCAAGCAATAAAAGTTTTTTAAACACAAGGCCCTTTAAAAAGGTCAGTTCACTGGAGCACAAAGACATAATAGTAATTTTCTTGTATTTCTTTGTTCCTTTTTCTTAATGCAGTGGACTTAATTGCTTTAACAGCTATGTGTGATATTTTTAAAAACCCTGTGATATTTTGATCAGGGATTGAGGTTACATTTATGTTTTATAGTTGGCTCAAAAAGACTCATAACATTTTATTTTAGTTTCTCTTCTCAAGAAAAAAGAAATCTTGAAAGATGAATTGTTTAGGAACTGCAGCCCAGCCAACAAAATGCATACTTTTCTCTACTTAGTGACTGTATAGGCCAAAGATGATGGTGGATTTTAACAATGAGTTTCCTATGATTTATAGAGATTCACTATTCACTATGTTCAACTGAAAACAATTCCATGGCCTTTAAATGCCAATAGAGTAAAAAGTCTCTCATGTCATTCTGAAACACTAGGTGCTATTGATCAGTCAGGAGATGGTGTTTACCAACTCCCAATATTTTTTTTCAGATTTCTTAAACTCGGTGATTCAATAAGTGGTTCATGAATCGCCCCGAAGCCGTCCTGATTAAATAATAAAGAACCCATTTCCGTTTAAATGGACGTGTTATGCCAGCTTCTGATGTTTTCGACGACGGCTTTGCAGGTAGTGTCCTTCCTATCTGCCTGCGGGACTTACTTATTTATTATTTATTTATTTAGAAATTATAGAAAGATGAACCTGGTATCATGGCTCACACTCACTGATGTCTATGGGCTAATTTACCAGGCAGTGGAAGGCAGCCAGAAGCAATGTAGGCCAGTTTTTCATACATTTTCCACCACTTAGTGGTAGTACAGAGTAACTTCATATAGTCTTCAAAAATTCTGGGGCCTCTGTGAATCAACTCTTGTTCTATTTAAATTAAAGTCTGTTAAATTGTTTGAACTGTCAGAGATCTATAGCAAAATTGCCTGCAGTTCCAAATTAAATACAGATTAGCTATTTTCACAGATAGAATGGATGCTAAAAAGAGGCAATAATTATAGTTGATGATGAACTAGGAAGAAAGGTGAGCGTAGAATTCAAAAGAAGTGATAAAAGATGAACAGGATTACCAAGACACTAACAGATCCTCTGTAGCAATTACCTTTGAAGATCAATATCGATAATCTATTAGAAAACATTTTATAGATGAGATTGCCTTTTTTATGGGGAACCCAAGAAACAGCTTATCAGAACAGATTTCTCCTCCTTCTATTATGTGATATGTTTTGGGGACTTCACTCTAACCCATAAATATTTTTGGTAGGTTGTAATTACATACGGAGAAAAAGAGCATAACTTAGTAAACATTATCAGTATAGTGTTTGTGTATTGAAAGCCTCAAGTTGAATTGTATTCAGGTACACAGAGGGCAAGAGAGAAAGGTCTGATTAGAATGACTCATTTTAGAAGGTAATATATTATTAGTTTTGTAAAGATTGATAGAGCAGTTTATGAGAATGTAGACACTTGATTTGCCATAGATAATACAACTAGTTCATTTTTACTTAGTTTAGATATATTAGCACAATTTTGTGGTAAAAAGTAGGAGATAGTATTATCTATTAACTTTTTGTTGTTGTTGTTAAGAGACTGTTAAGATATGTACAAGGTTATATAGAAAGATTTATTTCTTAAATTGACCTACTGTGTTGTAGACTAAAGGTCTGTACTTTATAGTATAATTGTTTAAGTGAAAAATAAATCTTAAATTACAATTAGGAGTACATCCTCATGTGTTCTGGAAACAAAGCCAAGAGAGCATATTTTACATAGAGATCTGTAAATTTTAGTTGAAGACTCAATTCTGGCGCATGTTCCTATTTTCAAGACTAATTTTTGAGCTATGTAAATAAGAATTTTCTAAATTAGAAGTAGAATACATAAAATATGACTTTGCTATCATGCTGCAAGGATTTCTGGAAATGTAAATATACTTTGATTTACTAAGAATATAATCGAGGGAAACACATATTCTTAAACTAATATACATCTTTTTGCCTTGTCTTAGAAGTGTAAACAAAAGTAGAGTGTATTAATTCAGTAATTATCTATATTGCTGTATGTATTAACTAGGATTGGGCTTTTAGTTGTGAAACATATGCTGCCAAGGAAATAATCATACTTCCACTTTTTGTATATACAGTTTTCCACAGGACAAGTATATCTATGCCTAACAATAGTAAGTTGTAATAGCATCTCATAGATGGAAACTACAGTGTTTCTCATTTCATTTATTAATGAGTGAGGTTTATGATTTCTGAGTGAAAAAATTCACATATTATACAAACCAGCTATGCTTAAAAATGGCATTTAATGAGAAAATTCAAGAAGACCTATATATAATATTACCACTATTATTTTTAAAATAGTAGCATAAATAGCACTAGGCTCAGCATCATAAGAATTGTATACTTATATTGATTGACTAGAAACCTAGATTAAATAAAAATTACCCATAGATTCCATTTTGTTAAAAGAAAACAATTGTAAAATAAAAGACAATACCTTATATCTAATATTTTTAAGAAAAGAAAAGCATTTGTACCAGAAGACTATACAAAAATGTTTATATCAACATAATTTGCAATTTCCAGAAATTAGAAATAATTTACATGTTCATTAATAGAAGAATGAATAAATAACTGTGGCACCGTCTTAAATGGAATATCAAAGGACAGTATAAATAAACAGCTGACAGTTATTCTCATTAACATGGATATATCTCACACTCATAATAGTGAGCAAAATAATATCAAAAAAAAAACCTTTCAGTATGTCTCCTTTATATAGAGTCCAAAAACAAGCAGATAATTACTAAGAAGACCAAGGAAATTATTATTTAAAAAATCATAATATTAGTTACTTCTTGAAGAGATAGAAAGGGATGTGATTGGGGTATGCACTTAGAAATTTTCTAAGGGAAAAAAACAAAGAAAAGCACTTCGAGGGTTAAATATACATTTCTTGGATTCATGTCCTCAACCTTCTATACGTATATCTGTGATATTTCATAATGGTAAATAATGATGCAGAGGCATGAGAATATCTGGAATTATCTTCTAAGAGTTAATTAATAGTTGTGATCTATAGATCTAACTTACAGGAAAGTAGCAGGAAAGTAGCAAATTTAATAACATTATGGGGAAAGTATTTTTGTAGCTTAACCCTCAGTTAAGAATTAAAGTATGAAAATTGCCTCACTCCTCCACCCCAAACACTTTAATCAAAGTTTTTACTGTACATAATGTATATGGTTACTGGGGGGAAATATGTAGTACATTTTCTACCCAAAATGTAGAACCAATTTACATCAGCCTTGCGAATATCCCATACTTGCTTTCCCAGAGCCAATACTAGTAGGTAAGTCACTTGCAAACATTGGTAATTTGTACAAATACAGCCAAATCCATTTTAAAAGGTCTTTGTTGATGCCATATTCCTAAATATGTATTCATTATTTAAAGATCTATATGATTTTTCACTTACATTGTATTTCATGTAGTGTTTTATTCTGTAAAAATATACTGGAAAAGAGAATGAGACGTTTCTAGATATTTAATTAGACCACATTAATACAAAGCAATAGGTACTTCCAAAGAATTGAGACACAAATCACTTTTGAGATAAACTTTCTTAGAAAAATTTGTCCACAGGTGACCACAGTGCATGGCATTCTTTGTTGTCTGAAGTTTCCTGCAATGGTCATCTGATTTGATATTTTTTAAGGAACATGAACCATGACTTGAAGACCACTAATGCCTGGAAACAAGAACTTTAAATGAAGTAATTATTGTTGCTTCCTCCTAAGTTAAGCCAATTTTCAGTTTGCTACAAGAAAGAACTTTTGCCTCAGTGTATCTGTTCTTAAACTCTTTTTTGAGGTCCACATATTTCTAAATTTTTAGGTTAATTTTCTGTATTCCTAAAAGTAATTGTGTCTAATAATTTTTAATCGACTTTGAGTTGGTGCCACTTAGTTGAATATATCTTATACTTTCTTTTGTTACTCTTTTGACAGATATTTTGCCTATAGGATTCTGTGCTTAAGTAATTCAGGAAATTTAAAATTCTCCCATTGATTTATAGTAGTGCTTAGCTTTATATTTTATTTTTGTTATATACTTAGCTCCCTTCGTAGAAACTTTTATCATTTTTTTGTAGATAGAGGTAAAACTAATATTTCAAAACTACTAATGCAATGATCTCATAAATTCTTTTTTCATTATACTTTTCACATTGACCTCTTTATCATTAACCTTAATATAGAATTTTGAATTTACTAGTAGAATTGCACTTGCCTAAAATTTGTGTACCCATATGAAGATATTTTACATAATAAAATAGAACTTTCTAATTTAAAAATTCAACTAAAATAATTTTTCTTACTGAGTTACACATCAACTTCTAAAAGTACAATAAGCAAAATTAAAAGCATTCTGTCATAAAATCTAGATAGCTGGGTAAAATAAAGTTGTTCTCTATTAGTTAGACACCTTGAGCAGTGACAAGTGAAATGATAATATTCAATAATAACATCTATTCAGTACATTTAATATTCCATCTGATTATTTTTATTGATTAAAAAATTAATCAAGAGGGACATAAATGAAAGAAAAAGGGCATAAATATTTTGCCCCTTGGGTCTTTGAATCTATCACCTTATTAATAGTATGGTTCAATTTTTAAAAGGTATGAATTTGCTACTGTGTAAATATATATTTTCATGTAACAAATTAACTTTTGCATTTTAAGGATATGATTAAATTTTAACTGCATATGAAACTCATTATTATGCATGGTTCTTTCTTACTTATCTATAAATGAAAATTTGTACTGTCCTAAATAATAGTTGAGGAACTTCTACTTGTGAAATTATTTTGCTTTGGCAAAGTGGATGGAAAAGATTTGGAAAAAAAAACACAAGTGCTGGCACAATTGACAGGAATGTTGGAAAAAATTTTTAAATGTTGGCATAGGAATTCTTTAAAAATTCTAACTTACTCACATGTGAAATGAAAGTAAAAAAGCATCTGTCCTATTTTATGCACACTGGCTAAATAAAAATGAACAATTATATTTAGCAAAGTATAAAGCTCTTTAAACTAAGGTATTCTGTCTGGCTTTTGGCGATCTTTATGTTATTTGTTCCACTGAATTAAAATATTATGTTTGAGTGCAAGCATACTTTGAAAAGCAGAAATTATAAAGAGAAGAGAACATTCTCTTTTCCAACTCTGATGACCCTAGATGAAATATGAAATATTTGAGAGACTAAACAATTCTAATATACTGGAGAGGAGAACTTTGGATCTTGGCCTCATCTATCATTCAGCCCATTTGTTATTGAAATACTTCAAGAACCTTTGGACATGTCTTACCACAGTATCTATTGTTCTGCCCAAGATGGAAGTATATAGATTAGGTCTTTAAGGATTACAACCACAAATTTTTTTTTCACATTTTGTGTTTTTGATTCTACTACCAGATGTGGTTATATTTTCACTGAAAACAAACAAGAAGCTTAGAGCAACATGAAAATGTTTTGATTCTTTAAGAAATTAGTTTAAATCAGTGTTTAAAGGCCAACATGACATTTTTAGGTTGTTTTGTGAGATTCTTTTATTGTGTCTTGGTGCTGGAAAAAACTATAGGAGCTCTTATTTAAATTTTAGTAAAGCAATTCTGTTTTGCCATGTGTTTTTTTTTTTTTTTTTTTGTAGAAAGTATTGTTTTTCATGCATCAATTATTAAAACAAAGAGCTTAACACATGGTTTAATAATTGTGATTGAAACAGTGCATAGTGTACCTAATTTCCTTTGATGCTTTATGTTGAACAGTTCAGGCCGTGGTACTTGCCTTGATAATGAGCCTCCCAAGCGTGACTTTCTTTATCCAGCTGTGGCCCCAGGTCAGGTGTATGATGCTGATGAACAATGCCGTTTCCAGTATGGAGCAACATCCCGCCAATGTAAATATGGGGTAAGAAGTCCTATTCCTTATGTTTAATTATTTATATGTGTGGTCATGACACAGCTTTCAAGATGCAATTTTGATGAATGTACTCTGGTAACATCATTAACACAAATATGGCCTTTGACACTGCTCTTTTTCTGGTATCATTTATATAATATTTATTATACAAGTATTTATTTCTAAATGTTTGAGTAATCAAGTTAAACAAGTTTCAAGTGTCTTGTGAAGGATGCAGGTAGAATTTTTGAAGTTTCTAATTATTTCTTTTTTAAGTTCTGATTTTCTGATGCCAACTTTTTGTTTGTCTTTGAAATGTTATAATTTTGAAACCTCCCCCCATTCCCCGCCTTTTCTGGTACTCTAATAATTGGATTAAGGGCATTTTTATGTTGGCTAGGAGCCTTTAATTTATACTTTTAGTATTGAGTAATTTCAAGTTACTTTATCCACTGACCACATTCTAACGTAATAACTGAGTGGGGATAAGGTGACATTAACCCAAATACAGAAACAAGGAAAAGTGCTATGGAAAAAAATGAAGGTATTATAATTGACTCTTCTCATCTGCCTAAAAAAGTCTCAGTGTCTATCTCAGAAAATGTAAAAAAAGAAAAAAACAGTTCCATAGAGAAAGATTTCAGAGTCTAGTATAGAGAGATGTTCATAGTAGGTACACAGTATAAGCATGTTGAATGAAAGAGTCACGTTTTAAAATGACAAGTTGTTTGTCAAAATAATTCAGATTTTAAAAAGTAAATTTAAGGCTTAGTTTCTATTTTTATGTAAATAGTGTGTTTAAGATCCCTTTTAAAAAATAATAACAATAAAAAGAATAAAGTTTTAAGGTAGTTAAGACCAAACAATATATACATTGTACTGTACCAGTTATTCCTCTTGGGTGCAGTACAAAGGAAAGTGATTTTTTAAATAGCCCTTAGTGACAAGTATATTATTATTCCTGGTAGGGTTTGGCAGCACATTTTGTGCACTAGATTTAAAGATTGTGTGCAACCATCTGAAAATCTAGAGCTTTGAGTAAAACGTTGGCATTTCTTGTCTCTCTGTAAAGAGTCTTTACTTCTATTCTTGTTTCTGTATAGTTTTAGTTTCTTTTTTACCTTGGGTTGCTTTTTGCCTCAGAAAAAGTCTTTTTTACGTTGGGTTGCTTTTAACCACAGTCTTTGATATACTTACAGCTTACTGAGTTGAAATTCATGATCAACTGAGTTTACAGATTTTCTGTTAGATTTATTCTTACCTATGGTCTCTCATTTCTTTGTTAGCAAGTAAAAAAGTTCATCTACATTTCAGTTTTCTATTGGGAATTGGGTTTAACTCCACCGGTACATTTCCCTATTAGATAGTTTATATTATCAGTTTTACAGGATCTCTGGATGTGTTTTTTTTCCTTCAGTAAATTAATTAAAAATTTGACCTGATTATTCTGTCTCAATATCTGTATATCTCATTCATTTCAAACTAGTTGATTTGAAGTGCAATAAAGAATTGATAAACTGTACATTTCATTCTATGATCCTTATGTGCAGTTTTTAGATTCTATTTTTGTGTTATGTTTATAAAGATTTTTATAATAGATGTAAAATGAAATTAGAAAACTTGGGGAAAGATTTTAGCATCTTACAACCCTATACAATTTCATATATTTTATTATGAATTTTTTGTGTCTACAATCCTATATAATTTCATATTCTTTCTGGTGAATATTTTTCACTTTGATTTGTAACAAAATGGTTTCCTTAAACTTATGTACTATATGAAAATGCTTTTGCTACTTTTTTATAAAGTGCTATACATTACTAACAAAGTTTCTTGGGTCATAACAGATTCTTTATAACCACTCCCACCTCTTATGCTTGTGCCTGAAGAGTTGAGTTTACACAATTGATAGCACACACCAAAACTCCCAGTCTTTATCTGGATTATCCCTAAGGTTATAAATTATTCTAAATGGTACTTGAGAAAACAATAGTGGCTTTGGAGGTGAAAGTTCAGTCAGGTAAACAAATCATGCTTCAGATCATAGCTGAAGGGAAAAACAAACCAGTACTGATTTAGATAGCTACCTGAGTGTAGCATCCTGAGATGAACACTAAAATATAAGTGGTGGAGTTTTAAAAGAGCACATAGCCTTTTATGCAGGAGATACTTCTGATGCTAAAGCATCATGAAATGATCCTCTTTCGACTATCAACTATCAGGGAAGATTTTAAACAGTGATCTACAGGATGACCCATAACTGCAGCAGTGATCAGCTTTCCATCTCTTCTACTTTGGTCCCCATGTGGTCATTGTGGAGATTAACAGTGATTACATCTGTAATTATGAAAAATCTTGCCTGAATTCTTTGTTAGTAGGTTCATTAATATACATTTTAGACACATTTGGGAATTTAATTTACCCATGGAACAGAATAGAGACCCAGAAATGAACCCATGCATAAATGATCTGATTTTCAACCAGGGTGCCAGGAATACAGAATGGAGAAAGGATAGTCTCTTTAGTAAATGGTGTTGGAAAAACTAGACCCTTATCTTATATCGTATGCAAAAATTAACTCAAAGTGGATTAAAGACATAAATGTAAGACTCCAAACTAAAATACTCCTAGAAGAAAATGTAGGGGAAAGGCTTCTTGATTTTAGTCATGGCAGTGATTTTTCAAATATGACTCTAAGAGCACAGGCAACAAAAGCAATTATAGACAAGTGGGACTACATCAAACTAAAAAGCTCTACACAACAAAGAAGTAGTCAACAAAATGAAAGGTCAATTTATGGAATTTGGAAGAAGTATTTGCAAACAATATACCTGATAAAAGGTTAATGTCCAAAATATATAAGGAACTTAGTAACAAAACCCTAGAAAACCCAATTTAAAAATGGACAAAGGAACTTAATAGACATTTCTCAAAAAAAGGCATACAGATGACCAACAAGTATATGTAAAGGTGCTAAATATCACTAATGGAAACAAAAGATAGCCAGTGTTGACAAGAATGTGGAGAAAAGAGAACCCTTGTACACTGTTGGTAGGAATGTAAATTTGTGCAGCCACGGTGGAAAATAATATGGAGCTTTCTCCAGAAATTAAAAACAGAACTACCATGTGATCCAGGAATCCTACTTCTGTGTATATGTTCAAAGGAATTGAAATCAGGATCTCCAAGAGTCATGTGTACTCTCATATTCATTGCAACATTATTCACGATAGTTAAGACATGGAAGCAACCTAAATGTTCAATGGCAGACAAATGGATAAGGGAAGTGTGGTATATACTTACAATGGGATATTATGCAACCTTAAAAAAGGAAATCCTGCCATTTATTACAACATGGATGAACCTGAAGGACATTATGCTAAGTAAAATAAGGTAGACACAGAAGAACAAATACTACATGATACCATTTATATGAGGATGTTAAAAGAAGAGATTAGAGAAGTAGAGTGGTGGTTGCCAGGGTCTGGGCAAATGGGGGAATGGAGAGGTATTAGTCAAAATGTACAAAGTTCAGCTATGCAAGGTGGTTAAATCCTGGACATCTATTGTACAGCACAGTGCCTATAGTAGACAAAACCATACTGTATATGTAAAAATTTGCTAAGAGAGTAGATCTTAAGTTAAATGTTCTCATCACACACTCAGAAATAATAATAATCAATAAAGAGGTTGAGAGGAAACTTTTTGGAGGCGATGGATATGTTTATTGCATAGTTTGTGGTAATGGTTTCATATACGTATCTCCAGACTCATCAAGTTGTATACATTAAATATGTGCAGCTTTTAATATGTCAATCATACCTCAAGAAAGTTATTTTTAAAAGAGAGAGAGAGATGATTGTTCATCCACAGGTAGATTTAAGGCCCAGGACAAAACCAGAGAAATTTTTCAGGTATGGCTTTGTTTGGTTTATGGGGAATTTTTATTATCTATGAAATTTGTCACTTTTCTGTTTACATAGACTTGAGTTAGCACATTATTGCTAGTATTTTGTACAATAGTTATTACTTAATCCAGTGTAGAATTGAGCAATGTTTTATCCATGGACCTTATATTCTGAACCATAAAGGGGGACACATGATCTAAGATGTGGTTCCATGGTAGAATGGAATGTCTCTTAACAGAATACTTTGAATAACAGTCTGCTTGCCACTAATTATTACCTATGACCTCAAATTTACCACCAATAGATTTTACTCAGCCACTTTTTTTCAGTGGATAGCAGCTAACTTGTTCTTGTAAACTTCAGATAGCTAAAGAGTATGACAAGCATGCAAAGTACCTGGCACATGGCAGATATTCAATAAATGTTTCCTTTTCCTCTATGAATATCTATGTCATCCATGATAGCATTCCTACATAGCTGATATGCTAGTGGTGCTTTAGAAGCAGCTGAGCCATCTGCACTTCGGGGAGCATATTAAGATACTCTAATGGTCACATTTTGACTCATTCTCATCCTTTAATTTCAGCTCAAATGCATTTCTCTTCAGACAGACTTTCTGTCTGATCCATCTGCAAAGGCTTGTCTCGGTTACTTACCTTTATGCTTTCAGTTAAAACATAAAGGGAATTATGCTTTATATTTCTTCGTAACACTTATTGCAATCCATATCATTTCACTTGTTTGATTACTTGTTAATTATTTAAATGTAATCGTCTAGTTAAGGCCTTCCCTAACAACCTTACCTAAAATTGTGCATGCTTGTGTGCACATAGGCACACACACACACGCTCACTTTCTGTCATTTTTCCTTGCTTTATTTTTTTGTTACCATTATTACTTTGTAATATACTATATATTTTACTTGTTCATCTTGCTTACTGCCTGCTTTCACGACTAGAATCAGTTTTCCTTAGGGGCAGAGATTTTTGCCTATTTCATTCACTGCTCTATCCTTAACACTTAGAACAGTGCCTGGCTCATAATAGGTGCTCAGTAAATATTTGTTGAGTGAATGAACTGATAATTATGAGAATGTAAGTTCCATGAGAGCAGGAATTCTACCTATTTGTTCATGGTTATTTATAAAGTAAGTAGCATAATACCTACCTCATAATAGGAGCTCAGAAAATATTTGGTGAATAAATGAGTGAGAAGAATTATCTGGTAAAGAGATAGTGGAGGGGTTAGGGTGTAGCTCAGTGGTAGAGTGGGTGCCTAGTGCACAAGGTCCTGGGTTCAATCCCCAGTACCACCATAAACAAACAACAAACCTGATTACCTTCCCCCACCAAATAAAAAGAACCCTGACAAGAAAATATTGAAAGAAAAGAAAAGAAAAAAAGATAGTGAAGCAAGGACCTTTGTGAAGACCCTGAGGCTGTGTATTTGAAGAGCTGAGACTCTGAAAGCAAGCATCATATACATGATGCAAGAAAACATTACGAGCCAAATCAGACTGCACTTTATAGGCCGTGTGAAGAATTCTAGGTTTTTATTTTAAGAGCAGTGGGAAACTATGGAAGGATTTTTAATGAATGAGACCAAGAGAATTTATTGATGTGTGATCACAGAATTTTGAAGACACATTATCTTAAGAAACAAATATAATTTTGTAATCTAGGGAAATCATATTGGAAAATTGGAGACTTTTGTAAAGGGATCTGTGTCCTCTTACCTCCCCTGTTCCCTTCCTCTCCAAACACACCCTACACAGAGTACTAAAGCATCTCTGCTCTGCCACTGATGATACTTCCTTGTGTGATGCCCTTGCTTTCCTGTATAAATTCAAATGTACTTTTTATACTGGAGGGTACAGCTTCATAATTCTGAGATGAAATGAATGGAGGTGTTTATGTGTAGAAGTGTGTGGGCTTCATAATTTTGACTTTAAGATTGCAGAATCCCAGTATATTATGGTGGAAATAGAACTTACAAAAAGAAAATATGACATAACTTTGGAGACTTTAAGACTTCTCATTCATTCTTAATCTTTCCAGGAGAAATGTATTTGTGGCAAGGTCTGTATTTTACTTACAGATCATTAAACTTTTTAATGTTTCTCTTCTGCATACCTCAATTAAGTGATTAATGATAGAATAATCTATAAATGGCTAAGTGTACCATATTTGCAAGACACTTTGTTATGAGAGACTTTTAGAATCTAATATTAGATATGAAAGGTCAAAGGGAATATATATTTCTATATAAAATTAGATTTATTAATTTATAGTAAGAAATATAGCCTCTCAGTTTATATTCAGTCAACTATACTAAAATTTGAACATTTTATTACCTAAGGAAATCTACTCAGTAGATCAGTTTATTATCAAAAGTTAATTTGGTAAACATAGAATTAAAATACAGGACAGCATAAATTATTTTTATTCACATGTTAATTAATGACTATAATAAGTATGCCATCAAGCTATGTCTGCCTGAAGTACAGCTCTTTGCATTCAGGGTAACTGACTTGAGATAATATATTTGAGTTCTCTAATCAGGGTATTATCCCCCTAGAGAGTACTTAATAAAGACTGACCTATTTTTGTCTCTTAGACTTTAGTTTTTAATGTTTTTTGTGCTCACTCAGTTTTGTTTATTATTTTATCATTACCAATTAGATAAGATTCAAGTCATCATTCCAGTAAAAATATTTTATTAGTCTTCTTAGGGTACTGTTGGCTATCTATTTTTTTTTAAGAGATGCAGATAACTTGGGAGAGGATAATAATGAAATACTTAGAAGTACATATAAGGGAAGTTTAAAGAAATTGAGTATGAGTAGCCTGTGAAAAAGAAAGCTAAATGTTGGCTTCAAAATCACTTTCAGACTTTGGAACATTTATTATAGTTTGACTGCTGGTAACAAATTGTTCTTCTTACCCACCAAAAGCATAAAAAAACACAGTTGCCTTAATTTTTACAGCTGGAAGGCAGGCTGTAGATTAGGTAGTAGGAAGAATTTCAAGTTGTTAAATATTGGAAGTTTGTACTCAGGGAGGTTGTAGAATCATTTTCCTTGAAGATTTTAAGGTGGTGTAAATATTCTACAGTATGGTTTAATATGAGTTTAGGGAATAAAAGGCATGGGATTATTTTAACACGTCAGTATACGTTCGGAGTCCAAACATATATATTTATCAGGCATATACTCGACAAGAAGTTGATTTGACTTTTTTTCCTTAAATTTCAAGCCAAAATCTTAAGTTCATAATCATTTATATTCTTAAATATCAGTAGTTTTTACTCTGGGTTTGCTTCTTAGAAGTATTTTTTAAAAACCTTTTAATAATTTTTAACCCCTTCAAATTGATGATTAGTTATTTAATCTGAATTTCTAGATTAGTTTTTTATTTATATATGTATTATATCTGTGTATGTATAATACATATATAACAAAAACATGTATAAAACTTTTTTTTTTTTGCCTTTCTAGGATCTCTTATACTTAAATTACCCACATAACAGGATTAACCTATTTAAAGCTGAAATAAGGGTACATTATTCTCTTTCTTCAGATGGCTACCAAACACCTGGAGCCAGGCCACAGGGTCACCATATGTTGGTTTTCAGTTTTCCTTTGTGTGATACAATGATAAGTAACCTTTCTAATCACTGATGCTCCTTCTTGACCTCTTCAGTTCTCCGCTCTCCCCCTTGGCTGTCACGATCCTTTATTGCAAACAGCTGTTGAAAGATGTTACTGATAGGATAATGAGGATGAAGAGAATGTTTCATATCCACAACCAAGGACCCAAGATGGCATAGGGTTTAGGGTTTCCCAAGGGCAGAAAATCTGTGTGAATCTCTTTATTGATCTTTACAATTGTTTAAAAAAATTAAAAAACAAAAACCATCTAGCAATAAAGATGCCATTTTCCCTTCATATACTGTTTTATTTCCTTAATATAGCAATTATAAAGTGGTTTTGTACTTTTATGATATCACTTTCCCCCTTATGTAAACTGCTAATTTTGATTTTTTCAGGTAAATCTAAGAGCTTTTCTTCCCAGTTTTCAGTATCATTTAACAGCTACAGTTAGTTTAAAAAGGATGGAAACATTAGAAAAAATAGTTCCAATTTCTTTTATTTTGTTGAAAGTGTCTTTTACTGTAATTAATTATTTTATTCTGATCAAAGGAGCCCTAGTTCAATTCTTTACAATGTTATTTTCTTAATATAAGTTTTATACTAATTACTTTTATTTTATACTAGATAATTAATTTAAAACTCCATTCTCTCTGTATATTTTTATTATGATTCATACTTGCTTATATTTTTTATTGCTGTTAATGTTTGAAAGTTAAATAGACTAGAAATCTGGGAGTTGATATTAATTTTAAATAAGTAGGAATAGTTTAAAAGTCTTGTATTTTGGAAAACCATGTAATACTTTTGAGGAGTATATTAACACTATTTTTATGTGGTGTTGTTACATTCAGAAGTTCCAATAATGTATAAGTTGATGCCTAAGCTCATACGTTGAATGAATATGTTATGATTAGTACATAGTAGTCTTAATTTTGAGATATCATCCTTTAAAATACAGGTAAAGGGTAAGAAGGTATTAAGAACATTTAGTGGGATTTTGTATTATATTAGAATGCAAGTAAACCTTTACTAATCAGCCTTAATTGGCCAGTGACTTTATTTAATTCTGACACATTTAAGAAAAATGGAAAAGTAGCTTAACTGTGTGGAGATATTTTGGACATTGCTATCAGACAGCTGATTCAAATCTAGATTTAGTTAGGATTAAAGCAAATTGCTAAGTCTTTCTGAACCTAAATTTTCTCACACTTTCTAACAAGATTGTCATGATGATTAAATGAAAAACAAAGGTGAATATGCCTGACACAGTAGTTGACAGTATACCCTGAAAAAATGTTAGTTCCTTTCTTTTTTTTTTCTGCCTAAAACATTGCTGCTAAGAAGTCATTTAAGTGTATGCTGGAGTATCTCCAGTGATGGGAGATTCAGTTTTATTTTATCATTATTCAGCTCTGACTTCTGGAAGATTTTTCTATACATTGAACAGAAATCTGCAGACTCCTCAGCATTTAAAAATTTTTTTTCAGTTTTATTGAGAAATAGTTAACATACATCAACTGTATAAGTTTAAGGTGTGCAGCATGATGGTTCAATTTACACATATTGTGAAATGATTACCACAGGTAATAGGTTTAGTTAACATCTATCATATTGTATAAACACAATAAAAAGAAAAGAAAAAAAATTTCTCCTTGAGATGAGAACTCTTAAGATCTACTCTTTTTACAACTTTTCTGTGTTTCTCTTAGCTTTTACCCATTGGTTGAACTGAATTCTAAATTGACATGCATATTTTGTCTCCAATCCTTTATATAATTGGCTTTTTAAAGAATGGGGGAAAAGTTTCAGTTTAAAAAACATGATAGAGTAAACACAATCACTCCTTTAGGTATGAAAACAGAATATGCTAGATAAATAAAACTAACAATATACAATTGAATATAATTTATTTAGCTACAACATGTATTTCTGTGATGAGAAGATACATAGGTAAAATTAACAAATTGTGGAATGATTCCAGTGTAATACATAAGTCTTATTTGTTCATTTATGATTGTTCCCTAGTGCATTAATGATGTGAAACTATCAGCAAGTTCTCCCAAAGAGAAAAACTATAGCAGTATATAAAGACCTATAGAATGGTGTTTCTTTGCTGGACATAATGGATAGCTTAGTGCTTTCATCTCCAAAACACTAAGCTATTGAAGTCATGAGGGCAGGTTAAGAATCTGTGATGATGCATCAGTTTGTGTTATTTTTTAAAAGTTGATTGATAAAGAAGCTATACCCTGAAGCCACTTCTTAATTTTTATGAAAGTGATCTCTGTTAGAGGCAGATACTCTCAAAGACCTACATCTCTAAAAAGGAAGCATCACAAGCCACAGAGTTTAAGCCTACAAAGGATTGACTGATTGGCATGATGGGAACAAATGCCAGTCAAGATTTAACAGTATAAATGTTTAGTACTGTTGGTGTTTTTCTTTGTTTTCTGGCTACAAGGTTACATAGGTTTTGAGTGGTCTTTTTTTTTTTTCATAAACCCTAGTTTTTTCATAAGTGATATAATATTGATTGATTCATGTATCATTTTTCAGTAGAAAGCTTGTATATATCAAAACCAAAAGATGGAGAGGTAGGGATGTGCCAGAAATGAAGGGGAGTTTTAGTTCAGGTGGTAAACTAGTGAGCTGATACTGTTCGTGTTGGGATAGGAGATATCACCTTGGGCATGAACTAAGGAATTCGAAAGGAGACCCTTTCATACAGCCAGAACTTGAGAAGAGTCAACTTTCTGTGAAGAAAGAGCTAAACGAAAATGATAAGTAAGCTTGTCTGCCCTTTGCTCTGGATAGGGAATAATAGTTCTCATGAGAAATTGAGGCCCTAGGCTTGTGGCTCACATAAGAACATGGTAAGACTTTATACAGTCTACATACATGGTGTGACCAAATAAATCAACATGAAAACCGTGAAACCTTGAAATTGAAGATGACACAAAAAGGTGGAAAGATATACCATTTCTTGAATTAGAAGAATCAATATTGTGTTAAAATGACCATACTAGCCAAGACAATCTACAGATTCAATCCCTATCAAATTACCAATGGTATTTTTCACAGAACTAGAACCAAAGAATTTTAACTTTATATGGAAACACAAAAGACCTTGAATAAAACAGTCCTGAGAAGATGAACAGAACTGGGGGAATTATGCTCCCTGACTTCAGGCTGTACTACAAAGCTACAGTAATCAAAACAGTATGATACTGGCACACAAACAGACATACAGATCAAAGGAACAGTATAGAAGCACAGAAGTAAACCCCGACACTTATGGTCAATTAATCTATGACAAAGCAGTCAAGAATATATAATGGAGAAAAGACAGTCTCTTTAATAAGTGGTGCTGGGAAAACTGGACAGCTACATGTAAATGAATGAAATTAGAACATTCTCTAACATCGTATACAAAAATAAACTTAAAGTGGATTAAAGACCTAAATTTAAGACTGGATACTATAAAATTCCTAGAAGAAAACATAGGCAGAACACTCTTAAGATAAATCACAGCAATTTTTGGATTCATCTCCTAAAGTAATGGAAATAAAAGCAAAAATCAAAAGAGGAGACCTAATTAAACTTAAAAGCTTTGCACAGCAAAAGAAACCATAAACAAAACAAAAAGACAACCTGTGGAATGGGAGAAAATATTTGCAAGGGACTAATTTCCAAAGTATACAAACATCTATATATAGCTGAATCACTTTGCTCTACACCTGAAACTAACACAACATTGTAAATTAACTACACTTCAGTTGTTTAAAAAAGGGAATAAAACGGAAAAAAAAACTGTGAAACCTTGGAATGTATGATAGAAACAAATGCATGAGGATATACCTCTCCAACTCAGGAGATACAGGATGCTCAAAGAAAAAACAATATTCACTGAGGATAAGCTCAAATACAAAATAACAAATAGTATGAGGGAACAATACACCATGAAGTCAACAAGCAGAAAGATTAGCACCCCGTGAGAATAAGATACAGAAAATATGAAAAGAGGTTAAGAGACATGGTGGTTAGAATTAGAAGGTTCAATACAAGTTGAGTAGGAGTTCAGAAGAAAGAATGGGGAAGAAGTGTGTTAAAAGAAATAATGACTAATAATTTTTCAGAATCAAAGAAAGATATGAATCCTCAAGGTATGGATCCCAAATAGAGAAATAAAAAGAACACCCAGGTGCAGTGGTCAGACTGAACTAAAAGAAACACAAAAAGAACTCTTGAAAGCAACTTGAAAGACTTTATCACAAAGAAACAACAATTAGACTGGCAGGTTACTTTTCATCTGCTCTCTAAAGTCCAAATGTCAAGGGACTTAATACCTTCAAGTACTGAAGTAAGATAAATAGATTAGAATTCTACATTCAACTAAAATAGTATTTTTAGAGTGAAAGTAAAATAAATATATTTTCAGACAAATAAGAACAAGAGTCCCTTGCTAAATTAACTGCTAAATAATGTGTGTCAGGAAGAAAGAAATTGAATTCAGAAGATAGTGGTAAGATATAAGAAGCAATTAGTTATTAAAGGCATTGATTAACACATAACTACATCTAAATAGACAGTGATTATCAAGTTTTGGTCAATGAGTGGTTCATAAACTTTTAGATTTTTGTAAGCTAGGAAAATTTCTCTCCAAAAATTAATGCACCAACATAGGAATGCCAAGTTTTACTTCTGCCAAGTAGAAATATTTTGTAAAGACTGTGGTAAGCACACACATCTTGACTTCAGGAGTCTTAGTCTTTTGTAAAACCTGAAAATTAAAAATAATAAAATGTAATGAACAAAGACAATTCACTAAAATTTTAAAATTTTGTTTCATGAAAAAAATTAATCACATAGACATCATTCTTCTAATTTCATCACAGAATATTAAAAACTTTATCACAGAGCATTACCAATCCACGGCATTTGGAAATATGTGTCAAATTATACACTGCCTTCTTTCTGGTTCTCATAAATTCTAAGTGATAGTGTTATTTTTTCATAACACTAACATGTTGCCTGATGTATAGTAGATGCTCAACAGATATTCTTGGATCAATGGGAAATAATGCTATTACTTTTGTTTTACTATGCAATCCTCCTAATTGGTTAGAAGTTGACCCCATGAAATAGGAGATTCTATTTCCAATGGTTTTGTGTCATGTAACAGAAATTTTCCTTAATGGATTGTTGTTGATTTCTCTTTTCCTCCTTAAGTTTAAAGGCAAACATCAAGACCCAGATTTCTCCTAGAGAGTCTCTCCAAAATGAATTGTAGGCTTAAGAATGTAATTGATTGCCCTAACAAACAGGCCATGATTTATTAGTCCATAGAGGTCATGAGACTAATCTTAACCAATCTTAACTTCTCCTGTAAAGAATCGTGAGTATGTGAAAGGGAACTGTGGTCTACTAGAGCTAAGATGGTGGGCAGTCAAAAAAAAATCATCAGTCCCTCTCACTAATTATACTTCATCCCTTTATATATTTTATTTAGGCAAATTAATCCACCTACTATGATGGTTGTTATACAAATTCCCCAAGAGGCAAAAAATTTCAGCATGCATTTAACTTACTTAGAGATTGGGACCTACCTTAGGGTGCTTATTCAGCAACTGATATACATGTGCAATTAGAACTAATATTCCTTTGCAAATATATCAGCCATGTTCTAGGACCCAGCAGTTTAGAGAAAAAGGGGTAATTCTGAAAGTGTGAAATTGTTCTTAAATCTTGCAGCAAGTGTATCTCTTGCTTTCTTGGCATAAAATAAAATTTTCTTGGTTTTTATCTTCCAAGAGAGTATTTTTTTTATCTTGGGAGATCTTAATTGGGATATCAAGATCTTTCCTATTCAGTTGATATTCTAGATGAGAAGTCTATCTGAGAACTCTTTAGAGCCTTCTCCAAGAAGGCTACACTTGACAATACTTGAGAGTATTTCCCATTACATAGATTTCCAGGCTTATACTTTAAACAGAAGTTAATGCCCTAGCAATTCAAATTCCAAGGAGCCTGGATAAGATCTTCTTAAAAGTGGGAATCAACCTTTCAAAATATGTCATTCCCTAAAGGAAAAGAGGGCTCTGTCAGAGGACTCTAATTGTGAATCTTGAGATTAAAGTTTCAGAAAGAGGATCTTGAGCACTTGCCATTTTGGTTAGAGATTTTCAAGGCACTTTTGGAAAATAGTTTCTATGACTTGACTAAATAACTCTTTTTCCTAATAGATGCTATGAATATTGTCCTTTTCAGTGATAGAATTTTCATTGTGTAGTTCTGTCTAAAATAAACCTTAGGCTCTTATTTTTCACTTCTGTCTAAAGTAAGATTTAGACCTAATAAAAATCATAGAAGATCAGGAGTATGATCCAGGATTATGGATTTTTTTTTTTTTTGGTAATTTCTTATACGTTGTTCTAGCAATGCTTCTCTATTTTTGTGAACACATTTCTCTTTGACTATGGGTATTTTTGATACATGGGATAATATTTTAAGAACCTAAAATATTAGTCCTACTGGTTTTAAAATAAACTGAAATAATATATTTAGGAACATATAGTAAGAAACCATCTCCTATAGAAAAGGAAGAATAAAGTAGTATAAATATCCTTCTCTTTAAGCAGAAACTGAAGCTTTGAAAGAAAGTAGAAAGTTTTATCTTTGTATTAAAATCCACAGCACATGTTTTTCTTTTCTGATGTCTTTTAGCTTTCTTCTAGCTCAGTATTTCTCCACATGGAGTTTAAAGTAGACAAATAAATTAGATATAATATACAAATTTTTAAGTAGTTTAAAACATTAATTTTATGTCTTTTTCTCTGTCTGGTGGAGGGGGACACCCTAAAGAGGGGCCAAAGAGATACCTTCTTTTTGCTGTATTCTGTGGGGCATCTCCATTTGTAGCAACGGATAACCAGTGAATTAAATGTTATCACTATATTTCTGAATTGTGTTTATGTGACATAAATTATTTTTTAAAATCTTTATTAAGATATACTTGATATTTTATATTAGTTTCAGGCGTACAACATAATGGTTCAATATTTATATATATTGCAAAATGATCACCGCAGTAAATCTGTTTAATATTCATCACTATTCATAGTTTGTAGTGATATGTGGCATAAGTTCTTAACAATTATTTTGAGAGTGAAAGGGCAGTTGGGGAATAGTAACAATAGAATTGAGTGTCATATATAATGTTACATACAAACGTTATCTTTGCATTCCAGAATAGTATATTTTTATTGCAAATATGTATTTTGTACTAAATAGTTTAAAAACTTTTACTATTAATAATGATGTTAGTTGGTGATCATATATATGAAAAGAAATGAAAAAATTCGGGTATTTCCTTCAAAGTAAGCTTGTTTTTTTGCTATTCAAACACTTTACTTAGGGAAATGTTGGACAGCTTATTTTAAAATTTGATAGATTAATATGTGTGAACAAAATGAGGTATTTTGTATTGCCAACATCACAATAAGTGTAGTAATTCTCCCATGCTGAGGTGGAATAATGAGAAATTATAATAAAGAAGACAGGGCACTCCAAACAACATCTGAAATATGTCAGTTATGAAAATGGCACATAAGTAGCAACATTTTTTGAAAACCAAATTTCCCTTTCATGAAAGTGTACTATATTAATAAACTGCAAATAACATTGCTAGATTTTTCTTTAAGCATATATGAATTTTAGAAATTACTCCATGCACATTCCCATAGTCTCTCTTTTTTTATAAAAAAAATCTTTATTTGAATATTACAATAGGTCTAGGAAGTCATCCACCTGTCAACATGCTATTAGTAATTGGAAAGTTTGTGCTATTGTGTACTTTGAGGAGTAGTAAACATGTATTTCCTTTCTACATATTCATTCATTCTCACTATTTTTTTCTATTAATGAAATTTCTGCACGTTATTTTAAAGATTCTAATCAATCACCAGCAAGAGAGAATTAATGCTGAGTATTGCTTATCTATTGTGGGTATATTTTATGGACTAGTAGACATGATTTTAGTTTCTACTTCTGATCAACTTGCTTTTGCCTTCTTTCCTAGGAAGTGTGTAGAGAGCTCTGGTGTCTCAGCAAAAGCAACCGCTGTGTCACCAACAGTATTCCCGCAGCTGAGGGAACACTCTGTCAGACTGGGAATATTGAAAAGGGGGTAAGCTCAAATGATTTATTAGCTATTTGATGTGTAGACTAACCTGATAAATTTCTGGTTTTGATATTCAGCTACTAGGAAATCAAGCGTACTAATTAAAATGTACTTGAAACAGTAAATTCCTAGGCTAGTGAATTTTCTTGATATCTGCAAATATATATTGTTTAGGAAATTATATTGAATGTTTTCTGGGTCAATTTCTCCTTCTATACATGTATGTTTGAATTGTATTGAACAAAAATATCCAACAACAAACTTACATAATAGAATCTGTTTAGTCATATGTCTGTTTTTTTCTGACAAATAATTTCCAGGAAAGTTATGTGATCCTCAATAGATTTTACAGCTATAATCTAATGAGTCGTTTTTAAATTGCAGTATGAGAGAAAGAATTAATAGTAGAAGAAAAAAATTAAACAATATATTGAGCATAGAAATTGTTGCCAAATAATTTTAGTTTCATCAGCCTAGTTTTCAACAACTATAATTATTAAGAATTGTTCAAGTAGATAAGAATAATTTATGCTATTCCTGAAATTCTTTAGGAATTGCTATATATGTGGATTCTAGTATTTATTGCCATGGACTAAATTTACAACAATAACTACTACTATCATCTGTTCTCAGTTCTGACTTCTTCCATGTTAGTTGGGCTGGTTTCAACAGAGATTACACTGAATTTCAGCTTGCAATCTGATGTTTAAATAAAAAGAATGAAAGCTTTTGGGCAGCTGTCACAATTTATTAATCCTTGCTGATGGCTTCATTCAGGATCCATGACCTAGTGCCGTGTTGATGGCTTTTCCATTCTGAGTTTGGAAATGTTGGTAAATTATGCTAAATGTATGAATTGATAGGGTCATTTTTAAAGGATTAAGGATCTTTTTTTGAGACTTTATAAGTAGCCAATAAAAATACAGAGACCTTTACACACTACCAAAAATTCCTTCTTTTTTTCACAAAAGTAATAGAAAATATTAGGAACCACATTCTTGAAACAACAGTCTAGGTTTATTTTGGAACCAACAACTCTTGTCAATGACAAGTAGCAATTTACATCAATCTGTACTTAGAAGAAATACACAACTGTAAGGGGAAAGTCACAGTGTGAATCTCTCTCTTTATTTACCATTGATTGATTATTATTCTTGTGATCTACACCAATGGTCTACTGTTTCTATTTGTCTATAATAATACTATCATTAGGCCTGATGGCTTTTTTTATTTTACTTTATTTTTTAACCCAAAGCATAAAGAACTCATTCTTTTAAACACCTCAGAGCTCTCCTAAAAGCATTCTGTAAATTATATAATCACTCTAAGTTAACCACAAGTAGTGGCTATCTGAGAACATGTAATTCAACTCAGTCATCTGTCTGATAAATATATTTAATACCTTATCATTTGTGCTTAATAGCAAAACTCTCAAATGTCGTATCTTATAGCTTATGTGCATATATTTGATAAAGATCAAATTTTCTTTCAAATTACAGTTTGAAGGTTACTTAGAAAATACTCTAAATAATATCAAAGCTAAGAGTATTGAATTTAAATTTAGATAAGCAAATAGAGGGAAATATAATTACATCCAAGCATAAATAAGAATAACCACAGACAGGAGACAGTGAATAAAATGGGGCAAAAATATATTTGGTTTCTAAAGATTTGCATTCTTAATCTAGGTTAATGGATGTCAACTTTTTGATCCTTAAACTCTTCTTTAAATGGGTCTATGTAACTCTGATAAATTACGCTTGAAAAAAAAAATGGGTATGGTCGAGTTAAAAGAACCCCTTGCCTGCCTCCTTACCCTGTCCTTAGAGTCTTGTCAGCTTCCAGCATATCTCAGCAGAACATCTTGGGCTCCATGAAAATCTATTTAAAGAACTTGTACATGTAGCAAAGTTTGTCTACCAAGAAGTCATTGATATTCACATTAGAGTGTAGTTTCATAAAGTCAGTATGTTGGATTTCATTATCTAAAATTAACCTACAAAAAAAACCTTAGCCATTCTTCCAGAGACATGAAGGCCAATAGACAGCTTTAGGCATAGCACTAGGAAGTTTTTAAATGAATGAATGAATGAAAAAACATACACATGCAGATTCCTAGAAAGAAAAAGACAGAGTGCTAGGCAAAAAGCCTCAAAATATCCCTATCATTAATACCTCTATCACTATTAATTTATGAAGAGAGTTTCAAAGAACTAGATCACTCTACATTTTTTAAAGGAGAAAAGTACCAAAAACTACTCAGTGAGCTGAGCACTTCTTAATTTATTTTTAATTTATTTTTTTTACTAACTGCATTTGCCATGTTATCTATTTATGAATTGTTGTTGTTGATCATTTCAGTTATTTTTTCCTTTAGGGAGAAGCATGTTTACAGTTGCCAAATGCAGATTTTCCTCCTATGGCTATACCTATTTGGATATTAAACCAGAGTTAGAGTTCAGAAGTTTGACTCAAATCAAAACAGCCATGCAAACACCTAGTCACAAAATTAAAGTGAAATTTTCAATTGGTGTAGGCAAATTTGTGTGGCCAGACTGTATTCTTGCCATATAAAAATAGTTGGCATTATCAGTAACAATGATGATGATAATAATGAATTGTTTCAAAGTATTTACACTGTGCCAGGAACATATTTGTTCTGTTTGCTATTGAGAAAAATCCTGGGAAATGGGGACTATTTTAACTCTGTTTTACAGATGAAGAAAGACTTGAAAGCCTAAGATTACACAGCAGTTTAATAGAGAGCTGAGATTCCAGCCCAAATCTTCCTGATTTCAGAGTGAAATCTCTTTGCTGCTTCTGATCATACTTTACTTTCAGATGGGAAATTTTGCAGAGAAAAAAGAAAATTTTCATTGTTACACTGAGCCTGAGATGGGTGGTAACAATATATTTTACCCCTTTAATACTAAGTTGATTTTTCATTTATTTACCTGTAACAGTTTCTTATCTCAAGAATCACAGTAAAAAGGCATCTAGACAGAACATTGAGCCTAAGACTATATGATAGTGTTACAACTGGCAAAAATAATGAATCTCTACTTTAAAATGAGAGAAAATCTATCTATATCTTTCATACAGGTATTGTGAGGATGGAATGAGAGAATATCTCAGTGACTTTCTGTGGGCTTCCTCAGAGGTGCTAGTATATATTACTAGAGCATCATCATTACTTTTTATTATTATTTGCCAATCTTAGATGATGGTGGGCAGAAAATTCTTTGGCAGACAGTCTTAACTGGCAGTAACGAGCATCACAGACTATAAACATGAATTTATGTGTCTCAGAAGTATGAATGGAATATCCACGACCTCTGATCTTAACTCTGAATTTCAAAACTACTCACATCCGAAGGAACAAGAAAGAACCTACATCCTGTCTAGCCAGCAGGATAAAACCAAAGCTGCTCTTAGTTTTTTTTAATAAATCTTTTTTTAAAAGGTTGGAGGAGGGGAGAAAATGTGGCTCAAATGATAGCTTAGACATATCCAGAGGACTGGATCCACAATGATCTCGTCAAACTCTGGCTGCAAAAGATATGGGATCTTTGCCCGGGGGCACAGTTCCACAAATGTTCCATGTAAGTATGGGAACTGTTCCATGCACATTTAGCAGATGGAGTAAGAAATATGGCCAAAAAATTAAAAATTGATATTTGCATGAGTCCTGGGGGGTCTGACATCGCTATTACAGCCATTGGATGTTTGCCTGAATAAGCCATTCAAGGACTGAATAAGAACCATATGGTCTGAATGGATGTGCTCAGGGACAGTAGCATTAACCAAAGGAGGAAATTTGATGAGCCCAGACAGTGCTCTGGTACTGTGTGTCCATGGGTCAAACTCCTACAAATCAATCAATATAACTTTCGGCCAAAAGAACTTTCCTTAGTCGTGGCATCAGCAATAGCCCTTGGGACAGAAATCAGAGGTATACCATATTTGACAACATAGTAAACAAAGATTTAGACTAAAAAACTCTGATAGTAGCATTGGCATTTTTACTGCACAAGATAGTAAGGGTAATCAAAACCCAATCCTCGCAAGCCTGATGGTTACCACAAAGAAGGTTACAGATACTTGGTTTATTGCCAGAAGATTGATTTAATAATTCTACAAGGCCAAATCAGAGACATAGCCCAGCATTTGGGCTTACATATACATGACATTGATTCCTAATATTTTTGCATGAGAAACATAGGACAGGATTAGAATAAGATTATTACATGCCCTTCTGAAAGCCCTGCATGTATAATTGGACATTTGCAGCCTTAGATCTTAATTCATTTAGAGTAGAATGTAATATGTTTTGACTTGGTCCCAAACTATAAACACAGGAAGTGGAGAAGGAATAGCTCTTCCAATTGCTCTAGAAATTTAAATTGTACAAGATGACAATTTCTGATTTAGAATTTGGGCTGAAAGAAGTTTTAGCGTTCCCACACCTGGACAGCAGAAAGATACGGCTTTTAATAACACTGTGCTCGAACTCTCAGCTTTTCTGATTTGGGAAGGATGTTTTATATTGAATCACCAAAATGACTTCCTTTAAAGTCTTAGCTTTCCTTAGAGGTATCTCATTCCAGATGCTGGCTAGACCCAGTTGCTGGCTATGGTGCAAGATCTACCATACACATCTGAAAATATCTCTAGATTAAAAAAAAATGTTGAAATACTCTGTGTATATGCATTTCAAAATTTTTCTTTGTAGAATTTTGACAAATTTTCAAAGTTGGATTGTTTGATTTATAATATATCTTGCTTAAGCCAATTCCCAGATGGAGATCATGAAATTCAGTGGTCTAATAGCAAGAGGTGTTGTTTAATGATGAGTAAGTGTTTCTTAAGAAATATTTTAAAGCCTGACTGGAATATATCATCTTTCTAGATAGTTTTTAAAACATATTTCTTTTATTTAGAAGGAATGCGAAAAGCAAGAATGAACAACTTGGGATTTTATTTTTGGAATGTGATAGTTTCATTTCATTCACCTTTCTGAATCTGGTTAAATACACCTGAATTAGCAAAAAGATGAACAAATTTATCCAAATTATCTGGATAATTTAGGTTGAAGTAACATGACTGATATTTAGAATAGTTCAAAATCACTAGATTGGCTATTACCCTTGGGAATAAAGATTTAAACCCGGTTTTCATCTGAATATTTAACTTTTCTAGTTTAAGAAGTGAAGTAAGATTCTACACCTGTGGAAATAGAGCTTTTACAATTTTGGCAACTTCAGGTTTAAAAAGATAAAAATAGAAAATACAACTCTAAACAGATCAGTGAGCTAGAAGACAGATTAGTGGAAACCACTACTGCAGAACAGAAAAAAGAAAAAAGTATGAAAAGAAATGAAGATAGTTTAAGAGAACTCTGGGACAACATGAAACACACTAACATTCGCATTATAGGGGTCCCAGAAAGAGAAGAGAGAGAGAAGAACCTGAGCAAATTTTTGGAGAGGTAATAACTGAAAACTTCCCCAACTTGGGAAAGGAAACAGTCACCCAAGTCCAAGAAGTGCAGAGAGTTCCATATAGGATCAACCCAAAGAGGAACATACCAAGGCACATAATAATCAAATTGATAAAAATTAAGGATAAGGAGAAAATATTAACATTAGCAAGAGAAAAGCAACACATAACATACAAGGAAACTCCCATAAGGTTATCAGCTGATTTTTCAGCAGATACTCTACAGGCTAGAAGGGAGTGGCATGATATATTTAAAGTGATGAAAGGGAAAAACTTACAACCAAGAATACTCTTTCCAGCAAGGCTCTCATTCATATTTGATGGAGAAATAAAAAGCTTCACAGATAAATAAAATCTAAAAGAATTCAGCACCACCAAACTAGCTTTACAACAAATGTTAAAGGAACTTCTTTAGTCATCAAATCATTAGAAAAGAGAACAAAAAGAAGAAGAGAAAAAAAAAACCTACAAAAGATTGCTTTGAAAATTTGGGATCTTTTATGGTTCCATATAAATTTTGGAATTGTTTGTTCTAGTCCTGTGAAAAATGTCATGGGTATTTTGACAGGGTTTGTGTTGGCTCTGTAGATTGCTTTGGGTAGTATGGCCATTTTGATACTGTTGATTCTTCCAATCCAAGAGCACAAGAAATCTTTCCATTTCTTTTTATCATCTTTAATTTCCTTCATTAGTGTTTTACAGTTTTCAGAGTATAGGTAACCTCCTTGATTAAGTTTATTTCTAGGCATTTTGCTCTTTTTGATGCAATGGAAATGTCTATGCCAGTTATAAAATTCTGGTTTTTGAAGTGAAAAAGAAAAAGTGAATGAAGGGCCACAAATGGCAAAAAATAAAAAAAGAGAAAGAAAGAAAAAAAGAAAATACAACACTAAAAACTCTCACCTTTATTGTGCTTACTGGATTTATATACTTCAAGTTGCTTTATTTGGTATAATCTAATTCTATGATGACTTTTGCACATTAATATCTTAGTATATATTGACTAATATAATCCTCTAGAAATTAGCTCAAATAACTTGATCCACATGAAGTTCTCTATAGACTTCTTAAAGCACATATTATGAAGTTTCTTTAACTTACTTAACTTTATTTATCTTATAAATAAGTTTCTTTTCTTAAAACCATGTACTACATCAAGATACTTACTACTACTACTACTACTGCAGGAGAGAAGTAGAAAAATCCCAGAGAGATTCTTTTCTATAAATACAAGGTAAGGGGAAACTAAATAAGCACAGAAGAACATTGTGCCAGAGAGAAGTTAAACAAGTCCTTTGATAGATTTTTAACTTCTTTGAAGGTATGTTTGCATAGAGCTCATTTCTTAAGTCATCCTAATCCAACTATATTATAATTGAAAAGTAAAGGTAGTCCCCATTTTATAGTTAGAGAAACTAAAGAAAAGGAACAAATGACTTTCTTTGGACCAAAAAAAGATATTGCTATAATGAGAACTCAAGTTTGTAACACAGGCTACACACAGACTGAAGTTGTCCCTACACAGACTAAGTTGTTAATTAGTTGTTAAACTAGACGCTAATCTCTTGTCAGCTGCTAGATGGCTGAACTTATATTATCGTTGTGAATTCTTCATTCTTTACCCATTAATCTGTGTTATTTAGCTTTCTGATGTAATTGTCTATTATGTTACAACTCCATGGAATAGATATAATCAGTATCATGAATTTATGCAGTAAAAGGTTTTAGCCAACCACTCATGAAATATTATTGTCTTGTAGATGTTAATTAATTGTAAGAAATGAGCAACATTTAACAGACTGAATATTTGTATTTATCTTTTACCTTAAGAATAAGTTTTAAAAGGAAAACAAGAAAATTTGTGTAATTTCTTTCCCTGTTCTACATGTTGTGAGCATGCAGGAAACGTATAACAATATTATTAAATACTTTAGAATCTATATCTTTCAATATTTTTGTGGCTTTCACAATTTCGTCCCCTGAAAAATGCAGAAAGTGAAATTTTTTCTCTACCAATTATAAGAATACTTAAGGAAGTATGAAATAGCCCGTGGGTGTATATTTGCAGCTAAATGGGTTTAAAAAAAAACCTCTAGTGTTATTTTGTACTTTATGTAGTAAATACAGTTCAGTAAAGTATATTAGAGTATTTTTTAATGTCTTCAAATATATAATCCTACACCTCCAGTTGATGTTTTTCCACTGATTTTTGTGTATGTTTGGACAGATAATCCTTTTCTGCCAGTGAGTGACCCTGGGCAAGTCAACCTCCTTCAGGTTCTGGTTTCCTTATTTGAAAAAATGAAATGCTTAGATCCCATAAATACCAGAGTCCCTTTGAGCTTGAAGTGCTGCTCTGCGATGATATAAAATAAATGTTAAGTTAAATTTATTGTTATTTGAAATCAATGCTAAAATTCTAACTTAAGAAAAAACAGGCAGATTTTAAGATTTGGAATTTTTAGTGTTAATTGTCACTAATTGAAACCAAAGAAAAAAATCAGTAATTGCTGGTTAATACTACATTGCTCAGTTACTCTTATAGGAAAATAGGTGCAGGCATAAATATTCTTACGCACAGCTATTTGTAATAATAAAAATGAAAATCAGGAGATTATTTGATCCACCACTGTGAGTTTATATAAGTGAAGGTCTGACACAATTAGCATATCATTATACAGATGGTTGGTCTTCAAGATCAATTCAAGGTAAATCATAAGCTGGCAACTGGAATGTTCTCTTCCTCTCACACGTGCACTATTAGCAACCCTACTCTCAGAGCTGATACTGTATTATCGGTTCAGCTAACTACCTCAGCTTTATCATCTTGGACAGCTGATTTTTTTCTTAGTGGTAATTTTCATTGTCCAAAATTCATAAACTTTTTAAAAGTCCTACTTTAATATTTATTTTATTTAGGATCAAAATGTTTGGCTTTATAGCCAGCCACATTTTGACTTCCTCTTGCCTGATTTTTTTATGGACAAATGTTAATTGCTCAGCACTTCTGTAAAAAAGTCCTTTATACTGTTACAATTACTGAAATAGTCACTGAATGCCAACCACCAGGAAAACAAAGATAAATTTGACTTTCTTTACCCTCTAGTATCTCCAGTTCCTTCCTGACATATAGTAACCAAAATAAGACACAGAATTCTATAATTTAACTAATTATTCATTCATTCAATAAAGTTTTGTTGCGTATTTATTATATTTTAGACACTGTTCTAGACATTGATAGAAATGTTCTATCCACTCTGTCCAATGTTGTGGCCACCAACCACATGTGGCCATGGAGCCACAGAAATGTGGCTCGTGGGTCTGAGGAACTGAACTTTTAATTTTAATTAATTTAAATTTGAATAGCCATGTGTGCCTCTCAAGGCTTTTGCATACTAAGTAGAGGAGACAATAAAAGTAATAAAGAAGTAATTTGAAAAATAAACAGAGTAAAGTAGTAGTAAGTAGTAAGAGGGGACCGAAACAGGAAGACGAATCTCTGTATATCCTGGAATGGGCAGGAAGGGTAGTGCAGTGCCACTGTTTCAGAATAAGGATGGTCAAGGAAAGACCTCTCTGATGAAGTGACACTTGACCTGAAACCAAATGATGGGAAGACAACAATATGAGGAATCAGGAGAGGAGTCTTCCCAGGAGGACTAGCAAATGCAGATATCCTAAGGACAGAACAAGTTTAGTGTACTGAGGAAGAGAAGGAAGGTCACTGTGTCTGGAGCATTCCATACAAGAGAGAATAAGTTCAGGGAAGGAGGTAGGCGCTAGATCACAAAGGCCACAGTTGAACAGAGTTGAGGGAAGGAGGTAACCACCACAGTCTTTTAAGCAAAACAGTGACATGAAGCAATAATATGTTTTTAAAAGAGCTCTCTGAGAGCTTCCTGGAGAATAGACTGATTACAGGCAGAAGAAAGTGAGGCGGGAGGACCAGGTAAGAAGCTATTCCATTTGCCAGTTTAGTCTAGAGCGGTAGCAGTACAGATGGTGAAAGTGACAGAATTGTAGATATATACAGTTAGTATAATAAACTGATATATAACATAGTATAGAGTAATAAACTTTCTAAAATCACGTGGCATACTCCCTTCACATTTTAATATAAGGGTTGAAATTTTATTTAACAATCTGACATTGCTGACAGTTACTCAGCTCTAATAATGTTCCCTATTGTTATTCATATAAAGCAATGACTTTCATAGCATCAGTATGGTTCATCAAATTTTTATAGCTCAGAAAAATGCACCAATAAAAGCCTAGAAATGCTTGTTTTTTAAAAAAAAAGTTTCATTTTTACCATATTCTGCAAATAAGATTTATCATGTTAGAGTTATGAGCTGATTATGCGATGTCTGCGTCTCAATAAATTATTCCTGGCTTTCTACTTATGTGCAGTATGTGTGGTTTATTGCAGAGAGTAAAACTGAGAAGAATTCCAGTACACATGTTTGTGCAGGGGCTATACACATGGCTAGTCATTGTATATAAGGGTTTTTTTGTACCCTGTCCCTAGTGTCTTGGCATTACTTTTATTATGTCTGCAGTACTCATGTAGATGAAATGCCACAACACATTCTTTTACTATTGTAGCCTCAACCAGGCTTTTTTTTTTTTTTTTTAAGAAAAAGCAATTACCATCATAAAAATTCCTTACTGGGGAACTTTCCATATTGCGTTATCATTCCATGAGTCTAATAATAGTGGAATATAAAGAAAAAAAATTTTTTTAATACTGAAATATCTAAAAAAGACTTTTGAGGTCTCTATAATGAGAAACACTAAAAGTCTGGAGGAGGAGAAATAAGAAAAAAAGAAGTAAAGTTTTTTAGACTCCTGGTACTTGTTACAGATTTATAAAGCATTGCCTAGCTAAAGATAATTTACAAATCACATGCACCTTTACCAATGTCTAAACACAGTTAAAGAACTCTCAGTCTGTCATCTGTTGGGAGATTGCTAATGCCTGTAATTGGTCATTGCCTGACCTTTATGTATTTCTATCCTGATAGCTCTATCTGCCTAAAAGCTAATTCTGTGTTTTCTGTGAAATCTTGCAGTGGTGTTATCAGGGAGATTGTGTTCCTTTTGGCACTTGGCCCCAGAGCATAGATGGGGGCTGGGGTCCCTGGTCACTATGGGGAGAGTGCAGCAGGACCTGCGGGGGAGGCGTCTCCTCATCCCTAAGACACTGTGACAGTCCAGCGTAAGTAGCTAAAGTAAGCCGGAGCCAACAAAAAGACACAGTTGGAAATGATTCAAAGCTGTGGTTTCGCATGTTATCTGTAAAAACGTTTCACTAGTGAGCCAAGTGCTTGTCTTCAGAACAAGCACTAGGCATAGGAAAGTGGAGGAGCCTTGTTAGACAGACTTTCTTTTTTTTCCCTTTCACCTTACTATGTAACCAAAAATAAAAGAAAAAGAGAAAAGAAAAGCATAGTGTATCTATCCCAGGTATAGCCAGAATTTTAATCTAGTAATAATCAGATAGATTTCCTCCTGCAAAGACTACTGAATTATGGATGGATCCAGGTCTGGTCTTAGCTACATTACCATTATTCCCAGGAAACCTAAGTTCTTTTCACATGTCACATAAAATTATTACTGCTACATTAGTATCAAAAGGACCAATGAGAGCACTTCAAGGTTTGAAACGCCTTGATTCACATCACAAATCACAATGAGAAGAATACTAACCATGTGTTAAAATAGTTTCCATTCACATGCCCCCATTAATCATCTTCCAGGGCTGCCGCCACTTTTCTCCCCGTGACTGTTTTATGTAGGTCAGACTGCTCCTCTCCCACCACTCCTTTTCGCCAGCCAGAGTCCCCCTGGCGTAAAGCCAGCCCCATCAGTATTCCTTGCTAGCTGTATTACTTCTCTCTCCCACCAGTGCCCATTGCAGGTGGACGATTCCTCTGGTTGGTCTTTCCTGTCCTCCCCGGGCCTGAACTGCTCCTTAGCTGCTACAGGTCAAGTGCTCTCATTTTTGTCTAGAGCTCAGGTCGAGGGCCTTCCTTCCTGACAAATATTTGGTACAGAATAATGTTACAATATCACTTCTTTTTTTCCCCTTTCTGGGGTAAAAGATGATCTATTTTAATTTTTCGCTTTTTCTCATTTTAACTCATGATCCCTCCCTTTGGTTCCTCTCTCTAATGTCTCTTTTCTTCATTTTTACTCTTTTTAGCTTGAAATTGCTTCCCTTTATATTAGTTCTTTGTTTCCATTCTCCCACTTTCTATTCGATTATTACCCACCTGCTATATAGAGCTCTCTGTCACTGACTCATGAACCAGCCTTGCCACCACCACCACCCTACCTTGTTTTTATCTGACCAACCCATTTCTCCCATGCTGGTTCAAGCTGGGCCATTTTTTCCCCTTCCATAGAGTCAGCATTCACTGGAATTCAAAATATATTACAAGTGTAACTTTGATTTTCCCACTGATACCAGTGAGCCAAAATTATAGTTTAGACGATCTTTTTTAAACAGTTACAGAATAATTAACCTAAGTTCAACTGCAGGCATAAAAGCATAAAACCCTATGATAATAGATTATATACCCAGATACTTAAGAGAATGACCTAGACCTCTCTAAGAGAACAAGTTATTTTTTTTCCATTCAAGAATAGCATGCCCAAGGAATAACATATGGCTTTTCCTAATGTTAAATACTTATAAATTAATTTATGTAAAGCAAATATTTGACATCCTAATTTAAGTATAATATAAAGTATTATAATGCAGGCCCGTCTCATGTTTAGATTTAATTTTTTAAAACTTCATATAATATTTGAAATGAGATATAAATTTATTTCTGCATTTTATACTTTAAAGTGAAGCTATTCCCAACCTGGAAAAAAAGCACTTTCCATTTCCTACTTGGTGAATATATAGCATCAGATTATGTGTTTTGTTGTATATGATTCAAATGGCTTTTTGTTATAAATGATTTTTAAACTCGTTGCATTGAACTGAGCACCTATTTACTATGATTAGAAAATACATTGATTTAATTGTATTGTCTTAAGAATGTAAATCATCACAATTAAAAGCCTTATAAAGTTACAATAAATTACCTTAATTTTTGTGCTCAACAACCATAATCATTATTACTATCACCAGCATGATTATTACTTTAATAACTAATAAAGTGTCAAATTTTGTATTTTCTTAAAGTAAATGTTAATATGTTTTCATCAAGCAATTTATGTACTCTTCATGTGGTTAGATATATTATATTCACATGTTAAACAAAATGTGTTTTCAGACCTTCAGGAGGTGGAAAATATTGCCTTGGGGAAAGGAAACGGTATCGCTCCTGCAACACAGATGTAAGTAAAACCAAACTCTGCTATGAAAAATTAGCTTACATTTCCCCTAGAGCAGGGAAATATTTTAAATTGTAAGCTATTTGATCAGAAATCCATGTGTGTGAGGGTCACATGAATTTTTGAAATTGAATGGAACCAGCCTCAAATTCATCAATTCCATCAACAAGAGTCAAGAGGAAGCTTCATTACTGGAAGCAAATACACTCTCCTGCAACAGAGTCAAGAGAGAGACACACACACCCTGAACTTCCCTGACCCCCCAGCACTCGCAACTTTGCCCCCATTATCTTTCTTGAGTTCAAGAAACAAGGATTAATCTTATTATGCCCTTTATTCCATTTTATGTTTGCTATGGCAAGAAGTCCCAGACTCCCTCATCACTCCTCATCTCTTGCCATCCAAGCCCATAAATCTGCATATCCCCACTTCTGTTTCCTAACCCTGCCGAACCACTGAAACTCTTTTGTGCCCTCAGAAACTCACAACCCATCATCAGCAAAATTCCTCATATCCTGACATCTCTGAATTTTCCTTCCCTTCATCTTCTTGTTCTCATGGAAACTAGCTCTGTGATACTGCTTCCTCTGCAGCCCTCAAAAGTTGAGGACATGTATTTTCTCCCTTAGCTCTCGAAAGACTGGGCCTGGAAGTGAATTGACTGTCTTCTCTATATCTCATTACTCTTTCTAGATAGTTTTTCCTTCCTTCTATCTAAAAATTACAGCTTTTAATTTCATGTCATCAGAGTAATACCCACACTCCATACTATTTCTCACTCTTATGCTCTCCAACCCTATACTTATCTTAATTCTTGATTATTCATAAATATGTAGATGATTTTTCCAACATCTTCTCTTCTAGGTTTTTCTGTAAGCGTACAAACATGCTGTTATTTCTATCTTGAAAAAACCTGCCATTTAGTTTTCCACTTCTTTGCTCCTTTTGAAAGAAAATTCCTCAAAAGACTATCTATACTTAGTATATCTAATTCCTCTTCTCATTTTACCCTGAAATTGTTCCTCTCAGGATTTCACCTCCATCATTCTATTGAAAATGTTTTTATCAAGTCACTGATGTCTTCCATGTTGCGAAACCCAATAGTCAATTCTGAGTATTTATCTTACTTGATCTTCACTAGGTTTCCATGACACTGTAACTTTTTGGTTGTCGCTCTATATTGCTGCTTATTCTCTCTCATTCTTCTTTGCTGGTTCCTACTGTTTTCTCTGACCTCTTAATGTTTGAGTACCCAGGACTTACCCTTTGGCCTTTTTCTCTGCCTTATCAATACCGTTTTCTTAGTGTCCCATCCAGTTTCTTTGCTTTTGATACCATTCATCTATTATCGACCCCCAAATTTATATTTTCAGCCAAGACTTCTTCCATGGGTTTCAGGCTCATATCTTACCATTTGTTAGACTTTTAATGGACATGTAATATTTAACATGTCCAAATGTTATCTCCAAAACATTTCCACAAACCTATTCTTCCAGCAGTTTTCCCATCTCAGATGTCAACACCATCTGGCTCAAGCTAAAACCACTCTATCTTTCACTGGATTACTTTTAAGAACTTTTTCAGTGGATTTCCCAATACTACTCTTGCTCCCTGCGGTCCTCAGTATAAGAGGCAGAGTGATTCAGCTGGAGTATAACCTTTACTCAAGACCTTTCAATGGCTCCCCATTTTACTTAAATCCAAATTTCTTACAAAGGCTTGCAAGGACTACACAATCTGGCCTTCCATTACTTCTCCGAGCTTATCTTTTACTGTTTTCCTCCTTATTCACACTGCTCCACACAGGCTGCCTTCCTTGTATGTGCCAGGTGTGCTCTCACCTTAAAGGCTTTTGCGTTGGCTATTCCCTTTGCCCTGTATACTTTTCCACTGAAAATATCTACATCACTAGCTCCCTCACCTCACCTTTACTCAACTGCCATCTTCTCAATGAGGCCTAGCCCAAATGCCGCATTTAAAATTGCAAACCTCTCTACTCCTTACAACCCTGGAACTCCTAATCTTCCTTCCCCTTCTCTATTTCCCCTCATACTACCTCTAACACACTCTATAGCTTATTTATCATTTTTACTTCTATTGAATTTTCATGTTGAAGTAATTGCAGATAGCTTCAATTACAATGATTATTTTAAGTTATCGGTATTATTCATTCACTCAACAAATAATTGAGTGCCTACTTGGTATCAGACTGTGCTAGAGTGAAAAAGACAATCTCTGCTCTCAAGGATTTTATAATTTCTTGGGAAATCTCAGAAAATCACAATATAGCAAAATATGCTAAGTGATATGATATAGTATGATATGATAGGATAAGTATGGGATGCTATGAAACACGTGGAATTGGCACAGCCTGATTAGAGATTTAAGGAATTCTTCCCATTGGAAGCTAAAGATCTGAAGGGCAAATTGGAGCTGAACAGAGAAGAAAGTGACAATGAGAGCATTCTAGGCAGGAAGAAAATTAAGTGCAAAATGTGGTGGTTGAAAGATTCAGCCTCAGATTTATGCTTTAGATGAAAGTGGATTAGAGAAAGTGAGATTACAACAGAACAGTAAACAAATTAAGAAGAATTTGAGGATACTGGTGAGAATGATTGAAGTGCTGAGCCACGTGCTATGCACTAGGGAATGATAGTAGAGTCTAAAGAGGGCTAACAGGGAGAAAATTAAGATCTGATTTTGAAAAGTCCACAAAAATTAAAGAACCAGTGTTGTAGGAAAAACAGGGTATGAGAGCCAGCAGTTGAGGGGATCAGAGAATGGAATGGATTTGAATTTGAGATATGAGAAGTGAGGCCGTTCTCAATGAGGACAAATCTGAAGTGTGGCCATGGCAGTGCTTGCCTAACCTCGAGTGGAGGTGAGGGAGTTCCGGGAACGTCGAGGCTAGGGAGTTTGGGGAGTCTTCCATGTGGAGGCTGAATTCATTCAGCATGTTATTAGGACTTGAAGTGTATAATGAGACTGTTAAGAAGCAGGTATCAAGCTCTTTAACAAATGAGGGGAAGTGACCATCATGAGGTTAGTAGGAAGCAGTGATGAAGCCAGATAGTGATTTGGATAGATAATGTGAATCTCAGAAAAATAGAAGTTTGTGCAAGGGTAGAAGAATTGAATACCTACTGTATGTTAGACTGTGTTAGGTAGGAATGAGAAAGCCAAACCCACCTCTCAGTTCCCATCCATTTCCATTGTTACATAATTGTAGGGACGGGCACACATTTTGGCCCTAATAACACAGGTAGTATGTAATATGAATAATATGTGACAGGTAACAGAAAAAGAAAAAACCATGCCAGCCATTTCAGGCTAGTCGCGTTTTACCCATGAATTGTGCTTTAGATGCTCAGGTTGTAGAGCTTGCTATTGGTGGGTTGCATTTCTGTCACTATCTTTGTCTTCTGTTTCAGCTTTTAGCAAATGTAAAGGGGGTATATTTAACATATCTATATCATGGATATACAAATAATTACGTTTTTTCATTAATCTTGACTCTACTAGTTTAGAATTTGAGGCAATTCAGTTACCACACTGAAATTTCTTTTCATGCTATCCAAGTTAATAAAGCTGTCTAAGCATTAGCTGTGTAACCTGGAGCCTTTTAAAATGTAATGTAATACATGAGAATTTAAACTTTCAAAACACATAATCTAGCCCAATGCTGTCCAAGAGAACTTTCCTCACTGATGGAGATATTCTACATGTGCACTGTCCAGCCTGATGACCAACAGCCAAATTAACTATTAACCACTTGAAATGTGTCTAGTGCAACTGAAGAACAGAATTTTTAAGTTTAGTTCATTTAAATTTGAACAGCCACGTGTGACTATTGACAACCTTATTGGGCAGCACAAAGCTAGTCTAGCGATGCAGTAGAAAAATAATTATAAAGAAGATTGTAAATATTATATATAAAATCCTTGAAACAAGTCAATATTAATTCTAATTTTAGAAACAAATGTGAGACTTCTATTTTTGGTAATGACATTATTCTGACACAAAAAAAATTTTAAATTGCTGAATAAGATTTCACACTTTAAAATCAGCCAAGAGCTGACAGGTAGTGTGGGAAATGCCCTAAGGTCGTACTCTTTGTCGGTAAACTCAAAATACAAGTGGAGCATCAGAGCAAGTAATGCACTTTTACCCTGACAATATTCAGAGGAAGAGAAGAGATAAAGAGATAAAGATATCTCCTTAAAGACAGAGATAAAAATCTAGTGTCTCTTTTTAAGTATAAGGAAAGGTGTTTTTTTGTTTTTGTTTTTCCAGAGGTCCTCCCCTGCTACCTCAGCAGACTTCATTCATGTTTTGTTGGCCAGAAAACCACATAACCACATTAACTCAGTCATAGGCAAAAGGAATGGTGTTACCATAATTGGTTTAGACTAATCCAGATATGCCCCCTAAAATGGGGTTAGAGTCACCTTCCCTGAGAGGTAGATTCCTGAGCAAAAATCAGAATTCTGTTGGCAAGAACGTAGGGAGTAATAGATATTGAGTAAGCTACAGATGTCTGCATCAGCGCTCTTTTACTTTCCATCTTTGCTAATGGAAGCAGCAACAGAAGGAGTAGTAGCTGCTGCTAACATTTATTGAGCACTTACTACATACCAGACCTACTGTTTTAACCGTATTTTCTTTCCATACTGAGAGTTCTCCTCAGTGTTGAGTTGGCTTGCTAAGATATTTTCAATCTCTGTATGTTCAATATAAATCTAGAAAAAACAATGCTAATTTAAGGTTTTGGTATAATCTGTTCTATAACAACCTTGTTTCTGCATCACAGATTAGTTAATAAGTGATTGAGCTATTTTGTGCCACATTTTGTGCCACTAAGTAATATAGCAGCTGAAGTCAAACTGAATTTTGACTTTATACAGTTGAACAGGAGACAAAAATTGTACATGATGACCATTCACCCCACATTCTTCTTTTGGTTCAGTTTAGCCTCATGCTCTGTCATTTCTATGTATGTGTTATTGTGTGTTTCTGCCTGCTCTTTGCACATTGGCCTTTTGTCTCTGTAAGTCAGCAGCCTCAGCCCTTTCTTATTAACTTATTTCACTTTTTTTCTTTAAAGATAAAGTGTTATGTTTACTTCAATATTTCTTCATTAGGAATTTGCCATGTATTTTTTAAATTGTGCTGTTATTTTATTAGAATTATCACTGTTTGTGTTAGTTTTCTGTCTTTGAGTTGTCTGCCTCTAACACTGTTTTTCCTGTGTGCCAATTATTTTCAGTGTGCAATTTTTGCAGAAAGAGGTTTTTCAGCAATGTATGTATCATATTAGAGCAGAAATGCCTATACTGTAGTTTTAAAATCTGTTCTAAAAGTTTCCATTACATAGACTACATTATGGGACAGATAATTTAATTATAAATCACGAAGGGTGAATTGATTAGAGTTAAGACTGAGTAATCCAAATGCAAGCAGCATTTTAGTATTTTCCAGTTAGCATATAATGGGTGTTACTATAGGAGCATTATAAGGTTATTGTGTTTGTATCCTTTAAGTTAACCTTGGTCCTGTTTTCTAAATGTATAATGGTTTAAATGTTCTTTTTCACTATAATGACTACATGTCTATTATGTACAAGCTAATTTAAGGGATTCAAAAGAGTGTATTTGTCTTTTATCATATCAGCCTCCTGCCATAGTGCATGTTTTACTTAATTTAATCCTATGCACATCATATTTAGTGACCCTTTAAATAAGAACTTAGAGAAACCTTTCCAATTAGTTAGAATCACTTTGGCAGTCGAGAACTAGAAAAAAAGTCATAAGCATTTTTGGCTTGGTCATTTATGATTCAAGAGCTTTTCTTAACACTTAAATAGGGGTAATACAAAGGATAAATTCAAATGATCCTGGAAGAACTTTTAATGTCATGAATCTCTGAGGCTTGCTCTCTGCTTTCTAACTTAAGCTCAAAATGCACATTACAGTAACAAATAGAAAATAGAAAACCTAGGAGATATCAGGCAGATTCACATATATTTAATAGGTCCTACTTGCATCCCTTTTAAAATCTTATGACTCATTTCACCCATCCTATCAGTTTGCCATATACTATAGCAGCCTTGACCCTCTCTTTTCTGTGATTAACCAGCTGGTACTATGGATTATTGCATAGTTCTTTTGCTTTTACATACAATAATACTCATTATTAGTTATAACTCTCTTATTAGAGTTGAATTAGCATCATTAAAATAACAACAGAAAAATAGAATAAATCAGAAAATCAGAGGAAAAGGAAAATGATATAAAGCTGGGATTAGTACCTAAAAAATGTACCTCAAGTTCCTTTCACTTACTAAAGTGGGCCACAAATTTTGCTTTGAGTTTCCTAGTAACCTAAGTAAAGAGGCAAACACTATCAGTTCTAAGATTCATAATGTCTGGTAGCCATGAGAAAAGGAGATATTTCCACAATGTAACACTTCATTATTCTGAAGCTTTGATACTCCTCCTTTGTGGATCTCTACACTTGTGAATCAGATTGAAACATATAAGGTTGACAGTATTCTTCTTGCTGAGGTTTGAGGAGGAATTGGACCTAGAACCAATGCAGACCAATCTTAAAAAGTGGCAAGCACTAAAACAAGATAGCCACACTGTCTCCCTAATGCTGGTGTAATTCCCACCACGGACATTTGAAGGGTATAGGAGTGGTGCTCCGTTAACTCCTTGTCCCACTTTCCCCAGTTTCAGAGAAAGAGATCTACAAGAATAGAAGAGACAACTTATAAAGAGAGAATCTCAAATCTTTAAGATTTTCAAATAAATCAGAAAATAGCCAGCTGTAAAATTGGCCTGACCACTCTCAGCAGCAACATAATCACCTCAAGGCCAGATATTCACACACTAGACTCTGAGGCTGATTATCTGTATCAGGATGTATTGGATGTGCAGTTTGTTCAATACATCACCATTGGTCACCCTTAGAAGCCTTCAAAAGCATCTAAACAAGGACTCCTTCTTTGACATCCATATGATGGTCTCCAGGACAGAATAGCAAGTAAAGATAATAGCTGTGGCAGGAACAAATGAATATGCTTTTCACTTTGAAGTTGCTGAGAAATTGGGAGCATCTATTAAAGACAGGATAATTGGATGAAGTTTGGTCTCACCATTAAACCAGGAACTTCAATAGAATATTTGGGATCATAAACTAATCTAATAGATACCGTCTTGTGGAACTTGGGTTTGGAGAGCAGAATTTCATGCAAGTCATGAGGCCTGTGGTTTGTTGGCTGAGGACACAATTCCCCATTCTGGACATAAAAATAAATAATTGATATGGTCCTGACAGTTTTTATAAATGTGCAAAGGTAGGAGCTAACATGATTATCAGGTAGTGTCATTATGAGACATAAAAACCCCAGATCTGTGCTCAAATCTTCTAAAATGTGTTTGCTCAAGAGCTGCTCAAAAATACTTTATTATGTATATGGAATCTCCTTTTAACTGGCATAAAAGAATTTTGACTATTAACAAGCATTTTGGCTTTCCTGAGCAATTTTTCACTGCAGTGACTTAAAATTATCATGCAAAATGTTCTAAGAGGGTATAAATTGTTGTACATAGTGTAAGTATTTTAAGTAGCTGAATATGTAGGTCAGTGTTGTGAGTACTTTACTTGAAACTTGATTTTTTTTAATAGCACAGGGAACTATATTCAATATCTTGTAGTAACCTATAGTAAAAAAGAATTATGAAAATAAATATATCTGTGTGCACAGTTTTTCCTGGAAAGATAAAAAGCATCAATAAGTTTAACATAGGCTCACACAGGCACCTCTCGTCTGTGTGGCTGCTGCTGTCTATGGCAGTGTACCCTGATAAACTCCTTTTCTATTCTCAAAAAAAAAAAAAAAGAGGTTTAATATAGACTGAGAAGGTTGATTTTAAACCCTCTAATTACTGAACCATCTATATGTCTTCGGGTAGGAAAAAACATGCACATTAACGGGATAATTGGAGATCACATTGATAAATGGAGGAAAATATGTGACTTTTTTTTTCTTTTAGACAATGTACGGTAAGTTTTCATGAAAAAATATTTTATTCTTTAATAAATATTGAGCAAAGTGGCTGAAACAAATGAAAACTTGATTTTTGTAAAGAGTAAAAATATGGCCATATTAAGGTTATAAACCAAATTTTATATCTAAAGCTAAGGAAGTATTAACTACCATGAAAAGGAATTTTCTACATTTCTAAAAAGACTGTCTGGGTGTTGCTTAGCTGTTTTCCAAAACCAAGAAAATCCTTGTGTTTTTCCTATTCCACATTATTTGCGATTTGTGTGTCTGCTTGATAATGTGACTAGGATAGAACTTCTGGTGAAAAGCCTAAGATCCACTTTGGCTGGGATGAAATATTATTCTTACATCTTAAACATCTCGTTTCCTCCTTTATTTTATTCATCAAGACTATAAAAAATTGTGGAGACAAAGGGTTTTCCAGGTCATCGATAGTCTATTCTAAAATTTAAGCATAGACTGGGTAGTACCTGGGTATTTTTTCAGTCAGCTTTGCTAGAGGGGCATGCTATTCTGCAGTCTTTTTCTTCTTCAGTCCATTGCTTAAGGTCATTAAACAGTGTTATTGCCTTGATTGTGGTACACAGGAAAAGTATAGTCTATATTTGGGGTAGGATTGTACTGAAAAAAGTATAGACTTTGGATTTACATTGACTTAAATTTAATCCTGAATATAATAGGATTGGTGTTAGCTGACTTTGGCAAGACACCTAGCTGCACTAAACTTCAGCTAACTCCTATATAAGTAGAGTATAATTATATCAAACTTGGAGGTTTATTTAGGAATTAAAAGAAGTAACACATTAAAACATCCACTGCCCCTCCTAGTACTGAATCTATACTCAGTACAGTGTAGCTATCATTGTATCCATTGATGTTTTATAGATTACAAAGTACCTCTATATAACCTCATTAAATCTTCAAATCACTTTTATAAAAGGGAAGGGCAAGTTTTTTTTTAAGTATTTTAAAGCAAGAAACTGAAGTTCAGCAATAGGCCAGTACCATGGAGGGCACTCAGTAAGGCATGGAATTTCTGAGTAGCGCTCTAGTCCTCATATAACAGATGGAGCCTTTGGGAGGTGGGTGTTGCACAGTAACGTTCTCTGAAAGAGATTGGTCACCTGGGACATTGTCTTACTTGTGGTCTAACCTTACCCTGCAGCAGAAACAGATAACTGAAAAAATTATGAAACTACAGACCTTGCCCCCAGGGTAAGGTGTGGGATAAGTGATGACAAGGTACAAAGGGGATCCATTAGCTAACAATGTTACAGCTGTGCCCCAAGTTATAATTAGAAAACAAATATGTATCAACTGTGTTATTCTTGTAAATATACTTTAATATTAATTTATAAAATATATTTTCATATACATTATAAATGTAGATATGTACATATATAATGGCAAAAGATAACAGGAGCAGTGCCATTATCTTTAGATTAGTATGAATTTTATAGTGTACATCTTGTTTTGAGGAAAAAAGACTAACTTTTAAGCACCTGATAGAGCTTGCTTATTTATTTTGTTTTTTAAAGAGACATTTAAAAAATCACAAAGTAAAAGTTTGTTTCTTAACACTTTTATAGGCTTAGGGGAAAGGGTCCTCCTATGGATAGATGGCATTTTCATTAAATTTAGACTAACAAGGCATATAGAAATAGCTTTAATTTTGAAAACTTGCATAGAAGATTATGGTATCAGACATGATAGCTAGATTCAAGTTTGTTTAGACAATGTAGGTTTATCAAGCTTTTGTTTTCTTTTTCTTTAAAAGTAAATGTACAGTGAAACTACCCCCCTCCCCAAAGCAGAAACTATTTGAGGGAGAAAAGATGAAAGATTTGCATCAAAACTGTGATATGATTCACAACATGCACTGAACCTTGGAAATGCCCTTGTGAATTACTTCAAAGGGATGATAAGAAAGTACCTGATAATTAGGAAATCAGGAATTTTGTTTGCAACTTGTAAGAGAGAGTCTAGAAGCATGGCCTCTGTTAGCCTGCGTGGTATCTTTATGCAATTTTTAAAAAGACACCTGTCTGGGTGAACAAAAAGAAACATGTCCCTTCTTCACAGCCCCATGTCAAGTGCATGACTTGCTAAGCATAGCAGGGTTTGGAGTCCAACCTCCACTTGTGTTCCCTCAACTAACAGGGTATATCTGGCTAAGAATATGTTGCTATCCTGGAAAGGAAGAACATTAAATTTGGGGAGTGTAGAAGGTTGGTCTAGTGTAACAGTGAAGAAGGAAAAGTCCATTGGGCATGGAAGTAAAAAAAGAAGAAGCAGAAGGTTGGAAAAAGAAAGAAAAGGAGTAGAAAAATAAAATGCCAGTTTTGCTCATTTTGCTGTTTCCCCCAAGCCCAGAGAAATCCTGGTATCTTCCCAGCCTGCCCATCTTTTCTAGGAGAAAGAGAGGAAAGGAAAAGGGGAAAAGAGTTTTCATTCTCCGCCTGCTTCTCATTCTTTATTACCCATAAGACATAGTACAGTATTTGGAGAATTTTCCTCATTTGCAAAACATTTTGAGATATGTTTCTCTTAATGATAAGGGCATATTTTGCAAATGAAAGAAAGAAGGCACAAAGCGATTCCAGCACTTTCCAAGGTCACCCTATTCTTTCAGACAAAACCAGGATTACAGCTCTGGTAATAGAAATGCCACTGCACAGTTTATCAGCGGAAACTGGGATTTCTTTCTACAGCAGTTTTTATGCCCCAATAAATTATTCTTTTTTATTTTAGATTTATCCACCAATAACAAGCATTGAGTTTAGTCAAGAGGAGATTCTTTAAAGCTATCAGTATAATTGAAAGCATAAGGTAGTTTATAGAATGTGCTAACTTACACAAATCTCTGAAAAAAAAGTGGTGATAAAGGTGCCAATATTAATTTTTTTTCTATCTTTGAAAATACTAAGATCAAAAGATGCTGAGACATGTAGTATTGCTCTCTGGATTTATGTGGGGCCCTGCTGGTTGCTTTTTAGAAGGAGAGGATGTTTGATTAGTTTAACACTAGGAGGCTGAAAACCTGTCAGGCTTTACATAAAAATTTTGTTGCTTATGCCTACTGCTTTATGTTAGGGTTTCTGCATAGTGTCAGCATTTATTTTACTTAAGTAATTTAAAAAGCATTACTCCTTAAATTCTCCACTACTCTTAAACAAAACAGAAATATATTTCATGTAATTTTTCCTTAAGAAATTCCTCTTTTCTTTGATCTCTCTCATTCTTTGGAACTAGAATATACAACTCCTACTGAATTTATTTCTAATCAACAGATTCAGAGCATTCACTGAAGGAAATATTGAAATCAGAAGAATAAAACCCTCACTGACATATTCTAGAAACAGGCATGGGATCGAGTCCCCAAGTCTACTATAATTTACACTTTAGAAGACCTTCCATCCTCCATGCCACTCACTCCTGCCTCAGGGCTTTTACATTTAATATTTCCTGGAACACTCTTTTCAAAGTTATGTACAGAAGTCACTCCCTCAGTTTCTTTTAACTCTTTGCCCAAGTACCACTTTATCAGAGAGAATTTCCCTTACCCTACCGTTTAAGACAACTCTCCTGACCCCCGCCACCTTACTGTCAATTCCCATACCTGCTCTATTTTTCTTCCTTCTCATTTTCGACTAGAGTGATCTCCGTGGAAGTAGGGACCTAATCTGTTTTGTTTATTGCATTACCTCCAGAGCCTAGATCATATGTGATATAATAAACATTTTATATTTATTTGCTGAATATAAGAAAGACATTTAAAGCCAGTTCTTGGTGCCTGGTTTTAAGGGGACTAATGACAAGGTATTATGTTCCCATAGGAAAGCCATCAAGGCCTACATAACTTTCAGTTAGGGATTAGATTTGTTTGGTGTGGGTCCAGAAGGGGCAAGACCACTGGGTTATGATTTGCGCTGAAAGTGTTGCTGGTGGTGACTAAGTTCTTTTCTTGTCACAGAAAGAATTCAGAGATGGGACATGGAGGTTAAGAAAGTAAAGTGGGGATTTATTATTTATTAAGGGATGGATCGTATACTCTCGAGGGGAGAGTGGGCAGGCTCAGGTTAGCAGCTGCCCTGAGTCTCTTTGGCAAGTTGGTTACCTACAGTGTGAAAATGAATGGGCCGAATATTCATTGGGAAGGGAAAGGTATGAGGTTATATTCCCTGATTTTCACCCCAACTCCATCTTTCCAGAGGGAGGAGGGATTTTTGTCCTTATTTAGTCTGAATCAGAAGTGTCATGGCATCAGTGCATGATGGGTACTTCTAATCTACAAGGCTAATTTTATTGTAATAAGGGCATAATGAGCAAAAGGTTACATTTGGAAATTCCCTTTTCCCACCTTTCTTTGTTGGCTTCCAGGCCACTTGTCAGTCCAAAACGTATGACCACTTATTATCCCAGAGGTTCCTGCTTTTCTCTCTCTGCTGAGGGACTCCTGTTGTTTATATAGTATATGGTTTCCTGGATTTGGCCTGTGCCCCTCCTTTTTGCCCAATTACTGCGATTTGGCCTGTGTCCCCCTTTCTCTGCTCACATCTAGCTATCTGCCTGCTCTAACAAAAGTGAGAAAGAACCTGATAATAATTTCAGCTGTCTGAAAAGTGACCTGTCTTTCTCTAGATGTTTATACAGATTGTGTGACCACTTTGGAGATAATTAAAGAAAAAATATAAGCATCTTGTGCAAATTATATTCTGACATCAGTTCGTAGAAGTATATGATTCTGTATTGACTCAAAAATTAGCAATCGAGCTTGATTCTTCTACAAAATGCTGCCAGACAGTTGTATCTGTAACACCCTAAAATCAAGGGGTGGCAAATCGCACCTCCTGTGTCAAATTTGGCCCATTGTCTCTTTTTGTAAATAAGACTTTAGTGGAACACAGCCCTGAATGTTCATTTGCATATTGTCTGTGGCTTCTTTCACAATATAACGGACAGTTGAGTAGTTGTAACGGAGACTGTATGGTATCCAGTCTGAAATATTTACTATGAGGCTCTTTACAGAATAAGTTTGCCAACCTCTGCTCTTAACCAGTAAATTGTAAAACATAACAAGGAAACGTATCTCCATTCTCTAGTCTCCCAAGTACTACTACTATTACTTGTACTACCATTTTGTCAATCCTCCTCCTCCTTCTCCATCATCATCATCAACTGTTGTTACCTGAAAAGATCCAGCCATGATAATATAAACCATTCTGAACATTTAAATAGAGGGGATTTAAAGCAAAGAATTGATTACATGGATAATGGAAGAGGCTGACAAGTCCGTAGATTAGCATCAGCAGAGAGATGCCACCACTCCTACAAGAAAAATGTAGGAAGGGAGTACTTTTATTTAAGCCTAGAGAATCTGGAAGCATAGGATTGAAAGTGGGTAGAAGTGGCTGTTGTCTGAAGTTGGAGACACAAAAATATTCTGCTTCTACCTAAGATGCTGCCTGCGATAGAGAGGAAATGAGAGAAATACCCTGGCTTCTCCCACTAGTGCCTTTTAATGCCTGAACTCAACCTGAAGTCAACTGACGTAGAAACCTAGGAAATGGTCCCAGCAGTGTGGTTTCCCTGAAGTAAAAATCAGAACAAGAGAGGGGTGAGGATTTAGTCTAAGGATGTCTAGACCAAAGACCACACAGCTGCTAATAGTTATTAAGTGCTGCCATGTACCAGGTACAGAGCAAAACAGTTTATACAAATCCTCACCTACAGGGTAAAACTAGTGTTATCCCTAGTTCATAGATGAAACTTGGAAAATAAAGTACATTGGTCAAGGCTGTGAATTAAATAAATAACTAAATTAGAATTGAATCAAGGTCTGTCTTACTCCAAAATTCTTACTTTTAGCCCCTCTTATTTTGTAAATCAGGAAATAGTAGCTTGGAGCAGATAAGAAACTTGCAGCTGGTAATGGCAGGGCTAGGTCTAGAACGCAAGTTCCTCTTACTAGGTTTTTGTACATTTTAACAAAGCTAAAAACCTATGCTGTTATTGTAGCATTTAAAGAGTCCAGAGGCAGCTCCCCCTCAGATGAAAGAAGTGTCTTGCACCCCGAAACTACTACTAAGCAGCCTTTCTGTATCCAGTTTGCTCAGCTGTAAAATGGGATTATTAATTATAATTACCTCATAAGAGTGTTGAGAGCTTAAATATAATTACCTCATAAGAGTGTTGAGAGTTAATAGATCTAGAGACCTCTGAACAGTGTGCCGTGGAATAGGTACTTACTAAATGCTTAGAAAATGGTAAGTAGGTTTTGTTATTGTTAATATTTTTACTATGCTAACCCTGGGAGTGGTTATCACAGGAAAAGAATAGATCAGAAATTTTATGAAGTGTCATCTAAGTATTCCATTAAATGGTAATATCTTCCTGTTGGACCTTTTACATCCCTTGCATTTTGAAGACAGTCAAGAATAGGACTTTCGTTTGTTTTTAAGTGAGTGGTTCTCAAGATGCCTTAGTTTATTAATTCAGGGCTTTTTTTATTTACCAGTTATTATCTTATCTATGAAGTGTATTCTCTTATACTTCCATACAGTTTCTTTCTTTTAGCCAGGATGGCCTTTATCCAGCTACCCCCAAAATATGACCTTTTCCTTCCTGTCTCCATGGCTTTACTTAGCTTCATTCTTAATAGTTTTTCCCCTTTAAAGTCATTTTTATTTCTTAATCAGCTCAATTCCTGTAATGCTTTATAATAGTATAAAGAATATTATGATACTTTTATTATAATTCTTATAATACTCTCAAGATTTTTTTCCTCAACAAATACTCCCCTAACTAATCACATGACACATTGATCATTTACCTATATACAGCACCTAGAGACAACCTGTAACATGCTGTCATAAACTTTATTGCCTGAAATAGAGCTATAATTTTTCTATTTTTATCTTGTTTCGCCAAATAGATTGAAAGCCATGCTTGGGTGAACTTTTAGGTGGTTGGTGCTTTACAAATACTTAGGTATTATGTGAAAACTTGTAGCTAGAGTTCAGATTACTTGCATTTTTTAAAATTGATAATATTTGCTTAAAAACTAGTCTTGCTACATGGCAAAGCCACTGACCACCTTGGTCCTTGTGTGAGATTCCCTGAAAATGACTTGTAAAGGAAAGCATATACTTCCATCGAGATGTACTATGTAGCCTACGATAAATAGTTGTTTTCATTTTTTTTAAAGGCAAGAAAGAAGTATAATTTGGCAAGCAGAATCTTTAGGTTTAGCATTGCAATGTCATATTTTAATGTGCAGAAAATATTCTTAAATGCAGGGTTCATAACAAAATGCTGACCTGCTGCCACTATTTTAAGAATCTAAGACTTTGGACTTGATATGATAGAAATTTGAACCATAGTATATAAGAAGTAGTGATGACTATACAGATATTTGCACATTGTGGTCTATTATTTTGCACATGCTTCAAGGGACCGTTTGCAATGTTCTGACCTCAGGAAACTGTACAAAGTAAATGTAGAGATCCAAGGGAGGGCAGTAAAATGTCTTCAGAATGATCTCTGACAATGTCTGTAACATACTTGTCATTTATTCACAATTGAAAATTTTATCTAAAGACTTGTTCCATTCTGTCATGTTTAAGAGGACTGTTTCCCCATGAGTGTTTCAAAAGCACTAAAAGATAAGTCAAATTAGGTCATATTGCTCAAACACTATGAGAAGTTACACTTTTAATTCTTTGTAAACTTAAAGATTGAATTTTGGATGACCCTGTGGTATTTGGAATCTAGGCCTAACTAGATTGGCAGAATTTTCTTCTTTAAAAAATTTAGGTAGAAGAAGCATTCCAAACTTTTAAAAACAAATAATCCTCTCTTCACCCTCTCCACATCCTTCTCTCCTCTGCCACTTGATTCATGTACATATTTTGAAATTTTGGTATTTTATTTCCTGTGATGTCAAGATTAAATGTAAATCTTAGTAAGTCCAAATTTCTTGAATTTTAAGGTGTTTAGACTTGAGGACTAGCATTTTTCCCAGTTCATTCCACATCTTAAAATATGTTTTTTGTCAGGGCTAGACAGTAAACAGCTATGGTAGTTTGGATCCAAACCACAATTAACAGTGCTGAATGTCATGTAACAAACCTGCCTCTTGATTTCTTAAAATAAAGAATTGGGAGTAGCTGTGGCAGCTGGACCTCAAATACTGTTACCGAAAAGGATTTTGTGTTTTGGTTTCTTCACCTAGTTTTTATGTGTGTTTATAAGGAGATACCTGATGGATTGATTGCATAGTGGACTATGACATGCATCTGAGTGTAAATTTATATGGAAACTGTCTAACATTGAACTTTGTTTAAATTACTTCAGTTATTTCTTCTGTGGCTAAGATTACAACTCAGACATGTCAGTCTGAATACTGGTTATAAAACAGTAAAGCAAATGCCAGAAAGATAGCCAGAGAGTAAGGAAGGGAGTGAGCTAATGTGATGGAGTTCAGGCACTTTTAGTTTTAGGGACATTGTTCCTTGGTTTTGGTATTTTTCAACAATCACACCATTTATGATTTTATTTTATTTTAGCCATGTCCTTTGGGGGCCCGAGATTTTCGAGAGAAACAGTGTGCAGACTTTGACAATATGCCTTTCCGTGGAAAGTATTATAACTGGAAACCCTATACTGGAGGTAATGTATAATCTGGCAGAGCATTCATCATACTTGAGAGCTTTGCAAATATAAAAGAATATGTAAATACATACAAACACACACATACATTCATATATATACTTGTAACAATTAGCGTTTGCAAATCAAAGTAGGAAAGGACTTATAGTACTATAAAGGTCTCATGTTTTAGTTTCCCTGTAATTAGTGCAAGTGATCAGAAATCATTTATTAAAACCTAATTCTATTTTACAAGGAACATACGTCTTAGAAAAGATACAAATTCAAATAATATTTCTGAGTTCTTGAGACTTCCTTGGGGTCATATGGACATTATACTATAATAATAATTTATAATCATTGACTATTTGGAATTATCATCCAAAAAACAAAATATAACGATATAAATCAATTCAAAAGAGGCCAGGAAAATCTGTTATTTCTTGGTCAAAGGCCAAGAATCTTTCCATAGATGATTATTGTTTTTTTTAGGGAAACATTTTTTGCTCTTTAATTTGGGCAAGTATCAAACACTAACTGCTCAGTAAGCACAAGTAGTTTTCTTATGCTCCCAAAATACAAACTAAATCTTGTTAAAATTTTCTCTTGCAAAAATAGAATGTACTGTTTAAAAACTTGCTGTTTGTTTTTCCAACACAGCCAATATTGAAACAATTTTTCAGTAATAACTGTATACCCACCGCTAAGATTCTATCATTAATATTTTAACATACTTTCTTCATTATATGTTTGTCCATCTCTCTATCCATTCATTAATTCATTCTGTTTTTTAAGTGTATAAACTGTAGTCATCAGTATACTTTCCTCTAAATACTTCAGTGTGTATAACATTAACCACAGTTTGATATTTATTTACCTTTTTGTTTTGAGGGAAGTTTATGTACAATGAAATGCACAAATCTTAACTGTACTTTCCCTGACTTTTGATAAATACATCCACCTGTAAAACCTTATTGAAATACAGATCATTATTATCATTACCTCCAAAATTTTCATAGTCCTCATAGTTCTTCCCAGTCAGTGGCTGCCTCTACCTACTTCTTCCAAGAGGCAATCAGCTCTGATTTTTTTTTCTTGACATGTGTTCCAGAATTTCATGTAAATGAAATTATGCCATATTTACTCTTTTGTGCAAAATTTCTTTAAGCGTAATGTTTTTGAGATCCTTCCAGGTCATTGCACGTGTAATTAGTTCATTCCTTTTTATTGCTGAGCAGTATTCCATTGTACTAATCAGTTTGTTTTTCCATTCTGCTATTGATGGAAACCTGGATTGTTCCTAGTTTTCATCTGTTATGAATCAGCTGCTTTGAACATTTGTGTGTAAATCTTTTTGTGGGCATATGTTTTCATTTCTCTTGGGTAAATACTTAGGAGTGGAATTGCTGGGCAATAGGGTAGCTGTGAGTTTAGTTTTAAAAGAATCTGCCAGATGTTTTTCCAAAGTGATTTTACCGGAAATATACACAAAATGTTAAGATAACTCACAGAGAAAAAAAATGTGACAATGAGTGTGTATATGTCCATGAATGACTGAAGAATTGTGCTGAACACTGGAATTTGACACAACATTGTAAAATGATTATAAATCAATAAAAAATGTTAAAAAAAAAAAGTGATTTTACCAGTCACACTCCCACCAACAATGTACGAGAATTCTGCTTGCTCCACATCCTTGCCAACATTCAATGTTTTCAGTCTTCTGGTGGGTGTATAACGTTGTCTCTATGCAGTCTCAATTTGCATTTTCTGATATTGATTATGTTGAGCACATTTTCATGTGCATATTGAGCATTTATATATCTTCTCATGTAAAGTGTTTGTTCAAATCCTTTGCCTATTTTTAAATTGGCTAATTATCTTTTTATTCTCAATTTGTTCATTTATCAGATAGTTTTCACAAATATTTTCTCACAATCTGTGGCTTTCTTATAACTTTTTTAGTGGTGTTTGAATGAGTATAAACTTGCAATTTTGATGAATTCTAATTTTTAAATTTTTTAATATTTTGTGATCATTGTGTTCTGTCTCCTCTCTTAAAAATCTTTTGCCAATTATAAATCAATAAAAAATGTTAAAAAAAATCTTTTGCCTACCTTAATTCAAGAAGGTATTTTATGTTTTCTTCTAAAAGCCTTATGGTTTTGGTCTTTATATTTAGATCTACAATCTAAAACTAATTTGAGGGTATGGTATATATTTGTAGTGTATTTGTGGACTCTATTTTTTTCATTGATCTATTTATCAATCCTATGCTAATTTTTAGGTTGATTTTAACTATATAGTTTTGGACATAGGTAATGTAAGCTCCCCCTACACTTTGATCTCTTTTTTTTTTTTTTTTTGAGATTTATTTGAATATTCTAAGTGTTTTGCATTTCCACATAAATTTTAGAATCAAGTGTTAATTTTTACAGAAAAACATCCTGGGCTTATGACTGCTGTCATGTTGAATCTATACTTCAATTCAGAGAGAACTAATATACTAATAATATTGAATTTTCCAATTTATGAACGTGGTATATCTCTCCATATTTTTCTTAATTTCTCTCAGCTGTGCTTTGTAGTTTTAGGTGAAGCTCTTGAAAAAATTTTTTAAACACTTTTATTGTGGTATTGAAAATCTTTTGTTCCATCTATTTCTGAGCAATTTATGGCTTTGACACTATTATAATACACGTTTAAAATTTTTCATTTTCAATTATTTGCTCTAACATATAAAAATAAAATTGATTTTTGCGTATTAACTTTGTATTCTGTAACCTTTCTAAATTCCCTATGAGTTCTAATAGTTGTTTTGTAGATCGTTAAGAATTTTCTTGCTAAATAGTCATGTTATCTGGAAACAGATTATTTATTTCAATCTTTATGCCTTTTATTTTATTATCTTGCCTTAATTCACTGCCTTGGCCTTTCAATACAGTTTGTGCATGTGTTGACTGTATGTGTTTTTCTTCTTTATTCTATTACTATAGTGACATAGTTGATAGTTTTATAATGTGAAACCAACATTTTATACCTGGGATAAACCCCATGTGGTGATGATTTATTATCTTTTTATGTGTTATTGGATTTAGTTGCTAATATTTGATTAAGGATGTTTGCATCAATCTTCATAAGGAATACTGATTTGTAAATTTTTTTCTTGTTATATTTTTGACAAATTGTGGAATCAGGGTTATTTTGGTTTCCAGAAATAGAATTTTTATTTATTTTGAAAGAGTTTGTAGGATTGATACTATTTCTTCCTTAGGATATATTTTACTAGTAAAACCACCTAGGCTTGGTGTTTTCTTTGTGAAAATAACTTTTTATTATAAATTCAACTCCTTTAATAGATAGAGGGCTATTCAGAATTTTTTTATACTTACATCAGTTTCTAAATCTGCGTCTTCAAGAAATTTGTTACTTCTATGTTGTACAAATTATTGGCATGAAAACTGATTATAACATTCTCTTATTATTCTATTTAATAACTGTAGGATCTGTAGTGATGTATACTCTTTAAATTCTGATATTGATAACATGTATTTTCTCTTTTTCTTGATCAATCTTGCTTGAAGTTTATCAATTTTATTATTCTTTTCAAAGAATCAACGTTTGGCTTTAGTACTTTTCTCTAATTTTTGTTCTTATTATTGGGGGTTTGTTTTGCTCTTCTGCATTCCTAAAATTTTATGTATTCTTATTTCCTTCAATTCAAAACATTTACTTACTTCTGTTACAATTACTTCTTTGACTCATAGGTTATTTAGAACTATGTTATTTTTATTTCCCAGTAGTTGACATTTTCTAGATTTTTCTGTTATTAATGTATAATTTAATTCTTTTATGATCACAGCATACTCTGTATGATTTAAATTGTTTAAATTAATTGAGATTTGGTTTATGGTATAGCTAATTGTCCATGTTGTATACTTGAAAAGGATGTGTTTTCTCCAATTGTTGGATATAGTGTTCTGTATGATAATGAGGTCAACTTGACTGATAGTATCATTCAGCTGTTTTAAATTCTTTCAGATTTTTTTCTGCTCTGATTTTTCTATCAATTCCATAGAGAAATGTTAAAATCGTCAACTATTATATGACTTTACTTTTTTTATGTGTGTAAGTTTTTGCCTCATGTATTTTGAATTACTTTTAGAGGGTGCATATACATTTGGGATTGTTTTGTCTTACTGTAGGAGGAGAAGTAAATCTCTGAAATAATTAACATATTTAATAATTAGCATCTAGATAATTGTATACTTAGTAAATTAACCCTGAGTTTATAATAAGCATTAACTGAAGGTAATCAGTAATGTGACTTTCCTTTTAGAGAGGCATCTTAAATCCCTTCTGGAAATAATAGTGGTACCTCTTCTGAAAACTTATTGTAGCAGAGGAAGCTGAACATATCTTCAGATGTAAAAAAAAAAAGAGAGAGAATAGATTTATTTCTATTATTATCACATAGAGTGGGCTAAGGAATACAACCATAGCATTTATATGTCCTGCCTATCAAATACCATCTTACAAAATTAATGCTAAAATTGAATAAATAAAAGACTCATGTTCTCTTTTTAAAGCTTGATACATAAAAAGTTACATTAAATTTCAAAGCATTACAATAAAAAATGGGGAAAGAACTATACTGGGTAGCAATGAAAAAAAAAAATCCCAGTAAAGTCTGTGGAGATTTAGAGCAATTTTATTCATGAGAATCTTATAAAAATAAATATAATACGTTGATTATCAGTTCAGGAAGAAATTATTTTATTTATTATTTGTTATTTCTGTGCTCAGTAGAGCAAAATTTATCATTAATTTAAGCATAATAGTAACATTATAAGTTATATAGATGTTCTATAGCCTGTAGACATTGAAAATGGAAGAAAACATGGACTTCAGCCAGAGATTGTAAACTGGCAGTTTAGGAACCATTTTTACTTATATACATGTTTTAGCCTCCACATTTGAAAACTTTAAATGAGTTGCCAAGAAGAGTTTATATTTTTAAAATCTAGGTTTTTAATCTTCTCCTGAAAAAAACAGGCTGACAACAGTCAACTGTAACAGGAATCTCCTTTAATGGACTGTTCTTTCTCTAATTTATCATTGTCTCCACCACTCAGTTGATTTCCCTTTTACTTCACCCTACAGAAACCTAGTTTCCACCTTTACTAAGACCTAGACATGTCATTTCATCTTGCTGCATAATTTTCCTCATTAGAGGTGGTCTTTATTTCAGAGAAGTTTTATCAGCATCATTAGAGTAAGGACAAAGTGTTCTTCATGAAACTTCATGAAATGAAGTTTCACAGAAAGTATTTTTAAGTCATAATTTCAATCAGTAATTATATATTTATAAATAGCTTTTTATGTGCTGTTTTGAATAAAATAAATCTATATTTATTGCTACTTTTCCAATATACTAAGAAGTTATGATACAAACTCTGCTTGATTTTTTTAAATTGCTACCATTTATGCCTATTTTTCACATCAGCCTTAAAAATACAAATTTCAATGACAAAATGAAAATGCTCAAGTTATTATATGCATTTATTCACAAAATAAAATTAGATGTTTTAGTTATTTGAGTTTATTTTTTAAGTTTTTATTAAATTATTTCAGCTAAAAAACATTAACACTATGTAATATTTATCTTTATTAATCTCATAAGAATTATTCAAATTTAAAGCTATAATTAATTTTGACTTTGATTTGCTAATCTTACAAGAATTTATCTCCATGATAAAGCCATGTTCATGGAATATGACATGTTTAAAGCAAGTACAAGTTTAGTTTTGTTTTACAACTAGCATATCTGCTTTGAAGTAGCAGTTTTTGTATCATCTTCAGTAACAAGTGACAATTTGCAGAAATTCCTATTTGTCATACAAGGCCATTCTCAAGGCCTTCTTAAACTGTATTTCCTTAGTTTTTTTTTTTTTTAAATAGCTTTTATTTCATTCATTTTTTCAACATTTATTTACCTCCACTGTGATGCCTTTTGTCTAAAATATATTGAAAATACATATGGGAAATACCTGAAAATTTCAAACCTTAAGATTACTCATTGGGTCCTCCTTCCATTTGCACAAGCAATGAAAATAAGCATGAAACTTAAGCAAAGGAGGAGAGAAACCTACACAACTAGGTTTACAATCAGGGAATGATGTCCGCATCAATTGTAAATTTGCCATGGATAATACTGAATCACTGTTCCTTAGAACCACTCCATTTATTCCTCTATTACTATATTTGTCCAGGTGGGGTAAAACCTTGTGCACTAAACTGCTTGGCTGAAGGTTACAATTTCTACACTGAACGTGCCCCTGCGGTGATTGATGGGACTCAGTGCAATGCGGATTCACTGGATATCTGTATCAATGGAGAATGCAAGGTTTCTCAGATTATGAATTTCACTTCTTTATGTTGGGGTTTTTGAGACTTTTGTCTTTCTTCTCAGATGGTAGCTCCTAATTAATACTATGCTTATTTTTAATAAAGAGAGCTACATTTTAGAGTAATTTAATTTTTAATAAAGAAATATACATAGTTAAAGATAGAATTATCCATTCATATTCAAGCACCATGTAAATGTGATTTATTGTGGTGTTTTAGTTATGTTTATAGTGATTGCTAGAGCTATGAAAATATTTTGGACTTTAATTTCCATTATTCTTCTGTTCTGTTTACAAACAACATGCTAGAAGAAGACAGAGATTCAACTCTTACTTCATATGGCTGCCATATGTTCTTAATGAAAGATTATTTGATATATTTCATAGCAAAATTTTTCCTTGAAGTGTGAAACAACTATGCTTCTCCCACTTTGTCTTCTTTTGAAGCATTTATAATGCTTTTCATTATAGAGTTAGTCTTTACCTTACTAAAGTGTTTACTTCAGAGAATTAGCCAGACCGGTTGGGAATTGCAGGAGCAAATCCATGCTGTTTTTCTAGACCTGTGTATGAATCTTTTCATAAGAAAAGCCACAAATGAAGGTTCCCTTAACTTTTTGCCTTGTTTGTTTTTGTCTTACCTTAAAAAGAAGCACAATATTAAGTGCCAGAAACTGAGAAAGATGAGATAAAAACACTATTTTACTTGGTCTCATAATTTCTTGAAAGTTTCTATCCTTCTGGTTAACTTGCTTCCAAATATATCCAATAATCCTGTGTGTGTTTGTGTTATTTCTGGGACAGTATTAAATTTTTTTCAGATAACAAAGATCGAAGTACATGTTGAATTCAGCCATTACTTGCCTAGTATCAATGGTTAAAGGTCAAATTACATATTTAAGTGCCAAAGTATGTACATAAAGTATATAAAAATCCACATTTCTATGGTTAAATTTAAAATTGAAAGGTAGAATTTCAGCCTCTAATGTTGCGTGTTTACATCTCCTTTTTGTTTATGGTAATTTTCTTCAGCTAATGGAAATAGGTATTCAGTTTTAGAGATACATCCAAGTATGAATTTCGCAACTAATCCTTGACACTAACACTAACAGTTGGATATCCAGTAGAGCCAGTGGTCTAGAAAGGACAAACCATAATGCCCAGTCAAGACTCTTGTTCTTACAACCCTCAGTAGGATCATACGCCATTTTCCTTAGTTCTTGCATTTCTTGATTGAGGGCATAAGTAAGAGCCCACTTACAGTATCTATAAATGAAGAAGAAATATAGGTTAGAAATATAGGCATGCATAAGTTCCTGGGGAATCAGAATTTTTTTTTTCTTTAAACTTATGAGTTGAGAAATGTTAACTAAATGAAAGTGTGAATGTAAAAGTGGAAAGAAGAAAGTATTTCCTGTTTTGATTTCCTGTACTGGAAAAACAAATAAACAAATTATGTATTTGGTTAATTATGGGTTCAAGAGTTCCTCTTTTTGTCACACTGAATATTATTCTCTCTTTTCAGCATGTAGGTTGTGATAATATTTTGGGATCCGATGCTAGGGAAGATAGATGTCGAGTCTGTGGAGGGGATGGAAGCACATGTGATGCCATTGAAGGATTCTTCAATGATTCGTTGCCCAGAGGAGGTGAGTGTATAGAAAGAACTCTTCCTCAAACTGCTGGTATACTTGGAATAGCCAAAACACATGATTTCTCCTCTTATTTAAAAAATTTCTTTCTCTTGGCAGACAATGTTTTTTCCCCAAATTTCGTTCAGTCCTTTAAATATTAAACGTGGCTTCCTGTAAGATATTTTAAGGAAGTCCTATTCCCTTTCTACTTGATTTCATTTAGCCACATTTCTTTAAGATGAGAATTCCCACAGAGCATTGATGTGGAAGCCAATATTATACATGTTGAGACTTTAATGATCTCTTGAGATAATTTTAGAGAAAAAGACAAATATTGTAGAAGTATTCTTGAACCAGAGGCAAACTTGCTTATTGTCATAATTTATAAAGTGTAAAGTCAAGGATAGTGTGGAAAAATAAGGAAACTTATTAACAACTGAATAGTTTACTAAGTGCTCATTTTCTGACAAAAGCTCCAGAGGCTGCTTATCACTGGCTCTCTTTTGTGTTCCAGGCTACATGGAAGTGGTGCAGATACCAAGAGGCTCTGTTCACATTGAAGTCAGGGAAGTTGCCATGTCAAAGAACTATATTGGTAAGCAGCATATTTTGCTAGATTTTAAAAACTAATGAGGAAAGGAGCATAGTATCATGAAGGAAGACATATACTACTCTGAGGTAAAACACTTTTCAGGCTAAAAAGAAGGAAGTTCTACTTGAAAGAACTAAACAAAAATATTAGTAGTTTATAGCTTACTCTTCACTGGGTTGGTTATTTGATTTTTTAAAATGAATTTTATTGATGTATAATTTATATATAATAAAATACATCCATTATGAGTGTACAGTTCAAACTGTATTTACAGTTCTTTATCTCTATATATCCATATAAATACCACAACCAAGATGTAGAACATTTCTGTGAGTCTAAAACATACTCTAAATACCCTTTGCCATCAAATACCCTGAGCTTTAGCCTTGGAAAACATTGCTCTTTCTTCTGACATTATATTATTATTTTCTGACATTGTTATTTTACTTCTAATTATTCTGGAATTTCACATAACTGGAATCATACAGTACATACTCTTACATCTGGCTTTTTTTTTTTTTGGTTCAGCATAATGTTTTTGATATTCATTTATACTGTTGAGTATATCTGAAATTCATTGCTTTTGACTGCTGAATTGTATTCCATTGTGTGGATATACTGTAGTTTATCCATTCACTTATTGATAGATATTTGGATCATTTCCAGTCTTCAACTATTATGAATAAATCTTCTTTGAACGTTCATAGACAAGCTTTGTGTGGACATGTATTTTTATTTCTCCTAGATAAAAAGCCTAGGAGTGAAATCAGTGGGTCATATGATAAGTACATATTTAACTGTATAAGAAATTAATTAACTGTTTTGCAAAGTGATTTTATCATTTATATTCCCACCAGTTATGTGGGTTCAGTTACTCTACATCCTTGTCAATATTTAGTATTGTCAGTCTTCTTGATTTTACCCATATATATATTTTTTTTATCAAGTATCTAAACAAATATTTTTGCCTTTTTATTTTTTTCTTTCTATCAAGTTTTAAGGGTTCTTTATATATTCTAGATATGTCTTTGTTCAAATATATGTTTTATGAATATTTTCTTCTAGTCTGTGATTTGTTTATTCCTGTTCTTAATGATTTCTTTTAATTTTGATGAGATCTAATTTATTAACTTTTTATGGTTTGTGTTTTCATGTCCTACCTTAGAAATTTTACCTACCCCAATGTTGCAAAGATTGTCATCAGTGTTCCTTAGAAAAATTGTGGGTTTAGCTTTTACATTTAGATATGTGACCCATTTTGAACTTTTCTGTCAGATATACATTAAAAGATGATTATTTTTAATTATTTTCATGTGGATATTCAATAACTACAGCACCGTTTGTTCAAAAGACTATTTCTCCCATTAAATTACCTTGACATTTTTGTTAGAGATCAATTGCACATGAACACATGGATCTATTTCTCTTCCCTCCCATTGATCCTTATGGCTATTCTTAAACCAAACCACACTGTATTATAGAGATTTCCACTAGGTCTTGAAAACAGGAAGCCTTAGGTCCTCAAATTTGTTCTTCTTTCTCAAAATTATTTTTTGCTTTTCTAGGTCCCTTACATTTCTATTTACATTTTAGAATCAACTTGTCAATTTCTACAAAAAGATTATATGGAATCTATAGATCAATTTGGGGAGAATTGACATCTTAAACATATTATCTTCTAGTATGTAAAAAGACTTACCTATAGATTTATGTAAGTCTTTACATTTGTTCACTAATGCTTATTTTTCCATGTACAGTTCTTGCACATACATATTTTAAAAAATCTATCACTAAATATCTCATTCTCTTTGATATTATTGTAAATAATATTGATATTTTAATTTCATTTTCAAATTATCAGTTGTTGTATAGCAATACAATTTATTTTTGTATTAGCCTCATGTCCTATGACCTGGTTATGTCACTTATTAGTTCTAATACTTGTTTTGTAGATTTCTTTGGATTTTCAACATAGATTATCATGTCATACTTGAACAAAGGCAGTTTTACTTCCATCTTTCCAATATTTATGTCTTTTATTTCTTTTTCTTGTCTTAAAATAGTAGTCAGGATTTTCAGTACAATGTTGAATAGAAATGAGGAGACTGGACATCCTTTCATTGTTACCAATCTTAATGGGAAAATACTCAGTTTTTTTATCATTAAATATAATGTTAGCTAGAAGATTTGTATAGATGCCCTTTATCAGGTTCAGGAAGTTCCCTTCTTTTTCTAGTTCTGGGAGTTTTCATGAATGGGTTTTGAGGTTTATTGTGTGATCATGTGTTATTTTTCTCTTCTTTTCCCTGTTAATATAGTAAATGCATTGATTGGTTTTCAGATGTTAAATCAATCTAGCATTCTTGGGATTAAAAATCACTTTGTCATAAATGTATTATCCTTCTTATATATTGCTGCAATTGGTTTACTAATATTCTATTAAGAATATTTGCATCTATGTTCATGAGGGACATTGCTCTATAGAGTTTTCTTGTAATATCTTTGTTAGTTTTTATATCAGGATAAACCTGGCCTCATAAAATGCATTGGGAAGTATTCCTTTCTCCTCTGTTTTCTGAAAGAGTCTGGGTAAAATTGGTATTATTTCTTAATGTTTGATAGAATTCTACTGTGAAGCCATTGGTGCTGGAGTTTTCTTTATGAGAAGTTCTTAATGAAAAATTAAATTTCTGTAATAGCTATAAACTTGTAGGATTTATTGGCATAATGTGCATAATATTCCTTTACTATCCTTTTAATGTCTGTAGGCTCTGTAGTGAAGGCTCTTCTTTCATTCCTCACATTGGCTATTTGTGTCTTCTTTTTCTTGATTATTCTAGTGAGGGGTTTGTTAATTTTGTTGATCATTTCAAAGAACAAGCTTTTGGTTCAAAAGACTTTTTTCTGTAATTTTTCTGTTTTTCATTACATTGATTTCCTCTCTTCTCTTTATTATTTCCTTTTTTGCTCTTCACTTTGTGTTATTTTTCTAGCTTCTCAAGAAAGAAACTTAGATTATTGATTTTTAAAATCATTTCTACTCTAAAATAAGCATTTTGCACCATAAATTTATCTCTCAGCACCACTTTAATTTCATCCTATGTATTTTGATGTGTTATTTTTTCATTAACACTTGAATTAAAATATTTTCTTGTTTACCATGTGGCTCATGGCTTAGAAGGTATTATTCAATTTCCAAATATTTGAGGGGTTTCCAGATGCTGTTACTGATTTTTAGTTTAATTCTTTTATGGGTAGAGAACCTTCTCTGTATGATTTTAGTTCTTTGGTTGAGGTTTGTTTTATGACTCAGAGTATTGTCTATCTTAGTGCATGTTCCATGTGCACTTGAGAAGAATGTATATTCTGATGTTATTGGGTTTAATATTCCATAAATGTCAATTAAACAGGTTGATAGCTTTATTCAAGTCTTCTATATTCTTATTTATTTTCTGCCTCCTTGCTTTAGCAAAAATTGAAAAGCCATATTCAAATCTCCAACTAGAGCTGTGGGTTTGTTTATTTCTTCCATTAATTTGTAAGATTTTGCTTCATTTATTTAGAACTTTGTTGTTAGGTGTATAGACATTTAAGATTGTTAGATTTTCTTGATATATTGAGCATTTTATAATTATCAAATGTTCCTCTTTATCTCTTATAATATTGTTTGATCTGTGTCTATTCTGTCTGATACTAATCTAGTTATTCAGATAACTTTTAATTAGTCTTTGCATGGTAAATTCTTTTCCATTCATCCACTTTTCACATATAAGTGTTCCCGAACCTAAAGCATATTTATTTTAGACAACATATAGTTTGATTCTTATTTCTTATTTTGTCTAACCATCTTTGCTTTTTAAATTTCAATCTCTAGTAGCAGAGGGAGTTGACACACTTTTTCTTTAATGGGCCAGAGAGTAAATATTTTCAGCTTTACAAGACAAGATATCTCTATCTCAGCTATTCAGTTCTGTTATTATAGTGTGAAAGCAGACATACATAATACAAAAATAAAAGTTTGTAAATAACTTTATTTATAAAACAGGTAGTGGGCCATAGTTTGCCATCTCCTTGTTTGGATCATTTATATTTGATATAATTATTAAAATCGTTGGGTTTAAGTCTACCATTTTGCTATTTTTCTGTTTGTTCCATGTGTTTTGTCCTTTATCCTCCTTTTATGTCTTCTTTTAGATTTGTCAAATGTTTTATAGTATTCTATTTGATCTCTAGTAATGGCTTATTAGCTATTCTTCTTTGTTCTGTTTAATTAGTGGTTGGCTCTAGAGTTTACAAAGTGCATCTTTAATTTATCACAACACACACCTTCAAATAATATTACACCATGTTATGTATAATGTGAGACCCTTAAAACAGTTTACTTTCATTGTTTGTGCTATTTTTTAAAAATACATTTTACTTCTTAATATGTTATAAAACTCAGTACACTATTTTTTGTTTTAAAGAGTCATTTATCTTTTTAAGAAATTTAAAAATAAGAAAAATTACTTTCTATTTTCCTACATGTTTACTGTATCTGGCATATATTCTTTCTTCGTATAGATCTGAGCATCCATCTATATATATCTTCTAGTTTCTCCTCACTATATTCATTTTTCTTTAAAATCCTATTTTAACTATTTAACAGTTAAAATAGCTGCTTGAAAATTATTTTCTGCTAATTCTATAGTTTCTGTTATCTCTGAGTCTGTTTCTTTTACTTGGCTTTCTTCTTGGTTTGGACCATATTTTCCCCCTTCTTTCCATTTGTAGTGGTTTTTCATTAGATGTACATTGAGAACATTTTTTTATTGAGTGTATGGATTCTGTTTTTTTCCTTTAAAGATTGTTAAGTAACTTGTAGATGAGCTTGATCCTTTTGAGGTGTGTTTTTGAGCTTCGTTTGGGTGAATCTCAAGTGGTCTTGAGTTTAGAGTTTGCTCAGCTCTACTAAAAAGGCATGATTCTCTACTGAATGCCCTTCTGGTTGAATCTCTCTGAATTCTCACTCTCGAAATTTTTCTGCTTATGGCTCCATAGCAGTTTTTTGGCCTGGCTTCATGGAGTTGTATCCTATGCATACAGATTACTATTCAGCAACAAATTCCCTCCTGTAATTCTCTGGTTCTACAAATTCTGGCTATCTTAGCCTTCCCAATTTCTGATCTCTGTCTTCTAACTCATTGAGACCACCATGCTCTGCTTGGGTTCTTCTGGTCTACACTGACAGAAAGTGCCTCCAGGCAGAAAGCTGGAGAGATTATATGACGCACCTTGTTTCCTTTTCTGCGTGTCAACAGTCCTGCATAGTCTTATAGCCAATGTCTAAAAACTGCTGATTCATATATTTTGTGAGTTTTCTAGTTGTTTACAATTAGAGGAGAAGCTAATCCCAGTTATGTTACCATGTGAAGAAGTGGAAATTCTGTTTATTTGATTTTTGATCCCTTGAGGTTTAGATTCTAGAGACTCTTATGAAATCTGGATGAATTCTTATTCCCCTTAAAACGTCATTCCTTTTTCCTTATATGTTTTAAAATTAAGAATGCATCTTTAGATAGAATACCAAGAAGACTCCTTTATTTTTATTTAAGAAGACTCCATTATTTTTACACCATAATTTTAGACTCTTTTCTGCATCAGCAAAACAAAAATAAGGTTTCTAATGTCAGATTTTTCCCTTTGATAATTCTCTGTTCATAATGCCACATCCTCCTCCCTTATCAAATTTTTATTCAGCCCCTCTTAAATGCTTAGTGTTTTTCTAAACTATGTTATGGTACCAGCAAGGGTGAGTTAGGATTCCTTCACTGAGTAGTTAAAAAAATGGAAAGTGGGAGCTTAAATTGAAGGAGAATTCAAAGATGCTAGAGATCTTGTTTTTATTTTTGTTTTTACTATTCTGTATTATACATGCTCAAATGTCCTTATATAACCTAAGTAATTCTGATGTTTCAAATGAGACAGAGAACCACTGTAAGAGTTGAAAATAAAAATTTTGAAATACAAGACAAATTTAAGACTAAGTAATTCTTAAAATTGGTTGACGTGTTCCTATTGCAAAAAGTTAATTAAATTTATTTTTGACAATTAAATGGATTTCACAACATATCTGAAGTAAAGAAAGTGCAGGTATATTTGCCATGCAGATGGGGGTTGGGGAATGAAAATGCTCTATATTCTTAAGGACAAGTGGTAGAAGTCCGGAGAGTCAGACACTCTCTCCCGTATGACACTTTGGGACTGTTTGTTCATCTCACCTGGTGAAGTTTTTGAAGAAGCTAGCATACTAACAAAAAAATTAAACTGACATTTTTGTTACTGGCAAAGTATGGTAATCATTATCAAAATGATCACTCCTGTTTATTTATAGAAGTTTTTGTGTAGTAGTGCTAATAGCCCTTTTTCTATCACATATTTTAAAACTTTTTAATGCATTTTTCCTATAAAAGTTTTAAAATTATGCATACATATCTATTAATCTTTTTCTTTATAGTTTTTGAGGGTTTTGTCATGCTTAGAAAAGCTTTTCATACCCCAATTTTTTTTAAAGTGCTTCCACATTTTCTCCTAGCATTTTATTATTTAACTATATTTACATTTAAATATTTACTCATCTAGCATTTATTCCTTTCTCTCTTTTTTTAAAACTTTGGGTTTTTTTGAGGTAAGATTGAAATGCTTCAGTCACTTCAAACATTTTAAAGTGAACAATTAGTGGCATTTAGTACATTCCAAAATATTTTAATGACCCTAAAAGGAGCTCTGTCCATTAAGCAGATACTTTCTATTCCCCAGCCCCTGGCAACCACCAATATGCTTTTTGTCCCTATAGATTTACCTATTCTGATATTTCATATAAACAGGAACATATAGTATGTGACCTTTCCTGTCTAGCCTCTTCCACTTAGTGTAATGTTTTTAGTTTCATCCTCACTGAAGCATGTTATCAGTACTTTATTCCTTCTTATGGCTGAATAATATTCCATTGTGTTGTATGTACCACAATTTGTTTATCCTTTCATCCACTGATGGACATTTGGGTTATTTGTACCTTTGGCTTTTGGAAATAATGCTACTATGACTGTGCATGTACAAATATTTGAGTACCTATTTTCATTTCTTCTGCATATATAACTAGGAGTAGAGTTGTAGTATTTATTCTTATATAAAGAATGAGACATAAATTCAGCAAAAAAATTTTTTTTTGCCAAAAAGCTAGTCTTTTGTCTTAGTTCCATTTCTTGTTATCTTTCCTTTACTAATTTAAGATGCTTTCTTTGTCGCATAACTAATTCTCAGATGTACTTGGCTGTTTGGTTCCATTTTTCTATCAGTCTGTGTGCATACCACAGATTGTTCCCACCCCATATTTATATAATTACTGTTTTAATATTTGCATAGGAAAATCTGCTCCCTACACCCACCCCCATCCCCAGTTATTCCTTTGTCATAATTTTCCTTGCTAGTTACACATTTTTATTCTTCCAGATAGGCCTTTCATTCCCTTCTATCAATAGCATTATGAATACATAATATCTTCTTGACAGTCACATGGAAAATTACTATTTTAATTTGTATTTGAGAAAATGGTCAAGAATCCCATCTCTAAATGGAAGTGGATATTTGTTGTATACTTGAGTGCAGTTAATTAATCTGTGACATTGTGTTAAATGAAGTTTTACATTTTTAGGTAGATAGTGATTTAAAAAAATTTTATTTTTTAGCTTTAAAGTCTGAAGGGGATGATTACTATATTAATGGTGCCTGGACTATTGACTGGCCTAGGAAGTTCGATGTTGCTGGGACAGCTTTTCACTATAAGAGACCAACTGATGATCCAGAATCCTTGGAAGCTCTAGGTCCCACCTCAGAAAATCTCATCGTCATGGTAAATATGTCTTTGCCATGTCATTTGTACTTTTTAAATCTGCCCTGTGAAGTAGGGAGGGGCAGGTTTTATTATCTCTGTTTGACAGGTGGTGAAATTAAGATAAATAAGGTAAAATATTATGCCCAAGGATATAAAATCTAGGTAGTGTTAAGGCCATAGGGCTCTTTCCATAAGACTGTTTGGTCTTTTCAGTGCCTGCTTGAATAATAGTTTTGGAACCAAACAACGCATGTGAGAGAAATGGCTCCAAAGTACCCATGAAAATGGAAAGAGAAAGTTCAATATAAGTGCATGTGTTCTAAAAGTTGTAAATTTCTTATAAAACTTACAATTTCTTCTTCAAAAAAGCCCCTAATATCTGAATAAAGGCTCATTGTATTTTAATTATCTTCACCAGTTGTTTTCAATGGCAGGTTCTGCTCCAGGAACAGAATTTGGGAATTAGGTATAAATTCAATGTTCCCATCACTCGGACGGGCAGCGGAGACAATGAAGTTGGCTTTACATGGAATCATCAGCCTTGGTCAGAATGCTCAGCTACCTGTGCTGGAGGTAAGACACCCACTAGGCAGCCCACCCAGAGGGCAGGATGGAAAGCAAAACATTCTGAGCTATGCTTTGTGTTTGCTAAAGAAGCTAATTGGAAACATTTCTTGCAGGTTTGCTTCAAGCTGTAATTTAGCAAAAGAAACTTTGCTTTAATTATATTATATTCCGTTTGTTTTTAATCTCATGTAATTTGTACAGATTTGTTGGTAAAATACATCTTGGCACAATGAGTGTCTCTGCTGGTGCTTCTCCCAAGACTATCTTGAAGGTGGGCTGTTTGCTTTTCGTGAACACATTCTTGGTAAAGAACATCAAGAGTTTTAAATAAGAAAATGAGCAAGAATCAGGCGGCACAGATGCAACGTCTTGTAATGGGGGATGAGAATGTATGTCTGTGTGCTTGTGTGTTTGTGTTTGTGTGCTTGTGTGTTTCCCGCAATCCTATTCAAACTCCCTTCTCCAGCCATCAAAGTTAAGGGGCTATATACTGGGATACTACAATAATTACTGGTGTCTGGGTCTCTGAGTTAATGGTGTATGCAGACCCCATGATAGTCCCTCAGAGAGGTAGCTGTAGGCGGTGGTTGGTGATGTGTTGGTTGTCCCATGTGCGTTTTTCATGGGTGCCTTTTCCCCACAATTTACTCTATTCCTAATCCTCCTCCCTCTAGTGGCCACCAATGCAATTCTTTACCTCTGGCTGGGAGAGCAGGACAGTTGGCTTCCTTCAAAGCCAACACCCTTGCTGCTGCATGGACTGGTGAGTAGAAGTGCTGTGCAAGCAGCATCTTCCTTCTCTCTGGAGACTAAATGCATCGCCTCCACCGTACACCTTGATCCCAATAGGCAAGGAAACAACTCTGTCCCTCAGGCCTAGGCTGGACTAGAGCACCTCACCATTCCAAAAGCAAAGATTAAATTTTGAGTAGTGATATTTAGAATGGAAGAAATGGAACTAAAGTGAATCATCCCATTTTACTTCATATTGCCACGCTTTGCCTACTTTTCTTTTCTAAACTACTCAGAGACGTGATTTAACATGGACTTTATCCTATCTTGTCCTGTACTCACTAAGTCTCTAAACATTTCTGATTCTCAAGGCTTGAATCAGAGAAATTATTTTCATGGAAATGATTATCAGATAATAGATTCAGTTACTTTAGACTCATATAGAATTAAATCATGAATAAACTGCAACTCCAACTTCAGTAGTGAACATTGTACAAAAGCAAAAACAAAAAAAGCAAATGAATAATAATAGTAATGTTTCCTCTTGGTGAAATGTCATGAAACATGTTTATGCGTAATTTGTGGCATATTTAAAAAGATCTCGAATTCCCATCCGTTTTTTGTGTGAAATGGCTGGTGATTTATAATGTAAAGTTTTTAAAACTATAGGGAATTAGTATTTCTTTTAATTAAATAGAGGATATTTGAAATTAATTGTTCAAGTGAATGCCATTATATTTTAGTGGCATTTATACATATATATATTTCTTTGTTCCAATTAAATTCCTTTTTATTTAATCTATAAATTAACTTTCCCCTTTTCACATACCAAAAAGAAGTTTTTATGATAATAGTAAATACATAATTTGGGCCCTGAGGTAAGGTGGGATAAACTTATTAAAGAAGAGTCAAAATAATTTAAAATTAATTTAAAATTTATCTTAGAAAATCTAATGAGGAAAGTCTAAATGTTGAGGTTGATTAGCTTGGAGAAGAGAAGGTTAAGGAATAGGAAACTGAATAGGAAATTCTTAGTGCCTGTTCATCTTTGTACTGAAATGTTTTATATTTGGGGGTGGTTTAGATACAGTCTTATCTGAAGCCAAGGAAGGATTAAGTGAATTCTCTATATTCCTTCTAACTCTATGGTTCTTTTGTTCAGAAAGGAGATAGTTCAAAAAAGAGCTTGGGAGGGAAAGGCCGTGAGAGCTGAATTTAGAAGAAAAACTCTGATTTTATTAAAGTAAAGAAATATGAAAAAAAATCTGAATGTGTGTTATTCTTTTCCATAACACTTGTACTGAGAAATCATAATAGAAAAGTGATTTCTTGTGATGGGGGTAAAACGCAAGAAAAACAAGGAGGTAGCAAAGCCCCTGGAAGGAAATTTTTCTCTTCTTTGTTATTTGTACTTCTTTCTTCTCTACTGGAGCTACTGATCCTAGATATGTGAAGTGGTTCTAGGAACCAGAATTCTGCTCAATTGTGAGTGATTATGACAAGCCTTTGTAAGGCTATTGCCTCTTTTGGAAGAGAGATGTACAGTGTTTGAAAGGCGGTAGGTACAGGTGATGAGCTACCATTTCTCGGTGAGTGGGTCTCCAAGTGTGGTCCCCGGATCAGCAGCATCAGTGTCACCTGAGTATTTATTAGAAATGCTAATTTTGGGGCCCTATCTCAGACGTACTGAATGGATACTCTCTAGGTGGGGCCCAGCAACCTATGTTTTAACGAGCTCTCCAAGTGCTTCTGAAGCTCACTCAAATTGATGTAGCACTGGCCTTGGTTAACAGAGAAATTGAAACCTAGCACCCTAGACACATAGAGTTCATATCCTCATCACTGAAGTCTGTGCATCTCTCTAGACCCATTTTGCACCTAGAGCAATGTCTGGAACATACCAGGCACTCAGTAAATGTTTATAGATAAGTGAATGAGCAAAAGGAACTAATTATTTTGGCAATTATATAATCTGTGTTATTCTTTCCAGTGTGGAAAATTAGAGTTTAGAATTGCTATTTTTCTTATGAGGTGAGGCAAAGTGATTGCCGGGGAAAGACAGTATAATTCTGATTAGCATGCATAAGTAAAACCAAGTTCCTCTCTTTTGTTCTCTTTACCTTGAATAGGTTGAAAGTATTTCCTAGGGTATAGTGATTAGATATCAGTTATTAGAGTTATTCTTCCTATATGTACCCCCACTTTTTAATCCCAAGTTCTTTAAATATAGAAAGCTTATGATTGAGGGAAGTGAAATCCCTTAGGACTCAGGAATCTTGATCAAAGAGAGAACCAGGGTCATCTGCAGGTAATGGTAATGAAATTTCATCTATAGTTAAGGAATCTTTTAGGAAAAAGTCACTTCTTAGTTTTCACTCAGGAACTAAGGATGAATACTAACATGAGTTCTATACTCTCTTCTTTGTAGGGTAGTGCTAGGTATCTCGAGGCTGCCAAAACTTTTAAAATGAAAAAAGAGAAAACAAGAAATCTCAAAGAACTTTCTATTGTAGTCTCAAGACTCCTCAGTGTTCTCGCCTGTACTATCCTGCGTGTGTCTTATTAATGGCAAGACCTTTGGACTTGGAGTTTGGGAGCAATGTTGATAGTTTTCTCTTATGAGATCTTTTAACATAAGAAGTTTTGAGACTGTTTTTCTGTTGCTTAGCAGACCCAATGACAACTGCAAGGCTGTAGGAAACATTGCTGGTGATTCAGTCCAAGTAACGGTCTTTTCTCTGAGTCAGTGATGAAACACTTCCTTAGCCTGAATAAGAACATTGAGATGCTGTGGGGTGTTGTCTTCAGGATAAATGCGATTTTTAAGATACGGTTGTGACTTTTCCTCTGAAAGAAACCCAAGCCCAGTGAATTAAAACTTGACCATTTTCTGAACTACTGTTTCTTTATTGCTTATTCAGAGTGCTGTAGTCTCTATAATTTATCTGACTCCCAAATTTATATACTACCATTGTATTCATGATTAATGTGTCAACTGATAAATCTTGGTTGGGTAGTGGGAATTGTATTATTTTAAAATACAAAGCTTTAGAAGCTTTCTTTTTAAGTGGTAATTTATGCTGGTGTGCCTTTGCACTATGGCTTTTAAAGATTTAAATAGTAAGTAATGTATATTCATCCTTTGATTTTAGTCATACATCTCTTTTTGCTGATGTTTGGCTAGATGTGTGGTTTTCAAGTTTTAGCATGCATAGGAATCACCTGGAGGGTTTGTTCAAGCAAGATTGATAGGTTCTGCTGCTAGTTTCTGATTTGGTAGATCTGAGGTAGATTCCAAGAATTTGCATTTCTAACAAGTTTCTAAGTGGTGCTGGTGATACTGGTTCAGAAACCATACTTCTAGAAACATTGGGCTGGACACTTGGATTTTATAAAGCAAATGTCTTTTAAAACAAAGTGGCAAATCTTTTAGGTGATAATCCATATTACAGGTGTAATCCACATTACAGCTAGTCTTTTTAATGATAAATGGTTCTATTGCTCAGCTATGTTATAACAAATAAAATTTTACAGCTTATGAAACATTTTTTGGTACCCTATTTCATTTGCTCATTCTCAGAAGCACTATGAGATAGGCATTGCTATTGTTATTCCTATTTTACAGGTAAAACTCAAATGAAGTTAACTTGCTGAAATCAAGACTTAAAAATCTAGTGATTTTTCTAATGTAGCATTTTCTCTTATATTAAAAGTTGTCCTTTACCTTGGACAGAGCTTTTTCATCAGTTGTTATCCTCAATAGAGCAACATGATATATCCACACTCAAGAATTTCTTCTTTACTACCTTGAAATTTCACTTTTTCAAATGCTTTCCCTAAAGCAGTGGTTCTCAGCTTTGGCTGCATATTGGAATCACCTGGGAAATTTTAAGCAGTTTTGATGCTTGGGCCCGCCCCCCCAGAGATTCTGATTTAATTGCTTAATAGTATGGCCTGAGCATCAGATTTTTAAAAGCTCCCTAGGTAATTCTAATGTACAGGCAAGGTTGAGAAGTATTGTCTTTGAGGCTGATTGAAAAGTTTATTTAGTCTTCAAGTAAATTTACATTCAGATGCAAATATCTCTGAGAACTCACATCTCTGTTATTAACCGGCTACTAGTTGAATGCAAAGGTCACTGAGATTTAGATATATGTATCTGGCGTGGGGAAGTAGCTAGGGACATCAGAGAAGGGAATGAAAAACGTGGTAGAATACCTATTAATTTCATAATTTTGTTTAGTGTGGCCATTGACCTTGGACATGCCTTTAGAAAACTTTTATTGTAGTTTAGTTTATTTACATGTTTTTTTCTTTACCTAATGGATCATTTATAAGCATCTAATTAATACTTTTAAAACTGGCTGAAATTGTGCTAAGTAACAGTTCTTGGCCTTTTGGCTAAGATCAAGTGAAATTGTGTTAACAGATTTTCCAAACTTTCTTCTAATTTCAAGTTTCTGTGGTAATTACGAAGCTAAAATGAGTAAGTGGTTATATACTCAACCAACTTTAATTTAGACCCACAAGTCAGAATGTAAGAGGCATATGGCCCCTGTTTTTAACTCAACATTTATAAAAAACTGATAACAAACTTTTTTTGTCTTTGTGGCATATAGTTCTAATCAGAGAAGGCCTTTTATTGTTTTAGGAAATGGTTGTTTTTGTTAGAGAATGAATCTTTGCAAAGTGCACATTCATGATAATTTCCTACCCTATCTTTCTGGATGTGCTCTCATTTCCCACTATTCAAACCATTCCCTTTCCACCTTCACCATCCCCCTAACTCCTCCTCTTATTTAATACAACCCTTAGACCTAAAGCAAAAGCTTCTGAAGTCAATTAACTGGGAGTTGACACTGTACTGTTACATCTGTTCTGTTAACAAAAGAAACTTTAAGGATGCTTTAGTTGTGCAAAGGAAGGTCAGAAATACATACGGATGTTGCATATATTCATTCTCTAAACATACAGTCTTTGTCCTGCAGTCGAGTCTATTGACACTTCTGATTACTTTCTTCACATTGTTCTTTCTAGGTTTTTCTTTCTTCCTCTTTGTGTAGAAGTACACAAATTGCATACCAATTTGGTCAGGTTTCTACTGACTGAGGCATCTTTTTGCTAAACATTCATTGCTTGGCAACTCAGAAAAAGAAAGATAAGCTAAAGCTATGATAAGACGGAGGACTAGAAAGGGGAGACATGTTTATTTTTAGAGGCAATTTTTATTTTGTTTGAAGATCACAAAGGATAGATTTTTCGTACATATACTATGGAGTGTTTCAGGAATGTTTCTGATCAATTGTCTGACAATTTAAAATGTTATCATTACCTTTTCTCTTACGTTTACATATCTTAATTAATTTTTGTTGTATGTTTGATGCTTAAACATTTATATGGATGCTTATTTTATTTGTTTTTCATTTTCTTCCCTGGATGTCACCTTAAGCCTAATGTATGTGTGAATGTGTGTGTGTGTGTGAATAGTATATAAACTTGAAAGATATTCTATGCTTTTTTTCTAACTAGGACATATTCTTTTTATTTTACTTTTTGTGATTTCACTTAGTTCACCTGGATTCTTATACAAATTGGAACTGATTTCTACTCTTGAAGATTTTTAAGATACTTTGTATAGTTTCCGACTAGTATTTTGTATTTTCCTGATTTACGGCCATATATTTCACACTGCACCGCGGTGCCCCAGGACACTGCAGCAGATGCACAGAGGTGCTCCAGACTACTGTGTGTTTCCAGTGGAAACACAATGACACAGGTCATGCACCACACATAGTATTGCTATTGATTTGTTTGAACCTAACTACTTAATAAATGAAACTCTTAGATTTTTTTTTTTTCTGCCTGGGAGGGCTCTGAAAAAATTACTGAGATACTAAGGGTGCTATGAAGCCAGAAAGCTTGAGAACTCTTGATTTAGGGTAAAATAAGTATCAATAAAGTTGGATAAAAACTAGTAACCTCACTTTCTTACAGTAGATGGTGAATTCTATTTCTTAAGAGGGGGAAAATGCATGTAAATTTCTTACTCAGAGTCCTGGTGTTGTTCAGAGTTTAAAAATGGAGACTCTTCTGCACTTCTATTAAGAAGCTAGAGATTTTGAGGAATATGTACATTTCTCATTCATATCTGTATTAAGCATTTCTTCTAGACATGCTCTCGTGAGTTCCTGTCTCAGTTCAGTTTCAGGTTAGTGGGTGATTAAAGCAAAAAAAGAAAAAAGAAAGAAAAAGAAGAAGAAAGGAAAAAGAAAAAGAAGCTATATATTTAAAAGAGCCCCTGATAGCAAATAGTTCCTTAAAGTTTACCGCCTAGCAAGTTTATGTAATAACCCATACTATTCCATTTACTAATAATAGAGTTTAAAATCATTTTAATGAATCTATCATGTAAATTACCTAGTCCCTTTAAAAAGTAGGATATTTTTACATGATTTCTATGGAAATATTATATGATAATGTCATATATTTCATAGTTTTCAGGAATGATACAACACAGCATAATGTGTACTTAAATGTACAGTAAGTGCATTCTAAAATAACAATTAAAAAATAATTATTAGAAAAATATAATGGGATCTTTAGGCCAGTACTAAAATCTGGCTGAAAGAGAACAGTTCTCAAGGTACTAGATAAAACAGAGGCAAATGCTTTACACTTTTCCCAGGTCTCTCTTTAATTTCTATGCTAATTCTAACATGTTTAACATATTAAACATTACTAATAATGGTCATTTCACATTATTAGTGGCCTAACAGAATGTTAAATAAGGATTTTGAGACTTGACTGTTATAGGTATAATAACAATAGTAATGACTCGCACTTGTATTGTAGCTTATAAAGGACATATACACTGTAACTTGGACCGAAACTCGAAGTGAAGGAGTCTCAAAATTGAGCCGAGGAAAACAAAATCTGGTTGTTTTTTGAGATTAAAAATAGACTTGATTAAAATTAAGTGTGAAAGATGTTAATAAATCAAATTTTATAACTCTTTGCTTTTCTTTGATTTAGGAATTACCATCCAAATGTTACTCTCAGAGTTAAGTAAGTGCCAGTTGATAACAACTGGAAATTTTAGTTTGAATAATTAAAAGCCCTTTAGCCATTGCCAATTCTTTCCCTTTGAAGAAATACAGTTTTTAAGAAAAATTCCCTATAACAGATATTTTCTGTCTGAGGTTGCACGATGTACTATTGTTTAAAGCTGTAGGCATCCTTTTACTTTGATTCCTGTTATATACCAAACTTATCACTGTGATATCACTGATCACTGTGATATTACTGATCACTGTGATATTTTTACTGATACAAGTCCTTTGTAAAAAGTGACTTGAGTTTACAAGGAATAAAGATTCATATTCAGCTTTGTTTGTTATTCCCTAATTTTTCTTTGGCCTTTGAAAAATAAAATATCTGTAAGACTAGCAATAGTCTGTCATTGCATTGACCATGGCATTCCCTTATTCACTCTCTCCCACTGTCCCCTTCTTCAGCTCATTTTCAGTGTTGAGAAAGAAGAGCACCTTTAACATAAGGGATTAGTTGTACCAGGCGTCACAGCAGGGCACCTGTGAACATCACAGCTCCCAAAAGCATGCACTGTGTACCCATCAGTTGCACCTGACTCAGTTCTCAGATAATATGCCCTTGAGAGGAATAACTCCTCTAGGTAAACTCATGCTCTTGGCTGGTTCACACTTCTGGAAGTTATTCTTTTATTTGTCTCTAATAATTATTTTTGTTTATTTTTTCCTTAAGTATATGGCTTCCTGTATAGAATATACTTTAAAAAAATTCTTTGAATTGTCCTGTATATTTTCAATATACTTTAAGCTTTCTAATTTCTTGTAAAAAAATCTAACGTATAAAAGTTTAGTTTGATATCCTGACATTTTTTATGGTTACCCCCTGCATATTGTGGTTTAAGTTTTCTCTAATGTTAAGGTATGTAACTGAAGGCAAAAAATCTCTGCTAACCCAAAACATTCCTCCTAATGCTATTCTTTCTCTCTCATTTTATTTCTATTGCTTTAGAGATTATATTCTTCCCTAACATAAATAGGGCCTAGGTTCATTTTCACTCACTGAAAAGCCTGGGTAGAATTTTGATGCATTCCAATTGTAGTAATGATCTGTGTGTCACAGGTCATGTTCTACTTCCTGAAACTTTTGTCCTAAATCTCGTTTTTGGCAGTCATAGCATTATGCACCTTTACAAGATATTATGCATAACATACTTTTGGAAAAAATAAAATCTTATAATGATAAGCAATATCATCCCAATTTTATAGGACCTTTTGATATTACTATTCCCTGTTTTTACCTAAACAAAATGAATGTTTTAGCTTAAGAACTATAGACCTTGTTTATGATTGTGTCCTTGTTATAACTTAAATCTGAAATATTTACTCTTTGGTTCCAAGAAAAAGGATTTTATATATAATTAAAGAAAAGCTTCTTTATTAGTAATAAGTCCATCGTGATATGTGGAAGAAGATCAAGAACTCCTTGTACGCCAACATCATTCCTCTAAAATTTTTAATGAAATAATCCAAAACAAGTAAGCTCCTACTTCCTAAGTTCATGGAAATTCTTTTTTAGTATAATATGAGTTAATTCTTTGTATTAGGAAACTTGCCTCTCACAAATTCCTATTTCCACTTAGTGTTTTGCCTTTTGACATGTCTGATTCTTTTGATAAGTGCCTCACACTGGTAAGAACCGAGGCACTGAAATAAGACTACAAAACCAAATGAAATCTAACAAATGCCTGTTTTCCAGACTTAATATTTTGTAGAGTACAAAGGCAAAGCCGACAGAGGAGGGAAAAAATGAACACTTGAATTGTGAAGGAAGAAAAGAAAAGACAGCTTTCACAGAATTTTGAATCTGGAAGAAACAATTAGAAATCATCTAATTTGATTGTCTCATTTTACAAAAGAGAATGAAAGCTTGCCTTTACCTAACTGCCTAGAATTCAAAAAGAGGTAACGAAACATGGCAGAAGTTGGAGTGAGAAAAGAACATAGTAACAAGATAAAGTGAAAGGGAATGACATCATAGACTTTTGGCTATGAAAAGAGTTCTTAAGATCCATGAAGATCAAGGAAAGAGAAATCAGATAGAAACATAACAAAATGGAGGAACTATAAAATTAAAAATATTAGATCTGAAAATGCATTATTTTATTAGGTAAGGTAGCTTCTATAATATAACTATAATGGTAATTGCCTTATCCCTTCCCCCCATTTTAATGTAATCTCATTGAGGTCAAGTCTGTCTCACTCATTTTCACCCTTATGATAACAAAAACCCATGGCTTAGACATAGTAGGAATTCAATGAGTCAAATTAAGTTAGACACTTTCCATGGAAGAGATTACTGTTAATGTAAAATGAGTAGTACGAATTCCCTCCAGGAATAGTGTGATTTCGAATAAACGCAGTATATGTATACTCCACCCTACTTTACCATCACTAAACACAGTTGCTCTAGAAAAATAAATATTTTTAAAGCTTCTTTCCTTTTCTTAATCCTGCTTCCTTGGGACACTTAATTTTACTTCAGACAGAAGGGAAGACACTGGAAAGACAGAGAAAGAAAGCCATTAGAAGATAAAAAACTAGCAGGAGTCTCTTCAGAAAAAGGAAGCATATGGGTGGAGCTGACTGGTACCCTGATGCCAGCTGTTAGATCCAAGGCAGATGCGCTTTGCTCTGCCCTACAAGTGCTTATGTCTGGCCAATAATCACACAGCACAGCAGCCAGATTCCAGCCATGAAAGGCAGAGCAGAGAGACATTTTTTTTCCTGGCATTTGTTGTTCTCTGGATGCTATCTGTACTGAAGATTTAGATTAAATTAATATTGTTGGCCATATGCTCTGTATACTGTGGTTATAGAATGTTGTCTTGGTTGCTAACTACTTTGGATGCTGTGGTTAAGCAAATTGTTGCCCTAGCCACCAACCATATTTTTACTATCAGCTCTGACTTACTAACTTTTTCTCCCCTCTTCTTCAGAAGACTATTTCTTGAGTAGATATGATGTGCTTTGCTCCTAGGTTAAATTATCTAGATGTTAATAGCCCACCAATCCCAAAGTTACATTTTCCTCTCTTTCTTTCCCTTACTGACTCACTCATATGTGGTTATAACTGCTCACTTACCAACTGAATGGTCTAGGGCTGAAATGCTGGATCTTATGAGTAGATTTGGAAAGACTTAGATGGACTTCCTCATGCACCTAACCTCTCCCACATCCCTCTTGGTTTATACATATTACTCTTTCAAGTGAAATTCAGGTGGTAATTTCTGTGCATCTGGTGCCCTTTCTCTACTTTTAAAATGGTGAACTTCCCTAAGAAAAGTGATAAATTACTAAATATTATGACACATGGATTTATAAAATGATGCTGTTATATGAAAGAAAAGAAATGAGACATAGAGGAGGAACTGAAAAGGAGGCAAGAAATGAAGAGGAGTTATGATCTCTGAAGTCTTCACTCATGACTGAACCTAGGACTGCAGCTAACACACGAAAGACGCTCTATTCTTGAACCATCATCACCCTTTCCTAGAGTAAGCACAGCATATGAGGGATCCCACACAGGGCTCACTTGCAGCTTGGTGGACTTCTTGCTCATTTTCTTATGGAATATGCTATTTCAAAATACTAAAAGCCATTGCTTCAGATGTGGCTAGAGCAAGTGTTTCAAGTTAGAGATTCTTCCCAGTGGACAGCAGAACCTTTGGTGGGCAAATTGATCATCTGTAACTTTTAACTATTGGCAAAAATTAAACATAAGACCTCACAAATTTAAACTTCCAGGCTAAAAATAAGGGTTATGTTTCCATGTTAAGAATCATCAGATTTGATGAATAAGCAATAAAAGCTTCTAAACAGGGTATACCCATTTTAGAGAGTTTAAAGTAAATATATATTGGTGATAGCATTTTTTTCTTTAGTTTTATAATATAAAACCATTCATTTTTTTAAACATGGAAGTGAGTTTGTATTTAAAAACAGAATACGTATAGAATTTACATTCCAGTAACTTCAGGTGTTTAAGAATAAAATATAATTTTAAATTTGACCAGTTAAATTCTCCTGAACATTTCTATATCTCCACGGGATATGGACACTGAACCACCAGAATTTTGTTTTTTATTAGCTGTGTACTGAAAGTTCATGTGGACGTTTTATATTTTGGGTTATAAGCTATAAGTCTTCAGATTTGAAAGCATAGTGGCTTTGTGTAACTGGATGTAATTATTCCCAACGGGGTTTAAATCAACTTCTTAGCAGTGTTTTACAGATTACTTTAAAAGAAGCTATGTACAAGAGGCTTGGTCATATAAGAAGATTCTAAACTAAATCATTTCTCTTGTTGATTTAGTTTAGATTATTTCCAGTTGACCTGTATTTTCTAATTTCTAAAGCTAAAAGCTGTATTTTCCTTAATCCAAAAGTATGTGTTGAAAAATCCATCCAATTAGGTGCACTGGTTTAGACAGTTATTCTCTTGCTACTGACTTTTAAAGAAAAAAAAAAATCTGTAAACCTGCCAAGAGTGGGAGTAAAAGTTGGAAGGAGATTTGTATGCTGTTGAAGGAAGATAATTCAGCGTTTAGGAAGATTTGGAATAGATTACCAGCATGGTCAGTTCTTGAGTGTGAAATACCACACTGTATAATGTAACATTTTAGAGGAAAATTAATAAAAGATGAATGCAAGCAAAATGCATCTCCATAAAATTATTTCAGCTGTTTATTCAAGGACTTGATTTCTTCTTCATTAAAAAATTGCATTCTAGGGGAGGGTGTAGCTCGAGTGGTAGAGCGCATGCTTAGCATGCGTGAGGTCCCAGGTTCAATCCCCAGTACCTCCTCTAAAAATAAAAAAACCTAATTACCTCCCCCACAAAAAAAATTTTTTAAAGCATTCTGAAATTATAACACTGAAATACATCCCCAAATACCGTAATTCCTAGTTTTTAAGGAGAATGACCAAATTAAATCAACTTATAATTCTTAGCAGTTAGCTTTGTATCTCTTGAGAACTATAGTGCCTTGTATTTTGTAATTATTCTCTGTTGAATGAATGAATTGATGAGTGAATGAATGAATGACCTGCTAACCACATTTAGATGGCATTTTAAGTTGGTGTATTATGTAATTGTAAATTAATTACTGGATCCCACCGAAACAAAATAGCCTTAAAATGAAGGTCCAGAGCAAAGAAAAGAGATTGTGGATAATTTTTATTTTGTTCTTTCTGGTTTTGTGTATCTTCCAAATTTTTAACAATAAATGTTATGTAGCTAAATTTTTTCAGGATCATACATGGCTTGCATTTGTCTTCAAATCAAATATCAGTCTTACCTTTAATAACTGATATCTCATCTGTGATTCAAATTTTAGAGCCTTTGCTTTTACATTAAAGGCTGTTTTTTAAAACTAATGTCATTATGACCAAACAACATTTCTAAGATTAATTTAAAGGAAGTACAATGTTATGTTAACCTGTAGAAATTGAATTAATGTTTCTGCCACTGATATAAAGCAGCATCAATTCCATTTTGTAATGTTTATCCTCCTTCAATAAAAACAAAATAAAAGAAAAAGAAAAGGTTTATCTTTTTCTGAAAAACAATCAAGATACTAGACTGAATGCCAACTTTACCCTTGCAAGTGTAATCATATTTTTTTAAATATTAAAACATATTTATAAAAGTTGGCTGAAGTTGTAAGTTCTTTGTATATGTGGATGGTCTGAGTCTCCCTGCCAAGTATTATTCTATTTGAGAGACTTAGAAAAAATAACCATGCTAACCTGTAAAAACAATCCCCAGCTCTTCCTGATAGGAACAAAACATTGAACCTTGGGTGGATGGATATTTTGAGCCACTGTGGCAGTTGGTAGTTGAATCCTGTGACTAATGGTAGAGATGTTTGTCTAGGTGAATCACATGGGCTTAGTTATCTGCTCACTGGAATGACACAATGGGGTGATATCTGGTGAATATTATGGAACATCTGTGAATGGCTCACAGCTATGCCTGCTATGAATCATTCTTCCTCAAAAATCTTAAGTTTAGTAGTTAAAAAATTCCAAATTGTTGTCACATAAACTGAAATGTTTGGCCTATTCAGAGGGTTGAGAAGGAATGAATACAATGCATACTCTGAGACATTTTGCCAGTAAGTTGTTTGGCTGTGTTTTAAACCCCTAAATTTAGGAAAACCTAAAAATTGTTGAAGATGAGCGGTAAGAGCCTTGGGTCACTGCAATGAATAAAATATACCTTCTTCAACTGTTTGCCACCATCATGGAGGTTATGGGACTTAATGGTTTTCCCCATCAGGGAAGTAGATTTCTCTGTCTTTTAAATTCAGAGCACTTAGTTTAAAATGCATGTAACGTGATGACTGAGGCCCTCCCACCTGCAGAATTCCCATGATTCTTAAGGGACCTTGGGATGAAGGGATGAAGCATTTGGTGCTTCTTCAGGTGATAGTTTCCTTCACTGAATGATCCTGTTTCACATTAATTTCCCTAATTTGGGATCAAACTCTTTTCTTTAGGATACTAGTAAAACTGATAAAAAAAAAAAAAAAAAGAAAGGAAAGCTGAAGGTTTCCGTGGGGCTTAGCTGAGTGTGAAGTTGGACTTTCCTGAATACTGCTAATGCTGGGTTTACAACTGGTTCTGGGTAATTTAGCCATCCTGGTTGCAGAGATGGGGTGGGTGAGTAGGGGGATAGCTTAGTTTGTGCTTTTATTTTCAATTCCAGGAGAAAGCTTCTACTTCTGCCGGATCTGAAACTTTTAGCATTGTCTTGTAGTTTGACTTTTTCTCTGAGACCTTGATATACCTATCTTTGCTTGTTTTGATTCCTTGACACTGAAGAGAAAATGTATAAAGTCTAATCACTGGGCATGTTTACAAATAAGAGTGTGTTTGTGTGTGTCTTTGTATTTTGTGAAATGTGAGCAAGTTGTGGTGGATATATTTGCCAATAAATAATAAACAAACGTTTAGAATTTTACAAATTTTACAAGAATATGTTTAGTTATGGCAAACAGTTCACACAGACTAATTTTTAAGAATGAGATAAGTATTTTGTGAGTCAATATTTGATGGAATCTGTGTATATCTGACAATGGTGTCATCAACAGAGGCCGACTCTGTTAAAGCAAACAGACTACTAATGGGTTGCAGTCCAAAGAGGCTCACTGCAATCTTTAAATTCTAGACTTTGTGTGGGCTTTCAGAAAAATAAATCTCTAAATGGAGGGAAAAAAATGTCATGTGTGAATGTTATGTGTTCCTAACAAAAACTAAATTGATGGGATTTGTTCTACAAAATATTAAAAAGTAAATTTGTCCCTAATGTTTTGTTTCATACATTTTATCTGATTATATTTTGGGAAAATAAAGTTTTTGTTTTTGTTTTTTTTAAGGAAAGCACGAAGAAGAATATACAAATGGGAATGCTAATTATTTAAAATGACCAATAGTTTCTTTTCTGAACTTGAAAACAGTTATGTTTCTAAATATGAGAACAATAATTTTGCCTAAATTTGCAGTATAATGACCAGGACTTCTCTCCTTTTTAGAGAAGCAGTCAAGTGTTTCTGGAACAGATAAGACAGCAGCGATCCAGTGAGGTTGATGCCCCACAGAGGAAAGCTATGCATACCTAACGTACTGGAAGGTAAACTACTCTTCAATTAATGATGTCCTCCTTTTCTCAAGGTGTCCAAAGACAGGAGGTGGTCTGTAAAAGGTTGGATGACAACTCCATTGTCCAGAACAATTACTGTGACCCTGATAGTAAGCCACCTGAAAATCAAAGAACCTGCAACACTGAGCCCTGCCCACCTGAGTAAGTAAGAGAAAGAAGTGAGAATTACTTTCTTCAAGTACAAAGAGAAAAAACATTAGATATTCATATTTACAAACATACATTCATACAATATGAATACATTAGGCTGAGAAAAGGGGATGAAAACATCACAGAGGGTGAAGTTTTGATTCCTGTTTATCCATAAGTTTTAGTAATTAATTCCTTTAAAGCGGGAACTTCAGTAGATTGATCCTGGCACAGTGCTGGAAATGATCATATTTCATCAATTCCAAGGCATATTTCTTTTCACATTTTAACATCTATGAAATTGGATTCATTTTGTAATTGATGATGTCTTATAATTGGCATTATTTTTTCTATCTTCATGGTACCTAAGATAATGGTATCTTAGATTCAATAAAATACAGTCAATTGGCGTGTAATCATGTCTTTTCCAGATATTTATCCTAAAGGCCTAAAGACTTTTTAAATAGTTTAGAAATGTTTTGTAATGGAATATCTTTGCTTTAATTTGCTGACCCAGTTTCGAGTTCTGTCACCCTAAGGCATCCTATCTTCTGAGTGTTGAGCACAGGCGTAGAGGTACACTTCAGTCCCTTTCTGTTGATTAATGTAGCAATTACAATCCACTGTAAAGGGAAGCACAAGAAGAGAGCCCATCCATCTTAATGGTGACTTTTGAAAAAGTAAAATTTAAAAATATGAGACCTGCTGTCAGTGGGCCACATTTTATAATCTGTAAGAACAGAGAGTTTTCTTGATTGAGCAAAAGGCAATGATTATGTGAAAAAAGACAAAGATGCTGAGTTGATCATGAACATACTGATCTTTGTAGGGATTTTGCCTGATTGTGAATGGCATTTCATTCTTGGTTGAGAAGTCAGGGTAACCATTATCCCCCATGTTAGCTAATTATCCCAAAAAGAAATTAATATAGACAAAGAGAGTAAGCCAATGTATGTATATATCCCAAGCTTTCTAGAGCTGGCAGGGAATGCTCTATAATAAAAGTGATCCCTGTTTCCAAAAGTGGAGTCACAAAAACTTGAGACTTATAGTGGATAAAGAATTTAGATTCCTAATATGGCTGAAGCAAAATGCATTTCCTGATATTTGTTTCAAAAAAGTAATAATGCCTTATGAACTTTTATTATTCAAAATCACTGTCTGCCTGAATGAATCTTAAAGGGAGATATTCACTCCTAGTCTCTTGAAAAGATTTAAAGCAAGTAAAGAACACATGGAATCTAGATTGATAGAAATTTTATTCTAAGACTTAAAATTTCGTAACTCTTCTTTTTGAAATGTGATCACCATATAACTAACTCCTTAAAATGCAAGCAGAGGAAAGTACAGAAATACAACCTATGATATGTATTAACAAAGATAAGATATTTAGTTGTTTTTTGATTTTCCTTTCATTTAATTATTTTTATAAATTTATCTCAAGAGAAGCTGAAAAACTATATAAAACAAAATGAAGCTCAAAAACTGTGGACTAATTTTTGACATTTCCAACAACTTCAGTATATTTTCATATAATTGTGAGTCTCAACCTATCAAGTTAATTCTCTGACTCTGTATTGAAGGTATTATGTTTGGCATGATCAGCCATTTAAGCCATCTGAGTGGGCCTGGTCACACCTGTTCTATTTTGGCCAGCTTTTTTATTTGTTTGAATTTAAATGCTATTCAAATGTCCTTTGAAATTTCAATGGTTGGTCATTTCATCCCATATATTGTGTGTTTGGATATTATGGGATTTTTTTTTAACACTTTAAGGATAATTGACATATTTGAATTAACCTATGTGATTAAAATTAAGTTTTCTATTTCCCTTCCTTTTGTAGTTCTGAAATAAAAAGTTACTTATTACCTTTCTTTTTAACTTTGGAGAGAATGGAATTTGAAAAAGAGAAAATTTAGGCTGACAGGTTTTTTTTTGGAAAATGCTAATGATACATATTTAAAATATTACTCTTTATTAGTCCATTTTTTCTTAGTTCCTTTGTAATTTATCCTTTATTCCTTCAAATTCAGACTATGAAAAAGGAAATCTAAATTCTTCAGAATGGTTTTCTTTTGTAATAAGATTCCCGGCAGACAGTGGTATTATAGAGATAAAATTCACTGAAAGACTACTGAATTCAATTAAGCTCTGAGTGTGGAAGGAAGAAAAGGAAATAAGTTTTTTCAGATGACAGTGTGATAATTGTACTTGTTTTTTGTAATACATATTAAAGCATAAAGGTTTTTAAATGCAGGTAAGTAGAAAGAAGAAACACAAAAAACACTTAAAATACTTGTAAAACCACTGTTAATATTTTGATCTATATATTTCATCTTTTTTCTGTCTACATAGACACGTGTATATAACAAAATGGTATTATATTGTTTATGATGCTTTGTAGTCAGTTGTCAACACATTGAACATTAAACACTGTCTACAACATTTAGTGGATATGTCACTGTTTATTTAAATTAGTTTTCCACTGTTGAACAATTTTGGCTGGGTCCTAGCTTTTGATCCCTTTCTATTCCACAGTGTTAACCATTTTTGCTACTAAAACTTTGCTGTCTGTAATTATGCCCTTATGCTAAATGAATAGGAATAAAATTTCTGTTTCAAATGGAGTTATATTTTAGTCTTTGAGACATATTGTCGAATTGTTCTCCAGAAAGAATATATGAATGTATTTTCCCACTGACATTATATATATAAGACTGTCATTTCTCTGAACTGAACAATGCTGGGTATTACTATTTTAAAAACAATTTTTAACTATTTTATATTTCTATAAACACAGGGTTTACATTTTATAGAAATGTTTCTGATTGTTGTTTTATTTTGTATTTCTGGAATTGCTGGTGAAGCTGAACATTTAAAAATCATGTTCAGTGGCCATTTGTATTACTTTTTTTTTGTTTTCCTCTTCATGACCTGTCTCATTTTTCTGAAGTATTTACATTTTGTTATTGATTTGTATGAACTCTTAATGTATTAAGAATATCAACTCTTTTGCATATGTTGCAAATATTTTTTCCATGTTATTTATGGTGTTATGATCTATTTTTAAATATTATATAGGAAAACTCAAACTTTTATGCTCTTCATTCATGTAATGTTTAGGAAGATCTAACTCACTCTATGATTATATTTTCAAAAAAATTTCTAATGTAAACTTTAATCTATCTGAAATATGTTTGCCTGCTTTGAGGAAAGGATCTGTATTTATTTTCAAATATTATTGTTTTCCCAATACCATTCATTTAAAATCCTAACTGGTATTTTTTTTTTTTATCAGAAATTGTCTTTTCAAACAATGAAATATTTTAAATATCTTTTAGTCATACTGGAGACTTCATAAGTAGAGTATGGAAAAATAGAGGACAGTAAGATTTATCCTTGTGTGTTATTGTCATTATTATTTATTTGGAAGACCTTGGAGAGCCAGTGAAAGCCTCGCTGGGAGAAAGCAGTGTGCTCAGAGTGGTAGCACTTTCATGAGAAAGGGAATGGTTGTCAAGATGGCGAGGTGACTAAGGATAGGGAAAAAAATGAGAATTCTAGAGGCATTGAATGAAAATGGTGAGATTAATGCGATAGGCGGGAGGAAGCTGATAGGAAGCTAGTGCCCCACCTTAAGAAAAGGAAGTAACGCCCCACCATAAGAAAGGAGAATCCAAGAGTTCAGTTTTGACCATGCTGTCTTTTAATAGCAAGAATATTTCTACATATGACTGTAATGATTCAGCACTTGATGTTTTCAGAGAAGATTTTTGTGTTCATATTTTTACCACTGAATCTAGAGGAGGAAAAAAAAATGAGAATGTCTTCAGAGGGTCAAATGCATGGAGAATGAAGGTAAAGGAAACAGTCTATCTTAAACTGGACAGAAGAGTGGTGAAACTGGGGAAAGCAGAGGCAGTGGTAAAATTGCGAAACTATTTACATAACTAGATGGTGACTTAATCCTTCAGAGAGATATGGAAAGGGATGATTTGGTGAGCAATAAAGATGCAACAGGGACTAAATGTGAAGCCTGAAATCAGAGTTAAAGACAGAAGGGTAACTGGGAGGGTAGTTAATACTTTTATACATTCTGAGTTAATGCTATAGTGATACATCTAGTCTAAGAGGTGGTTGGCAATAAAAGAGAGGAGAACAAATGAGAAGGCGGAGATAGCCCTGACCTCATGCAGCAAAGAACAGCAACACCTCCTGAATCACTGCTGTTACTCTGGGCACCTGTGTTTAATTTGAAGGCCTCCATCCCTCTTACATTATGAGACCTAATGAGATCATGGCTGGAGGTGGTATGAGTGAACTTTTTGTGGATGAGTTATACATATTTCTGTTTTATCCCATTATGTTGGTGATGAAATCACTGTTGTGCATTGAATCAGAGTTTCACTATGGCTGGCATGCAAGTATTATTCTCAGTACAGGTTTTCCTCTTTACCAAAAATGGTACTAACAGCTTGGGAATCCATGTTCATCTGTGGAAAATAAAACAGAAAGAATTATGAAAATCACTTTAAGTCTCCCCTAGAAAATGACCTAGAAAAAAGAACATATAATGTCAGATTTTCAAAATTCAGGATTAAGTTGTCATTCTTTAAATAAATTTTAGACTGAATTTTTTAGATTTTGACAAAATATATTTTAAGTCTGAGAAATTGATTGATTAATTAATTGTAATTAATTATAATGTTTCTACCTGTAGGTTTCCCGCTGTAAGTAAAGATAATACAAATAATAATGGACAAAGGCCATTGTGATTTATTTGGCTAACTATATGCTCAAATTTAGGATACTAGTACTCTGACTTTACTAAGGTACCATCTTCCACATACAAAACTGGCACAATGAGCTAAGCTCGTGAAAAGAGTTAGAAATTTGTTCCTAAACTTTCTACTCTCCTGTCTGGATAGTCTCTTCCCCAAGAGCATAAGCATATCCATTTAGGGTAGGTGCATGACTTATAATCATAGATTGAAGAAATCTTCTGACTTCATGCTTGTGATCTAGGTTCTTCTATTTGGCAAAGTTAAAAATGAAATTCAGTAGATGGTAATTGATGGGGATCTAGTCCTAGCTCCATCATGGCACTTTTCATGATTTTGGAGAACGGGGTCTTACTTTCTTCTATAAAACACAGTGCCTTGGGTACAGTAGGCATGCAGCATGTATTCATTACATTAAATACAGTAATACATCAGTCAGGACTCTGGTTGGAAACAACACTACTTCAACTTTAGCTAGCTTCTGCACTTAAGAGGATTTATTGGTTTATATACCAAAGCTGAGGGAAGTATAAGAGTGGACCCTTCAGGAATGGCTAGAATCAAGGACTCAAATACCTTCAGGACTCTGTAGCTCCTTTGCATTCTTTCAGATCAGCTAATTCCACTTGACAAGGACATGGCCACTTTATATACCTTTGTGACCAGAGAGGAAAGGGTTCCTTTTGCTCTCACTGAGATATAAAAATTCTAAGGCCAAACTCTTGTTGGTCTGATTTGGATCATGATTCACATCATTGGACCAATTAATGTACCCAATAGAGTGAGTCCTGCAGAAGTATTACACACACAGACGTACTTGTGCACACACATACACAACCCTGAAATTATATATATGAAAGTTTATTGATGAATTTAGGCAAAAGGAGTGGTATACCTACAAACGTGAGACATGTTCATTTATTAAGACATTTCAGTTTCTTCCACATTAGCTGTGTAGAAGCTGTTTACAAGACTAAAGGGGCCAAAGCAAGGAATTTCCATTTTCAGGGAGCTGGCTCAGGGCCCTGCTCTTGCTGCAGGGTTTTTAAGACTCCTGTCTTTAGGATGGATACCTGGGCTATCTCTATCCCTACAAGGACAGTAAAGTCATCCATCTTATACAGAGCCTGATGTTTATTTCTGGGAATCAGAAAACAAATCCATAGCTCCTGTAGTGTGGCTTTGTCACAAAATTCTCAATTGTAGGAGAGCCTGTCTCAATGTAGTAATAAAAATAGCTACTGTTTCTTGTTTGTTATGTGTCAGACACTGTTGCAAGCTTACCAGCAGTGTGCTGAAGCTGTCTAGGACCGGCTCCTCAGACCACTTTAACTAGTGTATCTTCTCTTCTTCATGTTCAATATGTCAAGGTGTTAGCTTGAAATTGGCCATAGTGAAGTATTTATACCATAAAAATTGGCAAATGCAACAGATCAGAATTCCCTCACTCCCATGAGGAGCCAGTTGTTAAACATTTACCAGCACATGACTATGAACTTCATATATGTTACCTTGCTTATCCTCATGACAATCTCATGATTGATATTGTTATCATTTTAGACATTAATTTAAAAAAGGAGAAAAAGAAGCTTAAAAACATAGTGCATTGCTTACTTGAACCTGGGTTCTGCCTGCTCCAAAGTCCATACGCTACACTCTAGAAGGCAGCTGGCAGTGAGTTACCTCTTCCTTAAAAGATCTTCCATTTGTCATTTGTCACATCAACAGACACTGAAATGTTGGCTCTTCTGGGAAGAGGAGATAGTCCACTGATATCTGCCTTCACTCAGCTGCAATCTCTGGCTGCACTGAGGAAATGCTTTTCTGTGTTTCTTCCACTTCTTGCTGCAGGTGGTTCATTGGGGACTGGTTGGAATGTAGCAAGACTTGTGATGGTGGCATGCGCACAAGGGCAGTGCTCTGCATCAGGAAGATTGGACCCTCCGAGGAGGAGACACTGGACTACAGTGGTTGTTTAACACATCGGCCTATTGAAAAAGAGCCCTGCAACAACCAGTCATGTCCACCTCAGTGGGTGGCTCTGGACTGGTCAGAAGTAAGGAAATCTGAGGCTGTATGTTTTGAGATGTCTTAACTATCAATACCAAAGCATTTAATATTAAGGACACCTGAGCATGTGAGCATCTTAGAACTCAACAAGTAAGGACTGCATAACAGTGAATTTGGCCATGTTATATTTTATTGCTAATTGTCAGTGAGTAAGGTTTTTTTGGGTCAGGGAAATCAATTAGAAACTAGTCACCAATTTGATTGAAAACAAGCATAAAGTGAATTTGAGAGAATATTATAGTGAGTACTCCTATAAGAGGTTTTTCTCCTTTGCTTTTCTTGAACAGCATTATAGGCTCAGAATTAGTGATATATTGTATCTTTTTTCCCAAGTAATGTTCCAGCTTAACTATAGAACTTTTGGATATGAGTTTGTTAATGTATTATCACGTGTTATTTATCTATATATGTTTTAATTACCTCTTGTGTCTGGGGAAGAAACTTGGAGTTGTGGGTTATAACATATCAAAGAGTCAAAATCAGATTTTATCATTACCTCACTTACATGATCAGTGAGGAAGATCTGACTCAGATAATGTTTTTCTGGCATACATATATATTAAAAAGCCTAATATAATCCCAAGGCCTCAGAAAAATGGCCTTATGAAAAAAATGAGGTAGGAGGTAGAGTAAATTCTTGACTCCTCATTCTGCATGAGACATACACAAACACACACTATATCGTTCTTCACATTTCCCGAAGAAGACCTGAAACCTTCTGTAGTGTTGGTTACTGTTAGAAAGAATGAGTACCTGGATATATAACTACAGGTCATTCTTCCAAGTAGCAAAACAGGATGCATTTCCTGCTGGAAACATTGTGGTACTTGCTTTAGGTATTTCCTGTAGACCTCATAAGTTTGTCAAAAACTAAACAAAAACCAAATTAAACATTGTTCTTTAGGAAACTCTGGATGTAACTTTTCTCCCTTGTGAATCTTTCTGCCTGAATAGCCTTATTTTGCTAGAGGCATGGGGCTAAAAGAGGGAGTGTGTTTAAGATGGTGCATGGAAATGGAGCTTCTGCCCAGTTGTGGTTATCCATGGAATCTTTGGCAGGAATTGGGAGTGTTCTCCCAAGTTTCCTGGCCATAGTCCAGCTTCAGTAATTACATTCTGCCTACCTCACTTTTATTTGTGTTTCAATCAAATGTAGAGATATTCTTGGTATTATCACTCAGTGGTTATGAAAAACAATATGAACTCTTCTGTTCCCTAACAGTGGGTGTATTAGCTCCTAAATTCACTTGGAAGATAAAATCCATTGATAAAGAATAGACATTTTACATAATTGTACACGTTAGTAGTTATTTTACTTGCAGTTCAGTGCCCATGACCCTTACAGAAGTCTATAAGTAGTCTTTGATAATGATGACAATGTTGTTACTGGAAAATCATAATGGGAGACCTGATGATTGACTGCAGCATTTTTAGGATTTCAGCCCAAGTCAGTAAGTATAATTGGGTGCTTACTAAACACACTGGGATAGGCACTATGGAAAATACAAAAGAACCTTATAAGTTTGGGAACATAAGAACTATCCAGGAAACAGCTAAAGCATAACGTAAGACAGCGTTTAATAAAATGGTGGATTGTGAGGTATAAATGTGTAAGTAATATAGAAATTCAGAGCTGAGAAGGTCACAATAGACTGGAGTAAGATCAGAAGGCTTTTTAGTTGATGGATTTGAACTGAATGTTGTAGGAATATAAGATTTGAAGTAGGGAAGAGAATAGGGAAGCTAGAGAAGTGTTCCCCATAAGAGAAACAACGGAACAGAAACAAAGTTCTTGTGAAAATAGGGTGGGAGAAAAGGGTTTGTTTTAAAGAATAAATTGAAGATAAGATTGAATAAAGTAGTGATAGTTAACAAGGAGGCTTGAACATAAAACCCTATAACACATCATCTTTCTACAAAAAGTGGAGAAAAATAGACAAGTTCAAAAAGAGAAACTAGAAAAAATTTGTGCCAACCACTAAAACACTAAAACTTCATGTGCAGACTCATTTCACATTGGTCTCTTGACCTACATTTTTCTGTATCATTGTATTTTTATTTTAACATAAAACACCAAATATATATTGCCTTGAGAAATAGATGATGTATATTATTATATGTTTCCGTTCCATATATCATTTTCAGATTTTCTTCCTAATTCAATCTCATACAGGTTGTTGTTACCCTACTTTTAGCATTTGGATTCTTTTTAAAAAACTTTTTTATTGATGTGTAATTGATTTATAATTGTTAGTTTCTGGTGTACAGCCAAGTGATTCAGATACATATTCTTTTTTGGATTCTTTTCCATTATAGGTCATTACAGCATAATTGAATATAGTTCCCTGTGCTATACAGTAGGACCTGATTTATCTATTTTATATAAAGTAGTTTGTAACTGTTAACCCCAAACTCCTAATTTATCCCTCTTCTGCCTTTCCCTTTTGGTAACCATCAGTTTGTTTTTGATGTGAGTCTGTTTCTGTTTTGTAAATAAGTTCATTTGTATCATTTTTTTAGATTCCACATATAAGTGATATCATATGGAATTTGTCTTTCTCTGTCTGACTTACTTCACTTAGTATGATAGTCTCGAGGCCCATTCATGTTGCTACAGATAGCATTTTGATTCTTATCTATCCAGGCTTAGAAGTGACTTGCTCAAATGGCTCTCTGAGGCTCTTAGGCTCTCCTGGAAGCTGCCTCAGGAGATATGTACAAACTAAGGGGACTTTTAATCACATTTCTGCTATCTTCATTGAGAGAGCTGAGTCAAAGCTTAGGGGAAGGAAGTGGAGATGAGGGCATGGAGTAAACATGTTAGGACTATCACCTCAAAAAAAAAAATTAGTGGATGTTGTTGTCTCTCCACAAACAATGCAGGAAGACTCTTCTGGGGTAAGCATGAGTCAAGAAATGCTGCCGTCACTGTCTCAGACATTCTAGTTAGATAGCATCTGTACCATCGTCTTCATCCTTTGTTCAGGAGGAAAGAGATGATTATTGTCCCATACAGTCTCTCCTGTTTATTTTCCAAAGGAGAGGGTGTGCTCTCACACTTCCGGTTACTTACTTCACCACAAAGTCCACCGCTTCTCTAGATGAGTTAAAAATCAGTAAAAGTAAATAGCATTAATTGAAATAAATGTCTGAGTAGCTATGGAGAGCAAAGTGAGAACAAGGACCCTGTTCTTCCCAGAGGGATAGAAGCTCTCCTTCTAATGAAAAGAGGAGGTCCCAGCAGAAGAGCAGACAGTGTGCAGCCTCTTTCAGTTAACTTTTACAAAGATATTTCACACAATATCTTTTTGACACACCCATGAAAACTTGCCTCCTCTTTCTGCCCCATTCACACTTCCAACTATCTGCTGTCTGAGCTCTGTTAATCAAAAGGTGAGGTTCAACTGGCGAAAACATGTTGCAGCAAGAGGAATGTACCCTCTGACCTTTTTCTTTTCTTTGCCGGCTGCTCTAACATAAAATTTCTATTGTTGCAAAGCCAGGAACTGTTTTCATTTTCCCCATCAGTGAAACTCACCCTGTGCTTATGGCAAAAAAAAAAAAAAAAAGAGAGAGAGAGCCAAATTAACTTGGTGGAAAATGGGTCTTTTGCTGTCTTTTGTGAAACCAGCGAAGCCACAGCTTTCCCATTTCCTACAATCTAGTCTCACTCTTGGGATCACCCTTGCTATGGCTTTCTGTTTTTGCCCTCTCTTGGCATGTGACTCTTAAAGCATTGCCGCGCACTATGGATGAGCTCCAGCAATCCTTAGCAATTCTTTTGATGTACCGGAATGGCTTCTTTTGACTCCCACAGAGTACCCATTGGAAAAGATCTGTTTCTTGTACTTACCCTTGGACAAGTGGATAACTGGCATCATACTCAGTTGAGTTTGTACTTAACATTTAGGTAGCATTCCTGAAGAAGGATGGGGGCAGAAATGTACCTACCGGGGACTGAGCTTTGTTTTAGTAGGCAATTGTGCTACCACCTTGTTTACTCCTGGGTTCTACTCTGGTACCATAACTAGGTGAATTAAACCCCTCTCTCCAGAAAGAATTCAGTCTAACCCCAAAATGTTAATATTCCTATCCTTTACAAATGAGAGCCAAATTGTTTTCCCTGGTGTGGTTTCAAATATTTTTTTTCTGCAAAATATGTTTTTGCTTCTTAATCATAGAGCATTAAAGTACACGTGTATCTCTAATAAAAATTACCTCCTATATCCCACTGAAATGAGAACAACAAATGAATGGTTTGGTCAGGCTTTAAAGAATTTTAAGATTCTGATTATACAAATAAAAGAAAAATAAATATTTATCTGCAATAAGGAGCAATAGTGAAAAATAATTTTACTAAAGAATGACTATTTCCTGAAATAATATCTTCCACCCACCTACCTAATGGTTTACTATGAGTATGAATTGAGTGGATTTTTGTGTTTATAACTGTATTTTAATCTAAAGAATGACTTTTTATTACTGAACTAAGTATTCAATTTCTAATTATTTCTAAGAATTTTACTGCAAACTCAAAAATTCTGCAAAAATATATCCTTTACATGGGTATAGACTAATGATTATCTCTGAAGAATGCTCTGAAGCCTTCATGATTAATTTAATGCCTATTAGTCATATAAATAATCATAGTTATGCCTTGCTTTTCTGGAATTTTTTTTAAGATAACTAAATAAAACTGTGGCTATCAGATAGGTAAACATTTATTTATCAGAAGGCTAAAGAGAGGGAAAGATGAAAGGTAGGCTAAATAAAGCAGAGGGAAGAAGTAAAAATAAAAACAAGCTGAGGGCTGTCCCTGCTTGAACACCTCTGACATAAGGTCAGAATTTGCAGGGTAGAGTTCTACTCAGAACTAGGCTGGTCTGAGGGGCATCCTTGTGCCTTTACTATTTTTTGCAAGAAATTTCTAAGCATTTAATTTTACAGTCACCCTTAAGAAGTGCAATATTTGCAGAGACCAGAGCTGAGATTCCAACTATTGACATGTAATACTTGTGGCTAAATCTGCAGGGCTCATGGCTGGTGTATTCATTGAATCTGAATGTGGCAGAAATGTCATTTTCAGTCATTTACTATTTTGAGAATCCAGTTGATTATCTCTCTACTTCCAGTGCCGTAGGATAGAATATTCCTGGCTTATTTAGTGGAGCTTGGCCTTTAATTTTCTAAAATTATTTCTTGCTAGTAGAAGATGTCACTATATGTTCGGCTTTGCATGTAACTTCACATTGTCCCACAGAGGATTTGTGTCTTTTTAGATTTGTCTTTCAGAGCATTACCTTTTACAGAGCTGCCATCTGAGTTTCTCTGTACTTCTTAGTGCTTCAGTTTCCCACTAGTAAAATTGGTGTGAAAACAGCACCAGTGAAGTTTCCATGAAGATTAGGTAGATTATGACATGCAAGGACTTAGAACACCGTCTGACACTTAGTAAACATTACTGTTGCTTTCTCTTTTTATTCTTCTCCGCATTATTATCAGTCTTTTTTTGTTTTGTCTTGTCTTTGGCCCCCTGGGGACTTCTCAGACACGAATGAATTGTCTATCTTTGCATTGTCTGCCTCCCCTAATTGTAAAAGTTTTCAGGACTTTGATATAGGCTCTTAGGAAAGACCGCTAGATATTAACACAGTCTTCAAATAACAGCAGAAGCTACTTGCTACTGGAAAAAGGTGTTAAAATAAGCAAGAGACATATGTCCCAGGCTTTACTATACATACATGTGCTTTTAAAATGTGAAGGGGGTAAGAAAGTGGCACAAGTGCATTTTCAATAAATGTTCCCAATGTAGAAAAATTAGCCTCAAAATACTAAAACTGAATTCCCTATATATCCTGTGTGTTTCTGCCCATATCCCTAAAGTCTGAGGTACTCTTCTATCCTCTTGTACTTTACCTCATTTGTTTTTCATAATAATACTTCTTATGTATTCTCAAGACTGTTTTTGTCAATGCTAAGAGCTAAAGTGTGGATGGGAAGGCTTAGGATTTAGTTCCAGCTCTACCACTTGCTATCTGTTTAACCTTAGATTAAGTTGCTTAAACTTTCCTCATCGGTAACAACACTAAAAGCTTGTGTCAAAATAATTTATTGAAAGCGTTCTGTGAACTATCAAGCTCTAATGGAATATAAGGTAGTAGTGTTGTTATTATAATCAATAATAATATTAAGCATTAAGAAAGTGACAGAAATCCTTTAAGGCTGTGTCTTCTAACATTGGTGGACAGTGGAAGAGATTTAGTGTGAATTTAAGAGGACCAGACACAAGTGGAGCAAACTCAAAAGACTCGAATCAGGGTTTTATTCATTCTACGGAATGCATGATTGCAAAATAAGATTGCACGTCTTGACTTCTTGAACCATAAAATGACAGTGTGGTTGTGAGGATTAAATGAGATAATATATGCAAAGTACAAAGTGTAGTGCCCAACAGCCAGGAAACACTCAGGAGTTAGCATGAGGTCTGCCATTTAATCACTGCATGACTTTCTACCAGTCACTTTACTCTCAGGTTGTTTCTTCATTTTAAAAACAGAATAATAATTGTCATCTCACAGAACTTTTGTGAGGCCTATGTGAACTATGGCCCACAGCACAACACTCGGTGTCTACAGTATTTCTTGGATGGCCGCTGCTGTCATCATCCTTATTAGCAGCAGCAGCAGACAAAACTGGAGGGCTTCAGCCAGCTACCATGTTAAACAGGTGCCTCTGGAACAGAGCACTCCAATTAACTTGAAAAAGAGGTCAATCATTGACTTCATGATATAGGGAGAAGCGTCTTTCCCTCGGTATGAAGAACAGACTGGTCCAACTGAAGAATAGTCAGACACTAGCTTGCTTCACAAAAACAACTCCTCATGGTCTACTAGTAACATAAGTATTCTTTTCAGAAGACTGTACCTAGCAAGTAATAAACCAAGAATTCCATGTTCCAAAAATTAGCAGAATCTTTTCACCGCTGAATATGGCCAAGGATAAGGAGGAATTGAGGAATAAACCTACCCACAATCAAAGAAAATATGCTGCCAAGAAAAGCAAACTTTGGATTTAGCTCTTAAAGACTTAAGGGAAAAAGTAAAAGTTCTTCTGCTTAAGAACTTAAGGAATCTTCATATCTGAACGACTTTGCCTAGAATTTAGTGTGTGTGTATGTTGTATATCCAAACACATATTTACTTGAAGAAAGACTTTCCTCAAATTTTCCTCCTTAGACTGTTGTTATTCATTAGTATTTCTTTTATTTACAGTGCACTCCCAAATGTGGCCCAGGATTCAAGCATCGGATTGTTCTGTGCAAGAGCAGTGACCTTTCTAAAACATTCCCAGCAGCACAGTGTTCGGAGGAGAGCAAACCCCCAGTCCGCATCCGCTGTAGCTTGGGCCGCTGCCCTCCCCCTCGCTGGGTGACAGGAGACTGGGGCCAGGTAAGGCAGCTGGACGGTGGGCTCCTGCTGAAGCAGCACCTTGAGACACTTGAGGTTCCTGATTGGGTCGTTGCAGGGGCTCAGGAGATGAGTAACAACGCACAGAAATCCAGGTGTGTGATGTGAGTGTGAGGCAGTGTACAGGCAGCCCCAGTCACACACAGACACCTAGCCACGTTTCTCCCACACCTACACACTTCCCACTGTCACCTTCTCCTTGGATCCTAACATTTTAACTTAAAATTAAAAGAGAAATAGTTTAGATGCCCAGAGATTTGAACAAGCTACCAAAACTTTGGATTCTAGTGCCAACTCTCTCCACTAATTTAAGAACGAATCAGTTAATACTGTTGTCTTAATTTTCCCACTTGCAAAATAACTCCTCTTAACCTCATAGAAAATATGTGAGGTTTTAATTAGCTTGATAATGACTGACAATCTTTGAAATAGTATTAGTATTTATTCTTTAGTGGATTTATCTGATGGAGACTATGAATGGGGAAACAGTATATAGAGCTTTTGGTATGTATTTTTGTATTGATTGTAATCATTTCTATTTTATGTTCCAATTCCTATTTTTTCTTTCTTCTTTCTCACATTTAAATTGTGTTATCTTTCTGAAGGTCACCTTAAATTCCTTTCAAAGCAAACTGATGTATTTGGATAGAAGGAAAATTAAGTATTGTTCTTTTGAATGTCAAAAATCAAATCTATTAGGTTATATTAAAAAATAATGCTCCAGAAAGTAAATTTCTAGGCAATCAATACTCTTTCCCTGTGGATTTATAATTAAACTTGTAGATGGCCATTTTTAAATATGAGACTCAAATAAATCATAGTGGTATATAACTACACCAGCATGATTTTGTTTGTGCTCTGAGCCTGCCATTACTTATTAAAAATGGCATTTCATAGAACTAGTTACCAAAACTATGGCCAAAATTCAGTATTGCTAGAGTTAGCAGTATCCACAGAGCTTTTAGGGGAGCAGGCAAAGATTTTGAATCTCCACGAAGGTAAATAAATATACTTGCTCTGTGCTCAGCCCTGTGGGGGAAACAAAAGAAGTGTGATCATAAAACAATGAACATTTGCATTTGTATAACAAATAGGTAATAATTTGCTTTTGTTTAACAGTATTTAGTTTAATTTACAAAGTGCTTAAGTGGAATATATATACATCATAAGCTTAAATAAACACTGAATGTAATTACCTCCCTGTAGAAGTGTGACCATTTCATAATTTATAATTATTATGCTATTAAGGAATCAGTACAGACATGCTCTCATAATTTTTATTTAAACCAGATAGGAATTTCCTTTTTTATATATTCTTTGTTGCAATGCACTCTTATATAAAGATCATTTAAAAGTTTTTGCATATTCATAATTTCACCAAATTTACAGTTATGAATTTGAGATTGTTCCTAATGTTGTCAAGTCCTTTTCTTCTCATCTATATTTTCAATTCAGTTTTCTAAAATTGAAATTAATCAGTGAAAATACATTTTCAAAGATGCTTTAATACATCTCTAAGGTGCACTTATTTGTCATTCTGTACTTAGAAACTTAAAAATAAAAGTGTCTGTGAATATCCTTGCAAGTCCTAAGTGCTTTGAAAGTTGTTGCAAATAAATTCAACAGAGCCTCGGTCTGTTTACCTTGTAAACATCACCATCACCTGTCTTCCCACCATTAGCTCCTCATCCCTTTAATCCCAAATCTCACAGGCTTTCTGGTATTCTGGGCACCGGGCCCAAAGAATAGATGCAACTTCATTCTTCAGCCTGGACAGCGGATCAGTCCCAGCTGAAACTAAGCCCCTCACACAGTAACTTCAATTCTAAAGTATCTGAATCCACACGTAGATGAAAAAGGAGAGGGAGACATGCTAACTGGCTGACACCGGACCTCTTCTCAGATTTGTGTGACTTTCACTGCCTTACAAAACTCAAGATACTTACTTAAACTCTTTTTTTTTCTTAACTGACCCCATCACCAGGCCCCACAGCAGTCACTGCTGTTATACTGAACTAGGATTTTCTTCATTTTCAGAGCACTCCAGTAGACCTTCAGGTGGTTTTCCCACAAACCTGTGATAAATAGGGAGCAATAGTGGAGTCCCAGCCCCAGAATCTCTGATTATTTCTACTTTGTCATAAAGATTTCCTCATTATACTCCTGTTAAAGTTCACCAGCACTGCTTGGAACTGTTGGAATAATAGCCCAGGAAGTCTCCATCTGTTGTCTTCTGGAAATTCTACTGCTTCCATTTTCTAGAGCAATAACATGATCCTTGAATTTAGTAGAATGACCTAATCATATACCTCTCCAAGATGAGCTACATACAGGCTTTAAAAATTAACATATATGGTATTTGAAATAACATAGTATCTTTTTTACCTCCTGAAAATTGTTGAAATCAGTATTTTGTTTCTCCCTGTCTTTCGGTGTAGTGTTCTGCTCACTGTGGCCTTGGACAGCAAATGCGGACTGTGCAATGTCTCTCCTACACTGGACAAGCATCGAGTGACTGTCCGGAAACTACTCGGCCTCCATCAATGCAGCAGTGTGAAAGCAAATGTGACAGCACCCCCATTTCCAATGCTGAAGGTGAGTTTCCCGTAGAGAAGGGGCCCGTGGTCTCTGGTGACTCACCTATGCTGATTCTCAGAGTTCGAAGAGCCCCATCAAACCACCTTTGTAGTGTGCTTATACGGGGCATTTGTGAAAGCCACATATGTATGGATATGTAATCAGGAAACCGAAGTGTTTTTCCTGACTCTTCCACTGACTATATGACCTTGTTAAGTCACTTAAGCTTTCCAGAGCTAAGTTTACCTATCTCTGTAATGAGAGATTGCAGTGGATAATCTCAAAGCTTCCATCCAACCTAACATTCTATGTTTAACTTGTGCTAGAAATACAGAGATGATTTCTAATGAACCAAGCTTAAAAGTAAAAACTTGTTTCTTTTTGGCTGTAACAATGGATCTCTACCATTGTGAAGATTAAAATTCATGCTTGTTATACATATAATGAAAGCATATGTTTGAAACTACTTATGTTTCAAATGTTAATTTTCTCATTGTAGAAAAGTAGAAAAATATGATTATACAGTTGTTCATATAGGCAGACAAAGGTCTTCAGACTTTGAAATTTTTCTCTTTTATATATGAGGAAATCCTTTTATTAGCAGATGCATGCCCAAACCCTGAATTTTCTTATATCTTATTTAAACAGACGTACTTTGTTTATTCAGTTAAGCATTCATTTGAAATTTCCTGAATGCCACTATATGCAAGGCACTGTGTAACAGAACCTACGGGGAGTGTAGAGACAAATATGGCATAGCCAGGAAGTTCAGACTGCTTTCTCATTTGACGATAGAGCCATGATCAAATACACGAACATCTGAAGTCACAAATTTTAATTATGTAAGAAATCCAGCCATAAGGCTCTGCTTAAAAAAACAACAAAACCAAAAATAAAAAGCTATGCTGAAAAAAAAAAAAAAAGCTATGCTGAATATAATTTGTTAGTATTTTTCAAATGAAAGTGATATGCTCACAAATCTATTAAAAAAGACTGTTCCTTTTGACCAGATTTATCCAGTTTGAGGAATTTTTTTAAATCCTGTTTTTTAATATTTAAAATCCTATTTTTAAATTTTATTTTAGGAAGAGCAATCATCTTCTATGACAGGAGGCAGACCACTTGCATCTTTGCATCTTTCCTAGTGGTCTGGTTTTGATATCTGAGCCTCAACACAGTATACTTACTGTGAAATTTACTCTTTCAAAGAAGTATAGCCTTACCCTGCTTTAATTCAAAATCACAATTTTAATTTGCGAAATCTCTGGCCCTAGTGCCAGTTTGGTAAGGGACATTCTAAAAATCTAGCTCTCCTTCTCTTGAGAAGGGCTCGAAATCTATGACAAGCAGAAGTATTTTTCATAGCAAAACTATTTCCTATAAATAATCTAAATTTTAAAATCTCTTTTCTATAAGACTTGCAGCAAACAATTTTCACCTATTGTAAATTATTGGCAATCAGTCACATGGGTTTGGGAGTCTGTTTTTCAGGGTTGAAAGATTAAAAGTTCAAGGGGAAGAGAGGATACCACTATCACATTAAACTAAGTTGAGTATTATGGTGGGCCCTTTATAGTCATTATCCGTTTTACATACCTTATGTACATAAATATCTGTGTGTGTTGTATAATCATGATCACAACTTTGTGAGAGTTGGTATAAGCAATGCGGAGACCGAGGCACAGGGTAGTCACTTGCCCGTGTGACGAGCCTAGGGAGTCATGGAGTCAGGATTTGAACCTAGATTTGGAAGAGCCCTAGGGCATGTTATTTTCAACTACATTTATACTCTATTCGTAATTCACTCTTTAAAATCAGGTATTTTAACATGAAAACAGAGCTTCTGATTATGAAATACAGAAACTTCTGGCATGACTGTCAGCCTGAGTCAAAAGATTAACCATTGCTGAAAGAATTGGCTTTTTGACATGCCCACAATAATGTCTGTTGAAGTTATGTTTGTTACTTCATTTTAGGCCATTTTAATAATTTCTCCAAAAGCTTCTCTATAGTGGGTAATTGTCATACATAAGCTTTGCAGCTTAAGATGTAATGCTGTTTTTAGAGTGGGCAGAATATCATTTGCACCTGCACTTATTTCTGCCTTAAAGAAATTTCTTAAAATGGATAGGTGTTAATCTGATGTTTCTTGTATTATTTGGAGAAATACCTCATACTCATTTCTGCCTGGCCAAATCACCTTTTATTAATAATAATCTGAAGTAAGCAGTTAGAATATTTTTAGCCTTCTCAGTAAAGGAGGAAATTTTTAGGAAATTATTAATCCTGCAAGGTATGACTAATCTTAGAATTGTTATTCTCTAAAGCTGTTGACTCATTTAAAGCAGGATCACTTTCTTTTACAAAATTAGAATTAAAGTACAAACAGCATATCTGTTGTAACTTGTTTTGTGCTCTCTTTAGCTTCCCAATAGCATATATTGAATATATTTAAATGTCTGAAACTCTGTTCATTTCATCAGAACCTAATTATTTAATGTTTGCTATGGCCAGCTTCTGCCACTTATTATGAAAAATCCAAATATATTACAAGTTCATAATCTTACAGGGAAGATACTTCTGTTTTAAAAAAGCACAGTGGGATGTATTAAGTTCAGCAGTTTATGAAGTGCTAAGAGTGTTCAAATAAAGGACTAATGACAACCTTTTGGATTAAGGCAAGCTTCATAGACTAAATGGTCTGTGAGCCAGCCGTAGTGCGTAGTTGGAAAAACCCAGCATGTACCCTGAGAAAGAGGATGAAACAATTGATTTGAATCATAACTTGTCATCCATAGGAATATGAAATGGGCAGATAACATGAATTTCAAAAGAGAAGGGGCTCTTGCATGAAAGTAATGTGAGAGTGACCTGAGAGGGCTTCTGGAAGTCAGATTTCATAAGAAGTGCCTCTTATGAAAGTAAAGTTTGGAGGAAAGTGCAGTCGTTGGGAAAGGAGCAGGTTCTGGTTAATGCAGGAGGTAGAAGAGTACCCTTCTTTTTCCAACAGAATCAGGTTCTCTTGACTCTTAAAGAGGAGGCTGCTGAGAATCTAGTTCATCTCTACCCCCAACAAGATAGGGTAGGACTAAGGGAAATTTCTTGGGATCTAAAGTACAGTCTTTCAGTGGGGTCTCTGTGGCTAACATAGGCCACCGATAGAACCTTAAGCATTGTTTCAACTACCATAATTTAGGAGATGGTTCCTCTCCTAACATCTTGTTATGAAAATAATAAAAAGTTTCAAACATATAGCAGAGTTGAAAGAATTTTACAGTGAACACTCACCTCCTGTATTCTAGCGTTAACGTGTTACTGAACTTGCTTTATCATGTAGATATCTATCTGCCCTTCCCTCAAGGTGATGATGTTCAAATTATATGCTCTAGTCATCCAACCATTAATTCATTTAATTAGTCAACATACCTACTATGTGCCAGCCATTGAGACTATGAAAGGTCCCTGTCCTCAAAGGAAGTGCAGTTTAGTAGCGGTGGTAACTTGCAAACAAACAATTTTCACAATGTGGACAGTACCGTAACAGGGGTAGAAAGAAGCTACCATGAATACACAGAGGAAGGGGTAATCAGCAGCAGCAGCATGCAGAAGGAAGGCTTGAGCAGGGCACAGGAGGACTGGCCACAAAGACATTAAGATGCTAGGCATTCCTGGCAGAGGATGACTGTGTGCAGTCACGGGGCTGTGGAGTCAAACATGATTCACTATGGTTACAGTGGGTGGCAGATGAGCAGGCAGTGGAGATGAGGCTATAAAGAGAGAGACAGGGACTTGGTTTTGGAGGGTCCTATATGCAGTGGAAGGAAGTTAGGATTTTATCTATGAGTTCTAGGGAACAAGTGAAGGAAATTGGGGAATGACATGCTTAGGCTGGCAGGTGTATAAAGGGGCAGCTTTGTGTGGAGAGAGTTAAAAAGGAGAGTTAAAAAGTTGTTATAAGAGTCCAGGCTAGAGATGATGAAGACTAGAACTCAGGCAGATATAGTAAGGATCATGAACTGGGGGAAAAGACCAACACAGAAAGGAGAGTGAAAAGATCCTGATGAACAATTAGACAGGGATGAGAATACGATATGCCAGTGTCCACTATGACTCCCAAGTTTCAGATTTACGTCACTGGATACTATTAATCATGGTAAGAAATTTAAGCTTCTATTTGGAAATTAAGCACATTAGTCCCCAAAAGCTGTATAAATATAATGGAGTTTAAATAAGATTTTTAAAAATAAACACTGGAGAGAGGTTGAAGAAATGGAGGGAAGTTAAGGCAACAAAGGATAATAAGAAAGAAAATCAGAAGTGGAACATCAAGAAATCAAAAGTAAGTAGTGAGAGGGAAATCGGAGGAGGAGGAAGAAAGGCGATACAATTTGCCATGTTCAACATCTGCTTTAGTTTTTTATTCCTGAAAACCTTCAGCTAAGAACTAAGGCGATATAGGCTCGATCTTGACAGACTGCCACTGCCACTGATGAGGGTAATACTACATCTGCTAAGAGTGAATTATAGACATACTGAGTATCACTGCATTTGAAATACTACTCAGAGTAATTTTTTAAAAAAATACATCTGGCAGTTAGGACTAGCCTACTCAAGCTCACCTGAAATTCTATCCCAAATGCCATTTTATTCATTTTTATGCAGTTTCAAGTTCCCTTGTAGTTTATATGGTAAGTCTTTTCAGAAAAGCCTCTCAAGAGCACAAGGCATTCTGTCATCTAGCATTTATTGCTGCCAGGTAATGATTCATGGTGTGGAAAGGTGAGCAGGAAAGATGTGGTTAGTGTACATTGGTTTACCAGCCCTGGCTGTCTAACAGTGGCTTTGGTGGGTCTCAGTCTGCCTCAAGTAAGGACTCTGAGCAGCTCCAGAAGTCTCCTAAGATCCCTGGAACAAAACAGCTACTGAATTTGGGTTTTAAAGTCACATCTAATATATTAAAATCAGTGAAAGACATGGATAGTGAAGGTCACTTGAACTTTGATTTTAAGGAGATAAGGAAGACCAGTCATTTTTGTGGCCATTTTAAAGAACTCATAATCTACCTTAGCACTCAAGTTCACATTGCTGGCTATCTGGTTTGAAAAGAACCCTGGATTTGTGTTGGGCTCATAGCACCTCAAAGCTGACTATGGTACCCAAAGCATAAGACTGGATAAGAAGAAACTGAGAAAGCAAGAAAGAAAGGAATGGCTTAGTCCATGCTAAGATGCAATTAGAATAAAGTTCCACAGTTGATATCACCTTGCTTCAAGGATAAAAAATTTGATGTACTATTTCCACTGCAATGAATAATACTGAGTTCCCAAGCAAAACCAGTCTGAATATATAAACTGTCAAGATCTCAAGTACAGTTTCATCAGGAAAAGTATGCTGAGTTCACATCCCCCAGCCACAGCTCCCTCCTGCACCGCACATGCACATGCACATGCACATGCACAGCCTTTACCATCTCACTTCTCACCAGGCTCTGCATCTCTGAGGGCAGTTTGACAGAGGTACAGCTGTTTGCACTTTTGTAATCCAAAAGATAGACCCTTAGGTGAGAGTCATAACTCTCTGCTTACTGGTTCTTCCTCTGAATCTCATAAAGAGTTTACAGGCACAGGGAACATGCATTCTCCAAAGAAAGATGCTGACTGGTCCAACCTGGTCATGGAAGGATACATCCCTGTGTATCCCAGCTCCTCCAATGATACAATTTAGGCAGGCTTGGCAACATTTTATGAAAATAAATACAAGAGCGCTGCATTTCAGGAGTTGCTCTTATACTCCATGGATTAAGTCAAGACATCAGAGTCACAATGAATCTGAATCCAATTGCTTCCTAAATTCATAAGCCTCTGTTCAGCTATTTTTGAAAGCATGTCTCTTAGGTGAGAGTTCTGAAAGATTAATGTAAAGCACCTGGGGAAAAAACCCATTGGCAGATCAGTAATAAGTAGATTCATGTTTTGCCTTTGAAACTGTTTGCCTAATTTTGTCATTCAACTCTACCAAAACCCAGATTACCAATGAGACCCACTTCAGCATATGTGGCAAGTTACTTAAGATTCTAATCATGGGTCTAGTTCACATTGTAGGGCCTAGGGGCTGGCTTTCAGCCCTTGATATATTCCCAAATCTCTCTGAGAAGAATTTAGGTATATTCCATAAATTGTCATTGCCACCAGAAATCTCTGGCCTTGGGTAAAGTGAAACTATTTTCGGTCAGGTGGGTGAGAAGAGATGTAAAAAAAAGAGAAACTAGTTAGGTCCACAGAATATGTCCTAGAAACCATACAATAAGGACCTCCACCCTTCCAATAGCCTCAGAAGAAAAAAGCTATAATGTCTTGTCATTCCCCTCCCTAAAGAGTATTTAGCTGGTACATGATGATAGTCGAGGAGAAAATCAGGCTCCTTCATCTGAAAATCTTTGACCCTGCTGGATCAGATTCTACTACTCAAAAAGCAGTAGATGTAAGTGTAGCTACATGAAAAAAATATCATAGTAAAGACCAAACCTTCAAGACAGTTCAATTTCAGAGTGATTGTATTACAGAAAGATTCAACCTAAAGAATTCCTTTTAGTAACTCTCCTAGGATAATTGTTTATTTGCAGATTATGTATTACTTGGATAGAGAAAAACCAATCGTTAGATATTTTAGATATCAGCTAGAAATCTGTACTAACTCAAGATCATTCAGAAATTAAACCAGAACATGGTTATTATTTTGGTATCAGTGGGAAGATGTGACCTATTTTATGCACAACTTTTCCAGAATGGTTTTATCACAAATGTAAACTGTATTATGTATTGGCTGAAGGATGGGAATGACAAGGCTATTTAATATTTTCAATGGGCTTTGAGGATGAGGCAGACAGACTAGTGAATAATAAGTTTTATAATTAAGACCTCTCAATGATGTACATCCACAAAATGTCAGTGAGTCAATCCAAAGGCTAATCAAGTAAAACCTCTCTAGCTAAGCTCAAAAAGTGACACGTAGGCTGAATGCATCAATATAATTTAAACCTTGTGCTAATATTTTTGAGATTACATTCAGCTTCCTGTAATGATGGGGCTTTAAAACTTCTTGGTGTGTTAAAATTACCTTTCACTCATGTAATTTTACAAAATTTGGGAAGAGAGGGGTAGCTGAAGAAATGTAATCAGGCTATTCTGAATGCCTGCGACCTAGAAACCACCTTTAAAAAATATATATTTTCACTTTCTCTAAGGTGGCAGAGCAAACCTCCCGATATTGATGTCCCCACAGGTTGGCTTATCCCTAGTATCAGCCAAAAACGCAGAAGCATTGACAGGCAGAAACCTTTTTGCATTAAGATGTCAAGAATACTCCCAAAACCGAGTGGTTTTGGAGTCAGACAAACCTGATCTGTGGTTCCAGTTCTCAGACCAACTAGCTGTGTGACCCAAAATGAGTTTTGTAACCTTTTTGAGCTTCAATTTTGCCATCTATGTAAGGCTGACAGGATTAAATTTAGAAAGGTTAAACATAAATAAATACGTAAAACTGCCTAAAGCAATGCCTGGCATATAAATTTTTTCTCTTTATTTTATTTATTTTATTTTATTTTTTAATTGAAGTATAGTCAGTTACAATGTGTCAATTTCTAGAGTACAACATAATGTCCCAGTCATACATATATATACATATAGTCGTTTTCATATTCTTTTTCATTAAAGGTTGTTACAAGGTATTGAATATAATTCCCTGTGCTACACAGAAGAAATTTTCTTTTTATCTATTTTTATGTATACTGATTAACCTTTGCAAATCTCAAACTCCCAAATTTATCCCTTCCCAAATCCTTTCCCCCAGTAACCATAAAATTGTTTACTATGTCTGCAAGTCTGTTTCTGTTTTGTAGATGAGTTCATTAGTGCCCCCTTTTTCCTTTTTTTCTTTTCTTTTTTTAGTCTCCACATATAAGTGATATCATATGGCATTTTTCTTTCTCTTCCTGGCTTACTTCACTTAGAATGACAGTCTCCAGGTCCATCCAGTTTACTGCAAGTGGCATTATTTTATTCTCTCTTAAGGCTGCGTAGTATTCCATTGTATAAATATACCACAACTTCTCTATCCAGTCATCTGTTGGTGGACATTTAGGTTGCTTCCATATCTTGGCTATTGTAAATAGTGCTGCTATGAATATAGAGGTACATGTGTCTTTTCTCATTAGAATTCCCTTCAGATATATGCCCAGCAGTGGGATTGCTAGATCATATGGTAAGTATATTTTTAGTTTTTTGAGGAATCTCCATACCATTTTCCATAATGGCTGCACCAAACTACATTCCCACCAGCAGTGTAGAAGGGTTCCCTTTTCTCCACACCCTCTCCAGCATTTATTGTTCATGGACTTTTGAATGATGGCCATTCTGTCTGGTGTGAGTTGATACCTCATTGTAGTTTTGACTTGCATTTCTCTGGTAATTAGTGATATTGAGCATTTTTTTCATGTGCCTATTGGCCATTTCTGTGTCTTCATTGAAGAATTGCTTGTTTAGGTCTTCTGCCAATTTTTGGCTTGGGTTTTTTGTTTGTTTTATTATTAATTTGTATGAGCTGTTTATATATTCTAGAAATTGTCTTTGTCAGTTGCATCATTTGCAAATATTTTCTCCCGTTCCATAGGTTGTCGTTTTGTTTTACTTATGGTTTCTTTTGCTGTGCAAAAGCTTGTAAGTTTAATTAGGTCCCATTTGTTTATCTTTGCTTTTATTTCTGTTGCCTGGGTATACTGCCCTAGGAGAACACTGCTAAGATTTATATCAAAGAATGTTTTGCCTATGTTTTCTTCTAGGAGATTTATCGTGTTTTGTCTTATATTTAAGTCTTTAGGCCATTTTGAGTTTATTTTTGTGTATGCTGTGAGGGAGTGTTCTAACTTCATTGATTTACATGCTGCTGTCCAGTTTTCCCAACACCACTTGCTGAAGAAACTTTTCTCCATTGTATATTCTTGTCTCCTTTGTCAAAGAGTAATTGACCATAGGTCTGTGAGTTTATTTCCGGGCTCTCTATTCTGTTTCATTGATCCATATGTCTGTTTTTATGTTAATACCACAATGTTTTGATTACTGTAGCTCTATAGTATAGTCTGAAGTCTAGGAGGGTTATTCCTCCAGCTTTGTTCTTTTTCTTCAGTATTGCTCTGGCAATTCTGAGTCTTTTGTGATTCTATATGAAGTTTAGGATTATTTGTTCTAGTTCTGTGAAAAATGTCCTTGGTAATTTGATAGGGATCACATTAAATCTGTGGATTGCCTTGGGCAGTATAGCCATCTTAACAATATTGATTCTTCCAATCCAAGAGCATGGATTATCTTTCCATTTCTTTAAGTCCTCTTTAATTTCCTTACTCAGTGTTTTGTAGTTCTTCATGTATAAGTCATTCACTTCCTTGGTCAGTTCTATTTCTAAGTATTTTATTGTTTTGGATGTGATTTTAAAAGTGATTGTTTCTTTACTTTCTTTTCCTGCTATTTCATTGTTACTGCAAAAAAATGCAACTGATTTCTGTACGTTAATCTTATATCCTGCTACCTTGCTGTATTTTTTTTATCAGCTCTATTAGTTTTTGTGTGGAGTTTTTAGGGTTTCCTGTATATAGTATCACGTCATCCACATATAGTGACAATTTTACCTCTTCTCTTCCAATTTGGATCCCTTTTATTTCTTTTTCTTGCCTGATTGCTGTGGCTAGGACTTCCAAACTATGTTGAATAGAAGTGGTGAGAGTGGACATCCTTGTCTTGTTTCAGATTTTAGTGGCAAGGCTTTCAGTTTTTCACCACTGAGTATTAAGCTGGCTGTGGATTTGTCATAAATAGCTTGTATTATATTGAGATATGTCCCCTCTATACTCACTTTAGTAAGAGTTTTTATCAGGCTGTTGAATTTTATCAAATGCTTTTTCTGCATCTATTGAGATTAGCATGTGTTTTTTGTCCTTTCTTTTGTTGGTGTGTGGTGTGTCACGTTGATTTGCATGTGTTGAATCATCCTTGTGTCCCTGGGATAAATTATTTTTAGTAATCATTACTAGACTAATATCTCATGGAGTTTAAAAACTTATAAAATGAAAGACCAGTCATGGTTGACTTTCTTTGGTGAATAGGTTTTCATCACCCTGAAGACCAATTCTTCCAGTCCAGGCAGTCCCTAGAAGGAAAACCCAAGAAGTAGGAATGAGATCTTCCTCAGGGCCGCTCCTTCATAGGAACCCCCTACATTCCATCAAGACTAGGTGTCCTTCTTGAGTGCCCAGGAGTCACCATTTAATGGGCCCGTTATCCAAGGCTTGGCAGTCCCCAACCCTGGATCTTCCCCCAGATCTCTCCTCACTCCCACCTTATCATAATTCACCTGCTCTTTGTTAAAATCTATTCATTAATTTGCTTATGTGTGCCAATGTGTAGCCCTTACTCAGAGCCTATATACCGCTTGACAGGGATCCCAGAGAAATAATACAGAATAGTTGTTCTCAGAGGCACATGTGTTGGTGGTAACAGTAACAAGAGGTAATAAACTAAGTGCTCACTCTGTAGGCGTTACCTCATGTAAGCCTCACAACATCCTATGATGAGGTGGTCTTATCACTGTCCCCATTTCATAGATGAAGAAACTGAGGTTTGGAGAGGTGAAGTCATTTGGCCAAGGACAAACAAATCCTGGCAGGAAGCAGCACCAGAATTCATCTCCAGATCTGCTCCCCTCAACCCCTGGTGCAGGCAGGTCCTGGGACACTCATAAGCAGTCTTTGCCTCCCTAAGCTTGATCTTGCTCCCAGGACACAAATGATTCCCTGCTTTCAATCAAGTTACTTGGAATCCAATTAGCTGAGAACTAACTTAACAGGTACTGGGAAGTTCAGAGGTGGCTACCTTGGCAGCTGCCTTTAGCCTTTCCCTAGACTGTTCCTGGACACTGTTCCTGGCCAAAGGGCTGTGCTGGAGCCCCTGCCTGCAAATGAATCTTCTCATTTCCAGCAGCCATCTCAGGAGCCGAATCCCTGAGTATTTATTTATACTGGTAACAGCCTGAATGCGTGGATGGGAGGGGTAGTTGGAGGAAAAAATAATTTATGAATATTTTATTTTATTTATTTGTTATCTATTATTTAATCAGATTCCAAAGTCTAAATCTAAAAGAAAAATCTGTGAATTTTCTTGTATTTTGCTCATCTCAGAATTTCCCTGGTCCAGAAATTCTTCCAAAAATGAAGTAAAGAATCTCCCAATAAACTAGTACTTCAGAAAATATTCTTATTTTTGTCTTCAAACTGACATACCTATAGAACAGCATTTTCTCAGCAGTGATCTAAATATTACATCCTCACTGAGAAATTCAGAGCACAACTTACTGTCATCAGGTGGTAAGAGATAATAATAACTAGTAGTGATAATAATAATAATAATAGTAAGTCAATGTCCTATACTTACTGAATGCCAGTGATGCGCTAAGTGATGACACAGGACACACAGGCTACATGTGGGAGCGGGGAAGCTCATCATCCCTATTCACAAACAGGGATGCCTAACCTCTTATGCACAGAAAGGTTAAGCAACTTGTTCAGAGTCATAAAGTTACTAAATAGTAAAGCTGGGCTTAAACCCAGGCAGTCTGGCTTCTAATTTTATTTCCTTGTACTATTAAAACAACCAATCCTCCTCTATTCGTTTATCAACTAAATCATTTTTATATTTTTGCAAAGAAGACCAAAGCCCAACGTTTATTTGGTACTTTAAGCCGTCCCACCAAGCCCGGTCACAGAGCTTTGAGAGTGGTAGTCTTTGCCGGCGGGCTAACCCATTAGGATGACGATTTGAAATTAAAGATGAGAGATATTGGGTCAGCTTTTCTTATCATTTATACTTAGCTTTTCTCATCCTTTTAATAATTGCATTAACTGGATGATATATCCCTCTTGGTAACACTAAAACAACTTTTTTTTTACCACAAAAATATTCTTAGTCTAAATGTTTTCTTGGTTACCTTTTACTGGTCATGACGCAGAGGGGAAATAATAAGTGAATTCCAAGTTAAAATATATGGAAATATTTTCGTCTCAAGTTCAAACTTGATTCACTAGGTATCATTGATTTTTTTTCTTTTTTTTCTTTTTTTTTTTTTTTTTTAGTGCAAAGTTTCGAGAAATTTTTCGTCTCTCCTACCTTCTTTCAGCCAAAACTTAAATTTACTGAGAATCCTAGTGTGGAAAGTTTCTGTTCAAATTTCTAACTCCTACTCTCTCTGTAGCTCACATCTCTGTTAAGGGAGCTTCGTAGTGGCAGAGCTCATGCTTTCAGAGGATTGAGGGTTACAGCGTAAAATTTTACATCTTTCATTGAAAAAGCCATGAAAGTGAGATCAATAAAACTGTTACTTTTCAATAATGAGAACTAGAAACTTTCCCATTCCTTTGCATTTAATTTTCTAAGTTTATCGTATGGCTCATGTACCACGTACATGATTTCTTAGAACTTTAGTGGATTTCTGAAGCCAGGGGAAAAACAAGGCAAATAGACAAGGAAACAACAACAATGCTGCTCTGTTACACTAAATGTTCCCCAGTGTTCTGCCTGATTCTAATTACCTTAAACAATTTACCCAGAATGCTTCAGTGTAACCACCTGGAAAAGTGAGCGTAGAACTTTGGTTCTGGGAGGCACATGGAAATTTAATTACTAGATTTACAAAGTATTTTAAAATCCCCAGATAAAAGTGACCAGAAGACTGGAGGAGAGTATCATCGTTAGCAGCATGAGCCTAGGCAGGGTGGCGGGGCTTTCTGAGAGTCGGAGGCCGACGTCTCTTTCTCCACACTGGCTCCTCAGCCTTGTCTTCAGCAACCAGCCTTGAGGGGAGGCAGAGAAAGAATCATTTATTCACCTTCTGGCTGCAAGAACTGCAGACTTCAACTGGGGCAATTCTAGCACTGAGGAGAAAACACACATAGGAAAAAAGAAGGCCATGTCTCACTTCCAAATTAAAAAAAGACATTTCTACATGTTTCCATAACCCACAGACTGCTGCCATTTGAGGCCAACCCCTCAGAGTTTTCCTCTTTGTCTAGTGCAGTTGCTGAATCTAGGCCACCGTCAGCAGTCCTTTTCGTTCACCCAGGCCCGTCCCCACACCCCACAGATGCAGAGATTCTCCTGAGACGTGTACTTTGGTATCAAACAATGCAACTCATGTTTGATTTTGGATAACCTTGCACTGCTGAATAAAATAACCCTTGAGAAAGAAGCAATAAAAGCTCTGTAAGAAAAATGACTCATGTTTCCAAGCTGTCTAAAGTGATCACTTATCCCAACAAATGGTAATTCTTTCAAGACACAGTGGGCATGCACCATACTTATAAAAGTCTGGGAGAAAAGCCTTGCAATCATTTTTTTTTAATTTGTGTTAAAATATATCAAAAGACTGTTTCTGGTAGGCTGTACCAGACAGGATATGCTTAAAAACAAAAACAAAAACCATATGGATGTGAAAGCCAAGGTGGAACTGGCGCAAGGGGCAAGGGTGTGTGTGGGCCGGGGGGACTGGTCCTCGCCGAACATCCGGGCTCATCGTCTTGTTTATGTACTTGTTTGTATGCCTCTAATCATTTTCCCATTTCTGCCCTCACTCGTTAGAGTGCAAAGATGTGAACAAAGTGGCTTATTGCCCACTGGTGCTGAAGTTCAAGTTCTGCAGTCGAGCATACTTCAGACAGATGTGTTGTAAGACCTGCCAAGGACACTGACCCACAGAAAGCCAGAGAGAGCGCCTTGTCATTCATCATGGAAGTGCATCCGTCACAGAGAGCCACCCAGAGGAAGAGGATTGATGTCCTTGCAAATGCATTACCCTGTGGAAAACGTAACCACTGGTCAGCCCGAGCTGACAGGATTTCAATATTATTTTAACTTCTGTGAAGTGGGATTTATTGATCCAAAGTGCTGGACACAGAATTAGGAGGGAATGCCAGATTGGAGAGATCCAAACAACACAGGGAGACTTGCTTACTGTGGAACGTTTGTGTTCTTTCGAGTAAATCCAATAGCCTGTTTACCTCCTTGGACCATTAAGATAATTTTTATTATGGACTTAGCAATGACACTGAATCCATTTGTATTTAAAACTGTTTAAAATGTAGCTGTTATGACTTGGTCAACTATGGAAGTAAAGAAGATTCAGAAATCTTAAGTCATAGCTTGAAAATATTTACTATACTTTATCTCACTACAACAGCACCACAATTTAAATTCTAAAATGGGCTTTGAACTGTAATTTAAGGAGCAATTATAAATCAAAAGTAATGCAAGTTTGTATTATTCTTCTTCATTCCACTTAATTTCCTTGGGAGTAATCCCCCTGTTCTGAACACTGCTGTGAGCCATGTAGAAACTACATTAAGCCGAACAACAATGAAGGACTTAGTTGAAAGCAGTGCATCAGTTACTGCAGCTGCGCAAGTCTGTAAACTCACTGCTAAAGGACTGGCCAACTTGCCATTGTGCAAGTGAAGCTGAGATTTCCATTAAAACTTTAAGAGAAAAACATTTCAATTTCATGCAGAAGCCAGACCTGGGGTATGGTAGAGACTGAAGTGCCAGCCCTCTGGTGCCATCACACAGGATGCCTCAGTTCTTACTTGAGTCACCCCAACTCACTTGTGTTTACATCCTCTCCAGCCACAGAACGGCTTCTGCCTTGTTGGATTGTTGCATATGCATGTTGAGCTTACCGAGATGATACCATGCAAAAGATAGACTGGCTCAGTGACAACCAGGCAGACCCTTTTGCTGACAATTACGATGGGTTCCAGATGTCCCTTCTTTGATATGGCAGAGGGGCACTTATTTATATGAGAGCAAGTGTGTGTGTGTGTGTGTGTGTGTGTGTGTGTGTGTGCGGGCACTTTTGGGTGTGTGGGTAGATGAGTGTGCTTGCACATGAATGTGCTATTTCTGTGAGTTTTAAAGTAGGCAAGGGATAACAACCAAAGAAGAAATGCTCATGAAGACTAGAGATCATAAAGCATAATTTTAACAGTCACTCAACCAAGTATTTTGTATTTTTTATGGATACTCTGAATGGCAACTAAATGTGAAACCCAGTTTCTTGGGCGAGTCAAATTCTAGAATCAAATCCACCTAAATTAAATTGACTGGCGTATATTCTCCCTGTCCACCAGTATCACACCATGCTCATCAAAATATCTGACATAGAGAATTTAAGAAGAGAGAGAAAAAGAAGAGGGTACTTGCTTATATGAATATTTTGTACTTGAACACTTGCAGCAGGTTCTTGATGAATGTGTTTTGTGTCCTACACGTGTGTGCGCCATGTGACGACAACACCTCAGACTCAAACCAAACGGCTACTTTTAAAGATACTACTTGCAGTAAAAGAGTATGTCTGACTTAAAGCCATCACTGTGCTCTGAAACGGCATGTCAGGTGTGTCACATATGCCATGACCTAAAGTGGTTGATTAGGTTTTTCAGAAAGAAAGAGAGACTCACAAACTTCAGAAACCAACCTAAACATCAGGTATGCTGTGGACAGTCGGCACGGAACGTTCCTCTGCATGCTCAGTCAGTCACCCGGTGTCCTCGCCTGCTTTCTCAGCACCACAGCTCATGGCCCTGAGTGTCCAGAGAGAGCTCCTGATGATAGACGAGTGGCCAGGGCCCCCATCAGTGCTGCCCTGGAAGGCAGCCCAAGTGCCTCCTCAGCCATTCAGGGAAGGGCAGGCAGCCCACACTTGGGCAGCGCGGCCCCAGCACTGGCTTCCCTTGGCCCCTTGCGAAGAGCAGTTAACTTGGTGCTAATGTGCCCTGGTGACGTACAATACACGAACAAAGGATGGGTGGTTTCTGTGGCATTTTAGGCTTACGTTTGCTATCAGAATCTGCTTTTCTCCGACATAAATATCAGCTCATGTTTTTATTTCCAAAAGATTTCTTACATTACTAACCAAAGGCAACTTTTCACCTCACCTGGGAGCTAACGCTGTGAGGGCCACCCCCTGTGCCCTGTGCAGCACCCCGACTGGTGCTAGAAGAGGAGGACAGCCAGTGTCCCTCTGGGGTGTGCAGGCGCACCAAGGCCAGGAGGCAGAGGGCTCCTGGGGGCAGCGTCAGATCACCTTCTTAGAAAGCGCCAGGCACAGGATGGAACAGGACCAAACACTTTCAGTAGGCCTTGAATTTAAACCTGAGTGGGGAGAAATCATACCCCACAGTGCACCACGGCACTGCTGCTACCCTGTAGTCACGACGCGGCACATGGTGCTCTGGCCCTAAACAATCACAGTAGGACAGTCAGCGGACACTGAGCCGCCCGGCAGGCCCCTCCAGGAGCGGTGAGCTATGTAGGCTACTTAAGGAGCCCTAAGGAAACCGGTGCCCGTGGCCAAGAGCAGTAGCTGCCACTGGCACGAAGGCCCACCAAAAAAGGCAAGGCAAACACACCCAGCAGATTAAACCCCTTGACATACATATGACTCCCCAAACAGTCCATTTCATTAGGAATTTTATCATCTGAGTGAATGTCACATAGGTATCCTTAATAATACAGAATGAAATTACCTTTGTATTATTGTGATTAGTTGTTGCTTATTATTTTATACTCAGTATTAATGTGGTACACTGTTGCTTTTTTTTTTTTTTGCTTTTGTAAATTATATTCTAATTTATTGCCATGTTTCCTAACACTTGTCCTACATTCAATCTCCTGCTTGTAATGAAAATGAAAAAAGTCATTGTAACACTTGATGGAGTGAAATTCCACACCAGGCACAGATTTTTTTAACATAGATAATTTAGTGAAAATAAAAATTCAGCTTGTAAGAATGATTCAGATGGAAGTTGTCTATTCCCTGAAAAGCTGGTGTTAACTCACAGTAGGAGGAATGTATCCCTTGGAACACCACAGTACATTATCCAGATTTTCCAGGTAGCATCCAGGATTGAGATACTTTGTTGCATCATTGTTACCCTCCTCAGAGGATGCATCTATTTGTGGTATTTCAGTAACATGTAAATGCAAGGCCTCAGTTATTTCTGGGGGGGATTCTATCCCCAGATGCCACTAGCCAACTATTCTGAGGCTAGAAAGGAAGTCCAGATTGGCCACTGCCAGATACCTTCAATCACATGGCCCACAATTTTCTTGCCCTCTCCTCCTTTTGCCTCCCATGTGAATTCTTTAGACTAGAAGAAGATGCAAAATACTTCACTGTGGAAAGGGTGTTGAACAAAGAGTTCGTGCTTGAGGGATTTTTCTACTCAGACTCAGTGGGTAGCATAGAATCATGATGGGCATACCTTTCCACCTTCAGGCCTTCCACCTTCCTCTTAGGCTGAATCACTTGGCTGAACTGGGGGATACTATCATATGCAAAGGCAACTCAGTATGTGGTTAGAATGAAGCTCAGCAGCTAATATGAAGGTGGCCCTCCTGCATGCTTAGCTCTTTAAGTACTTTCATAGTGACAGCATCATCAGTTACATAAGATGTGCAATGTCCAAGCATGGTTGTGCTTTAATCCGCCTACCCCATGCCCTTCCTCTACACATTCGATCTTATACATTAGAAGAAATCAGGTAAGGTGGTTAGATAGTCCCCAAGTCATCCTAGGAGCCAAAAGTCCTGGGACCAGCTATTTTAACCTACTGCATTTGCAAAGAGTGGTTCTACTAGGAGTCAGGGAGAAGGGAATAGCAAGAAACAAGGCTCGCCTTAGCTTGGATTCCTCAGATTCAAGCCTATCTTCTCAACTACATTTGTTTTCAAGCTTCCAGTTAAATGTTTCTCTCCCTGTGAAATGTCTAAAGGGCACTTGCCTGCTTCACTGACAGCGAGGACAGTCTGCCTGCATAGAGAGTGTGCCGCTCTCCAAGGAGCTCTAGGGTCATCCTTAAGGCCAGGCAATGTTTTTTCGAGTAAATTAGGAAGAACGTTGGGTATTGATCCTTGTAACAAAAATGTGTGAATTTGTGTGGTAGGGTAAGAGTCATTACTTTTAAAAGAAGGGAAAAGAAATGTATTTCAGGAAGAAAAAAAAAAGGCATAACCCAGGAGGACTGGAAAATTCTAAACAAATGATGACAGAAAAAAGATCAGTCACTGAATAAAAAAGTGACAGATAAACTGATTTGCAATTCTGTCTCATTCATATCATCAGAATGTTTGGGATAAGCTAACATATGTTTTTAAAAAGAACAGCTGTTCACGATGGTTTTGTGCTTCAGACTTCAAAACCTCAGGCTGGAACTTAGAAGGAAATGATCTTCTCCCATCTCCTTCTCAGAGTGTTATTTCTAGCATTCCTTGTCCCTCATTTCATCCACAGACAATGTCTGAGGCCAGAAATGAAACAGTGGTTTGAGGGCTGGCTCCACTCTGGGGGGAACCCAAGGTTATGCCCATACTGTCTCTTGGTGATGGCTTTCCTTAGGCCACTGAAAGCCTTTAGCTGCATTAGGTGATGAAAGCTAATTTCCATGATAATGTCCTGTCTTCTCCTAAACAGCACCCTGTGATTACAAGAGGACCTACTAGCACCTGATGTCCCCAGGTCCAGGGATTATGGAGCCTGAATATTCTCGTTTACCTGAAGACATGGAACACCATTCCTGACTAGTCAGGTTCCATTGTCCCAGACCTTAAGGCTTGTGACATGCAATCACGAGGCCTCTTCTTGGATCTTGGCTTGGATACCTTTCCTTACAGAGAGGTTTCACACAGGAGAAGGCAAGTTGTCCCACCAGCTCCAGGCTTCCCAGAAGTCAGGGTGCTTCTTCAGGCCAGTGGCTCAAGAGTGAGTGGCATCAGCCAGCCCAAGGCTGATGTATTTTGGGGGGGCGGGGGCTGGTCGGTGCCTTCAGCAAGGGCAGTTGTGGATAGCAAGCGACCTTATGGGCCCATAGAGCAGTAATGGTGAGATGAGGACCCTGAAATCCCAAGCAAAGGTAGCAGCAGGAAGCTCCAGTCCAGGGCTAGAGGTGCGGCCTCTGTTTCTAGAGCGTGGCATCAGCCAGGGTCAGTTACTTACACAGCCTCCTGTGTCCCTGTTGTGCCCAGGTGCTGTGCTAGGCACTTAACACATGTGCTCTCGTGGAATGTCCTCTCAACAAAACCAGGACAGTACTGTCAGTCCCCATTTACAGGTGCCAAAACTGAGGCTCAGAGAGGTTAAGTAAGTTGCAAATGGTCACAGGCCAGTGATGGAGTGTCACCTCTTTGGCACATGTCAGGGAGCTGCCTGGTCTGCCTCTGGGACAGGGGAAGGATGCTTCTGTACCAGAGAGAAAATGACTCATCAGGCCAGAGGAAGTGGGGTCCTCCTTCCTGGGAGGCAGTGGGCCTGAGGCCTTGGGAGGGGCCTCGGGGGTCAGGGAACGGTGAACTTTGGGCTCCTGTCTGGTAGGTGGTAGTGTTCACTATGAAAATTCCAGTGTGTGGTGACAAAATTACAAGTGGGGACCAAAAGTGGTTTCTGAGCATGTAGTTAGGGTACGTGGGAAGAGGAGGAAAAGGAAGGTCAGAGACACTGGAGGGTGGACAGTGTCTGTGATGGCAGCAGCCAGACAATGTGAAGGCTCTTCCTGCCCCTGAAACGTCCTGTTTTGAATCACGGAGCCTATTCCTGCCTGACAGCCCCCACACCGTTTCCAGACTTGCCAGATGGCCTTGCTGACCTGTTTCCACACAACTGGAGCAGAGTAATTCCCGTGTTGGCTTTGGGGTAAGTTTTGAAGAAGAAAGGTGGGTTCTTCTCTGTTTTAGTCAGAGCAGGACCATCGGGGCTTGAAAGCTCAGGCCATGGGGTTGCTGCCAATAAGCACATTCTTGGACCTTCTGCGGTGGGTCCACAGAGCGGACCCAGGTGCTCTTTCAGCCCATGCCAGAATGGACTGACCGCCCAACTGGCCACCTGCCTCCACCCCACCGACAAGGCTTTGGCTGGCCCTCTACCAAACAGCTGTGCTGGGAGCCACAGGTGGCCGCCCACACTTGTGCCCAGGCCAGCAGCTGCATTGGCCTGACTCAGCCTGGCAAGATGGACCTCGTGTGCCTTTGCCCTCCGCCCCAGCGCCTCCCCGAGCCAGGTCACTCAAGGGGCTGGGGAGAAGGAAAGGCAAAGCTCACAGACACTAAGGAATTGCTTTTGTGATCCAAGGGCAAGCAAAAAGCATACTGTTCTCTTCCCCTTCCTTCGGTAGCATCAATTTTGTTATTTTATTTTTAATCATTCAAATTAATCTGATACAAATGAATACTCATTTAGTTCCTGTGTGTTGGGTGTATTATTCTTAGAATAAAAATATCCTGGTGCTATGTATCTGTATAAATAGAAAGGCAAAGGAAGATGACATCCCAAGTTCAAAAACATAGTATGTAGTTATTATCGGGATAATAATAAGCATTACTTGATATCCTGAAAAAACAACCAGAGAAGTGGCTAAAATATAATATGAGTTTGAATTAAAGTGAATAGCAAAAAAAAAAAAAAAAATTATCACAGCTGAATGAATTGCAATAAAAAATAATTTAATTCAGGGTTTTAAACTTTCAAACAGAAAAAAAGTAAAATTGAGAAATGAGATATATTTTAATTTGAGATTAAAAAGAGAAAATGTAAGTTGGAATTATGAAACAAGATAATAACCTGGAGCCACTTTTAGCTTTGAGGATCTTCCGAGTGTAGGCTGGGCTAGGAAGATGTCATTCTCCACTGAGCTCAGGGGCCAAGCCCCCACCAAGGTGGAGAGCTCCTGCTGAAGGGAGGGAAGAGGGGCTCACTGTTTCATTTCATCCCACATTTAATCTCAATTACAGAAACTACATGTAACAACTCTCTTTTATGTCTGGCTTTTTAAATCAATGCATTAGAACTTAACTCTCCAAATGAGCACTGTTCCCTTCCATGTAATCACCTGAGATCACTCTGTACTCATTCTTAGAGCAAAATAATCACTCAAAACTGTTTTCAAATTGCTTGTTTAGACTATCTCCCAGGGTAAGATGGATTTGATTTTCACAAAAGTCCAAAACCAAATGTGGTGAGTAATTTGCATATAATCATTCTGGCTACAAATATCTTCTTACAGATTGACCCCAGGTGATACTACAAAGCGACTCCAAATATGCTTTAAGTGACTTCTTTGAAGAATTTCACTCATTTGGATACAAGGGTGCTAGTGTTTTGTCTAAAAATTATTGACATTGCTCTATAATCCAATTTAAGATTACTATAACACATTTCACTCTTTCCAATTCTAAAATTAGCTAGAATCTGGACCACCTAAACTGCTGTGTTATCTGTTAGGGAAAAGAAAGATCTCTGACCTCTCAGGGTTGAGTAAACCCTTCAGTCCAGGAAGCCAAACCACTTCTCAGACCCTGGAGGTTAGCAAACAGCTGTCCTTCCAGGATTCTCCTTCCAGTGGGCTAATTAAGCAAGGTCTGCCAGCAACATTAGGGAAGCAGCCACCGCCAAGTGAGCAAGACTCAGTGCTCTGCTTCCTCCCCACTGGGGCAGGGTGACCACACGGATGTGCAGCAACTGACACAATTGTAGATGTTGTTCCATTTCTGAAGCGCGATTCATTTCCCATTTGCTTAAATGATCATTCCAAGATGAGCCTGTGCTTGGATCCTTAACTGGCTGTGTGTGGGGCTGATAACCCAGCACTGAGTGTCCTCTCCCTTAGTCTGAAGTTGTTAATGATGTGTAAACAGATACAGATACTCAAACATGTGGGGGAGACTACTGTCGTAAGGAATTCCAAGAGTGGTCTTTTGAAGAGGACAGTTACTCCCTTATTCGTTTAATTTCAGAGTGAATTTTCACCATGCTTTTTTTTTTTTTAATGAAACAGATACCCATGTATCTATCAAGACAGAAACCAAAGTTCCCCCCCCAACATTTTTGCTGAAACTGCCTTAAAATCCACAATTTTTATGTCTTTTTTCCCCCTGAAAGAACCGAATGATTTTAAATTCACACCCTCTCTTTCTCAAGAGCCTCAAAAAGTCTCCTTGGGTGGCCTGGAATTCTTATTCCTCAAAATTAGCAATAACAGCCATAGTCAGGGACACTTTTGGAGTCCATTGTCAATCCAAATTAAGAAGAAAACTTAACTTTAAATGTATTTACAGTTTCCCCTTCAAAGAGGCTAACCAGATCAATCTTTTCCATCAACTTCATAATAATCTAATTGCTGGTTATTGCCTAGGAGAAAAGCCCTGATGAGGCAGACAGATGGGGTCCCTTCAAAGAGTTCTAATGAAGAAAATGATGAATGAATATGTATTTACTTAATGCAATGTCCTTTATAAGAGTGAGAGGTGCTGAGAAATTAGAGGTGTTTCCTGCATCGCTGAAGTTGTTTAATTCAAAATTTTTTGCTTTTGGTAAGAAATCATTACCTTTGTTTCTTTACTTTGTTTTTATTTATTTTGGAAATTTCGAAACATAAGCAAAAGCAGAGTAACTTGTTTGACGACTCTCTTCTCACCCAGGTTCTGGCAACTATGAACACGTGACCAGCCTTCTTTCCATCTCTACTCCTCTACTATGATTTATTTAAGAAACATTATATCACTTCATCATTAAATATATTGGAATGTGTCCCTAAAAGATAAAGACTCTTAAAAAAGACTACGTTACCATTAAAAAATATTTGCATTTACAATGTAAAATTTGCATTTGCTCATTTTAGAACTACTGTCCCCACACTCAAAGAAAGTAATAAAAATTGTGTGTACCACTTAATGGGCATCTATTGTGCACTCTATTCCAGGCAGTATAGTAGGTGCTTTCTGTCTATTATCTTATCATCATTATTATTGATTTTATAAAAGAGGAAACTGAGGCTTAGAGAGGTTGAGAGACTCACCCACTGGCAAGTTGAGCTCAGCAAGACTCTGGAAAACCAGGATTTATGAGAAAACAGCTCTTCCACCGCCAGTACCTATCCTGTTTCTCTGTTGCGAATCACATTTAGGAAGAGGAACATCCAGCACCCCTCTCTGCTTGCTGGTCCCAGAAGAGTGTTCCAAAAACAAGTAACTCGTGGAGAAAACAATCCTCCTTCTCTGGCCCTTCTGGACCATTGCTGCTTCCAACCTTAGTTGCATAAGATATTGCTGCCTTCGCGTAACTACCTTGTTGCTACAAATGATTTCAGCCATATTTTCCTTTATAACCAGCTATAAAAAGCTGCCCTAGTTAAAACTTCTCTCAAGTTTCCCCTTCAATCTCCAACTCCATTGTGAAATTTCCAACTGTGACCATAATTAATAACTAACTGTAACAAGCTCAACTGTGGAATAAAATGTGTAAATAAAAGTTGTCTGTAGAGAAGTGTCATGATGTCTGCAAACAGCTTTCAAAGAACTGATTTTTTTTTTCAATGAGGGGAGGTGTAGAGAGAGAGCAGAAAAACAAATATTGCAAATGTTCGTAGTTGGGAAATAGAGATAAGCAAATAGGAAGAAAACCGCCCATAGAGTGTGCGTGTGTGTGCATGTGCATGGGTGTATGTGTGTATTCACATGCATGCATATGTATGCATGTGTGCTCATGGGCCCCGCGTGTATGCACGTGCTTGTGCACATGCGTGTGCATGTGTGTGTGTATGGAGAGAGGACGGGAGGAAATGAGCAATGGTGTATTGATATCTCAGTCAAAAAAGTTAAAGCTTAGTGAAATACTGTTTCCTATCCTTTTTCATCTTTCTAAGCAGGAAACCAAGTGAAGGGCAGGACTTGAAGTCACAAGTCTTTCATGGGAAGACTGGCCAGAAAGGAGAGCAGCTGGGCTAAGACCCAGTTCTGAGTCCTAGTCCAAGAATGAGTTTTTCTCAAGTTGGAGCAGTGGTTCCCAGACTTTCAGATTTCATGGACCAGTAAAATTTCAAACTACTTTGCAGACAGATGTAGAGTGGCTACCTTTTTATTTTGCCAAGCAAAGACATTTTTTAAAAAATCTATTATTTACTATTGCCATAAAAGGTACCTTCCTAAAAGAAAGGACATTTTAACACCAAAAACGCAAATAAAGTTACTCTTTAGAAGTTACTACGTTGTTCTTATTTTTCCATTTAATGTCTTTTTCAAATAAGAAGGCTTTTAGCTGCAAGTATACACAACTACAAAAGTGACCTGACCACTAACGGCAGGGCGGTTCCAGTTCCAGATGCAAGTCCACTGTCCACACGATCCTGGAGGACCCGGGGACACCTTCTCCCCTCTGCTTATCTCCGTGTGCCCATGGCTTCCCTCATCTGCAAGACGATGGCGGCAGCTCCGAGGGTGCGTGCAGAAGAAACAGCAGTTAGCACAGAGAGGCAGCCCCTGCTGCTGTGTCACTATCACGGAGAAAGAATATTCTCAGAAGCCCCCAGCAAAGGCACCCTCAGAACCCAGCGGCCAGGACTGAGCCACACTCCATGCCCCAGTGCCAGGGAGGCTGGGACGATCTGCAGTATCTTTGCCTCTCTACTGAAGCTGCCTCTGCTAACCCGGAGCAGGGATCAGCTGTTTCTAGGGACCAAGGGACAAAATCAAATTTCTGAAAGCCCCAGCTGGGGCTCACATGAGTCTGAAGCCTGATACTTGGGAGCTATTCACTTAGAGCTTCCCATGCTGAGGCCTGCAGCGCCTGCTGAGCGTATATCCACGGTCTAAGAAATGCTTTATTTGGTTTCATCCAAGTTGAGAGCAGAGATTTATGTCAATACCTCTCAAAGTCTTCCTGCATTGCAAGGGAGCCCGAAGCAGCCTGGCCAAATGATATCATAGCTCTGCTGAGAAAAGCTTGAATAATCTCCCATCATTTCACCCCCAACTGCACGTGAATAATTCCTCATCTTTGTTAACTGCCTTACTGAATTATTCATGAAAGCAAAGGTATTCAGACCCTCGGAACTGGCCTTCCCTTGCTACATAAAGGAAATTGTAACAGCTCCTAGTGAGAGTTGTTAGTGTTATTAAAATGAACCTTTTACTCTCTTGACAAGCTGTGGAAAAAGTGATAACCTACAGATAATTTTAAAACAACATTTTAGCCTGGAGCTGCACTCTCTTTTGAGATGCGTACCATCACTGAAATTGTATAAAAGAGAAATTACAACTGTAAGCAAAAACTGAGGAAACAGATTTCTAGGGTAAAATGACAGAATGAAGCAATAATATAGAATCTCTCATCCCCTAGTTTAATAAAATAAACAAGGGAATTTTTAAAAGGACACACACATGAAAAATCACCAGCAACAAACAGAGAGGCAGAATCATATTCTGCTGTCAGTATTGAAAAATGGAAGCTGAAGGAAAGTCTGGTGCGGCCCACAGTTAACATAGCTTCTAACACTGCCCCCACCCATCATAACTCATGCTTAGAAAAGAAAATGAGTCAACAAGATCTTGAAAACTCTCACAGATATCCTCAAACATAGGAAGAAGCAGACTAGGGGGCTGATTAAGTGGCTCTGGGAAAAGCAGAGGAAAATCATCGAGAGCTGAAGTCCGTGCCTACCGCGACCTCAGAGATAAGGAAGGCCACAATCTATGAAAAACAGTATGGCCGTTGCTCAAAAAATTAAACAGAGAATTACCACGTTTTCCAGCAGTTTCACGTCTGGGTATATACCCCAAAGAATTGAAAGCAGAGACTTGAGACGTTTGTGCCTCCATGCTCGTGGTGGCATTGTTCACAGCAGTCAAAGGTGGAAACGACCTAAGTGTCCATCGACAGATGAGTAGGTAAACAAAATATGATACATACATACAGCAGAATATTATCAGCCTTAAAAAGGAAGGAAATCCTGACACCTGCTACGACACAGATGAGACTGGAGGACATTATACTAAGTGAAAAACTAGTCACAAAAAGACAAAACTCTATGATTCGACGTGAATGAGGTACCTAGAGTCAAATTCATAGAGACAGAAAGTGGAATGGTGGTTGTCAGGGGCTGTGGGGAGGGGGAGTGAGGAGTTAGGGTTTGGTGGGAGCTTGAGTTGAAGAGAATGGAAAAGTTCGGGAGTCAGATGGTGGTGGTGGTTGTACACCAGTGTGAACGTACTTATGCTACGGAACTGTGTGTATTAAAATGGTGGTTGTAAATTCTGTGTTAGGCATATTGTACAACAATTTTAAGGAAAGAAAGTCTACGAGGACTAGCCATCTCCTAAAACACTGGAGATTTTGGGAGAAGATCCCAAGCCCGCAGGGTAGGGATATACTAGCTACATAAGTGGTGGACTGTATTGTCCTTCCCAGCTGCTCCCCCTCCTCCCCATCCTTGCCCTTTGCCATGGGACTTGAAGTGGCCCCTGCTACAGAACAGAGACTGTGTCCCTGCCTGTTGACTTCGAGCTTGGCCATATGACTCTCTGTGTTTAGCCAATGGGATGTGAGCAAATGTGATATTCTCTGTATCCTGGCCTTTGGTGGTTGGCTCTGTCCTTTTTCCCTTCTGCCATGAGATTGGCTTGTCCAAAACAGGCATCGCTTGGATGGTTTCTATTTTGGATGTTCATTTGAGTGTGTTGGAAGCACACATCCACACAATGAGCAAGAAGAAAATGTTGACGTGTTAGCACAAGGGACCCTCTTTCCCTACCTTCTCTTCTCTCTGTAACCCTCTCCCTCTCTTCCCCCAGTAGAGGGGACACTTACTGAAAGCATTGCCCTAGATAGAAGGTTCTTTTCTGTCACATGCCTGGCTTCCCCATCTTGTGAGCCAGGTCCTAGCTGAGGGTGACTATTCCGAGATTCCGTTGTGAAATCTGTCTTCCTCCAAATTTATCTAGAGAAATGAAAACAGCCCATCCTTATGAGCTCATGGGAAAATCCTGGCACTCTTGCCAGAGCATCGTAAGGGAAAGGCCATTGCTTCAGACAGACAGGGGCGTTGGAACCTGGAGTGGAGCGAACTCTCTTCACCAGAGCCCCACATCTCAACTTTCCTCCTCAGCTCGTATAAATATACCTTCCATTGTGCTTGGTTTGCTGCTTTATTCTAATATTCAGAATTTGCCTACTCCTACTTGAGATGTGTAAGTTGCTAAATCCAGGGCAGGTCCAAGATCTTTCCCGACCTAACTCAACAGGAATTCTCGCCTATTCCCTCAGTGTCTGCCCAAAATAGGTACAATTATGAGAGCAGCTGCCGCCCACAAAGTGCAGGCTGCCGTCCCCTGGGCTGTGGATCAGACAGAGGGAATGAGAGAGGGTTCTTGCTAAGAAGGCCTGTGGCAGAGGCCTGGAGGCACACACTTGCCAGACAGAAAATAGCCCAAGATGATGATCTCAGCTTATTCCTGATTACTGCTAATTTCTAGTTGCTGTACTGAACACAGAGTTAGAAACAGTCTGTGCTTGGAGGGTTTGCAGTCTAGGCTGCCAGTGGCATGCCCCGTGCACGAGGCTGGTCAATAAATATCACTTGATGAGCCGGGGGTCTGGCGGGGGCGTGGGGGGGGGGTGACGGGGGTGGAGGGGGGACAAACTGGCTCCCTGAAGAGTTCAAGCACTCAGTACAAGAGGAGAGAAATGGGGATTCTGCCAGCAGTCAAAGTCTGGCCTGGTTGAGAAGGAGTAACAAAATGATAAATAATCATTCCTGTTTATGAGCAAGGAGATTTTAGGCCACAGGACTCGGGTACTTCTGAACTCCTGCCCCTGCCCAGCAGCCTCAGGAAGCATTGGAGAACAGAATCTTCCCAACTTTTGAGAAGAAGTTGAGCATTATGGAGACCTGAGCCAGGTTTCCCATGGTTGGATCGTTACAAATTGCCCTCAAGGTAGGTTTCGTGCCTCCCAGCCAAGGGATACAGTTTTCAGACCTCACGTCTCCTTCTCGGGACTTTTCTGATACAATGCCACCTGTCAAACATTCAAAAAGCTCTATGGCCCAACCCGGTTTGGCTTTGAATTCAATTTGGCAACAGTTGGCGGTGTGAAACGGAGACCTTTCCCCAAGAGGCAAGAGTAAGTGTGGCCCTGGAGGAGTGTCCCCTGTGGGAGAGAAGCAGGCGACACCAGACACCTCTGCTTCCCTGAAGTGTGGCCCCCACAAGTGACAGACATGACAGACTCACTCCCTAGTGCTCAGATCATCTTCTGAGACACTGGATGACAGCTGGCCAAGAACAGGCTCCACACCTGGCTGGCCCAGCTCAGACTTCTCTCTGAAAATAGCATGTGACTCCAAAACCTCCATTCAGGTAGCCTGGGACAGTTTGAAATGTCTAGAACCTGCCTAAAACAACAAGAAAACTAAATGGCTTCCCTACAGACATGGCTGCCAACTTGATCATCAGCAAAGGGAAAAAATCAATATGCTGAATTACCCTGAAAAAATGAAATGGAAGCCAACTAGATTAACCAAATAGGCAAGATCCATAGCTCTTAAAAAAAAAAAATCACTAGACACCACCAAAAAGGCTAAAATATAAAATCAGGAGTTGCCAGTCAGTAGAGACTTGGCATGTTGAACGTGGTGGACCAGCTGTCCAAGATGACAGGATTGTTGTTGATGGGTACTGGCCTCCAGGGAGATGGGCTTTGGATGATGTTGCCATGGCCCAATCACAGTTGTTTACATCTGTTCCTTGGAATACTAAAACAGCTTTGTCCTCCAAGCCTCAAGCCCCCGTGGAAGCGCAGACAGCCCTGTCTTGAGAAGATTCCTCCAGACACAGGTCAGCTAGAGGGCACAAGGGGACACTGTGGCAGAAGAAGCATTAGATGAGGGGTCAGAAAGGCTGTTTTCCACCTCTGCCTCTGTCAGCCGTCTGACTTCACTGCTTCAGTTTCCTCTGGGCAAGGTGGGGCTCATACTTCCCTACCCTCTGTGTGGATGTGAAGCTCCAGTGACATCTCACACGTAAATTGCCAGGTCCCGAGGCTGTCGGTGTCCCAGGGCAATTCCACCATCACCTTGGCTTGCAGTAGATCTTGAGATGGTCCAGTGTCACCATGTCAGTCACAGAGAGGGGCTTCGCCTGCCACCTCCCCCCACCAATTCTTGGAGTGTGAGTATATCTTTAGATGTTCCTGTGAATTATTGCTCCTGTTGGATGATTGCCAACTAGAGACGGAAGCGATACCCCAGTCTATGCCCTGTTCCTGGAAGTGTTTGCTAGAATCTAGTGTTCACTCTACTCCAGGCCAAGATACTGAAGATTCTGGCAAGGCTTAGGGTGTCTCCTAAACCTACCCCCAAGAATCAATCCCACAAAAGAGCATTTGACAAGTCCTCAGAATCAGCATGATTATCTCCGTGGTAGAGAGGGAAACTGAGAAGGCAGGACTGAAAACAGAGATGCAGCACTTCATGAGAGGAAAAGTTTGAGGTGATCACAGGGAATGCATGAAAACAAATCAACACATGGAAACCATGAGTTGAAATCAGATTGGGATAGACTAGACTCGATGCACTTTGGGGTGCCTGCCCAGCCCCTCTTCTCTGAGAAGAGGCCCCCCTCACCCGTCAGGTGGGGGCCTCGCAGCCATATTTGTGTAGCGTGGCTCAGCTTCCGTGGCTTCAGCTGATCAGGTGGGGCCTCAGTGTGGATGGGCTGATGGAATTTCCCTGGGAATGTGGAGCTGGGATTTAAGAATGCAGCCAGTCTCTGGGCATGGCCGGACCTGCAGGTCATATAAACTTGTTCTCTGCGGAGCCGACATCTACTGCCATGTGCATGGTGGTGCAGGAATGCTGACCTAAATAGAGAAGAGAAAAAACAGACACACAAAGACAGCCAGAGGGGAGAGCCCCCACAGCCTCAAGGAGAGAGTGGCTGCCTTAGTTCCTGGCAGCCACCCAGGGGCTGATTCCAGTCCCTTGGGAAAGCAGCTCCTTCCCTGCTATTCCATGAGACACTTCTCAGTCCTTACACCACATCCTCCTTTCATCACTCACACTAGACTGAGTTCATTTCTCTTCTATGCAATTCTATAATATAATTAGGCAATATAATAATCCAAAGGAACTCAAGAACCTTGCTGATCAAATAAGGTTTAGACTTCATTCTACAAGCGATAGGGACAGTGCACCGCCAGTAAAGTGGTAGCTCCTCAAACCACTACTTAGAGAAAGTGTTGAAATGTATCTGACACAACATCTTCACATAACAGCCACTCAGTGAATGGTTCCTGAATTACAAAGTCAGGATAGGACTTAAGTCATGTGTAGGACACTATATTTAGTATAAGAAAGGAAGATGATGAGAAAATACTGCTGGTAGGTCTTACTAATCATCATGATAATTGAATGATCTGTTACTTATGGCACAATACCTGGGGACCTCCATCTCCTCTAGGTAGTATATTTGTAGAGTATGTCCATATATTCTGGCACCTAGTGGTGTTCAGATGGTACAAGAATGGCAGTATTTATGGAATCTTCTTTTACATATGGTAATTACAAACAGATGGATGTACACTTCAAAATACTTCCAAGGAAAGATGTTTCCCCAATAGATATAAATATTAGACAGATGCTAGACAGGGGAAACCTAGACATTTCCTCCCCAGTGACACAGGACTTCTCAACCCTCCTCCCATTACGCTATGCTCGAGACCGTGCTAGGGACCAAAGAGACATGGACAAACTAGAGATTGACCACATAAATCACCATATGCGGGGACTTTACATTAAGGCGTGAGGTCTTGGACCAAAGAATGCTTGGCATGGAGATTAATTCTTAGTCTTTACTCCTGTCTTTAAATATTTAAAAAATTTTCAATTTGGAGAGGAATTAGACTTTGCCATAGGCTGATCCAGAGGAGGAAACTGCAGGGGCACATTTTTCATCCAAAAAAAAGGCAATATTGTCCCAATATTATATATTTAGTATGGTGTTTCTAATCCTTCAGACAGCAGCTGCCATGCTTGGCCTCACGGCGGGCCAGTCATGGACCCCCTGCCTTGGCCTTTCTCACTGTTTGGTACAGGACTCAGGAATTTCCCTTTCCATCGGTGTCTCTGCCTGTTCAGGCTGCTGTAATAAAATACCACAGACTGGTGGCCTATAAACCACAGAGATTTGTTTCTCACAGTTCTGGAGGCTGAGAGGTGTGAGAGCAAGGTGTCAACACATTCACATTCTGGTGAGCACAGTCTTCTGGGTGTAGGGCCAGTGCCTCTCCCTGTGTCACGTGGTGGAAGGGGCAAGGGAGCGCTCTGTGGGACCCTTTTTTATAAGGGCACTAATCCCATTCACGAGGCTCCACCCTTAGGACCAAAGCGCCTCCCAAAGGCTGCACCACCTCAATACCATCATCTTTGAGGTAAGAAGCTCAACATATGAATCTGGGGGGGACACCAACATCCAGACTATAGCAACTGGGTTCTTGTTACAAGCAACTGAGAGAGTACTGCACAGGAACTAACTAAAAGAGCTGCCTAACAAGAAGCAGGCTGTCCCTCAGCAGTCAGTTCCCACGATGGGGCATGTCCACAGAAGGGTTAGAGGCAGCTTAAAGGGGGCGTTGGGGGAAGGGAAAAATCAAGATGCCCTCTGCATGAACCATGGTCCTTCCAGCTTCTTGAGCACTCAGTAATAGGAAAAGTCTTCTTTCACAAATTAGCCACTGGCAACTAGGAAATAATACATGTCACATGCCACACACACACACACACACGCACAAGTCAGCAAAATGCTGTAAATAGGTTAATATTATACTCAATTACAATTTAAATTTATGACTCAGCTCACCTTGATTAATTACCTCTCTTCCTAACCTCTAAATTCCTTGAGGACAGGGTCAGTGTCTTTCTGTGGTTATTTGGGTTTGGGGTTTTTTGTTTTTCTCTATCCAGCACCTGGCTTAAACATTTTGTATAGAATTGGATATAGGTGGATCTTTGTTTTTAACAGTTTTCAGCTTTTAAAGGAAATGACTTACTTGGATTCAGGAATTTAACTGGTAAGTATACTATCCTGGTTGGCATGGGCTACTATAGCAAGGTATCATAGACGGGAGGCTTGAATACCAGGTATCTGTCACAGTTCTGGAGGCTGGAAAGTCCAAGAACAAGGTGCTGACAGATTCAGTTCCTGCTGAGGACCCTCCTCTTGGCTTGTAGATGGCCACCTTCTCTCTGGGTACTCACGTGGCAGAGAGGGGGTGGGGAGAGAGAGAGTACTCTAGTGTCTCTTCTTCTTCTTACGATGACACTAATCCCATCATGGGGGCCCCACCCTCATGACCTCATGTAACCCTATTTCCCCTCAAGGTCCCCACCACCAAATACCATCACACTGGGCTTAGGGCTTCAGCATACACATCTGGGGGGCAAACATTCTGTCCATAACAGGCACTTATTAAGAAAAGAAACTCTCCCCAGTCTCACCCAAGAACCAGACTTCCTCATGGAGGAAGAAGAAAATGCTCATTAAAACTGTGCACCAGGCTGAGTTCTGACTTCCCACCTCCCCGAGGGCAGCCTGCCACCTGGGGGTGTTAGGAGCAGACTCCTTCCTACCCCAGGGTGGGGCTGGCCCTCATGGCAGGTTGTCCCACTGCTGTGAGATGACATCAGAGTCAGATTTCTTACCTTAGCCCTAGACATGACAGGACATGGAGCTTCCTTCCAGAAATAAATCATTACAAAGTGAGCCCCACCAAACCCCCAACAGAAAGCACCACACAACCGTGGGCTGAACCTCACAGGCCGACCCAGGGCGGCAGAAGCTGTGAGAACGCAGAAGCAAGATTTCTTGAGGATTTGGCCCTTTTGGAAGCCATCTTTGCTCCCCTCTGACCCCAACTGGCTATCCACGAGGCCTCACAGATCACCACAGGGAAAAGGCCTCAGATGACCTTTCCACAAAAAGCTGTCAATCACCATCCAACAGCGCCCACTGGACCCTGGAATTACGGAGTATATGGAAGCACTGGGGGAGCATGAGGGGTCGTAATCTTTTTCTTTCTTTTCTTTTTCTTTCTTCTTCTTCTTTTTTTTTTTTTTTTTTTTTTTTTAATAGAGTACAGGCCTTTACAGGGTGAGGGTGACCAGACATAACTGTGATCTCCGTTCCTGGAGAGAGAGAAAACTTAAAAATCACTTAATTATGACATGTGGGCTTAATATTAACAAGCTCAAAAGTTTTCCAACACCCTTCCACAAAGCTTCTCAGCCTCCAAATGACTTCAGCTGCTCCGAGACAATCCACTCCGTGTCTGGAGCATCAATTTGATTTACAGAGCATTTCAAAATATTTATATATTTTTTAGGGTTTCCATCACAGCCTTAGCCAGTAACCTGCTGTGTTTGAAAATGTCTGGGCAGTAATTGTCATTGTTTGCAACAGCTATTTTGGACTCCAGCGAGTGCCGTGGTATTTTGTAGAATCTAGGAATGCAATTACCAAAATTGTATACATAATCCAAGTGACCTCCTGGCTTCAGAAGCTCAACCCCTAGGGAAAAAAGGATAACAACAGCAAAACGTTTGTTTAATTTTTCTTCTGTAGTTGGTCAGTGGTAGGTGGATTATATTATGGCCAATTTGGCAAAAAGATGATTAGTGCAACAATTCCTTATAAGTACAAAACAATGTTGAATTAAACATACAAGAAAGAATATGGCTGGGATGACGGGCTCTTCTGACCCACTTTCTTACCTAAGTGTTTGTGGAGGAAATTGGATACAGAGGGGACGTCTGGGTCTTGTAATGACTCATCCTTCATGATGCAAGAGATTGTTTTTTACCAATGAAGAGAGGGCTCTCTAACGTCATTTAAAAACAAGCGGCTAACAGTCAAGATGCCTTCATAAAACAACAAAAGTAACCAAAAAGCCAAAAAAAAAACCCCAAACATTTATTCAGTAAGAAAGAGGTCATTCTGAAGGCAGTAAATGAATTTACAAGTTGCCGTGACTGTCATTAGGGATTTAGGTTTCTTGGATCTTATCAGTTTCTGACAGGCTCGAGTTACTCCCAAATTATTTTTCCCTCTCCTGTGTTTTTCTGCTTTCAGATACTATCTGGAAACCGCACTGTGCAAGCCCTCCCTTAGTGTGAAACAGAGCCGCTGGACCTAAGTAAGGAATCGGTGAACACAACTTCTTGATTTCCAGCAGATCAGTGGCTTGGGTAACTCGGTTGCTAGAAGTACAGGATGGCCAAGAAGAGTTTCAAAACTTCCAGGCTTCCTTTAAGAAAAAGCCAATAACTTGTCAACTAGAAATGACCAGGATCGTTTCGCTAGTCCTTTTCAGGCCTAAGCAGCAGCTCCCCTCTCCTGTCTATCTGCAGGCGTGACAGTGCCCGTGGTCTGGACCCGGCGAAGGTCAAGCCTTTCCCTCCGATCTAGCGCTAGGTGGGTGACATGCCCCACCTGCTGCCCTGGGCCTTTGCTTGGTGGCGGTCCTTGCTTTCCGGCTTGTTCCGGAGGTGTCAGGAAACTAAAATGAAACCAGCCCTAAGCAGGTCCTCTGAAGCCCTCTGGGAGCCTGAACCTCCCTGAAGTGACTCAAGACCAAAGAAATGGGACCCGGCTGACCCAGGGTCCTCTCGCAGTTTGGGGTTCATTTTTATTTATTCTCCTTTACCAACCCCTTCCCTTCCTCTCCTGTTTCCTCACTCCCGCGTGGAGTTATACTAAGTGTAGACAAACACCCTCCAGCCCCCACACCGCCCGAAGCGCCGCTCTCAGCCCCGGCCTGGCTCCCAGACATCTCCGGGGACAGCAAACGCATCGCGCCAGGAGCGCACACAGGGCCTGTCTCCGAAGGGAAGCTCTGCCAGCGAGTCTCTGTTGGGGAAGGGCTCCGTCAAGACGGGCTAATCACTCCCAGGCGAGCTGGGTGCCGCAGGATGGTGTGTAGACAGCTGTCGGCCCAGAGAGCCGAGGGAGGGGACCTGAGCCCAGACTCGGGAGGTGCTCAGATAGTGGTAATAATAATTATATCTAAAGTGCCCGCCACCTCGAGAGGTGACCTCATGCGCAGACTCTTGATAAATCATCCCCCAGAGCTCCAGCGGGAAGTTCTCTTCCAGGAGGCTCTCCAGTTTTCTCTTTTCAGATTATGCACAAGACCAAGATAAAATATCTTCGTGGCTACTGTTCACATAAATTATATGGCTCCAAAATGCCAATTTTGCAACCAGACAGGCAAATCTTTCAGCCAAAGGAGCTTTTATAATGTAAGCTTTACTAGGTACTTCCGCTTTCATGTCTACTCAGTTCCCCCGGTTTGTCTTTTATTACTGTAAGCATGGCTTTTGATGAAAGGAAATGAAAGCATTGACATTTTTGTTCATTCATTCATTCATTTTAAAAGGAGACTGATGCTTTTGTGATGTAAAGATGTTCCCTGGGAAGCAATGACAGCCCTGCTGGAAGAGCGGATTTAACAACAAATACATTATTCTTGCAGAATTTTTCCTTGTGCCAGGAAAGCAAAGTGATGTGAGCTTCACGGGGGTAACGCCACCCTGTCCCTGTGAATTCAAAGCAGAACCTCTGATGTTCCCTCCAGCTATCCACTAAAACGCCCACAGCAGGAGGGAGCTAGCAAATTAACCCTTTAATGTGTCTTTAACTCTCTTAAAGTCTAGATAGCAGAGGAATGGGGAGGCCACAAATTTATCATCCATCACGTATGCCTGCATCTGAATGAAAGATTTCAGAGTGGATTTTGACAGAAGGGAACGATAGAATGTTAGGGTCTAAAGAATCTCTAGAGGAGATCAGATTCCACCTCTCAGTCCTGCCTTCTACTTTCTGAAAGGCTCTGGTAATGCCAGCCAGCCTATGGGACAGGTGTGTGGGAGAGTTGTTCTTTGGAATTCTATCACCAGGTGATACTGGTCCTAATTCTGTTGTTTGGAGCAAAATACGAGACATTCTCTTTTCTACCTAAGGGCCTTCGAATATTTGAGGATAACCAGTGTTCCCACTCCGTCTTCTGTTCTCTCGGTTTCTGTCCCTCTGATCTCTCTTCATATGGTATGGTTTCCAGATCCCTCATGTCCTACCTCATCCACTGAACCTACTTCAGAGATCAGTGTTTCTAAACTGCGATGCCTCGAACTGAACGCGGTATGCTGGGTGCTCTGTGGATCACATTCTCTGCTTCACACAGTACAATTCTCTTCCCAGAGCTGGCTCACTTGTAGCCAACTTTCTTCCTCATGAACTGGTATCACGCCATGTTACCCCATCCTGTACTTATTTTTAATGTAAAATTTATATTTATCCATATTTTTAAAAATCCGCTTGATGCTTCTGGTCTTGGTTGTGTCTCAGTTCTGACATTTTTGTGTACTTGCTGACTTTCTCTTATTAACATTTATCAAAATCCTGGGTAACAATGTTGCACAGGATATGGACAATGCTTGAGATGTGTGGCATGCTGCTGGCCCTCCCTCCAGATAGAAACTGATCCACTGAATGGCATTTCGGATTCTGCTCTTACTCACTTTCTACCATTCAATTTGTCCTTCTATGTCCCATACTTAGCCCAGGGCCGGGCACCGTGTAACTTCACCGTTTACTGAATGAATGCCATCCGCTGTATTTCTCCACTCAGTGCACAAGAGTAGACACTTTACATAAATCTTGCTAAGTGGAAGATAAACTGTCTGCATTACCTTCCCTAATCTGTTGACGTGGCAGCCCATGTAAGAGGAAACAAGTTTGTTTAGAATAACTAACTCAGGGTCGCATTCTTTCCCAACCACGACCTGTGCTTTGGCACAGTGTACTGGCTGTGGCTGGGAGCTCAACCTTTTCTGGAGTTTGCCTAATTTTCTGATTAAGTCCTGGTCCTCAGTTTTCTCTGCCATCCTGCAGGAGCTGGGAGCCTTTCTGTATGATACCTGGAAGGCCCTTTGCTTTCACACTTCATTTTCTATTGCCTTTATTTGCTTTCAGCCTTTTATTGCCTTTTCCTAAGGTCCATGGAGCTGAGCAATAGCCATTCAATTTCACTGGCTTTACAGTTACTATTTGCCTCATAGACCTCAGAAGCCTGATACTTTGCCCCAACCTGTGTATTCCCTTCTACTAGTATAACATCCCAGTGGAGTTTTTAACAATCAGACTTCCACCTGTGCTGGGTGTTATTTTGTGCTCGACCCACCACCAGACAGGCTATAAATGATCCAGCTCCAAAACCCAATCTTATCATCTGTGCTCCCAGACCCCTCCTGGTACCAACTTCTCCAGGAAGCAGACTGAGACAGAACACATCATGCAGGATGTTTATGAGGGAGTACTCTTACCATAAGCCCCTGAATATGACCCCCAAATGCAAGTCAGCTGTGTTATCAAGGTTCAATCAAGAAATAGTAATGTATTGGAACTCTGGAGGGAGATCTGGCTGTGTTAAACTTCCTAACAGACGACGACTTTTGGTCCTGAGATAGCATCTTCTTGAGGAAATGTCAAGGGGGATTTGACTTCATATGAACCTCATATTGTGCCGAGGAAAGGAACCCCCATGTGAGCCTGTGCCACTGCCCTCCACTGTTTCCCTGGGACCTTTGGCTCACTTGCCTTCACCTGTTCTCTCTAGTCTCACGTCATTCCCGAGGGTGGAAAGCAAACATGAGTGCACTGACACAGGACTGAGGGGAAACCTGCCCACATCACAATTGTGTCCACATTCAGAGGTAAATAAGCCACAAAGTATTCTCACTGCTCACCATACATTCACTGATCTACTCAGTCATTCAACAAGTATTTACGACCGTTTGCTATATGCCACGCACCGGGAATCAAATGTAAAAAGCCACAGGCCCTGCTCTTAAGTTACTCCCTCATGGACAGACAGAAATATAACCAAGTAATGTATTTAGTGATCAAATAAAACATGTCTGTGCAATATATGTACAGAGGTACAGAAAGAAACATGGCATAATGAACTTGAGCCCAGACCCTGGAGCTGTGAGACCTGGGTTTGAATCCTGACCCTGGAAACTAACCATGAAGACTTGGGCAAGTCACTTAATTTATCTAAACCTCAATTCCCAATTTCTTTTTTGGACATAACAATCCATATAGACTAATGGTTAGTGGCAGAGAAACTAGCATATAACATATATGTGATACATTATTATCATTATCATTATTATTCACATCGATTGGCCACCAAAGGAAGACAAAGGAAGATTACTCTAAATCTGCTTAAGAAAGTTATGGCAAGCGTGCCAGATCTCAGTTGTCTTGAGCTGGCCAAGTTGACACAGGAAAAAGCACATTCTAAGCAGAGGGAACTACACATGCAAAGGCGCAGAAGCCCAAAAGATAATGACAAGTATCAGGAACAACACTGAGATAATCAGGGTGATGCACGTCCAGAAGGGGCACAAAATGAAGTGGGAAATGTCCGCTTCAGCCAGATCATAAAAGAGAGGGACACTACGCTATCTTGGGTACATCACATAAGAACTTTAAGAAAAGGAGGAACACAATTGGCTTTGCGTTTTTATAAAGATAACTCTGGCTACAATGGAGAGAATAGATTGAGTAAATGAGCCAGTTAATCAATGAGACCAGTTAGGAGGCTACCACCTCTACTGGGCAGGGTTGGCAGAGACAGAGAGTAGGAAGGATAATAGATAAGCTATGTTGACTGAATGGATATTGGAGGAGAGAGAAGGAAGAGTCAGAAAGTGACTCCCTGTCCTCTAGATTGTGCTTCTAGGGGATTACGGACCACAAGGAGTGGACTAGATTGGGATGTAGTTGGAAATATGCATCTGGAACCCAAGGGAGAGATTCTACAAATAGACATTTGAGAGCCATCAATGACTAGGTGGTAGCTGGTATAATTAATTCACCAAGTCCAGCACTGAACTAGGTTCTGGAGATGCTATGACACGGACTTGCTCTCAGGATCTTATAGACAAGTAGGGAAAGGTAACACGTTTAAGAAATCATTTTCATAAGAATTGTGATGAGTAGTGCTGGGATCAAGGAAATATGGGACACCTAACCTCGTTTAGGGTTCAGAGTCTCTCTGACAAAGTGATATTTTACACTTTGACTTTAAGGACAAGTTGAGACTAGCTGAAGAAGAGTGATGCAGCAGAATACATGCCATGTACAAAGGCCCAGAAGTAAGAGAGAGTGCACAGCACAGTGGGGTGCACCACACATGACAGCAGGAACGCAAGAGACCAGACAGGAGAAGCAAGCAGGAGCGAGGGTGGGCAGGGCCTGGTCAGCCTTGGGCAGGAACTTGGACTTTTAAATCAGGAGGGTCTTGATAAGGCTTGAGTTCTAGGAAAGTCATGGCAGCTGCACTGGGAGAACGACGCAGAAGGGAGGGAGACTCTTTGCAGAAATCAACCAGAAGGCTTTCAGTGGCCTGATGAGACTGATGGCAGGAGGTACACACAGAATTAGCAGAGAACAGGACAGATTTGATTTATTATATTAATCAGGACCCTCAAAGAAACAGAAACGACCTCCAAGAAGTTCTGCTAAAGATAGGAAACATTTTGGCTCCTGCAAGCAAATCACAGGAAGGCAAGGGAGCTGCTGGCCCTGCAGGGCTGGAAAGGGGAATGGAATCCTGCCCTTTCTTTCTATTTCTGTTCTCATCTCTGCTTATCTCTGGAAGTCAGCTGTTCACTCTTTCAGGCCTCAGTACATGACTTGTTGGTGGCTCTGAAATCATGTCTTCACAGATTCTGATGAAAGGAGGAGTCCTGCTCACTATGATTCAGAATAGATTCAGAATATAGGGTCCCCCCTGTTATTGGCTGGGCTTGGATCATGTGCTTACATGTGGGCTCATCTCTGGATCCAAGGGTTCTTTGTCTAAGGACATGCTCTCATCAGTGCAGTGGTCAAGGAGGTAAGTGCTTTACGAGATAAATGGAGGAGAAATTCTGGCAGTCCCGGGCAGACAAAAAGGCACCTCAGAATTAACTGAACTTGGTGGTTGATTGAAATTGATTGATTGATTGACTGTGGAGGAGGGGCAGGAGTGAGCCAAGGATGACACTTACATTTCAAGCTGGGGTGCCTGGGAGGAGGCTGGAGCCATTCTCTTAGGAGACAGAGCAGAAGCAGGTTTGAAGGGGAAGACCGGAGTTCAGATTTGTACCTGGGGACTGCTAAGGAGCACACAGAATCTCCAATGTGAGATGCCTAATAATAAGCCTGGTGCTCAGGAGAAACAGCTAAGCTGGACAGAGATTTGGGATTTGTCAGTGGTGAGAGGGTGCTGGCAGCCCCAGGATTGGAAGTGACCTTTCAGGGAGAATGTGGAGTGAGGACTGCTTGAGGAGTTATTCTAGGAAGATGCAACATCCAAAGGGAAGACAAAAAACTAAGGAGCAGTAGGGAGGGGGAAACCAGGAGAGAACCCTACTGTTACATGAATTCTGGTTCACGATGGTTGAAAGATCTGGCAAAGAAGAATCAAAAAGCTAGTGGCAAAGTGGAAGAGAGAAGACACACTCCCCAGTCTCTAGGAAGCTCACCATGTCCCTAACAAGACAGAAACCATCAACAAGTAGTGTGTCATAGGTGCCAAAATGAGTTCCAGGAGGGAGGGAGAGAGAAGGAGCTCTGTGACTGGGGGAGCCAGAGGATGCAGGACATGAGTAGGTCCAAAGTACTGAGTAAGATTTGAATAACTGAACGGTTGGAGTGGGGGAAGGAATTCCAAGTTGGAGGATTTCATAAACAAGGGAGGAACCGCACCAGGAACATTCAGGAGACATATTTATATTGAGGAGTGATGAGGGAGAATTTGGGGAGGGCAAGCTCAGGCCAGAAGGAAAGAGCCTTGAACACGAAGCTGAGACATCTGATAATCAATTCTAGTTAGTAAGGAGCCTTCAAAGATTTTGGATATGCCCTAAAAGAAATTGTCTTCTGTTACCATTATTTTTTCTTTCAAAGCATCTCTGTCAGCCCAGTCCCTGTTATGTAAATGTATTTCTCTCCTACCTCCCTCTGTTGACTTTGCATTAAAGAACATGAGGTGTGACTCTGACACTCCTTGAGTGTCCAAGTTGATCTGGGACTGCTCAGAAGCTTTCTCCATCAGGTAGTTAAGTTTTCTTTTCTTCCATCCTATTACTTCCAGTTACATCCCTGAGGGACCGTGTGAAACAATTCTGTGCTCTCCTCGTGTTTATGTTCTGGGGATGCTTATAGAATTTCCACATTCCCTCTGCTTTGCACTTAGCCAAGGTATACATGTTTAATTCCTTTCATCTCTCCCCCGAAGTCACTCCCTCTGGCCTCTTAATCATCCTAATTGCTCTTCTCTGAACCGCAGCCAACTCAGTGTGTGCATCTTCCTCGGGAGGAACATAGTATTCCACGTGTGGTCTCACGAGACCCATCTGTTACCTCCCAGTTTCATCATCTGATGGCTGGACCTGTGGGGCTGCACCTCTCCTGCTCTGCCCCACCCCAGTGTGCACCCTGGGCCTTGGTAAATCCCTTATCCCAACAGGCTGTCTTTCCATTTCCAGGTGGCCTGTTCCATAGCTGGGAACCTGTGTTCACCGCATGTTCTCCCCCAAACTCCCATCCCCGGAGGTTTCTTCCTGGGGAAGGTGGCCTGGAACCAGGCGGAGTATCTGTGGAAAATTGCAGCTAAGCTTGCATAAATTAACCTTGGAAGAGGGGAGGCTGAGGAGTGCCCAGGATTGAAGGATGCTGCGGCCTGCTATGAGCTGTGAGCCTATGAGAAGGTGCAACTTGGAGGCTGCTTCTCTGTTTCCAATTATCCTTTTTATCTCTGCTCTGGCCCCTCTCCTTACCTAAGTGTTTTCATAGCTCTCAGCCATTACTGTTTAGCTTTGGGGGAATAAACGTGAAACCAAACAAATTATAAATATCCTGTTTCAAGATGTGTTATCACGCTGTGAATAGAAACCCCCAGAAGCCCGAGTCTTTTGAAAGCTCTAGCCTTTTTTTTTTTTTAAGTCTTAGGGGTAAAAAATCCTCCGCCACTCCAAGGATGTGGTGGCAGAGGTTAAACTGCCTTTGAGAAAGTCAAATGTTTGGATTTCAGTGAAGGTTGACATGGAAACCCACCTGAGGCTTCCTGAGGCGTCTCGGGAGGAAATAAAACCCGAGATGGACGTTCCTGCAGCAAGAGCAAGGGCGGCTCGGTGGGGCTGCAGGTACGGCCCGCCCTGGGTGAGGGAGGCCCGCCCCGGCGGCGCGGCGACGGAAGTCGGGGGACAGGAAACGTAAAGGCAGAGAGGGCACACGTCGCGCGTGTGCCGCAGCCGGGGCAGAGACGGCCGGCCCGGGACTCGCCAGGGCGGCCGCTGGGAAGCTGATGTTTTTTATTCAAAGCCTTTTCTGGGAGCAGTTTAACAAACAGCAGCCACCGCCGCCCCAGGGATGGCTCCCGCCGGGGGCACCGTCCTCCCGCAGAGTCCGGGGCCGCCCCGCCCGCCTCACCGACGGGGGTGGGGACAAGGGGGGAGGGGGTTGCACATCCTGATCAGGCTTCACGCATACCTTAGGGTTAATTCAGCCATGGCTACACGTAGGCACATGGGAACCACAGTGAACATTTGTTTGTTTGTTTGGCTTTTGGGGGTCCTGGAGCGGGGAGGAAGAGAAGACGGAGCCGGGGCAGACGGAGGAGAAGGGGAGCAAGAGAGAGGAACCCTTAGGAAGAGGAAGGGGCGTCCATCTGCTCGCTTCCCCCCTTTCTTGGATTCCTTGCCCACCGTGGGCCAGGTGGACCAGGCTTCTGGGATGGACTAACCCTTGCCCTCCAGGCCCTCTGGGACTCTCCGCTTTTACTGCGGGTACTTAAGGATGCCCTTGAAAAGAAATCTTGAGAACCTTTTTCTTTGGAGTTTTGAGGCCTCATTCTTCTACAGCCCCTGTTTCTTCCAAATGTGGGTGATCCATTCCATAGAAGGGTTCCATAGACGGGTTGTGAGGACGCCCGGCGCCATTTGAACATCAGAGAAACAGGGACGACGTTTTAGTATAAGTATGTCCCATACAATATTTGTCGTTTGTTTGTTTTGCCAAACCTGGCAACCCTAGTTCAGTTTGTGTTTATAATTCTTCTAGTTCAGTTCCTGTCCAGATAGCAACTCTTTAAAGCAGGAAAGGGGCATGCTCTCATGCCAACCACCAGGCGCAATCTCATGTCTTCTCCTTTGTCCCCTCTAAAACTGGCGCAAGTTCACCTTTACTCTAAACCCTCAGGTGTCTTCTGGGGCAGTCGAGTGGAGAGAATTGAGGTGGGAGTAGAGATTTAGGGGGCAGTAATTTGGGTCACCTAAACCAGCAATTGGAATTTCCAGCGTGAGATAACATTGCTGGTAAGTGCTGTATTCTGGTTTATTGGAGACATTTACAAGATGTGCTGTGAACATAAGAGTTAAATAGTAATCGCCTTTTGTAAGCGGCGACTCTAACTGGGGTTTACATTTGGGATTAATAGTAAACTCCCCAGGCCTTGCTGACCGAAGAATGTGGTTGCCCGAATAAACAATGTTTTCGATCAGGACTCAGGACCAATGCTCAGAGCACGCAGCCTCTTCCTAGGAAGGAGCGTTTCCCAACTGAAGTAATCTGTAATGTGCTGGGAAAATATTTTTTAAAAATGGCTATCTTAGATACCATAAAAGGGAAAACAGTTCTCTCTTTTGAAGTAATAAATACCACTTGGAGCAGAATTCCTTCAGTTTGCATTTCTCAATTATTTCCTGATAATACTCAGCTTATAGTGCCCGAGCGGTGCGCACTGCCTAGTAAGGAAGAGCCTCATGGAACAGTGTGGGTCTGGGGTTTACTGTCCTCTGAATGCTACACATTCTTCTTGGGACGTAAAACTAAGACTGCCTCCCACGTACTGGCTTCATGGGGCTGGCTGTTCAGACATGGAGTGGAAGGCCTCTCAGACTGTGGAATTCTGTTACGTAGTCCCCCAGCAGCCATTGTTCCTTCAGCCTCCCCACCAAAGGGGTAGAATGAATTATCAATATTTCCCAAGGGATACCAACTTTCCAGCTAACTAGCTGCCTTCCTCTCCTTCCCATCCTGACCTGGACATCACACACTGGATTTCAGAGACACTGCACTTTGACTAGAAACATGAATGTGCCGAGAAGCACAGAAAATATGTTGTTGTTCTACTGGGAGGTCTCAAACGGCTCCAGGAGGACTCTCTTGAAAGGGCTTAGGCTCTCAGTCAGCTCCACAACTGCTGCTTGCTCTGCCCCCTGGTGCATGTGTGTGCGGCTCAGCTGGTCCACTAAGGAATTCCTTCCTCCCCACTTCCAGGTGATGCTGTGAGCAGCTTTGGAGGATCCTGCCTCCCAGGGGCCCGGGGAATGTTTCCCACTCTTTGTGTCCTGTGCCTAAGGCTTGTGGGGGAAACCAAAGACTTGGATTCCTTTCCAATTCATTCCTTCAGCAAATATTTGTTGATTTCCTACTGAGTCCACATCACTCTTCACCACGCTGTCAAGGGAGGCAGGCTTGTGGATAAATGTAGGGTTCTGAGTCATGGTGGGGAGTGGTGAGGGGTTGGGGGTGGCAAGGAGGAAGCTTGGGAATGTGGGACTTCAGCAACAGTAAAGCTGCTGTATGCCCAGAGCCTTGCACTGCGCTTGGCACTAAGCGGAGGCTCAGAAAAATATCTGTTAAATATATCTGAGGATGAAATATTCTGGGTGGTTTTTTGTTATCCCTAAACTAACTCTTTTTCATCTCATTAAATAACTCTTTATTAATACTATCTTAGTAATATTATGTACTAAACAAAGCGAATTTTCTTTTTTTTCTTTTTTTCTTTTGAGTAAAAGTAGATTTATTTAGAGAGGTGTACACGCTGGGGTGGGTATACACTCCATAGACAGAGTGCGGGCTGTCTTCGTGTAGTGTTGCTACTTTTATATGCTAACAAGTGAGAGGATTATTCTAACTACTTTAGGGAAGGGGCAGGGATTCCCAGGAATTGGGCCACTGCTCTCTCTTTGACCTTTCATGCTTAGCTTGGAAATTGTCATGGCACTTGTGGGTGTGTCATTCACCATGCTAGTACATTATAATGTGTATAATGAAGTTTAAGGTCCACTGGAGGTCAAATCTCCCTCCATCTTGGGCCTCCAGGTCTGTTGGGAGTTGACTTTTCCATCTTGGTGCTAATTGCTGTGTCATTACTTTAATGGCTGTGTCCTGCCCCCTTCCTTCCTGTCTCATTCTTTTTTTTTTTTAGGTGGTTAAAAACCTGGCAGCATGTCAGACTCGTTCTAATCTTGGATAGTGTCTGCCTGGTAGTGAGGGAGTCCTTAGTCAGAGGTGTTGTATTTTATTATTTTTTTTTTTAAGATTTTTTGTGGGGGAGGTAATTAGGTTTATTTATTTTAATGGCAGTACTGGGGATTGAATCCAGGACCTCATGCTTGCTAAGCACTCTAACACTGAGCCATACCTTCCCCGCCAGAAGCCTTGTAGAAGGCTGGGTGAGTGTGCACTGACCCAGGGACAGGTATGGCTCTTCTGAAGGAATCCCTTTCTTGGTCGAGATGCTGTATCTCACTGAATCCAGCATGTGAGGTTTGGGGTCAGGATGGGAAGGAGAGTAAAGTAGTGGGTAGAGAGCTGTTACTCCCTGGGAGCCCTGCTAATTAACGCTGTCTAGCCCATGGCAACACGCAGGTGGTTTAGGTTTGCTTGAGTAAAGTGGGCTGGCCTCTCTTCAGTCTTTGGCTGGCTCTTGAGAACATATCTGGGAGACACCTATCAAATCACGTGGCTGGCTGCACCTTGCATGAAATTTTAAGAAAAAGTTTGCCCAAGAGCTAACATGTGAAACAATGCTACTGACTTTTCAAACAATTAAATACTATTTTGCAAACAATCAGATGTTTAAGTCTAGAACGTGAGTACATTCCACAGTGACCAGTGTGGTGGGAGAGGGAGACAGAGGAAAAGGCTCTGTCTCTACCTGTGGGGAGCTTGTAGTGTAGTTGAGGATTCACAGCAAAAACCCACAAAACAACCAAGTACCATTTTGGGGAAGAGTAGAGAAGGCAGAGAAAGGCATGGGTCTTAGAAGTTGGAGAGATTTGGAAGACAAGGAGGGACCTGAGCTGACAGTGTCACTGGCAATGCCCATTAATAATTTCTGGGAAATAAAAATAGAACTTGGGTAATAAAATAAAGTCTAAACTTAAAAAAAAAAAATCTTTTGTGCTGAGCCTAGTTTCACTTGCTCGCAGGGCACCACGTTCAGAGGCCTCACACCTGGCCCTTCGGACCAGCGTCCTTAGTGCAAACAGCTGCGCGGACACCACCTCTCTAGCCGAGTGCGCATGACACTGGCAATTCAAGGTGGCGGCAGCGGGGGGTGGGGCACGCCTTTGCGTGACCCGCGAGAGCTCCGCCCCTTTCCCGCCCCCACGAGGAGAACCCTATATAACGCAGCGCTGCGTGGCCCGCGCTCTGGCGTCGCCATTCTCTGACCGAAGTGACGTGGTTTTCTTTGCTTTTGAACCCAAGTCGGTCTGCTTGAACAACACTGGGCAGGAAAGCCCTTACTGGGGTCCCACTGATAGGGGCGATAACAATAGGATAATAATCACCGGCCAGGCCCTGTGCTAAAAGGACGGAGCAGACGGTTTCCACAGTCCTCATAAGAGCTCTGTGGTACCTGTGCTGCTGTTGCCCCGTTTTCTACGTGAGAAAACTGAGCTATGTGAAAGTAACTGGCCCCACGTGGGGCGTGGAGGAGAAAACACGTGTGCTGAAGGTAAGAAAGGTGGGGGGAAATTGTGGCTTAGAGCGAAAAACACCGTTTCCTCTCCCCCTTCTCTTTACAGTGCAGATAATAATTTCGACCTTTCAGGATTGGTAGGCGGGATAAATGAGAGTGTTTGTGAACCTCCTGAGCTGCCTGGTGCTCAGTGGGAAGTCAAACCGCATTAGGAAAAGGGGGGCGAGGACCGACAAGGCACAGAGGCGACTTTGACGTGGCTAATGGAGCAGTGGGAGGTAAACGTGGAAAGGAAAAGCAGTCTGGTTCATAGAGGACTTTGAAACCTGAAAGGGAGGGTGGGGATTGATGTGGCATTAGATCCTTTAACAAAAGTGATTGTTCTTTTTTTTTGTTTTAAAAGTAGTATCTACTCATGAATATTTTTGGGGAAAAAAAGTAGAAAGTATAAAGATAAAAATAAAATAGTTTTACCACCCGGAGATACCCACTTAGAACTTTTTTGTATACTTAACTTTGATCCTAACTTTATGAATTGTGTTACAAAATATGAAATTATGGTATTAACTTTATGAAATAAAGTGTTTATAGGCATAATAGTGTATAAATACTTAAAATATTCTTTATGATTATACTGTAGAAGAAACACCTGCTTTTTTCACTTTGTTGTGAACATTTTTCTCATCACTCGATAATATTTTTTAAAGAGTTTTTAAGGCTATAGAATATTAATAAAGTAGAAGAACCATAATATACTTAAAAGTTTCTGTTGGCTATTTATATTGTTTCCAGTCTTTCTCTATTAGAAATAGCACTGTGATGAATATCTTTATACATGAAAACTTTAATTGCATTAAAAATTATTTCTTTAGGCTGAGTTCCTAGAAATAGAGACACTAGGTCAAAGAGTGTAAGTGTTTTTAGGTCTCTTGATTCCAGTTGCCACTTTCCAGTTACCACCCCCAAAGGTAACTACTCTTCTGACTCCTGTCACCATCTATTAATTTTGCCTGGTTTTAAACTATATATAAACAGATCCCGGAGGTTATTTTGTTTCACTTTTTTAGTTATCCTGAAATTAGAGATAGATCCAGATCTGGTGTTAGCCCAAGTGGTGATTCCCTTGTCTCTTCCACTATATTCTTGAGTAGATAGATTCTCGTTCTCAGAGTCCCAGCACTCGTGCAGTCAGCAAAGTATACGCCCAAGTTTCCTAGAAGGTGGAATTGTTACACTCTTCTCTCCCATCTCTCTGATTCCTTAATACTCTGAACCTATGGTGCATGAAAAACATAAGTTCCAGCACATACAAATCCAAAATCATAGGATTTGGTTCAGGGTATGAAATAGAAAAATTACAGCCGCTTACAAGAGATAGAACTATATTTCCTTCTCACACAGGAGACCGAAGACGTGCAGCCCAAGGCTCACGTGAGAGTACTGTTCCACCAAGTCTTAGACAACCCAGGTTCTTTCCAGCTTTCTGCCTCACCATACCTTGGGTGTGGTACTCATTCTCGGGGTCCAAAGCAGCCATTAGAATGCTGGGCAGTAGAATGGAAAAAGGAATGAAGAAAAGGGGGCAAAGAGAATGCACTCTTAAAGAGACTTAAGCATCTTTGACTTAAATGCTACTGGTTCACGGGGACACCTAGGTGAAGGGGGAGCTGGGGTATGGAGTCTCCATTCTTGGAAGCCATTTTTTAACTATGCACTCTTTCCAGAGAAGGTCAGAATAAATATTGGGGAGGCCAACCAGAAGTCCCTGCCTCCATTTGGCCCATAGAACACAGCATCTTGGAAGGGGTGGTCTCACACTCACTTCCTTGTATTCCCATCCCGTTGTAGTCTGGGAGCGACAGTCCTAAAGGGTGTAGAAGGGGGCACACTTAAGAGGACACAGAGGGACTGTAATGTGCTATTCCGAAAAGCAGTACCCACACAGTGCAGTGACAGCTGCCTGACTTTCTAAAGTACACACCAGAATGTCAGACAGGGAGCAGGAAGTGGGAAAGAAACGACGTCTTTGCCTTCTTTCAGGCTTTGGTTTGTTCAGTTTGAAGTGGCAAAAATAAGTCACCTTTTATAGAATTTCTCAATTCAGTTCCAAAGGTTTTGTAGTTAGGACAGTGTCCTCCCATATTTTAGGAATAGATTGACTGTCAGTCTTGCCTTTGATTTTTCTCTGTTCATAGATATACAAGCATTAGGAATTGTTAATCAAATACTACATGTTTTCCTCTGTGTTAATAATTAATTTTTGACCAGAAGTTGAGATCATGAGAACTACGTTTTAGAAGGAGGCAGAACTATACAGAAGACGTTTTGGAAGAGCTTAAGCTTGGAGGCGTGGACACAAGTTAGGAGGCAATTGCAACAATCTTAGACCGAGGCAGTAAGACTCTTGACAGGATAGGGACACTAGGAATGGAGCACAAAGCGTGTGCCCACAAACAATTCCTCTCAAAGGAAACACTGGGTCTTCGTAAAAAGTTGGACATAGCCAATGAAAGACTTGACTTAAATTTCTCTTATTTGGTGGATAGAACTTCTATGCGGTATTGCCTCACCAAAAAAAAAAAAAAAAGGTGGGGGGAGGACTGTAAATCTGACTTATGGGAAAATGTTATTTTAATTTGGGATATACCAAGTTGGAGAGAAAGCAAACCACTTGAGGAAGAAACTGAAGATTAGCTCATTTAACATCCATTCACTTTCCCTTCCAGCTTGTCCTCTATCACAGGGACTAGAGAGCTAACCAAACACACCTGTTTTCTCTCAATCTCCTCAACAGATAGGCTGTAAGCATGTGACCTAGATCCCACCATTAATTGCGCCTTGTGAGGTTTAATTTCGGAATTGATCACACAGGCTTGTGGAAGAGGTAACGTTGGAGCTTAACCCGGTAGTTCTGTGCTGAGAGTAATGGCATGGAAGGAGATGCGCTACTCAGAAGAAGAAATATGTGTTGGTAGAAAGTGTGGGGACTGTGTCGAGGAGATGCTTTGCAAAGCATAAAAGGACTGATTAGCTGCAGTTGTGTGGCTGGTTGAGGCTCAAGGGCATGAATTGTAAGGGCCGTAACAATTCAATTTTATATCTTTTTTCTTTGGGAGCCAAAGCAGTGCCTGGCAGGGTAGTGTGATCTGTATTTGCTAAGGCTTTATTATTACTTTCAGCAAGTTGCTTAGAGTCTCTGAATTTAGTCTTCCTCATGTAAAATGAAGATCATCTTACATATGTAACGAGTTTTTGCCAGGATTAAAGCACCCTCCAAAGTGAATATTCAATAGCAGTTCACTGCCCCTGTGAATCAGGTAATGGGCTGGGCAGTCAAGATACAAAGATTATTATGACAAATCCCTACCCTGAGGAGCTCACATTCTACTGGGGGAAACAGACAAGCAAACAATAACTACGGCACAAATAAAGTCTGTGAAGAAGGCGCACACGAGGTGCATCTCTGCTTGGGTGGGGCTGGGTAATTGCAGTGGAAATCAGAGGATTCTTAGAGGAGGGTGGATCTGCACGGGATCAGAAGGGTGAATATAAGTGTGAGACAGAGAAAGCAGGTCCAGTCATTTCTAGCTGATAGAACAGCGTGAACAATGGCCTAGAGATGTGAACATTCTTGGCCCGCCTTGGGGGAAGGGCTGGTAGTGTGTCAAGGTCCCCGGGAGGAGAGGTAGCCATGATCCATCCCTTCTCTTGCTCCTGGGACTGGCTCTGTCAGTTGACTCCTCCCTTTCCAATATCTTCATAATTCCTCTCCATTGGCTGCTTCTCTTTGGCCAAAACCTATAAACTCAGATCTGAAATACTTTTCCTTGCTTGATCGTTTCTCAGGCTGCTGTCCTTTGTCTCTTTCATTTCTTTTCACTCTTAGCCTCCTTTTCCTCCCTTCTCATTTCTCAGCGCCCTGTGTTCTGGGTTCTCTGTCCATTCCTGTCCTGAAGTGGTCCTGTAGGTCACCAGTGGCCCTTGGTGGCCAGAGTCCTTTACCATGTATTGTAGTCCCTTCTTATTTAGCCTTTTTCCACCACTTCCTGAGTTTTCTGTCTCACTGTCCTCTCAGGTCTCCTGAGTCTTCTGTCACCTTTGACAGTTCTTCTCTGCTGCCCAATCCTAAAGGTTGATGTTTCATGGCATTTTTTCTGGGCTCCTTTCTTACAATCAACTACTCTCTCTGCGTAATGTCATTCACTCTTGAGGTTTCAGTTACTTCTCCTAATTACTCCAGTGATTACCAAACCTTGATCTGTGGCCTCTGTCTCTTTCCTGGGGTTCCAACTCTCATGTCCCATCTCCTCCTGAGGACTCCACTTCTTTGACCCTTATGCACCTCCAAGTGAACATATTCCAAACCGAACTTCCCATCTTCTCCAGCAGTCCTAGCTCCTAAGTATCCTATCTCCATTCCCTTTTCATAGTCCAAACCTGGGAGTGGTCCCTTCCCCCGTCCTCCTCTCTCCTCCACATCCAATCTGTCAACACATCCTCCTACTTTCTGTGTACCTCCTGAGTTTATTCTCTCCCTGTCACTGTTAGAGGTCTTAGTCATTCTTCACCTTGACCAGCTTTCGAACTAAAGTCTTGCCTTCCCTTTCACTCCACTCAGATCTGTCTTTGAATATCTTTTAGAGCGATCATTCTAAAATCCTCTCGTTCCTACGGTGGATGATTTAAATCATGCTACAGTCCTGATTTAAAGTGTGTAACTGTTTTCTATGACCTACAACAGTAGTTCCTAATCCTTTTTGCATGGGGCCTTTTTCTGTCAGAAAACGTTGTGGCTGCCCACATGGTAGCTGCACTCCTCTTCCCTGCTCGTGGAGCAATTCCATAAACCAAAAGCAACCATTTACAATTTATTTTGTTTCTAATAAGTCATTAGTATACATGGGACCAAGAATAATAATATATACAGAAACATAAGATGTGTTCGGTCTGTAGACAGCGAGTGGTAGATTCTTGGCTCCTCGCAGTACATACTTAGCATTAGTCAGGAGCCCCGGCCTTCAAGAGGACATCCAGATTAATCAGTCACCCAGAGAAGCTGCTTTAAACTCTTGAAGCTAATGTTTCCAGTCTCATCTCCAGTCATGCTGCTCTCCTCGCCCTGCTTTTCTCCACGTCAGCCCCACACGCAGCTCCCATTCCTCCCTCTTCTCACTTATTGCTCTTCCCAGGAATGTCCTTCCTTCCTTTTCTTTGCCTCATCTGATCCCACAGAATTTTTTCCTTTTTTTTCACGCAGCTCACAACATTTCATGCACCATCTCCAGTGAAGCATTTATTACGTTGTCCTGGGGTGGTTTTTACGTTTGTCTCCCTCACCAGATTCTGGGCTCCTAGGTGCAGAGCCTGGGTCCAATTCATCTGTGAATCTGGGGCTCCTAGAAATGTGTCTGTTACACAAGAGGAGCTCCCGTGGTGGAGGCGGAGTCACGGTGACTGTCAGAATACCTTTCTTTCACAACCTCAGAAAGAGCAGTTTCCTGGCAGAAGAAGAAAAGTAAAATCTCCCTGCCCCCGTGCCCAGGTCTCTCCCTTGGAATTAGCCCGCTCCACAGGAACAAGTGATAATCACGCCCGCACTTGGCCACAGAGTGCAGAAGGCTAGAGCTGGGAGGGCCTGCAGCTCCCATTCAGCACGGCTCCCTCATGTTGCACGTCAGGGAGCAGCACCGAGCCCTTGCTTTTCCGTGTTCAGCAACACGCTTTTCAGCTTTCTCCGTGTTCAGGTCTTGACTCATTTTCTTCGGCTCCTGACTTTTCTACATTCCTCCTCGTTTGTTAGAGCAAGTTGCTCATTTACAGAAGGTGTAAAATTTGTTTGAGGCCTTCACTTGAATGCCTGCAACCCACAGATAATTTATGTTTTAAAATGATTTAGACATGTCAGCCTTCTTCTTGGCCAAGTTCTTTACCCAGCAGTGTCCTGAGGAGGAATGAAATTGGCCGATTTGAATTCTAACTGCATTTACTTCTCTTGCCCAGGCCCTGGTGGAAGTGTGAATGGACAGCAAAATGCCAAAGGCAAGGGGCCAGAGGAAGAGCAGCAACCTGGACATTCAGCCTCTGGAAAAATGGAAATTCTCTGGAGTCCATTCATTTCAGAGAGAAGAAGCTGCCTGGTTTCTACTTCTGCGTATTGAGCGTCAAATGCCAGGTATCAAACAGGAGACGGGTATTTATGTGGTGACGTGGATGAATTTGTGTGGGGGATGATTTGTATGGAGCTGTGAAGTAAGTAGATTGGGGAGAATGTGGAGAGAATCTGTCTTTGGCAAGATGCTGAGTGGCTGAAGTATCTTCAGGGCACTGCGTACAACATGGAAAAAATGACACTCTCTTCTGTTGCATCCAAGTGACTGCACGGTCGCTTTGAGAACAACAAAGTGGTAGTTACTCCTGAAGTGTGTAGAAGAAAAATTAGCAAAAGGAAGTTACGACCTTGCCCAAGATCTAAGATACATTATCGCCTTTCCAAAGAGAGGAAGCCTGGGTGTCTCTCTGAATTTTAATGAGGTATTACTGCCAGCCGTTAAAAATAAAACTCCTACATCCAGTAGCCTGTGGGTGTGCAGGCATCCTTACCAATCTGTGTTCCATCTTTTGGCAAGTAAACACAACCTGAATTCATCTGTCTATTTATACTTTATACAGAATTCCTCATTCCAAGGGCTTAAAAGTTGTCAGGCTCCCAGATTCAAGTCTAGAGAAGTTAGAATCGTGGATTGTTTACAAAGCTTCTCCATCAAACGGAGCTGGTGTTAATTAACTCTGGCTTCCCTAGATTCATTTCGTATATTTCATGGTTGCTATGAAAAAATGGGTCTGAATAACAAATGTACAGGCGGCACCATGAAGCAGAGTGTAGGCATGACATATTTTTTCCTTGGGTTGCTTCTGTTACCAATCAAACTTGCAGACATGAGACTAGAGCATTTCTGACAATAAGTCCCACAAAAAGATGCTGCTCATTTATTTTGGCAGTGGGTTGTACTGTTGTAAGATGGCAGCTGTGTGTGGCAGAGCCCAGCATTATAACTCAGTTTGTCCTTTCTTAACACTTGCAAGACATTGGGTTATGGCGTTTTAGAGGGAGATGGAACAGACAGAAGGCTGTGTTGAGAAGCAGTTAAAATTCTGTAACTTGTAAAATCCCTTTTGTGCAGTATAATGTTTTCAGTTATTAAATGAGCATAATTTAAAGGGCAATTTACTTTTCAACATTTGTCCTATTGTATATTCCTACCATGTTGGTCAGTTTTATTTCTTTGTAGACAATTTTCAACTTGTGCAGGTCAATAGTAATTCATGGGTATATTTAAATCTTAAGCCAAGAGGTTTATGTTGATATTTTAGCAATTATATAATGTGAGCACTTTCCAAGTTTATTAAGTTCTACAAATACTCTATTGAAATGGAATATTCTGGACATAAAGCAAGCCAGCAATGCATTGGTGGAGAATTGGGCCTTTAGTTTTTCGCCCAATACATTTCTGGACAACACAATCGCAAACTCATTCTAAGGGGATTCCAAGGCAAAAGGGGGAAATAACCGTGTGTACCCCCCGGAGCAGGCTGACCTGCTGTGACCAGCATGGCTTTGCCTGGGCTCATGTGGCAGAAAAACTCACGCACACTCTGATGACAGACACATCTTTTCCTTTTGGTTGTTGGCAGGATGCTCACGGTAGACTGAAGCAGACTGAGTACTAAGCCGAGGCGGGGGGTGAGAAGGAAAGGAGAAGATGACCAAGTGCCCCAGCAGGACAAGTGCACAATGTGTGTTTGTTTCCTCTATAAATCACCAGGCAAATGTCTAACCGTTTTAATATACACTCAAATCAAGTGTTTTGGGGGTCAGTGCTTCTGGAATAAAATGCTGCAAGCAGCCAGGGCCATGAATGTACATCATGTATTATTGTACTATTGTCTTGGTGTAGATGCTAGTGTCTGCTGACTCCAATTGATTCCGCGGCATCTGTGTAAGTACGTAGTAGTGTCTGCGTCTTATGGAGCTGGAATTGAGATTTGGGTTTGGAACTGAGGTCACTTCACGTATTTTTTAAAAATTCTTCCTTCTGAGATTAGTCCCTTGTATTCTCTTCTGCTTTAAGCCAGACTCTCCTAAAATAGTCTGCACTTTGAACAGACTGGGCATTGTTGGGTATCCATGCTGCAGTTCTTTGGAAACCATGTTCGTGAGTCAGAAGGCAAACAGCAGGCCTGTTGTATTGATACTATGATGTGTGTTCCTAACGTAGCACCTGACGTGTGTGTGTGAACTGGCCGAGCGTTGCTTCCCCACGAGTTGCTGTGCAGGATGCAGGGAAGGCTGGAGCTAATCGAAATATAACCCATGACTGTTTGGGTAAGGTGAAGTCATGCCATCTTAGAGGCAGGCCTTCCCTTCTGTTTCTCAGTGGGGCTCCTCTTTCCTTAATAGTGCTCACAGGTTTATTGCAGTGAGTGGAAGACAAGAGGCCATTTGCTTCCTGCACATCAATCACTATGGACCTGAGACCTCAGAGTCTGTACATCAGAAAGCAGGCCACACAAGCCTTGCTCCTGAATTCTCAGAAAGCCCTCAGATATGTCAGCCAACTCCAAGAGTCCAATTAATCAGGCTCTATGGTGGGAAGAGGTGAGAAGAAAAACTCAAATGTGTTCAAATGATTAAGCAAAACAGATTGCTTATCTGTTGCCGTCTATGCCATCGTGGGTCTGCTCTAAGCCAGGGGTCGGCAAAATACAGCCTTCAGCCTGATTTTGTACAGCCCACAAAGTAAAAATGATTTCTTACATTTTTAAAGATTTGTTTAAAAAGAAACACTAAAAGCAAAAAATATGGGATAGAGACTACGTGGCCCGAGAAACCTAAAATATTGACTATATGGCCTTTTACAGAAAAAGTTTGAGCTAGGAGGGTGCAATAATGAGAAATTTTTCACTTTTAGCTGCCACCCATTTCACTTCTCTTTGTCCCTTGAGTCCATCTGTCTGTCAGCACAGGAGAGGACTTACGCTTTGACTCCCTGTGAGACCCACATGGAGTCCGGGGGTTTCTGGCCCCCCTTTCAGGCAGGCCTCACCGCAATCCGAGTCTTCTCTACCTTGTATCCGGTAGGTAAGTGAAGGGAGACCCAAGGGCTTGCAGAAAGTGAGATGGAACATGGATTAGAACAATCTGCTCTAACTTCCCAGGCACCTCAGGGCTTCCAGAGCAGCCCAGCCTCTCCGCAAGCGCACGTGTTTATCAGATCTCCTGAGCCATTTGATACCTGGGTGTTTTTCTTCCAATACCCTTCTTTAAGAGCTGGCTCACCTCCAAGCTTTGGGGAAGATAAGATTCTAAACTAATTCCTGAAGTTTCTGGTTGGAGAGAGACTGCCTTTCACTCCAGGCTGCTCCTCTTTGTTCTTTGATCTGACTCCCAGGAGAGCCATGAGCGTTTCTCCTGCTGCAGCTCTGTCTGAATATCGCCAGTAAGCTCTGCTTATGTGCCCACAGGTTGATGACTGGGGGCTGGGGTTGGAGAAGAGGAACACCCCTTGTCTTGTTTTCTTTTTGGGCCAGACTTTCTCTTCTTGAAGGAGCATACTCCCAGGGCTAACGTGCTCCCCGAGATAGGTATTTCCCACATAAGCAGACTGAACAGCAAACCTAGGGTTTAAACAAGCTCCGGGGCTGGCATCGGTCACCATTTCCTTGAGACTCTCGACTCCCCTACTCTTCTTCATCCTCTTTGACGTTGCCTGAGCTTAGGCCCTCGTCATCTGTCACCGAGACCAAGGGAGTGGTCCCTGCACTGGCGGCTTGAACCTAGAGTCCAACTCAGGCTATTCTCCACACTGCTCCCGGGGAGCTGAAAACCTGGTCATGTCCCTGGAGGTTGGAACCTTTCTTCTGGTTCCCCACTGCCTACAGAGTAGAAGTGCAGCTCTGCTGCAACCTTGTGAGATCTGTCTACTTTTCTGATAAGTTGCCCACTCCCTTCCCTTCCCTTCTGTTTGCACTTACCCTCCAGTGGTGGTTACTGAGAGGTTGCTAAAGCAGATCGCGTCATATGCACATACCTTTACTCACACTGGTTCCACCACCCAAAATGCCCTTCCCTGCTCTTTCCCCAGTTTGCTTCACTAATCCCTAGTCATGTTCAAGCTGAGGGGTCAAGGGTCATGTTAAGGACTGAATTGTGTCCCCTGAAGTCCTAACCACCAGTCCCTGTGAATATGACCTTATTTGAAAATAGGGTTTTTGCAGATGATTAAGTGAAGATGGTGTCATTAGAGTGGGTCCTAATCCAAAATGACTGGTGTCCTTATGAAAAGAGTGTATTTGGACACAGATTGACTTAGAGGAAAGACACTGTGAAGACCATCTGCGAGCCAAGGAATGACGGAGGCTGTCACAAGTAAGGAGAGAGGCATGGAGCTGATTCTTTTTCACAGCCCTCAGAAGGACCCAAGGCTGCTGACACCATGATACTAGATTTTAACCTCCAGAACTGTGAGAAAATAAGTTGTTTAAGCCATCCAATTTGTAGTCTCTTGTCAGGGCAGCCTGAGAAAACTAATTCAGGTCATTTTTAGTGTAGAGCCTTTCTCGGTCCACATATAGTTAACATGACTAGCCTCTCGTGTGCCCCAGCTTGTTCCTGATGTATCCCACAACCCCAGCAGTCATAACACAATAAAGCAGTACTTTTCAAATTATAATGTGCATAGGAATCACCTGGTAGCCGGTTTAAATGCAGATTCCGATTCATGAAGCCTGGGTCGGGCCTGAGACGCTGAATTTCCAGCAAGCTCCCCAGTGATGCCGATGCTGCTGGTCCACAGTGCACACGCTGAGTGCCAAGATGTTAGGGTGCTTGTTTATGGGTCTGTCCATGGTGCTGTAATGTGCCTGAGGGCAGGGACTATGTCTTTGAATACCCAGTGCTTAGTGCAGTGCTGGAAACGTGACAGGCACATACTAAATGTTGGTTGAATGGTTGATGAATGAATGAATGAATGAATGAATGAATCTATCTGTATTATTAGAATCATGCCTTGGTATGGAAGGGTTGACGGTCATTCCCAAGGTATGTTGGGCATATAATAATTAGACTGCCAAATGTCCCCTAACTTTCCTGCCCTTCAACATTTTTATTCATGTAAAACTCATCTTGGCGAGGGAAAGAAGCTCTAATCGTACACTTGAGGAAAAACATTCTGGAATGCCACACAGATGGTGGGGAGGTGTATCACTGATCTTTCAGCTGGATTTGAGTCAACCTTTTAACACCAGTTGGCAAAAGCCACCCCTTCCACCATCCTTCCTCCACATCTGCCCTTTGGGTAACTGCCCAGAACCTGGTCACTGAGAGCAGAGGGCAGGCAAGGAATATAGATGACTAGATTCACAGTAGCATAGGAACCTGGCCTTGTACACTTAAAACGGTTCCCTGGGTTAGGTATCTCTGTTTATGGATAGAAAGTGGAGGCTTGAAGTAGTTTGTCCCAAACTAACAAACTAAAGAGTGACAGAACCAGGGGACAAACGGATTTAACAAAGCCTGTGTTTTTTTCACACTGCAAAAAAGAGATCTAATGGTCTGACCGGCCACACTGTTGGGATATCTACGCTACATTCCCTCCTCCCAGTGGGAAGCTGAAAGCAGTAGGTACTGCTCCGTAGCTCAGAGGCAGTTACTCAGTTGCTTTCCAGAGTATTCCAATTCTGATAGTCAGAGAGATGCCTCATTTTTCCGGTATCTTCAAAAACATGATATTTCTTCCTTTAGATGATTCCTTCCTTTAAATTAAAAAAAAATATTTTAACAATTTTGGACAGAATAATTCTGACATAGAGTACATTTGCTTTGTCTTTTTAAGTAAGATAAATCTTTTCTTAATGCTTCAGGGCCATTGTTAAGGATTGTCAATCCCAGCACTATGCTGAAATTCATTCATATTGTTCATACAGATGTTACTGTAATATAGTGAACTGTTTGCCAAACATTAAGTGGTCTCAGATTTAATCTTTTTTGAGACAATAGTTCTCCTCTCGTAGCTTTTTTTTTCTGTCCCTCCCTCAATCTAAAGACTATCAGTTGTTCCTTTCTGCTGCTGTGGATGAATCTGCTTCTAACATGGTCTTGTTTCTAATTTGTTAATTTGTTTCTCAAGGATGAGAAACACTGATATGCAAGCTTGTTAGAAATATAGGCGAAGTAAGAGTGAGTAGGATATGAAGTGAGCATCTAAGAGGTTTCCTTCCGAGTTAGCACGTGAGATTCAGCACCTTTAAAGAGTTGCTTTTGATTCCCTAGAGGTTTCTGTTCATTTCTTGGTTCTGAACATTATATTTTCAGGTTAAGGTCATCTGAAAAATAAGATCTATACATATGCAATGGTGCTATTCAGTATAGTGGCTTTAGATTCCCTGTTGCCTATACCAAAGCTAATGACAGTAAAACCTCACTAACTTGGGACAACACTAAAGGGGAAGACATCCTGAATTAAACTTTTAAAACTTGATGTAATGTATTTTTCAAAATGTATGTCTCGCTTTCAAAATCAAAAAATGACTCATATTTGCTGCTGAGAAAAGGTTACCGAGACTTCTTGTTGGATGCTTTCTGTTGAATAGACAATATTCATCTAGCTTTAAACAGTATGTCCACACACTTTATTGTCTTAAGTAATTTAATGCTATTATCTTTTACGTTTTTACTTCCATGTAAAATCTAAAGAGTAAAAAGATGAACTCTAGTCTCAACCAGGTTGAATTACTGTAAATCCCTAACGATAGGGTCTAGCTTTACTAGATATATGTATGTGTGTATATATCTACCTATATATTTTTTTAACTGCTAAAGAGTCACCTCAGTAACCTTTTGACATTTCACAATTAAATGTTTTCCTGTACCTTTGGGAAACAGTTTTAAAGCTGAAAGTTAATTTTATTTATACCTACTTATCAAGTTACATGCTATAGCTTCTCATTTAGAAAAATGAGAAGAGAACCAAGGAAGAACAAGCAAAGATGAAGAGGGGAAACTGGCCAAAATTAGATGTGATATATGTAAGGCAGGCTGGGGGCCAGAGGACGGCCCTGCTTTGATTGACTGGAATGTTTGGGCAAGAATGGATGGAAGGCGCAGCCCCGGGAGGCAGCCAAGTCCTTATTGTTACAGACAAATGACCCTTAGTTTCTTCCAAAAAAATAGCTTTTGGAAAGTCAGTGTGGTTTATCTAAAAAGAAATCTGTAGTAGTAAATTAGTTCTTTTAAAAATACAAACAAACTGTAAGGGTTATTTTCTAGGCTGCGTTTTCATTCCAAATAGCTTTTGAATAAAGAGATCCACTACAGGCTAAGAGTACATTCATCTCAGATAATGCAACAAGGTTGAGTTCTAACAGGATTTCCTGGTTTAATTGAAGCTTTCCATAACAAAATAATTGTAGTCTAGCAAAACAAGGAAACCATACTTTAAATGTCTCTTTTCTTACCTTTTATTCTTTTGAAATAATAGCACAGTTTTTTTTTTCTTGTTTCAAGAAGTTTTTATGATGAATTAAATAGGCTAATACGTTGGAGTTTAGAACAAAACACTGGGCAAACATGCAGCTTAAGGAAATTTACAGCTTGCTAGCCAGAACCACATCTGTTGGGCAAGAAGTCTTCATAAAATAATTATGAATATAAATAGTTAACTTTAGTTTCTGTTGATCATAAAAAAAAGTTAAGGGCCATTACTTTGGCAATAATAGTACTATCCAAAAAAGAAAGAAAGGAAAAATAATATAGAAAGGACACTTTTATAAGATGTATGTCCACACAATCTAAACAGGCTCTTAAAGAAATGCAGCCACTTAGGTGCAAATTAAATAGTCTCTTCAACTTCAGTTGTTTTTAACCACTATTTTACTGACCTTGTTTTTTTTTATTCTGATTGAAGGAAAAAGCTGTTTGCACAGAGTGCTTCAAAGAGCAGGAAACTCCATCAATAATCTCCTCTAAGCTTGCTGCTCATCCACATCAAAAGGGCTTAACCATCTATTTACTTGTCCCCCATCAGAGAGATGGCCTTTTCCTGCTCCAAAAGGATCTAGACTCCTCCCCAACTGTGGGAGAGGAATCTGCATTCTACTAGGGAACATGTAAATTGTATTTGCCTACGCCTACAACTCTTGTATCTTTCCTTTATAAGCTGAAAATTGCTAAGTCATCAGAAACCCAGGGAGGAAAAAGGAAGAACAAGATGTCAGCGAGACTCCCCATAGCCTATGAAAACTCCATGATAGTTTCTTACTAACTAGAAAAGATTTTGCAAGAAAAGGCATTCATTTTATACACACACACACACACACACACACACACACACACATACACATACACATATAAAAGCTTCCTCTTCTCTCTGTATCATTGAAATTAAAGTTTGTATACAAATTAATTTGCATTGAATTACCATGCCCCTTGTTTTCAAAATTGCTTCTCAGAGAAGCATAGACCTTTTTCAGAGCATTTAAAAATAGCTTTAAACAGAAGTTCTAATTTTAAAAAAGCCATATAGAGAAAAGCAGTGTTATCACAGAGTCCGTTTTGCAGGTGGACAACAAGGACAGTCTGTTAGAGACAAGAATTACTCGTGGTCCTATGACCTGACTACAGGAACGCTTCTAATACTCAGGTCACTCATGTGATTGCATTTGATGTAGTCTGTATCTCTATCTGCATCCAGGATAAATTAATGGACATGGTTCATTGACATTGTATGCTTTGGTTATCTACTTTTCCACCCACTTGAAAAAAAATTCCATATGTGTGCTAAACTCCTCCTTAGTCTTGTGTTTTATTATGAGGAATGAATTTTAATTGCTTTTTGGCCAAGAGAAAATGTTTGGCTTCAATATCATGCCAGACATTTTTTTTTTTAAGTTTGTAAGACCTTAGTGAACTTGTCCTTGGAAGCCAGGGTCATGTGTGTTTGTGTATTGTTTTTAAGTAAATGCTGAGACATTTAAGTAAATGTTTTTAAGTAAATTTGATTCTTTATTTTAAACAACCTTAATCTCCCTGTTACAGTCGTGGTTATGGGTGAGAAACTCATGGCCTCAGTGTTCCAATGATCCAACTTTCTGATTACTCAGACTGCACCTCCAGAAAACCCCAATGTCTTCCCTCAAGAGAGGCTACGCCAACAAACTCTAATGTCCTGATTGATCTTCCTTTGTCAGCGAGTCGACAAATAGTTCATGTGCCAAAGGGGACGGCCTCTTTCCATCCATCCTCAACTACCTCACCCATGTGCGCTGTAGAAATGGATTTTTTCTTTCTGTGAGAATCCAGGTCATCTGAATTGGGTGTTCTGTTGGCTTTTTGTAGTAGGGGAAAAGCACTCTGCCCTTCTGCTGGAAAGTGTGTCTCACCCTGGTCTGTTATCTTCCTTTTGTGTAGAGTGAGGTAAAGAAATGATTTATCCTCTCAACTGCATGCTCCGCCTTGTCTCGCTGACTTCCCTTCCAGCCTCTCCATGGGATTTGAGAATTTATATTTCCTTGCTTTTGTTTGCTGATTGTATAAAGGATTTTTATCTTCTTGTTTCAAGTAAAGTCTCACAAGATAGGATTTCCTTTCTTTAGTAACACTTTGTCCCCTAAGCATATTTTAAGGTTTTTTTCTTGAGTTTGTTCACACTCAGTTTCACTCTTACTTTGTCTCTTTTCTCGAGTCTACTTTAAGAAGGCATGGCTTTTCAGCTCTATCTGTTGTCTTTTCCTTCCCCACCCCCTTCCCCTCCCAAGGGCAGACTCTTGTCTCTCCGTCCCCTGTCTTCCTTCACTGTTATTTAACGTGATCTAAAAGGGGAAGTGCAGCGTCCACCCCACAGGCTACTATTTTTTTGTTTCGAAAAGTTCCACCAGTCAGAACTTAAACCTGTACTGAATAGCTGTTCTCAAATTAGAATCACCTACTGTCATCCACCTAGTGTCACTGGTCCTTGGGGTGTAAGCTTAGCTCCACAGGTTAAATGGAATATGCACCAGAGGGAACAAAAGTACAAAGACTGTCATTCTCTGGGCTCCCACCTCCCTAATCACTAGCCGAGCAAGACTCAGCACAGCAAACACTTTAGGCCTGGGACGTACAGTGTTTCACACCAGAGTGTGTGTGTGGAATAGATATTAATTTTTGTAAGAATGAAAACATGTGATGAGTTTCATAGAAGACAAAAGAAATAAGATTGCAAGTTAAATTCAGTTTGTATAAAATAATTACGACAGAAGTTGTATTTGTAAGATGCTTTCGAAGCTGCAGTTAATGGCTTACATTTTTTTAAAGAAAATATTCTGTATAATAAAATTCCCAGTCAATGAAACTGGAAGGTGCCTAGAATTTGCTGTAGGCAAATTTGCTTTGTATTTAGTTAACTCAATGGTTTTGAAGTTTTTCTGTTAAATAATACTTTAAAAAAATTTAACTGATAAGTGGTAGCATAGTTTGATTCAGGTTTATCACAAGGTATAAAGTAAAAGACACAATAAGTTGTATTTAAGGCAGCAATGAAAGGTTAAGTTTTAAGGCAGCAATGAAAAAGTCGCTCTAAACATTTCTCATGTTAGCAAAAGCAGCAAAAAGTTACCATCAGCATTTTCAAACATTAATTAACTCTACCATCTTAGAGAATCAGCAGGAGAAAAATCATTGCCCTGAGCTGTATAGGACAGCATCTTATGAGATAATTCTTGGTATGCAGTAAGGAGAAAAGGCCAGAAAGGGCTAACTAAAAAGCAAGAGTTTTCAGAAGCACAGCAAAGGTTTATCTGACTTCCTCCATCCCACTTCAGAATCACCAGCTTTCATGATTGTGTCAGGTGTTTTTTATGTGTATGCCATCGAGGCCTTACATCACGGTCTAAAGATACGTAAAAAAATGTGCAAGAGGATTTTTAGGGCAGTGAAACTAAACGATTCTGTATGAAGCTATAATGCTGGATACACATCACTCAGTATACATTTGTCCAAACCCACAGGATGTACATCACCAGGAGTGGTCTTTCAGTGATCATGTGTCAGCGTAGGCTCAGTTGTGACAAACATACCACTCTGCTGGAGGATGTTGCTGGGACGCTCTGCACGTGTGGGGACAGAGGTGTAAGGGCAATCTCTGTACCTTCCTCTCAATTATGCTGTGAATCTAAACTGCTCTAAAAAATAAGTTTTTAAAAATGTACATAGCAGACACCTTCCCACCTCCCCTGCACCTTCTTTTCAGTTCAGCATTTCAAATGCTTTGTAGTAAAAGAGATAGCACGTAAGTAGCCTCCAGACATGTCCTATATCTATAGGACCATAGAATTTGTCAACTACATAAGGCATTTTGGGGGAGAGGAGGGACCACTATTAATAATTGTGTAGAGACAACAGGCACCTGGGACTATTCCAGCAAAACAGGATGTATGATCCTACTGTTTACCAGCATTTTTAGACTATGAAAATAATGTAGCAACATAATGGAAAGTTTGAAAACTAGGAGGAAAAACATAATCTCACCATCCTAAAACAACCACTCAGTTAATAATTTTGGAACATTCACTTCCAATGTTTACCATATATTTTTTTTTTTTTTACAATGGCAGTCCTACTATGTATGTGATTTGGTGTCCTGTATTTTTTTAAATTTTATGTATACTTTTTCATATTTCTAGTTTTCAAAATCATTTTAATGTCAATTTTAGTATTCCAGGAAGTGTACCTACCATTTATTTAGTCATGTGTTTGATTTATTTTAGATGCACATAAAGAAAGCTCTTGTTACTCATAGTGTGGCCTGTAGACCAGTATCATGGGTATCGCCTGAGAGCTTGTTAGAAACACACAGTCCCATTGCGAAAGCCCCAAGCAAATCTACCAAATCTGCCCTTCCAGAAAACCTCCAAGAGGTGTACATCAGAGCACTGAATTCATCTACCTATAAATAATGCTGCTGTGAACATCTTCATGCACATGTATTGTGGATAGTTTAGTTGTATCCAATCCCGAGAAGAGAGATTATGAGTTGAAAGGACTTGCAGATTTTTATGATGGCCAGAATTGCAGGGGAGTACTTAGAGGGCCAGAAGGGCAGGTGTGACTGAGTGCTGTAACCTGAGGACTGGTCCAGTTAGTACCGTCTGTTGGCTGGTGGATTATGACTGACCTGTTGGGGCCCTCTGGTGCTAAAAGCTCTACCGTTTAAAGAACAAGCCTCATACTCCCATCTGGAGGCAGAGCCAGAGAGAAACTTTCTGTTCCATCTCCCTGCCCCGTAGACTCACAGAGCTTGCTGCAGTGCCTATCAGATTGCAAGGCTGACAACTCCTACATCTCCTAGACACAGGCCAGAAACCTCCTTAAATTTCATGTGCAGGGAATTCATTCCTTACTTTCTCGGAGTCATGAAGAGAATTGCTTCTTTGGGGGGCCTTTAGATTCACCTTCCAAGCCACAGTAATTTTAGCTTGGCTCTGGCATCTGTACCCCAGAGGATCACTGTGCTGCCTCCCTGATGGCTCCTAAGTCTCTCTTCCTCCCCAGGAGCTGCAGATACTTTCCTTAACAGACAATCTCAGCCCTTTAGGGGGGTCTGTGATTCCAGTGCTTGTGCCATCCTGCTGGGTTCCAGCATATTATCTGGACTTTGCTCATCACTGCTTTCATGTCTGACCTGGTTTTCTGCTCTGGCATCTCCAGTTTTTCATCTGGCCTGTGGGTTGCTGTTTTTCTTGGGACAATGTCACATGTGAGCTTTATGATACGCTCTCCTGATAGTGATATTGTCCAGATGCTCAGTTTGTTTCTTAGTGGTCTTAAGCCTGCCCATCAAAACTGCCACCCATCAGGCCGGCTTATCTGTGAAGATGTCTGGGGTAGAGTCTGGCAGCTTCATCCTGCTGCTTCACCTTCATTTAAGGATGATCTCAAATGAACATCTGGATTTGTCTTAAGATAACTATGATATCAGTGTCCATCCTGACAGACTTGAGCAGGTCACTACCATGCCTCCGCTATTTCTTCTGAAGACGTTTTCCCTTTTCCATCAATGACAGAGCTTAGCATTATCTCAGAGAGAAATGGAAGAGTGCTTTCTGTGACCTGCACTTCTTTATGGGATTCAACCTGTTCAGTCTCACATGACGTTTATGTAATCATCTTTGGTGTTCAAGCATGATGCTGTAACAAGCATCATTTGGAACTTTTTGTATGAGAGTGAGAGATTGAGAGTCTGAGCGTTACCTGGAGTTCATTTTGCTCTGAAATAGGCCAAGTGCAGTAACTTGTCCCCAAGATGATTTCCACCCATTCCTTCCTGTATGCACAAACCATTCTCCCGTTGAGCAGTAGAATCTATGCCTCCACCGCATTGAATCCAAGCTGATCTGTGAGTGCTGTGACCAGTTGAATACAGAATTAAGTGAGACTAAAGCATAAGAAGGCTGATAGCTTCTTGCAGTGCTCACGCTGGGTGGGGGAATTTGGCCATGATGTAAGAAATCTGACTACCCGAAGGCTGCCATGCTGTGAGCAACCCCAAGGTAGCCGAGTGGGAAAGCTACGTGGACAGAGGTACGACCGGTAAGCCCACAGCCATTTCAGCCCATATGCGAGGCATGTGAGTGAAGAAACCTTTAGAAAACTCCAGTCTCCATCTCCAGCCAGCTGAAATTATGAGGGAGCCCTGATGAGAAGTACCCAGCCGAGCCCTGAGAGCCTCAGAGCCATGAATAGCTGTATCAGCCCTGATTTGGGGGCGGTTGGTTAGGCAGCAGTGGGTAACTGGAATACCGAGTGTCTATTCTTTATAAGGGAAGATAGATCGCTGTCTCAGATCCAAAGTAGTAAAACAGTTGTGTCTGTAATTATGACATAGGGTTTGAAGTTCGGTTTTAACTTGTCTTTAAAAGCTACAGCAGGCTAAATTACTCCAGAAGGGTCAAGTGTTACAGCTGCTTTACTTTTTTATTAATTTTTTTCTTTTTTTAAATGTATTTTTGTTGAAGTATAGTCAGTTTACAGTGTTGTGTCAATTTCTGGTGTACAGCACAATACTTCAGTCATATGGGAACATACGTATATTGATTTTCATATTCATAAGTTACTACAAGATACTGAGTCTAGTCCCCTGTGCTATGCAGTGTGAACTTGTTTGTGGCTACTTTAGTTTGCTACTCGGTTGTGGCTTAGATGTGCTGGCTGATGGAAGACTTCAGTTCAGCGCTGATGGACTAGCAGTGTTCTAGAACTTCACTCTTGGCGCGTCTGATGTTACTAATGTTAACTACAGTATGAAAATAGGTGATAGTCATAGAAAGTTAGAGGAAGAAGGAGCCATATATATAGAAGTCACCTAGTCCAGTCACCTATTTTTTTTAGATGAGGTAAACAGAAAGGCACAGAGGTGAAGTGTCTTGCCCAGATCACAGAGCTGGTTGGTATCAATGTTGAGACTAGAATTCGAGTCTTCTGGCCTGAGATGAGCTCCTTTCACCATATCCCTCTGCCTCTTGGATGCTGAAGAAACACCGAGGAAATGAGCATGTCGTGTGGCTTTATCGTCCCTTCCATTTATTGTGTATGTCCTTTGTGCTATTGATCTATATGATGATGCTAAAATACTGACCTTATATGATTATTATAAGGGTTAAAGACACAGCTTGTGGAAATTAACTGGCACTGTGTACTTCATAACTGGTAAATATTGTCTTCCAGAGCCTGGTAAGACAAATTCTTTGGATAACCATCTCAAGGGCCTTTAAATTGAAAGAATTTCCCTCACAAAGGGTACCCTAGGTGTGAGAAATTCACCACTGGGGAGGGCTGCTGAAGGGCATTGAGTATCAGCCCAAGTTCTAACCCAGACAAGCAGACATTTAAATGACCTGTGAGAAAAGAAAAGAGTGGGGATGTGTATAATTAGCATGAGCGCATGGAACAACTCACCATCCTGCAAAGGGAAACGGGGCTGAGTCAGCTCTGGTCACGGGAACGAGAAGGGAGCGGGCTGGGGGTCTGGAGTTTTTTCTGTCAACTTTTTATAAAAAGAAGGACCTCTAGCTGTCTGTCTGCTGAGGAGGCGATCCATCACCCGGTCTGTGAAAGGAGCTTTCCTTGGGCCCATCTCTCCAGACTTGTGTTGTGGTTACTTGTCTCACTGTGGTTATCCCCACGTCTGCCTCTCTGTCTCCCTTGTATCATATGTGCTGTGTGTGTAAAACTCTTCAAGTGGAGTCTGGGAATGGTTTTGAATACATTCAGAGCAATAAGCCAGAACCTCCACCTTTTAATACCTGCTTCTGCCATTTCTCATCAATGGGGCTGTGCGCACATGTGGGGAGCAGCCGCCCGTGACGGAGCGGGGCCTCACTGCACAAAGAGAAGCAGATGGGGAGAAAAGGGAGCTTTTGTACCAACACCTGTCTGGCTGCTGGGACCAGGAAAGAGGGGTTCTAGCAGCCGCGAGGGACAGAGCCCAGGTTGTGGACACAGTCACCAAGGATGCCACAGGCTATCAGGGCGATTCAAGTGATGCGCAGGAAAAATGATTCTCACTAGTTTTCTGCTCACCGCGTGGTACGGTGAAGTTGTTTCAAAGCTGTTGGCAGACGCCTTTGGAGTTAGACTGATGGGTTCAGTTTCCAGGTCTGCTGCTGGTTGGCTTTATGATTTGCGGCAAGCTATTTGACTTCTTTGAGCTGCAATTTCCTCACCCCGAAAAGTGGGGGTGATAAGAATGCCTGCTTTATAGGCAGGTTGTAAAGAAGATTATGTGAAAATAGTGGAAGGAAAGTGCCTATCACTGCCCTGGAATATTGCAGATGCTTCATGAAGTATAGCCATTAGTATGTAGATAATGATTTTCAAAATAAAAGCAGGGAAATGCTGTAAAGTGAATAAAATTAGCTTATTCAGTTAGGCTCAATCTTCAACCTTACACCTAAAACATCTCTTAACCTCCCTGGCCCTACTTAATAAGGATCATTTTGTTTGACCCATTCACAGATTTGGTGAATCTTAATCTTAGGTCGACCTGGACTTTCTTTTCTCTGCAACGTCAAGAGGTCTAACTCCAGAAGATGTGAGGGACCACAGGATTTTAACCTGGGGCTCAGGATTGGTCTGAATTTGTTTATGAGACAAATTCAGGGATTTTTTTTTTTTGACAGGAAATTGTTTGAGCTCCTCCTCAAAAGGATGCATTATAAACGTTTACTACTATTGTTGATGCTTCTAAAATGTTAATGTTCTGTATAAAGAGTGCAAAAGGAACTTCTAGTCCTACGTATTTTGCTAACAGTTTTGTAATAAGTATAGCAGTGAATTGTGTTTATAGCCTGAACTAATGATAAAAAAGAAAAACAACCGTTTAGTGAGTGCCTGCTATGTGCCAGGCATGTCACAATCCTCCTTTGAGGACTGTCGCAGTCCCATGTTACGTAGGAGAGATCTGAGGCTCTGAGAGCTTCAGTCCTTGCTGAAATCCCTGTGGGCAATTGGTGGCGTTGGGGTTTGGATGCAGATCTGTCTGATTCCAAAGCTCTTGCTCTGTCCAGCCCACTTCATTGCCACCCGGTTCAGCTGCATTTGCTTGACTTTTATGAGGACCCAATAGAAACAGCCTCACAGTTTTCTTAGGCTGTTGAGATTCTGTAAACCATCCTTGCTCTCATCTTTGGGATGGCTCTACTGCTTCCCCTCAGTCCAGACAATAGAAACTCTCTGTGCATATGTCAGTTATTTCAGGATGCTGAGTGTGAAACTTTTAATCAAGTATTTCAGGGGAAGGCCACATCTGGAAACAGTTGTCCAGATGTTATAAACTACTTTAGCCAGCAGTTGCCAGACTGCTGTCCAGGTGATGAGTATAGGACCCCCCTCCATATGTGGAAGATGTTCTGGAGGGACTGAGAGCTGGGAAGTTTTTAACTACTAGGCTGTGTTCTTCCCTGGAAGGGATGACAGTGACTTGTGTCCCCAAGACCAAGGGTGACCTGATGACTCAGAAAAATCTCTGAGCTAAAGAATAAATGGCCCCCTTTTTCTCACGATCCCTAACACCTTACCCTGAAAGAGGGGTGGGAAGTAATCTACACAGTTACAATGCTGTGGGCACCTGCACCCTACACCTCAAATTCAGGACTTTGTTTATGGGTTGCTTTCTTTCCCCTCGATCTTCTGCAGAGAAAGCTCTGAGTCCCAGAGCTTCCCCAGAGAGAAACACTGTGGAGTTAGAGAGTTACTGCTGCTGAGAGAGAGGGCATGGGGCAGTGCTTCTGCCATGAGGTCCAGAATTTTTAAGAACTGGAATCACCATCTGCAAGTGGGAGGGCTCCCTGTGACTCACACAGCTGTGTTGTAGGACAAAAATGACACAGGCAACTGAGTTCTAATCAAACTTTATGATTTGTTCTATATCACACAGCCTTTTGGTTTTGACCTCTGTGTTCATTGCTGCTTGTCAGTTGAAGCCAGCCTACTCATTAAAGAAGCAATAGGGCATCAAGCAAAAAAGGATTAAAAAACATAGATTTGGAAGTTAAGCTATCTGCATTCAAATCTATTGTTTTCTACCTGTGTGACCTAGGATGAGTTAACCTCAGTCTCTCTAAGCTTCAGTTTTCTTCCATGAAAATTGGTAACATGACTAATACCAAGCTTCATAGGGTGGCTGTGAAGATTATTATTGGTAGTAAATGTACAACAATAGAGGACTGATTAAACAAATGAGCCATGTGACAGAATGCCATATAGTCATAAAAAACCATGCTGTAGGAGATGATGCATGTAGAGCAGTTAGCACTTGTAATACCCCCTGAACATCGTTATTGTGGAGGTGGCGGCTGGTGACCATTTGTTCCAAGAAAACTTGATGTCTTCCTGTCAGCTGGAAGGAGAATGGCAGGTGTTGGGGTCACTTGCATTTAAACTCGATTGGCTAGTGATTTGGGCCAGAGAAGGAAAGGCTGATGAGGAGGGACTGAGACCCAGTGATGCTGTTGACATTCACACTAGCAGACTCAGTTTGTAATCTGGTCCAGCCAGCTTGATTCAAAATCAGTCTCTCCACAGGAATTTCACACATGCAAATGAGAATTTCGATGGTCCTTGGAAAATAACCTCTAGTTTAGTCTACACAGCCCTGCCAGTTGAGAGCCAAAGTCCCCAGGGGGGCCAAGTACACTGCACAGTTGCTCTCATCTGATCCCAGCCTCGGGAACCACAGGGCCTACCTTCCAGTCCTGGAGGACACTCTCAGCATTGCTACTGAGTGAGCAAGCCCTGTGCTTATTTCTGAGCAGAGGGAGCCAGGCAGCACTTAGGCTAGGAAACAAAAGTGAACCCTCACTAGCCCCCAGTGTTTAGTAATATGTTCAAGCAAAAATGTCAGTTTAACCTTTAAGGATGAGAATCTTTGGTCTATAAAGCCAGCAGGACCCTTTCAAGGTCTACCCATTTACAAACTTTTCATGATACAGTCAACATTTTGGATCAGGATTGTATGCCTGTAATTATTCACCTACTCCTTGAGAACTTTTATAGATTTTTTTTTAACTTTTTTTTCAGAAGAGTAAAATAGTTGAGCTCTTGGAAATATTTAAGTATAATTTTGCTTTGTTTTATCCAATACATCTGGATTTATTTAGCCCCAGACAAAGATCCATTAGCATCAAACAAAACTGTTGCCTTCAAACCATATTTTTGACTAAAAATTTCCACCTTAAAACAAATGATGTTTATATAGTTTGATACAGAGGAGACTCATGCATGCTCTTACTTCTTGGATAACCCCTTGAGATTTACTTTTTTCCTTCTTTCCCTGAAATGTGGACCAATCCCATGGGTCTGTCCTTGGTCTTCTCCCCTCATCTTGTTGTGCTCCTGACTGCAGGCATCTTAGTTACCTCTGTTGGTTTACCTGTCACCTCTATTCAGGTACCATCCAAATAGTGACATTAGAAGAAAAAACAGAATGAGCACTGCTCCACATGTATCAAGCCTCCGGGATGTTCAAATAGAAAAGTCCAGCAGATGCATGCAGAGACACTCTTAAGCAAAAGCTTTATTCAACTTTCTCTCGTCTATAATCATGCCTTGAAAAAGCTCCTGTTTGAATAAATCATGAACCATATCGGTTTGCCAGAGAGACTGATGAAGCAGGTCTATTTTTCTAACTTCTTTTTTTCCCTAGCCTGTGGGGTCTCCCATTTCATGCTTCTGTTTATCCAAGTTTTATTTACAATATCCTAATAAATCTCTGTGCTCTAGGATCATGTGGACATGAAGACAGTTTCAGGGGTTACCCATGAGTGTTGTAATGTTATGAACCATATGGCAATGCTTTACTGTCAAGGACACGGGGATCTCACTGTGTGAGACTGAAGTCAGGCTTCTTGCTCTGGACTTAAGGAAAGCGATTCAGACAGAGGACCAGATGGAGTCTTACACAGACCCTGTCCAAACCACCACTGGGCTAGGAATAGTGAGAAATGCCCACTTTACCCCTTCGATGATGACACGTAGAAAGCAAATTACTTCCATAATAAAAGTGTAAGTAAAAATTCTTATTGTGCAAATGTCCCCAAGTCTCACCTGCCTGCAGGTATAAATGAAGTCAGATCAGTGTCACTTCCTTAGCCTCCTTCTAAGGAGACTCCCCTCCATCATTTAGGGGAGTCTCCAGGACTGTCCTACATGGGTTAATATTGATGTTATTCTATCTGGACATACATTTGGTATATATTGTTTTGTCATCTCCTTTTTCACTTAGTGTACTGTGAACTTTCTCCTATGGGTAGATATTTTTTCTGTAGCATGATTTTTTATGACTATATGGTATTCCATCACATGGCTAATTTGTTTAATCAGTCCTCTATTATTGTACATTTACTACCAATAATAAGTAATTCTTTGGTGATTGTCTTTGCACATGCCTCTAATTGTCCTGAAATAATTTCTGGGCATAGAATTGCTTGGCCAAGGCTGTGCTCATCATAAAGTGTTAATTCTATTATTAATAAATCATGATAATGATATTAAGTACTACTAAACATTGGGCCAATGGGAGGCAATTCCTCTGGAGAGAACTCTTGAAAACCAAAAATACAACACTTACAGTCTCTTAAAAAATGCATTTTAAGAAACAAGAACCATTCCAAATTGATCAATACAAAGGAACAGTTTTGAATTTTTGAGACCCCCCTTTGTAATCTGACATTTTTGTTTCCTAAAATTTAATTTAGATACAGTATTTTTAGGTAGGAGTGGTATACATCCATTTAAAATGAATAATGTATAAATTGTTGATTTGCGATATTTATCATCAATAAATCGGGCAAATCTGGACAAATATTTTCAAAAAAAGCTCAGCATCCGGAAGTTTGTTACTTCTTTGCTAGAGAGATTTAAAGTTCCAGTGGTCCATAAGGAATTAAGTGGAATGTATGATTTGTATCCTTAACTAGATCTTAAGAGAAAAGAGTTGTCACCAATATGATTTGACCAAATGTCTTATAAAAGACACCACCAAGAACGGCGCTTGGAAGCACGGGCAGCCAGACACCCCTGGCAGCTCCATCCTTCTGTGCTTTAATAACTCACTGGCAACAGGATGAAGTAGTTTATGTTCCAGACTTTGCCTCCTGGTATCTAGATTTTTATAGGTGTTTTGACTGAGGTGTAGAGGAGGCATTTTTTTGGCCGCTGATTTCTATTCCAGATTGTGGGATGTGAATAATTTGGTAAATTAACATCAATGGGTTAGACTGTTCTTTGTTACCAAATGCCCCTGGGCTGCCTGTTCCACTGGATGGTCACATTAATTTGCAACCACATGAGGATGGCTGCTGGGCACACACGCCCAAGTTAAATTTCCTTTTGCAGGCTTTCCCCCTATTTTGGATATTCAGGTAGCCACTGAAGTCTGAGGCAGCCCTCTCTTGTGCATTCATAATTCTGGCTAAACCTAGGGCTTCCAAAACTAATATCAGGGAGGAAAGATCCAAATCTTAGTGCTTTTGTGGCTTTTTTTTTTCCCCTCGGGGCCAGCTTTCAGCCGTGATTCCAATGATCAGTCTGTCCTCCTAGCTATATACGAAATGCATAAACTGTGTGTGCTACGAATGATGTTTTTCTAGCCTGTCCGTATAGCCTATTAAACCGGAGTTGGCAGTTTTCCATCTCTTAGGAGAAGCGTTTGGCATAAATAATATTGTCATTTGGGAAGGCTAGACGTGGTTTGAAGAAGTGACCTTGTATAAATATTGTCTGAGGTATGACTGAGGCTAAATTATATGACAGGGAGCTAGTATACTCTGGGCTCTGGGCCCTCCTGGTGATGAAGTTGCTTCTTGTAGGAATGGAATCATTTGAATTGAAAATGTAATCAAATACATCAGAGGCTATTAAAAAAACACACACACACACAGGAAACAGCCTATTTGTGAACCCCCAGGGTCCAGAGGATGGCAAAAGGGTGCTGAATTTCTTTGTTATTCAAATGGCTTTGCTTTTTTAAGGGACAAGATGTCCTAGAAAGTGCCTTTGTCCTTGCTGTGGGACTTCCCTCAGTGTGGAGACTCCCGAGCATGCCAGACGTTTGCTGACTCGCCACCCGCGCTTGAGGGGAGCGACTGGCACTGAACACAGGGTTGCTGGCTGCTTGCGGGTGACCTGGCATATCAGCACAAGACAGTTACTTTCCATTCCCCTCTCTACATCCCACTTGAGGATTTCGTTCTTCTTTCCTGGCCTGTGTTGCTCTAATTGCCTCCTAATTATACAGAACTTCTCTTCACTTTCTCTTCCTTCTGTTAGTTGATTGGCCAGAGATGTCTTTCAAAAGCATGATTTTGTTTTCATCAGTCCATCAATGTATCCATTCACTCAACAAATATTTATTGGGTGCCAACCGTGTGTCAAGCACTTTGTTCCCTGCTATAATAAGATTTCTGGTCTAGTGAGGGAGAGAGATAGTTGACAAAGAATTCCAGTACTGGATATACGTCAGTATAAATTAGTGTGAGCATTCTGTAGGAAAGAAGGAGGGTTCTTTGATGGTACGTAGAAAACAAAGGAACCTCATCAGGACTGAGGAGTCAGGGCAGCTCCTCTGAGGAAGTGATTAGGTTGTAGTGTGAGCTTGCATAGTTGTCAGTCTCCACTCGGCAAAGGAGAGGCCTGGGGAGTGGGGGCAGAATGGAGTGTGGAGTGTTTTCCAAACAGAGTAGTGTGCAGGGCAGGGGAAGCACGGGGCCAGGGGAGGAATGGAGAGAAGGTCGCTGTGGCTGGAAGATGGAGAGTGAGGGCCACACAGGGAGGGATGTGTAAGCTCTGTAGAGAATTGTGGTCTCTATCTAGAGCAGTGAGGGGCCATTAACGAGCCTTTGAGCCGGCTGTGACTTGATCAGACTTGTGTTTGGGAAAGACGACGTGGGCTGCAGTGGGGAGAATTAATTGGTGATGGACAAAGAGCTCTGGAGCAAGAGGCCATAGTGAAGACAGGTTTTAGCAGTGGAGATGAGAAACAGACAGGCTTGAGCTTTGCTTATGTGGGGGAAGAAACCCACAGGGTTTGACAATGCACTGGACATGAGGCAAAGGGAATCATCAAGGGTGACCCCGAGACTCCAATTTGTGCAACTGGATTGGCTGAGGTGCGATTTACTGAGTGAGGGATCACTGAAAAAGAGGCCTAAAATCATGAGCAAAGGAGGCCTTGAACTGGGGAGAACACTTGATGATGTTCAAGGAATAGCAAGGGGGAGAGCGGCAGATAAAGCCACAGAGGTGTGACTGGGGAAGGCAGCAGATATAGGCCACCAGAAAAGGATGCCAGCTTTCACTTGAGTGGTAGGGGAAGCTATCGGAGGGTTTTGAGCAGAGGAATTACATGATCTGACTTTCATTTGTGAAAGATTACCGTGGCTTCTGTATGGAGAAAAGACTAGGAAGGCAAGACCAACATCAGGAAGGCCAGTTGGGTGACAGTTACAGTAATCCCAGTGGAAGATGGTGGTGGTGACTGACTTCAGGGCAGTAGCCGAGAAGGTGGTGAGATGTGGTTAGGACCTGGACAGATGTTTAATACAGAACCAGCAGCATTTCCCAACAGATTGGATATAGTGGGAAGGAAAGAGAGGAGTGAAGGATGATACCAGGATTTTTGGCTTGAGCTTTTTGCCATTCACTGAGATGTATTAGACTACTGGAGATTAAGGAGTTTGGTTTTGAAAATTAGGTTTGAGATCCTTGTTGTATATTTAACTTAAAAGAGTAAGTAAGCTGTTGGACATATGAGTTAAAGTTTAAAGGGTGATCCAAAATAAAATACTTTTCATTATGTTTAGGGTAGAAATAGATAACACTCAAACCATGAGAAAGGATGAGCTTACCAAAGGAATTAGGGTCGAGAAGAGGAACGATAAAGTTCAGAAGCTAAGCACAGAGAAGACAGTTCTAGTCAGCAATCAGGGTTGACAGCAGCAGTAGCAAGGCATACTGACATCACACACCCCATGATGCGAAGCCCTGAGAAGAGTGTGACATCACTTCTGTGGTTTTTGCCAAAAACCCATACTCTCAATCGAAGCACGAGAAAACATCTGACAAATCCACGCTGAGAGACGTTCAACAAGATAAGTGACCAGCCCTCTTCAAAAACGAAAGAATGAATGACTGAGAAACTGTCACGGATTAAATAACTAACTAACAAGGCACGAAAACTAAATATAATGTGGGATCCCGGATCGGATCCTGTACCAGAAAAGGGGTGTTAGTGGGAAAACTGGTGAAATTCAAATATAGACTGCAGTTTAGTCAGTCGTGTTGCACCAGTGTTGTTTTCCTGGTTTTTGATGGTTGTACTACGCTTATATAAGATGTTAACATTGAGGGGAGCTGGTTTAAAGAAACAGAGGAACTTTGTTTTATTTCTGCAACTTGTCTGTTAGTCTAAAGTTATTCCAAAAGAAATGCTTATGCGTCGAGGACGTGGCTGCCCTCGAGCCCGGCCCAGAGATACCGGGGCAGCAGGCAGGGCCATCCTTCAGGCCTTTAGGCTGTGCTAAAGACTTCGGACTTTCCTCTAAGAGCCAGTGAAGGATTAGGCAGGGAATGTGGAGGAAGATGAGAAACTAGACATGTTTGTTTTAGGCAAAAAGAGACAAGAAAACAGAATAAATACTGGGTTAGGCCCAGATTCAGGCAAACACCCAGTTACTCTCAATTATTCATCCTGTTCTCCAAACAGAATTGACCATGAGTTAGTTCATGACTCACAGGGGTGTTAGCACATTGTAACGTCTGGCTGGGAAGATTGCTCAAATCCCAGAGGATTATCCTTGAGGGGCCTCGCAGTGTCCTGTTTTCTCCTGGCACTCCTACAGTTCAGGCGTGACTGTGGAGGGGGTTTGAAGCTTGTGGGCCTGAAAGGTGAATTGTGTGTTCATCACATCTGACCCTCCCTGTCCGGAATGATTCCAGAACAGAGACTGCAGCTGGCTTGCGATGCCAACCTGCAGTGAGTAAGGAAATGACCCACTAGAAAGGAGAGGGCAGACTCCTCCTGTGCCTTCTCGGCCAAGTCTGCTGGGGGAGGGGTTGTGGCAAGGTGGGGTGGGGCGGGGCGTGTTCAGGGTTTCATCACATCAGAGGTCCCAAGCGGGTTGTAGAGCAGTGGGAGATGGTGACTGGGACCTGCTAATTATAAAATTATATATTAAATGTTAGCCTAGGGAACAATGTAAAAGGGTTCATATAGAAGACAGAGGGTTGGTTCGCTGAAGCTGGGGAGTCTGTGCCTCTGCGCAAAGAGGAGGTGAACCTTGGGAAAGGAACCTTGTGCCCTTTAACTTCCCAGCTGTCCTATGCAGAATGGGCTAAGAATCAGGAGAAGCCATGGAGTCTAGGGTATGACCACTCCCCGCCCTCCCACCACCAAACCACCCTCATCACCTGGCCTGGCAGGAAACTGCCCGTCCACCTCGATGGCTAGCCCTGCTCTCAGAAACTCTCATGCAGTCCAATATTGTGAGGCTCAAATACTACAAATGTGATTATTAACCATTGCTGTCGACTTTTGAATACTTACTGCATGCTAGGCTCTTTATATAATGGCTTCTAATCTTTTCAACAATGCTTCAAAGCAGTTATCATCATCCCCATTTTACAGGGGATTTTCCCAGTGAGGAAATAGAGGTTTAGGTCGTCTGAGGTCACACAACAGTGAGGGGCTGAATCACGATTTGAACCCAGATCTGGCTTCCCAGAATTGCATGAGTACGTGGTGCCAGGAGTGAGGAATCCTCCGGGAAGGGCTGTGACTGGCACTGACCAGCACTCCCCCAACTTCAGAGACACACACTGATGCGCCGGACTTGGGGAAATTTCACTGGGGATGTGGCATCAGCAGCCCGTGACTCATCGGGTGAATCTGAGGGCGGTGGGCCGATGGTGCTGCTGGCGCCAGTTTACAGTGACTGAGGCCTGTGAAGAGTGAAGCTGGGGGGCATCAGGAGTCCTGACCCGCACACCTGGGCCCCTGGTGTTGGAAAACCATGGGGTCATTCTGTCTGTGTTGGCCTGCAGCTCATTTCTGGCTTAAATTTTGGGTGGCTTTACCAAGCCTCCAAAATGGAAAGAACACATCGTATTAAGAGTCGGACAGTGAAAGAGGTCCCGGGTGCTAGCTGGCGCTTTGCCATGGACTTGACATGTGAAGAGGAGCAGAGAAGCTTTCTTGTTACCATCAGAGTCTGTCGTCTGCTCTGGGCATCCCACAGCAGAAAGGTGGCCAGGCCTCAACCCCACTCCCTGGAGCGAACCCCTTTGGGGCAGAATTACAGAGGAGTCCAGGCACACAAAAGACCTTGTGTAACCACCTAACACAGTGACTAAGTAGATCTGCTCTGAACTATTTTCATAAGTGCAAGCAGTGGGGCAAGAGTGTTTTGCATGTTGGAGACATTTTAAGAAGTTGGCTTTTCCCAGAAAAGGTGAGGGAAGAGAAAAGTCAATTCTTGTGGTAGGTGCTGAGAAGAGGGAGCTGAGAAGGACTCCCATGCACTCCTTATTAGGTCAGACCCCACCTTGTCCTTGTTTTATCTCCCACTGTCCCCTCTGCAGCCACCGTTCCGTCATTTTGCTCTCTTGCTGCTCTGCTTTTGCACACTTTCTCTCTCCCTCCGAGACAGCGCCTTTCTTACTCCTCTTGCTGCCCCCATCACCTGGGTACCCCCTCTTGTCCTTCCACCTCGGCTCGGCATCTTCCCAGATGTCTTCCCTGCCCTCCTGCGTTTAGGTGGGAGCCATCCCTATGCCTCCTGTGGATTCTTCTAGCAAAATACACACCACTTGATTTTGTTAGCTCCTCCAAAGCAGGAACTGAGTCATTGTTCCTGGCCCTTCATGGTTGGGCTTCAGGGATACTCAAGAACAAGAAAGTAAGGATGTCCAGCTGTAGACAATCCATGAATGTCCCACTGGCTCCTCCACTGGGTTCCTTGTCACTTCAATCCCCATCAACCATCTTTGACCCTTCTCTCCCCAACTTCTTTTGTTCAGTCACCCACTAAGTCCTATCCATTCAAATGGCAGTAAGGTTAAGCCCTTAGTATATGTTAGATATTGTGAGCAGTTCTATACACGTGTCGTCGTTATGCCTCACAACAACTTTATAAGGTGGGTGTTACCATACTATTGCTTTACAGAGGACGAATTGAGGCAAAAAGATTAAGTAACTTGCCTGAAATCACACAGCTAAAAGGGATGGAACGAGGACTGGGCCCCCAGGTAGTCTGGCTTCAAAGCCCTAAGTCCTAAATATGCCTCAGTTCTCAAAGGCAACCATGATGTCACTTCCCCTTGCAGTACATCCCCTATAGTGCGGCCAGAGCAATTGTTCTAAATGAACTCTCTTTAAAACCTTCCCTAACTCCCTATTTCCCTCCAGACAAAGTCCAAATTTCTTAGGCAACAGACAAGACCCTTCCTCCAGCTGCCCCTGCCCACCTTCCAGACTTGTTTCTTGCCACTCCTCACCTCAGTTCCTGGGCCCAGGACTTTGTGTGTGTGGAACTCTGTGGCGTCCTCCTCTCTCTGCCCGGCTAATCCCCACTTGCTCTCAGATCTCAGCTTAGATGTCCCTTCTTCCAGGAAGCACTCCTTGACCTCCTGACTCAGTGCTGCCACAGCATACAGTGCTTACCCCTTTATCCTACCTTTAGAAAGTCTGGCCCATCCCTAAGTCAAAGTTCTGACCTTGGCTGATTCTGTGAAGGCCTTTATCCCTGTCTCTTCCTACCTTATTAACACAAAATTGCCAGATTCATGAGTGACGATGGTATTAAGGGCAGATGACATGGAAGAGCTGACCACAGAGGGAAGCATACACTCTCCTCTTGACACAATATCTACTTCTACTTCCCAAGGGATACAGAAGCCCTGCCAGGACTTTTGCTTGAGAGTCTCTGGCTTTAAATCAAATACCCTGCACCTGTCCACCAGCCAGAGTGCTGTGTGAGCGGTTGGGCTACCTGTGGCTCCTTCCAGGTGTCAGCACCGCGCACTTACTGGCTTTTGGACTTGGATATAGCTTTAGTAAACTTCATTTTAGTTATCTGGAAAAAACCACCTGGATTTCGGTTTCTGGCCCTGTAACAGATTAGATACACAGAATGACACTTCCAACTGAAGCAACTAAAATGAAAGAACAAAAAAAAGTCTCTTTTTTAAAGCACACATTGTTTAAAGTGTCTTGAAAGTAAACCAAGTGAATCCCCAAAGGGAGGTAACAGCAGGAATCCAGAAGTCACTGAGGAACAAGGTGATTTTCACCCTGAGGTCTTCTGCCTGGGCCACGGAACTTGAACTTCTACTTTGTTGGATGCCCAGTGGGGAGACTGAATAAGACACCCTGGCACAAGCTCGGATCCCCAAGGCGTGAAAACACTGCCCCACAGAAAGAGAGCAAAGAGACTTGCCTGCACTGAGCTGGTTCTGAGTGGAGGGACTACATAACTCCTCCCCCCAGATCGTATGACCACAACTGAGCCCTCCTAAGGACTTATCAGCCCGAATCCATACACCTTGGGTCAAAAACAGCTTTGGAGAATTCAACCTTAAATAGTACCAGACTCGTGCCCCCAGGAGACTGGCTGAAGCAATTTGAATCCTCTTGAGAGGAACTTACCTTCAATCCAAGCCTTAAATAATTATTTTTCAGATAAAGTTACAAGGAAAATGAAAAATTCACAATAAAATAAAACCCCCAAAACACACTGGGAAAACAGGACACTATGAGTGAGAAAGAAAAGAGAGAGAGAGACAGCAGAAACAACTTCAGTTATGAAAAAATTTCCTAGATAAAAAATTATGAATAACTCTATACCAGTAAAATTGAAAACTTAGATGAAATAGCAAAACATAACAGAAAAACTGACTCAAAAAGTAGAAAATCCAGATAGTTCTGCAACAGTTTGAAAAAATGAATTAGTAATTTAAAGTCTTTCCATATACAAAACAAAACAAAAAAAAGTTGCCAGGCTCGTATGACTCAGAAAAAGCGTTTGATAAAATTTAACATCTATTCATGTTTAAAAAAATAAGTAAAAAGGAGGTTTGCCTAACCTGGAAAATGGTGTCTGTAAAAAATTTCTGTAGAAAATATAGTTATTTAAAAAAAAAAAGCAAAAAAATATATAATTTATTAAAAAAAAATTGAAAACGTTCTATTTAAGATCCAAAAATAGGAGGCCCATTAGATATCCGATGTTTTACTGGAAACCCTAGTCAATGTGGTGAGACAGAATTAGAAAAGAAGATAGACAACATCATTTGCATACCCAGTACCTGAAAATTTAAATTAAAAGAAAGGCTTTAAACTTGTCAAGATCTATAGTTTGAGGATGAATAAGTGAGTTTGCAGAAAGACTGGGTATAAGAGCAACATAGGAACAGCCAACCACATTCAGTGTATCATCCTTGCTCAGTTGAAAATAAGCATTTAAAAAATAATAATTTATGGAAACACCCGAATATATGTAAGAACAAGTCAAAGAAGAAAATGTGAAGGTGTTTTGTGGAGAAAATTATAGAGCTTTATTCAAAGAGATTGAAGAAGATCAAAATAAATGGAGCCATAGAGCAGATTTTTCAACAGAAAGCTTCAATAGCTTATGTATTGATAAATACAGAAATTCAGAGGAATTCCAGTCACTTTTCTCTCAGAGCTTTTCCTAGAACCTGACAATTTGATACTAGAATTTTTATGAAAGAATTTTTATGCCTAGAATAGCCAATATTCTCTGGAAGAAGAAATGCTGGGGAACTTGCCCTACCAGATAGATTGCAAGACCTAAGAAAGTTACAGGAATTGAATCAATGTGATATTTGTGCAGGAACAGACTGGTGGAACAGAATAGAAAGCCCCAAACAAACATGTACATATAGAAACTTGAAATAAGACAAGGTAGCCCTTATAGCATGGAAGGAAATAAATTCTGTTGGGACAACTGGTTATCTGTATCCCAGCTTGAACCATACACAAAAATCAAGTTCAAGTGGAATAAAGACTTAAATATGAAAGGTAAATGTATAAAACTTTTTAATTGAGTTATAGTCAGTTGACAATGTTGTGTTCATTTCTGGTGTACAGCACAATTTTTCAGTCATACATGAATATACATATATTTGTTTTCATATTCTTTTTCACCATGAGCTGCTACAAGATCTTGAATATATTTCCCTGTGCTATACAGTATACACTTGTTTATCTATTCTATAAATACCTGTCAGTATCTATAAATCTCGAACTCCCAGTCTGTCTTTTCCCACTCCCCTCCCCTCTTGTAACCACAAGTTTGTATTCTATGTCTATGGGTCTGTTTCTGTTTTATATTCAAGTTCATTTATCCTCTTCTTCTTTTTGTTTTTTAAGATTCCACATATGAGTGCTATCATACGGTATTTTTCTTTCTCTTTCTGGTTTACTTCACTTAGAATGACATTCTCCAGGAATATCCATGTTGCTGCAAATGGCGTTATGTTGTCATTTTTTATGGCTGAATAGTATTCTGTTGTATAACTATACCACAACTTCTTTATCCAGTCATCTGTCGATGGACATTTAGGTTGTTTCCATGTCTTGGCTATTGTGAATAGTGCTGCTATGAACATTGGGGTCTTTTTGAAGTAGGGTTCCTTCTGGATATATACCCAGGAGTGGGATTGCTGGTAAGTCTAATTTTAGTCTTTTGAGGAATCTCCATACTCTTTTCCACAATGGCTGCACCAAACTGCATTCCCACCACACCCTCTCTAGCATTTATCATTTGTGGACTTTTGAATGATGGCCATTCTGATTGGTGTGAGGTGATAACTCATTGTAGTTTTGATTTTCATTTCTCTGATAATTAGTGATATTGGGCATTTTTTTCATGTGCTTTTTGATCATTTGTATGTCTTCATTGGAGAATTGCTTGTTTAAGTCTTCTGCCCATTTTTGGATTGAGTTTGTTTTTTTGTTACTAAGTTGTATGAGCTGTTTATATATCCTGAAGATGAAGCCTCTGTCAGTTTCATCTTTTACAAAAATTTTCTCCCATTCCATAGGTTGTTGTTTTGTTTTGTTTATGGTTTCCTTTGCTGTGCAAAGCTTGTAAGTTTAATTAGGTCCCATTTGTTTATCTTTGCTTTTATTTCTATTGGTTGGGTAGACTGCCCTAGGAGAACATTGCTGAGATGTATGTGAGATAATGTTTTGCCTATGTTATCTTATAGGTTTATTGTGTCTGATGTTTAAGTCTTTAATCCATTTTGAGTTTATTTTTGTGTGTGGTGTGAGGGAGTGTTCTAGCTTCATTGATTTACATGCTGCTGTTCAGTTTTCCCAACACCATTTGCTGAAGAGACTGCCTTTATTCCATTGTATGTTCTTGCCTCCTTTGTCAAAGATTAATTGACCAAAAGTTTGTGGGTTCATTTCTGGGCTAGGTATAAATCTTTCAGAAGACAAATTAGGAGGGTATTTTTATGATGTTCTAAGGGTAAAGAAGGATTTCTTTAAGCAAAATCCAAAAACATAAGCCATAAAGAAAAATGGAAAACTTCAGCTCTTTTAAATGTCTGTCAAAAGACACCATGTAGAGCATAAAAAGAGGTCGTAAAGATGAAGAAGATATTTCCACACATAAAATCAATAATCAAAAAGTATCCAGAGTATATTAAAAATTCCTATACATCAATAAGAAAAAGACTACATGATCCAATAGATGAAATGGATGAAAATAGGCGCTTCATGAGAGAGGACATCAACTTCATTAGTGCTCATCCTTTTCAGTAATCAAGGAAATACTTATTAAAATTACAGTTTCCTACTCCCTGGATGGGCAAAAATTTTAATTCTGATAAATCCAGATGGCAAGTCTGTGGAGGAATGAGACCTCTAATCCACTGTTAGCAGAATGTAACTGGTATATGCATTTCAAAAACACTTTGGCATTACCTAGTAAAGTTAAACTGTGCGTATCCTACACTCTCCGGCATACTTCTGAGTATGTAGCCTGGAGAAGCCCTGCCTGTGTGCACTAAAAGCCGTGTAGAAGAATGTCCTAGCAGCACTGCTCATGGTAGCTTTGACTGTATAACACTCCAAATGCCCATAAAGAGTGGAATAGATAGATTGTTGTTTATTTATACAATGAAAAATTACACAGCAGAGAAAAATGATTGAATATTCTGACTTGTATCAACATGGATGAATCTCAGAAAATAATGATAATAACATAAAGAAATTGAAAACACAAAGAAAAACATAACAAAATAAGCTACTAAGACTACAACAGCATGATTCTATTTCCATGAAGAACAAAAATTGGTGAGACTAAGTATTATACTTTGAGACATATGCATAGTTGGTAAGTTATAAAGAAAAGCCAGGCTGTAATTAATACAAAATTCAGACGCTTTTCTCTGCAGGGAGAGAAAGCAATTTAACTGCAGAGAGGTCTACAGAAACCTCTGAGATCCTGGTAATGTTCTGTTTCTTATCCTGGGCATTAGCTACACATTTCATGATTATTTTTCAAATTCTACAGATAAAATTTATTTATTTTTATAGACAATACATTCTGGAATTAAATGAAAACTCTGCTCCATGGTATTATGGCAAAGATAGAATGACACAAGACATATAAAGTGCTGGGCATCTAAGAAGTGCTCAATATATGTGTGTAAATTTAAAAAATAAAATAAAATCATTCTTCCCTGAGGCCTGACAAGGGTGGGACCAGAGGCACAGCGGAGTGGGCTGTGGACAGCAGGACAGATTCTCATGGGCCCCAAGTAAGGATGCAGAGTCTCGGACATTGGCTGGAGCTGGTCCAGCCTGTGAGGAATCTGCCAAGCGAAGCAGGCAGACACATTCCAGAGGATGGCATGTTTACAACCTCTTGGCCCGACACCACTGCCATAAAAGCAGTCAGCCCAAATCCCTTTCTTCTTATCTGCAGATGAGCCCCAGGACATTATACCCTTCCTGGGAGAAAATACTGACTGTTTTCTAAGAGAAGACGACCCGCACTCGCCACGGCTCCTCACCCCCCACCAGCCAGCTGAGATTTTCAGGGAATGATGTGACCAGCAGACAGTGCTTACCCGCCTCACCCCTGCCTGTGGGTGGAGGGTCTCGGACATACTGGCTGCAGGCCAGGTCTCACTCGGGGCTCAAGGTCTTTTAACAAACCTTCACTGAGTATGTTGGATGACCTCAAGACGCTTGCTGGATGCCTGGTTTCAAGGGTTGAATTATGTCCCCTCGAATATGTTGCAGTCCTAACCCCAGTCCCTGTGAATGTGACCTTATTTGAAAATAGGGTCTTTGCATGTGATCAAGTTAAGATGAGGTCATTAGGGAGGGCCCAAGTCCAAAGTGACTGGCTCCTTATAAAAAGGAAATTTGGACACAGAGACCAGGCACACAGGGAGAAGGCCATGTGAAGATTAGTGTTCTGCTGGCACAAGCCAAGAAACTACCAGAAGCTAGGAGAGAGGCCTGGAACAGATCCTCCCTTAGTGTCTTCAGAGGGAGCAAGGCCCTGCCCACACCTTGATCTCAGACTTCTAGCCTCCAGAACTGTGAGACAATAAATTTCTCTTGCTTAAGCTGCCCAATTTATGGTACAATATTTTGGCAACCCTAGGAAACTAAATACAAGTAGGCAAACATAGAAATGAAAAAGATAGGACTCCCTGCCCTCAAGGAGCCACCCTCTAAGGGCAAGGAAAGAAACAGTGGTATTTCAAGCAGAATGAAACAGGTAGAATAATAATAATAATAAAAAAAGCAAGGAACCTGTTCTGGCTGTGCAAGCTCTAGAGAGTAATTCCAAGTGCAGAATACAATGCAGAACTTCACACTTCCATTTATTTATTCTTTCTTCCACAGAGGCACATATTTACTCACAGGTGACTGGCAAGTATATTGATTAAAATTATAGGCTTTGGAATCAAGTAAATCCAAGTTCAAATTTCAGCTCAGTTCATTTTTACTGGTGTGATTCTAGGAAAGTTTATAGATCTTCATAAAGGCTCATTTCCCCCATGTATATAAAGTGAGGATAATTTTACCTACCTCATGGAGTCATTGCCTGTATTAAATAACATAACATACGGGAATATATATTTGATGTGTGTATCATACATGTAAATACCTCAGTTCTGTGCTGACACACAGGAAGTGTTCCATAAACAGAAGTGACCACTTGCAGCAGTGGCAGCCGCTTTACTATCCATCCAGTGCAAGTTTATTGTGTCTGCTAGGAGTCAGACAAGTTGGATGTAGAAATAAGGCAGTGGTTCCTGCCTTCAGGGAGCTCACGGTCAGGCTCCTTCCTGTCGAGGAGACAGATGTGGAAGGGAAACAATTACAAAACAATAGAATGAGTAGTGCTAGAGGTGGGTGTCATGGGAGAGCCACATAGGGAGTGTCTCCTTCTGAAGGAGGGATCAGGGTAGAGGCAGAGAAGAGGTGATGCTTGAGATGAGTTTTGAAGGATGTGTGAGAGTTTATTGGGAAGAAGGCCATTCCAAGGAGCAGGAAGGAGTATGTACAAAGAAGTGGCAGCAGGAAAAGACAGGCAATGTTTGCAGAAGGACAAAGAGTTTGGTGCAGCTGAAGCACAGGATCTGGAGTGAGGAGGGGATCTGGGCAAGATGGACAAGGGCCATGGGCAAAAAGCTCTTTGTGCCAGTCTGAGGAGTGTGGGCTTCATCCACAGGCAATGAGAGCTTTTGAGGGACTTTTTGTTTCTCAGTAATAGGTGGTAGGTAAGGGTGAGATTTGCTTTTAGACGTATTGTTCTAGCATGAGTATAGAGGTGAGGAAAGAGGCAGGGGAAACCAGTTAGGAGGTGATCACATTAGTTAAGACCACAAACTATGAAGCCCAGGGCTGAGTCAGTGGTGGTGGGTGGGCTTGGGAAATAGGAGATAGTGTGAGCTGACATCTGTGATGCCTTGTGGCTGCCCAGCATTTCTTAAGCACTCTTCCTATGCTTGGGGAATTTCCTAAGAAGCCAGAAACTCGCTTTCCCAGCCTTCCTGTCTGATGGGGAACAGGCATGTGATCTGGGCTCTGCCCATCAGGACTTGGTTTTAGAAAAGAGGCGTGCAAAGAAGGAGATGGCACATGGAACCCATTCTGGAAAGGAGAGTGGTGGGACATTGACTTGTGAGAGACAGTGCTCCTGGCAGTCATTATCCGCCCTGGGCTTTGTTGTGATCCATGGGGTCTGTGCTGGCCGTGGCCGCGGCAGGATTTCCACTGGACAGGCTCACAGGGTGACTTGGGCATTGTTCCTGTCTGCACATACTCTGAGTTGGGCCCTTGGGCCCTGCTGAAGATTCTGTGTGCTACTTAATAATTTAATAAATGCTTTTAAATTTTTTAAAACTAGCTAGAGTGGCTTCTGTTGTTTGTAACCAAGAATACAATCTGATACAAGTAGAAATGAAAGAATTTAGTGATAGATTGGGGGTGAGAGGGAGGGTGAAGTCTAGAATGATGCCCAGGTTTCTGCCCTGGGGGCTCAGGTGAATGGTGGGGATGGGCAGCTCAGGGAAGGCTGTAGCAAGGAATAGTGAGCTCAGTTTCCAACATGCTGAGTTTGAGTTTCCTTTGGGATGTGTAGTCATAGACAGGGAGACATATGAATCTGAATAGCAGCAAGGAAGTCTAAAAACAGATCTTGGACTAGGTAGAATTTATTCATTCATTAAATTAATGTCAGTTGAACGCTTACACGGTGCCAGGCACTGGGGAAACAACTGTGAATAAGATAAGATCCCTGTTGTCATAAAGTTTATAATCTAATAGGATAAATGAGAAGTAAGTAAATAATTAGATATAAAATATGATTTTGGGCATAAGTGCTCTGAAAGAAAAATAGAGCAGAATAAAGACATAAAAATAGCAGTTGGAGGTGGGGTTGGAACAAGTTTGGGGACAAGGAAAAGCAATCTGAGCAAAGGGAACAGCAAATGCAAGAGGAAGATATGCAAACACGTGAGAGTCTGCATTGTTGACCGTGATGGGGAATTTGTATTTTATTCTAAGTTTGGTGAGAAGCCATTAGAGGTTTCTGAACAGGGAGAGAGAAATGATGCGACTTATGGTTTTAAAGATCACTGTTACCATGTGGAGTAGAGTCTTTGGGGGAGCAAGAGTAAGAGAAGGTAGACCAGATATAAGGCTAGTGCAGTAATCTAGGTGGGAGATGATGGTAACTTAGAGAGGTGATGGGGATGACAGGGTGGTGAGAAACAGTTGGATGCTGGATATCGTTAGAAAGTACAACCAATAGGACTTGCCAATGGAATTGGTGTGGATGTTAGCGAGAGAGAAATCTAGAATGACTTGCATGGTTTTGGCCTAAGGAATGAGGTGAGCAGTGGTATGACTGAATGAGGTGTGAGAGCAGGTCTGGGGAATGGTGGTGGAAATCAAGTATTTTGTTTTGGACTTAAATTGGAAATGTCTATTAGATACTAAAATGGAAAGTTTGGGGCAAGATTTATCAACTTGGAACTCATCTCAGAGACAGTGTTTAGCCATCTCCCCACCCCATCCCTTCGCAAACCCCCTGCAGCCCTGGGGAAGCCCCCTGCCATGGGCGACTTACGGAGGGAACCTTCACCTTTCCTCTGGCGCAAGTCTCTCCCGGGGGGTCTGTGCTGAGCCTACCACAAGAGGACTGCAGAAAACCAAGGCAAGACATTTTAAAGAAAAATATATTGCACTGCCTTATGAATTTAAAAATTAACACATGTGTGCTACATGTTGTAGGGTTTAAACCTCTGCAAGGGAGCAGCTGTTCTGTTTTGTGTCTTGGGAAGCAGTTTGGAGAAGTGGTTAAGATCACTGGCCTTGGAACCTCACTTCTTGGATCCAGCTTAGAAATGCATCATCTTGGTCTAGTTGGTAAATCTTTCATTCTCCTCATCTGTAACGTAGGGGCTGTACTAGAACTACCATTTGGGGACTGTTGCGGAGTTTAAATGACTGAATGTGTAAAGCCCTTGGAATGGCACCCGACCTGAATGCACTCAGTAGCCACTGGCTATTAGTATTATGTATTCTGTAGGAACGCAGGCAAACTGAACTCCTCATAGGAAATGCTCAGGCAGAGGCTAAAATACTCCTGCTAAAATGTAGAATACCGTATTGGGAAGGGAGGGGGCAGGTGTGTCTAGATCTAATACCACCTCAGATTATTTTTTGTTCTGTGAAATGACTCCTGTGTTGCCTGGGAGCACAAGTGCTAACCTGAGGACAAAGAATGAGGTTGGGAGCAGGGAACTTCTCAGGCCCCTTTCAATGCCTCTTCCGTTCTTGGGATGCTCACTCTTATCCCGGGTGCCAGATGATTAGCTGTATTTCGTGCGTATTTGGGTTCCTTGCCTTTCCATGCCTCCCATGTGATGAAGTCCCTTTGCCACATGACCCCCCTCCTCATCAGCTTGAAAAATTACCCATCTCCATTCTTGATTCTTCAGGTGAGAGTCTTTGCCAGCCAGCTGACCATAGGATGACTCTTTCATCCTTCCTTCTAGGCAGTATTTGCATGTTAGCAAGAGGCCACTAGGACGAGGTTGCAGAGGTGAGTGGCGATGAGCACGTCAAGCGAGGGAGGGGATTGCAGAGCCCACCCTGGACAGTGTAGTGGGATTTGACAGGTCCCTGTGGCCCACCCTGCTGGAGCCCTTGGGAGAGTTCTAGAAGAGATTAAAATTATCTAAACTAAGCTCTGGAAAATAGGAAATGAAGTTTTTACACCCACTCAGTGTCACCATGCTTGTATGTAGTGCTGGACTCTGATTTCTCTGGAGAGAATGGATAAGATCTTTAAGGCTAGAAACAAGGACAGTAAAACTCCTTTGCAGCTATGTTTGAATGTTGTGCTGCTATTCTGAGGTAGTGACCATATCCCTGCACTTGCCTCAGAAAAATCCAGCCATTGTATGTGGTTTGCATAAAAAAACAAAACACATAATATTACCTAACCATTATGGTGTCATCTCCAGGTGATTCCTTCCAGATGTAACTGGACAAGACATCACTCTCTCCTCTGGCTCTCCCTCACTGAGACTGTGAGGAGGGTGGTCCTTGTCCAAGTATTTAATGGAGGATCTCACAAGGGGAAATGTCAACACTTTCCCTGGGTCTTTGTATAATTAAATGGGCAGCCAATGAAAAGCTCACATCCTGTGTCTAAAGGGGCACGACAAACAAATGTGATGCATGATTACTGACTGGATCCTGAATCAGAAAAAAATAAACAAAAAAACACCAACCCCAAAACCCTGATATTTTGCAACAGTTGAAGAATGTTGAATATGGATTGCATATTAATTAGATCCTTGCTGTTTAGAGTGTGGGCCACTGACCAGCAGCAGCAACAGCACCTGGAGGCTTGTTAGAAATGCAGTTTTAACATCAACCGGGTGGTTTACGTGCACATTAAAGGTCAAGGAGCACTGTGTTAGGCAATATTATTGTATCAGTGTTAGATTTCTTGCTTATGATAATGGCATGTCAGGAGAGTGTCTGTGCGTGCTGGGGTAGGTGGGCCTTCCCAGTGGAAGAATTCAGAGGCATGTCTACAACCTAGGCCAAAGGTGAAGCCTCCAAGGGAACTGGACCCTAGACTCTTGCGAGTCACTGTGGATTGTTGCTGAACCATTAGTTCTTCTTTTGGCAAGATAGGCCAGGCATGGAGATGGGTACCACACAGAGAAGAGGAAGAATGATGGAGGTAGACCAACCCTCCCCCCCAGGAGGAAACTCCAGAGTCCCAGTGGTGTCTGGGGATTCATTTCCACTATGTGACAGCCAGTCAACAAAGTTCGGGTGTGTCCCCTTAGCTCAGTGGGGATTTTTTTCCCTTTGTTGGATGACACAGATTAAAATTCCTTCCTTCGTATGTTGTAATTCCCTTTGGTTTTTCCCCAACACTTTTCTGAGGTCTGACAACACCCCTGCAGCTTTGTGCCTTCGTGACAGGAGAGACGAGACTGGCCTTTGCAGAGGGAGCAGCACCCCTCCAGGGGCAGAGGCCCCAGGGCTCCAGACTGTATTTCCCAGAAGGGGAGTTGAGCTGCTGCCAGCTCCTGGGCCTCAGTTGAGTGTCTGTCTCCTCGGCAGGTCAGAGTCTTGAATTCAGGCTTACTAACTTTGAGACCTTTTCCCTACTCGCCAAACACATAAGGGGAGTCATGAGGACGAACCTCCCCCAAGCCCCACATTTCCGCAGCTGTAGAAGATTTGATTCATGCTGGGTGTTTGTTTCAAATAAAGACTAGCACAAACCAAAAAACTGAGAAGTTACCTCCTCCCACTCGTTTGCAAATTCCATTCAGGTTTGGGAGTTATTTGAATAATTTTCTTTTTGAAACTTAAAAAAAGGTAGAAGAATCCAGCCTCCTGCTAGCAGGAGACAAAGATAAACATCGCTACATAAAGGTACCAGATTATGTTACCCTTCTGGAATCCTGGTAGCCAATTCCAGTTGTTTTTGAAGCACAATGCTACCCATGAGGCCTAAACTAAAAGAACCAGACATTCCAGATTGACTCAAATAATTCCATTTTTTAAATGTAATGTTCTGGCACCTCTGTGATTTCCATATTTGTTCCAGTTTTCATCACACCCTGTGATACTGAATGGCAAGATCAAGAACAAAATGCTTTTTTGAATGACTCAGCAGCCTTCCTACCTTGTGGCTGTCAGGTGTGGGACATAGTGTGTCAGGAATTAGAGGAAAACAAAATTCAAGAATTTAATTCCCTTTAAGCAAATATAAGGAAGGGAAAAATTGTCTTGTGGTTTTGTGGGCATGGGAAATCTTATTTAAAAAAAAATGGAAAAAAGAAATCCTCAGTAGAACCTATGGATCTTTGATGAATTTTTCTTCTGCATGATTTGAGATTTATCAGGAACCAAACTAAAACTGAGTTTCTCACTATGTCTCATCAGGAAGCGGGGAAAGGACATGAGTAACTATTGAGCAATATGACTCTCAGATACATAGTGACTTACTTGGCTTTGCAGGCAAGTTACAATGCCTCTAGAACCCCAAGATAGGAAGGTTAAATGCTTTTTATTTTCTCTGGAACTGTTTGGAAACATTCCCAGTTCAGAGCCGGGATCTCCATCCTATGGTAGTGCAAAATAGCTGTGCTGTCTCTGACTACACAGAACAAGTTTACAGCCGAACTGGAAAACAGTTCTCCTATGCTATGTCTAGTCCGTGCAGGCCAGGCTTTATCAGTTTTTGGTACTCCATGTGATAATTCCCGCTTGCCAAACACACTTGTCTGAATTATTCCATAAAACAACTTGATAAATGGACTTATCAAGACCATTAGGTCTTGAAAAACTTATATTAATCCCAGATGACTCTCTTTTCAGTTAAATAATAAATTTAAATAAAATGTGAATGTAAATATATTTTAAACTCACAGTTCTACTTCAAAACACTGAAGCACATTCTGGCGCTAAGCACTGTATCTGTTTCTGACATTTATGACTTTTGTGCTTGTTGGAAACAAACAAGATCTCAGGTGCCTGTATTTATTTTTTTTTTACATTTATGACTCTTTTGTATTTTCTGGAAATGAACAAAGTTCTCAATTTTTTATCTGTAAAATAATAACAGCTGTTTCATAAGGATCTTAGGATGATTAAATAAGATAGTGGACATAAAGTGATCGTCATAGTACAAAGTACATAATGAGTGCTTAATTAATGTTGTAACTTAATCCTTTGGTTCATGGTAGATGGACAAAGACTTGGGAAGTGATTTAACCTATAGGTTTCTCTCACCATCTGAAAGTAGAGTGTTCCTACAAAACATTACACAAACTGAAATGGTGAAAAGCAAAGAAGCAATTACCTTAGGATGAGTCTCTTGCTAAGGATGCACAAAATAAGTCAGGATAGAGCACAGATGCTCACAGACACAGTTCAAAGCTATGGCATCTTTTTTCTTTTTTGATTGCATTATATAGTTGATTTACAATATTGTGTTAACACCTGTGCTACACACAGGTGCTGTACACCTGTGTTAGTTTCAGGTGTACAGCAACGTGATTCAGTTATCTATGTGGCAGATTATTTTCTATTAGAGGTTATTACAAGATATTGAATATAGTTTCCCGTGCTCTACAGTAAATCCTTGTTGCTTATCTATCTCATGTATAGTGGTGTGTATCTGTTAATCTCACACTCCTAATTTATCCCTACCCCAACTCCCTTTCCCCTTTGGTAACTATAAGTTTGTTTTCTATGTCTGTGAGTCTGTTTCTGTTCTGTATGTAGACAAGTAGTATATTGCTATCACTTATATGTGTAGTCTAAAAAATAATACAAAAGCTATGGCATCTTGTTGCTGAGATGCTGAGTGTCGTTCCTGGGGAAGGAGCTCGGTGGTGCCCCCTCTCACTGCTCGGGGTGAGCGCTGCCTCTGTATGTCAGATAGCTGCAGAACAAACAAGAACGGTGTTTTTGCTTTTTCCCTTTTTTTCATAAAAGGGATTTCTTTTGGTTGGCGAAAACAGGTACTAATTTAGGCCTTTTGTAAAAGTGAAGTGGCATAAAGTGGACTTGCGAAAAGCGGAGGATACCTGTGTTCATTTCCCTCAGTTTTCAAATTAATGTATTTATTTTTCACTGTAAAATAACAGATTTTGATAGCAAATTCAGAGCTACTTTTTTTGTGCATTAGTTAAGTTTTAAAATTTAAGGCTTTTCCTGATCCGCTTTTAGGGCCCTCTGCTTTTCCAGACCCATTCCACACCACTTCTTTCCTGTTCCCAGCTCACCGGTCTGACAGAATCATGTACTAGTCCTGTTACACATACCACAGTTTCTCTTCTGGCTTTATTAAGATATAACTGACATGTAACACTGTGAAAGTTCAAGGTATATAACTTGTTGATTTGATACACTTACATGTTCAGAAGGATGACCACCATAGCGTTGGATGTGACATGACACCTTGTCACATCACACAATTACCATTTCTTTTTGGTGGTGAGAACATTTAAGATTGACTCTCTTATGAACGTTCAAGGCTGTAGTACAGTATTACTAACTATAATCACCATGCTCCTTGAAACTTACTCATTTTACAACTGGAAGTTTGTACCCTTTGACCATCATCTCCCTATTTCCTGCCATCCCCAACCCCCTGGAAACCACCATTCTACTCTGTTTCTATGAGTTCAGCTTTTTTAGATTTCACATGTAACTGATATTATACTGTATTTGTCTTTATCTGGCTGATTATGACTTAATTTCATGTAGCATAATGCTTTCAAGAGCCATCCATTTTGTCAGAAAGGCAGGATGTCTTCTTGTGGCTGGATTAGATAGATAGACAGATATATAGATAATATAATCATCTATTTATAGGTATATATCTTCTTATCCATTCACTTGTTGATGAGCACTTAGATTGTTTCCATATCTTGGCTATTGACTCCACAGTTTCTTATGTCATTTTTCACCTGAGTAGAAAACTTTTTCCCAGTTCCCTGTATTATAATCTCGTTCTTCCTTTAAAGTTCACACACCTTTTCTACAAAATCGTCTCTGATTCCCTTGGTACAAGAGTAATCTCTCCCTTACTGTCATTCTTATGACATTGCATATATTTAAAATTAAAATTAAAATTTAGAACAGGATTAGATTTACAGAAAAGTTGTAAATATTGTACAAAGAATTTCCATATACCCTTTTGTTTCCCCTAACATTTACACCCTACATTACTATGGTACATTTGCCACAACTAAGAATTGAGCATTGCTACATATATTAAGCCCTTTAACTTACACTGTAGCTTTCTCTTAATTGTAAACTCCTTGACGCCAGGCCATGTGGCTACCAACTTACTCATTTCTGTAATATGTGCAAAGTCCGTGCTTACCACTGAGCACTGAGGGGGCCATAAAACAGTATTTGTTGAATGAAAAAATAACTGCCTTCATTGCCTTACTGCGTACCTCAACAAAAACCCTTAGTTTATGTCAACTTTCTATTAAAGTGGAACATAACATGCAGAAAAATCTCACCGTAAATTAAGAGCTTAATGAATTTTCACAAGTGAACACATTCATATAATCATCACCCAGATTTTTGAATAAAACATTTTCTGCATCTTTGCTTTCCTCAGAAGTCCCTCATGTACCCCTTCTAATCACTACTGCCATCCATTCTGACATTTTGTATTGCCCTTAGTTTTATTTTAATAATGGGTTCACAGTATTAAAGTACCATGGTATAACCCACTTTTATATTGTTATCATATCCATGCATAGTGGCTTGAATCTATCTATTAAAATAACTGCTTGATTAAAGGAAGTATAATGAAGTAGATTTTCCAACAGCCAAACAATGTCCATTGTCTTTGTAGTTTATATAGTTTCAGCATCAAGGCCCAGCTTATGGTTGGGTGTACCCACTCTGGGCCGAAGGACAATTCCATTCTGACAACATCAGTCAGGCCAGTGTAGGAAGTGGGACGTAAACCATTTGGGTTTCTGTTCCCTTAGAAGCACATGGAACAAAATAGAGTTTGCCAAATGGAAATATACAAAACCACCAGGGAAATAAATGTTATTTTTAAGCTTCTAAGAGGCTATCGCAAATAACTGGGAGGAAAGTGGAAAGAATTCAAAAAGCAGGTGACCTTATAACAGGCAGAACACAGCAGGGTCAGCAAGTGCCTAGAGAATGTGACTTGGAGAAAAAGACATGGAGAGCCGAGGCTGAGAGGCACTGACCTCACTGGACATGATGAGAGCTAGCCATGAACGAGCTGGCTTTTCCCCAATCCTCCGAGAGCCAGAGAGCAAAAAGGAAACCATTCTCTAGAAATGGGAGGTTCAAGAATCCCTGGGTACTAAAAAAGGAGCAGATGTGGAGATCTGGGAACTGGTGGGTTTGCCGCTGGCAGCCAGGTCTGGAGTGTTGCCCTCAGCAGGCTGGTTCTCCTCTCCTCTTAGAGCACATACCGCCCTGTGTCTTCTAGGTGGAGCCCACAGAGGCCGCACAGTGGGCAAGGAGGCAGGGGAAGGCTGTACTGTCCATGGAAGGAGCTGCCCCAGAGGCAGACGGGGAGAAGGGCAGGCGCCTCCTCTGGGTTCAGAGGGAAGAGAAAGCCACCACGGCCTGTCTCTGCCCTTCTGAAGTTCCATCTGTGCTTCACGGCTAGTTCTCAGAGGGGTCAGGAATCCACAGCTACTTTGCAAAGTGCATGCCAATTACACAAATTGCCCGCTTTGTGGTGTGTATTTAAATCAAGACAGAATGTTGCCAGTTGGTCTGTCTAGCTTTCCTCACAGAGATAGCACTAAGAAAACTGGCTCCACCAGAGACAGAGTTTGTGCCACACTTTCTCTGATAAAGGGGAAGCCTCCCCAGACCCAGCAAAGAGGGAGGTGCAAAGAGCGGGATGCCAAGAGCTGGCTGCTCCTGTTTTGCACTTGGGTCACAGACAGTCATAGCTCCAAGCACAGCCGGGACCTCTGCAGTGTTTTGGTATTCACACAACTAGCAGGACGACATGCCCAGACTGCAGACGACAGAATGCACAAGAGCTTCTCGAAAAAAGGGCCTGGGAGTCTGAATCTACTCTCCAACCACCAGCCTTTCTCCCACCATCCCATTCTGTCACAACTTTCAGTCCAGGTGACTTGCGGGAGATAAACAGAAGTCGGCTTATGCAGGAGCGCCCAGGGAAGTTCTGGATGGCTTATGGGCTCTCCTTATCCTAGCTATCTGGAATCTTACAAAGACATGACACCAGTCTCTCATTAAGTGGGAAAGGAACTTTCCAGAAGGGCAGATCACAACAAGACAGAAAATGCAAGTGGTGTTAACTCTTTCTTTAACGTAAGCTGAGTTCTTTCTCTTACATTTCTCTCTTTTTTTTTTTTTTAAGTAAGAGAAAGAGACAAGAGTTTTCCCAAATACTACATTAGAGCTTGTGACCAAGAGAATTAAAATAGAATCTTTGACAACGATATTTTAAAAATAATCAGCCACTTATCTTTATGGGGAATTTCCCCCTCAGGTGCCAGATTACTGCCTTCTTGGCTTCTCTTTCTCACCTGACTGGAAGGTGCATCCTCTTCCACTACCAGCCTCCATCTCCATTGCAAAGCCTGCGATCTCCCACTTCACAGACACAAAAGCTCATCCTGCAATCAGCCCCCACCCTAGTTCTCCACCATCAGCAATATGGAAAAGGGCAGACGTTTTCAAGTTTCTGCCCTCTTTACCATATATTGGGTAAAATTCTCAGTTTGCGCTTGTATGCTCCACTAACCAACAATCCCAGGCAAGCACAGGACAGGGAGCAGGGCTGGTCTACCTGCTTCCAATATACCAGTAAAAATTGGAAATATCCTAGATACACATAAATAGAAATAATTTTAAGTATCTGATAGTACATCCACTAGGGAGATTCTCCAGGAGCTTTACAGAAATGCTTGTTAGAAGCACATTCAATGCTTCTGCTACAACGTTAAGTTTAAAAGGTAGGATACAAAATTATCTATCAGTAACTGGACTGCAGCTGAGCAGTGTTTGACACTTGCAAAGAAAGAGAAGACAGACCGGAAAGAAATGCATGAAAATTAACAGATTGAGCCTGTAGGGTGAGTGAGATTTTGGTGGATTACTTGTCTGTTTATAATTTTCCACCTTTTGAAGTGAGCATGTCCTGCATTTATAACAATGAAGAAAGGTGGTGGGGATAGGACCCTTTGACTTTCGCATTTAACCAGTGAGCAAAAGCAATGAACAGCAGAGGTTCTGTGGCGGGCACCCAGCACTCCTGCGGCCCCGCCCATCCCCAGCCCGCGGGGCACAGGACTCTGCTGCGGCAGGAGCCTTCAGAGAGGAGCCTGTTTTATCTCTGCGCAGGGGTGACGTCACCCCAGGAAAACCAGAGAGTGCCGATTAATCACGAAGTCAGGGCTAATCCCTGAAAAGAACTCTGGTTGGGGTGAGACGAGAGGGTGCCCCAGACGGAGGGCGAGCTCAGACACCGCCGTGGGGCTGCAGTCTGCGTCGCCAGGCCACGCTGCCCGCTGCCGGCGGACTGCTCAGGGGGCGCATGCGCAGCAGCCGCAGGACCCCCCCCCCCATCCTCCCGCCAGCCGGCCACCTGCTCTGTCTGCAGGCTCGCTCCCAAGCCTGCAGGTTAGCTGTGTACCACGACTGTTCATGGTCGTGGACCCACGACGAGCAGAGCTCTTAAAGATGACTATCACCACGGTCATGAGACAATTGTTTGGCTGAGGTCTATTGTAGTATCAGAACCCAAAAGGGTAAATTAGATCCTGGACCGTAACTGGAAGACGTTTGGAGAGAGAGGCCATTCTTCTTATTTTTAAAGTTTAGGGTTTTACAGCCGTCTGTTTTAATGAGATCTGTAGTATAGATACATATTGTTCATGACTGAATTTTATTAAGATTGTTTGAACGATTTCATTCCGTTGTTTGCACACTTTGTCAGCCCGTTGCTGGAGGATGGCAGGGCCCCGGGATTCAGAGCCAGGGTGCAGGCCCACGCTCCCCACGGGCCCTTGCAGGAGTCACGGCAGGGAGAAAAGAACGGGCACCTGGCAGCACTGTGGATCAGAGTTGCTGATCCCTGAAGAGGCCCTCTGAGGTTTAATGAACCTTGGATGCCATCAGTTTCCCTTAGAGAAGGTCCTCACACTGGTCTTGCCTGAAAGCTGTCTGTGCCCTTGAGGAGAAAAAGTGACCAAAGGCTTCTGGGGGGTCTGAGATGTCAGATAAAACACCTGGCAGTGAAATGTGTCGTTCTTAAGAATGGCTTTGTAGAATCTTCTAAAATACTGGGTGATGTGACACACTCTTTTTAGGCTGGGCAAGCAAAGGACTTGAAGCATTTTAAGTGGGGAGCTGCCCGGCTCTGCTGAGAAGGAAATGCTGGGAAGAGTGCCCAGGAGCAGGTGGTGTGAGGGAAGCCTCCATCTTGCCTTTAAGCAGATTCTTGCACTAACTTGGTCTTATGGTCAGTCTTGAATGAGCTCCCAAGCAGTCCTGAAGCTAGGTACTCCAGCCCGCCATCCTGTGTTTGGTGTCTGGTTTATCAGGCAAATGTTAAACAGTGAGCCACAGAGGCCTCTGGCCCAGTGGGCAGGGATTAGGAAAGTACCTGGAAACTGAAGATGAGTGGAGATAGAGCTGAAGTTGGGGTGCAGGTGAGCAGAACAGGTGCTGCAAACACAAATTGCCCTACTGATTTGTTTTCATTACATCACTTGTCACACACTTTCTTTTCTTCCTTCCTTCCCTCCCTCCCTCCTTCCTTCCTTCCTTCCCTCCCTCCCTCCCTCCTTCCTTCCTTCCCTCCCTCCCTCCCTCCTTCCTTCCTTCCTTCCCTCCCTCCCTCCCTCCCTCCTTCCTTCCTTCCTTCCTTCCTTCCTTCCTTCCTTCTTTTTCTTTCTTTTTCTTTTCTTTCTTCTCTTACAAAACAAAGGTCTTGCTAGGGTTGCTTTATGAACTTCCCCAGTGCAGTCAGTGAGTGCCGCATGGTATTAGACTGCCTTGGCAGGGAGAAGGGTGCTTATCTGCTTTTGATCACTGTTGGAGTCTCAGGCCTTTAAATCTTTTGAACTTGGATCCATTGTTCCACACCAGCTGCTACTGATTCTACAACCCCGATGCTCTCTTGATTATATTTTTTTGGCTCAAGTATGTCTTTTCTATCTCTTGGGCCTAAGGGGCTGGGAATGTGGAGTTTGGTTCCTCAGCCATAATTAGTAGCTTGAGTCCCTGTGACCTGTTCAGAGCTCATAGTAACTGGAGTCAACAACTAACTGGGTTTAGGAGAAATAGCAGCAGGTTTATGTAGCTTGGGAAAGATAATCCAGCTCCAAGGCATGGGAGGAACAGATAGGGATATTTGGTGGCTGCTGAAATCAGAGTTTCTCTAACTGGGGTAATCATCATAATCACCCAGGAAACTTAAAAATAGAGACTTCCAGGGCTGGGAGTCGGGTAGACATCTGTGTTTTTCGAAACTCTTGGGTGATTCTGACATCAGTCAAGGCAGGGCCCACTGGTTTATGGCTTTGGCTGCTGTGAATCAGGGGCAGAGCTTGGCTTGGGCAACACAGTGTGTCTAGGGGTGCGGTTGACGATCAGAAATTACGAGGTTTTAGACATTTGGCCAATTTTCCAGGATTAGAGCCTTCCTGTTGGGGATGACTTTAAGACTTGGGACTCAGAGCTGAAAGGATCTGGGAAGACAGAGTACCTACCTCCTGAGTGACTAGATCCCTAGTCACTAAGGTTTGCAAGTCCCTAAGCCTGGGAAGGGGGTCAGGCTCAGGTCAAAGAACTAACAGTGGAGGGGAATAGTAACAGGAGAATCCAAGGTGGCCTCATATCTCTGCAGAGCATCCACCCACCTGGTTCCCAGCACAGCCAGCAGGAGGGGCTGTAAGGTTAAGCTTACAGGAACTTTGTTAGACAAGGATCCTTAACTAGTAAGCTGTGACTGAAGGAGGTAATAATAATATTAATAATAGCCATCACTAAAACAAATGCTACTGTGGTTAGCATTTATTGAGCACCATATGAAACACTTTACAAGTATTAGCCAACTGAATCCCTCACAACAGTCTTCTGGGGGTAAACTCTATGTCCAGATTACAGATGAGGAAACCAAAGCTTAGAGAGTTTAAGTGAATCATCCATCTAAGGATTCCCGTCTAGTTGGTGGCAGAGACAGAACTTGAGCTTACCGCTGTTTGATTCTCGAGTGTGAGCTTTTTGATATCAGATTTCCCATTTCAGAGTTCTGTTTAGTCCCAGAAAGGAGCTGAATCCAAGTTGAAGAGTTGGGGTAGTGGTGGTGAGAAAAAGTTAGGGAATGAATGGTAGCCAATGCTAAAAGATGCAAAGAGTATTTATTTTGAAAAGTCACATCTTACATATTTGGAGTTGTTTCAGTTTGGTTATTCATAGTCTGAGATCTTAGTATGGCCATGGTATCTTAAAATCAACCTGAGAATTAGGTAGAGGGCATAATAAACCGAATTAGTGGATCTAGAGGATAATTAGGTTCTAAATTTTATTTTAATAAATGATTTGTACTTTTTCAGAATCATTTAAAAGGAAACTGGTATAGTTTTGTTAATACAGCCAGCCTTCACATTTTAGCAGTGTCTCTAAAGTGCTGACCGACTTGGTTTGAGGAGATTGGCAATGACTTGTAAACCATGTCGTCCTTGTGACATGGGCTTGGGAGTCCAGTGAGGGAAGAGTGAAGGAAATGACCAAGCACCCTTTGGAGGATGATGACAGAAATCCACGTAGGAAAATAATCACACCTTAGGGATCTTGGAGGGTCTGCAAGCACTACTGATTACTCACCAGTTGTAAGATCTCCCAACATTAATCCATCTTGGCAGTGGGAAGGACATTACCAAACAACTACATCGCCTGCTGGCTTCTTCTAAACTCCTGGCTGGAAAAGAAAACAAGTGAATATTCAATCTGGAAGATGGAATTGTTTCCTGTATGGAGTCTACCTCATGGAGGTCCTTCAGGCAAGTAACCCAGGATTTGAAATTTTATTTTTCTGTTGATCACATTCCAACAAATTCTGAAGAATCTAGGTCCTGTCTTGGAAGCAGTTTCCTTAAGGCTTAACCAGACTCATGGCAGACCAGTGACCACCAAGATTATTTTTTAGCCTTATGTTTTAAATGCTATAGAAATGTCAAACTTTGCCCCATCATATTGGATGAGAAGGGAAGAAAAAACTTCTTGTTTCTTGAAGGTGCTGTAACATTTTTGGTTCAATGTTTACTTCCAGCACATAAAGTGCACTTGCCGAAGAACGAAATGAAACAAAGCTATTTTCCCCTGTTGGTGGGATACGTTTTACTTAGAGACTGTGAGGATGACATGGGCTAGAAGGCCGAGGGAGCTAGCCTTCAGGTACAAGCAGAGGCTGGAAGACTTTTTTGGCCACTGTGGATTTTGAGACAGCTGCCTCTTCTTTAGGTGGTACTTGATGGGATTGTTAGAAAAAAAAATTCCCATTATTAACCAGTAAAGCTCAGGAGACACTGAATGTCTTGGATATTTGAAGGAATGCAAGTGAAAGAGGTAACCATGCCGTTCTAGCATACTACTAAGCCTTGTTAGCAGAGAGGACTTTCTTTGAAGAGAGGTACTAAACACATTCCCCATGTTATGCATACAGAAAGAGTTCACCCAGAGGCCAGAGACAGGTTATGGACCACATCTGAATGTCATCCAGGAGCTTGATCCATCCCAGCTCCAAAGGTCATGAGAACCTCATTCTGAAACCTGGGACTGTCGCCAGCCTGTGGAGAGACACTTTAGCTATTCATATAGCTCATAGGCCTGGGAAAAGTGTCTTTTTTCCAGAACTTGCTGGGTGGCCATTGTAGTGTAGGTCTGAATCATCTTCCTCTGAGTGCTGCAGAAGGTTGAGGGCCAGAGCCAGAGGGCTGTGGCCCTGGACAATGAGGCTCAGAAGTCTCTAGTTTTTTTAGAGTCTGAACTTCTAGGTCTATTTCCTGAACAAGCCATGGGCCTCTGCCGGTGAGATGGAACGTCATATGGCCCAAGTCACAGATTATTGTCTTGTCGCTAAATCTGCTAGCCTGTGCCAGAAGTTGTACAGGAAGCCAAATATTTGACTGGAGTATCTGCTGTGGGAAACGGTGAGGTGGTACTGGCTAAGTCGTCAAGAACAGGCAGCACTTTTCGCCTCTACCTGTTAAATGCTTTGGCTCCAAAGGCCATTCTATGTTATTAGCGACCAGATTCTTCAGAACTAGAGTCTAAGAACAGAGACCACAGAAAACAGGAGCAGAACAAAAATTGCTGGTAGGAAAGGGAGAGAGTTAGGATTAAAAGAGGGAGGAGAGAATGCCAGGAAGGTAGTGCTCATGGTGCTTTCCTGTTGGGCACGGACAAGAGCCGTCCTGCCCGGTGTTGCTCTGGCCAACAGAAGGAGACCGCGTTTGGTTCAGAAGCAAAGGACAGCTTTATTCTTTGATCAGAGAGTGGAGAGGTGGGAGCTTTTGCTCTGAAGCACACTGTCTCCCCACTTGCTGTGGGCGGGGTGCCTTGTAGGGATCTGGTCAGCGGGGAGGGGGTGGAGTTCTCACGAGGTGAGCTCAGGAGGCCTGCTCATGTTCCAGATCGCAATGCAGGCACAGCCTCTCTGCACGTGGCCCACCACCGCAGTCTTTTTTTTTTTTAATTATATTTATTTTTCTTTTCAATTTTTTTTGGGGGGAGTTAATTAGGTTTATTTTCAGAGGAGGTACTGGAGATTGAACCCAGGACCCTGTGTATGCTAAGCATGCACTCTACCGCTTGAGCTATACCTTCCCTGCCCCCCACCGTCTTGAATTGCGGTGGTCCACACAGTGCTTCTCCCCGGGGCTGCTGAGTAGGGGTGTCAGCTCAGTGATTCTGTGCTGGGAACTCTCATCCCACGTGTTAGATGCAAGGCCTCTGCACGTGACCCCATACAGGCAAGTGAAACTAGACTAAGCGCAAAGGAGGAGCTTAGACCTCATCACCTGGATTTCATCTCATTTTTTCTGGGGACCTTAAGGGGCTTTGCCGGTGACAGTAGGTATGAATTTGGCAGGAAGAATTTCATGCATGGACTTTGAGAGAGCAGTTACAGTTTCCGTAGGGCTCCAGGGAGCATTTGGGCTGGGCTTGCACGTGGAGGTGGCTGACAGTGAAGAGGGAGCCTTGCTGTTGAGCTTTGCACAAGGGCACCACAAGGTCTCCGGGGATGTGATTCACATCATGAGCGACACAGGTTTGACGTTTGATATGGTGACCTTTCTTGCAGATGTGGTAAAGTGTCTTGTTCAAAGAAAACCAGTATGTTAGCACAGTTTCTGACATACGGAAGCAAAGTGTTTTGGGGCATGGGTGCCTTTTTCTGATTCACACAGAGGCACCCGTGGGCTAGCAATGGCCCTGAGGAGGAAAGCACAATACTGGAAACCATTCCATGCCATGGATGATACTAATGCGGTAAAATCCATGGAAGACTCTAAGGAGAATCTGTCTATTTCTTACCCTTATCAATACTGTGGTTAAGATGGAGGCATTGAAGGTTAATGTTTTTATGTGGAGGAAGAAAAGAGGATCACTGGAATTGAAGCTTTCTGTTTTAACATGTATCAGAACAAAAGGACTTTATCTGTTCTGAAAATTCTTAAGGGTTTTCTTTTGCAGTCCTGTCTTGTCCCTCCCACTAGAGCGCAAGACCGCTTCCCGTGGTTGCTAGATGAGATTTGAAAGTGGCAGGAGAATGGTAAATGGGAAAGAATCATTACTTAAGTCAGAACCACTTGACTTACATATGAAACCCTTGATTGTTTCAAGACCATCATTCAAAGCACAATAAAAGTAAGTTTGATCTTCAGTTGTGACACCTTAGGTAATGAAAAGCCTCTAACAGAATCCTTCCGATTTACTCTCTCCCCTATATCCTTGGGAAAAGATTTAGGAGAATAAGTTGAGTTTAAGGCAGATGGAACCATGGTATCAGAGAAAAAGAAAATCCACTAATCTTTCTTGTAGTAGAATGAATACTACCTCCAAAGGGGGTGCCTAAGAGATTATATGCAGGGAACAAACACTCTAATCTTTGATGTTATGGTGGGGACATTTCACTGATTAACCTTTTGAGTAACTAGTTTGCTATCTACCAACTTTGAGGTATTTCTTCTACAAAGATGGCTGTGGGAAGGTTGTATTCAAACACACCTGGATAAATCGCCCATTGTTTCAGTGAACTCAACTGTTTTTTTCCATCTGATAAATAGGTGACTCACTTAGCCTTGGAGCACTAGAATGACTTACCAAGATCATTAATTACATTTTCCCATTATGTAAATATTGTGTTCGGAAAGGGCTGTGGTGGGCAGTGCTGTGAAATGAGAACAGACAAGCTGTTCTGCTTACCTTCTGGGCTTCTAAGTTTATTGCGTAGGGTTACTTGACTTTATGCAGTTTCTATGAAAATCTGCATATCCAAGAACACAGTGAATTTATTTAGGAGCTTATTACCTAAAGGAATAATTAAGTGATGGGTAAGAAAAAAAATTTTAATCTCATTTTACCGTTTTAGATTTGCATGTCTAGTAGACGCTTTTCATTCTCTAGCTTTCTGCTTTAGGGCAGCATCTAAGTCTGATTTTCAGAAAACAGACATTGGAATTAGTTGGGAGAGCTTGTTAAAAATCAAACAAACAAAAAAACCCCAGCAAATTCTTGGGCTCCCACCCCAGATCAACAGGCTTGTCATTTCTGAGGCCTGGGAAACTGATTTTAACAAGTTTCCTGACCTTCCACCTCCTCCAGGGTGGTTTGGAAACACATTAATATATTTATGGTTTCATGTTCCATGTTGTTTCTCTGGTGGGGGGAGGGGGAAGGATTGGGAGGGTTGGTGGGGGGGAGAGAAATTGATTGATTCTCAGTTTTGTACCACACCATGAACAAAGAGAGTAACCGCTGTTGGAGGTTCTTTCTTTGTTGAAATGAACAGAAGGCAGTTCAAGAAACCTGGGGTGTATGTTTGTAAAGGGCACAAAACCGGTTGTGTGGGCTGATAAGCCTGGGGCTGAAAATATTTGAAACTGCAGATTTGCAAAACCCTGAATTGCAAGGTTATTTAGAATATTTTTTTTTTTAATGAGTGGGCACACACTATCATACGACTATCATAGTTTGAAGCCTAGTGAATTGGAATTTGTGACTATTTATAAATAGAAACTTGATTCTTATCAAGTAAGATATTTGAAATTAAAAAAAAAAAGTGCAAAATATCTAAACCAAGAAGTGAACAATCCAAGGTTTCATAAATGAAGGATTTTTAAAAAAATAGAAATTCTTGAATTCAGCCATTAATTGTGCCTTTTAACAGGCTTTTATGATACTAATCTGTCAGGTAATACAGGTACTGTATGATTTCTTTTAATCTCATCTAACTTATTCATATCCCAATACATCTTAGTTTACATTATATGCTGTATAAAAGTAAATGTGGGGCAAGTAGAGTGGTGGTGGAGAGTGTAGCTCAGTGGTAGAGTGCAAGCCTAGCATGCATAAGGTTCTGGGTTCAATCCCCAGCACCTCCATTAAAAATAAATAAACTAATTACCTATCCCCCCACAAAATAGAATTTTTATTAAAGTAAGTAACATTGAAGTATTGTCTTAGACTTTTCACTGAAGTTGTGTCTACCTGACAACTTGAATCTAGCATTCTCAACCCTTTCATGAAGTTGGACTTGAACAGAAATCCATTTAATTCAGGCGGCTCGCAAATGATTAGGGAACCTTATACGAGAGTTGTGTTTGTGGTCTCCAAGTTCCCTCTGCCTGGGCCTGGCTGTGGCCTCTGGATGGAGGTTGAGGGGAGGGGTCTCTTGGGGATTCCTTCTTGGTTTACTAGTGTGGTGAGGCTGACGGCAGCTGCTTTCCCAGGCCTCCAGACTTCCAACCTTGGGGTGATGTGCATTCACTCCCTTGTCTAGCCCATCATGACTTCCTGTTCTTTTTCTGTAATGTTTTTCAGATCCACTCCTTCCTGTTGCATTCCCAAGCCCAATTCTGGTCCAGGCTCTAATTACCTCACACACACCTGCACTCTCCTAACATCCTCTTTCCTGTCTACAACTTTTCCTCTCACCGTTATTTTTTTTTTTTCCCTTTCCTTCACATAGTTGTTAGAATCCTCTTCCTTAAGCATCATTTCCATCACACTCCTCCTCTAGCAGCTCCCAGTTGCATCAAATCCAAGCTCCAGGTCTCTGCTTCAAAGCCCCCTCTCACTGCCTAGACCATTATCTTCTTTACAGCTGGACTTCACTCCAGCCAAGCAAACGTCCTGACACTATGTCTATACACTGCTACAACATCTGGTTAATACAGTCAGCTCTGTCAAATCTCCAGTTAATCATCTGGATGTTTTGTCTACAAGATGCCAAACATCTGGATTGACTGAAGAAATCCACTACATTGATGGAGGCTTTAAAAAAAAAACTGAATTAACCAGATGTTTTGGCATTATGTAGACATATCACTGTCTCCTACATTTGTCTTAGTGGCTTGTCTGCATAACGTTCTCTCCACCTGGAACCTGACCTCTGTCCTCGATGCCATGCTCTTTCTTCTTTTCATATTATGGTCAGAATTCCCTCTACCACAAAGCAGTTCTAGATTAATCCCACTAAACCACAATCTTGATTCATTCTATCACTCACTTAGTTTTTACGCATAGAATTCCTTACAACTGAAATCACTGGGTTTTGTGTTTTTATTCTGGGGTGTTAGTCTCTGTCTCTACCCACCGGATTATAAACTCTATAGGGAAATATAAGGTCTGGCTTATGTACCGAGAGGCATGGTAGTCCAGTGGTCAACTGAAACTCTGGATTCCGTCTTGTTTTAAAATCCAGCTGCTCTGCTTCCTGTGTGACCTGGATAAATTATTTAGCTTTGCTAAGCCTCCTCCTCATTTCAATAGAGATAATAATAGAGCTTGCCTCATAGAGTTGTTTATAAGAATTTAAAGAGTTAATACAGATTAAGTGCTTAGAAGAGTGTCTGGTTTAAGAGAAGTATCCATTAAATATTAGCTCTTATTGTTATAAGCTCTGTGAATGCCTGGTTTTCTTGTGTATTCTTTCTTTTGCCTGTGACAGCTAGATAGGTGAGGTGGCTGTTGCTGTTCCCACGAGAGAGAAGACTGATATTAAGAGGTTAAATCATTTTCCTGTTAAATCTGTTGCAGGTCTGAAGCCTTAATAAGCCTTGCTTTCCACACAGTACATGTTGGCCCTAGGTTCCTTCTAGTTTCAGGAATTGGAATGTTGCTGTCTATAAAGGCTTTTGGTAGAAGTGTGTTTTCCTACAGACCAGGGTTTTCCCAAGAATGGTCTTTGGAGCTCTTCCACCTGTGACAAGTGTCTTGTGTTAAATTGAGAAAAAGATAATGTAGTAAGGTTTTCCTAAAGCTAACTTTATTTAAGCGTTACAGCTGTCTGTGAAACTGAGGTTGTATCCTTCCTTCATTTTAACTGTAAAAATGTCCTGACTTTATGAAGTGATGGTGATATTAAATGATAAAGCATGGAATGGCCCTGTATTGGACCTTGTTGGGGGAGGGTGCTGGTTTATTTACTCATTCAGCAAATGTTCATTATGTGTCTCCTTCTTGTTAGGCAGGTTCTAGGCACTGGATCCGTAGTAAACAAAACTTACAAAAATCCTGGTCCTTGTGGAGGGCATTCTAGGCTAGGAGATAGATGATAAATAATTAAGTAATTAAACCTACGTAAGGCTCAGTTTTCTTATCTGTAAAGTGGTCATTAGAGTCTGTACTAACCAGAGAGTTGTTTGTGAGAGTGAAGTAAGTTAATAAGACAGAGTGCTTAGGAGTTCATAGTGCCACTGAATATAACTGGATAGGGAGATGAAGAGAGTCCAAACATGTGCAGGTGGGGATGGGTTGCAATATTAAAGTAGAGTGGTTACTGTAGAACTCACTGAGGAGGTGCCACTTGAGGAGACCTGAAGGAGCTGAGGGAGCTGGCCACTTGGACACCTGGGGGACGAGTGTTCTGCGTAGAGAAATTGGCCAGTGCAGAGCACCCGAGATGGACCACTCCTAGGGCATTTGATGAAGTGCAGAAAAGATGGGTGCGGAGAGCGATGGGGAGCCTGGTAAGGGAGGAGGTCAGAGGTTGAGGGGAGGGCGTGCTGGTTATCTAGAGCCTCTAGATCATTCTAAGGATGTGGGCTTTTACTGTGAATGAAATGGGGAGCCATTGAAGGATTTTGAGCAGAGAAGTGTAACAATGTGATTTATGTTTTAAAAGATTTCACTTGGCTGTTATGTTGCTAATAAATTTGGGGAAACAAGGGCGAAAGCAGGGAGGTTGGTTAGGGCACTTCTAGAGTAGTCTGCATGGAAGACTAGTAGTGCAGAGTGGCCAATAACGGTGAAATTCTGGACACATTCTGAAGGTAGAGCCAACAGATTATCATAAAGGACTGATGCAGGGTGTGAGACAAATACAGGAATCCAAACTATTTGGCCTGAGCAACTGGAAAACCGCACTGCCAATAGCAAAGATGGGTGGAAAGCGCAGGTGAAGGCGGTCTGGTGGAGGCAGGGCTGGCGAGTGTAGATGAGTTCAGTGTTGGACATGCCAGGTTTGATGGGACATAAAACCCACGTGATGGACGTTAGGATACTTCAGTCAGAAATACACCCAGGCCTCACACAGTATCATGAGCAACTTTTCTAAATTAATTCAAAAATCACTTGTGGAATTCTTTGGTTGCTTGGGAGATAGTGCCCATTCTTAATCAGTCTATTCATTTATATCAATAAAGTAATATAACTTAAGAACAGAGATAAAATGATCACATTCCTTTTACCCTAAATAAAATGTTACCTCAAAAATTGCAAATTAAAGAACAATTTATGCACATCACACAAAAAAGAGGAAACTCACAAATTTTAAGTTTACTCATAACCGTTGAGAATTCACCACAGAATATATACTTAGTCATTTACTTTCAGTACATGCCCTTCATTTAAAATATATTGTTATTAAAGCATTTGAATATTATAATAAAGGTTCAGAAGATAAATGGGAAAGTCACTTGGGAGTTTTCTGCTCTCAAAGTTATCCTGATTATTAACAAAGTGCTGGAACTTTTGCAGTGATTATTGTTTTTGGTGTTGTGAGAATGAGAAAATAACAATTTTCTAAAAGAATAAGAACACCTTCTTTTTGACTGGTGCTGTGAAGAAAGCCTCCAGAAGATGTTTTTGCTGATCAAATAGCATGAATTCATATCATGAGCTAACCTTAAAGGGATAATTCCCAGCAGATGTGGAAGAGAGAGACCAGATTCCTGTCTGCATTTCATTTAGAAGCCAGTCTTCTCTTCAGGTAGGATTCTCTATTCCTAACCCCAAATGCCTTCCAAAAAAAACTGATGAATTTATACATTATCAGTGATAGGGAACAATTCAAAGAAAAACTATAATTAGATCTCCTTCCTTCTTCCTTTCTCATGCCTTCCTTTTTTTTTTTTTTTTTTTCCTGTGAGATTTGGAATAAATTGAGGCAAAAGCAAAAGGAAGAAATGTGAGCCAAGTGACTGGAAAACTCCATCAACAGAGAATCTAAAGATACAAACTAGTGATAAAAAGCATAGGGTGCTGAGGATGCTACAACAGATGTTGCTACAGCTTCACCCAATCATGTGAAGTAATCACATAAAACAGAAATACTCTTGAAGATTGTGACCTTGAAAAAAGGTTAAAACCCTTTGTGAGTTCTTATAGTGCCAGTGCGAGAGTTACTATGGAAGCTTTTAGCAACAATGAAACAGAATGGGGAAAACGACCAGTTGTATCCTGGACCTACTTTTGGTGGCTTGAAATCAGTTATGGTGAGAGTATTTATACCACAGAAATCCTACAAATCAGGGCTTTCCTTTCTGTTTTTTTTAGGAAGCCAGTTAATCAGCGCACCACTGAAAACAACTGTGCACAGGGATGAGCAAAACCCTTAGCACCTGTGACAAAGATATTCATGCATGGCTTTGTCAAGGAAGATTTTGGGGAATAAATGAGTGTTCTTTCTACCAGCAAGGGACTTCTAACATCCATCTTAGTAATATTTGGTGTTGTATTGTTTCTCTAGGAACTCAAATTTCATCAAACCCCTATTAGAAAGAGTTTCTCTAAAGTATGGCTCCTGTTTCAGTTCTCTGCATTAAAAGCTAACAGGAGAAAGGAGATAACATATATGGGACAGGAAAACCTCCTGGTTTTTAGTAATTAGAAGTGGTACCACCTGATAAACTGTAGAGTCACTGGAATGGAGTTAAAGTCATGGAGAAACCAGACTTTTTTTTTTTTTTTTTTTTTTTTTGTGAATGACAGCGTTAAAGAATGTAACCCCTCTTAACTTCTCTACACCCCGTACATACAAATTGCTTATACTGATAGAACCCTCAATGGTAACTCACTTCACACATTCATTTTCTTTCTTGTTATCACTAAGATTAAACAGCATGTTGGGGCAATATTTGCATTTATCTAACCTTTTCCATTCAGGCCCCAGTGATACCACAGAACAGGTTTATGTACCTCACACGTCAGATCCTATCAAGAAACTTGGTAGTGACAGTTTGATAAGGACACCATAGCTTATTGAACTTGTTCTAAAAACAACAGCAGTGAACCACTCATCTCCTCACACGTTTTAATGACCTTGTTCTAGGGTGTCCCCATTTTTAGATACAGCAGATGCACTGCTGGCTGTGTGGCCTCGGAGCTGCGGGCCTGGGATAACGTGGGCTTTGATATTATACCACTCAAACATTCTCAAGAGATCTGTATTTCCTTCAATTACCTATTGAGAAAGGAGAGGTCTAGAGTTAGTTTTGACTTTCACCTTGCCAAAAGTTTCAACCAAAGTGAAAAAATGGCTTGTCAGAAAATGAGAAAAAAGAACTGCCAGGAGTTGTTTTTCTGTCTGCTCTCCAGAGTGCCCGGCAGAGCCGTAGACAGTGAACAGGAAGGCTGACAGACTTCGCTGTCTCAGGATAACATCCCTAGGGTTAGCACATAGAGGAACATAAGCTCAATATAAATATAAAATTAGAGTGAACTGTAAAGGATAATTTTCTTATCTGTTTTCGTTTTTTTTGTCTTTGAACTTTCTTTTGCAGTTCACGTGGCACAAACATGCTCTTGTGAAATTTCCAAAGACTTGACTATAAGCACATTTAATACCATATATAACAGATAATTAAACCGTATTCTTAAGCTTTTGAAAAATTATTATTGCTATAATTCAGTTAAATTCAAAGTGGGTTTTATTATCATGGTGGAATTCTTCTAGTAAGATTCTAATCTTGGTAGAATTTCAGATTTTTCTGCTCCTTGCAATTAAAGCAGGAGAAGGAACATTCAGCCAACCTGAGGTTTTAATTTTGTTGTTCAGTTATCTTTCTAAACTTACAAACATTACTCTTCTAGTTGTGTCCCAGAGGCCTGGGGCTCTCTCTGTCCTTGGGATGAGACCACACTGGTTAAGGGGACACATTCTAGGAGGAATGGTAGAGAAACATATGGGGTACTTCAGCACAAACAGATCCAGTGTTTGTCTTGAAACCAACAGAGACTTTGTGAGTTTAGAAAACATTTTGCTTTGTGAACATCTGAAATACAATTGATATTATCGTGGTGAGGGAAAGACAGAGCACATTTCCAAACACTGGCTTATTTTTTGGTGGTTTTGCGTCTGTTCCCCAGGACACCTTTATCATATCCCTCTCCTCCTCTCTGAAACTGTCTCCTACTTCTGAAGCCAAAAAGAAAGGTGTTAGTATTGAGAGTCCTTCTGTCTTCTCACATCAGATTCTAGCTATGATGATAAAGAACAAATTATGAAATATTTCAGTTATACCACAGTATATAGAGAACAATATAAAGATTGATTACCCAACATCTATATTAAGACATAAAACATTACAAACACAAGTGAAGTGCCCTGTGTATTCCTTCTGCCTCCTCAGAGGTAGCCACTATTTTTATAGGCATTTTTATACTTTTACTATATGTGTTCATCCATAAACAATATATAATGCTGAGCTGAGTGTTTAGAATTCTTATAGAGGTGGTTTCCTTTTTTCACATTATTTTTAAAGCTAATACCCACAGCTCTGGCTTACTGATCTTCACCACTACAGTGTATTCCATAGTATGGATATACGGTAGCTTATTTATCCATTTTTTTGGTTGATGCTTTAATGGATATTTAGTACAGGTCTCCTTGAGCAGTGTGTGAGAATTTCTTTAGGGGACAGACCTAGGATTAGAAATTTTGGATCACTGGATATGAACATCTTTAACTTCACTAGATAGTGCCAGTCTCCAAAGATTGAATCACCAGCAGTGAATCCAGCAGCCTGTTTAACAAGCCCTCTCTGATCCAAGTTTCAGATCGAGTAATCTGGATTGGGGTGGTGGTGGTGGTGGGTAGTGTGGAAAAAATTTGCATTTCTAACATGTCCTTCAGTGCTGCCGCCACTGCTGTAGTATAGTATCTGGGACTACGATTTGAGAGCAAGTGCTCTAGAGAATGCCTGTTGGATTCCATTTCAAAAGAGAGAGCCGATGAGACATTATCTGAAAAAACGTGGCTGGTGGGAATTAGGTAACTGAAAGTTAGCCTGTGGTATAATTTTGGCATTCAGTGTAGATAATATACAGTAAATAACCAGCATGACTGATTGACATAAAAGGCTAAAGTTACATTCTTAGTAAGTTCTCTTGCCAGACTGGGACCCCTGCATGCCCTCCTGCTGTTGCTGTGCTGAGAGGGGGAGGGGAGTGGGCAGGTGGCCTGGTGTCGGGCCAGGGTGAGCAATAAGCTTGGCTGACACTACTTGTCGTGTGTTGAGTGTCTTGACTGCAACAGTAAAACCCAGGCATGGGCCTAGATTCGGGTGTGAATATTTACTTAGGGGTTCCTTAAGATTTAACCCATGAGACTATTGAGTCTTACTGATGGGGCTATTTTTAGATATCTACATGCAAAAGAGAACATCAATCTTTATATTATATAATTCTGAAATTATATTTCAGAGTTAGTACTGTGGTAACAGAATGGCAAGAAGGTTTCTTTCAAACATTCTTTCTGTAAGAACTTCTTACAAAAAAATCCTGAAAACGAAGCCGTCACACATTTAAGGGTAAAAAGACACAGATAGGTTTGCACGTCTGCAAATAGTTAACATGTAAACTGGAAGGAAAGTGATTTTATTTGCAATTTAGCAATGTAAAACGTCAATTAGGGGGGAAAAGGTACCAGTAACAAAAAGCATTTGCTTACTTATTTCACAGTTTACATAACAAGATAACTGTTTTTCAAAACCAGACAACAGGTTCAAAAATACTCCTTTTCACACCCGTAAGCGATGCTGTCGGGAACAATGGCTGTTCGGAGGCCATTTATTGCAGGCGCATTTCCAGCTAGTTCTGGTTATCATTACTCCATTTTATCGTCTTTCTTTTTTCTCTCTCATCAGCTTTTTGCTTTCTTCCCGTCTTCTTTTATTCACTGGATTCCGAGGATCGTAGATTTCAAACGTGTCTGAGTCTTGCATGCTTGCGTCTTTCACTTTTCTCGTTTTATCCTCAAACTGAAGTACATGTGACATCCTAAGGAGGGAGAGAGACGGTTCACTGACTTGGCATGAGAACTCAAAGCAGAAATACCCTCCACGGCACTATGCTTGGCATGATGAACCAACGGGCACCGAACACCAAGACGGGCTTACTGTTTACTGGTGCTTGTGCCACATGGAAACCAACTTCTCAGAAAACACTTAAATTTGAAAAACATGTCTGGAGTTTGTTTTGTTGGTTTGTATTTCTAGTAGTGAGTCTCTTTCCCTCAGTCTTCACTTAAGGTTCCTTCCTTGATGGGAGGTTAAAAGAGTTCTACCCTCAAGTCTTCCTTTAAGTAAACTCAGAAAATTCTGCCAGCTTACTTTAAAGAGCACGTTCACTTAGCCAGAGGGAGCCAGGATGCAGAGCAAAACTGACAATAAACCAGCCCTATCTGATTTTTTTTTCTTCAGTAGTTAAATGGGTCAAGTGTAGGGAATGTGTTCAGAAAATTCCTGTTCAAATGGTATTATGACTCCCTTTTCTGGGGGAGTTGATGGCTTTAATTTTTGTGTGTGTGTGCAAAAAGAAACTAAGCTTTTGGGCACAGCTCCATGGACTAACATCCTCCTCTTACTGTTGATTACAACAAGTCTAACCACCCTGCTTTCCTACTTTATCAAATGCTTACTGGTCTTAAGGTATCAGCATGTGCTTGAATCCTAAGTGGTCATAAGCTGGCTATGCTTAGCAGCAGGGAAATATGTAAGTGATTAGTTCTGCCCCCATTAGGAGGTGTCAGGAATAAATAGGGAAGTCCAAAAACCAGATTCCGGGGCAGCTGAATGAATCTGAAAAGAGAAAAGTTCAGTTTTTATATATAAACAAAACTGCTAAGGCTTTTCCCACTAGTTATTAAGCAGTTTTTAAAACAGATGTACCCAGCACTTTTCTTTATCACAGCAGATAGGGCTAAATTGCCTAAAGGATTAGCACTCCCCACATGCCAGTTGTAACTTTCAGATGAAACCCAAATATTGCAGTGATTTCTTTTTCCCTGTAAAAGCAGAGATTGGGCAATAGGCACTAGCAGAGATCCCCCACCCTTTTTTCTTGCAGTATTGAAAATACTGAGTGAAGTTTACGTATGTTAAAAACTCCCATGGATATACTTAGATTTTGAAGAATCCTAAAAAGATTTTGGGAGGGAAATGAAATGTTACAATATTAGTGATACTGCAATTCCTAAAGGCTCAGTAGGGTTGACTGTTCACCAGTGTTGGTAAGTTGAGTCTTAAAACCATTCCCACCCCTTTCCATTCCAGAAAAGCTTATTGGAATGCAGTGAGCATGAGTGACATTATTATATGGATGATGTAAGTCTACTTCAGTTTACTGAGGTAAAGTGCATTTGCATTTCTATACTTTATTAACAATACATTATTTGCATCAGATTTCCTAACATGACACATCACACATGAGAACTGCTGACTTTTTATACTTCCATGACTTTAACTTTGGAAACAACCTTATTTAGAAAATGCATTATAGGATTATTGCTTATTTAGATGGAGTCCTCAGAGTCTGATTTTCTTGTGCTTTCAATTTCCTACACTGTATAAGTATTAGCTTCTGAGAATAAAGCAATCTCTAACTCCTAGAAAAAGGTGATTGTTCTCCAGCTATGGTAGCAAGTGACCACTAGAGCCAGATTGAATCTATCAAATAGGACTTAATCAATTAATGATGGCTTGCCTAGGCCAAAATGATCAATGATAACTCACTTCAGTAAATACACCTCTGAAAGCCAACTAATCAGTGACAGCCTCATAGTTGTGAAAGTTGGCCAGTCAGTGGCAGATTCACTCCAGTGAACATACTTCTGAAAGCCAGCCAATCGCCGACAGTCTCCCCTGAATAATGGTACTTCTGGGGCTGATGTCAATCCCTAAACAATCCCTAATCCCAAAATTCTACGTGAGATTTGCAACCTGCTTTGCTCAGAGAGACTGTGCCTAAAAGCACGCTCTTCCTTACTTAAGTAATAAATTAAGCTTTTTTTCCCCAGATATTGAGAGGTGGTCTTTTTCTTTGATACTCTTATAATCTGTGCAGCATTCCCCACAGCGTGCACGCCTTAGAAATTCTAAGCGTATTGCCACTGATGAGGATCAAGTTTAGAAGTGTGGCAAGACTGTACTGTACGTATCACACGTCATGGGGCGCCCAGACCCTACGCTGTACTTCGGTAAGTGTTCAGCAGCTTTCCAAATGACTCGTGCTGATGCCTAAGCCCAACTCGGAAATAGCTGGAATTACATGCCCTTTAAAACAATTTTATTCAATATTCCTATGATGTTATAAAAAACCAGAAACTACTATCTTAGTTAACTTAATACTTTTCCATTAAAAACACTACTATTTTAAAAATCGTTCCTGTCTCTGCCCCAAAATACAGATGGACTTTTTTGTAATATTTGTTTCTAGTAGGGACTATCCATGTTTCAAAAATGACTACCAGAATTTGTCAAATAAAACCATAAAAAGGCACCTTCCTCCTTTCTATGCCATGAGAGAATCTTGCAACTGTTGGATTTAGTTCTTCTGGTATAGGAAGTGAAATCTAGACATGTGAACAATAGCACAAAGTCTACAGAAAGAAACAGACATTCCTACAAATCTGAAAAAACAGAAAACTGTAAGGTAAAGTAGCTGTCTTTTTCAACTGTTTGTTTCATACACCACTGCACTAAAAAGTCCAACATTTTGATTAATAACAAACCTAAACCCAGGGGAAAGAAGGGGCTATCGGCTTACAAACTACTTCAGCTTTAATATCATAATACTTAGTATGGCTGGTTTCTCAGCAATAATATTTAATCTTTAATAGAAATAAAAACATAATCAAAATGCTTCACCCTTTTATCTTTCAACATGCTTTGGTCACTTCATTTTAAAAAGAAAAACAAAACAGTTATTATGATTTTCAGCATAATAAACTCCTGACCTGTGTGCCTCCATAAATCACAGACTGCATGAATTGAAAGCATGCCCACACTTTATAGCCTCCTGTGGGAACAGACATGCAGACTCAGAATAGAGACTTAATTCAAATGTACCAATAACTCAATACTATCCATTCTGTGGCTGGTCATAGAATTGGCCCAGCAAGAGCAACAGCAGTGAATTGTTTTGAATTACACACTTATCCTTTACATATGAAAATTTTAGAACTCGTTCTGTTGATGGCAAAGACAAAAATTTAGTTGTGATTAATAAAAAATTTTACGTAACATCAAATTCTCAAATAAGAACACTGACTTTAGTGGTTATAGAAATACGGAGGCTTACCATCCTCAGAGGTGTGTGGTGGCAGTTCTCCGCTCTGTACATCCCCTGCTCAGCCAAGGCCCTGCTTTACCTGTATCCTGCTCACATGACTGACCTTCCCTCTTTAATCAGAAGCCTAACAGTGACTGCCTACATGTTTGCCCCCGCCTCAGCTGCTGACTGTTCTAATGCTTAGACCAGAAGGGCTCCACACTGCCAGGCCGTCACAGGGAACCATCTGCCCTCCGGTGACTGCTAGCTCGAGGGGCTGTGAGGCACGTGCCCCTCTGCTGGTTTCCCTGGTAACCGGTGAGTCAGCCTGATGCCAGTTCCTCCTATGAATGGCGATCTCCTTCTCCACCCCAAGAGCTGCACCCTGCCTGCTCAACACGGTGGGCTGTCGCTCTAGGACCTTTTGCGTCTGACTTGTAAGATTCCCTATCCAACAAATCTTGGACGTCGCTGTCTCTGGACTCTTTCTTCGGACTTGCGGCTGGGCAATTGCAAGGTTCACAGGCCTGTGGGGTGCAGCCCACCAACAGGTAAGTTATGTTTTTGTATGAGACTGTGGAATTATAAACAAAAGTAAATACGTGAGTCTTTGATAGGGACCCACACTTTGACTAACCTCACTAATTTGACATCCAGTTTTTAAAGTTCTCATATAATTGTGAAATAAAGATATGACAGCAATTAATATTAATGGGGAAAGCAAGAGAGGTACTCATTCTCCAACATAAAGTAGTACAATGTAGAATTCAACTTTAACAACTCATTTCTGACTGAAATGCATTTAACTTACTTATATTTGTGTATACGTATGTATATGTGCTTATATTAATGTAAACAGCTTTTTCACTGGGATTTCTATAAATCACTCCTCATTTCCGAGTCTCCCTAATGTAGGGATTTACACCCTACCCTTAAGTTGTCGTAGGTGTCCTAACTGTTCTGTGTACTATTTCTCCTTCTAACTTCCAAAGGTTCTTAAAAAAAAATCTTTCTTACACGTTTCTTTTATAGCATTCCTTTGAGCAGGAACTGTCGGCTGTATTTGACTAAAATCCCTCAGCCTGATCCGAAAACCCTCCAATGCTGGATCCTCCTATCTATCTCACCAACCTTGTTTCTTTCATCAGCTCTCACCATTTTGTAATTGCCTGTTTACTTAATTGTGAGCAGACCGTCAGTTGTTGGAGGCAGTTTGAGTCTTGTTCACAGCTGAATTCCCCGTGCTGAGAATGGTGATCTGTGCTGGGAATCAAAGCCTTCAGACCTTCTGTACCAGCCAGGCCATCTGGCTGGCACTAGCTGGTTTGCTCCACTGACACTCAACCTCCTTTCGTGGGCAGGGACTGTCTTTTATTTCTACGATAAACTTCTAAAATGTCTAACAGGCTGTGCAGAAAGTGGCGAGCTCAGCACAGGTCCACCTTTCATGACCTCTCACAGCTCGGCACACCCTGATGGCTGTGTTTCTGCTGCTCTCAGGTCAGTGACGGCTAGTTTTGATTCCCCGTAGACTGTGGTGGGAGCAGGCCTTATGTGCTTTCCCATTTCCTCTGATACCTAATGTAGAACTAGACAGGATTTCTTTCAAAGCAACGTTTCTCAAAGTCTGATCCTAGAGCCCTGTATCAAACATGGGCTGCACAGCAGAATCATCTGGGTAGTTTCAAAAGCCATGAATGCCAGGCTTCCACCTCAAGAGGTACTGATTTGATTGTCCTAGGACGGGTCCCCGGCATCAGTGATTTAAAAGTTTTTCCTGGTGATTTAAAACTGCCGCTGAAGCTAAGGCCACAGCACTAAAGTTTAAGAACCTTTACACTTTCAGATTGATTGATTTCATCAGCCATTTGTTCTGGCCCCTTCAGAGATGAAGAACAGCTGGTTCCTACTGACAAACTACTCACGTACTTAAAGAAGCTTAAGTGGCTTCTGAGCCTAATATTTTAACTAAATAATCTCAAGTGTATTATCCATTTCTTATATATGGTTTAAGGATAAGGCAAGGAGCTAGATTTAATTATTCAATAAACATCAGAGCCTTTTAACATGTAAGACCCAATATCATACACTGGGGGACACAAAGCCAAATATGACCCAGGCCCTGGTCTCCTAAAGTGAACAGTCTATTAGGGAGATGAACACACAGACACCAGAGCAAAGGTACATTTTGGAACTGCCAGGTGTGAGGCAACAATAAGAACAACACCCTCTGACACAGCAGCCTATAAAAAGCTTTCACATGTCTGATATTACCTTCACAATAACTACAGGGTATAGGCAGGAAGGGTGTTACCACCCATTTCACAGGCAACCTGAGAGATTTATGGTCAAGACACTTGTAGCTGGTAAGTAGTTGACTAGGTATTTTGTTGAAAGTCTTTAGAGGTGACAAACTTTCATCTTGTGAAGATGTATTTAACTTTAGGAATAAAATCAAAAGTTAATTCAGTGTTAAGTCTAGTGAGTAAGTTTAAAAAGTCAGATTGGGTAGTGCTTATTTTGGAATAGAACATTTTGAAAATGCAACTATAAAGAGATGAGAATAATGATTTTTTTTGTGGCTCCAAGACTAGCCTTTAAAGCAGTTACAAAAGAGAAGAGCCAAAAATGTCTCGAGGCATGTGGGAGGCTCTTTGGGAAAAGGCACCTATTAGGTGAACACTTGCTTAAAAAAAAGGCAATTAATTTTCAATGTAAATTTCTATCCCTTTATTGCCTTTAATCATTGCTCTCTGGAATTAGTCCCAGTTTCTCACTAGATTTCCTAAAATGGGAACATTATGTAGGGTCACCCCATTCAGTTGGAAGTCCAAGAAGGGCAGAGCCAAGGGCCCACGGCCTGACCCCGTAAGGGTGGATGTCTGGCAGTCTCTTCGCAGGCACCACATTACTAAGGTGTGCCTTGTGATTGATGATACTCAGGTCTTTTCTGTTACAGTTTTCAAAAATGCAAATTTAGCCATGAATTGAATCCTTTAGTGGTTCCCCGCTGTCTAAAAAATGAAACCCAAATTTCTTAGGTAGCCTCTAAGATTTGGCTTTTGTTCCTCTCTCTAAGCTCCTATGAGGTCTTCACATCTTATGCACTAGACACCCTGAATCACTTGCAGTTTCCTGGTTAGAACTTTCTTTCTCCTGCTTCCTTGCTGCCTCTCTGTGGTAGTACACTTCTCTCCCCACTACTAGTGAGGTGTCATTCCCTCTGAGAACCAGTCCCTGGCTCCTCTCCTGGCCTGTCTTGTACTTTTTCCACTAGGGTTAAGGTCCTCTTCTGTATCTCTCTCTAGTCTCCCTCACTAGACTGCAGATGGCTCTATTTTGTTGGCCTTTGTGCCAACACTGGTCACCAATGCTTGGCAAGAAGAATGCCCTCAATAAATGCTGAATAAATAAATGTTCCTGCATAGCCAGTCACCTCTAAAAACCTTTGGCTAGAATTCTTGTTCTGTTCACCTTTCTACTTGCGAGTATTAATATATAATTCCAAATTATATAGCAGTTATAGTTAACCCTTGGACAACACAGATTTGAACTGTGAAGGTCCATTTATAGGTGGATTTTTTTTCAACAGGAACTATTACAGCACTACATGGTCTGTGGTTGATGGTGCAGATGTGGAACCACAGGTATGGAGGAAACAAATAAGTGGAGGGCTGATGGTAAGTTACAAACGGACTTTTGACTGCATGGAGGGTGGGTGCTCCAAACCTCCACGATGTTCAAGTGTCAACTAGATATTTATAAACCCTTCAGTTTTCCAGATAAGCAACTTCTTTCAAACTCCACAATACTAGAAAAAAGGCTAATACTCTAGGAGATAAAACAAAATATTTCTACCACCATTAAGTTTATGCAGTGAAACTCTAGCACATCTTTCTCAAATGGGCCAGTTAAACTGCCTAATGATTGACATTTTGTCTTCCGTACTCAGACTTTGAAGCAAAAGTAGAGGAAAGATGCATATATTGTCCTCAGACAGCCTTCCTCTGCATTGTCTTTAGTATACTGTGTCGACAGCCTCTCATTTCTCTGTTCAGTTAAAATTCTTAAGCAACCCAACTAAAACTGGTTATTAAGTTTCTCATTCTTCCAGGGCTATGGATCAGAAACGTAAATAATCTGGTTTAAAGTTTTTTTGTGTGTGTTTTTGTTTGTTTTTGTTTTTGTTAGGAAAGGGCCTGAAAGGAGACTTGTATTTGAAAAGCAAAACCAGACTGTTTTTAAAGAAAACTGTGAGCAAGACAAAACAATTTTCAAGTTTACCCACATTTGATCCTCTGAAAGGACCACACCCTGCTCTGTATCAGAGATGGGCCACAGCATATTTCTCTGTCCATGTCACTTCTCTGGAATGTCCTACCACCTCCTTCCAACTGGTCTATGTACCCTGAACTTCCAAAGCCCAGTTTAACTCCCATTTTCTCCTAAAAATCTGACTGCCCTGGGCCCCAGGACCTACTTTTGCCTTTGGATTTCTCTAACACTTCTGTTGGAAAATTTTTGTGGACTGAAGTCAGAAGTCCTGGGTTTAAGTTAAAACTGAGTGGCTAAATGTTTCTTTAGGAAAGTCACATTGCTTTTCAGGTCTCTGTTTCCTCATCTGTGAAGAGGGGATGGTAATATGCACCTGATTTACCTCACATAGTTAGAATAAGGTTCAAACATCATGCCTAAAAATGTGTGGTCCAAACACTTAATCTCATTTTAACTTATTTTGCACTTTGTGTGTATGGGTGTTAATATAAACTGTGCTTGTATATATTTATCACTTTTTAATACTCTATTACACTGCATAGCCTTTTTCAAAATGTTTTCATGTATATTATATATATATATAACATATATATATATATATAACATACTTGATTCTACTTAACTTTGTAGGTTTATATGTATATTTTTAAACATGTCCTGTCTCTTACTAGACTGTAAGCCATTCAAAGGGCAGAAACTGTTTATAGAGTCAAAGAATTATACAAATCTTACTTTAATAGCATGATTAACATATACTCACTGTTGTATTTGTGTGTGTGTGTGTAAAGCAATCCTAAGAGGCAGAAAGAAAAAACAAAAAAATTACTTGTAGCTCCACAGCTTCTCAGTAACTACTGTAAACGTATAGGCACACTGCTTCCTGCCCTTTCTGTGCGTGTCTAAATATGTACATGTATATAGACTTGCATGGATCGTAAGGCATGTATTTTACAATTTGCTTTTCATACCTGACTATACCACAAACATCTTTTTAGTAACTTACACTTTTACATCATTGTATTCATAGTCTAATACTTGGTCCTATGGATAATTTACAATCAACCCCTTTTTATAGGATTCTTACTCTTGTTCAAATTTTCATCTGTAAATACTTCTATCCATGTGAATAGTACATATTTGGATTTTCTTATACATAGTAAGTCTCTCTCTGCAGGGTGGGGGGCTGGTTCAGCATTCTTTCTTTTGGTAGATTGTTCTTTCAGAAGTGACCCTTCCCTCTGTCAGTCCATGTGGTTGGGACCCCTTTGTTTTTGTCTGAAGAAGGGAACACATAGTATAGGCCTGCACAGACTAACCAATGACTGGATCAAGACATGGGCATTTGAATCCAGCAAGGTCAAACCAGACTGGCTCAGGACTTTTTCTGGGTTGGCCATCATGGCAATGTAAGCCAACACCCCTGCCCCTGGCAGGAAGCTTGCCTGTGAAATGAGGCCAACTGAGAGAAAACAGAGTCAGGAGACAAAAAGAGAGATTCCTGACATTGACTGAACTCTATGAACCGGCCATGTCCCAGTTCCAGTTCTTAGGCTTCCAATGCTGATACATCCGGTTTTAGTGGAAGATACTTCTATCATTTGTAACAGAAAATATTAGTGATTAGGATAAGTTCCTACAAGTAGAATTTTTAGGACGAACATGTAATTTTTAAGGTATTTCATGTGTATGATCTAACTTCCCTCCAGAAATGATACAGGTCATACTCATCGGCAGAGTGCCTTATTTTGTTTTAACAGATTGAGTTTTGTTTTCACTCCCCTTCCCCCCCCATGTTTTTGGCTGTTTGTATTACTTCTTTGGTGATATGTACATTTTCTCCTTTGCCCTTAAAAAAAATTCATCTTTCCTCATGGGCTTGTGAGAATTAATATATTAAGAATATAAAGCCTTATCACATAAAGAACAAATGACAAACTAGAAAATATGTTTGCAATTTAATTTTGTTTTGAGTTTCATTATATCCTTTTCTTCCCTCCATCTGTTCCTCCCTCTTTTCCTTCCTTCCTTCCATATAGAAGTTTACAATTTTGTATATATTCCTAGTGAGCAGTGTCTTCCTTTTTAAGTCAAACTTAGGAAGTCTTTCCTCACATTAAGTCTATGTAAATATCCAGTTACATTTTCTTCTAGCACCTTTACAGTTCTTTTTTCCCTTGTTAACTTTTTATTATCAATTTAGAAATTTCTTTCTGTATCTGGGTCAGAAAGTTCTGTATTTTCCCCAAATAGCTATTTACTTGTCCCAATTTTATTTCTTGACTAATCCACCCTGTACAGTATCCCACTGCTTTAATTACCATAATTTTCTTATCTTCCTGGGAGAGACCATTACCCTGTCACTCTTGAAAAAAAGTATTTCTTAGATTTTATTTTATAAAAATTTTATTTTCAGAAGATTCTTAGATTTATAGAAACCATTGACCAGATAGTATAGAGTTAAACCCCTTAAACCTCCAAACCAATTTTCCCTATTAAATTATTACCCTCTAAAATTAGTATGCTACATTTCTTACACTTAATGAACCAATACTGCTACCTTACAAAGTCCATAGTTCATTTAGATTTCCTTAGTGTTATGTACTAAATTATGTTCTCCCAAAATTCATAGGTTGAAGCCCTAACTTCCCCATGTGACTATATTTGGAGGACCTTTAAAGGAGATAGTTAAGACTAAATGATGTCAGAAGGGTGGGGCCTTAACCCAGGAGAACTGATGTCTTTAAAAGAAGAGACAATAGGAGCACAAGCAAACAGGAAAAGGCCATGTGAAGAAACAGCAAGAAGGTGGCTGTCTGCAAGCCCTGGAGAGAAGTCTGACCAGAAATCAAACCTGCTGGCACTTTGATCTTGGACTTCCAGAACTGTGAGAAAATATATTTGTTGTTTAAGCCACGCAGGCTGTGGTATTTTGTTATGGCAGCCCTAGGAGACTAACACATTTAGTTTTTACCTGACATCCTTTTTTCTGTTCCAGGATCCCATTCAGGATACCACTTAACATACTTATTTGTCATGTCTCCTTACGCTATTCTTGTCTATGACAATTTCTCAATTTTCTTGTTTTTGACCACTTGGACAGTCTTGATGGTTGCTGGTTGGGTATTCTGTAGGATGCCTCATTATTGGAATTTCTTTGACCTTACTCTCATGATACAACTGGGCTTAGGGTTATTGGGATAAAGATCATAATGTAAAGAGCAGTTTTCATTACATCATATGAAGGGTGCATACTATCAATATGATTTATAATGTTGATGTTGACCTTGATCACCTTGCTGACATGGTGCTTGTCTAGTTTCTCCATTGTAAAGTTATTTTTTTTTTTCCCCTTTCCATTTTGAATTCTTTGGAGGGAAGTCACTAGGTGCAGTCCACACCCAAGGAGTGAGGAGTTATGCTTCCTTACTCTTCTTATTAAAAGTTTTCTTGGCTGTTTTTGCTTACATGTTTCTCTCCCTCCTACTGGTATTTTTATTTGGATTATATTAGGTTTGTGAAATAATTTTGAGATAATTTGGTTTTGGTTAAAATTAAGCATTCTAGAAACACAGTATATATGCACATATCTACTTATGCCTATCATCGGTTATATTTCCCTTAATTAAAAAATTATGTTTTCTAAGTGGTTATTTCAGACAACTGACTTTTGTGTATTGATTTTATATCTGGCCATAATACTGACTTCTTAGAACTACTGGTAGATAGTTTTGGATTTTTTAGATCTTCAGGTAACTTGGTTTCTTTCACTCCGTTTTCTAGATAAGCAGCTGAAGAAAAGCTATTGAAGTTAGTTACCAAGCTGAAGCCTGATTCCCAGTTAATGCCTAGAAGTTTGGAAGCCTAAATAGGACTAATACTTTCACAGGTACTTTTGTTTCTAATGAAAAATACAAGACCAAAACAATTTCTGGAGAACTTGGGTAACTATGTTAAAAAAACATTTGGTATTTAATACAGTTTCAAGATTAATTAAGTTAATTAAAAATTACAAACTAATCAAAACTAGCCATATAGAGAATGACATCAACCACAAACATCACAATTATTTTTTCTTCTATGATTCTCACTTTTAATGCTATTGAAAGTAGAAAAGGCAATTTTGTCTACAAATTGTATTCTAGAAATCATAAGAAAATGTCAATTAAAAACATCTATTGGAAGATTCATTCATTTCTGTATTTCAACTATCAAGATGTAATATTTAGGTTAAAACGTTACAAACTTCTGATTTTGAGACTTGTCTCCATCACTGACTGATTACACAAGAAACTTAGGGTTCTCCTTGCACAAATGTTCAAAGTTTCTCTAGGAATTGAGACGTTAAAGGGTTAAAGTACCAGCACATATAAAAAGAAATGTGAATCTTTTTTCAACACGGAACAAGATAGTAGCGATCATAGTAATTAATTCATCTGAAGAGACAGACAAAATGTGAATGAGTGCAGAAATCAAAGTATATATGTTAAAAAAAAAAAAAAAGTCCAGGAACATGAGGTCACTAGCTTTCTTCATGTCCAGCAAAGCAGGGCAGCCTGGGACAGAGATGACTGAGAAACAGAAGAGACTAAGGAAGAGGAAGAAATCAAGGACGAAAAGATGGAAGAAGACTCAAAACAGCAAATGAACATGACTCAAAAGGAAGCCTACAAAAATGGAGACAGAAATGGCCAAAACTCAGAAATTTACAAGTTGACTTAGGAAGAAAATAGGAACAAAAAAGGAACAAAAATAAATGTCTGAACAAACAAAAATAAATATAGGAAAACAGCATTATGTAAACCAAGCAAAGAGGAAAATAGATACAGGCCTTTGGAATAAGAAAACAAAGATGAAAACCCCTCGATTTTCTTTTCCAGTTTGTTGTTCACAAGGGAAAATCTTCTTTGTTTTGAGCTGTGAATGAGTGTTAATATTGTTCCTTTAGTTTGGGATTTTGAAAAGCAAGAGTGTCTTTTGTTTCCTTTAGTTAAAGAGAAAAATTCCAAATATTACAGTGTCTTTAAATATTGAGTATCGTTGAAGCAAATGTGAAAGATGTAATTTTCAGAGTAACTTCAACAGCATAATAGTTTCTCAGCTTTCTTGCCTATCATTAGCATCACACTCAGCAGGACACGGGTGGAAAGATTTAAGAGGCTTTCCAGAATATATCTGTAATACGCATTCTTACACCTGCCCTGAGATCTAACCGATGGCTCAGCCAGTAACATTTAATCTATGGCCAATGAACTAATAAAACAACATAGGGAAGATGGAGTTCCCAGTCAAAAAGGCCTGGTAAGCAGCTGGGATCCATGGCTATCTGCCCGTCTCTCTTAAAATAAATCCATGAACAAAGCAAACTTCCCTAATGTGATTGATAGAAACTTATTTCAGGGTAAACAGTATGAAAGCACAGAGTCAACACTGAAGAATTTTCTTCATCCAGAAGAAAAGGGCAGAAAAAAGTGACTTCAAGGGTTGGACAGAAGGCTTAGAATTAAAATACTCATAATCACCTTTCCAGGCTCAGCAACTCTGACAAGGTCCTATTTATAAAGAACCATGTTGGTCTTCTGCAGCATTATTTATAGTCGTATAAGGCGAACACTAGTAGGGAACCTGGTCTATAATTGTAGGCCCTCTTGCTGCATTTTACTACTGCTTTAGAACTGGGCTAAGAGGGAGGAATGGAAGAAAAACATTAATATTACACCGACCTTATAATTCAGTGCTCTCCAAAGTGATAATACTCCTCTGCTTTACATTTAAATTGTTTTTTATCTACCCCTCTTTTTTCTTCTTCATACTAGCCTCAAGGAAAAAAGCAGTAATTCATTAATGAGACATTACTGTTCACAATAAATACCAGATCTCAAATTTGTTTTATCTCAATATTAGCAATTATGATAGAAAGTAAACTACTGTAACTTATGAGTTAATTAGGAAAGGGTCATAAAAACTATCAAACATTATAGAAATGGTATAGATTCTAATCATCTTGATTTACTGACAGTAGTCAAATATAGAGAGATTAATTCTTAAATATCACTAACAAGATGGAAGATGAGAACAAAACATTTATTTTCTGGAGCACAGATTGTTCCAGATACCCTGCTAAATACTTTAAAAAATAAGTTTGTTTGTGGAATAAATAAAATACCATCAGGAAGGTACTTTAAGGAACAGGGTAAGAAAGGTTATATAATTTATCCAAGATCGCACAGCTAGTAAACTTCCAAGCTGGCATTTAAATTCAGGTCTGACTCCAAATTCCATACTCAACCACTCTACTGTTTATATTCCTATGAAAAATTATAGGTGAATGTGGCAGGCACTTCTTGTTCAAGTTACAGAAACTGTAATAACTTTCTGAATTTTAATTCTTCAAATAATACAGACATAATAATATTAGGACCATGAACTTAACATCTTCCATGATATAAAGCAGCCAGATAATTTTTGATCAAGAATTAGCAAAGTCCTGAAGTCACTTGTTTGGCCATGTTATTACAGTTTGAAACAGCAATAGTGCTTTATTAGAAAATACTAAAAACATGCAAGCTAGCTCAGTTAGAGTAATTGTTGCAATACAAAACTCACAAATAAGAGAGAATGTCTTTGAAAACAAACGGAATCAAATTATTGAGTCAAGCATGATTGGTTATTTCTGAGATCTACTTTCCAGCTATAAGATCTTAACCAAAGTTACGTCACCTTTCTGTGCCTCAGATTCTTCCCATATAATTTGGGCATAAGAACAATATCTAGCTTTTAGGTTTAAAAATGATTAATGCTTTGTAAATGTTCAGTAAAAGTTAGCTTCTTTCTCTGACTTTTATTTCTACTCAGAAAAATGTCTCAAACCCAACACTTTACTTATCATAGTCAACTGAACTATTTGCACACAAAGAACAAAACATTATTACATTTAACTTGATTATATTCTCTGGCATTAATGGAGATAAAGGATGTTAATAACCCAGAATGGCAGGTGGTAGAAAGATTATTAATGAATGTCTTTGGGAGAGGATTTTGTGACTTGCATTTATACATAGCCATCATAGATGTCTTGGGAATTCGCATCATGAAAACAGTAAGATGCTGTCTACTCTGACTTTGTTGAACCTTTTGTTCAGTACCATGGTGATGGAAAAATTCTGATCAAACATCTCATAAAGAAACCCAAGCCAGAAAATGGCAATCAAATACCCAAATTTCATGCTACTTAAATTCCTCATGCTACTTACTTTGCACATGCAATCTTTTCCATTACTTTGAAGGTAGGAGGTTCATCTAGAATTGATTACTTCCTTTTTGGCACTAGGGCCACAATTCCGGTAGTGGCCACCTGCTAAATAATGAGGGCTTTTTATTGATTCCATGGTCAATTGTCTAAGCTTTTTCCAGGTGTGGTTAAGTAAAAGAAAATAAGAATGTAGCACATTATCCAGTTGCTTAAGCTTTTAAAGTAAAAATTTAAACGTTGAACAGTAAAGGTCCAACTTGCTTACCAGATATTAAATAGGATTATATTGCTACAGTAATTTAGCAGTGAGGTATTGACACAGGAATAGATAGAAAAATCCATTCAAAATAATGAAATTGACCTCTAAATATACATAAGACTCTATTTAAAGGATATTTTTAGTATCAGTGAGGGAAACACAGGATTATTCAATTGTAGTGATTAGTAATTTTCAAAAAGTTATAACATTAACCTAATATACCAAATCAGTTCCAGATGATTAAAGATGTAAAATAAAAATAAAACCATAAAAATAATTAGAGAAAGGTATAACTTGGTATTTATATAATCCCAGGATTACAAAGACCTAAAGAATGACAATGGACAGAAAATATGAAGAAAAGACTGGCAGAGGTGGCAATGCAAATTTAAAACTCTATGTTGATGATACTATATATAGAAAACCCTAAAAGCTCCACAAAAAATTACTAGAGCTAATAAAAGAATTCAGCAAGGTAGCAGGATACGAGATTAACATACAAAAATCAGTTGCATTTCTTTACACTAACAGTGAATCAACAGGAAAATAAAGAAACAATCCCTTTTAAAATTGCATCCAAAACAATAAAATACTTAGGAATAAAACTGACCAAGGAGGTAAAGACTTAAACATGGAGAACTATAAAACATTAAGGAAGACTTCAAGAAATGGAAAGATAGCCCATGTGACCCCTATCAAATCACCCAGGACATTTTTCACAGAACTGGAACAAATGATCCTGAGATTTATATGGAATCACAAAAGACCCAGAATTGCCAAAGCAATATTGAAGAAAAAGAGCGAAGCTGGAGGAATAACCCTCCTAGACTTCAGACTATACTACAGAGCTACAGTAATCAAAACATTGTGATATTAACATAAAAACAGACATATGGATCAATGGAAAAGAATAGAGAGCCCAGAAATAAACCCACAGACCTATGGTCAATTAATCTTTGACAAAGGAGGCAAGAATATACAATGGAGAAAAGACAGTCTCTTCAGCAAGTGTTGTTGGGAAAACTGGACAGCCACATGTAAATCAATGAAGTTAGAACATTCCCTCACTCCATACAAAAAAAATTATCTCGAAATGGCTTAAAGACTTAAATATAAGACAAGACACAATAAATCTAGAAGAAAACATAGGCAAAACATTCTCTGACATAAATCTTAGCAATGTTCTTCTAGAGCAGTCTACCCAGTAAATGAAAATAAGAGCAAAAATAAAATAAGACCCAATTAAACTCATAAGCTTTTGCACAGCAAAGGAAACCATAAGCAAAACAAAACTACAACCTATGGAAGGGAGAAAATATTTGCAAATGATGTGACTGACAAAGGCATAATTTCCAGAATATATAAACAGCTTATACAACTTAATGATAAAAAAACAAACAACCCAAGCCAAAAATGGTTAGAAGACCTAAAGAAGCATTTCTCTAATGAAGACATATGGAAAGCCAATAGACATATGACAAAATGCTCAATATCACTAATTATCAGAGAAATGCAAATCAAAACTACAATGACGTATTACCTCATACCAGTTAGCATGACCATCATTCAAAAGTCCATGAATGATAAATGCTAGAGAGGATGTGGAGGAAAGGAAACCCTCCTACACTGTTGGTGGAATGTAGTTTGGTGCAGCCATTATGGAAAACAGTATGGAGATTCCTCAAAAAACTAAAAATAGACTTACCATATGATCCAACAATCCCACTTCTGGGTATATTTCTGGAAGGAACTCTAAAGCAAAAAGATACATGCACCCCAATGTCCATAGCAGCACTATAATATACAATAGCCAAGACATGGAACCAACCTAAATGTTCATCAACAGATGACTGGATAAAGAAGTTGTCATATATTTATAAAATGGAATACTATTCTGCCATAAAAAAGAATAAAATAATGCCATTTGCTGCAACATGGATGGACCTAGAGATCATCACTCTGAGTGAAGTAAGCCAGAAAGAGAAAGAAAAATACCATATGCTATCACTCATATGTGGAATCTAAAAAAAAAAAAAAAAAAAAAAGACACTGTGAACTCTACAAACAGAAACAGACTCACAGGCTTAGTAAACACTTATGGTTACTGGGGAGAGGGGGTGGGAGGGGATAAATTTGGGAGTTTGAGATTTACAGATGTTAGCCACTATATATAGAAACAGATTTTTAAAAAGTTTCTTTTGTATAGCACAGGGAACTATGTTCATTATCTTGTAATAGCCTTTAATGGAAAAAAAATATGAAAATGAATATATGTAGGTATATGCATATGTATATGACTGGGACATTGTGCTGTACACCAGAGATTGTAATTGACTGTACTTCAGTTAAAAAAACAAAACTCTACGTTGAAATAAAAAAACCAAAAACTTCCATAAATGAATTGTAAAAATATTTAAAACAAATAGTATCCTTAATATTTAATAGCTTTTGTATAGCAATAAGGAATATATAATCATATTAGACTATACAATTAACCACCATCACTAAAACAATAAATGTAAATAGCCAAAAATTAATATATTTAGAAAGTTTAACTTTACTAGTAAACAAAGAAATAACAAATAATGCAAAGTAGAAGCTGACAAAGATTAATATGTGTTATTTGGGATATACTGTAACACATACATACATAATTCTTAGAATAAGGAGAATCCAGCAACTTCATACATTGCTGGTACAGGTATAAATGATTCAACTTTCTGGCATGCACTTTGGCAAAAATGTCATAAGAGGCATACCTGAGTTGACAAATCAGAGTGGTTTGGGGAGGGGATAGGCTGGAAAGAGGCATGAGGGAACTTCCCGGGGTGATATAAGTATTCTGTATCTTGTTTTGGTGGTGTTTACATGGGTGTATATACAATTATCAAAACTTATCAAGGTGAACAGAAAAGAACTGCATTTTCTGATCTATAAATTATACCTCAATTTGAAAAAAAAAAAAAGCATACCTGGCTCAGCAGTTTTAAATCCATTAGCCTAAGGAAATAATAGTGAGTTTATAAAATATTTAACTCCTGGATTATTCACTGATGAAGGCTGATAATGAAAAGCTGTATGAATTTTTCCATTCTTGGGAAAAGTGTATATGAGGACAGACAAAAGCATCAATGATTATCTGTGGGATATGAGAATAAAGTGATCTTTTCTTTCCCTGTTCAATGTTTTATATATATATATATAACATGTATTATAAACACAAATTAGGTTATTTGAAAAAAAATCAGTATGACAACTAACATTAATTACATCTAATAACTCTATAAAAAATGTATAAACTGTGTTTAAAGAAATACAAACAAAACTATGTACAATTTATGCATCTTCTTTCATTCAGTTTTGCCTGGAATCTTATTACTAGGGTTCTTCTATCCTGGTTTATGCATTATTAAACTTAAGGTATGGTTAAAGTATCAGAATGCTTGTTGAGAATTTCTTGATTACTGGCATATGATGGCAACTTTCATTCTTTCATTTTGTACTGGCTTGGTAGATATCTGTAACTACCATTGTGAAATGACTTTTTGGTTTTTTTTTGACTACATTGTGCTAATCCCAAGGACCTTTGCTTGCTCCTTAAACTTTCTTTTCAAGAGAAATAAACTGCTTATGCCTACACAATTTTCTCTGTTTCAAAATGCTGTCAGCTAAAAAAAAAAAAAAAAATTTCTGAAGAAGGTGCACAATCTATGACTGTATATTCCCAGCATAAAAAGTTAATCTTCTCTACTCCCCTTCTCTTTCTCTAAAATGCTAAATTTACATTAGCTAAACTCTGCCAGCCTCAGCATTTTATAATCTGGATTCAGCTAAAGAATCTGCTTTACTATACTTTTCTCAACAGAATTTAAAATAGAACCATCAAGCAACTATTAGCAAATTTAATGAATGTATCTTCATTCCTTCTAGGTCACAGATAACATAACTAAAGTAAACATTTGCCTTTTCTTTATATACTATATTTTCTTTGATGTTATTATGAGAGAACTATATAACTAACATTTTGCTTGTGCTGCTTAAGTAATTTGTTAGACTTTACCAGTACTACCCCAGTACCATGTACCCTCCTCCCTCTCTCTCACCTAATAATTCCTGAGCATCTCCTAAGAGTGAGGCACTGTGTTGACTACTTTACATGAATTATCTCATTTAATTCTAATAATAACTCTGAGGTAGATGTTGTTATCTCCATTTTACAGGTGAAGAAATGGAGGCTTCAAGAGAGGCTGGTTGCTCAGGTCATTCAGCAGTCATTGTCAGAGAAGGGATTTGAATCAGGCAGTGTGATTTAACAGCCCATTGTGCAATTAGGAGATAATTCAATATGTGGGATTACAGAGAGCCTCCATGATGGTACATTTCTTTAAAGGAATGTGGAATGTATTCCAAACATGAGAATGGGTGATACACACTGTAACCAGCACCAGAAGACAGAAAGTATTATTTAGAAATCAAAAGTCTCTGAAAGTCAAGTTGATTTTTTTTTCTTATCCTACTAATTATTACTTCATGTTGAAGCCACTGTTGGTAGAAGCTCGTGTTCTTAGAAGCTCATGTTCTAGAAGTAGCATGGGCCCTGAAGTGTGATTGACAGCTTCACCATATATTACTGTGTGATATTGAACAAATAATTTTTTGACCCTCAGTTTCCTCATTTATAGAATGAAAATAATGCTAATTATCTAATGGAATTGCAAGAAATAAATCCACCACAGTTGGTCCCTAACCTATGAGTCTTGAAGCTCTGATGAGAGCTGAATAAGAGAAGCTGGCATAAAAGATGACAGGGTGCCTGAAATATAGCACATGCAAATATCCGTTTCAAGAATGAATTAGTGGGATCGAGAACCACCTTAATCTCCTACTACTGGTAGAACAGCAAAAGTAAAAAAGCATATAAAGAATGTGTAATTTCTTTAAAGTCAAGTATAAGTGATTTTGATTGTCAGTTATTTTGTATAATTTTACTAATTAACCTGAAAAACTGATAATTGGGTAAAAATATACTTAATAAGTGGTTTTAAAAGGAATGAAGAGATTTCACTTTAAAGTAACTCTGAAGACATGCCAAAACAAAAAGTCTGTGAAAATATAAATATTCCTTAAGCAAAAAACATGAATCCACACACACATACCCTTCATAAAAATTAAATCAAAATTGATCATGGACCTACATGTAAAATGCAAAAGTATAAAACTCCTAGGAGAAAACCTCCATGACCTTGGATGTGGTGGTGACTTTTTATATACAACTTAAAAGGTGTGATCTACAAACAAAATAATGAATAAGCTGGACTTCATTAAAAAAAAAAAAAAAAAAAAAACCAAAACCCAAAACAAAACAAAACAAAAACTTCTGCCCTGTGTAAAACAATGAATGTCAAGAGAATCAGAAGACAAGCTACCAATTGGGAGAAAGTATTTGCAGAAGACATGTCTGATAGAGGACTTTTATTCAAAATACACAGAGAACTCTAAAAACAACAATAAGAAAAGGAACAGCCTAATTAAAAAGTGGGCAAAACCCCACTCATCACTACTCATCAAAGTAGATATACAGATAGCAAATAGAATGTGAAGAGATGATCAACATCACAGGTAATTAGGGCATTGCAAATTAAAGCAACAATGAGATACCACTCCACACCTATTAGAATGCCCCAGATCCAAAACATGACAACACCAAATGCTGGTGAGGATGCAGAGCATCAGGAACTCTCATTCATTGCTAGTGGGAATACAAAATGGTACAGCTACTCTGGAAGAGTTTGCCACTTTCTTACAAAACTAAAATACCATATAATACAACAATCATGGTCCATGATATGAAAAAGGGGGTGATAAAAGCACTGAAGGAAATAAGAGAGACTATGAATAGAGATGCAGAATACCTTAAAAAGGAACCAAATAAAAACAGAAAACTCAATGGCAGAGATAAGAGCCAAGCTAAAGGCAGTCAAAAGCAGACTAGACAATGCAGAGGAATGAATAATCGACTTAGAAGACAGGATAACAGAAGTCACCCAATCAGAACATCAGACAGAAAAGCAAGTAAAAACCAGTGAAAGCAATATAAGAGACCCATGGAATAATAAAAAGCATACCAACCTATGCATAATAGGGGTTCATAGAAGAAGAGAAAATTTAGCAGATTGAAAAGGAATTTCAAGAAATTATGTCTGAAAACTTCCCAAACGTAAAGAAGGAAACAGATATACAAGTACAGGGGAACACAGAGGGTCCCAAACAAGAAGAAACCAAACACCAGGACATATAATTAAGATGGCCAAAGTTAAAGATAAAGAAATGATTCTAAAGGCAGCAAGAGAAAAACAAAGGGTTAGTTATAAGGGAACCCCAATAAGGCTTTCAGCTGATTTCTCTACACAGACACTGCTGGCCAGAAGGGAGTTGCAAGATATATTCAAAGTCCTTGGCCATCATTAAAAAGTCTACAAACAATAAATGCTGGAGAGGGTGTGGAGAAAAGGGAACCCTCCTACCTTGCTGGTGGGAATGTAGTTTGGTGCAGCCATATGGAAAACAGTATGGAGATTCCTCAAAAAACTAAAAATAGACTTACCATATGATCCAGCAATCCCACTCCTGGACATATATCTGGAGGGAACTCTAATTCAAAAAGATACATGCACCCCAATGTTCACAGCAGCATTATATACAATAGCTAAGATATGGTAGCAACCTAAATGTCCATCGACAGATGACTGGATAAAGAAGTTGTGGTACATTTATGCAATGGAATACTACTGTGCCATAAAAAATAATAAAATAATGCCATTTGCAGCAATGTGGATGGATATGGAGATAATCATTTTAAGTGAAGCCAGAAAGAGAAAGAAAAATACCATATGATATCACTCATACGTGGAATCTAAGAAAAGGAAAAAAGAGGACACTAATGAACTCATCTACAAAACAGACAGACTTGCAGACATTGTAAACAATCTTACGGTTTTCAGGGGAAAGGGGATGGGAAGGAATAAATTTGGGAGTTTGAGATTTGCAAAAGTTAACCACTATATATACAAACATAAAAAATAAATTTCTTATGTATAGCACATGGAACTAAATTCAATATCTTGCAGTAACCTTTAATAAAAAAGAATATGTGTGTGTATACACACACACACACACACACACACACACACATATACACATACATACAAGACTGGGACATTATGCTATACACCAGAAACTGATACATTGTAACTGACTATACTTCAATAGTAATAATAAAAAAGATATATTCAAAGTCCTGAATGAGAAAAAGCTACAACCTAGGATAGTCTATCTGGTAATACTATCTTTTAAAATAGAAGGAGAGAGAAAGTAGCAAAGAGGAAATACCAAATTAACTACAAAAATAAGCTCAAAATGGCAATAAACACACATCTATCATTAATTACTGTAAATGTTAATGGACTAAATGCTCCAGTCAAAAGACAGAGTGGCAGGCTGGATAATAAAGCAAGAACCTTCAATTTGCTGCATACAAGAGACCCACTTTAGGGAGAAAGACACACATAGATTGAGAGTGAAAGGATGGAAAAGGATATTCCATGCAAATGGAAAAGCCAAAAAAACAGGTGTAGCAGTACTGATTTCAGACAAAACACACTTTAAAACAAAGGCCATAAAGAAAGATAAAGAAGGACATTTTATAATGATTAAAGGAGTAATACAAGATGAAGATATTACACTCATTAATATATATGCACCCAATATAGGAGCACCTAAGTGTATTAAACAGTTACTAACAGAGATAAAGGGAGAAATTGATGGGAATACAATCCTTGTTGGAGACTTTAACACCGCATTAACATCACTAGACAGATCTTCCAGACAGAAAATAAGTAAGACAACAGAGAAATTAAATGATACAATAGAAAAATTAGATTTGGTGGATATTTTCAGAGCATTACACCTCCCCAAAATAGGATATACATTCTTTTCAAGTGCACATGGAACAGTTTCTAGGATTGATCATGTACTTGGGCACAAAGGAAGCCTCAAGAGTTTTAAGAAGATAGAAATTATCTCAAGCATCTTTACTGACCACAATGCTATGAAACTAGAAATCAACTACAGAGAAACAAAGGGGAAAAAAAGGGAAACATGGAGATTAAACAACATGCTACTAAAAAACAGGGGGGTCAATGATGAAATCAAAGTTGAAATTAAAAAATACCTTGAGACAAATGAAAATGAAAACACAACCACACAAAATTTATGGGACACAGCAAAGGCAGTACTAAGAGGGAAGTTTATAGTGATACAGGCCTTCCCCAGAAAAGAACAATCTCAAATAAACAATCTAACCCACCAGCTAAAAGAATTAGAAAAAAGAGCAAAACCTCCCAAAAGTCAGCAGAAGGAAGGAAATAATAAAGATCAGGGAGGAAATAAATAAAATAAAGATTAAAGAAATCAATCAACCAAAGCTGGATTTTGAAAGAGTAAACAAAACTGACAAACCTCTGGCCAAGCTCATGAAGAAGAGAAAAGAGAAAGCACAAATAAGCAAAATAAGAAAGGAAAATGCAGAAATTACAGCCAATACCACAGAAATACAAAATATCATACGAGAATACTATGAGCAACTATAGGAAACAAAATGGACAACCTAGAAGAAATGGAAAAGTTTCTGGAAACATACAGTCCACCAAGACTGAATCAAGAAGAAACTGAACACTTGAACAAACTGATGACTAGAAATGAAATCTAATTAGCAATAAAAAACTTCCCTACAAATAAAAGTCCAGGACCGGATGGCTTCACTGGGGAATTCTACCAAACACACAAAGAAGAACTCATACCGGTCCTTCTCAAACTCTTTCAGAAGATTGAAAAGGAGAGAATACTCCCAAACTCGTTCTATGAAGCCACCATCACCCTGATACCAAAACCAGGCAAAGACATGACCAAAAAATACAATTACAGACCAGTATCACGATGAACTTAGATGCAAAAATCCTTACCAAAATATTAGTAAATAGAATCCAACAGCACATAAAAAAGGTTATACACCATGATCAAGTGGGGTTCATCCCAGGGACACAAGGGTGGTTCAACATACACAAATCAATCAGTGTAATACATCACATCAACAAGAGAAAGGACAAAACCCACATGATCATCTCAACAGAGGCAGAAAAAGCATTTGGTAAAATTCAACACCCATTTATGATAAAACTTTCACCAAAGTGGGTACAGAGGGAACATATCTCAACATAATAAAAGCTATATATGACAAACCTACAGCCAGCATAGTACTCAATGGTGAAAAACTCAAAAGCTTCCCACTAAAAGCTGGGACAAGACAAGGCTGTCCACTCTCACCACTCCTATTCAACATAGTCTTGGAAGTCTGAGCCACAGCAATCAGGCAAGAGAAAGAAATAAAAGGGATCCAAACTGGAAAAGAAAAGGTAAAAGTGTCACTATATGCAGATCACATGATACTATATATAGAAAACCCTAAAAGGTCTACACAAAAAACTACTAGAACTAATTGAAGAATTCAGCAAGGTTAGCAGGATACAAGATTAACGTACCAAAATCAGTTGCATTTTTTTTACACTAACAATGAATCAACACGAAAAGAAAGTAAAGAAACAGTCCCTTTTAAAATAGCACCCAAAGTAATAAAATACCTAGGAATAAATCTAACCAAGGAGGTGAAAGACTTTATACATTAAGAACTACAAAACATTGATTAAGGAAATTAAAGAAGACTTTAAAAAATGGAAAGATATCCCATGCTCCTGGATTGGAAGAATCAATATTGTTAAAATGGTCACAATGCCCAAGGCAATCTACAGATTGAATACAATCCCTATCAAATTACCCAGGACATACTTCACAGAACTAGAACAAATCATAATCAAATTTATATGGAATCACAAAAGACCCAGAATTGCCAAAGTATTACTGAAGAAAAAGAAAGAGGCTGGAGAAATAACCCTCCCAGATTTCAGACAATACTATAGAGCTACAGTAATCAAGACAGCATGGTATTGGTACAAAAACAGACATATGGACCAATGGAACAGAATAGAGAGCCCAGAAGTGAACCCACAAACTTTTGGTCAGCTAATCTTCGACAAAGGAGGCAAGATATACAATGGAATAAAGACAGTGTCTTCAGCAAATGGTGTTGGGAAAAGTGGACAACAGCATGTAAATCAGTGAAGCTAGAACACTCCCTCACATCATACACAAAAATAAACTCAAAATGGATCAAAGGCTTAAATATAAGACAAGATACAATAAACCTTCTAGAAGAAAACATAGGCAAAACATTATCTCACATACATCTCAGCAATGTTCTCCTAGGGCAGTTTACCCAAGCAATAGAAATAAAAGCAAGAATAAACAAATGGGACCTAATGAAACTTACAAGCTTCTGCACAGCAAAGGAAACCATAAGCAAGACAAAATGACAACCTACGGAATGGGAGAACATTTTTGTAAAAGATGAAAGTGACAAAGGCTTTATCTCCAGTATATACAAGCTGAAGCTCATATGACTTAATAAGAAAAAAACAAAGAACTCAATCCAAAAATAGGCAGAAGACCTAAACAAGCAATTCTCCAGTGAAGACATACATGATCAATAGGCACATGAAAAAATGCTCAATATCACTAATTATCAGAGAAAGGCAAATCAAAGCTACAATGAGGTATCACCTCACACCAGTCATAATGGCCATCATTCAAAAGTCCACAAATGTCAAATGCTGGAGAGGCTGTGGAGAAAAGGGAACCCTCCTAACTGCTGGTGGGAATGCAGTTTGGTGCAGCCACTGTGGGAAACAGTATGGAGATTCGTCCAAAGACTGGGAATAGACTTACCATATGACCCAGGAATCCCGCTCCTGGGCATATATCCAGAAGGAACCCTACTTCAAAAAGACACCTGCACCCCAATGTTCATAGCAGCACTATTTACAGTAGCCAAGACATGGAAACAGCCTAAATGTCCATCAACAGATGACTGGATAAAAAATACATAATGGAATACTATTCAGCCATAAAAACTGACAACATAACACCATTTGCAGCGACATGGATGTTCCTGGAGAATGTCATTCTAAGTGAAGTAAGCCAGAAGAGAAACAAAAATACCACATGAAATCATTCATATGTGGAATCTAAAACAAAAACAAAAACAAAAACATAAATATAAAACAGAAACAGACTCATAGACAGAATACAAACTTGTGGTTGCCAAGGGAGAAGGGGTGGAAACGGACAGACTGGGAGTTCGAAATTTGTAGATACTGACATGCTTATGTAGAATAGACAAACAAGATTATACTGTATAGCACAAGGAAATATATACAAGATCTTGTGGTAGCTCACGGTGAAAAAGAATGTGACAGTGAATATATGTAAGTTTATGACCGAAAAATTGTGCTCTACACTGGAAATTGACACAACATTGTAAACTGACTATATAACTCAATAAAATTAAATTTTAAAAAATGCTTAGAAGGAATCCAAATAGAGGTGCACAGTAGGAAGCTGAATACAGGCAAATCTTCTTTTATTATGCTTTGCTTTATTGCGCTTCACAGACACTGCGTTTTGTTTTGTTGTTGTTTTTTAATTGAAGGTTTATAGCAATTCTGTGTCAAGCAAGCCTGCTGGCACCATTTTTCCAAAAGTATTATTTTAAAACTAAGGTATGTACATTGTTTTCTTAGACACAATGCTCTTGCACACTCAACAGACTACAGTATGGTATAAACATGACTTTTATATATACTGAAAAACCAAAAAATTAACATGACTCACTTTATTGTGATATTCTCTTTATTGCAGTGGTCTGGAACCAACCCATAATACCTCTGAGGTATGCCTGTATCTGGCTGTATGATTTAGCAACAAAATCTGTGTTGGAGATCCAGATTTGGCGGAGAACTGCTTCAGTGTATAGATAACTGTATAGGTAAACAAAAGTGGGTAAGGTCACCCAGCGGGTTGGAGTGGATGAGGTGACCTATGGAAGAAGTGAAGAGGTTTGAAAAGAGGAGAGGAACTCGAACATTAAAGGGGTGGGAGAAGGAAAGTATTCAGTGATGGGTACTGGGAAGATGTGGCTAGAGAGACGGGGGGAAATCAGGTCAGGTTGGTGTCAGAAAACAAAGGAAGAGAGCATCCTAAGGAGGAAGAGGTGATGTATTAATATGATGTCTAAACTGAACTATATCTCTGGCCTGAGAAGCATCTTCTGGATTTAAATGAAAATGGTGTTCAAACACTGGTAAGAACACTGTCAGAACAGTACTGGTGCAGCCAAGGGGCTGTGCATGTAAGTCAGTGGAGACGGTGAGGGGAGACACTACTATACAATTCTGCCCAGAAGACCAGGGAGAAAGATAAGAGGAAGAGGTTTGGCCTTTTTTTTTTTTTTTTTTTAATCGGCGAGAGAGTTTAGCATGTCTAAATAATAATGGGGAAAGGTCAAGGGAAGGGAGAAAGATATAGGAGAAAGGGGGGATAACTTATGAGCTGGGATCCCTGAGGAGAGAAAAGGTAAGGGATCAACAGTATAGGGAAGATATTAATATTCACTGGAACAGGAGGTAAGGAGAAAAGCGTAAGTGCAGATGATTACCTCAGAAAATATTAGAATTAATAAGGCAATTTAAAAATGCCCATATACAAGATAAAAAAATTCAGTAGCTTCCCTCGATCCCAGAAATCACCAACTACAAAATGTATTGCAAAAAACAGTTCACAATAGCACCAAAATATATAGAATGCCTAGGAATAAACAATGAAAACGTGTAGGACTTTAATGAAAAAAGTATACAACTTTTCTTTAAAACTATTAGAAAAAATAGAGTTGATACTCTTATGACTCTGAAGGTTTTATGATATCCTTCTAACCTTGGAGATAGTAAAGGCCTTCTTAAATGAGACATTAAAAAGCCCAATAAAGAAAAAAGTTGATAAATCCAACTAAATAAAAATTTAGCCACAGAAGTGCATGCCAACAGCCAAGGCCCTCACAGCTATCTTGTCCCTGGTCTGACCACTGTGTGCACCTGCAACCGGCCCCTCCGGCTGTGCACTTGCAAGCCCCAACCCATCACTCACATCCACTGCTGTGTGCCTGTGGTGAGACCCCATGACCACAGGAGTGTGTGTCAACAGGCAGGGCCCTTGCAGCTGCTTATGGGTCGAGATTCAGCCTCGTCTCCTGCCACTGGCCTGCACCCCTGGGCTCACTTGCAGCTTCCCTGTGTCCCTGCTTACCCCTGACGCAACTCCTGACACTAGTTTCCACTGCCATGTGCCTGCGGTGTGTCCAGGCCCTTGTAGCTGGCCCTGGTCCCTACCACTCTTTGTGTGTCTGCTATTGGCTTCTAGCACTAAGGAGGCACCTGCAGCTCACCCCTACAGCTGTGTGTGTGCATACCACTGGCCCTGGCCACCACTGCTGCCTACCTAGGTCCCTAGCAGCTGGATCTGGAAGTGCTGCTGAGAATCTGAACAGCCCTTGTAGCCACTGTGGATGTCCTACACTGCTCATCATAGACCAAACAGTTGTCAATGCTGTGAACGCCTGTGGCCTGAGGTGATGAGACATCACGCCCTCCCTCACCCCCCTGAACCTGGAGCTGCCACATGCCCCTGCACTTGATGTGCTGTACCACTAGATCTGGTGTCATGGTATGCCCCCCAGACAAGTAAAGGTCTTTCCTTATTGAAGTCAGTCCATGAAGTCTGGAAGAGGTGACAGCTTCCTCAAATGTGCAGATACCCACCCAGACTACAGAAATTACAAAGAATCAGGGACACATGACACTATCAAAGGAACATAGTAAATGTCCAGTAACTGACCCCAAAGAAATGGAGATACAGGAATTACCTGATAAAGAATTAAAAATAATTATTCTAAAGATGCTTAGATAGCTACAAGAGAAATCAGATGAACAATTTAGAGAAATCAGGAAAATAATATAAGAACAAAATAAGAAATTCAGCAAATAAATACAAAACAAAAAAGAATCAAACAGAAGTTTTAGAGCTAAATAATACAATGACTAAACTGAATTATTCAATAGAGAGCTCTGAAAGCAGACTGGACCAAGAGGAAGGAATTAGCTCAAAGACAGAGCATTTGAAATTATCCAGTCAGAGGAACAAAAGCAAAAAGTCTGAAAAGGAATGAAGAACGCCTATGAGAATTTTACCATTAAAAAAAAAAAAAATACACTCTATGTATCACTGGAGGCCCAGAAGGGAAGAGAAGGAGACATGAGCAGAAAGCTTATTTGAAGAAATAATGGCTTTGAACTTTCCAAACCTGAAGAGATTAAGACATCTTAAGTTCATGAAGCTAATAGGTCACCCTATAATTTCAATCCAAAATGATCTTCTCCAAGACACATTATAATTAAACTGTCTAAAATCAAATACAATGAGAGAATTTTAAAAGCAGTAAGAGAAAAATAATTCATTCATAAAAGGGAACCCCCATAAGGCTATCAGTAGGTTTGTTAGCAGAAACCTTGCAGGCCAGGGAACAGAGAGATGATACATTCGATGTGGTGAAAGAAAGAATTGCCAACCAAGAACACTTTACCCAACAAAGTTGTCCTTCAGAAGTGAAGGTGATATAAAAAAATTCCCAAATAAACAAAAGTGGAGGGAGTTTATCACTACAAAACCTGCCTTACAAGAAATGCTGAAAGGAGTTCTTCACCTAAAAAAAAAGGATGCTAATTAGCAACATCAAAACATGAAAATATACAATACACTAGTGAAAGTAAGTATACAGTTTGATTCAGAATACTCTAATACTGTAATATGGTGTTGTGTTAGCCACTTAATTCTCTAAAGGTTAAAGAACAAAAGTATTAAAAACAACTATAGCTACAATAAGTTGTTACTGAATACACAATATAAAGTGATATAAATTGTGACATCTAAAACATAAAATGTTTGTGGGGAGTAAAAAGGTAGAGTTTTTTTATGTGACCAAAGTTAAGCTGTTATCAACTTACAACACTGTTGTATCTTTAAGATGTTTCAAGTAAACCTTAGGATAACCACAAAATAAAAACCTATAGTAGATACAAGGTAACAAGAAGGGAATCAAGGTATAGCACTACGGAAAATCATCAATTCACAAAGACATTAAAAAAGGAAGAAAGCAACAAAAGCAATACAAAACAGCCAGAAAACAACTAATAAGATTAAGCATAGTAAATTCTTACCTATCAATAATTAAAAATAATTATTTTAAATGTAAATGGATAAAATTCTCTAATCAAAAGGCATAGAATGGCTGAATGGAAAAACAGACACTCAACTATATGCTTCCTACAAAAGACTCACTTCAGTTTCATAGACACACATAAGTTCAAAATGAAGGGGTGGAAAAAGATATTCCACACAAATGGAAACAAAAAGAACAAGGGTAGCTATACTTATATCAGAAAAAATAGACTTTAAATAAAAAATGTTAACAAGAGACAAAAAACCTTATTATATAATGATAAAGGGATCAATTCATGAAGAGGATATAAGAATTGTAAATATATATGTTTGGATTTTCTTTTGAAGGAGGAGTCATTAGATTTATCTATTTTTTTTTTAATGGAGATACTAGGAATTGAACCCAGCACCTCATGCATGCTAAGCACACATAAACTATTGAGTTATACCCTGCTTTGACAATTTTAAGTATATGTGTACCCAACATGAGGGCACCTAGATATACTAAGCAGATACCAAAATCAGATAAGGACACTACAAGAACTTAAAACTATAGGCCAGTATCCCTGATAAATATGAGTGCAAAAATTCTCAACAAAATACTAACAAACTGAATTTAATAGCACATTAAAATCATCATACACTATGATCAAGTGGGATGCATGAATGGTTCAACATATGCAAATCAATAAATGTGATATATCACATTAATAAATGAGAGAAAAAAATCAGAGGGTCATCTCAATAGATGTATAAAAAGCATTTGATAAAATTCAACATCCTTTCATGATAAAAACTCTCAACAAATTGGTTATAGAAGAAGCAATACTCAACATGATAAAAGCCACATATGACAAACCCACAGCTAACATCATACTCAATGGTGAAAGTTTGAAAGCTTCCCTTCTAAAATCAAGAAAAAGACAAGAGTGCCCACTGTTAACACAACTACTCAACATACTGAAAGTCCTAGCCTAAACAATTAGGCAAGAAAAAGAAATAAAAGGTATCCAAATTGAAAAGGAAAAAGTAAAATTGTCTCTGCTTGCTGATGACATTATCTTGTATACAGAAAATTCTAAAGATGCCACTAAAAAACTGTTAGAACTAATAAATGAATTTCATGAAGTGTCAGGATATGATACAACCACATACAGAGTTAAAACATTTCTGTAAACTAACAACTATCTGAAAAAGAAATGAAGAAAACCATCCCATTTACAGTAGCCTCAAAAAAAGATACTTAGGGATAAATTCAACCAAGGAAGTGAAAGATGTATACATCAAAAGCTGTGAGACACTGATGAAGGAAACTGAAGAAGACACAAATAAATGGAAAGATATCTCATGGATCAGAAGAGTTAATGTATTTAAAATGTCCATATGATTGAATGACTTCTATAGATTCAATACAGTTTCTATCAAAATTCCCATGGTATTTTTTGGCAGAAAAAGAAAAAAAAAATCCCAAAATTCATATGGAACTACAAAAGACCCAGAATATTCAAAACAATTCTGAGAAACAAGAATAAAGCTGAAGGCCTCACACTTCCTGATTTCAAACTCTAATATAAAGCAATAGTAATCAAAATAGTACAGTACTGGCATAAAAACAGACACAAGACCAGTGGAACAGAATCAAGAACCCAGAAATAAACCTGTGCATATACTGTTAACTAATATTTGTTAAGGGAGCCAAAAATACTCAATGGGGTAAGGACAGTCTCTTCAATAAGTGGTTCTGGGAAAACTGAAAAAATCACACGCAAAAGAATGAAATTGGACCCTTATCGTACATCATCCACAAAAATTAACTCAAAATGATTAAGGACTTAAACATAAGACCTGAAACTGTAGAACTTCTAGAAGAAAACATAGAAAAGTCTCCTTGGCATTGGTCATGGCAATGATTTTTTTGGTTATGGCATCAAAAGCAAAAATCAATAAGAAGAACTATATTTAAAACTAAAAAGCTTCTGCACAGCAAAAGAAACAACAAAATGAAAAGAAGGCAAATTACAGAATGGGAGAATGTATTAGCAAGCCATATACTGAAAAGGGGTTAATATCCAAAACATATAAGGAACTTACACAAATCAAAAACAAAATACTCCAATCTGATTGAAAAATGGGCAGAGGATCTGAATAAACATTTCTCCAAAAAAGACATATAAATGGCCAACAAGTTATGAAAAGATGCTCAGCATCACTAATCATCAGGGGATGCAAACCAAAACCATGACAATATATCACCTTATACCTGTTAGAATGGCTATCGTCAGAAAGAGAAGAGGTAACAAATGCTGGTGAGGATGTGGAGAAAAGGGAACCATTATGCGTTTTTGGTGGGAACATAAATTAGTGCAGCCACTGTGGAAACAGTATGGAGGTTCCTCAAATTAAAAACAGAACTACCATATGATCCATCAATCCCACTCCTGGGTATATATCTGAAGGAAACAAAATCACTGTCTTAAAGAGACAGCTGAACTACCATGTTCCAAATTGTAGCATTATTCACAATAGCCAAGACATAGAAACAACCTAAGTATCCATCGACGAATGAATGGAGAAAGAAAATGTGATATACATCATATCACATATCATATATATCACACACACACACATATATACACACATACATATACACACACACGTATATACACACATACACACACACACATATATATATACATACACACACATACACGTATATACACAATGAACTATTATTTAGGCATAAAAAAGAAGAAAAACTTGCCACTTAGGACAATATGAATGGACCTTTAGGGCATTATGCTAAGTTAGATAAGCCAGAGAAAGACAAGTATTTTCAGATCTCACTTATATGTGGAACCTAAAAACAGTGAACCCATAGAAAGAGGGTATATAAATTTTCTGTTATAAGATGAATAAATTCTGGAGGGTACAGCAACAAACTGCTCTTTATGTGAGATGAAGGCTGTATTAACAAACTGTACTGTGGTAAACATTTCAAAGGGTATATGTGTATCAAATCATTACACTGTACTCCTTAAGCTTACACAGTGGTATGTGTTACTATATCAATATAATTGAGCCGAGGACTAAAAAAGAAAACAAGAATAATAAAATCAAATGGCATGCCACAGACCATTTCAAAGCAGTTAAGGGCCAGAAAGGGGTTGCTGTGGGAGTGGTAAGAATTGTGGTGTAACAAGTCTAAGCCAATGGTGCTGGGCACATTTAATTCAGAAAGCACTACTTTGGTACCACTTGAGAACAAGGATCACAAATTGGGATTCTAATAAAGCTTCCCAGGACCTATAGACTGGGTCATGACCTCTGATAAATAAGAATCATCATGACACACACAATAACTAGAGATGCTGTAGCTTAGCAGTTCCCAAAGTGTTGGGGATCAGTGTGTCTGCAATGTCAAAATTATTTCTGTATGAATACCAAGACATTATTTGCCCTTTTATTCTCATCCTCTCATGAATGTACAGTGAAAATTTTCAGAGAATACATGATGCATGAGGTCAAAACAGAGTGAATGCAGAAGCAGATTTGAGAATCCAGCTGCTCCTGTAATGCTAGACATTAGAGATATGGAAAAAAAAAAAAAGTAAATCCATGCCACTCTTCTCACTAAATTTGCTGCTTTGAAAATATAATTATTCTTCATAAAAATATTTATGTTAACATGTAACAGGTTCATTATTGTTATTTTGAAGTAATTTAAAATTTCATAGTTTTAATTTCTAATAAGGAAAATATTGATAAATATATTTCCCATAAACAAAAGCTTTTTGAGTCCTCAATAATGTTTAAGAGTATAAAGGAGTCCAGAGATCTACAGCTTGAGACCTGTTGTCCCAGTTATCACTAAAGGGTAGCCTGGCTTTCACGGGTCTCATGGCCTTCATCCTTATAGGTATATCTGTGTTTGTCTACACCAAGTTGTTATCCATGCCTGGCAATGCCCTGCTTGAATGAAGTGGGGACTATAATCAAAGTCTCCACGTGTTGTCATAGCACCCTTCACTCAATACATGACCAAATCATAGGCAGAATGTATTACACTTGTAATTACAGTATTACGTATAAAAGGTGATTTAAGCTTTGCCAATATAAGCAATGAGATGAAGCTATGTTTTTTAATGGTATCTTATAATGAGGTCTAAATTGGTCTAACAGTTAATAATCTTTTTTGTTTTTACATGTGCGTTATTAAATTTTCACTGTTTTTAATACTGAAGACAACTGGTACTTGTTGCTTCTGTGCTATGCTAACTCCAGAGGAACACTTGAAAACATCTTCATGCTAAATCTTGGTTCTCAGAACTCTAGTCGTTAGCAGAAACAAACTGTCTGGCTGATAGACAAAACTGATTTTTAATGCATGCCAAGGTGCAGTAATAAAACTGAAAACAAATTCCAGATCCAAAAGTTCTAACCCATTATCTTAGAAGAAGACTTTTCCAGAATCGAGAACAAGAATACTTAGAGGTGATGATCTTGAGGAGTTACACTGAAATTTGTACCAGTTACATTAAAAACAGAAGCAAATCAGACTGTGTTTGTATTTTTAAAAAGTTTACAAGGGCAAAGCATTTCTTCTAAAATGTTATTCTTTTTCACTAAGCACTGTAAAGTACCTTAATTAATTCTTATGATTCTAACAGCCCTAAGAGCAAGTCATAAAAATGGTATTTACTTGGGAGTATAAATTGGAATGACATTTTGGGAGGGCCATTTGAAAATATTTAGCAGAGCCTAACATGCATACCCACTGACTAAGCAATTCCAGTTTTAGAAACTTATCCTGAGAAAATTGGCAATGACATAGATAAAAGGATGTTCATTACAGTGTTGTGTATAATAATAAAAACTGGAAAAAGTCTAAATATCCAACATGGGCTGATAGGTAAACTGTGGTTCAGCATATAATGGGATACTACATGGCCATAATACAGAATATAAACATTATATTCTAAAATTATGTATGGCAAGGAAAAGCATTCACTGTATTTTGCTGAGGGAAAAGAAGCAAGTTATAAAGTTATAGTATTATATGATCTCATTTCTGCTTAAAAAATATAAATGCAGAAAAGGATCTGGAAGTACATATATATGTATAAATTAATAGTATTTATTGTTGAGTTTGGGATCACAGGTGATTTTATTTACTTCTTTTGAGGGTTCTATACCCTAGTTTTTCTACAGTATCTTTTCCTTATATAATAAAAATTATTAAAATATTTACTTGAGGCAGACATTCAGTTGTCAAGTGTTTTTCTATTCTTATATTACTGAATACTGAATGTACTATGGAGAAGTGGCAGAGGGGAGAGAGAGGAAGAGGAGGAGAGAGGAGAGAAGATTGACATTTATATTGATTATTACTTTATCAGGTATGTTTGTTGTGAAGTTTTAAGTTAACCTTAGATTTAGCAATCTGCAAAGAAATTTCAGTGGACATAGTGGTGAAGAGATCATGTTCACAAGCTTGAAGTCTACCCTCATAGATCTAATTTTTTCCTCCCCTTGGAATGCCAGTTTTGTTGTATTAGGAGCAGGTGGCTTTCCATTTTTTTTAATAAGTCTCTCTACTGCCTTGTCAGACACAGCTCTCTTAAAACGTTTTTGGGAGCTAACCAAGCTCTATCTAACCAAACCCAAAATGGCATATGGACTTCATCCACGTGGTCATGTGAATCCTCTGGCTGATCACTCTTGCTATGTATCTAATCAGCTTTACAAAATCCACGTCTGAAGGAGGTTTCTATAGCTATACGAGTGTGTGATGCTGTGGGATGAAGGAATGTGGTGGGAAAGAGGCTACTTTAGCTGCTACACTAGAATCTGGTGCCCGTCAGCACCACTATCAAATACTGGCAGTATTCATCCCAACAAAGGAAGAATGCTAATAATTTTGAGTGAAAAATTTCTATCATGCATTTCAGCTTAGATCTACTAATAACACTTCTTTAAATGCCTTGTTAGACAGTGAAATCTGGGAATAATTATCAAACACCATATACCATGTTTGTAATAGAATCATATTTCTTTTCTTTCTCTCCCCCTCCCACTCTCTCTCTTTTTTTTTTTTTCCTGCATAGAAAGTAGAATGCTGCTGAATGGTACCCAAATGTCTGTTGTATACCATGCCAATACAGCAGCTCAGCCAAAAATGCGAATAGAACAGTTTGCCAAGTAAAAGAAAACATAACAAATTGGTAATGGTTTCTATCTTGACAGAAAATGAAAATGATCCCTCAATGTGTGGTCACTCATGCGGACACATAAAAATGTCTTAGAAGCAATCATTTTGCCTCAGATAACAGACCCTGACGGTGCAGTACAGCACTGGCTGACTTTCACTTCTTAGAAAAGTGGCAAGTGTGACCTACAAAATAGTCCGGGAACCATGTAATTTATGCATAACACACATGCACATGCCATGCACTCATAATATTTGCTATAAATCATTCTGAATACAAGACTTCTTTTCTGAGTGGAATATACTTTATGAGAGATGATCTAAATCATCAGACTTGATAAAGCTGAACTGGTTTATTTATGAACAGAAATGATGTTGATTTTCAGCCTACAAAATTCCAGCAGTCTATACTGCAGCAAAAAGGCTATATATAAGGGCCTCATGTTTTCTATATGAATACTAAAGGTATTTTAATTAGATGTTAGATAGAACAAATATAAAAAATGTGTAGATACATGGTGTAGAGTTCTGGCTTTCTGGCTAGATGACTGCAATTAAAGGCAAAAAGGAACCCCTTGAAGACCTGGTAATGGTTTCTTCACCTTATTTCCCCTTCCTTTACTACTTACCTTTGTCCCCCAGATGGAGAACTAGCCAACATCACTGACCAATGATTTTTTCCCTCCCATCTGGTGAAGTTTTCCCATTTGTTTAACTTTCTAATGAGGATGTTAGAACATTGATTGTATTGTGAAATCACATCAAAAACAAGAATGACACTTAAAACAATACGAATTGATATCTGATGCTAATGAGGAATTCAAAATGAGAGAATATCGAACCAAGGGGCTAGGAAGAACCTTGGGAAGTTAAATGTTCTTTGCCAAGTTGAAAGTAAATTTGAATCCTGTGGGTTATGAGTTTCAAATGAAACTTCTGGGTTTAAATTTGTTGGTGACTTTCCTGTTCAATAAAAAAGGACTTAAATGGCTTATAAAAAGGTTAAAAAAACTCATTGGGCATCAAACTGCTCTTACAAAACACCATCTTGATGAGTTAAGTGTAAATGAATCAGAAACACATGGATCATATTTCCTTAAAAAATGCATATGGATTCAAAAATAAGGGGAAGAGGACTTGGCAAAGCATTTTTTTGTGTGGTGGCTGAACCCAAAACATTTGAAAGATATTTTGAGACATTCAAGGAATCCAAAATAAAACTAAACCTGTCCAGTCATATAAAAAACAGAAGGTTCTTCTGTGCAATGTGCACTTATCTCTATGGGTCATTCAACACTCACTGAGCCTTCACCTTTGGCAAAGAACTATGGGAGGAGCCAGCTTCTGCTTTAAGCAGCTTTGAATTTAGATATAAACAAATACGTATAAGTAACAGAAACCTATTAAAAGAGAGGTAGGGTTTTACAAAAATTGGCATCATAACCTATAACATACAGAAATTATATACTGAGAAATACATAAGTACTTTCAGGGTCCTATGGTAGGTAGGAGTCATTCCATTCAAATCATCATCCCCTAGTCCCTTTTGATTAAAGTTATATATAGTTGCAGGGTCTTTCTTGCTTGAATGTTTTCTTAATAAGTGTTTTTATGTCTTTTTTAATGTGTGTTCCAGTCCTCTTTCCTCCACCCTCTAGATTTGTGAGTGCTCAACAAATCTTGCTGACTGGTTTCCTGGAGGATGGGAGTGTTGAACAGAGTTTTGAAATAGGGGAGAGGTGCTGTTTGGCAGAGAGGAGTGAGGCTATGATTCTGGGTTGGGGTAATGGCACATGTGACAGTTCAGAGGCTCCAGAGGGTGAGTCATGTGTGGGGGGTGACCCGCTGGCTTGCCTGCAGTGATGTGACTGAGCCAGGGTGTCGAGGGAGGTGGAGGCAGTTAGGTGTGGGGAGGCCTAATATACTACATGTGAAGTCAACTGGAGGACAGAGGAGTGTGATAAGAGAAAATACAATTCTTACTCTTTTTTTTTTCTTTTTGCTAGTATAGGATAAAGTGCTAAGCACAGGACACAGAGAAGTCATTAATCCCTTTATTTCTTATCAGTGTCTTAAAAAGCTGAAAAGTACCCAAAGATAAAAATAAGTTAACCATTTTATGTATTGCTATGATCCTGTACATTGTAAATTGGAAGAGGAACTTAGTAAGATTATGAAATGGATTAATGAGTTCTCAAATGTTCATAGGAAAGTGTAAAAAATTCATGATTTAGAATCTTTTAAGGCTGTTTTCTAGCTGTTTAATGTGAGTCTTATCTTTTCCACAATTTAGAAAGTTATTTAAGGCAGGGGTAGTGTCAAGTATTTCCTGTGTATTTTCCACTGGCTAGCCCAATACTGGGAATACACCAAGTACTCAATAAATGCTTACTGAACTGAAATGAAGAGGGTGCTGAGGCCCTGTAATGATGAGGCTATAACTGAAGATAAAGTCTGAGAAAAAAGGGGGGAAGATACCGTAGAGATGTCCTAGTAGTGCTTCTGTGCTGAGCCTACTTGTTCATGGTTAAAATAAAGAAATCAAAGCCCTTACCATCCTTCATCATCTTCTACCTCTGTTTCAGAAATGTCATTTTCAGGAGTTTCTGCAATTGCTTGAGTGAGTTTAGATTTAAACTGGTTCAGCAGTGCAAGTGTCTGAAATAAAAATTAGACTGCTAAGTTTTCTGATAGGGACAAATATAATTTCAGAAGAGACACCTAAATTTTGTAGAAAAGAAAATATCCTACCAGGATAGAAAACACTTAAATTTTTAATTTTGAAGCAAAGTAACAAAACTGCCTTCAAGTTGCAACAGTGGTCAATATTCACAAACTTTGACATTGCCTTGTCTGCATCTGCACTGACATTCTCCCTCAAGGATATGTGGCTCTTTTCTGATTTGGGGAAACGTAAGTTTGTTTACATAGAAGATATTTAAAATGCATGCTTACTAATAGCTAAGTTTTTAATGACCACAAGATAGGGAGGTACTTCACTAAAATATCTGAAATCAAAACAAAACAACAAAGAATATTTTTCACTGAATAGATTTCCAAAAGTGTAAAAATGTCAATGTTGGTGAAGATGAAATGAATGAACACATTAATTGTTGGAAGAGGGGTAAATTGGAGTGGTATCTTTGGAATGCTGCTTTTACTTATCAGAAACTTTAAAATGATCTTTCCCTTTGATTCAATAATTCCAATCTTGGGAATACATGCAGAAAAATAACTTGAAACACTGAAAATGCTTATGCAAAAGACGCACTGCAGCAATATTCATGCAAGTGCAAAGACAGAAACATGTTAAATATCTATCAGTAAGGAACTACATAAATTTAGTAAAAAGTAATGAATATGCGATTTATACTATTATTAAAAATTGTATACATGAAATATAATCTATTGTTACGTGAAAGAAGCAGGATGTAAATATCATGCTGAGTACGTTTTTTAAAAGGGGATCACTCCTCCGAGTTTTTTTTTCACTCCTATGCCCTTTGTAGTTTGCTCAGTTTGCTCAGAATTTGAGCAGAGAGTCAGAAATTAGAAAATGTTCTTTTATTCTATAGTTTTAAGTAGTTCGTAATTGTGAAATGGGATAAAGTACTACCTGTCTAAAAAAATCAAGAGTCTAATTAAGACACTGGTACATTGACTTCACTATTAAAAATACAGTTGACCCTTAAAAAATGTGAGCGTTAGAAGTGCCAACCCTCTGAGCTGTTGAAAATCCATCTGTAAGCTGGCCCTCCATTCTGTACCTGCTGTTATGCAACCAGCTGTGGTCAGTCTACAACTGCAGTATGTATTTATTAAAAGAAATTTGCGCATAAGTGGACTTACGACATTCAGAGCTGTGTTGTTCAAGGGTCAACTGTACTGACATTTCATAAAGAAAAAGATGTGTGATACTTCAATGTGAATAACAGAGAAAACAGTCATAATAACTTGAATTCTCCAGAATTTATCCAGGAAATATCATTAACATCATAGTTCACGAAAAAATTAAGTAGGTTTGGTGGTCTAGAACCTAACTCAATACAGACAGGGGGTGACAAAATAACTGCAAGAAACAAGGCAGTTATGGCTAAAAACTGATAGTGAAAAGTGCCTTATGTCTTTCTGCAAAATTCAACGCCCACACAGACAACAGCTCAAAATATACACATTACTAAGTTGCTGAATGAGGTAAGTTTTGAGGAGAAACTATAAATTCCTATAGAATATCCTCAGGCATTCTGAGGGTTCCTAATGTGTTAGGGTTTAGATATTTTATCTGTTTCTAGGGTAGTAATTATAGCACTAAGCTCTTCAAACAATGTTAACAGGTAAAGAAAACATCCTTTAAAACCTTATTCATTAAAAAAAACTCTTGCTTACAAACTTTTATTGTATTTGTTGTATTTTATTGTATTTGTTTTATAATAAGAAAAAAAGTTACTGTAGAAATATCAGAAAGTAAAGAGAAGCAAAACAAAAATATATTATTCTACCACTGATAATTACTCTTGTGGACATTTGGTATATATCCTTCAAGGCTTTCAATACATGCTTCTGTGTGTGTAAATGTGTATGTGTTTATGTGTCTGTATATTATATCTATATCTATGTCTATATCTATGTCTATGTCTATGTCTGTCTGTCTGTCTATCTATCTATCTATCTGTGTAGTTAGCTATCACTTAAAAGCAAACTCCATCAATTTTTGATGGTGGACTTTCACACACTTGGAAATGTCTGTTCTGAGGGTATAAAGAGAAATGAAAAAAAAAGGGGGGGGGGCGACTTCTTAGTAGAATGAAATTTTAAAACTTCCTAGAAAATTATGCTAGACTTGGCTCTTACTTTTTTGAGCTGAAAGTGGCAAGGCAGTCTGTTTTTAGAGCCAATTTATGTGCTACTGGTATTTGCTCAAAGAAGAGGGACTAAGACTATGACAAAAAGAAAACATCCTCTTGGCCTTTCTTAACATCTTCAATACTCAAGATTGGACTTTCTGTAGCTTCAGTCTAAAGGCAAGAGAGAAAAGCAAACATCATGAAAATAATGGCACAATATTGGTTGAAGAAAATAGGATATGCATGGAGGCTTTTCTGTTTGGCATTTCCAGGGGAATCAGTCTTCTGGCGTCTGCTGAAGGAATGAAGGGCCAACCACTAACAGCATGGTCTCCAGCACAGAGTGAGCTTTCCCAGCGTGAAGAAGCTGTATTGAGGGGGCCTGCCCTGGCAGACTTTGTGCATGCAGACCTACATATAAGAGTCTCTCAGATGGCCTAGGTGCCTCCAGCCCTGCCCCAGGTCCAGTCTACTCTTCAAGCTGGAGCCAGGTTGGAGGGATCTTCCCACACTGTAAAGGAGATCATATCGCCTCCTTCCTTCAATAGCCCCCCCATTGCTCTTAGGGTAAATCTAAACTCCTTAATATGGCTCAGACATATCTTATGTGAATTGGCTCCTGCTTACCTCTCCAGCCTCATCTCTTTCTGTCTCTTAGTTTAAGTTCTAGTCATATTTATTATCTTATAGTTCTTTGCAAAGAGGACAGAGACTTTTCATATACTGCCCCTTTTGTCTAGCCATGTATCTCCTACGCCACCCTCAAAGCTCAGCTGAAATCATTTTCTCAGGGAGGCCTACCCAGATTCTTATGCTCTATACATAGTTTCCTGTACCTAACCTGAAATAATGCTCACCCTCTTTCACTAGTATTACTTGTTTAACTGCCTCCTTTTCCTGATAGCTCAGAGAAGACAGGATGTCTCTTCCTTGTTTATTATTTCCTTGAAGGGAAGAAAGGGGAATGCAAGAGTAAGAGTGATCCTTAACATCTTTGGTAGTATATTTACCACTACAGTTGCTAATCAGAGGCCTTTGTGACTCCATGAAAACAACTTAATAAAGCACTTTTTCTTAATTTCATCTGATGTGCCATTTCTTTTTAAAATTACACATAAGTTAGTTCTCTGTAATTACAATTTCCTATACCTGAATTTTTGTTGAATTTTCCCTGTGATTATTTTCATGCGAAGCACTGATGCATGATCTTCCTTACCAGTAATTAGGTGTCATTTATAATACAGTTCCTGATTAGATTAATTTATTCAAACAGGCTTGGGCTTTGAAATTTAGTTTTATTTTGCCTGTTTTATTTATTCACCAAAAATGGTGTGTTCTCACATACACACATGGGAGCAGCAAAAATAAGTAGTTTTTGGTCTGCCCCCTAGCTTTTCAACATAAAGGGCTGCTGAAGAGATTCATTTTTATCAAGTGCCAAGTGCTGCATGGCGTGTACGATTGACTCCCAAATTGAGGAGCTAGCTTTCTATCTTTTTTTATTCTTGATTTCTGACAATCTTCTTAAGTTACTAAAGATTCAGGTATTACTTTCAGTAAGCAGACTTTTGCATTATTTATGGTAGAAGTCAACTAGTGGACCAAGTGCCTTCTTCACAGGCAATGTAAAGTGCAAGTGGAGGTGTCCAGGCAGCATGTGAGATGCTGATCCAGAAGCGATCCTCTCATCATTCATAATCACCTCCTTCCTCTCCACCCCATAACAGTCACATAGTCAAAGGTTCTACCTGATAATATGCGGCTTTACCAGGTTCCTGTGCTTGACAGGGGAGTACAAGGTTGAAATCTGAAAGTTTTAGGCTTTACATCTATGGTGTGTCTATCAGCTGGGTCTTTGCATGAGTGGCCAAGGTCCTTGTCAGCTCACCTTATATATATGTATCCTTTTTCATTTTAAGAGGTAATGTTTCCCCTCATGTATAATCTAATTAGGCTCCATTAACAACACTTGAAGACAATTAAAAGGCAATGAATTGCATATGCATTTTGGTTTGTGAAGTTACCTGGTCTTCCCGGGAAGTTCCCTTCTTTGCCTGCTGCTTCTTCAAAGCTGCATACTTTTGCTTTTCTCTTCTGTATTCTGCAACAGCACCATCTGGAGCGGCCACTTCCTCTGAAGAATAGAGTACTCTTAGGATACATAGTAAAAAGGCTCAATAGATTCATGTTAATGTCTACGAATGTCCATCATTGAAGAGGAGGTCAGAACCTGGGACTGGTTTTCCTCCATTAAAAAAAAACAAAAACCAATAAACTCCACAAGCTCTAACTATTTCTTAGACTAGAAAGTGACTGGTGTTAATTTAATCAACCATTTTATAAACATCTTTGTTATATACTGTACTATTATAGCTGTTCTCACCTGTACTTATTTGACTATAAAATCAACTGTCTGTCTCACTCTTAAAATAAGTAAGATTTTCCTAAAATTCAGCAATTCCATTTTACATTATTCCCTTGCCTTGTAAGATATAACCTTTCAATATTGGTTGATTTTCTGCCACCTTTGCTCCTCAGTTAAAATAACAACAACAACAACCACCGCCTTCAATTTTATGGCATCATAAAATATATCTAACAAAAAATCAGGACAGTCACATAGAAGCAGGCAAAAATAATTTTTACTAAATTAGAAGTTAGAAAAATTATCTATAGATTTGATCCTACAGTAATCCCATATGAAGGTTAGTTAACATCTGGGTTCACAGAATAGTTTTGCCTCAAAATAAAGTACTAACATTTTATAATACTTTATATTTATATATATTAGAGAAAATTTGTGACTTAAACCCACAACCTATCTCTTCTCATCTTTGTCTGGCAAACCAAGGTGAGCCAGTTGTAACTGAGTATATCAGTAATCTTTCTATTTAAGCCTTGGCTTGTTGTTTGCCTCTTTGTTACCTAGTCTGAGGAATGTAATCAGTGTGCCGTGAGTCAATGTGCAGTGCAGCCATTTTGTTCAAGAGACTGTCTATTTAAAAAAAATATGTGAACTAAGAAACAAGTAGTCTTCTTATGGTTACTTAATACCATGATTTTGATGTTGGTCAAAGGGTGCAAAGATTCAACTGCGTGGGACAGATAAGTTCTGGAGATCTAATGTACAGCATGGTGAGTATAGTTAATAATACTGTATTGTATATATAAAATTTGCTGAGAAAGTTTACCACCGTTCATACACATACACACAAAGTGTAACTATGTGAGGTGATGGCTATGTTAATTAGCTAGATTGTGGTAATCACTTCACAGTGGTTTCTCTAGTTCTTGGTGTTCTGAGAGTTTTAACTGTCTGCCTAGGATGCCTTTCCTCTCCCGTTTTTATTTCTAGCCCAAATGAACATGCAAACAGCTTGAGAACAGCTGTGAGGTCAGCTGGTCTTTCATTACATACACCCGTAACAGCAGGATTACGGCTGCTAAGGTTCCATCTGGAGTGCGTGGAAACTGTAACCCAAACACTTGTACATGGTACATATGACCAAACAATGACATCTGCTGCACCAACCCAACTGTGTGAAATAATATGGTCAACTCTTCTATTTCCTAACTGGGTATATCATATCAGTGTAAACTACTTCTGTTTATAGTGTGATCAGCTATGAATGTTCACAGAACATTCTTTTTGTGTGTGTGTGTGTGGCTTTATTTCTCAACAGCATACTATGAAGAATTTCCTTAGCTTTATATTTCAATTCACTAATTCTCTGTTTAGTTGTATCTCAACAGTTTTTAAGACATAAACTGAGTCACTTGACTTTAATAATTATATTTTAAAATTCTAGATATTCTATTTGGTCCTTTTTCAAATTCACCCACTTTTTTGATAGCCTCAGTCTTTTATAATGATTTTATACCTTTAAAAACTCTAATTATTTAAAACACACACATTACATTTTATATTTCAGGTTGTTCTTGAGGCTCCTTTGGTTATGCCTTCTAACTCCATCCCTAGAGTGGTCACTTCTCTATGTGTTATCTAATTTTTTACTCTGAGTGTACCTACAGCTAGAGCTGCATCTCCATCGCACTCCATAGGAATCCCTGGCACCCAGGATTGTGTAATGGTTCCTACAGAGAGCTTTTATATTTGCTTCTACTAGGAAATTAAGTGGTTCCATTAGCACACAGTTATTTTTTCCATAGTTAATTTCCTGGCTTAGGATTCCTGTACCATACAGGTAGTGAACATTCAGACTTTATAGCTGTGCCTGGTAGAGATTAAGAGTTTTGATTTTTTGCAATACTTTTATTTTTCCCTCCCACACATACCTCTGAAAAATGACAAGCTTCCTGTGACCTTCCTGACCAGGCGACAGTTTTTCTAGTTCCTATGTCTCTTAATCCAAGGCCATATCTCTGTCTAAGTTTGAGATTAAAACCTCAGTTTCTAGCTATTAGAGCCTACATTTGGTTCCAAAATTCCCCTGGTCAACGATAGCATCAACTTGCCCCCTTAATGCCTCTTCTTTGTTTCTTGTACCTAGGAGTTTTCTTTTCTTTCTCTGCCTTCTCATTCTCTCTCTCTTCCCCAGCCCCCCAGGTCCCCCTCTTTCTCTGTCTTTTTCAAGCTTAGCTAAGTATTTAAATTGGGCTGCATCATATTTTATCCAGCATTTCTATATATTTGTAGAAGAAGGAAGTTCTGTGTTAACTCAGTCCATTTTGCCAGAATAGTACATTCATTTCTCATGTTCTTGAATCCCCCTGAATAAAGAAAAATTGAATATGTGATGGGATCATTTTAGTGACATAAAACTGGCTTATAACATACAAAATGAGTTTGAAAAAAATCAGTTTCTTTAAGTACAGAGGGCGCTACACCTTTTCTTAAAACTCAATCTATGCTAAGTGATAATTCATAAATAATGATGCACTATGAGAACTATTTGTCACTAAAATTTCTATAAAATGTTTGTTAAATAAATAGGAATGGGGGAAAAAAGAACATTTACTAAAGACCTACTATATATTAGGTACCATGCTAAAGTGCTTTGACGGTCCATGAAAAAAGTATCAATAAACCATTTTACAAATGAGGAAACAGGATAGGACCACAGTTAGAATATACTAAAGCTGGAATTTGAACCCAGGTAGCCATGATACTAAAGTCTTACACTGTGCCCTACTGTCTTCAATTAAAACTTCAGCTCAGAAAATAAAATTTAATAAGTGTTCCCTGTATGCCTGACACTCTAAAAAATGTAATGAATGATATCTAAAACATACATGATATAGGCTTTTCACTCTAGAAAGTAATGTAAAGGGTAAAATAAACATTATATATGTAAAAAGTTAAGAAATTAAGCCATTGACTATAAGTATTACATTGCTGATTCTTGGGTAGAATACTAGCCACCTAAAGGGCTTCGAGCTTACCTATGTTATAGTATTAGAATAAAACTTTTTAAATGTCTTAGCAATCTCTAAGATTAGGTAATATATATGAAAAGGTTTGATGATGAGAATGTTTGACACCACTATAACCATCAATTTACTACTAGAGCACTAGTTTACCAAAGGACCAGAGCTAGAAGCTACCTTGATGATCTTCAAATCTAACTTCTTAGTTTATAGGTGAGGTAACCAAGGTCCAGGTAAGTGAAGTTACTTAACTAGTGTCCCATTTGGAACAGCAGCAGAACCTGGGCTAAAACTTGTGTTTTAGCAGACAATCTGTAGTAAAACTGAAGTTTTGTCCCTGTGTGTCATAAAGAATGTCCCCTAAGAGCTAGCTGGGAACATAATCCTTACTCCACTTGAATATCTTCATTACAAAACCTTTTTGTTCCGAGCATAAAAAAGGCGATGACTACTCAGTTATTAGTTACTTAGCTAATGAACTAATGGTATCCATCTATACTCATTTTATAGATAAAAAGGCTTATACTCTCTACTGCCTCAGTACCAGAGCACCAAGTCGTGCATATTTGTCACTTTTTTAAAAAAGCTCATTAAGTGATTATTATGTGTCAGAACTGTTAATAAAGCTGCTTATAAATGATTTTAAATAGATCTAGATCCATTATTTCAAGGAAATTTTTCAAAAAACTTCCATAATAAACAAAAACTTTTATATAAATGAAGGTTATGTGTTAGTGTTAATAGTAAACAACATTTGAAAACAAAAGGGATAGACTTTAATGAACACAGAAGAAAATCAAAGCCACTGACATCTAGTTGTATCTCATCATACTTTCTGGAAGCTACCAAGTATGTTTTTATCAAGTTTTATATGTATCAGATCTTAGATTAATTCTAGGAAAAGTATCAGACTTGAAAATAGCTAATATGATAGCTAACATTTCAAGTACTTACTATCTGCCGGATACTAGCACCTTGAATTACTTGTTTAATCCTCATAACCAAGAACCCTATGAGAAAGGCATATTATGAACACCATTTTGCCAATAAAAAAACATGGGCAGTAAAAGGTTAAATAATTTTTCTTCGGGATTATAAATACAGGAATAAAACCCCATACAGTCTGGCTCTAAAGTACAAGCTCTTAACCAGCTTGGTTATTTCTTCTTCATGTCTGAAACACAAGAAAATTTAGAAGAAAATATTCCAATCTGACATAAAAAGGCATCAGGTCACCACAGTGGATGTGTCCTGATAAAATAAAGTCCTAGCAAAAAAAACAAAAGGTTCGAAATTCCTCCCAGACCATAATAAGTGGGAAGTACAATCTGCCAAACAGTGGATTAATGTAAATAATTTCCACCTAGGAAGGGTCTTTTAAGGCTTATTCTTGATTCTCCTTAGATAATCATATATTTCCCTCATTTGAACTTTTGAACACTTTCCTAGCTATAGCAAACAGCCAGCAATAGCTGCTAACCCTGTTATATCATAACCACCTCTTTGTATTGCTATAAATTCACATGGCAGGGACAACACCCTGTTTGTCACCTGAGCTTTCTGTGTACAATCCCTGTAAGAGCTGCAAGGCTTGACCATTTCCTTCAGGGGCTACTGGGGATAAATGACATATCTTCCATCCCAGTCAAAATGCCTGCTTTTGGTTTGTTTTATTAAGAAAATCCACTATAGAAATAACAGCGGGACTATTTTGTGACATTAAGTTAAGAGTCTATATGTAATATATTCATAATTATGATCCATACTATTTATGAGTGACCAGAGGTTGAATCTGTATTAATTTTGTTTTAAAGATAATTGAAAGTGCTTAGATAATGCTTTAAAAGGTGAATATTAAAAGAAAACTGGTTTCTCTATCCAATGAAACTGCTAAATAAAAACTTACTTACAATAAAGAAATTATTTAATGGAGATATCTATATGCACATTTATGAAGACTAGGCAGAAGTCTAGGCAAGATTAGGCTAAGAGTTTAATTTTTTCTGTACTATAAAGTAAGAAATCTATAATTTATTAATTTCACTTAACCAATTTTTATTTTCAGCATATTTTTCGTTCTACAAATCAAACAATGTTGGCTCCATCTGGTGGTCAAAATAAGCCTCTATAAGCTTTAAAAATTGGTTAAGTAATTTAGAGGCTACCTGAAATGTGCTTGAACGTTGAACACTGAACATCGAGGTATGCTTCAACACTGAACGTTGGTTAAGTGGAATTGTCTACATTTACACAAGTTTTTAATTTTCCTTTCCTTGTTGTTTATCCTAGCATATTTTCTTCATGTTATTTTGGGGCTTAAAACAATTCTCAAAATAAAATAATAAAGAATATTTTCCTCTGTGTTTTTCTATTGAGTTAAGAAATGTGAAGGCAGTAAGTTATAATAAAGTTAAATCTATCCACATTTTCAGACTGTATCCCATTTTGGAATATAAACTATAAAAATACTTACTGATTTTCAGTTGTATTTTCTATTAGAACTTCCAGACGGGGTGGCTAGTGAATATACGGGAGTTTATATCTAGGGGTTCTATATATTTGTATTCTACTGGCAGCTTAGTTTTAAAATTTAGTTATCAAAGGAGTATGTCCAGAATAGCAACACAAAATATTAGTACTAATAAGTTCTTAGACAGTAGTAACTTGCTCACTTTACAGACTGAAAAACCTGAGGTTCAGAGAGGTTAAATGATTGTGCTAAGCTGGGAATATCAGAAAACCGATTTTCTCACAACCCAAAGTTTTTTCCTCTCTATATGCACTACTATGTGTAGTTTCTCTTTGTAGTGGAGATCACTGCAAATATGTTTCATTATAATCTAATAATCACTTTGGAATTATATACAGTTGTTCCTCAGTATCTGTGGTTTCACAATCCTGGATGCTCATACTAAAATCCATGGATGTTCAAGTCCCTTATATAAAAGGCTACACACATACTTTAAGTAACATGTGCATTTCTTCCCTGCACGTCCTCACATATACTTTCAATCATCTCTAGATTACTTATAGTAGCTAATACAATGTAAAAGCTATGTAGATAGCTGTAAATACAGTGTAAATAATATGTAAAAGTTGCTGGTGTGTGGCAAATTCAAATTTTGCTTTTTGGGACCTTCTGGAAATTTTCTTTTTCCAAATACTTTCCGTTTAAGCTTGGTTGAATCTATCTATGGGAAACCCATGGATACAGAGGGCTGACTGTACATTTATAGTGCAGTGTGACCATCTATAAAATAGCATGAATACCCAAAATAGATTAAAGAAACTTTTTTTAAAAATTGAAGTATAGTTGATTTACAGTGTTGTGTTAGTTTCTGGTGTACAGCATAGTGATTCAGTTATCCACATATATACATACATATTCCTCTTCGTATTTTTTTCATTATAGGTTATTAGAAGATATTGAATATAGTTCCCTGTGCTATACAGTAAGATCTTGTTGTTTATCTGTTTTATATATAGTAGTTAGATTTAATTCTCTAATTAGAAGCCTTCTTCATTTTTACTTTTATTATACATATACAAAATTTTATCTTTTTTTCCAGAGTATTTTGCTTTGTTTAGTTTGTAACTCAAACAGCAGTCATGTTGGTAATAACTTGGAGTCATAACAGCACATAAATTCATTACCACAAGGTATACACTATACTAAAAATCAATTTTAAAAAAGGTAAGTGAATTTATCTAATAAATTAAGAAATAAGAAAACTTAGACTAGTAAAGATAGGTATTGAATAATACATAATAATACATTAAATTGATTTAAATTAGGCTTAATTGCCTTATTTTTACTAATGAAGTTTTTAATGATATAGACTTTACCTAATAACTTTTTAATCAGATGGTTCTCCATTCTTTTTAACGATGATCACAAGAAACAATTACAGTATATAAGTGGTTATCAGGAATTACTGAGGGACATGAATGGCCTTTTTTCCGGGGGCTCCAGCTTCCCACCTGCTGGCTGTATGTTACCTCACGATCCCTCACCCGGACCTCAGCACTGGCACAAAGGCTGATTGACGTTGCCCCCAGGCCCCTCAAGAGAGCACACTTTGTACTTCTGGATGGTGTGGCCCACAATTCTTATAGTTTGATGGCCATCTTGACAACATCTCTATGTTGCCCTGTCATTCTGGATGTGGAAACTACAAATTATACACTCCATGTTGTAGCAATAAGGAAAACCCCCAAATGTTTCAAAATAAATAGATTTCATGAAGACACTCAAAGAGGATGCTAAAGGAAGAACTGCCATCTAAAAATCACCTAAGACTATAATTGCCTTAGCAAATTCAACCTGCGGTATATCATGCTTGCTAACAGTACTTAAAGGAGGGTTCTATTGTTTTGTAGAAAACTCCTTAGGTACTTTTCTTCAAGTAATTATGAGCATTTACAAACTGGCTCAAAATAGTCCTTAAATACTTGCATGTGTGGTATGACAGAGTATTCTTCACAACTTCTACGTGATGGAGGAAACTGAGGCAATAAAGTGGCTTCTAAAATACAAGAAGATGACTCCTACCAGCACCAGCACCAGCACCAGCACCATTTTTTAGGACCTAGCATGTCTGAGACACAACACTAAGAACTCTGTGCCTGCTTTCTCGCTTAACTGAATGCTGTAACAACAGAAGGGATATTATCAGCTCTATTTTATGCGTGAGGAAGCAGAAGTTCAGAGAGGTTCAGTATCTTGCCCAAGGTTATATGGCTAATAAATGACACAGCAAGGATTTGAAATCAGAGCTGTCAGACTTCAAAGACCGCGCTCTTTCTCTTCTATTACACTGCAAACAGTTACGGGGAGGGGGACACTATTTTGTATGAGAGTAAGGGAAACAAAGACAGTTCTGATGTTAAGGAGCTTTTAGGCTGGAAAAGGGATAAGCCACACTCTTTAACTGTGCTGTGGTACAAATGACATCTGAGAAGTCCTGATAAAGTACTTATGAAATTTATGCAGAGGAGGGGGAGGGAAAGTGGGTGGAGGAAGTGGCAGTAAAACCAGGTCTTGAAGGAGAAACAAGATTCAGCCATTCTGAGCAGGGAGAAGAGACATCATAACCAAAGCATGAAAACAACATAGCACAGGAGACACACGAGGAAGAGGAAAATTGTTTTGTGAAAACGAGGAACAGTTGAATAAGATGGGGGTATAAGGAAAATGAGATAAAAATTTGATCATGAAAGTCTCTGAGTGCCAGATTAAGGAATTCGAACTTCATTATGGTAAGCAAGCAACAGCAGAACTGTACCTTGCAGGTCTCTACTGCAAGGAAATTGTTCACTAGTGTTCATGAGCCTTTTACAAACTGAAATGAAGTGTGTTGAGCCATGCTAGATTTACTCATTTCTAAGACTTTTTTTACAGGGTATTTTCTTATTATGGGACTAGCTTGAGTTAGTTGATAAAATTACAGTTCCAAGTTACAGTTCTAATATCCACATTTCTTTTAATCAGTACAAACAATGCACTTCTCAGTGGTTCAATGAACAAGAGAGCACAGGCAAGAAAGAGAGAGAGAGAGAAATTGACTCCAAAATCTTGTTGGGATTTCTCCCTAATTATTCTAGGAAAGAACTTTGAAAAATATCCTGGTAAAATAATTTTCCCACATCTATCAGAATATTCTGATTTAAGTGTGAAAATATGTGCAGTTATTTGAAAGGACCATACTCAGTGTTTCTGGCTCTGTTCAGTGTCTCAGAATTTTTTTTTTTTTTACCTGCCTAGACCATGTTCTACGAATTCTGGTTCAGATTTCACTCCCGCTTCCCCAATCTCCATCTTTAATGATCTCTCTCTCTAACAAACTGAATTTTGAGATAAAATGAGAGCAGAAAAAAGGTCATCAAACTATTCTTCATCTGAAGTTGACTGTGTCCAAATATGTTTTCTGAAACCTGGGGTTAGTGGGTGAGTTGGATGGGGGTCACCTTGCTCAATTCTAGTGGTAATGTTGTGAACTGTAGGCCAGCCTTCAGTCTGCTGATTCTGGCTTCAAGCTAACAGGTCATATTGCTTGTGGCTTCTTTTGTTTTATTTTTAAAGGAAACAATGTTTTGCAGTTTTATAGTGGAAAGACCATTGGACAGAAGATCTGCCTCCTCAAATCTACTGTTTAACTTAGGGTGAGTACTAAATATCTTTAATACTTGGTTTCTTTATTTGCAAAATGGACATGATAATACTTGTTTAATCTACTTCTCAGGACTGTTATAGAACTAAATGTAATGAGGCATGTGACAGGACTTTGTAAACTATTCATGTTATATAAATATGAGGTATTATTACTTGGCAGAGAATACAGGGTAACATATTTTATGTCTATAAGCTACTTTATAGTTATGGTTCCCTTCAAATGATTAAATCTCATTTGAAGAAGCAAGGAGTAGACACAATATTTTTCATTTTATTAACATTCTTGTTTGAATAAAAAATATATCCATATATTAAATCAGATTTTCAAAGGACTAATAAAACTTACAATTGGAAGAAATGTGGAAAATCCTTTTGTGAAGTGAATTATCAAGACAATTTATATTTCTCTAAATTTGAATGTTCAATGTAGCATTCTTTTTTGGGGGGAGGTAATCAGGTTTGTTTGTTTGTTTGTTTATAGAGGAGGTACTGGGGATTGAACCCAGGACCTCATGCATGCTAAGCATGCCCTCTACCACTTGAGCATTCTTAATTATGAGGCTTACCTATAATTCTAAATTTGCTTAAGAATAACCAGTATGTGCCGGTATTCTGATAGGATGGAAAATGCTTTGATCCTATCTGTACCTGTAGCTACCCTTACACAAACAGTGCTTTCCATGTGCCAGTCAATGTTCGAAGTGCTTCATGCATCATAACTCATTTAAATCCAATAGGGGAGTAGCAGCCACTAGAAAGATCAGGGCATCGCACTTGGAAACCTATCCTTTCGGAAAAAGCTGAAAACTAAAAAAAGTATGTAATGAGTGAATGTCAGTGAGCTCTGACTAGGAAGTGCACCAAAACTGGACCCGAGAATGTGAGTTCCTTGAGGGCAAGGACTTCTCTGCTTTATTTGCCATTTTATGTTGAGAGCCTAGAGCAGCGCCTATATGGTTTCAAGCACTTGATAAATACTATTTGAGTGAATAAAGTTTAAAAAGGGAAAGTGTTATTTCAGAGGAAAGTGGCTTCTTAAAGAAAGTAATCGGAAGGGAGTGGGAAATGCTGGTATGACAAAGCAGAGTGGGCTGATAAACGTGATGTCCCCAACTACGAGAAGCTGCAGTCATCAGGTGCCGTCTTAGGCTTAACGTCTCTTATGTGGTACCTTACTACTTATGTGGTACCTACAGTCAAAAAATGATCAGGAAACAAAAATATAATACTCATTGAGGTGGCTTATCAGCTTAAAGTCTCTGAATTCTATAGTATGAAAACTCATTTGCTGAAGAAAAAAATTATTTTAAATATGCCTGTTTTCAAAAGGCATTAATTAATCCTTTAATGAAGAAGGATTATTTCAGTTTGTTTGTCTGATTCATTTCATAAACTAAAGTCGTTACCAAAGCAATCTTAACACTTTTTTCTGGGTGAAGTGGAAAATTTCTCACCCTCTTATTTTGGATTAGAACATAATTACAGACACATTCTCACTGATTAATTTTTAAAAAATCTTTGGCTTAGTCACAAAAAAAAGTCAACACATTGGATGGACTGGTTCAATATTTTGAATTAGCAACTTTGCATTCTATTCCCAACTTTATTACTCACTGGAGTAAAGGCTTAAGTCAACATCACAAATGCTTTGTCTCTATTTTCTTAGATGGTAAGCTCAGTATTAATTATTATCACCTTAAGAGTATGCAATGTAGTAAATTAATTAGTGTGATACACTGTTAAAATACCTAGAATAATAAGAGTGTGAATAACAGAAAAATAAGCAAGCCAACCTTGAGAAATAATTTCTGAGAAACTAAGTTGATTGGATTCTATCCCAACAGTCTTCCCGGAATCATCACAAGATACCACAGGCTAGCAGAGTCTTTGGCTGTAGTAGAGTAAATATTACAACCATGTTCTCTTCAACTACAGCCAAACTGGTAAGAATAAACATAATTATTCTTCTATATATGCCTCATATGCAACTCAGTACAATATGGAATAAAGTGTAAGGGACTTCTTCATGGGTTTTGTAGAAGGGAAAGACCAAAGGACTTATTTTTGATGTTGTTTTGCTATAGCAGACTCAGCCAGTCTCCTTAAGTCATAGAAAATTCTGCAACTAAGGTATTCAGGAATAAATAAGCCAGAAAGGTGTGGTAAATAGAAGATGAATGCTAATTTTGGGTTGGGATTATTTGAAAGGAGCCCAAACTGTAAGGTTGTTTCCAGAGAGAAAGTATCATAATATAGTGCCTAATATACCCTGCCAAATAATACAACTGACCTTTGAACAATGTGGAGAGTTAGGGGCGCCAACACTCCCAGGAGTTAAAAATCCGAGTATAACTTTATAGCGGGTCCTTGGTATCCATGCTTCCACATCCACAGATTCAACCAGTCGCAGATTGTGTAGTAATGTAATATGCATTTATTGAAAAATCCACATAAGTGGACCTGTGCAGTTCAAACCCTTGGTTTTGAAGGGTCAATTGTAATAACAAAACTTAAATATTATAATAAAACTTTCATTAAATATTTTTTCTTAGGTATTCATATATATGTATATATATTGAAATACATAAACAGATATATATATACATATATATTTAGAGAGAGAGAGAGAGAAAGAGAGAGAGAAAGAATATAGATATTCTCGCCTTAAATTATTACAGTGAAGGAGAGGGTAAAAATGACTACATGAAAATTCCTTTCCACTCTATGTTCCAGACACACAACTTGCAAGACAAGAAAAGTTGTCGTACCTTCTCTCATTCCCATGCATTTGTATGCACTGCATCCTCTGTCTGGAACACCCTTATTCAGCTGACCTACTCACCTGAACCAGAAGCCTCAAAAATTCACAAAAGTGAAAGGTTTATAGTATACAAATGACTCACTGAGAGGTGAAAAAAAATGTTAGAATGCTACTAGTGCTATGTTGTATCTTTTAAACTTATTTTTGGGCATATGTTATGTATAGTACACAATATATTCATTCAGTGGTACTTACAGGAGTCTTAAAAACATTTTAAAAATACATATGTTGAGGGTAGGGGAGTATATATGTGTGGGTGGAGAGGGCTATATGGGAACTCTGTATTTTCTGCTCATTTCTGCTGTACACCTTAAACTGCTCTAAAAAAATAAAGTCTATTAAAAAATACATATGTTGGAAGTGTTCACAATTTATTTTACAATCAAAATGTCCATCAATTGACAAATAAACAAAATGTGGTATTAGCCATAAAATGGAATGTTATTTAACCAAAAGGCAAGTGAAGTACTTGATACATCCTACAACAAAGATGAACCTTGAAAACATGCTAAGTCAAAGAAGCCAATCACAAAAAGCCACGCATTAAATGATTCCATTTATGTGAACTATTTAGAACAGAGAAATCTATGCGGACAGAAGGTAGATTAGTGGTTGCCTGTGTCTGGGGAAGGGGAGGCTGAGGCTGTAGTAGGAGATAGTAGAGGTACTATCCATCCCTCTGGAACCATAATTTCTTTTTAAGATGATGAAAATGTTCTAAAGTTTTGGTGATGTTTGATGAGATCTTTGAATATACTAAAAACCAATGAACTGCACACTGTAAATGGGTGAATTGCATGGTATGTGAACTTTATCTCAATAAAATTGTTAAAAATAAACAAACAAAAAACTTTATTCTACAGGTGTAATAAAACATTTTTTGGAGACTACTGGTCTCAGTAACCGATGACCCTACCAGGTTTAGGATATCTAGAAAGATATGTTGCCACCTAGATTAACTGCCTTTTCTTTACTCCCTCAAACCTTTGTGAGAATGCATACCATGCCGTACTAACAACTGGTCATTTGTCTCTTTAATCTGCTCAATTACACACCTTAAATTGTCACCCCACATCACAGACTCAAATAATTTTCAGGTGGCTTAAGCAATTAAAAGTAAAAATAAAGTAACAGAATAACCATAGGAAGATATGGATGAATATTTAAAACCATATTGACCAGATACCTGGGGAGCTTCAAAACATACTGACACCTGGGTCTCACTTCCTGAGCCTTGGAATTTCCAGGTGATTCTAATGTGCAGAAAACCACTCGAGAACCATCGGTCTACTGATGAAGGAGAGATCAGGGAAGACATCTTAGAGAAACGATCTTGAACAGCAACTTAAATATGAAGGCAATGTTTGTTACGTAGAGAAGACTTTCAGAAAGAGGGAGCTGTGACACAAAGGCTAGGGAGGGTGATAGGTTGGTATGTAGAAACATTTAGCCTGTATGGAGCAACGGATCCACAGTGAGAGATGGAACTAGTGTGGCAGCAACGTTTAGTCCATGTGGGGCCTTGTATGGCATGCAGAGGATTTTATCCTGTCGAAAACGAGACGCCGTTAAAGAATTTTATGAAGGGGATTGACACATGATCAAGTTTGTGTTTAAGAAAAGCCACACACAGAATGCACTGGCAGGATCTGAGATTAGCAACAGAGATCTGTTGGCAGCCTGTTAGCAGGTTGTTAAAAAAGCCCAACAGAAAAAAAAAAAAATTGTGGCTAAAATGGTCACAGTAGGACATAAGGTATGGACTAGAAACCAGTAGTAAAAGAGGTGGATTTTGCAAGAGAAATGTATGAGGAACAGATTTTTTTTTTGAGGATATTGCAGTATTCTGAGATCTAAATCTAATTCTATCCATTCAGAAAAATATGCAAACACTAATCCTTCACTGACACATGATAAATGATGCTTTTTTTTCTAAAAATACTTCCAGGTATCTAGACAATAAAACAGTTTCCAAAATAAATATCCCTGAGGTCTTGGATTTCACATTCATTTTAAGAAATCTGAAATTTTTAAATTGGTAAGTAAAATAATATATTTCCCTGAGGTTATAATTTCTACATTTTCCAAATTTCTTAAAAGAAAATTCAAACCTCAAAAAAAAAAAAAAAAAAAAAGAAACAAACAAAAAAATCAACTAAGTAAAATTAAAGCTATCTTCTAAGGTACCATAAGCTCTGAAGCAAGATTTCAAGTCTATCCAAACAGTAGGTCCTTGACCACATTAAAGCTAGTGGTTTTCAAAGTGACACTGTTTTCTGATTCTATTTCATCAAAATTATGTACTACTCATGATTTCTCCCTTATACTGGTTATTTCTTCTATGTTGCTTCAAGCTTCAACAAATTATTGAACTAGTGAACTCATATTACAGACATAAAAATGTCACAGAAATGAGCCCTCTCATCTAGTCAGACCCATTTCTTCATTTCACTTCAAGAAGGAAGCTTTTTTTGACTATAGTGGTATTTCTCACTGTTCTGAATGTCTCTAAATCTTATAGTTCATCTGCATACTAGACTTAGCATTTGAAGTATCTATTAATTATGAATACTGTTTATTACTAATTATTAGTTATTAATACTGTCTATTAATTATAAGTTTCTCATGAATTGGTCTTCCTCTACCCAGCAGAGGCTAGCTATTTTAGAACGAAGAGGAAGAGTTCGGTGGAGTTTTTTTCTGGCTTAGCACAGTGCTATTAGACATTTATTCTAACCCAGTGATTTTCAACTCTCTGGACTGTGACTTATCATGGAAATAAGTTTTTCATCTGAGCTCTACATGCATGTATGTTTGGTATATATAGCTAATATATAAAACTGTATGTAAGATTGAACCATATGAAATTACTGACACTATTGTTTACTTACAAAAGTGGGAATTTCATATTGTTACTAAATATAATGAAAAAATTTCACAGAACAATATTTACCCTTACTATATGTGGTGTACTTTGATGTTTTCTGGTCTATGCCATTCCATTAAATAAAAAATTTTGATTAATATACACAGAAAACTATAAGCCATTGATGAAGGAAATTAAAGAAGACTTTAAAAAATGGAAAGATATCCCATGCTCTTGGATTGGAAGAATCAGTATTGTTAAAATGGTCACACTGCCCAAGGCAATCTACAGATTTAATGCAATCCCTATCCAATTACCCAGGACATATTTCACAGAACTAGAACAAATCATAATAAAATTTATCTGGAACCATCAAAGACCTAGAATTGCCAAAGCATTACTGAAGAGAAAGAAAGAGGCTGGAGAAATAACTCTCCCAGACTTCAGACAATACTATACAGCTACAGTCATCAAGACAGCATGGTATTGGTACAAAAACAGACATATAGACCAATGGAACAAAATAGAGAGCCCAGAAATGAACCCACAAACTTTTGGTCAACTAATCTTCGACAAAGGAGGCAAAAGTATACAATGGAATAAAGACAGTCTCTCCAGCAAATGGTGTTGGGAAAACTGGACAGCAGCATGTAAAACAACGAAACTAGAACACTCCCTTACACCATACACAAAAATAAACTCAAAATGGATCAAAGACTTAAACATAAGGCAAGATACAATAAACCTCCTAGAGGAAAATATAGGCAAAACATTATCTGACATACATCCCAAAAATTTTCTCCTAGAAGAAATAAAAGCAAGAATAAACAAATGGGACCTAATGAAACTTACAAGCTTCTGCACAGCAAAGGAAACCATGAGTAAAACAAAAAGACAACCTATGGAATGGGAGAAATTTTGCAAATGAAACCGACAAAGGCTTGATCTCCAGAATATATAAGCAGCTCATACGACTTAATAAGATACAACCAAACAACCCAATCCAAAGGTGGGCAAAAGACCTGACTAAGCAATTCTCCAAGGAAGACATACAAATTATCAATAAGCACATGAAAAAATGATCAATATCACTAATTATCAGAGAAATGCAAATCAAAAATACAATGAGGTATCACCTCACACCAGTCATAATGGCCATCATTCAAAAATCCACAAATGACAAATGCTGGAGAGGCTGTGGAGAAAGGGGAACCCTCCTACACTGCTGGTGGGAATGCAGTTTGGTGCAGCCACTGTGGAAAACTGTAAGGAGATTCCTCAAAAGACTAGGAATAGACTTACTGTATGACCCAGGAATCCCGCTCCTGGGCTTATATCCAGAAGGAGCCCTACTTCAGGATGACACCTGCACCCCAATGTTCATAGCAGCACTATTTACAATAGCCAAGACATGGAAACAGCCTAAATGTCCATCAACGGATGACTGGATAAAGAAGAGGTGGTATATTTATACAATGGAATACTATTCAGCCATAAAAACTGACAACATAACGTCATTTGCAGCAACATGGATGCTCCTGGAGAATGTCATTCTAAGTGAAGTAAGCCAGAAAGAGAAAGAAAAATACCATATGAGATCGCTCATATGTGGAATCTAAAAAACAAAAACAAAAAAACAAAGCATAAATACAGAACAGAAATAGACTCATAGACATAGAATACAAACTTGTGGTTGCCAAGGGGGTGGAGGGTGGGAAGGGATAGACGGGATTTCAAAATTGTAGAATAGATAAACAAGATTATACTGTATAGCACAGGGAAAAATATACAAGATCTTATGGTAGATCACAGAGAAAAAATGTGACAATGAATATATATATGTTCATGTATAACTGAAAAATTGTGCTCTACACTGGAATTTGACACAACATTGTAAAATGATTATAAATCAACAAAAAATGTTAAAAAATGTTGATTAAGATACACTATTGATTTCATGTTCCACCAGTGAGTTACTGGCTACAGTTTGAAAACCCCTGTTCTAACCTCTGACCTACTGTCTAGGCTTGCCTCTAGCTTAAGACTTAAGCTAACAGGATAAAAAGGTTTTGAGAGACTCACAAGTGGTCCAGAGCAGCAGGGTAAAGATGAAGTAACAAAGGTAGTGAAGCTGCCTGGAAACCCCATGATCCCTGAGCACTTAGCAGAACTAGCAAGATGGAGAGAATTCAGATTGGAGATTTTTGACTAAATCTTTTCTGATTTGACACAATTGATCATGGAATACAGAATGTGATTCAGGATGGTCAACTGGTAATGTTCAGAATGATAGTTATCCCTCGGGACACAGTGATATGTTTTGTGAGGCTCTCTCCAAAGTCCTTTTCTGAATCCAAAAAAACTTCACGTGTAATGCCAGATTTCTTTCCACAAAGAGAGGAAGCCCGTAGGGAATATTTCTGTCTGATACTTCTTTTCTTGCTTTCTAGACGACCATCATTATGATAGGTGAAATGAAACTTTCCATGCTGCATAACATTTTCTTAAAGTGAAGCTTATCCAGTTCTGTTAATAACTGGTGAAACAGTACAGATGATAACAGATTGCAGACAGACTGCTTATATTCTGATTAGGCTTTTAGCTTATTAAAAATGATGTTTATATAAAGATCTTGTACAAGCACTTAATTATTAACTATTTTGTCAATGAAAACCAGAAAACATGAGTTCTTATCCAAATGACTCAAGTATTATCGGACAGATGCTGATACATGCTTGGGCAAGAGTCACTCCCAGCACTAAGGCACAGCTAAATTAGACTAGACTTCAGGCAAGAGCACAGGCTAACATGGGAGCAACAAGAATGCTGCTAACCCCTCTTCAGTGCCCGAAACATGTGGATACACCCTCTCATCCTTCATGTTACCAACAGCTTTATCTGATGGAACAGTGTTGACAGAGCTTGAGCTGGTGCCAGCCCTCCTGATGAGGAACAAGGTGGAACAGCTGCTGGCTGGAGGGAATGTTTCCTTTTTTGGAAGTAGCAGTAAGATGATATATGAAAATATGGTTGAAACGGACTATCACAGATTGCTGATAGAAGAAATGTTCTTAGTTTTTAGACAACAAAGGATCAAAGAAAGTCAAATAAATGGCCAACATATACAAAAAGGCACCCAAACATTGACATGGAAAATATAAATCTTGAAGGAAATAATAATAGGCCACATAGATACCAGTACTAGCAATTGAACTGAGTTCTACTGGATGCAAGATTACGTTTGGTCCTTTTACATCAGCAGGTTAAGCATGAAAAGAATAGTAAAGACAAGAATGCTAAAGTCCTAGTCAGGTGGGAGGCTTGACTATCACCACGTCAGTCAAAACACACAGACCTGTGATGCCAACATAAAAACCAGATGGAAAAGAAACTGCTTGTCTAATTTCAGGAAAGAAGTAAAACCTGAAACAGGTAACTTTTATAACTGTAAAAGCTAAAAAGGGCAAATGGAAACAGTAGTTTCATTAATAAGCATCTTTCTTAAACTCAGCAAAGATGTATTCATTCTCAAGTCTGAGACCAATAGAACCCAACTGCTTTCATCTGCTCCTTTCATCTCATGTGAGAACAAAAGTTACTGTGTCTTCTTCACTTAATAGTAAACACGAATGGACTCTATTCTTCACAAGTTTTGTGAATCTGAACATCTGTTTAACCAAGATGCAATGACAAATAATGTCCCTAATGTCCACCAAAAGGAGCTACAAAATTCCTAAATGCATCTTGAAATGTCAAAGAGGGAATAAATCCCATTTGGAATAGCTTTAGTGTTAGATATTTTATTATATGCAGTTACTATATCTCATGCATTATATAATGTGTACACACTTATGGTACGTGTCTATGTATCTATACATAGCTAGGATATGAGTAGCTCAGCATACTTGAATACTTTAAATAATTCCTTCTTGGTGGAAGAGTTTACAAATTTCTTCTCTGCTATGTAACAAAAAAAAGGTGACAATTATGCCTGCTCATCCTACGTGACTGATTAAAAATAACAATTTTATTTAGTATTTGGGATATTTTGGCTGTTGCTCTGGCTTGAATAGTTGCTGGAAGAGATGATTATGGGTGGGGAAGAGAAAGGAATGATGTGTGCAAAATATGAAGGAATCTGATGGCAAAGCATACTCTACATCCCACTGTGTAAAAAGTACACACTGGCAGTAAATAAGATATCAGTACCTAATGTATGAATTATTACAAAGGTACTTTAATCCAAAATACAGAATAGATTTATATTAAATATTCAGTGTTGTTTTTTTTTTTTTTTCATTTTGAGACAACAGGCAAAGAAAAAGGCAGATTCATAATCACTTTTCTGGAGGTGAAGGCTCTCTTGGTTCACATGAAGGACTACACAGTTTTTCACAAAATACTGTCCTAGATACTGTCACCTCTATGGAAAGAGGACTGCAGCTGCTCTCAGGCAATTTAGGTCCTACCAGCATGTTGTTCTTGGGTAAAAATCAATGACCTTATCTCAGCCACAATTTCCTTGTGCAAAATACCATCTAAATACCATCCTACCCTCCTCATAGGTCCTTGTAAGAAAGAAATGAGGGAGAGGAGAAAGCGAAAGAGGCATTAGGTTATTCACAAGTATGGGCTTGTGTTACACAGTTGATTGCCCAAGTAATAATTAATTCTTCTACCTTCTTTTTCACAAACAAAATCCAGACTTGCTTTGGGCCACAGGATGCCCAGACAAATTAGAGGACAAATCATGACTGTTTTACACCAGTTAGTTCATCTTTCATCTTTCATTTCACTCACTCAGTTTCCAAATATCTTTTTTTGAATACCTACCACATACTAAACATTGTTTAAAGTGTTAGGGAAACAATAATAAAGAAAACAGACAAAAATTCTGGTAGGGAAGACAGAAATCAATAAATAGATAATACAGAGAAGAATGAAGTAAGGAAGGGACAATTAGGGAGTGCCAAGCAGAGGTGGTCAAAGAAGGTCTCAATGAGAATAAGACCTGATCCATAAGGGAACGAGTCACATGATCTCCAGAGGAGCTGCAGTCCAGACAGGGGGTGAGCACATACACTGGCCTTGAGGCAGGGAGCACGCCAAGCATGTACTCAGATCAACAAAGAGGCTGCTGTGCCTAGAATAGGGTGAATGAAAGGGAGCTACAAGCATGTGGTGGGGGCACAGATTATATAGACCCTCGTAGACAAACACTGGGACTCTGGATTTTAGGAGACCCACTGGTAGGTTGAAGAGAGAGGAGTGACAAGATCTGACTTATATTTTTAAAGGACCATTCTAGCTACTATGTTGATAGTAGACTTTCCCAGGCCACAGGCAGAAACAGAGATCAGTTAGGAGATAACTGCCCTAATCTAGGTGGGAGATGATTATGGCTCCCACCAGAGTAGTAACATTCGAAGTGGTCAGATTATATACCCTGGATTTCCTGAATGAGAGGTATTAAAAAACAAGAGAAGTCAAGGATGACTCTAAAACTAACCGAGAAAGTAAGATTTCAAGAGGAGCAGGTTTGGGAGATAAGATCAGTAGTTCAATTTGGGACATGTTAAATTTAAGATGTCTACTAAACGTGTTGCAGATTTTTAGCACCTAGATTGATAATGACATCCATGAGACTAAAAGACACCACGAAAGAAGTAAGTGCAGTAAAAGAGAAAAGAAAAAACAGGCTAAGTAAAGAAGGTGACTGAAAGAAGGGGAAGTGATTAACAGGGCAAAATGCTGATGACCGCTCACTTAAGAGGAGGACCACGCAGCTGACTTGTGAGGATGAAAATCTAATGAGCACATTTAAGAGGGATCGGGAGAGGAGAGGTTGGAGATGGTGAGCACATACATTCTTTCCTGGAGTTTTTCTGGAAAGAGAAACAGAGCTAACAAACAAGAGCTAAAGAGGAATGTGGGGACAAAAGAATTTTTTTTTAATGGACAAAATACTACATATGTTCATGCTGATAGTAAATGATCCCATAAAGAGGGCACAGGAGAGAAAAAAGAGAACTGTTGGAGTGACATCAGCAAGGATCTGGTGCACAAGTGGAGGAGTTGCCAGGAACAAGCTCATTCAGAGTTCTAGGAGGACAGGAAAGCTGACGGCACAGGGGCAGGTGAGCTGGTAGCTGTGGTAATAGTCTTCTTCTGGTTGCTTACCCTTAAGAAGCCCCGCTCCTCTTTGCCAGTGATTAATCCTGAAGACCCAGATTTGGCCAATAATATGCAAAGGGAGGTCTGATAAGGGATTCTGGGAAAGAAAATGGTGTGGACATCTTATGACTGAGGGGAAGTCTACTATGCATGTGCCAGTAACTCTGCCCATATGGGTAGAAGATAAGATCTATTAGGGCAGAAGTCTTTTTTCTGCCCCCTCAGGTTTATTGACAAAACTGTAAGATATTTAAAGTGTATATAGTTATGATTTGATATACATACACATTGTGAAAAGATTCCAGAAGTCTTTATTTTGTCACCTGGTGTATCCAAAATGTCCAAAGAGTGGCACACAGTACATGCCCCAAAGGTATTTGTTGAGTAAATAAACTATGATCAAGATGGGCCATGTTTTTCAGAAACTCACAGTATAGTGACATACACCAGCAAATAAAGAGAGAGTCACACTCCCATGCTCTAAGTGGTAAGATGGGGTAAGTACAGGACGCTAACAAGCCCCGGCAGATTTAGTTATAACCTTGACTCTTAAACACAATGAACTTTGCAGACTGTGAAAATAAGCTTGCCACTGTTTGAATGTTAATTATAAAATGTTTTGTCCTGTATCAATATTTTGATAATTTCCTCAATTTCTTTATAAAAATAAGCAAAAAATAAATACATCTCAAATAATCCTTATATTTTTCCTTAGTAAGACACAATGAGTGCCATTTGTTTTATTCATTAACTTCATTTTTCCCCTTGTCTCCATCCTTTTTTTTTTTTTTTTGACCTAGGAGTACAATCATACTGATGAAACATTTTACCACAGCCATCACCAGTTTTTATTGAAAAGCATACAGGATGCCCTGTTTTAAACATTTCAGAGTTTCAATGTCTGCTTTTTTCTTTAGAAGAGTTATATTTCTATGTTCCATGCCAGCATGCTTTTTCCTCATTTCATTTTAGCAGATAAACCATTATCTTTTTCTTTGGGAATAATTTTTGTATACCTGAGTACAATGAGTTCCTTTACTATATAACAGAAGATAAAGTATTTCCAATTTTATTATAGGAGCACACATGTGGCATTATATGCACAGAAATAAAATTAAAGCTGAAGTGTCCAATGCTTGGAATAAAACCATATTTATGCTGCTGAAGGCAAGAAAAATTATTTAGTCTACAGTAACGAGTAAGTAGCAGCAAAACAAATATTTGGTTGACTGTGGAAAGCCAATGTTTTCATTACTTGTTATAAGCATAAAAGCTAAAAACAGGCTGACCAAGCACATTCTGACAGCAAATAACACATGCTTTCATCAATTTCTGGGTGTCTATAAAACTGTGATGATTCCTAATTATAGATTTATATGTACTGAAGGTGTAACTGACTTTGCCTTAAATATATTATATGCTATTATGCATATACATATATATTCATATTATCCATTTATTTTAAAAAGCTCTATTGCCAATTTTTTCTTTACTAATAGAAGATACAAAACTTCCTGCCCTTAAAAGTGCTTTTATCTAGTACAATATATTTAACATACTAACAAATTTGTTAATGAATTGTCTACACATGTAAATAATTGCTTTGATAATCTGCAAAATGGTTATAACTGAGTGCCTGCTATGCTAAGAAGTCTGTAATTGGTGATTTTTATATTATTTAATATGTAATATCAAATTTATTTACTTATACCTAGATCTTATAGATAAGGACAATGAGTCTTAGAAATGACTTGCCCATCCCCCAAATCAGAGTGAGTAATGAAGCCCACATATCTGAGAATTATGTAAACTCATACTCCTGATAGTACAGCAGAGGGGCTAAAATGTCTCACAAATATAAGATTTTGCATTTAGCAATGTAATTCCCAATACTACTTTAAAAATTGAAATACAAATATACATTATTTCTATATTTATATACATATTCGTACAGAGTAAAAAAGAATATAAGTATATACTGCAGTGGTTAGTTTGGAGTAAGAATAAATGTGTTTTGTGACAAAAATTTTCTTTAATAAATATGTTAATTTTCAAATAATATATTTGCCTGAAGAAAAGAAATAACAGAGGAACAAGGATTCTCACTATTGGAGAACACAGTTACAGATACAGAATGGGGAGACTAAAATGTACCCTGCGGTATGGGGCTGTAACAAGACTGTCAGCATATCTCCCAGCTCTGTCGGCTAAGAGAGCCTAGAAGCAATAAGAATGAGCACACCTAGCACTCAGATCTTGATTTCTAAACACTATTCTCTACTTCAAGAAAGCAAAGCTCCTTAGAGAAAAGAATGATTTCAGGATGAGGTAAGGAAAATACAGTCATCCCTTGATTATCTTCAGGGGATTGGTTCTAGGACCCAAGACCACCCCTCCCCCCACCAACCAAATCTCTAAATGTTCAAGTCTCTTATATAAAATGCCACAGTATTTGTGTATAACCTATGCACATTCTTAACTTTAAATCATCTCTAGATTACTTATAATACCTAATACAATATAAATGCTACGTAAGTACAAAGTAAATGCTATGTAAATAGTTTCCAGAACACAGCAAATTCAAGTTTTGCTCTTTGGAACTTCCTGAAAATCTTCTTCTCTGACTATTTTTGATCCACAGTTGGTTGAATTCACAGATATGGGGGGCCAACTGCATACTATGAGTCTAGAACATTTTATTAAATAAGAAGATAAGGAAATGCTCAAGTATTAATGGGAAAGTATCAAAAGAATACAGGAGCCAGCTTGAAGGGACTCCCATTGACCAAATAAAAATATTCATTTTGAGCATCAAAATAAATAATGATAAAAACAGACTATATTGATATGCGTAAATAAATGGGACAGAAAGGAAAGCTCTTTTTAAAATAATGAAATATAAACTATAAATATAAAAGGAATGATAGTTAGAAAATAATCAGTAGATACTAAAACTAATGGTTGAAAATCTGATGAGGAATGAGAATATTTACATTATCTTAAAAATGTCTCCCTACAACTAAATTCAATGCATTGTCTTCGACTAGGGGCAAGAAAAAATGGGTCTAAAGAACATTATTTGGATGAAAGACAAAATAAGGATTTTGACTGTGAATCAGCTAATAGTATTATATCAATGTTAAATTTCCTGGCATTGGTAGTTGCACCTATTATAAAAGAGAAAAATCCTTGTTTTTAGGAAATACATACTTAAATATTTACAGGAAAGATCTGACATCACTAAGGTACAATCAAGTAGTTCAATAAAAAGATATTATGTGTAGATATATACACACACATACACACATTCATTCATTCATATATACATTCATAAATACAGCACATGCAAATGTAACCAAATGTAAACCACTGGAAAATCAAGGTAAAAGATGTATAAAGGGTTTGATGTACTGTTCTCATTAACTTTTCTGTAAGTTTAAAATTTTCAAAAGAAGTAACCATCTCTTATGATTTGAATGCTTAGTACCTGGGATCTTTGGAAAATGAGTTTTTCTAGTCTTTAAAAAAGAGATTTAGTTCTATTCAATATATATCCAGTGAGCAGCTCACCTCTCCATGCCAGGTCCTGCAGATCAACTAGAGCAGTGGGTCCGAGTGTGGTACCCAGATTGGACCTGCATGATCAGCTTCACCTGAAAACTTGATAGAAATATAGATTCTTCAGCTCTACCCCAGATCATCTATGTTCTACTTATAGAATATAGGGCAGTTATAGGGAATAAGATGGTAAACCACTGGAAAGCAAGATTATGGAGAATAGAGGTAGATGATTTTAAACTTAAATTAGTATGCAAAAGATCTATAGAAGGTTTTTGAGCAGAGAAATAATATAATAATTATATGAAGAAGATCACTCTAGTATAAGTGTATAGAATGGATCACTTCTGGGAGATTTTAGAGGAAAAGACCACTTTAAGTTTTTTACAATAGTGCCCAGAAAGTTGTATTAAAAACCCGAACTAGCCTATGGGACTAGAACAGGGGAGATGAGAGATTCCACAAGGCGTGAGTATATAAGATCTGTTGATTAGCTGAATGTGGCATTCGGGCATGGGGTAAAGAATTGGGGTGAGGACGGGGAAGAGGTGAGAAGGAGACAAGAACGATCAAAGGTTACTGAGATTTCACGCCTATATGGTTGATAGAAGAGTTTGGGTCCAGATGAATTCAAGAAAACTTGCTATAGCTAGGCCTTTTAAAAGCCCAAGGATCCCAGCCTTATAATCCTATAAAAGCATACTCTTCTAAACAGTGTCAAGTAAAGGAGCAGTGATTCCAGCCTTATGATTCTATAAAGCATGTTCCTCTAAACAGTGTCACGTAAGGAAGTGGTTTTCAGACTTGCAGATTTTAGAGATCTGTAAACATTCCAAACAAACTTAAATGGATGAGTTGCTTTTTTAATTTTATAAATTAAGAACTTTAAAAAACACTTCTATTAGCTGTTGAGAATATAAATTGGTAAAACCACTTCAGAGAAAGATGTCAGTATCTAGAGAAGCTGAAAGTGTTCATACTCCACAGAACATGGCTTATGTATTGTGTGTCTGCTAAGAACATACATCATTTGAATAAGGGCTCTGACACTTCCTACCTGCTGGATTTTTGACAATTTTACCCAATCATTCTATACTTCAGCTTCTTCAACTGTAAAATGTGGATAATAGTGTCTACTTATTGTTTTGATGATTAAATAAATTAATACATATAAGGCACTTAGAACAGTTTCTGGTACCTAGCTGTGGTAAATATTACCTGTCATTATGATCATCATGATGATGAGAACCGAGACCCAGCAATTCCATTTCAAGACATAATCTAGAGAAACTCCTGTTTATGTGCACAGGAAAGGTACAAGGATATTTTCCGCAAAATGTTTAAAATAGAAAATATATGGAAAGAACCTCAAAGTCCATGAACAGGTATAAGCATTGAGTGAGTATATCATTTTAAATGAATAAAGATGTAGTATTTTTTAAGAAAATAGACAAGTGTGGAAAGCATAATGTTAAGTGTCAATAAACCATTTGATAACACTTATTTTAAGTCGCACACTAACAATATTATTTTTAATGGCTACATACACATTGTAAAAGAATAAAAACATACACAAGAAGGAAACAAATTTACTTCTGGGCAGTGGATACTTTTGGGGAGTGACAGAAATGAAACTGGAGAGTATACACAAGACTTAAATGGTATCTGTAAAGTTCACATTAAAAAAAACTACAACAAATATGAAAAAAATACTATTCGCCAGATAAAAAAGGTTAAATCCCTGTACTTTTCTGTATGTTTAAGATATTTCAAAAAGTAAAAAAGGGAAAAAAACAAAGAAAAAAACGACAGTCCATCAATTTGAATAATTTTTTAAAACTTACTACATTTTAATGAAATGTAGAATTAGAAAAGTTGAAGAATATGAAAATGTTTTCAATGCAAAAATCAATTTTTAACATTATGCCACAAGTTTTATTATTTTCTCTCCCTTTGCACATATACATATATATTTTTTCTCAACCACTGGAAAGTAGTTTGCCATACATCATGGTCCGTTAGTCCTTAATACTTCAGTTTGTACTTAAGAACAAGGATAATGTCTTACATTGTAACTCTAGAATAGTTATCAAATTCAAAAAATATAATATTGATGCAATACTTTAATATACCATCCATATTCCAATTTTGTCAAGTGCCCCGTTGAGTTCCTTTTCAGCATTTTTTTCCCTTTGTTCCAAGGGCCAGTTCAAGATCATGTATTGCATTTTGTTGTACTGTATCTTTAATCTCAGCCTTTCTTTGTATTTCAAAACATGGACTTTTTTTTTTTTTTTTTTTTTTGAAAGAACAAGGAAGTTGTTTGGGGTTGTCTGATGCTCCCTTATGATTAGAATTCAGGTTATGCATGCCTGACTAGAACACCATACACATGATTTTGTGTCCTTATCAGCGTATTAGGAGCCATGTGGTGCCCCTCATTGCTGATATTAATTCTGATCAGTATGTCAAGGTGTTAACCTAGTTTCTCTACTCCGGAGAGAGAGATAATGTATATAGTTTCAAACTGCAACTAATACGCAATCAGTGGGCAGACACTTTAAGATCATGCAAATATACTGCTCTTCATCAAATATTCCCCCTAAATTTAGTATCCACTGAAAATTTTTCACCAAACCAACCTTTACTGTGCAAATAGTAGTTTTCCAATTCTATCACTCCTTCTACATTTAGTGGTTGGTATCTTACTATAAGGAGGAGACTTCCCTTCTCTCCTAAGTATTCATTTATTCACTTGTAGCATTATGAACATTATTTTTCCTAATGGTTTAAATTTCATTACAGTTGTAAATTACTATTTTTTGCAATTTTTATTGAGATTAAATTCACATAAAATTCACCACTTTTAAGTATATAAGTCAGTGATTTTTAGTACAATCACAATATTGTACTACCATCAGCACTATATTATCCCACAACATTTCTATCACCCCAAAAAGAAATGGTACCTGTTAGCAGAAACACCCTCAGCACTAAGCCACAATTTTCACAGCCCCTGCAGCTCCTGGCAACCACTCATCTCTCTGTCTCTATGGATTTGCCTATTCTGCACATTCCCTAACAATGGAATCACATACTATGTGACCTTTGTGTCTGGCTTCTTTCATTTATCACAATGTTTTCAAGATTAATCGATGTTGTAGCATAAATCAGTACTTCATTCCTTTTAATGACTGAATCACATTTCTTTATATGGATACACCACATTTTTGTTAGGTTGTTTTGTCTGAGTTGTTCCCACTTTTCAGCTATTATGAATAATGATGTTGTAAACAACTGTGTACAGTTTTTGTGTGAACACTTGTTCTTAATTCTCTTAGATATATACTTAGGAATGAAATTGCTGGGTCATCTGGTAATTCAATATTTAACTTTTCGAGGAACTGTTAAACTTTTTCCAAAGTGGCTGTACCATTTTATAATCCCACCAGCAATGTATGAGGGTTTCCATTTCTCCACATATTGCCAACATTTCTTTTTCTTCTTCCCTTCATCCCTTCCTTCCTTTAAAAAATTATAGCCATCCTAATAGGTGTGAAGTAGTATCTCTTTGTGGTTTTGATTTGCATTTCCCTAATAGCTAGTGATGTTGAGCATCCTTCATCATATTGGCTGTTTGTACATCTTCTTTGGATGTCTATTCAAATATTTTGCCTATTTTTAAATTGGGTTGTTTACCTTTGTGTTCTTGACCTGTACATCATCAATTATTTGAAGTTCAAGTTATCCCAGATTTGAAATGGGAGTGTGGGAGGAGCCTTTCAAGATGCCTTCTATGACCTCTTGATACTTGTTTGCATAACAGGTGTTCCAGTCTTGGAAATACTCCATTTCTCTGAAGAACCCTGGTTCCTTTCAGTGGGAAATAAGATAGCAGAACTATATACAATAGTCAAGACAGGGAAGCAACCTAAATGTCCATTGACAGATGAACAGATAAAAAAGTTGTGGTATATTTATACAATGGAATACTACTCAGCCATAAAAAGAATAAAATAACACCATTTGCAGCAACATGGATGGACCTGGAGATCAACATTCTAAGTGAGGTAAGCCAGAAAGAGAAAGAAAAATACCATATGATATCACTTACACGTGGACTCTTAAACAAAAGAAAGAAAAAAGAGGACACTAATGAATTCATCTACAAAACAGAAACAGACTCACAGACATAGTAAACTATCTTATGGTCACAAGGGAAAAGGGGGTGGAAAGGGATAAATCTGGGAGTTTGAGATTTGCAAATGTCAACCACTATATATAAAAGCAGATAAAAAATAAATTTCTTCTGTATACCACAGGGAACTATATTCAATATATTGTAATAACCTTTAATGAAAAAGGATATAAAATGAATACACACACACACACGACTGGGACATTATGCTGCATATCAGAAACTGACACATTGTAACTGACTATATTTCAATGAAATTGAAAAAAAATTATCAAATGACAAACCCCACACCCCTCACCAAAAAACCAAAAACCAGTATCTGGGTGCCAGGTGTACTCATTGCTATTAATTCTTTGCTTTTAGGCCTTTTTAGCAGAGGTAGGAAATATCTATCTATCTGTCTACCTATCTACCTACCTACCTACCTATACATACATACATACATATATATACACACACATATGTAATATATTAATAGATATATATTATTCTATATATATATAATTATGAGTTCATGCAAATCCAATCCCTCCCCAAAAGTTTTTCTTTGTCTTCCCTCATTCCATATTTTTATTCCTGTCTTCTATAATGAGAATTCTGGCTCTCAACAACATCAACGTATGTATTCACTTACTAAATGTCATTCATAAATATGAAAGTTTTATAATTAGTATGTCTATAGTACAACAAAAATAAAACCTACTAAGAAGAGTTCAAAATTTGTTTACTATTCTTGTTTCCCGCCTAGACCAAAGATAATATGATCAAAATACTAAGTTTAAAGTTTGAATTAATTTTCTCTTTCTTTTACTTCTCATCAGTGTAATGTTATTCATTTGACATATAGTTGGGTTTGTTTGTTTACATTGGTTTTAGTTTCTTTTTTCTTCCCATGCTTGTTGGACTTAATTTAATTAAAAAAATATATAGAACATGAATACATTTCCCAAAGTCAAAATCACACCAAAAGATAAACTCAGAGTGGTGTTACTGCCTCCCCATCTCTTCTACCCAATCTCTCTCTCCTACTTCTTACAAATAACCAACTTCACTATTTTCTGATCTTTCTGATGTTTCTTTTTGCAAAAGTAAGGATCTATGTGTGTGTATTCTTACTTATTCATTTTCCCTTACATAAAAGACTACATATAGATGGTCCCAGGAAGGAGGTAGTAAATTGTGAGTTCTTCTCTGCCTTTATTTGAAGCAGTCTCCTGATAATGCCTTTTCCAATATGAGCCTTGCAACATAGAGATTGATAAAAGAAAAACAAAACAACTTTTTGACAATTGAAAACAAGCAGTATTGTCATTACCTAATATTATATTGTACATTTAGACTTTTAAATGTTTATTTTTGCTATGGAATAGTAAAAAATGTATTTCAGAGAAGTAACAGAGATCCCTAAGTTATAAGTCTGAAGAGGCAATGGTGCTAAGAAAAAGACTCAAGTTCCTCAGGGGTCTATGAGAACTAAGAGGCAGTGAGTATGGGTGACTTTGTCTTTCAAAAGGACAATTTTTGCAGCCACTATGGAAAACAGTATGGGGGTTCCTTAAAAAACTAAACATAGAGCTACTGTATGATCCAGCAATCCCACTCCTGGGCATATATCTGGAAAAATGAAAACTCTAATTTGAAAAAGTCATATGCACCCCAATGTTCACAGCAGCATTGTTTACAATAGTCAAGACATGGAAATAAACTAAGTGCCCATCAACAGAAGACTGGCTTAAGAAGATGTAGTATGTATATATATACACACAACGGAATATTTTCAGCCATAAAAAAGAATGAAATATTGCCATTTGCAGCAACACGGATGGACCTAGAGAATATTATACTAAGTGAAGTAAGTCAGAGAAAGACAAATGTTATATGATATCACTTATATGTGGAAACTAAAAAATAATACAAATAAATCTACACACAGAACAGAAACAGACTAACAGACACAGAAAACAATCTTATGGTTACCAAAGGAGAAAGCAAGAAGAGAAGGGATAAATTAGGAGTTTGGGATTAACAGTACATACTACTATACATAAAGCAGACCAGCAACAAGGATTTGCTATTAAAGCACAGGCAACTATATTCAATATCTTGTAATAACCTACAATGGAAAAATAACCTGAATATATATATATCTGAATCACATTGCTGTACACCTGAAACTAATATAATATTGTAAATCAACTGTACTTCAATTTATAAAAAAAGGACAATTTTGGGACAGCTATGAAGTTAAGAACCTGGATTCCAAGAAATAGAAGTTGTAAAAAGGAGAGGTAGGGATTTAAGATTACTCTTTTCAGAAGCAGGTCAATAGTGGAAGGCAGAATTTGGAAGAGCACACAGAAGAAACAAATTTAAAACTTTATCTTTAAGGTTGGGGAAAAATAAGCAGATGTGAGACAGAGAGAAAACTGTTTGTGAATATGGAGAGACTTTAGCAAAAGAACAAGGAAGGAGAAGAGAAAGTTCCTGAAGACAGTGGGAAAGGGTAGAGGAATAGTTAGCCTTGAAAAGAATTAGGGTCACCTTATCCTACTAAGACAAAAGATTGACTAGAAAAATTCATGCGGAAACAGGAATTCTGTGGTGGGGAAGAGTAAAGTTGAGAAAGCTCATATTAGATGATCTTTTGAAAAGAGTAAAGATGAGGTAATCTGTGAAAAGTTGAGGCAGGGCGGCAGAGTTGACACTGGCGATGTGAGGACTGTGGAAAATTCTTGGCAGAGAGAGACCATGTGGAGAACCCAGTACAGAATGAACAATATAAACATGACAATCTCTGTACTGGAATCTATTCAGCTTTGAGTTTAATAATGTAAAGTACACTCACCTACATTAAAACTGGTGATGTCAATAACAAGTAAATTCTTGATTTTTCCCTCTTTTAGTGGAACACTTGCCAGATACTGAATGATGTGACTGTTCTGAAACTGCTGTCATCTTTTTATTATTCAACTAAAAATTTTAAGCTAACCCATAAAATCACAAACAATACATCAACTCAGCTAAGAGCGGAATTTTTTAAAAATATAGCACTTGCTAAATCTGAATTAGAAATACGCATTTTTGTGATTATATGCACACATTATATTTACATGTTATTTTAAGCTAGTAATACTATTAAATATCTAAGGAATCCTATTCCCCATTATAAGTACTTAAATGAATGAACTGACTTAAAGGTTAATGTTCAATAAACATTGCTATCATATAGTAAAACACCATTCTTTAAAAACAGTTTTTAGGAATGCCTCTTGATTTTTAGAGCAAACAAAGGAAGCTGACTGCTTATAATATAAAATGGTGGCAAATCCCAGCTCACAGAGAGATTAAAAAGTGAGAAAGTTAAAGAAGGTGAAAAGGTATTCTCTGGGAAACCTCTGTGAAGGAAGTAGTGTAGTATGCTCTTCTCCTTCCTTTATTTGAAGTCTGCTCTCTGACAATTTCCTCTCCAACACTACTCTTAAAACGTAGAGATTTTAAAAACAAACCAACAAGCAAGCAAACAAACTTTCTGGCAGTTTAAAACTAGCAGAATTGTCATTACTTTACATTATATCAAGTATTTACTTCTTTATTGCCTGTCCCTACCCACCCCATGCCCAACTGGAATGTAAATCCCATGAGAACAGATACTTCATCATTTTGTTCTGTTTTATCCTCAGTGCCTTGAATAATGCTTAGAATATAGTAGGTACTCAATAAATAGATTAATAAACAGAAAATCAAATATAGAGTCCCAAGGCATATAAGGAACAACAAACCTAGGGAAGAAAAGGGTTTTATGATATAAATAATACCAGCATTGTGGATTACTAAGAATTGACTATATATTTGGTTTACTAGATCATTGCTAAATATCTAAGATATACTAGAGTCAAGAGTTTATAAAATTCCATATTAATGTAAGACTAAAATTTTGTTTTGAGTAAAACAGTTTAAAGTTTCATAAATTATGTATAATTATTTGAAATTATGTTTAATCCAATGAAAGACAATTACTGTGAGCTTTTAGAATACATGATATAGATTGATACATAAGATTAATACAAGGCAGAATATGCTAAGTATTATGTGAAAATCACTGAGATGTCCAGGGAAATGTGTTTTGAAATGTTTCTGAGGTATGGAGTTAGAAATGAAGATTGTTGAATCATCTGGCAAAAGAATCCGCAAACACATCTTTTGTAGGATTCTGAATGGAGTCTAAGGGAGTTTGGGAAAGGTTCATAGGAGGTGGAGTGTTTGAGATGGGACAAGAAGGACAAAAATTCCAGAGACCAAAATGGCAGAAGAATGGTACAACAGAATCGCATAAGCAATATGACACAGACAAGAAAGGGTGGAGTATAGCCAAGGATCCATGAAGGGCAGTTGGGGGAGAATATGGAATCTGTCTGGGGAAATAATGAAGAAAAGACTTTAAATCTGTATTAGAGCAGATCCTGGGGACTCTGCATACAGTTTTCTAGAGAACAGAATGAGGACAGATCAAGGGTTTTTGCTTACTTCATCTGATTTAATCCTCTAGACAATCATGTGAGGTTGGTGTTACCATTGTGGTCAACACACCCCTCCCTGAGTCCACATGACTCTAGTGGTATTGCCTCTATCTCTGGCTTAAGCAATGGCACATGACTCAGAACTGGTCAGTTAGAGCCTTTAATTCTACAGCTACAGTAATCATTTCAGGATGGGCACACGACAGTATCAGAAAAATGAGATGGTATGAGGTTTTTGTGGAGACCTCTGGGACAAAGGCATGCACCTTCTGTCCACTGGATTAGAACCTAAGAAGCTGTGAGTTGATATGACTACTCAAACCCTTGTGTGGAAAGCGTAAATGGCACAAATAAGGGTGTGTACGTGGGGGCTGTGGTGGGGATGCGAAAGGAGAATCAAGAGACAGAGACACAGAGAAAATCTAGGTCCACTTGACATCATTTTAGCCTCTGATTAAGCTTCGCCTGAAATCAGTTCTACGTAGAGCTGCAATAGAAGCTTATAAGACTAAGCCTGATTAACTATTTGAAATCATAAAATTCCCAATTGATAGAATGTTACTCCCATTTTACAAATGAAGAAGCTGAAGGATAGAGAAAGTAAGTAATTTTCCCAAGATCACACAGGTCTTAAATAACAATTTACAGCTCTAACTCCTATTTGATGGCTCCAGGCCCATGTTGCTAACTAAAGATTTTTTATTTTGTGTTTCATATGTATGTGTATATGTGTGTCTAAGAAAGAGAGGGCGGGAGAGAGAAAATCAGGGCTTAACTTTATTTTGGTATATAAAAATAATGACTATTCATTGATTACACTTTGCTAAGTACTTTACTTAAAATTTCTATAGATGCCCATCATTACCAGCTTGTCCATATTGACTTGTAATGAAATCTGTCTTGTCCACAACTGCTGCTCCCTCTATTAGCCTCAGAAGCTGGGGTCAGGGATGGCATGTGAGCCATTCATGGTCACAAGGGACTATGACTTGTGTAGCTAGTCAAAATATGAGATAGGCCAATCAGATTCCTTTCTTGAAAATACGGTGAGACTGAGCCAGCTGGCTGTAGGCAAAAGGCACGTTCAGACTTGGGGTAGTCATTAGGAGACCGTGTGCAAAAAAAAATTCTAAAGGAGAATAAAAAGAGAAGACTGTCTATAGAAGGAAGAGTACAGGGCAGATGTAGAAAGAAAAGCAGAGATACAAAGAGAAAAGGAGATTACATATCTTTGGAAGGAGAACAGCTTCAGTTTCTGGTCACATTCTATATCCCTACTCTTTGGTTTCTGTCTTTGGATATTCATGAGATTCCACTGTATGGTTGTAAGAATCTCCCTTTTACTTAAGCTAGTTTGAATGGCTCTTGAACCATGAAACCAACAAAGTACAGACTAGCATAATGTATCATTCTAGTCAATTATCAGTAACTTAACCCATGAGGTATCTGTCTTCAAGATAAATAACTGAGGTTCAGAGAGCTTAAATTTCCTAAAGGAGACAATTATTTGCGATGAAGCTAGGATTAAACCTCAGGTCTATGTGTCTTTACTCCACAAGTATAGGACTAATTAAAATAAGGAAACACCAGACATAAGGAAATCAATTAGGAATTAATGACAATACTTTAGGAAGAGGTAGTGAGAGACACACCTAGAGCAATGGATGAGGAATAGAAGTGAAAGGACAGGTAAATGTACAGGGATGTACAGGGATGTCTATGGGGGTAGGGATGAGGGGTGAGCTGGGATGAGGGGTGAGTAAAAGAAGATGAAAAAGCAAAAGATGATACTAAGATTTTTTTAACTTGGCTGATTGGAAGAACAGTGGTACCATTAATAACAGCAGAGAAATTAGGCCTGGGGCTTGTTTTTGTAGGAATAAAATACACTTAATTATGGTCACTATTAGTTTTAAGCAAATGTGTTTAAAATGAGAGTTGGAAATGCGGGTCTGAAGCTCAGACAGAAAAAGGGATTTGAGAATTATTTTAAATAAGTAACTTCACTAAAGTTTTTGTAAAACTCAGTAAGTCATTATATATACAGAAAAAAAATCAGTATTGCACAAGAACAAAGCTTTAAATTAAGAGATAAACACTATATTTAACTTCAAAAATAAATTACTTTAGATTTCTAATTTTACTCCAGCCAGTCAGCATTTATGGTGACAAATTTACTGTACTCAAATGAAAAAAATGAAGCAACAAAATAAAATATACTTATTTAGTCTATATGTACACACACACACACACACACCCCAAACAAAACATTTATATCTTTAAAGGATATAATAATGCTTTAAATTGTATAGCAAAATATATGGATATAAATAATAAAAACGACTTGGTTTTATGCCCTACATTTCTCCATGGAACTTTAACAGACATTATCTCATTGTTTTAAGACCTGTTATGAAACAATCTGACATTTATATAACACCATTCATTTTCAATAATCCCAAAGGGCTTTACAAACCCTGGAAGAATGACTTTGCTCATGTTCAATACGCAACCACTGAGGGATGGAGCTAGGGTGGGTGGGAAGAAAAGTGGACAGGACTGTGATAGATATTCTGTGAAACACAGCAGTAACATTATACCACCATTCAAGAAAGGAAGTGAAAGACATTATTAAACTGAAACCATGAAGAAACAAGCAGAAAAGATCCAGGATAAGATAGCATTACACTTGTTAAATTTGAGAAAAATATTAACACTAACTGGTTTTACTTTTATCATTTATATCTTGTTAGAATAAAATATAGATACCACCAAGTTTAAAAAAATGGGTATCATCTGCTAAATTGGGAACTTCATTTTCTACAGTGCTTTTTGCATGGGTAATGACCTATTTTCCAACTGGGAATCAGGATGCTAAAGCATTATTAATTTAATATATTTTGGGAGGGAACTATATTTTCTAAAGACTTCTCTCCTCCTTCCTTCCCTTTTTTGGACTGAGACTAGATGCTGAAAAACAAACACTCGGCTGGAAAAATTTAAAAGGGGTTTTTGTTTTGTTCTGAATCTATCAGGTGTATTAGCCAGGATTCTCCAGAGAAACAGAACCAATAGGATGACATATGGAAAGACTTACTACAAGGAATTGATTCACAAAATTATGAAGGTTAAGAAGTCCCAGATCTGCAGCTGGCAAACTAGAGATCCAGTCAGAGTCTGAAGTTCTAAGAAACAGAGGAGCTGATGGTTTAAGTTCCATTTAAAAGCCACAGCCATGGCCATCATTCAAAAATCCACAAATGACAAATGCTGGATAGGCTGTGGAGAAAAGGGAACCCTCCTACACTGCTGGTGGGAATGCAGTTTGGTGCAGCCACTGTGGAAAACAGTATGCAGATTCCTCAAAAGACTAGGAATAGACTTACCATATGACCCAGTAATCCCACTCCTGGCCATATATCCAGAAGGAATCCTACTTCAAAAAGACACCTGCACCCCAATGTTCATAGCAGCACTATTTACAATAGCCAAGACATGGAAACAGCCTAAATGTCCATCAACAGATGACTGGATAAAGAAGATGCAGTATATTTATGCAATGGAATACTATTCAGCCACAAAAATGACAACATAACGCCACTTGCAGCAACATGGATGTCCCTGGAGAATGTCATTCTAAGTGAAGTAAGCCAGAAAGAGAAATAGAAATACCATATGAGATCATATGTGGAATCTAAAAAAACAAAACAAAACAAAACAAAACAAACCCCCAAAACAACATAAATACAAAACAGAAACAGACTCATAGACATAGAATACAAACTTGTGGTTGCCAAGGGGGAGGGGGGTGGAAAGGGACAGACTGGGATTTCAAAATTTGTAGATACTGACAGGAATATGCAGAATAGATAAACAAGATTATACTGTATAGAACAGGGAAATATATACAAGATCTTATGGTAGCTCACAGTGAAAAAAATGTGACAATGAATACATGTATGTTCACGTATAACTGAAAAATTGTGCTCTATGCTGAAATTTGACACAACATTGTAAAATGACTATAACTCAATTAAAAAAAAAAGTTAAAAAGTAAATAAATAAAAGCCATAGGTTTGAAACCCAAGATGAGCTGACATTTCAGTTTGATTCTGAAAACAGGAAAAGACTAATATTCCAGCTCAAGGTGGTCAGGAAGGAGGAGTTTGAGTTCCCTCTCATTCTCAGGAAGACCAGCCTTTTTGTCCTATTCAAGCCTTGGACTGATGGATGAGATCCATCTACACTAGAGAGGGCAATCTGCTTTACTCAGTCTACTGATTCAACTGCTAATCTCATCCAAAAACGCCCTCACAGGCATACCCATAATAATATTTGACTAAGTATCAGGGCATCCTGTGGCTCCATCAAGTTGATACATAAAATTAAACATCTCATCCAATTAAAAGCCTTTGTCCTTTCCATGACAAAACTAAGAGAACTCACTTTTCTGAAGCACTTCAGGTCAATGTAATAATGCATATAAAGAAGACAGTGCCAGATTCCTTGCTTGGAGCAAAGAAATATGCCAACTGATGCCAAAAGGCTGTAGTACCTCAGTGTTGTTTCCTCTACTCACAATATACACGAGGTGGACTACAGAAGATGGGTGGTGTCTTTGTTGGACATATGGGTAGAGGAAATTCAGGGGAAGAGCTGGATATCGCAAAATACTGCCGAACTACTCTCCTAGCACCATCTCATATGCTTATGGAGGGAATAGAGCCAATTTTCTGGAGGAATGAGAACATAAGCCTTAGAGGTACACTGAGACTTTGACTATCTCTAGCTAACTCATAGGAGAAAGGGGGAGAACACCCCTGATAAGTCTCCAAAAATGCCACTTAATGTCCTGAACCTGTAGATCACATTCCAACACAGAGCAAATCCTCTAAATCATTACTGCCACTATCACTACTGCCACTAAAGCTACCACCTAAGGTACTATATACTTTACATACTTAATCCTTACAACAAACAAATAAATATACCCATTTCACAGATGAGGAAACTAAGAGAGGACAAGTGTTGGAGGTATATTTTTGTTTGCTTAGTGTATTTTTGACCCCTTCCTCTGATAACAGATCCTGTCCCTGGTGACTGAGTGGTATGTGACCAATCAATCAGTGTCTGTTTTCTAGGAGGTGGTACTCAAGAAAGCTACAAAGAAGCTAGGGTGAAATGTCTGATGATAGATCCCGGTAAAAGTCCAAGATGTCCTGTATCCACGGACTTTGGTCTTCCTGCCCTTCCTGAAGCTTGGCTATTCAGTGCTTTGCTCCATTGTGTGTGCCATCTCAGGATCTTAACCTGTGGCTTAAATTGTAGTTGGCTGGGAACCTTAAGAAATACACAGGTGTATTATATAATTTATCCAAGAGCAGACAGGTATCAGTGGAAGAGCTAAGACTCAAACCTGGATTTTTCTGACTTTAAAGGCCATGCTTTAAACCATGACACCTCACTGGTTTTTGAAAATTGAGATCCTGTAATGTTATCTGCCACCAAAAGAAATTATAGCATGCTCCTGATCATATATCTTGGCTTATTGAGCAAAGTTTCTGAAAATAGTTAAGCTAACATGAAAAATCTTTTAAAAATTACTCTATAAAATATAATTTCACTGTTGAAAGGGAAAAATCTTTAGTGGGCATATCTGAGTTAAGTTATTTGAATATTGTATAAAAGGGACAGCCAAGGTATAAGAAAGTGGTACTTGAGTTGTGGTATTTCTCGGTTAGTGAGAAGAAATGAGAGTAAAATTTTCAAAAACCTCCCAGAGAAGCAGGTGAAGAGTTGAAAATAGCATGGAATGTACTGCAGGTTAATACAATGGAAAGACCCAAACGTTCGAAAGTTAAACATACCAAAAATACACCTATCTATCACATGGCCTAGCCATTCCTCTTCTAGATAGTTACCCAAGAGAAATAAAAGCATATGGCTATATAAAAACATGTGGTGTATCTGTATCATGGACTACTACTTAGCATAAAAGGAGCAAACTACTGATATACACAATAACATGGATAAATCTCAGAATACTTTGGCCAAGTGAAAGAAGCCAGATCAAAAAAGAGATACATACAGTATATGATTCTGTTTAAGTAAAATTCTAGAAAATACAAACTGTTTTATAGTGATAGGAAGAATTTTAGTGGTTGGCTGGGGATTGGATAGGATTACTATGGGGCATGAAAATGTACTGGAATTGAGGAATGTGTTCACTATCTGGACTGTGGTGAAGGTTTCACAGGTGTTTATAAACATCAAAACATGTCAGATTGTTCACTTTAAATTATTCCTCAATAAAGCTGTTAAAAATTTTTTTCTGTGTTCAAATTACTGTGTGGATTCTGTCTGTGACAGGGTTCTTCTGATACCTACCCAATTTAAAGCAGTCCTCCAGTCACTATATTACACTGTCCTGTTATATATTATTTTCTTAGCCCTTATTATCTGAAGTCACTTTGTTCATTATTTGTTCATCTGTGCTCTTCATTTTAACATGGATTTATGCTTAAAAAATTGTCTTTAATTTCTTTCATTCTAATTTTTCTCTTTCCTCTTAGCTTATAAATTATATTATCCATTTAAGAAAAAGTTAATTTCATTAATTCCTTCAGCAAGTGTTTCTTGGATGTCTATTATGTTGCCAGTCACTGAGTCAAGGACCAAGCACCGGGAGATGAATCCGCTAAGACGCCTACCCTGCAGGGCACCCTTCCAAATACTGCTGTACTTATTGCCCTTCATCTTACAGTAAAATCTTATTCATCTCTCAAAACCTCGCTCAGATACTCGGTCAAACTTCTTCTGACCAAATGGACTGCTACCTCTTTGGTTCTTCCTAGGCCTTTGTTTATATTATGTAACAGAATCTGCTAATTTTTTCCATGAATTCATTCTCTCCTTTTACCTTTTAGTGATAGAACCATCCCTCATCTCCTCACTCCTGACACCAAGTTCTAGCTAGACACTTGGCTACCCAAATGTGGTCTAGCCTTTCCTAGAGCTTGATATGGCCATGTGACGTCAAGATAGTATGATTTGAGTGAAAGTGCTGTGTGTAACTTTTGGGTCATCTTAAAGATGAAACCATTTGTCTGGTACTCAGGAATCTTTGCCCTTCCCTCTTGCTGGAACACTGACATAAAGGTGAGCAACATGGGACATGCTCACCCCTAGGACATGGTGAATAACAAAATGAAAGAAACTCTGGTCTTTGAATCACCTGTTAGCTCTTAAGTGTTCACCCCTTGATGGTGTACACCAGAGAAATAATCCCCAATCTTATCCACAGATTATATTTTTGAGTCTCTGTCTGCTTCTCTCTTCCCTCTTTTTAACAGCAAATTTTTCTGTAGCTAATAAAATCAGCTCTTAATAGAACCTTCCCCTATGGAACTCCTTGCACACAGCAAGTAGATCTTATTTTCTCTGAATTGGAAGGACGTTCAATAAAGAGTACGTGACAAATGTCTAATGCAACAAAATCAAATCAATTTTCTGGTTATCTACTATGTGTGAGGGATTAAGAATTTATGCTACTGGTAACTTATTATGGTATCCCCATTCTAAAAACTGTTTTCTATTTTACTGATTCCTGCTCTTTATTTCCATCCTTCTACTTCTTTGGATTAATTTTGCCTGCTTTTTTTTTTTTTTAGCTTCTTTACATGGGAAACTTTAATTTCTTAAATATATGTATCTAAAGCTATAACTTCCCTTCTAAGTACAACTATAGACATATCAACATGTTTGGAAACCAGTAACCATTCAAAATCAATTGTTACTAATTATTCACATCTGCATTTTGTCAGAGAGGTAGTCTGTGAAAACAATCATCTGAAATCTTTCTTTATAGTCCACTATGTGGCCACTTTCATTAATGTCTCAGGGGGGCTGGAAAATAGTGTGCATTCTAAAGCTGTTGAGTGCAATATTCTATTTAGATGCATTATATCAAGCATGTTAACTGTGTAGTCCAAATTGTCTATATTCTCATTAATTTTTCCATATGCTTTTAAAATCAGTTACTGGGAATAGTATATTAAAATATCCCACTATTATAAGCTTATTTACTTCTTATAGGTCTATCAATTTTTGCTTCATACATTTTGAGTCTGTGTTATTGGGTACATTCAGGTTTAGGAATGTTAAATCTTCCTGGTAAATTAAAATTTTTGCTATTACGTAGAGACCCTCTTTATCCCTAAGAATACATTTTGCCTTAAAGATTTGATGGTCCAATATATTTAAGATGTTTCTCATGTAAGTAGTATATGAATGACTTTCTTTTCAGCCCAGCTTGACACTCTTGGTGTTTTAAGTAAAGTATTTGGCCTTTCATATTATTTCAATAAAATTAATGATATATCTACATCTTATTTTCCTATCTTATTCTGTACCATTATTTTTAATATCCTGTCCAGTCTACATTTCTTTTCCCCTCTTTTCTTGTCTTCTTTTGAGTTCAATTTTTCCTTAATCTATCTTTTTCTCTACCAGTTTGGAAGTTATGACCTTTTCATATCCTCTTAGTAGTTTTCTTTAAAATATTAACATGCATATTTAGTGTGTTAAAGTCTAAATTTAATTTGTATCTTTATGCTCTTCCCAAATAAGGGTCCATACAAGGAACATGGAATGCTTTTCCAAACTCCTTTCACCTGCTCTTCAAACTTATATGCTCTAGTTATATGTATTTTAATTTTATCTTTAACACAAAACATTATTATTTTGTTCACTCAATGTTTATCTAGATTTACTCATATATTTATCACTTTCTACATTCCTTTCTCTTTACAGGGCAGTTTTTCCATCTAGGTTCTCCTATCTTGTGTCTGAATTAGGTCTTTTAGAATCTCCTTAAGTGAAGGTATGCAGGTAGCTAAGTCTCTCAATTTTTGTTTCTCTGAAGAACACTTTCCCTCAGTACCTTGAAGATAATATGTCCTCATGTCCTCACTTGCTGCTGTTGAGAAATTACCTCTTGCTTTTTTTAAGGATAATATTTTTTCCTCTCTAGCTGCTTCTAAGATCTCTTTGTGTTGAATGTTATGAAGTATTATCATGATGTGTCAACATCTGGATTTATTTTTATTTATCCTCTTTTCATTTTTTTAAAAACTTTTTTACTCTGTGCACTGATCTCTTTCAGTTAGTTAAAGAAAATTTTCAGCTATCATCTCTTCAAATACTGCCTCTACTTGCCCTTTGACCTCCTGGAATATGATTAGACGTTTATTAGGTTTTCTTTTTCTTCTTCCAGGTCCCCTATCTATTTTTGGGCTGAATTGTACATAACTTTATCAATTCTATCTTTCAGTTCACTAATGTTCTTTTTAGCTGTGTCTAATTTGCTATATAAAACCTCTTGAATTTTTAATGTCAACTATTTTTTTTATTTCTAGGAAATTTCCTTAGTTTGTTTTAAACTGTTTATTCTTTATATTTTAAATACCATTTCTTGAAATACTTTATATATACTTAACATTTAGTGTCTGAATAAAATTCCAAGAATTTATGACTGATTCTGTTGCCTGTTGTTTCTGTCAGCGTTTTGTCAGAGTGCCTGGTTGGTGTGTGTGTGTGTGTGTGTGTGTGTGTGTGTGTGTGTGTGTGTGTGTGTGTGTGTGTGTGTGTGTGTGTGTGGTGTGTGTGTGTGTGTGTGTGTGTGTGTGTGTGTGTGTGTGTGTGTTTTCAAGTTCATAAGAGCATATAAGAATTTTTATGGTATAGCCAACATTTTTAGTTGTTTTTAGTGGCAGGATCAGTTTGGACTCTCAGTCCACTATGTTACTAGAAACTGACATTTTCTATAACATTACAATTTTTATCATTCATTCCAAAATTACATGTTTAGTCTTTGAAAAGGCACAAGTATAATAATAATGTGCTCTTTAGAGGACATAAGGTTTGTTAAGAAGGTTTTAGAAACAATTATTCTCACTAAAACCAAAGTAGATTTTAATAAATACCAATTAAAAATGTACAGACTGTATCTACTCGAGGTTGGATCAAATTGAAGAACAGATTTGTGGAAGGAATATTGGACTGGAAGCAAGGGGGCCTCAGTTCTAGTACTACTACTTTGTTGTGTGATTTTGGGTAAGCCCATTAATTGACTGGCCTTTGGTTTCCTATATATAATGGACATGTAGGGCTGGATGCTCCTTTTAGGACCAAAACTCTGTGATGATTGCACAGAAGTATATGATGTAGACTATACTCAACGTAGAAGTTTCTGATGGTTTAGAGCATTGCTTAAGTCTAGCCTACTTCCACATTTTAAACATACTGCAGCATAATGTTTTAAATAAGCTTACACTCTGGTGTGGTCATTTAAAAAATCAATATAAATTACTTCTGTAGTTCAAAATAGATTCTTAATGACATATTCTGAATATTTTGACATCTTCTTAGTTCAAAGAACTTCATTATTCTGTTTGCCCATTCTGGCATTTCTAAATTTTTAATGTAGCTATTAATACAATTTATGAATTATCTGGTTTTTGCATGAAAAATTACCAATACTCAAAAACTGCATCTGTATGTTCTGCCAGGAGTTTATGTGAAGAATTTTGAAAATATAACCATTTATAACTGATTATTGCATTAATCATTAAAAAAAATCAACCTAATATTACACAGATTAAACTGTCTAAAGTAAGTTTTAATGTAACATATTCACAGGTTTACACTATAAAGTTGTGAAAAAAGTATCTTTTTCAAATTTGATTAAGTGCTGCAAGATGTTGAAGAAACTCAGCACTCAAATGAATTATATGTTTGATGTCATTTTTGGCCAAGCTCAGAAAATGTCACATAAAAGAAAAATATCTTACTTAAAATAAGGTCTTGACAGCAGTCTGGAATAGTTAACAGCTCCATTTCCAAATGGGATTTCTGGTTATAATCAAACTTTTAATGATGATATTAGTTCCCCCTTTGAGACAATTTCAATACCAAAACAAAACCAAATAAAAAACAACATGAGCATGCACACATACACAGCCCTCACCTCTTTTGTTTTCTAAAGTGGAAAAATTTACAATTATTTCAATTCAAGCTCCAAATATCTAATCTGATTATAATGTTTCCCTGCAGATTTATCAGTGGCCACTTGAGAAATGAGATGGTAGGCTACCAGGCAATGTCAGTCAGTATTTTCTTGTTTTGTTTTAACTTATGAGAGGTATAGGCATCCCTGAGTGTGCCCTCACATTTTCTAAACCCTAGAGCTGAAAATGGTGGGGATTTTTCATCTCACATCTCATTTATTCAGTCTTTACATCCATCATCTTCTAAATCTTACTGTCTGATATGACAGAATTAAGAGGAAGAAATACCCCCAAGAACAAGTTGTCTATTTAAGAGTTACTGGTCAATTTCACTTGGAAAGTTTGAAAAAAAAGCACATTACAAAAAAAGACTATAATAAAATAACATTATAGAAAATAATACACATGTGTGTTTCTGGTATGAAGATTAAAAAGTTCAGAAAAATAAACACCACAAAGTTAACCATGGTTCTGCCTTTGAAAGAAGTATTATGGGGTGATTTTTTTTTTTATCCTTTATACTTTTCTACATTTCTGATATTTTTGCAAAGGACATATGTTATTTTTTATAATTGGAAGAAATACTACTGCTTTTTTTCTTTATAAAGAAACAGTTATGGTCAAACGTTAATACTTACCTGTATCAATTAACAAATCCATTTTTAAAGGGTTAGAAATGGCATTGATAATTAATAAAAGAAAGGAAAATTACAGTTACTAAAAATATAGCTTAAGGCTCTTGTCAAATCTCCCACATTGGAATTACATCAATCACCAGGCAGAAAGAATGTTTATTAAAAAAAAGACTACATTAAGACAGTTTAGGGCAGCAAACAGATACATCTAACACACTGGTTCTTAAAAGTAGCAATAGATGAGTCCTACGTAAACTAGGAGATCTGCAAGATGGGACAAAATTCAAGAGATATAAAAGTATATGGATTGGTTAGAGTTTATTTTCCATTGCACATAAAAATTAAATATGCTCATGATGTACAGTTCTCAAAGTAAAGCTCAACAAGATTTGCTCATGGGGGCTAGTGGAAAGTTTGAGATGGATTGTCCAAAAAAGAACAGAGTACTTTACGAACTCTCGAATTAAAGATGATCATCTCTTATTCACTTTACCAAAAGGTTAAATTTTTGGTCTAATTGTGAGGGTATGTATATTTTTATACTTGCTATACACCTTTAAAAGTCTTTATTATTTAAATAACTACATTTTTGAAAAACATTATTAAAAATATAGCATGTTTTCTGGCACATAAAGGAAGTAAGATGTATTCAGTAAAATTTCACTTGAGAGACTGTCCTAGCTACAAAGGGAAGCTTTATTTTTTTACAGAATTTCCAGGAAATGAGGTGTTCATGTAATTGAATATTTCAGATAAGAGAATCTTATCTTTAATTGATTAAAATAATTTAAAACATTTAAAAACTAATTAAGTTAGAATCACCGTCTATTCTCTGCCTTATAAAACAATAATAAATACCATCTAAACTTTTCTTAATGAAACAAGATCGTTATAATAAGCATCAATAATTTTAACACTGACACGCTCTCAGACTATAATCAAGTATGTACAGCAAACGTATCCATATTATTCCACTGTGGTGTTCTTATGTTTCCTTATCTAGTGTCAAGGGGATAGGTACCATCTCTTGCTGCTACTTGAATGGATGGTCCCTAGCTCTGACTTTTTCTCTCGCTTTTAAAATTAAAAAAAATTTTTTTTTAGTCCAATAAAGTAGATGAGAAAGATATAAAGGCCAGTCCCTGACCTAGCTTTTCTTCTGCTTGTTTATTTATTTTTTAATTCCTGAGGTATACTTTATATACCATCAAATTTGCCCTTTTAAAGAGTACTCTCCCATACTTTTATTATTCTTTCATCTGTTTTGAGCTTGAAACTAGATAATCAATTTGTTAGCACCATGCCCAAAGTAAGAATAAATAGAACAGTACTGATGGCTGGACTGAGAGCCTCTCTATGCATCAAGGGCAAATTTACTTTGACTTTTCCATGTAAGTAACATTACATGCTATTACATATTAGCAATACATTAGGAGTAGATTATGGGAAAAATAAGTCTGATACTTCTAGACTCCAAGAAAAAAAAATGATGATTGAGAGTATCTGAAGAGAGTTAACTGCTTTGGAAAAAAGGACCAGTTTGCTCAAAAAGAGGAATTAATTCTATACGATATCAGGCACAACATAGAGCTAACATTCCAAAAGGGTTTCTGTTTCTTATAAAAACCAAGATTAAGCTAGTTTAACATTAAATGTTAGACAGACAAAAAGTAGTCAAAAACTATATACTTTCACAACCTATCAAGCCTGAGGGGCCCTGGTCTGACTTAATCCAGCATTAAAAAGATAGTTTGAAGAAACTTGAAATGGCCCACTGCAATTTGAGAGGTACTAAGCACCTCAGGGATGTGTTTCATGAAGAGGCTTTAATATTCTTTCTTGATTTACAAGCTCAGATTGCTTTTACTCCTCTAATTTCTGGCACTAGTCATAGAGCAGGTATTGTGCGCTCAGAACTCTGAAAAGAGGATCTGACACCTTATCTCCCCAAAGCTGATTGGAGAATATGTCCAAACCTGTATCTCTGTGTGACTATGTACAATTTGGTGCTAGTTTTAATATGATGAAACTTGAAGAAATCTGGAAAGGACTTAGAGACATAATTTAACGAAAAGGATTATACGGTTTATTAAAGAACTTGACAGAGCCAACACAGGAAACCAACTCTACCTCCAATTAACTATCAATCTTATTCGAAATTTATTACCCCCTACAAAAATCCTGTGCACAGGCCTGGATGATTTACAGTGGGACTAAAGACTCCCAAGCTGCACACAAGACTGTCCTGCAGTATATCTCTTTTGACATTGCTGGTATCTAAAGTAAAACATCACTTTCCTTGTTTACCTAAACTGCAGTGTCAGCGCCTACTGCAGATTCTGTATTCAGCTAAGAAAGGTAACTGTTTTGAATTTTAGAGTCAAATTTCATGCTGCTTTAAAAATTCCCATTATATGACTATAGTAATGGTTTTATTCCTCGACCTTCTATTTCTTTCATTTACCAAAGCCTTCTTTTAAACATTATCTGAAGCCTTTAAAAAATAAACAGGTGACAAACAATGGCAAAAATTATGAGGTTATATTTATGTAATGCTTTTCTTCATACACAGAAGCGTAATCATATCTATTATTTGACAATGTGATATAAGAAACAGCAGACCTTGAGCTTTACTGGAAAGACTGAAGAAAAAAATGGATGGTCCTACATACATTTTTACTACATAGGGAATCTTTTTTCTACATTTCTGTTAAAAAGATGAATACATTGACTCAGTTATAAGTGTATGCTTTCATAGCAGGGCAGAGATGTTAAGAGGTTTCTGGACTGTAAATTAATATTATTTGGGGGGCAGCTTTGTTGAGACATAACTGGCATACAAAAGAGTAGTACATGTTGAATGTGTATAGTTTCATGGGTTTGAACATGTGCATATACTCACAGCACTATCACTACAATCAGGTAATATCAAACAGCAATGTATTTAGCATTGTTCAGTTATAAGGGGCCCAAAGTACATGTTGATGTAAAACCAACAATTTCTCTTTCAAGTGACTTTTAATCATTTTATTTTCTGTCATAGTGGAACTGAAGGAATTAATAATTAATAATTAAGACAGTAGATCCTATTTATCTTAGAATTTCTATATGGAGAAATAGATGAGTCCTGATTTTAAAGTAATTTGCCTCAGGTGATAGAATAGATTTAGAAGCAGAACTACAGGAGAATATAAATTCCTAATTACCTATACAAATCTGGCTAAGGATCTAGCTCAGGAAATTAGATAAAGATTATAAAACCAAAGCAGGATTACTCCCTGATCAGAGGTGACTTCCTACGATGACAGAAGTCCTGCAGAAAGTATAACACCTATTAGAGCACCTGGGTAAATGGGAGACCTCCATTCATGCAAGGACTAAACTAGGTAAATTAACTCACGGCCATTTGAACACAGTTTTCTCGTTCTTATGGGTTTCTTTCCAAGTGCTTTTAATCTGAGCATAATACATTAAATTCTAAAGTAAAGTGGCAATAGTCAGCAAGTGTTAGACTTGCCAGTTTAATTCATAAAATCAGGAAGTAATACTACTAGAAGTTTTACTTAAGAATATATCCAAGTTCACAAACACACATACACCTTTTAAGAAAGAATATGATTATAAAAATGCAACTGTGAAAGCACATAAAAGGAAAGCTTACTTTGAGATTTTCATCTATGTCATGTTTATATGTGGCCATACTGATTATATAGGCTTTAACTTTAACATGGTATTAAAGTTCATAATTTCAATCTGTAGGATTTGGATAGGAAACAAAATAGAGCCATGAATAGCTATATTTTTCTTTTATAAATGTAAAATTATTATTTTTATATAGCACTGTAAATTTATTAAAGGTCTCCTCATTATGTAATTTATATCTTACAAGCAACCTGACGGATGCACAAGGCATTTTATCCACGGATTTATTAAGAAAACGGAGTCACAAAAGCTTAAATAACCTTACCACTAGTAACTGAAAGTGAGTCTTAATACTTTTCTGTTTTTTTAAGAAAATATAATATTCCAAAGCATTCTTATAATCATTACTCTTTCATATAATGAGCTCCTAGTATTCCTGTCAAAATTAATATTAAAAATAGCAAATTCTTCTTATAGAAGAATTCCAAGTAATAAAAATAGTAGTCATCAGGGAAATAGTCACCATTAGAACACCGCAGTAAATAACTGTTGCCTACAGGTAATATTCATCAATGGATGCTAAAATTAGGAGGAGGACAATTGAAAAGAGACAGGATATTTGTATAGTCTCAAGGTATCTTCTTCCAAATACTTATTATCTCAAAGGGAAAGAGAGCAACTTCACAGTGTAGCAACTCAGCAGAAACCACTCTAACCAAGTGACCATGATAACATCACCAGTAAAAAGATGACAGATACCTTACTATCTCTGATACAATGCAGTAGGAAGGACACATCACTTGTGTGGCAATCTTTCTAAAACCTCAATCTAATCATGAGAAAACATGAGACAAACTCAAACTGAGACATTCTACCACATATCTAACCAGGATTTTTCAAAGCGTTAAGGTCATGAAAGAAAAGAAAAGTTGAGGAAACATATCACAAATCAGAGGAGACTAAGAGACACGATTACTAAATGCAATATGGAATTCTGGATGGAATCACAGAACAGACAAAGGACATTAGTGGGAAAACTGGTGAAATTCTAATAAGGTCTGCAGTTAGTTAGTAGTATTGTATCAACACTGATTGCTTGGTTTTGATCATCATACTATGGTTATACGAGACTTTAAAATTAAAGGTACATAGAAACTCTCAATTTTTGTAACTTCTTTGTAAGTATAAAATTATTTCAAAATAAAACAATAAAAAATAAAATAAAGTAAGATGATCCATTATGAGACTAGAAGAAAAATGACAGCAACAAAATGTTCAAATTTTTTTGGAAGCTAATTTTAACTGTCACTCAGATTTAGAGAAAATCCAGGGATTCCTAAATGATATAAAGAAAATTATATTCAGGAAGTAATTACTAATATAATTCGCTTTGTAGTTATGGCATAAAAAGATTTTTAAGCTGACTAACTTTCACATAAATAGACTGAAATAAGCTCCCCGAAGAATCTTCTCTTTTGTGTTAAGAAATCACTCCTTTAAGAGTCAAATCTTTCTTTGCCTAATCACATCAAGTATTTCAAAGGCAGATAAACAAATAAACACAGCATTGCTTATGCCTAATATAGGCCTTAACCATAAAGTTCCATTTCACTAATTATCTATTTGTAATTCTCTCACTCCTACTAGACCATGAGCTACAGAGGCAAGAACCATCCATCTATTGCCAACTTCAAACCCCTAATCCATCACGGCTCTTGAGACATTGCTGGGGGCTGGGGATGGGGAATAATAATTATTTGCTCAAAAATAAATTTAAAAACTTAAAAGATCTTTCTAGTTAAAAAAATTACTTTCATACATTTAAAAATTTTTTAATTATATGAAAAAAATCCCCTGGGAAAATTATAAATAAACTTGAAATTAAATAATCCTCACTGTACTCTTTCCAAATTGCAACAGTACCAATATAGCTTATTTCTCTTCTGGGTTATAGTTCACTTATGTGATCTAGTTACATATAAGTTTATCCTTCCTTTTAAATTCAGTTTATAATTTGCGTCATTACGGTGAGTTAACTTTTTAATAATTCGTTTCATTCAAATATATTTCGGTGATTTCAAGTTCTTCATCAAGTAGCTGCTTTACTGTAATAGTCACTGGGGACAAAACATAAATCATCTAAGAACTGTGTGCTTTAGATAGTTACGTGGTATTACGTGTACTACTTAAAATAAATAATAATGTCTACGGGTAAATGCTGTACCATTGTCATACCTTATTCTTTCATATATGTCCAGTGACTGTTACAGACCTAGTAGGTAAAAACACTTCATACTTTCTAAAAGCATGAGACTATATAAGACATATGCACAAAGCAAATTCGTTAAGCCAAATTTAGTATACATCACTGAATCTACAACGTAATTTATTATTGTAAAAAGAAGACAGGTTTGAGGGTTTCAATTGCTATTTTGGAAATTTAATATTACAATTCAAATATTACAATTAAACCAAGGATCATCAGTGAAATAGCTTTTTTGAAGTTATTCTAGCTTTATAAAAATCACAGTGAAATAAAGAACATATTTAACCTGTATAAAAAGTGGGGCATTATTTTGATTGGCTTTTGATCAATTTTATCAATATTTCAGATTTTCTGTACCTAAACACAAGAGCACAATCAAAAACAAACAAAAAAGTGTATTTAATACTATTCAAAGCAATGTACACATAATGTTTATACAAGGCTCAAATATAGGGCCTAAACACTTTTCTTAAATGTTTTAAAGGATTTGCAATATAAAAAATGAACATTCTCTTCCTATGTACTTCTCCTAGATATGTGCTGTAGCAGCATTTAAGTTTTGCCTGTCAAGTTCTCTGTTCACTAAGGAACACTAGCTACGATCATGTTTGACTGAATTTACTTCTCAGACAAAAGTTCTAAGGGAAACTTTATTGTATTGGCTAACTGCTCAAAGAAAGTATTTAAAAATAACAACAAAACTCAACTCAGGAAGGAGGGAGAGAAGAAGTATCAAGTGAAAATACAAGCTTGATAAGTACACTTACCTTCACTTCCTTTTTCTGCTTGTTTTGCTGCATTTTCTACTTTTTTTTGTTTCGCTGCTAAGAGTGCCCTCTTTAGCTGTCTTGCTTCTTTTCTGAGCTCTTCACTATAAAGCAAAAATAGTTACATAATTATATAATAGACTGAGAGGGAAAGTTGCTTAGCAAAAACAATTAAGTCTGATTATCAGGTATACTAAATCTCCAGGAAAAACAAAGTGAATAATATAACTCATTTTGTTGCTGTGTATGTGTATTTGTGGTATGGAAACATACTGAAAGGATATTTTAAAAGATGAAGTTTTCATAATAGCAATATAATACGAATTACTATAAAATATAGCCCCTTTCAAGTATATCAAACAGAAATAGACAAGTGATAAATGAACCACTGTTCTTCCTCTAATTTACTTGAAATTTAACATTCTAGTTTCAGTTTAATAACTCATGGAGATCTCAAATCAAAATATAAAAACTATTCACTAAACCTGGGCATACACAAAAAGATTTGGCTTCAAACCTTATTGAATTCCTGAACTGGCACCAATAACTACCATTTATTAAGTAATCATTATGTGCTAAGAGCCATGCTAAAATTTTTTATACTCAATTTTTTCACAATTAATTTTTTAACTCATTTGATACCACAGTTTGCCAAATAATTTCCTCTTCTGTAAAACCTACTAGGCTGAGGTATTTTGATAATTAATGCAATCATATATTAAAGGCAAACTAAGATATAAGTGTTGAGTTCACTACAAGTCACCAGTTAAGTGACTAGTTTCTACAAGCCACTTTTAAGGCAGGGGGTTCAAACTCATGCCTTGGAAAAAATTACTAACTACTCATGTTATGAACCTTAGGGTCACTTGTAAGTAGTCAAGACTGTGTTTTCCATGTCTGTGAATGTCAGGAATCCACTCTGTTCTTGATAACAGCTAGAGTGGATCACAGAGACTGTGAACTCTGTAGACCAAGTAGGCACCACTGCATTCTGGAATGACCTCTAAAGACACCTAACCAAGGTTTGCCAAAATCTTAAGTCAAAACAGTTCAATACTGATTCAGCCTTTAGGGCTTCCTTCTGAACCCTAAATCTTATACTTAAAAAAAAAAACTCTGTCCTGTAAAAGAGTCACCAAACTCATAGATCTTACAATGTGCGTGACAGTTCTTTCTACCTTTTTTCCATATCAAACACACACAACCATATTTCATATCTGCTTGGCCTCCAAGATCCTGAATTCTGTAACTTCCCTCTCTGATCAAAATCTGCTATTTTTAGCTTTCTCAGCCTTTCATTCCTACTGAACCTGTGCTCACTATTTTTATGATGAAAACAACTCCTTAATGGTCTACCAGACTTATTCTAACCCCAACTGGCTCTTTATCCATTCTGGATACTATGATCAGCCATTTCACCGATGTCCTCACCTTAATTTTCTTGACTTGTTTGTCATGGATACATCACAATTACCTAGAAGAACTTGTTGAAACATGCTTGGGGAGATACACCTCCAGAAAATATGATTTCTTTACATGTGGGATGTTGCCTGGGAATCTGCTCTTGTGACAAGTTACCCAGGTGATTCTAATATGCACGCAGGTTTGGGACCCAATGCATTAGGACTTCACTATAGAAATTATCTTCTCTTTCTTCCAACTTCAAGCACTCCTACTTCACTGATCCTTTCCTTCAGCAAACAGCCTGCTCACATTTCCCTGTACTCTGCTCCAATCAAGTGATTATCTTTACAAGTAGACTCCTTGTCCGAAAGAACAGCTTATATACAGAGTCTAATTCACCAACCTCTAACTTAATCTCTTGCAATCTATCCTTCTTATCTTCTATTGAAACTGTTTCTGTGTCAACCAAATTCAATGGCCTCTTCTCAGTTCTCCTCTTCCTCTTTGGCCTCTCTACCATTCAATGATGTTAACTACTTCCTTCTGAAATTCTATGCTAAGCAGACTATGTACCACTTTAGAGTCCTGATTCTTCAGTCCTCCTAGTTACTCTTTCTCCTCTCATCCTGTAACGACTGGCATTTTCCTCATTTCTGTACCCTGCACGCTGGCATTTTTATCTAATCTCATAACTTAAGCTATCACTTTTATCATAGGTTATTTCCAAATCTAGATGTTTTACCTTGATTTTGGTCCTGCAGATTTACCAGATAAAAAATATACACACAGTGCAGTATTTGCTCCAATGGACAAAAAGAATTCCTTAAAAAAATCATCCAATAAAATGTCAGGAGACTAGAAATTATAGTAGTCTTTATATACTTAGTATTGCAAAGATACTACTAATTCATTCAGCAACTTCTGATGCATCTAATATTTGTACTGTACCATTCTGAGTGATGACACAAAAATCAAGATGAATAAGGAGGGGAAGAAGCCTAATTTTGCTATATTCTTTAAATCAGTTACCTCCCTCACCACTTAACTTCTCAATAACCTGTGATATATACATTTTACAGGTAAGAAGGCTGAGGCTTAAGGAGATTAAATACTAAGCCTGAAGTCACATAGCCTATCAAAAAGTGATAAAGCTAGAAACTGAAAATAAGATTGTCTGAATTCTAAGTCTATGCTCTTTCCGTTATGGAATACCAATACCTTGAGAAAGTCTCCACGGAGTCAAAAATCCAAGGAGAGATAGAACTCATGTACACAAATAATAACAATGGCACCTAATAAAAAGCAGTAACTGCCGTGACAAAGAATGACTGAAGCATTCTGAAGTTCAGAGAAGTATCGAGTACTGTTTGCTCAATAAGGGATGGCTTCATAGAGGAGGCATTTGAACTGGGCTCTGAAAGATGAGTAGGAGTTGGCTAAGAAGAGAGTCAATGAAGAAACATCCAAGCAGTGTGTCTTATCCAAGACAGGGAAGTGGGAAAACATAGGGTGCATGTTAAAACATCATGCTACAGCATAAGTGATTTAAAGGGGTGCCCAGGACTAGTAACAAAAGCTAGAGTTATGAAGAGAACCTACAGCAGGTCTAAATGCTACACATTTGTGAATGGCCCAGGTGAGAATATTTTCCTGTCATTTTCCCGTATTTTTGAGCTTCCTTTTTTTTTTTTTTAAACAACCAGTTTCTCAAAGGCTCTATGATCTTCATTGTATCCACTATCTACCTATTTAGTACCTTACCAATAACCCACACATTCCTTAAATTGCTGTCTTAGAAGAAGTAACTTACCACCTCCTAATCACAAACTTCAATGGCTTCCCTAAGACTGTAACCTAGATTTTCAGAAGAATCCAACTTTGTTGACCACCTTACCTCTGACCTTTTGCGATCTCAGACCTAGTGCCATGCCTGATTGCTTCCTAACTTTTTGATAATTCTTTCTGTTTCCACTGGCTTTTATTATTCCACCTCCTGCTCCTTAAATGTAGGTGCTTCTTAGTAGCCTAGTTTCAATCCTCCTCTCTTTAGAAATTTCACGCACATTCAGGACTTCAGTTCCATCTATCTCAATTCAGTCAACGTACAAAATCAAGATCATTAGCCTGATGCTCTTCGTACAGTTCCACTTTAAAGCTAAATTCACATTTTTTAGCTGCCAGATGGATACTTCCATTAATATTCCACAAATGCATCAAATTTGCCATTTTAAAAGTCATATCGATCATTTTGGCTCCTCAAAAAAATCACTTTTTTTTCTATTTTTCCCTTTTTTTTTTTTTTTTGATAAATCCACCAGAATGCCGATTGTCAGGTTCACCTTCTAGATGAATCTCTCACTTTCTGCGCCTGTTTAGTTGCCCCATCCTTTCTCTTTATAAAGTCTCTTCCTTTCTGTGGTTGGTGACCACTTTTTCGGCTTTCATGACCTCACTCTTATCAGTCTCCTACTTGGTCTACGGGCCTCTGGTCTGACTTTTCTTCTATTCATTTTGCACACTTGGGCCAAATCCTACAATTCTACTCCCCAATCTTCGTAACTCCCAAGTCCTACTGAATAGTGCCCCAATTTCTTCCCAAGCATTTAAGTCCCTCTCACAAGTTACCTTCCAATTACTTTTTCAACTTTATCTCTCAGGGATCCTCTATGGTAACACTAAATTTCAGCCAAAATATACGAGTCATAATTGCTTTGGCTAACTTTGAGCTTCAGCACACATACCCCTTTGTTCATGCCATTCCATTACCCAAAATAGTCTTTCCTTCCTATTTCTGCTGATGAAAATCTTCCTCATCTTTCAAGGCTTCGTGGAGAAAGTGGCACTTGAGCACAGTCTTGGGGCATAGTTGTCAAGCTCACTGAACCTAGTTTTTTCATCTACAAATTATGAGTATATTCAGCATATGTACTGCAACAAGGCTGATGCAAAGATTAAGGATAAAAATGAGTAAGAGCACTATCAGGTGCTTAGAAAGCAGGATTTTTTTTTTTTAACAATAATATACAACCTTATATAAGCAACTTAAATAATTAAAATTTTAAATAAAAATCAATGATTTTAAGTAAGAACTGATGATAAAATAATGCTAATTACACTATTAAAGATATCTACTCTAATGTCATTGATGGGTTGTTTTCTCTTTTTAAACCTCATGTCCATTCCAAAAGATTAAACAAAACCTTAAATTAAAAAACAAAAGACATGTTTATCACAAGACCCAGACCCAAAATCATTATATGGCCACAAGAAAGCAATTAATCCTTCTTTGCTTCAGTTTTATCATCACCTAAGAATAGCCTAAGGAAAGTCTATTTCAGTATTTCTGAAATGCATAATCACAATTATAAGTGAAAAAAAGTGTTATACTCTGCAGACCATTCTATGTCAATTCTTTTGGATTTTGGATCTTAAAGTCCATTATCTAAGGAAATGATGAGATGCTGAATATAGTCTTCATCTTAGACACAAAGAAACTGAAGTGTAGAGACACTAAGGGATTTTTTTCAATATTGCTTAAGTTAATGATACTGTAAACATGATACAGACATCCAAATTCTTTATGCAGTTTTTCACTTAATATGCTTACTATGCACTAAATGAACAGTACATTTAGAACTGAATATCTTATTTTTAAGTTGAACTCTTTATGTAGCAAGACACTGAATAAGTAACTACACAGGAAAGTTTTTATAACTACAGTATGTTTACATTTTTATCAGACTGTCTACATTACTCTATAAAAATAGTTTAAAAATCTTGCGATTAAAAAAATTGTACAGCTTTTCAACTTGAGATTGAGTATTTAAAATGGCAATGGCAAGTATCTTGCATAATTTTCAGTCAGTTTTTATTTCTTCCCAGATGCTTTTCTCACTTTCTCCAATTTCCAGGAATGTACCAGAAGAAAATTTTAGTTCTATCTGTTCTTTTTTCTTATGGCATGAGAAATATTATCTTACTATAAGGGTGGTAAACACTGACCTCTTCTAACATTCACTTTCAGAAAAAAAAAAAAAAGGTAACGTTATCAAGACTTGAGCGCTTGACATGCTTTTGAAGGGAACTTTAATCTACAAAAGTGAGATGGAATATGTATAAATTTCTTGCATAAGATAGCGAATGAATTTCCTTACAGACCTGTGAAACCAGCTGATGGCTAAACACATGTCCATTACAGATCATTGTTTCTTGGACCATGGACAAAGTACTTGTAGTCAACTTAAGCCTACTATTTCCCAACATCTGATAAGAATTCATAACACATGGAAATGATTGCAAACCCAACAGTACAGCCTGCATGGTTTTTAGTCTGCTGCTTTAATCACAAAGATACTGAATCTGTTTGTAATGAAACAACAGCTTGGCTGTTGATGAAATCATAAAATAGCCATAATAAAAACCCATCTTAAGTGTTAAAACTATAAATCTGTGGCATGATTTTTAGGCTTATGGAATCATCAGCAGGAGCAGAGATGCAGATTCAACATTATCTGAAAGTATTATAATATGCTGTAGTTTATACATTAACTTTGAAAATACATACAGGAAATTAAAAAAACAAATTAAATCAGGGAACCCCTGATTTGTGTGTTCAAAGCTCTGTTCCACCTATTTCTAGCACTATGGTCTTAGACAACTAAGTTAACCAATCTAAGGCTGTTTCCTCATCTTGAAATGAGAGTAACAGTAAGGTTGTAAGAAAGAAATATGATTCCATTAGTATATTTAACATTAGTATATTTAACATGGTGCTTGGCTCAGAATATGTCTCACATTAGTTGGCTTCTTCTATTATTATCATTATTGTTCTTGCCTCCAGCACCAACACCACTTCTATTCTTACTATTTACAGAATCGATTAGTGACAAAATGAGACCTCAGGCTAACTATAGGGAGAAAAAAGGTGAATCTGTTTTTCTCATGAATGTATAGATTTCAAATGCTTACTGAAAAGTTTAGTGTTTGATGTAATGCTTGGATTAAATACCATGTGCTATGAAAATAAGAAATGTAATAGTAGAAAAAAGACTAAAAATTACTAAATTCCCATATCCTAATTCTGGGCACTAGACACTTGGAGCTGAATTGCTTATTTTCATTCATTATAATCTAGTTGAGAAGGTAAGGAATAAACAAGTCAACAAAGAAATGTGTGTGTGTATGTATGTATATATATACATATATACACACTTACAAATTCTATGAGGGAGGCTAACAGAGAACCTACATTATTTTAGTCTAAGTGAACCTAAAAGCATCTACCAGAAGATAAAATTTAGTCTGAGAGATAGATAATGTTCTGTATGCCCTCTACAATCTGTCACACCAATATGTAGGAATAAAGACTATATCCCTATCCATAAGTCACTGCAATTTGAAAAGAAGGAGAAACTTAAATGCACCTGCATCTAGCCTTTAGACTTACAATCTTACTCCTTTCATATAAAAGATCACATTTATTTTTAAATAAAAAGTTTAGAAATCTGATATAGATTGTCATTCCTCTTTACAAATCCTCCTTCAAATCTTAGAAAATTTTCCAAAAGAGACTAAACAAGAGTGACCCCTGCACAATATCATAAAATGTCCATGATAACCATAAGTGATACTGCTATTCTGTCTAAACACCAAGTAAAAAGTTCTGAATCAAACATGTTATTTCACAGCAAGAACTTGGCTTAGCCAGTATTTCACAGAAGTGGAGTAAATTTGTTGTGGCAGAAATTCTGTCCTTAGCCATATGTCTATTCCACAATCCAACTTTACAAATGATATTAACTCAATATGAAAAACAAATGAGATCTCCAATTCCAATAAGGCAGCATACCAGGTAACTCAAAAACTCTTTTAAAATAAAACACCTATAAGTGCTGAATAAAGTACATTTTAAAAATACCTTTAAATGCTTAGCTTAGCTCACTAAAACCCAAGAGGTTGAAAACAAGAAGATGGAAAACCAGAGCAAGTAGCATTGGAACTATTATTGGAACACCCTGGGTTATGGGTCTCAGTATCCTAGGAATGTGGATCTTAATCATGAAGATGGAACTCCTACACATAAAGGTAAAGATTTACTGGAAGGGTGGGAATAAACACTAAAAAATGCAGGAAGACCACAAAGAAGCTTCTCTGTCTGAGGTCTACGTAGGTAAGTAGGCTCTCAAGCTAATGAACAGTCTCAGGGCATCTCAGGAGTACTTTTTATTAAAATCACCAGTGATCTATGCACATATTTGAACCAAAGAGAAATCCTCTCTGAAGGAAAGAACCTTGATTTAGATTTCACAGAACTATGAAAAAGAGTTGTTGTTTTTTAAACACAATTAGCTCCTAATACAACGAGTTCATAAGACACAAGGAAACAAGGCACTGTTTGTGAGAATCAGAGGAACAACAAATAATAGAACCTGAGCCTAAAAACTTCAGATACTGCAAAAATAAAACAACTATGTTTATTGTATGGAGAGAATGAAAGAAAATAAAGAATGGAATATGAGATCTGCAAAAGTAACTGGAAAAACCATTCAAAACCTTTTAGAAGGGATAAACAGAATAGCTAAACTTAAACTTAATGAAAATTTGAATAGCTGAAAATGAGAATGAGTGAATTAGGAGACAGATCTGAAAACACACATAACACAGGATGCAAAACACATGGAGAAAAACAACAACTATGAGAGGTTAAAAGACATGGAAGACAGAATGAGAAGGTCCACCACATGTATAAGTAGAATTGCATAAAGAGAACACAGAGAGAATGAGATTGAGACAATAATGTCTGAGAATTTTCCAAATTGATGAAAAACTTTAGTCTTCAGATTCAGGAAGCTCAATGAATTCAAACAGGATAAGTAAAAGGAAAATCCAAATGCAGACATATCACAGTCCAAATGCAGAGTACCACAGACAAAGTGATCTTAAAACGACCAGCAAAAATTAGTAAGGAGAAATCACTTAAAATTAAATTCGTATTTTTCTTTGACAGAGAAAGCAGACTGACACATTGTGAGAATAAAGTAGTCATGGACTTAAGCAACATAAGACATAAATGACATCTTTCATTACAGCCATTAAAGCAAAGAACAAATAACATCTGGATGCTTAAGCAAAAATAATTACGGTTTAGTCCTAACTAGTGCAATTATTCCAAGAATGCTAAATAAGAAATCAAAGTCAAGCCTCAGATATATTTCTACTAAGATACTGTAAACTAGGTCCTTGCCATAGTCTGGAATATGATGCTGCACTGAGTATAAAGCAGAAGACAGACCAATTACAGGTGGAGGGTATATGAATGGGTCCAGGAGCTAGGAGGAGTAATAGCAGCAGCAAGAGTGGAAAGGACTGTAAAGCATTTAGTTGACAGCACTGTGATATGACTGCCAAAGAGAATGTATGATCACAGGTCTCATTAAGAGAAGCACAGTATTCCCAATATGCATATGTCATACTTTTTCTAGTTGTTCTACAGTTCTTGGATGTTCTCTTCTGTTTTGTTCTTTGTTCTCTTGGCTTTTCTTTTTTTGAGGATTCTATTGATATATTTTCTATCTCAGAGATTCTTTCCTCTGAGTCCAGTCTGCTAATAAGCCCATCAAAGGAAATCTTCATTTCTCTTACAGTGTTTTTAATCTGTAGCTTTTCTTTTTGTTTCTTAAGATTTCCATCTCTCTGCTTACATTGCCTATCCGTTCTTTCATGCTATCTGCATAGAGCCCTTAGCATATTAATCACAATTGTTTCAAATTCTCAGTGTGATAATTCCCATATCCCTGCCATGTCCAGTTCTAATGCTTGCTTTATATCTTCAAATTGTGTTTCTGCCACTTGGCATGCCTTGTAATTTTTTTCTTGATAGCCAGATATCATGAACCAGGTAAAAGAAACTTCTGTAAATAGGACTTTAGTACTGTGATGGTGAGATATGGGAAAGAGGATGTGTCCTATGGTCCTATGATTAGATCTCAAGTCTTTTAGTGATCCTATGCCTGTAGACTGTGAACTTCACAAGCGTTTCTCAGGTTTGTTTTCTCCCTCCTCCTTTAGGTGGGGCAGGATGGTTACAAGGGGCTCAGGCTGGGTGTTTCACTTCTCCCACAGGGAGGGTTAGAGCCAGCTGAAGTAGGCTATTTCCTTTCTCCTGGGTCCATTAAGCTCTGATAATACCCCAGCAGTTTGCGCTCTGGTTAATTAGTTTTCCCTAAAGGAAAACAAGAACAGAGTGCTTTGGCATTAGTCAGGTTCCTTTTTCCTTCTTCCTGTGGGAGGCAGTAGGGGATGTTTTCTGTGATGTTTACTATATGAACCTAGTTGAGCTCTCAGAGGTAAATCTCACAATATTGTGGGACACCCCCCATGACTGGGTGCCCCCCAGAGTTTTTAACTCAGACTTTTCCACACTGAGCCTCCAGCAATTCATCAATTATAGTTCAGGTTTCCTATCCCAGCACTGGCTCCCATGGCAATTTCTGCTTGTGCTCAGACAAACTGCAACTCCCTGTATTCACCTGTCTCTAGTCCTTGGGCAAGTGGTCTGCTCTGTGTTCTCACCTTTCTGAGCGACCCAGGAAAAGGGCAAAGCAAGGTTAAATAGTTAATTTTATTAAAAGAGAGTATTATATTTTACTTGAATTTAACATAAAAATACTAAAGGAAAGTAGACCAAAACTTTTCCTATTATTATATAAATGTTTCTTTGTCTCAAGTGATTTCCTAAGAAATTTCTCCATTTTATGAAAAACGTTATGAAAATATTAAAAGATTGGAGTCTTTTTTCTTTTAACTACATGATTTAATTTTAGGCTATACTGATTAACTTCCTGCCCTAAAGGTTGACAAAATGACTATACTTAACATTTTTTCCACTTTTTCTTTCCTCCATTTTCCAGTTTGGGTTATATTAGTGCTATTAAATTATCAATGTTCATAGCATCTATGCACAAAGTTATCAGTTGTATAGTCTTAGTTTTATATTTAAATAAATTAATTGGTCACCGCTATCTTTTTTATCCCAGTATCTCTGGTCCTGAGTTCAAGAGATTGGAATATTGTTAACTTACTGTTAATGATAATTATTTCTGGATGTTTTAAGATGAGTTGTTGTTTTGGGTTTCCTACATTCTTCTGTCTCTGATATATTGCCTTAATTTTTTATGAGCAGGCATCATTTTTACCAAAAACTAAAGTCATTTAGAAAAAAAAATAATGAGCTACGTTTACCACAGTATCTAACACTGTGAGTGTGCTATGTAGTAAATACTAAATAAATACAGACATAAATTAAGGGAGAAATGGTATCAGAATACTAATCCTAGAAACCACCAGAGGGAGGTGTGAGAATCAGAAAGAGGAGGTATTCTGTGACAAGAAAGACATCTCAAATATAGCACATGGGATAAAAATCCTAAGAAAACTACTTCAGAAAATAATGCCTATCTAAAAAGGATGAGGTCATTTTTGTGAAGGTTATATTTAGTGACAGAAAAGCATTATGTAAAGTATTTATTAAAGATTTCCCATTTTCCACATTATTCTTGCCTTGTTAAATGTGCTTTTCTGACATCAAAACAATTTCAACATTATGTGAAAGAATGAAAGCGTGAGAAACTGACTTTAAGTAAAAAACATGGTATTAAATAAGGGAACATAGATTAAATAAGGAAAAAAAAATTGAGGCAGAAGTTTTTCTGGCATCCAGCTAGACTTTTTATCAGTATGAATTAGAATTATACAAATTGGCCTCTAGAAAATCATAAGGTTTTACGAAGTATTTCACAAATGGAGCTGCACGTACATTTTCCTCTTAGATCACTGAAACTTTTCATATTTTAAGTTTCAGGACTATTGGCCCTGCCTTTCTAATCCAACGCATATAGAGATGCTGAGGTCCCTCCTTCACCTACAAGCCCATTCCACATGGCTCCTGAACCATTTAGACAAAGAATATATTATGAGCTTCTATCCCACTGGAGAGTATCACTGTGTTTTAGGTCTATAATCAAGTATACCTAAGTGTAGCCGTTCTGGTAATAACGGCAAGATGATGGTGGTGGTGATGATGACAACGATGATATTATTAATGCATCTTATTTTTCTAATTCTAATTTCAGACTCTCCTCACTGGAAGGTGGAAGTTCCCAAGCCCTCCAGGAAGTACTTTTGTGAGCTTTTTCATGACAGAAGAATAGATAAATAATGATTTGCTTATCTGGCTTTGAAAATTGCCTTTCCTCACTGCCTTGTCTATTGGCAAGCTTGAACTCTTTTGGTGCAGATGCCTTTCCAAATCAAGTTCATCACATCCTTTTGGTCTTGGGGCTGTGATTTGCCAGTCTTCAAATCACTATCCAAACCAGAGGCAGGATAATTTTTCAAAGCTCAAATCTGATCTCATTGCTTTCTTGCTACACAGCACCCCTTAATTCTCAAAGTCCATACTCATTAGCTCCATTGCAAGGTTCTTCATGGTGTCAGCTCTGTTTCACGCTCAGGCTCTGTCACAGGTGCTTCACTTCCTGCATGCATTCCACACATTCTGAAATCCTATTAGTTCTTAGAACGAATCATCATCTTTGGCACCTGCTCCTCAAGGCCTAAAATACTCCTTCCTTCCACTTCCCTTCTCCATATAACTCACATTTATCTTCAGATCTCGTTTCCATGCACTTTCCCTACAAAGACTTCTGAACTCCTGGTATACTGGTATACAAACTCCCGATATTTATCCTTCCTGTCATACTTACCACATCATATTTTAACTGCCTGTTACTTCTTTGTAATCTCTATGAATCCAACAAAACTGAGTCATTTCACTTTTGCAGCCCTAATAACTCTCATAGATTCTAACACATAACCAGTATTCAGCCCTCAGTAAATATGTCAAATTGAACTAAATTGCTGGTAGCACTAATTTTTCTTCTAGATTGCCTAGTGTGGCAATTTATCTTCATCCTGGTAGGTAAAAACAGTAGATTTAAAACTAAAAAATAATTCCTTTCCCTTAAGCACTGACAATATGTATCAATACTAAATGTGCATACCCCCTTGAACTCAGTAATTCCAGCCATTCATCCTAAGGACCCAAATGTGTTCAAGCACTGAGACAAGAGCAAAAAAAAGAATGTTCTGGCTGTTCATTATAGCACTGTTAATTATGGGAAATGTCTATATAAAATAAGTAGACTGCATAATACAGATTACATAAAAAACACAAATTACTATTCCATTTATATAAAATCAAGCATGCCAACACACAAAAACATAAATAGAGAAAGATTTGAAATGAAAATAATGATTAGCTCTGTAGAGTACCATTTGACTTGATTTTATAAACTCTCAATTCTGATTATAAAGATAAATCTGTTTCTGCTTAAAAAAAGAAAAATTTCTTTTTATTTTTAAACTTTTTTTTGTGGGGAGGGGACAGTTAGATTTATTTGTTTATTTTTTATTGGAGGTATTGGGGATTGAACCCAGGACCTCCTGCATGCTAGGCATGCACTCTACCACCAAGCTATACCCTCCCCCAAGAAAAGCTTCTTTTCAAATAATTTTGTGAAATATTTCAAATAATTCTCCCTGAATATCCTTGATAAGTATTATGATTCAACGTTCCTTCCGTGCCCTTCTCTAAAATTAAAAAAAATTACAATTAAGAAGTTAAATTTAATCAACTAAAACTTCTCTGATGTCCAGGAACATCATTTTTACCAATTTAATAATCCAGTTGTCAATATTTTTTGATTTCCACAATGGTCTCGTTGCATAATCTCAAATATTTTAGAGCTTATTAATAGAGTGTAATAGTCAAGAGGAGATTGTCTGGTTTATTTGAATGTTTACACAACATTTAGATTTTTCTATCTGCAAGACAAAAGGCTTCTATCAATAGGGCATATTCCAATTGTACTAAGTAATAAGTTGACTATCACAATGGCAGGATTGAGACATTTTAAGAAGAGGTTTCTTAAATTTTCCATTGCAATTTTATTATCCATCATTATGGATAAATAAACTTGATGTATGAATTCAAGAAAATTACAAGCCCAAATCACAAAAACATTTTGTTCAAATTTGATCTCACATCTCAAAAGTATTTTGGGACCTACACTGAGTTACGCTTCTGTCCCACAGACACTATTGTACTAAGAGGGTGTTTTGGAGAATGAATACAGACCTTTACGTTTTTTAAAAAGCTTCTTTCATATCCTAAGAGCCATAGGGGCAGGGGATGGGGAAAAACGCAAAGAGACCAGACAATAAGAGAAGAGAAAATATTTTTGTAATTTTTCAACAGTAAACAGTAAAGCTCTAAATTTAGAAAAAGAAAGTCTTCTTTCCTCTCTGTCTCCATAACACACAGTACAGTACAGAAGTATTATGGATACAACAGGCAGTGAACCACAGCAGGGGCCATCAATTTGTGCTTCCTGACTTTTGTAAAACTCTCAACTACATTGTGGCTTAAAGATTTGCTCTAAATTAACTTGTGGATTCTCTACTTCTAGAACGCCGGCTGGCTAATATTTAGCTGAAAACAAGTTGCATCCTCAGAGCATGAGTGGTTGGATGCAAGAGCTGACTCATACCCAGGCTAGTGCTACAGAAAAGGCCAGTTATTTCTAAGTCTGTGTAGAATTAACCTCTCCGGGTTTCCTACTCTGTTACCACCTGGCAGACAAACAGGACCAAAAAAATCTCTTAAACTGTGCTAGACCAACCCTTCAAGAAAAAAGGACGAGATGTGAGCCAGGAAAAGCACTTTGGAAACTACTTACACCTAATAAAAACATAGTTTTAATTTGGTTAATGTGAAATCCAAGCTAGCTCAGTCCAAATGGAAAAGATGTTTTATTTATATTTATGTGCATTCTTAATTTAGGCTTGATTCATGATTCATGAATAAAAGCTACCATTTCATAGAATAAGGTGCACATTTGGCCTTCATGTACCCCTACTGCTTTTCGTTAAACCAGTATGAGACGTGTGGAAAGATTCAATATTTGTCCTTAATTTTGTCAATAAACTAAAATAGTCTCTTATGGAGTAAATTCATTAGAAAATTATAATCAATAAAGTAATATGATCAGTTTCAGACAGTTACTTTTATCTATTCCAAAAATGTTCCAAGTGTTGTGCTAATAAGTATATCCACATATATTCTCTCATTTAGATCTCACATCAAAAGTTTTTACTTTCATAGGTGAAGACTGGACAGAGGGAATGCTGTGGGGAATTAGACAGAGGAAATGGTATATGCAAAGATAATGAGGCAAGAAATAGCAAAGCAAATGAGACAGCACTTCAGCTTAGCTGAAAGATAGCATACAATAACCATAACCACAAGTATAAACCTGGGGGGATAAAAATGACATTTCACACATACTGCACTCTCAGCACCAAAAGTCTGATTGGACATATGAGCTTAAATACCACTTACGATAACAATGGGGAAGGGTGGAAAGTGTTTTCATAGTGTTTTAAATGGACTACAGTTTAAACAGTGGTTCTAAAACTTTAGCACATATCAGAATCACCTGAGGGCTTCGTTATACCAGACTGCCAGTCTCTACTCCCAGGGTTTCTGCTTCTGCAGTTTTGAGGTAGGGCCTGAGATTTCTGTTTACAGTAAGTTCCTTGGGGAAGCCGATGCTGCTGGTCTGACAACCACACTTCATGAACCAATAGTTCAAAGAAATGTCACATATGCAAGCCCTAAATATTATTAATATTTGCTTAGCTCTGAAAATAAACCTAAGTCAACTGAACAGAATGTTACTTTATATTTGATAAAACTTCATTATTTATAGTTGAGAACACAAAAAACCTAAGAGGCAAGTGGGAAATGGTAGATAAGTACATACATGAAATTTTGCTCTCAAGTAAGGTCCTCAATAAACAAACTTAGGTATTTTTTAGGCACCAGAGGAACACACATATGTATATTCTTTTCCAGAATCTTTTCCATTATAGGTTATTACAGAAGATACTGAATATAGTTCCCTGTGCTATACAGTAGGTCCTTGCTGTTTATGTATTTTCTAAATCTCTCTTATGTCATAAAACTTTATAACATATTTATTTGTAACAACAATAGCAATAATACCAAAAGGAAATACCACATGTGTTCCCACTTGTAAGTTTTATAAGGATAGATCCAAAGCTTTGCAATGAGAATGATAGTTCAAATCCTGACTCAAACATTCCCAAGGTGTGTGACAATGAGAAAGTTTATATAAAATTCCCTGAAGCTGCTTCCTCATATATAAGGAGTAATGCCCACAGTATTGCTGGGGATTTTCAACATTTGAACTAAATTGAACTGTTTCCTCTTTTTTGCTAGAAGCTGCTTAACTGTATTTATCCATAATCCTTAGGTTTGTTAAATGTTTATAAAGTACTTTAGTAGAAACGTCAAAGCAAAGTGTCATACTTTTTTCCTACATTCCTCCTTATACCTTATGGTGAGTGATCAAAAGTGAGGACTCTAATCTAGAGAGCACTTCACCCAACCAGGGCAGAATATACATTTTCCTCAAGTGTATATAAAACATTCTTAGGCTAGACCATATGCTGGGCCATAAAACAAGACTCAATGTAGTTAAGAGAAAAGAACTGAAATCATATAAAGCATGCTTTCTGACCACATGGAATGAAATTAGAAATCAGTAACAGAGAGAAATTTGGAGAATTCACAAATAAATGGAAATTAAACAGCACATTCCTAAGCAATCACTGGATCAAAGTTGTCCCAGGGAAATCAAACTACTTCAAAATTAATGGAAATGAAACCACAACATGCTCAAAACTTATGGAATGTAGCTAAAACAATGCTTAGAGGGAAATTTACAGCCATAAATGACCATATTAAAAAAGAAAGATCTCTACTTGATAATATAGAACTGGAAAAAGAAAAGCAAGCTAAAACTAAATTGAGCAGAAGGAAGGAAATGATAAAGGCTAGAGCAGAAGTTAATGAAACAGAGAATATAAAGATAGAGAAAAATAATCTAACCCAAAAGTTGGTTCTTGAAAAGATCAACAAAATTGACAAACCATTAGCTAGACTCACCAAGAGAAAAAAAACAGAAAAGACTCAAATCATTAAAATCAGAAACACAAAATGGGATATCACTGACTCTACAAAATTAAAAAAAGATTATAAGGGAATGCTATAAGCAATTATATGCCACCAAATTAAATAACCTTGATGAAATGGACAAATTTCTAGAAAGATAAAAATCTACTGAAACTAAAACAAGAAGAAACAGAAAACCTGAATAGACCTATAACAAGCAAAGAGACTGAATTCGTAATTTTAAAATTTCCCACAAAGAGAAATCCAGGTCTAGATGTTTCATTGGTGAATTCTTACAAATACTTAAAGCAGAATTAATACTAATTCTTTATAAACACTTCCTCAAAATAGAAGAGGTAGGAATCTTTTCCAACTCATTCTGTGAGGCCAGTATTACCTTGACACCAACACCAGACAAAGATAACACAAGAAAACTACAGACCAAAATCTTTTGTGGCTATAGATTCAAAAATCCTCAACAAAATACTAGCAAACTGAACCCGGGAACAGATAGAAAGAATTACAACCATGATCAAGTAAGATTTATCCCAGGAATGCAAAGTTAGTTTAACATCTAAAACCCAATTAATGTAATATGTCATATCAATGAGATAAAGGACAAAACCCATATTTTTATCTTAATAAATGCAGAAAAAGCATTTGAAAAATCTCAACCCCTTTCATGATAAAACCACATGACAATCTCAAAATAGAAGGGAACATCTTCAACTTGATAGTGTCTACATAAAACCCACAGCTAACATCATACTTAAAGGCAAAAGACTGAATGCCTTTCCCAAAGGTCAAGAACAAGACTAAGATCAGTTCTCACCACTTCTATTCAATAATTATACTGGAGACTTGGCCATTGGAATTAAGAAAGAAAAAGAAATAAAACACATCCAAATTGGAGATGACATGATTTTATTAAAAAATCATAAGGAATCCGTAAAAATACTATTAGAATTAATAAACAAGTTCTGCAGGGATGCAGGATACAATCATAAGCAAAAATCAATTATATTTCTATATATTAACAATGAATAATTGAAAAATGAAAATAAGGGAAAAAATTCATTTATAATAGAATCAGAAAGAGATTACTACTTAGCAATAAATTTAACAAATGAAGTACAAGGCTTGTATACTGAAAACTATAAAACGTTGTTCAAAGACATAAAGAAGATGTAAATAAGTGGGAAAACGTCCCATGTTTATGTACCAGAATACTTCATATCAAGATAGCAATACTCTTCATATTGATCTATTGATTGAACTCCATCCCTATCAGAAGCGTAGGCTCTAGAGTCAGTCTGCTGGGATTTAAATTCCAGGCCAGTCACCTGCTAGCTGTGTGGCCTGGGGTAATAACTTTTCTAAACCTCAATTTCCTCATCGGGAAATGCGAGCAATTACAGTACCTATCCCATAAGGATGTTGTGAAGAATAAATGAGATAATAATTATGAAGTGCTTTTACTACTCTGGCACACTGTAAGCCTTAAGTAAGCACAATGATCAGTGTGATACTCATAGCTTAGTAATTTTTTCTGGTAATTTTTTCTTACGTTAGACCATCTAATATATTAAAAATCAGCCAATGATTTACTTCCTTTTGTCAGTTGCTAATTGGGAATTATATTTCTGGGGGGGGTTCCTAAAAGTTAATGTGACAACTTGGAAATAAAAATCACTGGCCTTGGTCTCTGAATCTCATGTTCAAATTCTATCAGCCAAGTTTGTGTACACACATAATCTCACGGAAGGCTCAGAGAGTGGGCAGGGTATGGGCTTATCATCTGTTCCACAGATGAAACAACAGGCTAACTAAAAAAGCTTCTTGACAGTGTTCTCAACTTCCAATAATGTTTGAAATCTATGTTATGTATGTTTGTGATTATTTTAACTAAGACTTTCTAATGTGCTTTGGCCATAATAACTTGTTTTGTGTTCCAAGCATTTTAAATCTAGATCAATTTTCTTATAGTCACATACATGACAGATGTGTCTAGAAGATTTCAAAATAAGTGGAGCTTAAAAAAATGATTCTAGATGTACTATTATCTTAAGATTACTATTTCAAGAAGGTAATAACTAGAAAGATTCACTAATATATAAAAGCCCATGAGTCATTAATAATGCTCATTAAAACAAAAGCCAAGACAAACAAAAAACTCATTTGCCATCTTTAGAGATGACTATATCTGTTATTATAAAAATTGGTAATGAAAGGAAAGAAGGATTTATCCTGTTTTTCCAATAGTAACTCAAAGTAACCAAAAGCCTCAGCTAAAGAGTAAAAGCTCTTCTTTATAAAATAATGTAAGCTAATAAATATAGAAGGAATGATAGACAAAGAAAACCATTCTTTTACAACTCCTACAGAAGTAACTAATTCAGGACAAGAATCACCAATGGATGCAAAAATCTTTACATAAATGCTTTATGGGACACTAGATATTCAGATGATACCAACCAAAGTACCACCTCATAGGATACCTGCTAGGAAAAACCTAACTATACAATAGAGAAGAATGGCTATAAATATCTGAACTTGATTCATCAATCTTGAGTAAGTGAGAGATAACCAGGTATCATATGCCCCCTGACGTGACACTGTAGGTAGTTCATAGTATCACTCATCCCAGGAGTATTTAATTGGAACCATACTTTCAGATCTAACTTTTAGTTACTAGAAAATACAAAGGATATAGGAACAAAGTTAAAAGATACCATGTAGGAAAAAAAATCTGGCAAATCTAGGTTAATCTATAAGACAAGTGGCCTGGGCTCTTCAGCAAGTGCATATTATGAAAAAAACAGCATGTCAGAGACTAAAGAGACGAACAGTACAGTTCAACACATGAACAATGACTGATTCCTAACATGTACAGAACAGCTGTGAAAGATACTCTGGGAACAACTGGGAAAATCTGAGTGTGGACTGGGTATTAGATGATTATTAGGGAATTATTATTAATTTTATTAGATATGAAAATGGTATTACTATTACAGTTATATAAGTCCTTTTTTAAAGGGATTCATGTTGAAATTTTAGTGGTAAAACATGACTTCTGTAATTTCTTTCTTTCCTGAAGTTTTTAAAAGCAAATAGGGCAAACTATTAATAATTGTTAAATCTAGGTGACAGGTACATACTTTTTTTTTTTTTTTTTTTGGTACTACTGCCTCTTACTTTCTAGTGTGCCTAAATTTTTTTTTATAATAAAAAGTTTTAAAAAGATTATGTGAGCTGAGCTGGCCATAGTGGCATGGAGTCCAGAAACACAGTGGTAAATATCCTATGGGGTTGTGCCAGTACCCACAGTGGCAAATACATAGCAGTGATGTTGCCAGAAGGAGCAGTCTGCTGGAGGAACTGAGGCTGTGCCTTGCATCCTGCCTCAGCCTGGCTCTCCAGCCTTCCTATCAATTCTATCAGTTTGCTGATGATACCTTTCTGATATGTTCATTTGTGACTTAAATTAACCAAAAGAGTTTCTGTTATATGCCTCCAAGAACTTGAAATAATACCCCAAACCTACTTGACGTCTTGTACTCTGTGCGCTACACATAAAACATTCCCCTAAGATAGATTTTTAAACCTTCCTACCAAGAGGCATAGGATATTACAAGACATTATCTAATAATATTGGAAGACACTGTATTAAAATCATTATGATTTTAGACTTCAAATAGCATGACACTGAACATTCTTCTGGAAAGTAATGAGAGTGATACTTTAATTACCTAAATTCTTATAGAGACGCAAATACTGCACCGAGGTGTAATACAAGGCAGCACAATGGTAACTGGAATCTGGTATCATCTCTGCTGCTACATTATGCACATAGAAGCACCTCCATTCAAGGAGAGCCATGTAAAACAGTCACCTATTCAAGTGCCTCCATTTTTATAACCATATTCACATATTAAAGGTCAATATGGCAAAATACAATAATTCATACAAATAATAATAGAAAAAGCATATCCCTAAAATGTCCTTGACTTTTAAATCTTAAGTACCAAGTGCCTGATACGAACTCAGAAGTGTGCTAAGCACTTTTAGTTAAACTGTTACACTGGTGACTTCCAGTAAATCTTGAGTCCTGGTATTCACACCCTGTGTAGTCCCCTTCCACACTGATTCTGGAACTGGCCATGAGACTTACTCTGGCCAATAAGACACTAGAAAATGTGATATGAGAGGCTTGATAATTACTAGAACATTATGGTTGTATTCTGGAATATGCCCTCTTGGAACCTGAGACCACCATGTTGTGAGATAACCCAAGCTAGCATGTGGAGAGGTCAAACATGGAGGAGAACTGAGGAACTGGTCTGAAAGGCAGAATCAAGGCCTCAGACATATGGCTCCAAACTGAGCCATCCGAAGCAGTCTCTAGCCAACTGAGCAACTCTAACAAGGGCCCCAGATCTAGTAGAACAGAATGAACCATCCCCTTTGTACAAATGCCTGACCCATAGAATTACAGTTTCTTATTTTGGTCACTAAGTTTTAGGGTGGTTTTTCTTAGCAATAGATAACTGAAACAGGACTACACCATGATGCATAGTCATTTACATACTGGTAACATACCAAGAGTTCTTGTAAGTTAGCAACTAATGTTATCTTTTGAAAAAATTTACCATTGTTAAATCATTCCAAATGATGCCTACAAAAAGCTGGATCAAAGTATTTGAAGTCAAGAGGAAATACAAATGATTACGTTACAACAGTTTAAAACACACTGTAATATATGTAAAATACTCACTGAAAAATTTGATGGGATTGATGCTGTTAATATTAACATTAAAACCCAAAAGACCCCATTGAGATTCCTGTGTTGAACATACTCATCATAAAACAGTCAAAATGACCAAAGATAAAGGATGAAAATCTAGCCTGAAAATCAGGAGTCTGGACTAGCACTTCAGCCTTATCTAAAGACATCTATCACACAGTGGTAGTGCGCTTTAAAATCACATGCAGGACCATGTGTGGGGTGATGGAGGCACTCAGCCCCAACAGCCAGGGCAGGCAAAAGCTCTATTTTAGACAGATTTTTGATGCTTTATTTACCATAAATGTTAATGACTTCTGTATTTTCTTCACATTGAGGAATTAAATATATTCTAAAATCTGGTATTATCATATTAATTTGTGATTCTTCTATACATAATATTTTAATTTATTTAAATATCAACAAATGAATAAAACTGTTAAAATGGGACTACTTGTTAGGGTTAAGAGTGTAATGGTAGGGGAAGTATGCACAGCAGTTAAATGCACGGTTATTTTAAGTGAGACTATCTGGGTTGGAATATTGCTCCGGTACTTTTTAGCTTTTGATCATGGCTCAACTCAAAAATGGGTCTAGCACAGACAACTATATTCAGTATCTTGCAGTAATAATGAAAAAGAATATGAAAAGTAACATATATATGTATATGTATGACTGAAACACTATGCTATATACCAGAAATTGACACAACATTGTAAACTGACTATACTTCAATTAAAAAAAAGAATAGGTCTAATCATAGTAACTACTTTGTAGGGCTGTTGAGAGGGTTTAATGAATTAATATAGAAGAATGCATACATAAGATGTGCCAAATAAACACTTGTTATCATTACATTTCAATTTTTCCAACAGTCAAATGCAGACACTAGTTTTAAAAGTGAAAATTAAATGAACAATCACATTTCAAACCTTCACTGGAAAAGATCTCACTAAGAAAGATAAAATCCACAATTTTCAGGGAAACAAAATTAAACTACTATGAAATAACACCCACCCGACTGACTAATATAAAAAAAAAAAAAAAAGGCTGAGAAAACCTAATTTTAGCAAGGATGCAGCAAACCTGGATCTCAAACACCAATCACTGGCAGGAGTGACAAGCAATTTGACAGTTTTCTATCAAGTTAGGCATACATGTACCCTGTGTCCCATCATGCCTATGGTGTTTATCAAAGAGAAAAGAAAGCATTTATCCCCCAAAAGACTTATACATGTATTTTCATAACAGCTCTATTCAGAGAAGCCAAGAAACTAGAAGTAATCCAAATGAAAATAATTAACATTTTTTTCGTGTATTTACTGGCCACCTATTTGTCTTCGAGTGGAATCTCTCCTCAAGTCCTTTCCTCATTTAAAAAACTGTCTTCTTATGGTAAGATTCTAAATACAAGTCTTTAACATGTTGCAAAAATTTCTTCAAATCTGTGGTCACCTATTCATTTTTTTATAACAATGTCTTTTGATATGTAGAAATTTTTAGTTTTGTGAAAGTCTTTGCTATCCCTTTAAAGTGCAGCTGATACTGACATGATGAAAAGTGCAATCACAATTCTAATAATCATTTATTAAATCCAGAAGAAAACATAATGAGGCATAAGATGAGTTTTTAATAGGAGACCTAGATCTGTCATTGACTTATTCAGGATTTCTTCCTCTGCTTTGATATATCTGATCTAAGTAGCTTTCCATTTTTAAGTCTCTTTTTTTTTTGACTTATTAAGGCCATTTTGAATGATTCCCTGACTTCTATTATTTTAGCAATGCTACCTTATTTATGCAAATATATTGAAAATTACCTTGACTCCTTCTTTCAAAGTTAACAAACTGGGTATTCACATGGAACAGGCACTTAATATACCCTCCAGATTGCCAAAAGCTGCCAACAGGTCCTCTGTTGGTGTGATCCTTAAATTATCTAACAGTAGGTCCCTGTAAAGGGTTCCACTTTTGTAGGCATTGTATTGTTGAATTTCTTGAATCTGGTAGCCATCAGGTGAAATCCTGACTGATCATATCCTGCCCACACACAGGCATCTGTCTTTGTCTTTTTTTGGACAGTGGTAGAGTATCAGTCAGTGAGTAAATGGGGTGCAAAAAGCAGCACAGTCTTTACTAGGCAGGGATGAATGAACTAAATCCTGAAATTTGGACTGCTAATAAACGGTGCTGCCTAGACTTACTTCTTTAAAACAGCAAACCCAGCTGTTAACTTACTCAAAACTTAAATCAAGTGAGAACTTACAATGTCTCTAAACTGTTATCTTCTCAGACAGATCGGACTGGAAAATGCATGGTCAACCGACACTTTTCTCTTTGCTACTAAAATATGACTATTTTAATAGGCTTTTACACATTTATAGATTTTTATCAACATACTTATATTTTCAACCTGGACCAGTTACATTAGTTAGCAGCATCTGGTACATCACAAAGTGCTACTGTATGGAGATCATTTACAGAAATAATAAAACTCAGTGCAGATTTGATTTTCAGAATTATAAAAAATGAGGTTTATTATAGAGAAAGTCTGTGACAAGATAACTAAGAATAAGCCAATTTCTATTGCATCCAAATACTCCTTCAAATGCTTATCTTTAACTCAATGTCTACCCCTTAAAACTACCAGTGACTTAATATAATCTTCTTTTCTTCTAATGAGCATATCCCTGAATAATCCAAGTCCCTAACTCCTCCCAGAATTACTTTTTGTAACTAGAGTAATAACAGAACCTCACAAATTTCTCACCCCAAATGTTTGTTTTGTTTCAGCAAAAACAAAAGCTTGCTAAAAAGCTAAACTATTAAATGTTCAGATTAAAATCTAGGAAACTCTCATGCATATATACCCTAAATTTCTTTAAGGTAAGTATGAAAGTGGCAATAACAGCTCTTAAAACAAACGTAGGAGACAGTTTTGAGAGAAAGTAAAAAGCTAACTCTGTAAATTCTACAGTAATGCTTTATAGTATTTCTTCCAATTATGAAAACTGTTTTCATTTGCTTTTGAAGATACACTCCAAAAAAAGCTTTAATTAAAGCATAAATATGTTAGCATGAAAAAAGCTAAAATAATTAGAACAAATCAATTGTGTCTGTAAATACTGATTTTAGGTGGTGTGTGCAAGTAATATAATTGCCCATCAAAGGACCATTTTCTGCTTTTTTAAGAGAATGAGAAATAATCTGCTAAAAAATTATTAACATTGGAGACTGCAGTCATCTTAAAAAAACTACAAAATCTGCATCCAAAAAGAATAATCAGGAAGCTTTTGGACTAAAGGGGATGGTGATGTTAATAATAATTTTCCCTAAGCCAAGCTTCCTCCTGATAGCTGATTTTATGTTTGACCTGTTCATTTTATGGATTTCTTACAAATAGCCATTTTCTTTCTTTGCTTACCCCTTGAGGGCCTAAAACAAGACTGCATTAAATCAGGAAAGAATTTTCTTCTATAAAAGCAAGTGTGAGGGAAAATGTCTGAATAAAAAAGGTTCCTCCCATGTGATCAACCTGAGAGTTATTCATATTTCCAAACCCTCCTCTGTCTTGTCCTATTAAGTAAAGAGGAGAACCTGAAGAAGCTCACTGAAGAATCTCTTTATATTCAACCAAGTATTATTTGTGAAACGGTCATGCTGGAACGTTACTTAAGTAGGCACATTATTACCACATTATCCCCAACAGCTCATTGTGTAGGCTTGCTTTAGTTATTACTCAATAAGCATTTATCCCTATGAGGCTAAAAGATGTTCTACTTGTTTGAGCCCCATACTACTTGGTTTTGATTCATAAATAGAGTACAACTATACCTTACACATTTCTCATAGGCTCTCAAAGAAGCAATAAATTAGTTGGAAAGTCCTCATTTTAAACACAGAGCTAACAGAGCCCTGCTCTGTCAACATTACCTACACAAGGTGAAACAGCTGTAAAAGAACCTGTTTATTACGCCAACATGTTCAGAGAAAGATATGTATTTTCTAGCTGCAAACACAAAAGTCTCTGAGAATGCTGATTTCACTCATTACCAACAAAGTACTACTTAAAACATTCTTCTGCAATAATTACTTAGGAGTGAAAACTTTCTGCTTTTTTACTTACTTACTTATTTCCAAATCATTTTTTTTCAAATATGACAACAACAATAAATCTCTTTTTCAGAAGGCCAACAATTGCTAATTGTTACACCATTAATATTGAGGTTACCAAGCATTTATTCAAGATAGCAAAAGTTTAAACACGACCACACTAACTATAAACTTGGCTCGGGGTACCAGTGATCTCATGTCAGCCTGTACGCACTGCAGGGGAGGAAAGAAGGGAAAAACTAAACACCACAACTCTAGATGTAGTAAATTCAATTCTTCTTTTCTTGACGAGACTCTTTTTTAATCAAAAAAAAAAAAAAAAAAAAAAAAAAAACCCAAAACCTTAATTCCTAGGTACACTGAATCATTTTCTTGCAGAGGAATCAGTATGTTTGCCTTTCACAAGTGTTATTTAAAAACTGCTGAAATCGAAGAGAGAAGCAGAATATTGAAGCCACGGATAGTTTATGACCCTAAGCTAGAATGTGGATGGGTATATATGAGAATAACACATAAAAGTCAGCATCAGTGCTGGAAATTGGAATATTAATAGAGTAATAGCTGTAAGAAGATCTATTTTTAAGATGTGTCTTCTTTATTTTATCCTAAAGCACAGAACACTGACTCTATTAATAATCTTTATCCAAAATCAACTTTATAAAGCAAACAGTTTATGAAAATATAAAGTTTTAGTACCTCTCCAGTATGAGCTTTTAGAAAGCAGCTGCTCTATGTAGGGCACCACACAACACACTGTCTACTGAGTCAAAATTATGTCAGTTCTCTTCACACCCATTAGGATGGCTACCATCAAAAAAGCCAAACAAACAGAAAATAACAAGTGTTGGCAAGGATGTAGAGAAATCAAAACGCTTGTGCACTGCTGGTGGGAATGTAAAATGATTTAGCATTATGGAGAACAGTATGGCAGCACTTCAAAAAATTAAAAGTAGAATTACTTTATGACCCAGCAATCCCCTTTGTGGGTATATACCCAAAAGAACTGACAGCAAGATCTCAAGGAGATATTTGCACACTCATGCTCATAGCAGCATTATTCACAACAGCTAAAATGTGGAAGCAACTCAGGTGTCCACTGATGGATGAATGGATAAACAAAATGTGGTACATAAATACAATGGGATGTTATTCAGTCTTTAAAAAGAAAGGAAGTCTGACACATTCAACATAAATGAACCCTGAGGACACTATGCTAAGTGAAATAAGCGAGTCACAAAAAGAAAACTATTCTATGATTCTACTTTCATGAGGTATCTAGAGTAGTCAAATTCACAGAAACAGAAAGTAGAATTATGGCTGCCAGGAGCTTAGCGGAAGGGAAAGTGGGGAACTGTTTAATGGGCATATACTTTCAGTTTTGCAGAATAGAAAAGTTCTGGAGATTAGTTCTACAATATGAATATACTTGACACTACTGAATTGTACATTTTAAATGGTTAGGATGGTAAATTTTATGTCATCTATGTTTTACCACATTTAAAAATTTAAAAAATTAAAAAGTGAATTCCAAAGGAAGGGGGCAGATATGTTAATATTTTGCATAAGACAGTGTTCAATAAATATTAAGTCAATTAACTTTTTTAATGAAGTATAGTTGATTTATAATGTTGTGTTAGTTTCTGCTGTACAGCATAGTGATTCAGTTATACATATACACTTTTTCATATTTTTTTCATTATATGTTATTACAAGCTACTGAATATAGTTCCCTGCCCTATACAGTAGGAATGTGTTTATCTACTTTATATATAGTAGTTTGTATCTGCTAGTCCCAAATGCCTAATTTATCCCTCCCCACCTTTCCCCTTTGGTAACCATAAGTTTGTTTTCTATGTCTGTGAGTCTGTTTTGTAACTAAGTTCATTTGTGTCTTTTTTTTTTTTTTTTAATATATTCAGTATTTTTCTTTCTCTTTCTGGCTTACTTCACATAGACTGACAATCTCCAGGTCCAACCATGTTGCTGCAAATGGCATTATTTTATTATTTTTTCTTTTATCGCTGAGTACTATTCCATTGTATAAAGATACAACTTCTTTATCCAGTCATTGGTCAATGGACATTTAGGTTGCTTCCATGTCTTGGCTATTGTAAATAGTGCTGCTATGAACACTGGCATGACTATCTTTTTGAATTAAAGAGTTTTCTCTGGATATATGCCCAGGAGTGGGGCTGCTGGATCATAGGGTAACTCTATTTTTAGTTTTTTAAGGAATCTCCATACTAGTTCTCATAATGGTCTCAGCAAATTACATTCCCACCAACAGTGTAGGAGGGTTCCCTTTTCTCCACACCCTCTTCAGCTTTTACTGTTTATGGATTTTTTAATGATGGCCAGTCTGACCGGTATGAGGTGATACCTCATTGTAGTTTTGATTTGCATTTCTCTGATAATTAGTGATACTGAGCACATTTTCATGTGCCTATTGGCCACCTGTATGTCTTCATTGGAGAAATGTCTATTTAGGTCTTCTGCCCAGTTTAATTGGGTTGTTTGTTTTTTTGTTATTGAGTTGTATGAGCTGTTTGTATATTCTGGAAGTTAGGCCCTTGTAAGTCACATCATTTGCAAATATTTCTCCCATTCTGTAGGTTGTTTTTTCATTTGGTTTTGGTTTCCTTTGATGTACAAAAGCTTCTAAGTTTAGTTAGGTCCCATTTGTCAATTAACTTCTTTATAATACGCTGAAATAAGGTCCAGAAGTTTTGCACTACTCCCTCAGAGGAAAGCAGGGGTTCATCATTTGAGTCAAAAGGAGCCTTAAAGTTCATTTCTTATACCCACAAATAAAAAGTCCACTCCCTGTCTGCCCACACCTCACTCCCAGCACCACTGGCAAAGGACCATTAACTCCCATTTGAACAACTGTACTGTTTTGTGATATGGCAACCCCACTACATTTTGGTCCTGGTCTACTTGTTAGTAAGTTTTTATTTATGGTTGAACCCAAAGCTGCCTCCTAATTTTCACTCATTAATCCTGGCCCTGTCCTTAGGAGTTCCAGAGAGAACAGAAATAACCTCGCCCTCCTTTCATATGAACACCCTTCAATATAAAGGGGTTAGGGGGCGAGGCCATAATACCACAGTCTCTAGTTTCTTCCCCAGCAAGTTCATTAGCCCTCGGCCCTGAAGGATGGGTAACAAAACCCATGTAATTCTAAGCCATTTTCTCTTAAAATAGAATTCAAAATTTTCCGATCAGAAGTTTCAAAGAGATGCTAATTCATTTGAAATAATTTGTAATTTTAGATTTTCTTTCTATTTGAAAATGAAAGCCTTTAATTTAATTACTAAAAGCAGTTTTCTTCTGGTATCACCAGCAGGCAGATCTGGAAACTCCATTTGGTTCTTGTGTCCTTCCTCCAAGTAGCTCCCAGACATCCATAAATGCTGTTGGCAAAGTGCTTTAGGCTGAAGGTTATGACAGAAGCATAGTACCTAATTAGTAACCATTTATTTCATTTCCATTTGTGTTGGAGATTTTCATTGTTCAGCACTTACACCATCTAAAGTGACTAAAATGTTCACTGGGTTCACCTGTGCACATGTAAACGTGAACTAACACGAGGCACTAGTTAGCAGCAGATCTGAATTACTGAAGCACTCCTACCAATTACTTATGTTTTCATCTCTAAGGAAATCTGTGTTTCAGTACCAGTGAAAGTTTATTTCAGAAATTAAGAAAAGTAATTTAAGTAACTACCATGTTCTCTTAATTATTCTGATAGGCTACGCCTTCTAAACTATATTGATAGGCTATGTTATCCACTGAAACAATTGTTTATAAATTTTTCTGAAAAGTCTAGCTTCAAGTACCTCACTGAAATTTGAATTAGCTTCTAAAGGGGTTGGAATTTGCCTGAAAAGGGAAATGAAAATGAGTAAGAAAAATTAAATGTGACTAAATTTCCAACAAAGTATTGAGTAAATGAGCATCCAACTGCCTTGCATTTACTAAGTGTTCAATAAATCTTAAATTGAAGTGAGCAAAGATTTTTGCTATACCTTATGTTTAGCATTTAAGTTGTATGATTAAGTTTGATATTTCTCAGAAACTTTTAAATTTTATTTAAAAGAAGAAAAATCTATATAGGTATTTGAATGGCTACAACTATATTTCCATTTTGATTTTCCAGTACTATAAAATGTTCAGAAAGAGACAAGCAAATTATTTCCTTTTTGAAGCATCTATGACCTTCCTCAAAATCAAAATCTATTAGTTTACTTTCATTTTCAACCTAGAAAACAAAGTTCTCTTCTATTAGTTTTTTTCTACTTTATGCAGACATACCAAAACATTTACATAGTATTAAGTTTTATGGGATGGAGAGGAAAAAGAAGACTGATTTCTGGACACTGCCAGTCTCTCCTGGGAATATGTCATTAATGGAGTCTATTTGAGACTAAACTTGCAAATGAAATGCCTTAATATGGCAAAAAAAAAAAAACCCTCAATATGATTTAATTAGAATTGAGATGTTAAAAAGAATATTCTCTCATATATGCAGCAAACTTTGATTCTATTCTTTCTTGTGTAGAAAGCTATCTCTAACTTTTCCATTGTAGTGAATCTGAAGCCCATAAAAGGCTCTCTGAGTTTCCTGATAATACGTAGTAGTGTTCTTTTCAGAATCACAAAATTAATGAAAACAGCAGAGGTGTTAAAATCTTAGCAAGCTTCAGAGTTCTTGAGCAATAAGTAAAGCTAATGTCTGGCAATAATATTTACTCTTTTCCTCTTTACTGACATATGTGACTGACAACCAATGGGCGGGGGTTTTCCAAGAAATAACATCACATAAAAACAGATTCATCAAAGAATCTCTATACAAGACCTTGAAAGATTAAACTTCATAACATTAACATTAAGGGAGATTGTTCTCATGTAAATGATCCCTTTAGAGTGAACCATTACAAAGGACTTGCCAACTGAGACCTAGGGTTTATTGGCAAAGGCATTTTGAGGAAGAACTGGGATGTGAAAAACTATACTAGAACTCATCACCTGCTAAACTAAGGAGTTGTAGATTTAATTCTGTTGGCTGCAGGGAGTCAATAAGGAATATGAGCAAGGACGGCTGATATGAATAGAACCGGGTTTTAAGAAAATCACTCCATAAACACGTAAAGGCCACACTGAAGACTGAAAGCAGGGAAACCAGCTATATTACAACATTATAAGCCAGGGACCAGCAAAATTTCTGCAGAGTACCAGACAGTAAATATTATAGGCTTAACAGGCCACATGGCCTGATCACAACTACTCAACTCTGCCCTTGTGGTGTAAAAGCAGCAACAGACAAAATGTAAACAAATGAGTGCGGCTGTGTTCTATTAAAACTCTTGCCAACTAAAGAATGTCACTAGACATCTGCTCTGCAAGGACTGAGTCACTAGCCACTGCAGTCGCTGACCATCAACACACCCTGAAAGGAGCACAGGGTGGGGATCAGGAATGAGGTATTCCGTGCTCTGAGGAGACTGGCAGAACAAGCCTTCAGATACTTCGGTATTTTCAGGGGGAAATTTTATGAGCCCAATTTCTTGCATCTTCCCATATTTAGAAAAGCACTACAATCATTAATCAAGAATCTGTGCCTTGTGACTAGCAGCAACCTTCTACCCAGATGTTTGTGCCTGATTACATGTACCCCTTTGCCAAAATCACATGTACACTGACAAGCTCGTTACCTCTTCGAAGCAGTTTTTTCAGAGCTATCTGAGAGGCTGTCTCCTGGGCTACAGTCCTCAGTATGTCCCCAAATAAAAGTGAAACTCACAGCTCTCATGTGCATTTTTATTTTAGTCAACACTCTCAAAAACAGGTGATTCAAAAATAAGTGGCAGGGCAGATTCGGTCTGTAGGCTGTAGTTTGCCAATCCTTGTTCTAAGTCATCAATTAAAGCTAGAACTTGGCAAATAAAGTGACAATGAAGATGTAAGGAAACTGATCTTAAAGACTGAAGTGGAAGATCTGGTAGGTTTTGGTGACTGACTAGATGTAGAGGTAGACATTAGAAAAATGAGTCTAGAATGACTTCCAAATTTCTAGATTGAGCAGCTAGGTGGGAGAGGACATAGTCACTGAGACAGGGAATCTAGGATAGGGAGTAAGTTTGGTAAGAATAGTGATAATTTCTGTTTTGGACATGCTGAATTCTAAGTTCCTGTGGGACATCTAACTGAGACAGTTTCCAAGTTGAGGGGATGTAATGAAGTAGTAACAGTAAAGTATAGCAGACTTTCCCACATCTGATCAGTCACTACATTTTGTCGATTGTTCCTTACAGAACTCTCAAATTCCTTTGCCACTCCCCACTCCCAGTGCTTTGGTTAGCTCTTTATGACCTGGGCAATTGGAGTGGTCTCAGAACTGGCTTCCAGGCATCAAGCCTCGGGCACTCTAATACACTGTCTACACTATGGCCAAAGGAACCATTCCCAAATATAAATCTGATCATGGTGCTCCCCTGCTTAAAACTCTTCAACAGCTTCCCAACAATGTATAAGCCCTTTATGATCTGACTTCTATTTACTTGTTGTTGACAAACAATAACAAACAATTGTAGCAGTTCTCCTTTGTCTTTGTAGAGTACATACTGTTACCTTCAGCTGAAAAAAACCTGCTGCATAGAAAAATGTAGAAATTATGCCAAAAATATGAACAGCTCTATGTAAACAGTAAAAACTTTCTTCTTTTTTAAACTTGTCTGTTTTCTAAAATGTCTTAAATTAGTACACATAACTTTTTTAATTCTCTTAACGAAAAGGCAGAGAAAGTTAAAATACACACATAAGAACAGCAACAAATTTCCTTTTCTGCCAAATCCTGCTCCATCCTTGGGAACACTGCATCTTCAAAACTAATATCCCTTAAGGACACTGGTCTGGGGCTGTGGAGTCATTCCTCCTGTCTGGCTACCACTGCTGGTCCTTCTGGACACCCTGCAGAGCTCAGATCTCTGCTTGGCACACTTGGCTTCTGGGTCCCACCACGCTGACTCCCAGACCCAGACTTGGAGACTTAGTTCTGAAGAGGGCAAGCCTGAAGGGCTATGTCCCTGCAGGGAGCTCATCTGCAGTAGTTTCCTCCCCAAGAGATTAGAGCTTAGCCCTTAGAGCTTAGCCTTTAGACATTAGGTCTAAGAAAGTTTATAATATGCAGTCTTCTGGCCACAGATGGCCTTGCTCAGACAGTTACCACATCCCCTACAATAAGTGCCAGGAATCCTCCTTGATTCTGTCATCTTTGGGCACTCAATCAGTTGCCAGGTCTAGTTGCCATTTCTTTCACAACCAACTTTCCCCCCATCTCTTCCTTTGTATGTTCTTTTCAACTGCTTTAATCACTCCCATGTATAACTGCCCAGATGCCTAATGGATTTTTCTGACTTTAGTCTTCTACTGCTGTAATCCATCTTATTACCATAGTGTTCAGAAACCTTAAATAGATATCTAAAGAAAGCTTAAATAGTCTGCCTCAAGATCTCCAGACTCCAGCCCAGCACTTCGTTTCCCAACATTTGCCTATGGAGACAGCTGGGCCTCTCCCAGTTCCCACACCAGGCCTCATGCTTCCCCGCTTCCTGGAACTTTCTCAAATCCCCTCCAGAGAGGAATGACCTCCCTCCACCTGTATATCTATCAGCTTGAATTCTTTCAGCACTGCCTATTTTACCCTCACCTTCTTCATTCCTGGAATCTTCACAGAGGCCATCATAATTCAATGTACGTTAGATGAACACTGAATGAATGCTTCTTCTTAACAAGCTTTTTAAGGACCAAGACTTTGTCTTCACACCTCTAACCTCTGTACACTTATTTAAGAACCTAATGAAAGTACTTAACAGATAAAGGTACTTCACTTATTCACTCATTCAATAAACATTTCCTGAGCACCTAGTACATGTCAGGCACACAGGTTAGGAATTCACAAAGAGGACAGAATTAAAATTATGAAAATGGTCTGTGACATAAGAAGAAAAATACGTATTTGGTCTCTGCCCCTGACAAAGATTTCCTAAAACCCTTGTAATTTCCTGAATGATGGGGCTGATAGAAGCATCTTATACAGTACTCCTAAATTCCGTGGAATTTCCTGGGTGTTAGGAGTCTATCTTTTGTTCTAATGAGATGACTCCAGGTGGGCTAACTAGACAGCTTCAGGATGCAGGCTGTCAACAGAAAGGCCAAACCATGATAAGAACCTTGGAACTTTTAGCCCCATCCCCCATCCTCTGGGGAGGGGATAAGGGCTGGAGACTAATTAATAAATCAATCATGCCTATGTAATAAAGCCTTGATGAAAATCACTAAACTATGGGGTTCAGAGAGCTTCCAGGTTGGTATAAGCATCCATGTGCTGGGAGAGTGGTCCACTCTAAATTCCACAGGGACAGAATCTCTTGTGCTTGGGACCCTTTCAGATCTCATGCTATGTATCTGTTCACCTGTATCCTTTATAATAAACTAGTAAACAAAAGTGTTTCCCTGAGTTCTGTGAGTCATTCAGGTAAATTACTGAACCCAAGAAAGGGTTTGTGGAAGCCCCAGATTTACAGTCAAGTTGAACAGAAGTGTGGGTAATCTGGCAACCCACTACCTGCAACTGGTGTCTGAAGCAGGGGGCAATTCTGTGGGACTTTAGGCTGAAAAAGCTATAGAATAAGGAAATATGCAACTAGGCAGGGGATGGAAGTTGGGGGGTAAGTATGTATGAAACCTGTGGAGTGTTTGCTAACTCTGTGTAGTAAGTACTAGAACTGAATTAAACTGTAGGACACCTAGTTAGTGTTGGCAGAGAATTGCTTGGTATAGAAAAACCACACCTTTGGTGTCAGACATGTTGTGAGTAGAGAAACAGTTTTTTCTTTTATGGTGCAACCTTACATTGTTTTGAAAGAGTCTTTTCTTATCAAAGAAGAACTAGACCAGACAGATTCTCAGTTCCTCTTGAGGCAAGTTTTTATAATACGATTCATTATTTCTCATAAATACCCTATGCACATATGACCACATCCAAATCTGAGTATAAAAATCATTCTAAATCTAAATAAATGATTTTATAAATTTGGTCAGTTTAGGTTACCATACTTCTGTTCCTTTTCTTTGACACAAAAAAATTAAGAGCTTACTAGGTTATTCTAAGACTCAAAGTTATAAATTTCAGCTTTAATACTTATGGGGAAATGGGCTTTCCAGAACACTTGTAAGTTAAGAGGCAGAGGACACCTGTGTATTAACTCTGCTTTCTCCCTCTGGATGAGAAAAGGTCCTTGCTGACGCTGAGTTTGGTTCAAGAACCAGGAAAGTCTGGTAATTATAAACATTCCCTTAAAAGGAAGCCCACAGAGTGTTAGTTCAAGTTCTTCTGGAATAGTGATGAAAATGGAATAGCTCACAGATTCTTAGTTCTTTTAGAATAGTGCCTCTAAAAGGGTAGTGACATACCAAGAAATGACCTTTCTTGATTCAGGGACCCTATCTCACATGTATATTGTTATTGGCAACTGCTGATCCCTATTAGGGGCTAAGAGAAGCTATGCTGAGATATGTTGCACCTGCTTCCGCCTGATTTTATCTCTGATAAAATACTGGACCTTTGGTTAATTAAATTGGGAACTGAAGGTAAAAAGCACACACGAGTGTATGTATATATGTTATCCTCTTGTCAATCTGTAACCCACCCAAAACATTGCATTTAGAGAAAAACTAAAATAGCAAAGGTAATCTAATTGCTTTGACTGAACAGTAACATTAATTATTCAGGAATAAATCAATTATGTGATCAATACTAATTGTGGAGATTGTTCATTTGATTAATTGAAGAGAGTTACTCTTCAGTAGGGAGAACTTCTGGTCACAAAACAAAACGTAGATAATTTAAGAATCTCTAGGGAAAATGTAGTGTAGTAAGGTGTTTTATACTTCAACTTTTTCAAAATGATACCTCAAAAGATAGAAGGTGTTAAAAATGTCTTCCAAAGGAATACTATTAAAAGTTTGCAACTTCAGAAATACTTTGAAAGAAAAGGGTTTTCTAGAACCAGCAACAACTACTTCAGATTTTACATTTTGAAAAATGCTCAGCAAAATTACACATTGAAGTAAGTTGCAAAGTTGTAAAACTAAATAAGAAAAAAAAAAAAAAGAGTTCATAGGATCTTAGTCTATGTTTTTAATGTCCAACATGCAGAAAAGAGTAGTAAAATGGATTTTGTTAAGCCTGGACTTCTCTCTTGTTGGCCTAAGAACAAGTCATTTTGCTATACAGCAAAAGATAAGACTAATGCTAGATATTAAACACGACTTCACTGACATCTTTTCTGGTTTCCCCACGAAAAAGAGACTGATTAAAATCTTCTCCTGAGGTTTGAAACCAAATTTGGCAGTTTAGTAGCCAAAGTAAGCAATGGAGTCACATTAAAAACTTATCAGTGTACAAAGTTCTTTTTAAAAGTTAACTAAAATAAAGTAAGCTACTGAAGATTTTAACATCTTTAAACCCCAGTCTCAACAACCAAAAATGTAGTTACATATGATAAAGATTATAATAGTGCCACTTTGCTCCAAAGGCATTACAATTCCTTCCTGAAAAAAAGTAAGCCTCTGATATATCTAAAAGCCTCTGATATACTCCCTCCCTTCCCCCCAAAATTATAAACGTTAAAAGTTAAGCCTCATTTCAGAAATGCAGAAGGAGGGCAAATTTTCTGAGGGTTTCTCATTTGTACCTGGAAAAGTCTTGAGCTTGAATGACTTGAGAACTGCAATTATGTACACCCACAAATGGCCTAATGTAGACATGAGTATTTGTTTGTAAAATTTGGTGCGTATGAAGTGGCAAGTACAAAAGCCATCCTTTTGAAACTTTCCCTGGTGGATGGAAAATCTTAGTTTCTCATTTATGTAAACCAGTTCTGTAACTCAGATAAATACAACTTTTTTAGAAAAGGAACATTACAGCAGCCTTGCTTTTCCTCGGCTAAACTTAGAGCATTCAATGATGGGCACATTTTCTGAGCTCCACCTTCTGCAAACAAATTTAAAAGTACTGAAAAGCAACCAAGGCTTTACATCACAGAATAACAGATTTAGGAACGAACACTGGAGAAAATGTTACGAACAGTACTGTTACCCTTTTGGGTGATTTAAACAGTAAGATTTATTGTCTCTTTCTAGTCTAAATTTTAAACCATGGATTTTGTCAAAGGTTAGTACTAACTCACATCAAATTAGGATTGATGTGAATGGGCCAACTAACTCCTAACCACATACTAAAAGTAAGAAAATGATTTGCCTTTTTTTTTTTTTAAAGGTCATATGTCTGGGACTACAGCAAAAAGCATTATTATTAAAGGGAAAACTCCATGTGGTTCCAAGAATGGCAAAAACATCTTCACAGAGGAAACTCTTGATTAGCAATTGAATGAAAGTAAAAATACAAAAGTTAAGTGAAATCTAAAAATAGAACATAGCATGTAATACACTGCAAAGCCCCAGCAGTCAGTGCTATTTGTGCCTGAATGCTTGGGATTCACCTCTTTTCTCTTTGTCTTCTAGAACCACCAATGACCATTAGATTACCTCAAAAGTACAGGACTTATAAACACTTTGAAATAATGTGGTACCTCAGCAGTATTCAAACTTAATTGTAAGCCTCTTCTGTATGTTCACTAGGTTCTGTTATTATAAATGGGTAAAAATAATATACTCTCAGTCGAATGCCTTAAATGTGATCATTAAATAATTATTTGAATAGAGTACTTAAATATTTGTTAAACTGGATGTAGAATATAATTCATAAACTAGTTTAATTCTTCATTAAATATTTTCTTCTTGAGTTAAGCAATTTATTGTCCATCTAGTGTATCATCAAAATTAAGCTAGCAAGTTTTAAATCTTTGTTTGGGTTTGACACAGTTCAACAGTTCCAAGAATTAAGATAGGCTCATAAAGAGACAAGAGATATGGAAGCAACATGTATCAGGACAAAGCTTGAGTCTTTTTTCCCTAGGCAAGAACACAGTGGCCTCTCTCATTAAAATAAAAATAACTAACTAAATAAATAACAACAAGGATATACTGTATAGCACAGGGAATCACAGCCATTATCTTGTAATTAATGGAGCATAATCTGCAAAAATACTGAATCTCTATGCTGTACACCTGAAACTAACAGAATGTTATGTCAACTACACTTCAATAAATAAATAATATGAAGCTATCCTATAAAACAATTCACCAGAGAAGTCTGACTAATTGTTTGCTAGAGGCTGTAATTCCAGAGATGGTTTAGAGGAAAAATAAATTATTTAAAGACACTGGATCTTCCATACAATGAAAGAATATTAACATAAAATTTTAGTTTTATCAAAAATTTAACCATCAATTCATGGCAAACTACTCCTTCTAACAGAAATGAATCCATATTACCTATATCAAGCAAGATAACATCATACATAAATATACAGCTATTTCCACTGCTAATTTACATAATGGAAAGTGGAAAACTTTGCTGTTTCCAAATCCCAAGCCAAAGCATATAATTATCTTTGCCAAACATTCAGCAATCTACAGAGTCTGAATGCGTTAGATATCCATAGCCAGTATTACATCTGTTTTATGGACATGCCTGTAATGGGAAGGAGGAACACAGATTTAGCCAATAATCCTCTATAAATGTGATTTAGACATTTACTTTACATAGAAATTTATCATTCATTTATTTAGCAACTTTTTGAAAAGTAAATTTTCCAATTATAATATTGGAAGATGTTCACTATTTAAAGACACGATGTTAAATACATCCTGGAGAAGTTGAGTGGAAATAGTCTATTGTTAGGAAAGTTCTTCAGTCTACTATTCATGTGCCTGAGAGACTATCTTTTTATCAAAATAAAATTTATAAATCTGAAAACCGTAAGAAAATATAAACTTATCATAATGTTCTCCCTTTCAGTTTTGTTAATTCAGATTTTAAAAGATGTTTCTCTGTACTGTTAAGAGGGGGACATATGCAGGCTCCAGAAACCTTCAGTTGTTTTAGCGGTGAGAGCCAGGGGAACTCCCAGAATTGAAAACTCTTTTCCTGTTCTACGACTGAATCCAAGGACAATCTTTAGAAACAATTCTTGCTTCACCAAATATGAAGCTTGCTTTTGGAGATGGCTCAGGGGAAAGGATTAAGAGCTTAGGTGTACACAAGTCTGAAGTAACAGTGTTGTATAAGCACATGAATGGGAAACTTTTGGACCCTAGGTATAGAATACATGTGTCCTTGGAATTTACAAAGAAACTTTAGTTTCAATCAAAACAAACAGCAGAAAATACAAGAAAGGACATACATCAGTAAAAATAAAGTTAAGATAAATGCTTGGAAATCTCTCCACTTGCCTTTTGAATGTGTCACTGCACTGAGCATTACCTTTTGGCCAGGCTGAGAAGAGTGATTATCATCTAGTCTAACTTAGAGTGAAAGGCATTTCATAGAACTCCAAAAACCAAATTATAAACATGAGGTTAAAACAAAATATAAAATTATTCCAGATCTTTTGTACTGTCCTAGCAAATTACATCAAGGTTCCTTTGGTTAAAAAAAAAAAAGTTCCTTTTGTATTTGTGATATGTAGAAGAATACTGAGATAGTATGAGGAGATGTAGTATCAGAGATTCATAAAAGGGTTCATTTAAAGTTCAAATCAGAAAAGAACAGAGTTTTGTTTCTGGTTACAAGGATGGCAGAAAAAATTCTACTTATTACCCTTTTATGCAAAGAGATGTAATTCGATAAATGTTGAAAAATTTCAAAGAATTAATTTGTTTTTACTTTCTTTAGAATTTGAATATTAATGATACAACATGATTTCCTTTAAAAAAAGGTGATGGGTAAATTTTGAGGTTGCTTCCAAGAAAAAAATTCACAGTTGATTATCCCCCATCTGATGTTTAGTGATAATATTCAAATTTGGATCATGGTTATTTACTATCCTAACAGAATAATTTCATTCGATATGATTGATCAATGGCATGAAGTCTCCTGTTGGTCTCAAAAATATGGTTAAGCTACTTTTGTATTCAATCAGAAGTTCTGGCAAATATGTTCAAAAAAAGATAGAAGCAATCAACAGCTACTGTGTTCTGGATTAATGATGGATTTAGCTGAAGCAAAGACTAATTTTGACTATATTCAGAGACTCAACACTTCCCCCCTACACTGTGTGGCAATGATGATAACTAGCCTTTTAGTACAAAGCTTTGGGGTAAGGCCATAGGAAAAGAATCACGACTTTGAGTTATGTCACAGAGCTAACAACAACTTTCAAAGAAATGCAGATTGCAAAGAAAATACGAGCTGAAAGCAAAAGCCTACAGAAAGCAGTACAAATGGTTGTTTAACTTCAAGACTAGCCAAGTTGTGTTATCATTTAACACTGAAGACCAAAACAATTCCCCAACCCTTTATAACCACTGAAAATACCTCCTGAGGCCATTGAACCTGCTGAAGGAATCATTTCAAAAGCACAAATTGGTCAATGGATAAAGACAATCCAGTTATAGCACATGGACGAAAGCATTTACTCCTTTGTCTCTGCTATCAAAGCAGTTCATAGTGTACTTTTCAAACTAAAGTAGTGTAAACAAGATATACAAAGAACTGATTCTGAAGGTCTTCAGAAATAAAATGTGTCATCGATTTGATTTGGTTTAAGTATGAGCTGATTTGAAAGCAGTGAGAGAACTTGGGAGTTTCCAAACATCCAGAATTAATGGAGTACATATAAAAATCTATAGAATGCAAAATAATAATTTGCAAACACACAGGCTGATTCTATGCCAGGTAGTGTTCTAAGAGCTTTATCTATACATATACATTAACTCACCCTCACACAAATCCTATGACATAGTACTATTATAAGCTCACCTGACAAATAAAACTGAGGTAATTACTTGCTCTAGATCCCACAGCTAGGCAGAGCCAGATTCATTTGGTTCTAGTCTCTGCTCTAAGCTTTTAAATCACTACATAAGCAGTTCTCAAAGGATGGTTCATAGACCCTGGAAAACCCAAAAATCATTTCATAGAGAGTACACAACCTCAAAACTATTTTAATAATAATATAAAGATGTGATCTTCCCTTTTCTATGTTTTGACATTTGCACTGATGGTATAAAAGCAACTGTGGGTAAAACTGCTGGAACAGCATGAATCAAGTGGCAGCACACTGTGCTGGAAGTCATTGAATTTGTCACTGCCAGGCACTCACAGTAAAGGGGAAAAAAAATTAAACCAGTTTCACTGAAGAATCTACTTGATGAAACAGTAAAAATTATTAATTTTATGAAACTTCAACCTTTGAGCACCACACTGTGTGATGAAACTGAAGCATGCATAAAGCACTTCTACTGCACATACAAGTATGATAGTTCTTTTGAGGAAAAACAGGTGCAATCATTTGAATTGTGAGCTAAAACAGGTTTTTTTTTTGCTGGTTTTTTTTTTTTAATACATCACTTTATTTGAAAGACAGACTGGTTACTCTAATTTGGGAACAAAGTAATCCTCTCACTTTAAGGAAAAAGACTGAAAATCATAAATTTGTTGACAATAATAAAATCTGAGCTTTCAAGGAAAAAACAGAATTTTGGAAAACTCAGAACTATACTACCACTACCTTGGAAGAAGCTGGAGATCAGTGATGATTTTTAACAAAAGTGATTTTTTAAAAATCATATGGCAAAATGTATCTACATTTGGAAGATCTGCATAACTCAATGGATTAATACCTTCCAAATGGCCAACGCATAATGTTACAATATTATGCATGGGTGAACGATCCATTCAAAGTGCAAAATAAACCAATGGATTTTAATGTATAACAGATTATGAAGAGTTCATTGATTTCATACTGCAGTTAATCTTCAAGAAATTTGTACTTGTTGAGTTTTGGCATAATATCAGAGAAAAATAACTATAATTATCCGAAAAGGCTATTAAATACTCAAAATACATATCTGTGTGAGGCCATATTTTCCTCCTATAATTTAACCAAAACAACACAGTACATGTGACAGACTGAATGAAGAAGCAGATATGGGCATCCAGCTGCCTTTCACTGAGCCAGTCATTAAACAGATTTGCAAAAATGTGAAACAATTCTACTCTTCTCACTAAATGTTCTTTATTTTGGGAAAAGGTTACTTTTTCTAACATATGTGTTATTTATGTTAAAATATAATGAAGTTTATTATTCTTATTTTAAATTTAAATTAATAGATATTTTATAGAATTTCTCCACATTAATTTCTAGTAAGATCAATATTAAGACATATAACCCCCCAAAACCAAAAACTCCTTGGAGTCCTCAATAATTTTTAAGAGTATAATGGGTTCTGAGACCAAAAAGTTGAGAACTGCTGCCCAAAGCTATACTGGTCACTCTCCTGCACATGTGAGTGTGTGTGTGTGTCCATCTATGTACACATCGGGGGATGGAGGAAGACCAACAGCCTTTGGCTGCTTCCATATTTACTACTCAACTTCTGCGGCTTTGTTTTGCTTCTGAAGTAGAATTCCCTGCTTCCCTACTAGGAAGGGAATGTACTGACCGTAGACATGAAAATTACCTTGGCAATTATAATTCTATAACTCAAGAAATTGTTATTTAGCATTAAAAAAAAGTAGTACTCTGACTAAGCAGAAAGTAGTAGTAGTAGTAGTAAATTAGACAGCTATGAGGGTCTAATGACCAGTAAACCTATTTGAGTACTCCTGAATATTTGAAGAACACAAAATCAAATGTGTGATTCACAAATAGACCATATTTATAAGGTAAGGCAAATATTTATACAAATACAACATAATATAATACACCACCTATTCAAATCTCACCCTCCTTGAAGATCCAGCTAAGATTTAAGATTCTTAAAATATGCCCTAATCACATAGCAGATATTCATTAAATATAAACTGAAAAAAAAATCAAATAAATACACTGATTAAAATGATTCTCCTTTCTCAGACCTGCCATTGAAATTATTGTCAGGATATGGTCAGCAATCATGGATGTGTGGCCTTATGTGTGCACTTCTAATGGCATTTCATAGCTTTTAAACACACACGCGCACATACACACTTTTGTATATGTATACAAATAAAGTTACATATTTATCTCCTGACACTTTTCTTCCCCCTTAGTGGCATACCAATACACCCCAGAATAAATTTCCCAAATTGAGGAAAACCAATTATAAGTTACAGCCTGTTTCTATAGGAAAATTTTCTTAACTTCTACATAACACACAAATAAAATTGCAAACATGATCCATTTATGAGTCAGTAAATACCCTGACATTGAGCAAATAATTCTAAAATTGGAAGTTGACTGAATTTCCTGGACCCAACAAATAATCTAACAAAACAAGAATGAAACGCATGAGTCATAAAAGGTATAGGTGAGGCAAGTTTTTAGACAACCCAAATCAAGAAAGATCATTTCATAAGAAATGACATTAACAGCTTAATTATTCTTTTGTAATCAAATTTATCTTAAACATAAAAACCTAAAAATCACACTTTCATTTTGTACAGTCACTGAGATTATCGTTTGCATAATTGTAGATTCAACATTCACTCATTCCTTTAACAATGGTTGAATATTTACCACATACCAAATGACCATTGGTAGAAGCTATGACTACTTCTCTAGGTGGCTTACTGGCCTTTTGCTTGCATATACCCTTTTTATTAACTAGTGAGGGGAGGAAAAATAATAGTTGCTTTCACAATATAATGCATTGTTGTAGACTGGTGAGTGGTTTGGAAGCTTTCAGAGGGAAGTACACACACACACACACAAAGGAAACAACCCATATGTCCATCAACTGATGAATGAATAAACTAAATGCTGTATATCTGTACTATAGACTATTATTCAGCAATAAAAAGGAATGAAGCGCTGAAACAAAAAGTATGCCAGATTCTCATTCGGATATTGAGACTACTTAGGTTGACAGTAACAAAACGAACTTGATCAAGCCACATATCCTCTAAAAGTTTATCTGTTAAATGAAGAAACAGAAAGACAGTTGATATAGATCTTCCAGCTTTAAACTTCCGTAATTCTCTTTAGGCACTTTGAACATGTGGTGTAGAAAGACTAAGTGAGACAGGAGATTTCATGCTACTTAATGGAAAAAAAAAAAAAAAGTAGTAGAAATGACTCATCCTAGCTATTTAATAAATGTATTATACATTAACTGTTTTTTCTTAAATTAAGAAATAGTAAAATAAACAGTATTCAGAAAGAATTACTTGGAAGATTCCAAAAATATATTAGAAAATATCATAAGTACATTGTATCTTGAAAATAGAAAAAGAAAATATTATAACTGATAGAATTTTATTAACTATGATTTATTGAATGCCTACCCACTCATCTCATCATACAACAATCTGCTAAAATAGGTACTTCTATTCCTATTTTAAAATGAAGAAATTGAGACTCAGGTAGATTAAATAATTCATCCAAAGACATTAATTTAAATAAGGCACTGCTGGTATTCTGACCAGAGTCTGTCTGACTACAAAACAATACCCTTTCCACTATAACAACATAGTGCATTTAGATTCCCACAAATGAGTCCCTTCTTTATAGATAAGCTTTAATTACTAGTGGTAATGGGAAAAGAAACAACATGAAAAAATAAATCCCACACAAGCGTGGTATAATAGTTTATGACATGGAATAAATTCCAGTAAAATGAATTCTGGGGCTGGATGAGATTCTAGATCAGATGGCTTCTGAGGTCCCTTCTAAGTCTCAAATTCAAGCAATATTCTCAATTCATTTAGTTTAAACAGGTTCTCTAAACCATTTCCGCACTTATTACATAAATTTATAATTTTATTATATGAACTATAAGTTAATCACAAATTGTAAGCATATAATTTAAAGGAATAATACTGGGACTCTTCTAAGGAAAGGATCCAAAGACTTTCTTTTTTTAAACTTTCTATTTTCTTTCATTGAGTTTGTTTAAACGAAACACATTGAAAACTCAAAAGGCTATTTTAACCCTGGCTAATAATACTTTCATAAGTTGGGAAAAACTTGCTCCAAAGAAGAATATACAGATTTGATTTTTCATTTCCATGTACTTTTTCTGTTTTTAGGGTGAGACAACAAAACTGCCACACACACACACAAAATGTTCTAAAGAAAATTAAGTAAGACAAGTCCAAGAAAATTTACCAACTAAAAATTTATTCTTGGATAATCAAGAGGAAACTGAGAAAGATTTCTAAGTTTTATGCAAGATAAAACAAAGAAAATGACATAAAACTAACAGCTGCCTTATATTATGACCTACTGCAAATAATCAAGTAGCAAGAAACAAAGCTAAAAATAACTGTTAACTTATTAATTGAAATAGCTAATGAAGTACAAAGTCAGAACTTACTACTTAGTCTTAGTTTTTTTAGAAATAGGGTCATTTAAAAAAATCTGATCTAATAGTAAATTTAAAGCTACTAGGTATAATTTAAACATTAAAATGCAAGTCTAAGGTGCCGTCAAAAGTCCTTATAGAGCATTCCAAACAATCACAGCAGAATACATATTCTTTTCAAGTACACCTGGAACATGCACAAAGATAAGCCATATCCTGGACCAAAAGACAAGTCTCAATAAACGTAAAATAACTGAAATCTTACAGAGTATGTCCTCTGACTACAATAAAATTAATTTAGACATAAGTAATAGAAAAATATCTGGAAATTTCCCAAATATTTGGAAAATAAACAGTCCACTTCTAAATGACCCACAGGGCAAAGAAGCAGCCCCAAGGGAAATAAATTAGGCAGTACTGTGAACTGAATGAAATTGAAAGCGCAATTGTATCAATCCAGGTTTAACCAGAGAAGCAGAACCAATTGAATTTCTTCTTCAGCGAAGACTCAGCTTTGCTCCTCAGCCTTTCAATCGACTGAATCAGGCCCCCAGATTAGTTTGGATAATCTGCTTTACTTTAAGTCACTGATTATGGACTTTAACCGTATCTATATGGAATACCTTCACAGCAACAGCAATATTAATGTTTGATTAAACAGCTAGGGTCCACAGCCTAGCCAAGTTGACAGTTGATGAAACTGACTACCACAGCAACATATAATAATTGGTGAAACGACAGAATGCAGTGCTTAGAGGGAAATTTGGAGCTTTAAGTGCTTATACTAAAAAAGAAAGTCCAAAATCAACTATCTAAACTTCCAGCATAAGAAACTAAAAAAGGAAAACACAACAACAAAGAACAGACAAGGAGAAAAAGGAGAAGAGAAAAAGGAGGAGCAAATTAAACAAAGTAGAAAGAAGGAAGTTAGAGGACTACTTGATTTCAAAACTGTTACATATTACAGACCGTGTAAATCGTTCTCTCAAAGACTTTTAATAACATATGAGACGCGCCAATTTGGAAAATTCTCAGTTTCAACTTTTCCCTGCTGACCATGCTCCAGATAAAACTTTCACTGAAGTTGAAAGCTGGATGCACCCTTGAAGCTAGAAGGTAGTTTAATCCTTTCGTTTTTAAGAAAAGAACATGCAAGGTCAAACAGCTGGGGAAACGTTGTGCAAGGACTAGCATCCTGATTTCCAAAACCTCTTCCCAAAGCTCTTCCCATTATATACTGTCTCCAAGTTGCCTTACATGTCACTAAAAATATGCCACACCAAGGTCACTGTTCTGCAGAAACCATGGAAAAACACCACCATACCTATGTGCTGGTTTTCTTTTATTTCTTAAATTTATCCACATTAGCACATAAAGCACCTTCCCCTCTGGGGAACCTCCTAGGAAATAAACACCTTTTCTGTGCTGAAAGATTAGAAAAAGGCACCCAGTGCTTTGGGCTGATGTGGTCCCTGAGCAGTGCACAAGGCTTGGTGTGGAACTCCAGCTAGATTTCAGCCCATGCTCATACTCCACAGCTCAGTCCTGTTTTTCAGGTCACAATGGACACAACTGTCTTCAGTAGCCCTGCTTATTGATCATCTGCTATCCTATCAAATGCAGAAAATCCAGTAATGTCACTTCATAAAAATACTCCCTTCAGAAGTCAAATATATATAAAAACAAACTTTGAAAACCACATCTTAAAACTCTTAAGCTGTATCTTAAAACACTTGGCATAGAGAAGTTCTAATATTGTAAATATTCAAGGAGAATCACAATGTTAAGAGTAGGAAGAAAAACTTTATTACTAATACTTCATTTTAAAAATGATATTTTATGTTTGTTTTGTTTAGTAAGATTTGAAGTGTTTCTGTAAGTGCTATATTAAAAATCACATAGAAGGAAAAAATAAACCAATGTTTTCCTAAGCAATAAATGTCATCATTGAGTTTTCAGCAAGGACATTTATCTTTCTAAAATAAAACAGTTGCATACACTAGCTAAAGTTAGAATTTTATCTTTTAATTTTGTTTCCTTAAGTGAACATGTCCATAATCACATTTGTAGAACACGCTATTTTTGTTTTATGAAGTTGTCATTAAGTTTTTATTATAAACAGGATGTTCTCAAAAATACTTCCATTTTTTATAAACATTCAAAATGAAACAAATGAAATAAAAATAGTAATTAACAATTTCAGTAAAATGCATTATCTTAGAAGATTTCTTTTATTAGCAAAATTACTCCTACAGTGTACTTGCTCCAGTTTAGATTCTGGCTGTTGGCAGTATAAAGCTGCCTTAAAACACACCTTCAGGAAAACTAATTAACCTCATCCGACTTAATATTTTACTTGGGATTTCCTATGTATTTAGAGTACTCAGTCTGTCTATGCCACTTGGTACTTTTTAATGTATTCCCTTCTGAAATAATTTCATGTGCTCATGGCTTACAGCACATGATTTAGGCAATAACTGCATCTGATATAGACAGAGTACATTTTCTGTAGCCAAGAGAGGGATGTAGGAGGTGAGAGAACCAGGATGTTTATGAAGAACAGCAGTTACTAATTTTCTTTCTAGGTAGGCTTGGCTTGTCTCTACATTTTCCCCATGGAGTGGGTTCATCTCTTCTACTTCATTGGTATCACACTGCTTTAACACAGACATCCCCTTAAATACTGCTCTGGTTGCCATATATGCTTAATAATTATTGTCAATTACCTAACAAATTAATTTTTTCATTTTATTTTGAAATATGCCATGGTTGGAAGGAGTGCCAAAAGGTAGGCTGTCCTATGGTTGTTAAAGGGGGTTGGATTGTGTGGTGGGTAGCAAAAGCACTTTAAACTATGTAATCATAGGTCACCAATGGCATCATGTTTTAACAGTAGTCTCATACACATAATTTCATTTGACCTAATCACAATCCTATTGGGATAGGAAGGGCAGATATTAATCGCATTTTACAGATTCAAAAATGTTGACTTGTTCAAAATTTACTCAGGATAAACTGATGCTGGGATCAGAATCTAATCTTTATAGATCGCAATTGTCATTAAATTTGAGTAACATTCATCATACAAATAAAATTTTTAGCACAGTGCCAGAAATAAAATTTGTTTTCACCTTGCCACTTGGTAGATTCATTCTTCTCCTTAAACTACAACCTCAGTTACTACAGGGATTTGGTATTCATCTTCAAATTATAAAAGGTAAAATAAACATAACTACCTGTCACAGTAATCTCACCAAACCCCCTACTCATATTGCTCCTCCAGAAAAATGTAGAAATCCAACATTCATCCATCCTTGAATCTTTCAAGTTGACTTACTCTAAGTGAAAAAAGAAGTTGATCTATGTTTATCTGTTCACTTGAATTAACACATAAATCAAGCAAAATGAGTTATATTTGCACTTTACTATCCTGGAAGGTACCTCATGAGCTGGTCCCAACCTATCTTTCCAGTTCTATTTCCAACTATATCCTCTCCTCTAGTCACAACAGATTGTTCCTCAAATACACTGCACTTTTCTCAGTTTCCTTTACTGGAAATTCCCTCCGCACCCATTTCCTCTTATTCAAACTCTACCTCTTCTTCAAGGACTGGTATTAATGCTATCTTCTTTGAATACATGCAGGCTTCCTGATCCCTAAAGTCAAAATTAATCTCTCCCTCCTCCAGGAAGCTACTGTACTTTCTCTAAACGTCTGCTTTATATAGAGTTCATTGTGTTCTAGAGTTCACAGCTATCCATCTGGCTTAGCTGTGAGCTTTGAGGCGGGGGAGTATCTTTCTTTATATCTACCACATACATATTGAAGATGTTTGAGAAAATGTTTACTGAATGCAAATTATCTAGCAAAGAGAACACTGTCTTAGTTCAAGTTTTCATCGTATCTTATCTGGATCTGGACTACTAAAGCAGTCTCCTGGCTGGTCTCCCCAACCTCTAGTGTTGGCTGTCTCCAGTTTATTTTCCATATTACTACCACAGTGATCCTCTGAGGCAAAAACCTGATCATGGCAGTTTCCAATTTTACTTTATATTGTTCTCTACCATTTAGAAAGTCCAGTTTCTAAACATGCCATCCATGGCCCATCTTGATTTGGCCTCAGTCTACTACTCTAATAACTTTGTACATTAATTCATGCAGATGTGCATCAATGAGTACACAAGTTCCCAGGTTATCAGGATATCAAACTCCTACCCATCCCCTTGAATGTACTATTTGCATCCTTGGTCCACCATTCAACTATCTCATTTTTTATGCCCTATCTCAGGGGAGGGATAATATGGCAGGTAAGTCAAACATATCTGTGTTTAAACCTAGATTGTCCATTACTTGGAGAGTAATCCTAAGTTAAACTTTGCAAATACAATTGCAGAAAGATGGGAAAGCTCTCCAACTTCACCATTCTTTCTCTACTTTCTTTACTATACCACTCTGCTCCTATGCTTAGGTGGGCAACTTTAACATTCTGTGTAAAATATAAAACTAGGAGCTAGTTCCAGATTTAAAAATTAATAAGCTGTAATCTTTGTTTCCTTCTACCTGCTTATTCACTAAAACTAAAATATGAGGTAACAATATACAGAAAAATTTAAATCTTTTTTTGCTTATAATAGTGGTCCATCTCAGCAAAGATGTACATATAGCATATTTTCATATATTGTTTGCCTCACTTATCTTTGGTGAAATATCTGTTCAGATCTTTTGTCCACTTCCTAATTGGCTTGTTTAAGAGTTTTGGTTTAATTTTTAAGAGTTCTTTATATATTCTGGATACAAGCCTTTTTATCAGATGTGTGATCTGCAAATATTGCTTCCTAGTCTGTGGCTTGTCTGTCCATTCTCCTTAACAGCATCTTTTGCAAAGCTGAAGTATTTTATCACTGCACTTCATGACTTTTATATCTAAAACCTCACTATCAAACCAAAGTTCATATGGATTTTTCTCCTGTGTTTTTTTTTTTTTAAATGGAGGTACTGAGGATTGAATCCAGGACCTTGTGCTACTAAGCCACACTCTACCACTGAGCTATACCCAACCTACGTTTTCTTTCAGAAGCTTAGAAGTTTTACGTATAGGTTTCTGATCCATTTTTGAGTTAATCATTATTCAAAATGCGAGGTATGTGTCAAGGCTCTCTTTTGGTGGGGTACAAAGAACTCTATTCTAGCACAATCTGTTGAAAAGACTATCATTTCTCAATCAAATTGTCTTTGCAATTTTGTCAAAAATCAGTTGACTATGTTTGTGTGAATCTATTTCTGGGCTCTGTATTCTGTTCCATTGGTTGATCTCTCTATCGTTTAGCCATCTATTTCTTTTCCTTCTTTAAGGTTTAATAGGTATATAATGCACTAGATTTGTTAAACAGCATATACTTAAGTACTTCCTTCTAGTTCAAGGTATCATAACTCTGTATATAGATTTCCTTCTGTCCTAAGAATCAGAAACGGAAATCTAACAGTAAAAAAATGTTAACATAAGCAGAACTTAACGGTGAAGCAGAAAAAGAATACTGTAGCATGCAGTAATATACTAAGACTAGGCAATTGCTCTGCCTGAAAACTCGGAGTTTTTTCAACCTTAAATAGCCCAATTGAGGTGAATCCCTTTGGCATAATCTATTTCCGCGTCAGATTTATAGCTCTGTAGGGGTTTTGATTGCTTGCATTTTGTTTTAACCTGGTTTAGGTGCCAGGTATTCATCTATTCTAAATTTCAACAGTAACATTGTTTTAAAAAATAACAGTTCAAAGACATATACAGTATGAACTTACAAATATTCTTAAAACAGTACTTTAGAAACTTTTTAAAAGAACTGAAATTAATTTTCTCTTATGCAAACATGCCTTATATGCTTTTTTGATGGAATAGCAGTATCTTATCAGTGTTTTATGAAAAGGACCTTGAATTAGGAGTTTCTATACATCATAAAAAGCTATTACCTTAAACTCCATGAATTAAGGTAATTCAAACATTTCTCCATATTATGGCCCTAGCACCAAAGACCCAAAGCAGTGATGCTGCAATTGAACCATCTTTAGGTTCTAAACCGCCACTGGAGGCCAGGGTTCTAGGTGCTTAATTCTTGTTGACAGTTGTGTGTATTATAACAGGAGTATGTCCCTTTCTTCCTAGTGAAAATTGTTTGCTATTCACTGGCACAGCTTAGAAACAAGGCCAGTTTGGCTCAGAGAAGAGACCCTCTCACTTTGTCTCCCCAGACTAGAGTAACCAGTGTCTTCTGCAAACATCTGAGCCACTGAAAAAGACAGATAATCTAGATTCAAACTGGCTCTTTAACCTTTTTACCTTAATTCACCTATGCTTTCAGTATATAGGAAATGTCAAGTAACATGTGTATTTTTATCACTAATTGGCTTACTACAAAAACTATGAGCAAAGACCTTTAAATATCTACTAAAATGTAAACACACTTTGTCCCAAAATTCATTCCATACTACACAGTATAGGCTAAAACAATGAAAGGTACACATCGTAATTTTTAGAACTTCTCTAGGATACTGATAAATCCTACCTAAGAGTATAATGATGAACATAAAGCAAAATAATTAGGACTGGGGAATAACTCTGCAAGGTTATCCTAGCCTTCAGTTTCTGGGCTACTCTCCAGTAGCATCAGGATTAGACATTCTCACCTTCTATCACACTAAATATGCTTTCACAGGTAAGCTATATATCTTTTTTCCTACGTGACTAGGCACGTTTGCATAAACTATACCTAAAACTGAATCCTACCAAACAGCAGCAAGGATATAAAATACAAGAACGGTAACACTCAAGTCTTTGTCTCAGGCCTACATGATATCATTCTAAACTCTTTGAAGCCAAGCCAAGGGTTTTTCTTTTTAACTCCCTTACACAAAGCCTGTCTTTAAGATATTTCAAGTTATTGTCAATATTGTGAGCAAATAAGCATATCCGGAAATTTTCAATTAATTTGTAATGATTAATATAACCAAAAAAGTAAATGGTTATCTAAAAGGAGAAAGAAACTGGCAGGAAGTCGTTACATAACTTTTGAAGTTAAGAAAACATTCTTTTTCTTAGAATCAAGAAAATCAAATATACAGCAAAGAACAAATCTAACTTCCTATCTGCTAAGTACATATACACCTTTGATCTGATGAATTTCTAGAACAAATTAAAAATACAAATTAAAAAGAAATGATTCAGTACTTAGGCTCACATACCAATTAATAACTGTCTTTGACCACAAGAAAAGTACTTTTCAGTAGGAATAGAATCCTACCCATTATCATATAATAAATTTGAGACTGTTTAAACAAGATAATTCTTTTAAAAAGCAGCTAAATCAACACTATAAATTTTAAAATGTAAAGCAGACTACGTTGACATCACAAAATTAGCAATTAGGAATACCAGGAAAATGTATTAAGGATCTTTAACAAAAAAAAATTGAGTAGAAGATAATATAAGTAAGACTTATATTCATTTCCTCCCTGCCCGCATTCCCACCTTAAAGATCCCACTCTATTCACAGCCCTGGAAGAAACAGTCTTACTGTACTTATCGGCTTACTGAAAAATAAACCAAATATAAAATTACATTAAAAATCTAGTAAGCCACTGAAAGCATACCTTAGAGTAACAATGGAAAAACTCTCTAAGATTTAACACTCCATAGGTGCTTTTAAATAGTACATTCATTGAAATCAATATAAATGTGCACTTACATTAAATAAACTGATACACACGGTTTAGCAACGTCTAAATAATAAAGACTAAGGAGGGGGGAGAGATCAAATATTACTAACATATTAAAACTGGCAAAAAGGTAGGAAAGAACTGTAATGAATTCTATGAGATTCCTCTTGAAAGTAGGTCATTACTGAATAGTTTATATTGTGTCTACTTTTAAAAAGACAAGCTTAAAGGAGAAGATTCAATAACGCTAACAAAATCCATTCGTTTGAAGATTAATGTTGATGAAACACTACAGCAGCTGTTCTTAAAAGATGTAGAACTTCTTGAAAAAAAAAAAAAACTTATTTTGGCTAGGAAAAGTGATCCTCTAACTTCACCTCCCTGGAATAGAGTGACCATTGTCTTCTACAAACATTTGAGCCTAGCACTGAAAAGGACAGATAATCTAATTCCAAACTTGCTTTTTAAACTTATCTTCATTCACCTATACTCCCAACATATAGGAAAAAGTTATGTGTATTTTCATTAATTAACTGACTATAAAAATATGAGCAAATCACATTCTAGACCTACTGAATGAGATTTTTGTTTGTTTGTTTTTTGAAGGGAGTAGGTCCTAGCATACACATTTTGTAAAAATCAGACAAATTTAAAAAATTCGTCCCAGGTCATTAGGATATGTACCCTTGGTAGGGATGGAGGGAGTTATTTTAAATCATGTGGTCTGAAAAGGCCTCTCTGATGAGACTCTATTTGAACAGGGAATTGAATGAAGAGAAAGAATGGTTACTAAGAATATCTCGGAGAAGGTGGTTTCAAGCTGAGGTAACCCCAGGTACAGAGGCCTGAAAGACCAATGAGCTTCGCGTGCCGGTGGAACAGCAAGAAGGACACATGCCTGGTGTGACGTGAGCAACAAGAGCAATGTGGAGAACAGTTTGGCCACAGCGTGTATGAAAGTGAGGACCAGAGCACAGAGTGGAGGGGTTGCCTTTGCTAGAAGAATATGGATTCAGGTGCAGATGGGTAGATTTGGTGGTGGAAAATGAGGAAGTTCTCTTGCTATTTCTGTTTCTGTAATGAAATAAGCAGCAAGATGATCAGCCACAAGTGAGAAGGCGGTGGAGATGTTGGGTGTTTTTAGGATGATTCTTTTCCAGGAACAACAAGAAAGCCAACTAAGAAAGCTATGTGAAATAGTGAAGCAGCTACTTAATTCCTGCCTGCCCACATTCCCACCTTAGAGAACCTACCCTCCTCACAGCCCTGGAAGAAAAAGCCTTACGCTATCAGTTAGGTTTAGGTTCTATCGCACTTAACAGAAACTCCACATAATATGGCTTTAACAACTTTAAGATTATTTTATCTCACACAGAAAAAGTTTGAGATAGGCGATCCAAGATGAAACTGTGATTCCATCAAGTCTCCAAGGATCCAGGCTCCTTTGGTTGCTCCATTCTGCCATTCAAAGATCCAACCTGTGTGTCAGGTTGGTAGCAGGAGCAAAGGATGAAGAAGGGCTAGCCTCCTCCTTTTCTTAAAAAAAAAAAAAAAAAAAAAAAAAAAAAGACTGCCTGAAAGTCTCACACATCTCTGTTGCATCTCATTAGCCAGAACTTGGTCACAAGGCCATACTTAGGAGATTGGTGAATGTCTTTTAGCTAGGCAGTCATGAATCCAGCTAAAAATTTGGGTTATCTAGAAACAGACTCACAGACATAGAAAACAAACTTACGGGTACCAGGGGGAAAGAGAACGGGAAGGGATAAATTGGGAGTTTGAGATTTGCAAATACTAACTACTGTATATAAATAGAAAGAAATTGACACAACATTGTAAACTGACTATACTTCAATAAAAATACACATACAAAAAAAAACAAGTTTCTACTGTATAGCATAGGAAACAATATTCAATATCTTGTAGTAACCTATAATGAAAAAGAACATGAAAAGGAATATATGTATGTTCACGTATGACTGAAGCATTGTGCTGTACACTAGAAACTGACACAACATTGTAAACTGACTATACTTCAATTTTAAAAATTGGGGTTCTCATTATTAAGTAAGAAGGGAAGGACAGATGATGGAGGGACTAGTCATTTCTGTCACCTACACATCTCATGGCTTTTAACTCCCCTCCACTATCATTATCCTCTTCAATAATACAACTGAATAGACACCTAACTGAAGCTGAGCCAATAAGATTCTGTGTCCCAAGAATTTGGATTTGGGACACAGAAATCGAGTCAATTTACTTCAGAAGAGCTGAAGTACAAGACAGAGCAGACTAGAGCCTTACAGAGAAAATGCAAGATTGTAGAAGATAATGGAACAAATGAATAAAGGAAAGTAGAGAGATGAGGCTGCAGAGGGAGAGAGAAAAATCTAAGTGTCTGACAACTTCCTTTCCCATGACGCCTGTATGCAATTCTTTTATCTGAATTCTGTATAACTTCCCTGTTCCTTTATACAGAAATCCCTTTACTTGAGCTAATTTACGTGGGTCTCTATTCCCACTTACAACGAAAGGATCCGTAAGATACTTACTAAGAAAGTTATGATTTAATGTGATGTACATATGAAGTGTTTCTGCATCTCCTATAAAACTTGAGGAAATATTCATTATGTTCTTCTCTACCTTTTGTGTAAAGACTGATAAAATAGAATTTCCTTTAGAATTTTATACTTTTTAAGTGTTTGAGATAATTAGGAATTGATACCTTTCTTTTAAAAATTCAGATAATGGCAGGTAAGCTTTATAATGCCTCTTTTTGTCTTGCCTGCCAGGAAGATGATTAAATTTATTACACAGTCACATGGCAATTTCTGGCTAAAGCACAGAGACTTTAGTAGATTATATTACTGCTTCTAAGCACTCAGTGAAAAGTTTATACTTCACCATGGACATCAGGCTTGGCCAGATCATTTGCTCTGGCCAATGAAATTGTGTATATATGCCACTTCTAAGCAGAAGCTGTAAGTGCTGGTGTATGACTCATCATCACTCTTTTCCCTCTGCCATGCCTCCTCTCAGAAAGAGGCTGTTCCTTCATCCTCAACCCTTGAAAAAGATGATATGGAACAGATCCCACCAGGATGTTGACCTAAACAACCATTTCTCCAGTGAAGATATATGAATGGCCAATAGACATATGAAAAATGCTCAGTATCACTAATTATCAAACAAATGCAAATCAAAACTACAATGAGGTATCACCTCACACCAGTCAGAATGGTCATCATTCAAAAGCCCACAAATGACAAATGCTGGAGAGGCTGTAGAGAAAAGGGAACCCTCCTACACTGCTTATGGGAATGTAGTTTGGTGCAGTCATTATGGAAAACAGTATGGAGATTCCTCAAAAGACTAAAAATAGACTTACCACATGATCTAGCAATCCCACTTCTGGGTATATATCTGGACGGAATTCTAATGCAAAAAGATACATCCACCCCAATGCTCATAGCAGCATTATATACAATAGCCAAGACACAGAAGCAATCTAACTGTCCATCGACAGATGACTGGATAAAGAAGTTGTGGTATTATTTATATAATGGAATACTACTTGGCCATAAAAAAGAATAAAATAAGGCCATTTACAGCAACTTGGAGGGACCTAGAGATTGTCATTCTAAGTGAAGTAAGCCAGAAAGAGAAAGAAAAATACCATGTGATATCACTCATATGTGGAATCCAAAAAAAAAAAAGAAAAGAGGACACTATGAACTCATCTACAAAACAGAAACAGACTTGCAGACATAATAAACAATCATATGGTTACCAGAGAAAGAGGGTTGGAGGGGATAAATTTGAGAGTTTGAGATTTACAAATGTTAGCCACCATACATAAAAATGGATTTTTAAAGTTTCTTTTGTATGGTACAGGTAACTATGTTCAATATCTTACAATAACCTTTAATGGAAAAAAAATATATAAACGAATATATGTATATAAATGCATGACCGGGACATTGTGCTGTACCTCAGAGATTGACACATTGTAATTGACTCTCCTTCAATCAACCAATCAATCAATAAGAAACAAATCAGGATGTATGTTTATATGTTGGGACATCGAGGTATAACAGAAAGGACAAACAGGACAAAAATGTGTGAGGGAAGCACTAGGAACAACCAGAGTTTCTATCTCAGTGCTTATCACCACCACTTAGCCAATTATCTAAGCCACAAGAGTCATCTAGAATATAGCCAGAAATATACCTCCTACATCCAATCTACCACCTCTTTATTATCTCAAATCCCCCAACAGACACTACCTTAGTTAGACCCTGACTACCTCTCCCTTGGGCTAATGTAGTAATCTACTATTTTGTCTATCTGCTTCAATCTCCTTCCTCTAACCCATCCCCTACACTTCTATAGAGTAATGCATATTCCTAAAATGATGTTACACCTTTGCTGGAAACATTCCACATGAGAGTCACACTTCAGCTGGACACGTAGGCATTGGCCCTGAACAACCCCTCTCCAGGCTCCCTAGAGGTGTCACAATATTGTAGATTCAGGTACCAGCTATGCCACTTTTTGGCCACAAGTCACTTAACCTCTTTAAGTCCAGTTTTTTGGTTGTTTGTTTTTTATAAAATGAGAATCATGATGCAAATTGTACCTTGTACCTTTCTTCTGGGCATTAAATTAGAGAAATAAAATAGACTCGGCAAAGTGCCTGGTCACACTGTCGAAGAACAATAAACACTTGTGGAATAAGAGAACAAATTCTCTGGCTAGCTCACCCATGAACACTTCACAGCCCTTATTTGCTTATACAACTGTTTCCCTTCACTAGAAACTAAGCAACTTGAGAAGAGGCTGAGACTTACTAATCTGGGCATCCCGGGACATAGCACAGTGCCCAGTATAAAGGAGCAACTCAATTAATGGGTAAAAGCTAAGAAATCTTTGAAAGGTAAAATCCCTAAATAGAGGAGAGAGAAAGGCTAGTCAGACAAAATAAAACCACTAACTGTAACTCTCCCTCAGGCCCTTGTGTAACTTCATGTGCCTTTAACTGTGTGCTAAACAAGAACTTGGCCTCTTGGGTGGCTCTTCTGTATTTTACCCAAACTCACACTTGCCAATTTAATTACAGGTGAATTCACAATGTACAGACAACGAAGGTAGGAAAGTAAAGAATATTTCAAAACTCTTAAATGTGGCTATATTTGTTTCAGAGTAGAGAACATTTCCTCAAATCCTGAATAACTTAAAGAATGTTTGCACATAATCTCAATACTACATTTCAAATGTACAATTCCATTCCCTATAAACAACTGACACTGCAAGATCAACAGAATGTCACTCTCAAGGGTAATACAAATCAATACATTCTAAAGAGATGCAAATATCTTTTTCCCATTTTGACAGCAGAATCTCCCCTACATGTGCATTTCATTGCTTCCTGTCTGCCATACAAAATATAATTGTAAAAACAGTAGGGTTGTTGTATTTCTGAAATATATAACTGAAATTCAAGAGCTTTTTTGTTTTATTTTGAAGGTGATTCCTTGGATATGGATTAAGGTTTTCAGTGAACTAAATGGACATTTTTAAAGATGTATTTTATTTCAAACAGCCCAAGAAACAGTTTTGCCCAGAACATCCAAAAATTCTTGCTATAAAGATCCAAAAAGAAGAAAAATGGAAGCTTGCCAGAAATGCCAAATGATGGTATGGTTTACACTATAATTGTTACTATTCCAAAATTTTAAACATAACAGGTAAAGGCAATAGGATAAACCATCTAGTCTACACTGAGAGATTATCCAACATTAATTTAAAGGATTTGACAATGATAAAATGTTATTTCTCTTAAATAGTGGTTCCCCAAAATTGCTTATCTTACTACCATTAGGGTGAAACTTAAGAAATTGCTGTATTTGACTATTCTTGTCCTATAATAAAATGGCAATTTTATACTCAACCCTTTTTTAACCTGGTATTTTAATCTTTTCCTGAAATACACATTGTCTACTTAACATCTATAATGTTCTGCATGGACTTCTTTTAGAGCATTTGCCATACTGAACTGTAATTAATTGTGGTGTGTGTGCATTGATGTTGTTTTTAATGGAGGTACTGAGGACTGAACTCAGGATCTCATGCATGCTAAACATGCACTCTACCACTAAGCTATACCCACCCCTAATTAATTGTTTATAATTCTTACTTTTAGGCTAAATTGTGAACATTTGCAGACAGAAACATTTTCTCCATTGTCTTCATGTTCCTGGCCCCTGGCAGTGCTCGGCACATAGCAGTTCTTACACAGTAACTGACAACCAAAAGTAACATACATTTGAGAACAGAATGATTGGTTAGGAAAGAATATATAAAAAAATAAAAGGCAAGTTCTAGTAAAAGTATACAAACTTCATTAAAGTCAATGGCTTCAAAGCTTAATATCTGCTGTTAAACCCAAGTATTTCCTGAAAATACAGCATTTAGACTACTACTCCATACCAAAGAAATAATACTTGCGAATTTTCAGAGAGCAATTACCCAGTATAAAGATCTCACGTTTCTTTCTCTTCCTTTTTCGTTCTTTCTTTTCTTTTTTTTTTTTTTTTTTAAACTGTCTGCTTCAGTACAACACCTTGGGGCAAAAGGTGAAAGGAAGCAGAAATGCTCTAACAGGTTAATTTCATTCCTTGCTTAGACATGTTCTGAGGACATAAAGGGGGTACTTCTTAGAGATGATTCTAATGGTTTAAATAGGGTTGTTAAAACATCTGTGGATTTCAATCTTTGTTGTACTACCTTTTAAAGTTAGTACTATCATTTTTTAATATGTAAATCTTTTAAATGTTTGAAATTTAAATATTTTATTATCTTTTTGAATTGGCTAAAACAAACCTAGTTAATGTACTAAAGACAACTATGTACTTCCTATAGTTTGATCATAAAAGAGAAACCAGAATACAAAGTATATTAAGACTCAAAGAATTCACTGAGGCTGAAAGAAAGCTTATTAATATTTTTGAGAAGGCTAAAAATATTAAGGAAAAAGTATTCAAAGTTCCATAAGAAATCCTGGTCACAGATTTCAAAGCCAACAAAAGGAGACTTGAAAGACTAAAATGAGCAACCGTTCATCTGGCTGTTCACCCAGGCCTCAGGAGGTATATTAAGACTGTATTACCCCTGGCTTCATAATTTAAAGTTCAATCCTACTCACTAGGTTTCAAACTCAACTTCAATATTTTTATCTAAATTTCTGAAGCTATCATATAGTAAGATATTTCATATCCCATCAACCAAACCACAGCTCATGAATAAAACACAAATTCTACTTAACTTTACCAAAAAAGATACTCGTTATATGAAAAAGGAATAGTGCCACAGTCAACTAAATATGACAGGTCAACAGAACATAGCTGATCAAACCAGAACATGTTCAAATATCAAAACTAATGCCACTCTAGTTAACCTTAAAGATAACTACCAAAAGACCGTAATTTGAGGATATATGTGTCAGGATTTCTTTGATTTATATTTCAATTTGATGAAAATAATTTAGAAGTTAGAGTAATCACAACAAAACTAAAGATGATAGAAATTAAACGATAAAAGACAGAATTTCCATAATGATTGTAATCACCATAACAAACCACTGATTTTTGACTAGCCAACTTGCTTGCTACATCTGATTTTACTGTTTAGCCATTTATTATAAATCAATACACAGATGCTAAAAACAAGTAGGGTAGACAACTGTTTGGTTTATATGATTAACTTGCAGCAGCTGAGCTCCACCTACAGGCAAAATAAGTTTCTCTAGAATGTTTTAAAATAGGACTTTCCGAAAGAGGCTGCAACTACCACCACACTGCAGTTTATGTTGAGTGCACATTAGAATCACCTGTGCTTTTTAAAACTTATGGTCCCATACCAAAAGTTCTGACTGAATTGATCAGGGTGGGGCTTGTTCTCAGGTGATGCAAATTATGGAAAAGCTTGAGAGACTGATTTGAACTTTTACCAGCACAAATCTTGAAAAACATTTAGAGTACTCAAATATCATATTTTCCTTCTTCTAAAATTACTTGATTCCCACTATACCAACCCTTTATCTTTTTCAGAGATTAAATTAAGTTCAGTTGATATGTCTTATCCCTGGTAGACTGCAAAAGACCTGAAGTGACACTACACTTTTTCTAAATTACTTTTACATGATTCTATGCCTCAGAAGTAATAGAGTGTTTGGTGGGGATTAGGGTTCTTAACCCTAGATACACACATTAGAATATCTGGAGAGATTTTACAAAGTATTATTGCCCCAAAGTTACATTATGTTCTTAGAAGTTAGAAAAGTGGTACTATTAGGGAATGAGGGGAGAAGTAACCAGAACAGCACAAGAGGGAGACTTCTGGGTAATGGTAATTTTCTGTTTCGTGATCTGCGTGATGGGTATATGGGTGTATTAAGTTTGTAAAAATACACCAACCTATATATTTATGATATGTGCACTATGAAATACAGCTCATACAAATATATCCTGAATGTACATTACACTTCAATAGAAAGTTAACAAGTTAAAAAGGACACGCCCAGGCTTCACTGCAGACCAAGTGATTCAGGATCTTTGGGAGTGGCCTGGGTGTCAGTATTTCTTTTTTAACATTCCTCCAGTTAATCTAACATGGAGTCAGCAGTGAAAACCACGCCTCTAATGAATCACAAGAGTTTTCATTCATCTACTCACCCACTCACTACACAAATCTTAATGAACAACTGCCATATGCCATATGCTTATTTTACTAGACTCAAAAGACTTAAATGTAAGACAGTCTCTGAAGGAGCTCACTCTAAGCACAGGAAGCGGGCAAACCCGTAAACCTCATGTGATGAATACAAGCAAGGTACTTAAAAGGTCTCGAGGACAAAGTGATTGGTCAAAGGATTCACTCACTTTTTTTGTTCATTCATTTATATACATGTCAGCCGCGGGAAGCTGGAGAGGGATTCGAGAAGGTGTGCTGCCCAGCTGGAAAAAGGCGCGAGAAGCCGACATGCAGCAGAACAGCACTCTACCGCAGTACAAGCGGGTGGCTCGCGCGCTCAGGCGTCTGCACTCACTGGCCCTTTTATTATGCCCGCGCATGCGTATTGTTCAAAATGCGTACTCATGCTACCAGCGCATGCGTACATGTACTTCTTACCCCCCACACATGCAAGTTATTGTGAACTTTAACCTGGGTCCCACGACCTACTCACTTAAGACTGCGACAATACATATTTGGGAACCTGTGATGTTTGACCATGGATAAATGGACCCAATCTCTGCCTTCAAGAAAATTACAGTACAAGGGTACACAAAGAAGAAAAAAAAAGATATAACCTGCTGTCATACTGACCATCACAGAAGTGTGAGAAAGGTGCAACAGGAATACCCTGGGGAGTCAGAGAAGGTACTACCAAGTTGCTGACCCTGGAGGTAAGAGGACATAAACTTGAACTAGTCCAGGAGCACTGGTGGTAAATATTAGTATTCTAAAGGAGTGCTTCTCAAACTCTCCTAACGTACAAATCACCGGAAATCCTATTAAAATGCAGAGGCTGATTCAGAAAGTGTGAGGTGGGGCCTGAGACTCAGTATTTCTGAAAAGATTCCAAGTGATATTAATGCAATTGGTCCACAGGTCACAATTTAAGTAGAAGGTTTTTGAGGAAGATGGTTTTCAAGAAGGAAAAGACCAAAAAAAAAAAAAAAAAAAAAAAAAAAAAAAAGCCAAATTCCATAGCAGAGACTAAGAAAAACAAAAATTGGAAAGCAGCCATTAGATTTGTCAAGGAGGTAGCCTTAGTAAGAGGAGTTTTAGGGGGTGATGAGGGAAAAACTAGAAGATGTATATGTAGAAATAAATGGGAACTAAGGTGGTGGGGACAGGAAATAAAATAAGAGGTTTTGTTTTTACTCTTAAATGCTCCAAGAGGCTCAAGTCTATGCACAAGCTGAAGGAGAGGAATGAGTGAAGAGGGAAAACTGAAGACAAAGGAAAGAGGATGGAATAATTTTGAATGGGTAGAAAGATTTTCAGCTTTAAAGAGAAAGAAGAAAAGGGGATAAAAATTAGTCTGAAAGGGTAGAGGGGAAAGAGAAAAGGATAAGAATTTCTCCTGTTTCATGGCACAAGCAGCCAGGTGATCTGATGAGAGAGTGAATTTAGGTTTAGAGGAAGCACCCAGGAACAGGTAATGAAGAAGCATTGGAGGCAGAGCTGAGGTGGGACTTGCACTTGTCTGTGTGATTCTGCTCAGCAGCATCCAGTGGTCCGTATAGGCTTAGAGGAGGGGACTGGATAAGAAACAGAGTGAGACTGATAACATTTTGAAAAGGAAGGAGGCAAGGGACAGAAATCCTTAAGAAGCCTTAAGTACAGTGAGAGGAAAGAAAGGGGAGAAGGGGGAAGAGCTTTGGATTTTTCCTTATTGAACCTCTAAGTATTTTTCAACAGAACAATTAGGGAAATATTCTACTCCATGAAAATTTGTTGGAAATATATTGTTAAATATCATTTCCCAACTTAAATATTAAGTACTCGATAGATCTGCTCATAGGTTTAACATCCCAAGTGATAAACAACTTCAACATAACTGATTCCAGATGTTGCTTTACCAGTAGAAGCAATACCACCAATTTTCAGTAAAATTATACTTTGAAAATGGCTCCTTGCCTAAAAGGCTGGTAGGCTAGTCTAGTCCCTGATCCTACTACTTGAATCAGAAAATGACCCGAGGATAACAAGAATATTCAAGCACATCCAGAAGAAAACTTTGTATACACCAAGAGCACTGCTTTTTGAATACGTAATGATTTCATACTGACATCCTATTTGGCTGGCAGCTATACCCATTATAATTCAACTTAGACTGAGCAGTAATTTTCCTTTAAATATAATTATCCTTTCTTACCACATTACAGTTTTTTAAGACTCTTAGAGGTTTTTTTGTTTGGTTTGTTTTTTTTTTAACATAAAATTAACTTGAGACTTCAACTACAGTGAAGCTGGTATAAACTGACCAAAAGCACTAATGATTTTGGTAATTTTTGTACTCTAAATAAGTGGTCGTGAGACAATCATAGAAGTTTCTAGACAAGAGACAAAAAATTGTATTTTCCTTTTAAGATTCTGTACTTTCTCCTCTATCCTGACCTTATTTTTCTTTTATTTCTCTTTGTAGGTAGGAGAGACAGGATGAAAGAGGGAGAGAGGAAGATGTGAATATTGAAAACCTGGGCAAAGAGGGGAAGAGTTATAAATGGGTGTTTGGTGTTCCCACAGTTTACTAAGGCAAATTTATCCAAATAAGCTTTATTTAGTTTATAGAAAATTGCTAAATTTTAAGTTATATTAATTATAGGGTATACAAGTATTTGGAACTGTATTAACACCAAAAGAACAGAGTAGAGTTGAGAATTTAAAAAGCACTTAAACATGACAAATATTTGGTTCATCTATTAAAAATTCAAAATGTATTTTTGTCACATTATAAATGAAATCTTTAAAAATTCATTGTTCTTAAAAATCAGCAAATGCATGTCTTAAATGAGAGAGAGAAAAAATATCTTTGATTATATTAATGATTTGACTAATAAAGCTGATAAGAGGCCCTCAGCTCCATGTATGTATAAGCATATACATGATCAACAAAATCTTCAGGCAGTAGTGGCCCGAAGTTAATCTACTATATTAAATTATTCAATGGTGATTACTTGAGTATCAGGTGAATGTTGCTGGGAGAAAGATATTTAAGGTAACTTCTAAGTACCATGCGAAGGTTATATCATTAACAGAAATTTCCGAGAATTACTTTTCTAGTTACATAAACAAAAAAAAAAAAAAAAATTGAGGGAGCTAAGCGATGACAACATGGAAATGCTTTTCATTTTTAAGTTCTTCTGTATGAGGATGGGAAACAATGAAAAAAAGAATGTTGTTTATATATAGCTAGTTCTATTTTATCCCCAAATGTAGGCCATCCAAAGAAAACAAACACTACTATTTTTAAAGCAGTATTATTTAAAATATATACCATAAAAGTTGTAATAATAGAGTTACAAAGGAGAGTCTTTCAATTAAGCTGAATTTCAGGAGAATAAAATGTTGAGTCAAAAAATTCAACCACTCTTTACCATCAGACATTTGCTGAAATTTCTTTTATGATACCACTAAGATTAGGAGAGACAGATAGTATAAATCAGACTTGAAAAGACATGAGTATTTTCAGGCCCACACATTTCTTACCAGTTTTGACAGACTTTACTCACCTAAATCAGAGGACATCTCTTTCTCTTCTATACCATTACTTTACTGCTTTCTGAGGGGGAGGTAATTAGGTATCTTTATTGATTTCCGCTGGGAGGAGGTACCAAGGACTGAACCCGGGACCTCTTGGGTGCTGAGCGTGCGCTCTACCACTTGAGCTATCCCCTTCCCCCACCATTACTTTACTGCTCTTGTTGGTTTTAAACAAATAGAATCTTCCACATCTAGCTAATACATCTCTTTCCCCAAATATAAGACATGTTAGAGGCTTTTAATGAAGAGATCAGAAACAAGTGAAGTGGAATTTGACTCATAGAGTACTGCTGTGATTAAAACTGGTCTATTTGCTTTTAGGCCTCCAAGTGGGCTAATTTAACATAACTAATACATATATCAAATGTTAAGAAAATAGTATTTTAGAAAATAAATTGGAAAGAGGACTTAATCTTAATTTAAAGTAAAGAACAAGGAGACAAAAACTCTGATACCGGGAAGCGCCATGCCTGCCTTACCTGCGGCTAACTGATTTCTTCCCCACTTCACCCTCTCCAGCTGACTTAACATTTGCACTTGTGTCCTTTTTCAACTTCTTTGCAATTCTCTCTCTCATCAGGTTCTTCTCATCACCATCAGCATATTCCTCATGCTCCGCACCTTCACAGTCTGCATCCTGCAAAAATTGAAATGGAGGATTTGCTGGACAATCCATTCTCTCCCTTCACTTCCAGAGGTCCATCTCAGACTCTCCTCACTGCATTCTCAGCCAGGTTTATTGCTTGTTTTGTTTTGTTTTGAATGAGTAAGGGCTTGAAGAATTGGCTGCAGGTGGGAATACCCCTTGGGGTTTGCTGTAGGCCAGCGAGGTAAGTACAGCAGAGCCCAGGAAGGCTTGTTGCTCAGTCCACACCCAGCCCCTCTGCGCGGCACAGACTGCTCACTCTGAGTCCCCCAGGATACTGTGGCCATCTACATCCCTACTCTTTCCCAGTGGGAAACGTGGCTTCTGGAGGCAGTTGGCCAGCATACTGACCTCACCCAGGGACTAATTCAGGTAAAAGAGGTGGAGGTAGAGAAGCTGAGATTTCTTCCTGTAATTTAAGTCATAGCAATTACTTCTCTTCTCAAAACCCTCCAGTGGATGCCCAATTCACTCAAGACTGTATACAATCTGTACCTCCGTGACATGATCTCCTAGACTCCAGGACAGCAACACTAGCCAACCCTGGAGCTGCTGTTCTCTCCAGCCTGAAACACTCCTACTCCCTGCATCTGCAGTGCTCGCTTTCACCTCCTGCAGGTCTCTGCTCAAATATTACTCTCTCAGTGATACTTCTCTTGATCCCCCTATTATGGCAGAACCACCTACTTACCTCCAGGACTTTCTATTCCCCTTTCTTGTTTTTTTTCTCCTCCAAAACATTTACCACTCATCTGATTTACTATATATTTTAATTATTTATGTAATGATTGTCTCTCTCCCATAACTAGAGGAAGTACTCCGTGAGAGCTAAAATTCTGGACTTTTTGCTCACTGCTGTATCTTCAGCTTCCAGAACAGCTCCCAACATTAGTAGAGAGAGGAAAGGAAGGAGAAAGGAGGAGAGAGAGAGGGAAGAGAGGACAGAAGAAGAAAGAAACTACCCCAAGTGGAACTTCTTCTCGTGTAATTCTCTGATCAGGTGAGCCATGGTGAGACAGGATTCTTAACTTGAGGTATGTGGACCCTAGAGCAGTGGTCCTCAAAGTCTAGTCCTCAAACTATAAAACATGGATTGTTTGTTTAAAAATATAGAATCTTAGCTCTCATCTCAGTCTTACTGAACTAAATCTCTAGGGATAGAAATTGTGAGAATTTTCAGCGAGATGTTTAAGAAATTCTTTAGCCTTAAAAGTTAATAACCACGGACCTACGTCTTCCATGCCTGGTCCTCAGGAGATCTAAAAAAATCCCCTGTAAATTCATAAAATTTTGTTTGTGGATATCATATATTTCCCAGAAGAAGGTGCCCAGTTTTAGTCACTGCAAAGGATCTAGGACACAAAACAGATTAGAGACCATACACTATTCTTAGGTGACCTCACCCCCACCAAGACCATAAGAACATATCAATCAGTTTACATCAGGCCTCGATCCTATCTTCCAGACCCATATTAATGTTATACAGATTTTTTCAAGTTAACTGAATCTCAAAATGCACAAAATTAAGCACATTATTTTTCATGTCTCACCCCACCTCAAGCCTAACCTTTCTTTTGTACCCACGTAACAAGTTGCCCAAATCAGAAACTCTGTGATTGTCCTAGACTCCTACTTCTCCCTCACCTCAGAGAATGGAATCCATCACCTCTTAGACCTCTTTTAAGTCTCTCTCTCTCCCATCTCACAGCTGTGGTCTTCTATCAAGTTCTCCTCTTGCCATAGCTTCCCGATAGGGCTCCTTGACTCCAGTGTGTTTCATCCAATTTCTTCTCTATCATGTTGCCAACCGTGATCTTCCTAAAATGCACAGTTGACTACTGCACTCTTCTTTTTAACTAATCCCCTTCAACTGTTCCTCATTACTTTTAGGGTGAGATTTAAACTCCTCCCCATAGCCTGTGAAGCTCTCTAATATTTGGCTTCTCCCTACCTCTCCAACCTCAATTCACTCTCCCTCCTGTCACTACGCTCTGGTCACACTGGTCTGCTTTCAGCTCCTGGAACGCATCAAACTCACTCCTTCTTCAGAGCCTTTTTGCATGCAGTTCCCTCTACCTTTAACACTCTTCCTCCCTGCTCTTCACAAGGCAGGCTCCTCCTCAAACTTTAATGTTAGCTTGTACTTCCTAAATAAGGTATAATTTCTACTTGTCACCATGTTTTAACATGTGCTGTTCTCTGTGATAGAGGAATCCCACCTTCACCAGTTTCTTTTTTGACTTAGTTAACTCCTAATTCTCCCATAAGACACAACACAGCATCATTTCTTCCAGGAAGGTTTTCTTGACCAGGTTAAATAGCCATCCTTTCTCTATTATACATGGTCAGAAGGAACCCTCTCTTTTGACCGTGGTAATAGATGAAGCTGCATTCATGCATGGACACTTACGTACTTCCTTCTGAATTATACAATGCACAGATCAATGGGTTCTTACATAAAGTGACAAATGTATGACATGAAAAACTTGATCTCTCATATATAAAGGAAACCCTGCCTTCTGTTTTATCAGCTTTAACAGCCAGTACAACTAATGAAGAAAAATCACTAGAGTCTCGAGAGAGAATCTTCTGAAATGTGTGTATAAAGAAGGAATGCTACTATAAATGACTGATCCAAGCATTTCCCATGCATCATGTAAGATGGGGCATCTATGTTTTAACTAGATCAAAACATAATAAAATAAAATCAATGACATCTAAATTTTGAGTATTCAAGTAATGTCAAGTGAGGAGAAAAAAATAGGCTAGAAATTCATATATAAGATTCCAATTTTGTAGGGTAACACACACACATATGTATACTTGGAAGGAAAATTTCAATACCAAAATAATTTAGTTTTCAAATCTTTCAATTTTTTTCAAAATTATACACATATAATTAGAAAAGTTTACCTTTTTATCTTTTAAGGAAAAAACTAATTACCTTTTGTAAAAAACATTATGTTTAAGGAAAAAATAATTTAATCTTTCATAAAAACCTTGAATTGTCTATAAATTGTTCAACTATATTTATACTAAAATTAATACTCACATCATTTAAATCTCCTGCTGCATCCCCCTTTTCACTACAAAAACAAGAAAAATAAGCAAGTTTTAGCTTTTAAATGAGACTAACAAAATTATCCAAAAATTTAGAATATTTTGCTGGGACTAATAGTTCAAAAACACTTCAACATAGGAATTTTCAGAATAGCATTGTAGAGCAAATGGAAACATTCTAAAAGGAAGTTGTTTTTATAAATAGAATAAAAGGTATGCTCCATTAGGACATATATGAATTCACTAGAATTCTTTAAAAAAAGGAAACAACAACCAACAGTGCTATTTTTATGAACAAAGGGCTGCAGAAAACAATTTCTTCTATTGGCTTGATGTATTCTGGCTGAAGAAGCCAAATCCTTCAAATACAAGGACATTGAGAAAAGACTGTTCTGAAATAGAGTTCTTGAAAATGACCTAAACTCAGTACAGTAGTATTTTAGTCCCCCTTTGAGACATTGGCCCAGTATATCATGTGCAGTTATATTCAACAGTAAGACACCTTCCTTTCACAAAGAGAAGAAACAAAAATAGTAAGAAAATTTTCTGATAACTCCTAAAATATGTAAGAAATAATACTCAGTGAACTGGCCCAAAATGTGGCAACTTCTTCACAAAACCCTTCAAATCTGATTTGCTTACCCATGATTCTGAGACAAAAATGATTCAAGGAAAAAGTCAGCAACGCAAATCTGAATTAACCATTAAACTGTTAAAGTAGACAGTTTCCTAGTATTCAAACAATCCCAAAGATTTAAAAGTTTAACAATTGATTTTCATTAGTTCAACAGAGGTAGCGAGCAAGAAGAGTGAAAGTGACTAGAGTGGTTCTCCCCAATATGCTGGAAGCTCTGCTGCTACTGTCACCAAAATGCTTTAGTTCTTTGGTTAGGTTGACAAAAATTTGACTTATGAGAACTGACCTTTACTTACAGAGGAAGCAAGAAAATTATCTGAGCCAGAAAATAACTTAGGATCATACGAGAACCATACTAACCTTTCAACAGCTGGGACAGAGCTGAGATGTGGATCATCCTTAAGCAAGTCATGACTACTCTTGCTTTTTCCCTTCATGCTCTAGAAAGGAATGTGTGATATAATCATGAGTGGGGAAAAAACAGTCTTCCAAAAGGACAAGTTAACAAATTTGCATAACATCTAGTACTGACATACTGTGGTTAGCAAAAGGTATATGGCTCCTAAAAATTTCAGTATCAACTGAAGCTTTATAAGTAAGAATCTTATTCTTCCATTGACTGAAAATATTTTTAGAAATACCTTTTATTTCAAAAGGCTATATATCCTTTAAAATAAGTTTACTGATTACTATTTCCAAATACTAAATCCTTATTATGATTTACTACTAAACTAATTAATTTTAGTCCCATTCTTCACTGTTTAACAATTTTGAGAACAGGTTTCTAAATTTGATAGGCTTTACTTTGAGGCAAATGTATCAATTCTGAAATTTATTTCCATGATGAAAATAATAGATTTTTAAATTTCTGTATGAACATGGAGTTCACATTTTAAAGACCTAATCAGTTTAAACATGCTTATAGTCTATTTTCACAAGGCAAAACAGAAACTTTTCTCAGTTAATCTAAAGATGCTATTTTTCTACAGTTTTAAAAAGTCAAAGAATCTGAATTATGCAATTAATCTGTATTTCTACCTTACACACACCAAGGAGCAATTAAAAAAAAAAGATAAAACATCAAGTAATTACTTGGTAATACATTTGTCCAACAATGAATACTGAAAAAAAAATGTTCAAAATCAGAAGATGGTGTAGTAGAAAGAACACAGGGTAAGAAGAAAGGTGATAATTGGGCCAAATGAGTTTCAAAATCTAATATTCAATAATTCTATGGGTTTTAGTCCAGAACTTGTACCATTTGGGGAAAGAGACTTCAGAACCTCTTCCTACAAAATAGAAATAATACTAGCAGCCTTGCCTACTTCATGCAAGAGAGTAAGTGCAGATATGTGCAAAAGCGTACAAGCGAATATAAAATGACCTCAACTAAAATACAACTTGAACATCTTTTTTTCATGCTTTCCTTCCCTAAAATTTCTTCCTCCTGCATCTCTAGCCATGACTGTTTATTTTCATCTACTCTAAGAAATATTTTCTTATTAATTCTCCCCATGTGGCTCCCTCATGGAGTCATAATCACAGACATTATAGCCATAGTTGGCCTCAGACCCTCTGGTTAAGCCTCTTAGTTAACAGATCAGAAAATGAGAATTACACTAATAAAGAGCAGGAGTAAGATTAGAATTCAGGTCTTTAAGTTAGCCCATTAATAAGCTACACTATTTCATTTACTTGTTGGTTTACAGTTGTTAGTTTAATTAACATTTTTAAAATGGGTTCTTATTTATCTCCCAACACTTAAATCAGCTTGAAGGGAAAAGAAGAAACTTGCCTTACGTCAACTTAAAATAAGACTTAACAATAGGAGGAAACTGAATTAATCTGAAAAATCATTACTATTTAAAATTTTAATTAACTTTTTAAATTAAATTAGCATAGAAATGTATGATCAAAAGCAATTTTTCAGATGGCCCTTCCCACTATAGTAGACTTTGAATCCTGCTGGCAGAGAAAACAAATTATGGAAGAACTGAAGAAATTTGGAGATAGTCTCAAAGGGTGTAAAAATGAATTCAGATATTTCTCTTTTATGTCTGTTCTTTCTGAAAGACCTATTTTAAGGTTCTTATTTATGCCATCAGGTAACAATAAATTTAGAGGAAACAAAAACCTAATATATTTAAAAATAATTTTTGAAAAAATTACATAAAAGTCACTGGCTAATTAAAAGGTTCAGGGGCCGAACAAAATACTAAATATACTTAGTGAATACAGTGTAATGAGCTCTGTAGTAAATTCAAAACTATCTGTAAGCAAATCTGAAAATGAACATCAAAGAGGATGTGGGAAAATCACATTATTACTTGGCACTTGATACCTAAGAATACAGAGGCAGTGAAACAGTGGGAACTAAATAGAGTACAAGTAGAAAGAAAAAAAGCAAGAGGTACAGTAGTACCGGGGAACAACACTGGTCGAGAAGTTGGAAGGTCTGGGCCTCAACCTCTAACTACCTGTGTGTTAATTTTATGCTACAGTACCCAGTTGTTCGGTCAAATACCAGTTTAGATGTTGCTATGAAACTATTGTTTAGATGTGATTAATAATTTAAATCAGTAGACTTCAAGTAAAGCAGATAGTTTATCCACCAAAATGTAAGTGGGTCTCATCTAGTCAGTTGAAGGTCTTAATAGCAAAGACTGTTTTCCAAACAAGAAGCAATTTGGCCTTAAGACAGTAACATAGAAACTCTGCCTGACTTTCTGGCCTGCAAATTTTGGACTCAGAACTGTAACATTAACTCTTCCTTGAGTCTCCAGCTTGCTGGCTGGCCTACTCTACAGATTTTAGACTTGCCAGACCCCAAAAGCACATGAACCAATTCCTAAAAATCAACCAAATCTATCAATCTCAAACTCTACCTCTTCCCCTCTCATTACCCTCCCCATGACACACACATACATACACATATATATAAATATATTGTTTCTTTGATGAACCATACCTATTATATTCTGTGACCTTTAGCAGAGAACCAGAAAACTTAACAGTTGGAAAAAAATTGTACAGGCCACTTAATCTAGTCTCCAACCCAATGCAGGAATCTCCTTGACATCACTATTAGTCAACCAGTATCTCAACACTTGAAAGGAGTTTAATACTCTCACACACACCCACATAAAAATCACCTCTTTTTAGATGGCTCCCACAACTGGACATTTCTCTAATTGGAGGAAAAAAAAAATCTATCCATGTGTAATTTTCAATCGCCTAACCCACAAACAATGTCTGTTATTAGGTATACTCTGTAGAGTTTAGGTACAAATAGATTGGCAGGCAGGGTAACAGCCCCTAAAGATGCCCACACCCTAATCCACAAAACATGTGATTGTGTTACTTTACTCGGCAAAAGGGACTTTGTGGATAAATTAAGAATTTTAAGGTGAAGAGATTGCCCTGGATTATCAGGGTAGGTCCAATGTAATCACAAAAGTCCTTACAAGAAAGAGGGAGGCAGGGGAGTCAGGTGCAGAGTGATAAAGGATGAGAAAGACTTGACCCGCTATTGTTGGCTTTGAAGATGGAGGAAGGAACCACCAGCCAAGGAACACAGGCGGTCTCTAGAAACTGGAAAAGGTGAAGGAATGGATCCTCCCCAGAGCCTCCAGAAGGCAGGCGGGCCTACCAACACCTTGGTACCTAACCCAGTGAAGCCTACTTTGGACTTCTGCCCTCCAGAACACTATGATACGAAATTTGTTTTGCTTCAAGCCACTAAATTTATGGTAATTTGCTAGAGCAAGAATACAAAATAATACAAATATGTTAACATCTTTTTTAAATTAGTTAAATATAAACAATTAGAAAAATAAGAGAAGTTTAATACAATTTAATGAGGCAAAAAATATTTTATAAAATTAAGACTGTTTAATACTCCTGACAACCTCTGTACAAGTGGTCTAGCAGCACTCTCCAGGCCATGCCCAACCCACCTCCCAAATTTGGCAGACACTTTAATTTCATAGGATAAATGAGAATAGGACAAAAATATTCTTATTTTATTCTCGAAAGTGGTATATGTGTCTTTCAGGATAAGTTTTTCTGGGTGGGAAAAAAGCCGCTTTATAGCCAACTCTGGAGTTGAGGTTAAAATGTTAATATATCTTATAGTGAGAGAAACACTGTGTATCAATGTGACTGTGACACAATTTAATCACTATTTTCAAATTTAGCTACTGAGAGATACTTTTATACTGGACCTACCATTTACCTTGCCTCAAGAAAACTACTTGTCTGATTGTAAGCTTTCACTTGAAAAATATTTTCTGACATTTGTAATTAAGTTATACACAAAGGCTCAGGAGTAAACTTAAAACCAATACAGATATTTGAATGAAACTATTATTTAAGAAAGCAATACAAAGGGAGGGATCTTCCAGATAAAAACCTTTCAAATGTTTGAAGCCGAGGATCACATTTTCACTTAGTTTTTTCTTCTCCAAAGTATATCAAGTTCCTCAAGCAGTCCCCAAGGAAGATCCTTTTTGGCATCACCCCCATCCTCCTCATGACCCTTCCTTCCTCTGGATGCATCTAGTTTGTCAGTATCCTTCTTAAATGTGTTCAGAACTGAACAAAATGCTGAAAATGTGATCCCCCAAAATGCAAAGAATGTTAAATTCCTCATTCCAGAGACCTTACTCTTAATAACTCAACTAGAGCTTACAGGCTATTAAATCTGATGCCTATTCAGCTGATTTCATTAAACCAAAGGACAGAATATACACATACTCCTATTACATTTGAACTTACTAGTTCAAAAAATCAGGCAGAGGTTGACAACAAAGCTCTCTTTGGGCAGAAGTGTTCAGCCCAGCTATAAATCCATCTGACTGTACTATCTCCCAGATCACATTTCCTTGTGTTGTCCACAAGAATAGCATGAGAGACTCTGACAATGTGCTTTCCTGAACTCAAGATATGTTATTACAGCATCCTCCTATCATGCAATCCTATCAAAAAGGAAATGAAGTCAGTCTGGCAAGTCACTTAACCAGAGTCTCAGTTTCCTCATCTATAAAGAAAGGAAGTTGGACTAGATCCCTTTGAGCTATAAAATTCTATTATTCTAAAAGAGATTTTATCAGGTAGTAAGAGATACTGAAATAAATAGTGAAGGAAAGCTAACCCACGTGGGAGAGGCACCTTGTCATGAATACTGAGTGGGGTGAAGCAGTGTCTGTAATCCCACACTGATAATCCATAAACCAGAGACGACTCGACCTTATTTCTCCTTTCACAGAAAGTAAAGCCTCAATACAGACTTTACCAATTATTAACTTGTGGTGTTAGGTTCTGGAATAAAGCTTAACACTGTGGAGTCACTGAAAAAAGAAATGTGATAAGCAAATAAATAATGAAACAATTATTTTCAAGCCCTCTAGAAATATTTAATTCCATGCAACCACTGAAACTGCAAATTGTTCTTAGTCATTGTAAAAGACACTGAGTTGACTTGGCTCTAGTTATTTACATTTGAAAACAGTAAGGCTAAATTTTAAAAAAATATTGGTCATACTTTTCTAGTATTCAGGCTCGCCTTCCCTTTTCTTATCAAAGTCTCATTTTACCCAAAAGGTAAGAGTATTTGAAGGGTAATCATAGTCAGGACAAAAGCAGAATAAAGAAAATACACTTCCATTTCTGTTCTCTCTAGAATTTATCTCATGTGCTTCAGAGAAATTTCCTTTTCTCTAAACCAGTAAATTTTGACAATTTTGCTCTCTTTTCTCAAGCTAAACTCACCTATGACTCCATTATATAAACACACAGAACAGCTAAATTCTGCAGGCCATCTGCATGGTGTTCCAAGACCCACTCGCACATGAAGAGTGGGTTGCTGGTGGGTCATGATGTACAGGTGTACACCCATCCTCTCCAAGACTGCTCAAGCTACTTCTCAGGACCCTGTGGGAGTGCTCAGGAAGGGCACTAGGCCAGCTGTGCTGAGCTTACGGCTTCCTACCTCAGAAAGCTGGACTACTGTGGAAGTTTCTCACCAGCCCTCTAGACTACCTGAGCATGAGGGCAGCAGCTGCTGCACGATAATCATGATCATATTAGCAACCAATATTCTTTAGCTTTCTGAGAATAAAGTACAAATTATAACATAGAGTATATTGTTTATTTTAAGACATTTGACTTTCAAAACCATTTTTTAGGATTGCATGATGTAGCAAAGTAAGGACTAACCATTTATTTTCACAACTCTAAATGGTACATATTATTCCCATGTCACAAAGAGGAAAATGGAGGCTCAGAGAGCCTAAGTTATCCAAGGTCAGAGTGTCTGTAGAAAGTGAAGTGTCAATATGAGTTTGTATGATCCCAAATCCATGCTATTTTTACTTCAACACACCGCCACTCAAAGATGACACAAAGCTTACCATCAAGGAGCTCACAGCCTAGGACCCTATATAATTAATGAGTTAGAAAAAGGTATAAAGCTTGAATAGTATACAATGAGAACATAGGCATATGTTTCCATGTAATAAAGTTAAAAGAATGCTTTCAAAAGGAAAATACAAGTATCACAAGAAAGGCAGAAGTTAGATCAGAAAAAGAAAAGATTAGGGAAAACTGGAAAAGACATTTAGAAAAGATAGTATTCTAGGTGTTGAAAACAAATATGACATTGATATTCGGAAGTGGGACAGCACACTTCGCAGGGAAAAGGACATGAACAAAGACATACAAAAAGGAAAACACAAGGCGTATTTGTAGAACAGCAAGTAGTTCAGATCTGCTGACAGTGCTTCCTACAGTCCCCAGATAAGGTTTCCAGGGAATTCACTACATGTATAGATTCCCTGGTCTCTTCCTTACAGATTTTGATTCAGTAGGTCTGAGATGGGAACTAGGAATATAAGTTTTTAAAAATTACTACAAGTGATTTTTATCAGTAGGGAGGTTTAAGAAATATTAGACTAAAGGACAGAGTTAATCATGAAGGCAGAAGCTTGAAATAATAGGCCAAGGAATCTGGCCTTATTTCTACAGACAACAGAAAGCAACTTTAACATCTTAATGAGACTTCAGGAATACTATTCTGATAATAATAAGTGGAAGGGGGAAAAAGAGAAGGGAGATGGGAGACCAGTCTGTAGTCCATGGCAGCAGCCCAGGCTAGAGATAATGAAGGCCTGAACAAGGGTAGTAGCGAAATAAATTAAAAGGAAAAAAGATTTGAGACACACCATGGATGAAAAATTGGTAAGAACAATGCAACTAACTGGTTGTGCAAGGAAAAGATAAGAAAAAAGTTCGAACTTAATCTAAATTCTTCAAGGGACACTGGTATCAGGGAATTAGAAAGAGAAGTCACAGAACAGGGAGAAGTTTAGGAAGAAAAGATAATAAATTAAGCTTTGGCTAAGGCTTAGGTAACTAGTGAGACATCAAACAGAGAGATGTCCAGTAGGCAGCTAGATAAAAGAAGAGTAAGTCAGCCTAGAGATACAGATTTAAGAGTCACAAACAAACATGATAATTTTATCACACGGCACCATCAATTAAAAACTCAGATGAGAGAAATGTGATGACACACAGTAGGCTTAGACCACCTATTTGATAATGGACTTTCAGTTGCAATGTTCTTGGCAAAGAGGAAAGAATTTACTTGGTCTTTCTACTGTTTAAAGTGTTTTCCAGGTTTCAGAGCAAACATAAAGAGCATGCTAGAACTATCTATGGTGGTATCTTCCACATTTCAACCTTGTAGCAAACACAAATTGCTTTTGGAGTATCAAGTTCACTGTATTCAGTGTAAGTTAACCATTTTTTTTCTTTGGGCAAAATTAAGTCACAGGAGGAAGATAAGCCTTAAAAATTTAACACATGCTGTTGTTGCAAACAGAAAAAATTCAAACTAAATTTCTGAGAAAAGTCCATCTCAGAGCAATTGTGAACAAAACTTATTTTAGACCAGAAATTTAATTCAACAAAAAGACTGACAGAAAAATTCCTTTCGCCCACCCTTGTTCTCCAAGGCTGCTCAACCTCATACTATGCAGGGCCCTCTGGGAGGTAGGGAAGAGCAGTGGGCCCACTGCACTGAGCTGCCCTCCACCCCAGAATGCTGTGCTGCCAGCGGAATTTCTTGCCAGCCTTTTAGATAGGTTGGGCTTGAAGGAGGCAGCTTCTGCAGTATTCAAAAGCACATTAGATAGAGACTTTAATAGCTATAGAAACTTAAGTTCAAAATTCTGATTCCATGACCTCCTAATTACATGGTCTTGGTCAAGGAACTTGACATCTCAGCACTGATACCTTCACTTACAAAATAGGAATAATAATATCTATACCACATGGTTGTGATAGAGATAATACAAAATAAATACTTATCACAGGGAGGAGGTAAAAAAAAAGAAATCATGATAATGTAGTATAAGTGCTTTGATGGCCACAGACAGATTATTATGGAAAGAAGTTAAGCTCAGCCTGAGTGGAAGTTGGGGGTAGGGGAGGGAGGTAGAGGTAGTGAGGAGTTAATAATGGAGCTAAATCTTAAAAGGAAACACAAGAATTAGCCAAATTTGCTTTTTCAAGCAAAAGAAAAAACAGGGGTGATGGACTTAGGGGAAGGTGTGGATATGCAAGGGAACTTGACATCTTTAGAAAACATCAAAGGGAAACTTGACAATTCCCAGATCTAACATCCGTGGTTTTTTCCATTTACAAATATACCCACAGGATCATGATACATAGTAAATCTTTCATTTTCATAAGGGACAAATTTGAATCATAAATAATGCAAGACTAGTACACTGACATCTAAAGAAGATGACTTCTGGGATATCAGGGGTGACACAGTGATGATGCTGAGAAGGAATAGTAAAAGGAGGTTTTCACAGAAAGATTAATTTAATTTTGACATACAAAATAGAGATGTTTCAAAACACTAATTCAAAAAATACATGAACCTCAATGTTCATAGCAGCATTTTTACAATTGCCAAGATACAAAGGCAATTTAGATGTCCCTCAACAGATGAATGGAGAAAGAAGACGTAATACACACACACACACACACACACACACACACACACACACACACAGGAATATTACTCAGCCATAAAAAAGAAGGAACATTAGCCATTTGCAACAACATGGGTGGACTTAGAGGGTATTATGCTAAGTGAAATAAGACAAATACAAATACTGTATGATATCACTTATATGTGGAATCTAAAAATGTAAGAAACTAGTGAATATAACAAAAAATAAACAGACTCTCAGATATATAGAACAAGTTAATGGTTACCAATGGGGAGAGGGTGGGGGAGGGGCAATATAGAGGTAGAGGATTAAGAGGGAGAAAGTATTACATATAATAAGCTATAAAGATATAATATACAACACAGGAATATAGCCAGTATTATATGATAACTATAAATAAAGTATAAACTTTGAAAATTGTGAATCACTATACTGTATTCCTGCAACTTATATAATACTATACATCAACTATACTTCAATTAAAAACATTTTTTTTAAATAAAATAAAATAAGAGATGTTTCCTAAAGGCAACTCAGAATGAGGGATAGGAGCCTAGAAAAAATATCTGGCCTTGTCTGCTAGAGCTCAGAATGTTAGTATACAGGTGGTAATTGAATCCATGGTATCAAATAGATCAATAAAGGATACTGAAGACAGAGTAAAATAAAATTGTGACCAAAATATTTCTTACACATGCCCATTTTAATTCAGTTTTAATGCAAGGAAGAGCGCTCACTATTATGCCCAATATTAGACTACCAAAACCAGGCTCAGTGATGAGCGAGGCAAACGGATAAAGAAGTAAATACAAGGGTGACAACAATGTGCTTCTTGGTCAATGCTATTGTTAGCGTCAGTGAGAAACAGGTGACTATGTTAAGCAAGTAAAGCAGTACTAGGTTATGAACTTGTAATTATAGACTATAATAAAGCCTTTGAACCTCATCCTTTAGGTCTCAGAAAGAAAGACATATCAAAATTTGGGGGAGTAAAAACCCTTGAAGATGATTTTCTTTGGACATATTTATCAGAATCACTGCTCTAAACAACTGTAGAGCACTGTATGTGTTTCAAAAATTAGCTTTGTGATAAAAGTAATACTGAGGAAAACCATACTTAAAGGCCTGCGGGAAGCATGGTGGGGTAAAAGGCAAGGAGGCAATGTATACTCCAAAGACATGGACTTCATAATGAGACCGACCTAAGTTTATAAGTTCAAATCCCAGCTCTAGCAACTTACCAGCAGTGTGACTTTGAGCAAATTATAACCTATCAACACCTTCATTTATTCATAGGTAAAATGGGAATGATAATACCTATCTTAAAGGACTGCACTGAGAATAAAATGAGTAAATATATATAAATGATATTAAAATGAATATAAGAACTTTTGCTTGTCACTGTTTATTATAGTAATGATAATAATTATTATTATCCAGCAAATCAATTAAACCAATAACAATTAAAATCTGAATCATAAAACTGAATCATTCTTTAACTCTGGTTCTAACTGATTAAAAAATGCCAGATTTTTTTTTTAAACTATAATTTTAGGAGGACAAATCATCTCAGAAGTTGTAAATATTAGAGACAACAAATCATTTTACTAATCAGTTCAATGAACATTTACAGAATATGTACTATGTAAAACATGCTGTGCTATTTATAGCAGGAGATACAAAAATAAGTGAGACACAGATCTGAATCTCCTTCAACATTCAGAACAAAGGGCAAATTAAGAGTTTTACCTGACTAACTCGATTTACTTCCTCCTCTTCTTCCTCGGCTTCCTCTCCAAATGAAAGTAAACTAAAATTCCTAATCAAAAAAAAAAAAAAAAAAAAAAAGAAAGAAAGAAAGAAAGAAAGAAAGAAAGAAAGAAAGAAAGAAAAAATTAGGAAGAAAAAGTTAAACAGAACTTATACATATCCTATTTTCAAAGCAATAGAATGGAATTTATAAGAAGAAACACAATCTATCAATAGACAATATTACTTAGTATTCAGGGGAAATAAAATATACTAAGGATCTATATTTTTAGCATAATATTAAGTATTTGGCCCAGATCACAGATGCTTCATAGACTAATGATCAAAAATCCATCCTTAGTACTACCATTAAATACACTGAGTCAAGCATGACAGAAATAATGAAAGCTTTTAATTTTTATTAAAACTGGTTAGCAAAATGGGGATTTCTGAATAACTAATAAACATATAGCACTGAGAGCACTAGAAATGGGAAGCAATTAATCTCGTGTCTGCCAAAATAATCTTAATATTTTAAAATTAGTAAGTCATAAAAAGTTATCAAATATAAAAACAAGCAATACACTTAGCTAAAAAAAAAAAAAAAATCCCATGGTAAGAAAAAGCTAAGTTTTATCTTTTTTGAGTCTTCAAACTAAAGCATCACAAGGAAGATAAATAATAAGTTATTAAAACTCTCTTCTCAAATACTGGAAAAATAAAAGACTTGGCAACAGAAGAGGAATTTTCATTTCATAACCTAGATGCAATCAATGACTGCCACATCATCCCTAATATATTTGCTACACATTAAAAACAAAAATAAAAACACCCAATTTTTGCACTTGTCAAGACAAATCATAATAATGAAATATTGTATCTGAATATAGTGACAGTGACCTTTCTCTCAGAGATAAATTAGTTAAAATAAATGAATAAAAAACAAAAGGAAATCAAATATAAAGTTATATGTTATTTTGCCACAAGATATCAACTGCTTATCAAAATGTCTGACTCACATTTGACAGTTTATAAAAGCAACTTAACTTATTTACATTGTAGGACATCAAGGAAAGAAACGAATACATATTGAATACCTACACTATTGGGTTTTTTCAAATTCTCCTCATTTAATCTTCATAAGAACCAGGTGTTGCACTATAATTCTTCCATTTTATAAGATGGGGAAACTGAAGCTCAGAAAGATTAATAAACTTTGCTTCTTATAACTGGGGTAGGCAGGATTATACTTAAAGCTGTCTGAATCTAACACTTACAAACACAAAAAAAATCCCTAATACAGATGTTATAATTCAGTAAAAGAGTAGGTTGAAATCTCTGATGTCTATTTCAACAAAATGGACAAAATTAATAATGTAAAGAATTTTGTTCACAAAATACTGAAATATATTAAAGAAAAGAAATTTCTATTTTTTTGAGAAAACTATCCTCAGGAAATAATCCAGAATACAGAAATGGCTTTATTTTTTTAAATATTTACAATAAGATTATTTTTAATAGCACCAAAAAAAGGGGAGTAAAATAATGTAATAATTTTTTAGCTTAAGTTTTTAAAGTTATATATGGTATCTGAATACAAGAAATGCACATTTAGGGGAAAAAAATACACACACACAACAGACATTCATATAGATATTATCCCTCAGTCCAAATTTGCCTCCCCTTCACTAATAAGCAATTGTGACAAAAGGAAATAAAGTGAACTAAATGAATCAGTGTTTCTTTTCAAGCTGAGTCAAAATGTTTCTACTATGATTACTTTGTGCCTTTGGGTCTCAATCTCTTTACTTCCTCGTCTGGTTTGTCTCTTTTTGGCCTTTTTGTTTCTCTTGGAGTGATGTCATCAAAAGGATTAAACAAAACCTATGAAAAGAAATATTTTGAAAACATTATTCAATTTTTTTTTAATTTCACAAAAAATTAAAACCAATATTTAATTATGTTGCTATTAGTGTCTATAATTTTTCCTCACATAACCATTGTAACTGTAGTGATATATATACTAGAAAAAGTGCCTCCATTTCCATGGCCTCATTGTATTTTCCCAGTAATCCAATGTGCTACTAAAAGATGTTTTATCCCTATCTTAAAAAAGGGGAAAACAGTCAAGAAGGCATAATACATAATAAGAGAGACAGACTCAGGTATTTTGACTACAAATCAGATGCTCTATGGTTCTTGCTTCCTCAATGAAGGATCACTTAAATTACCTAAGAAATCACTTCATTGGGCTAAATAAACCTAATTCATCCAACTTTCTATTATGAGTTGAGCTTCCCATTCATTGAGTTATCAGCTAAAGTTTCATCCTTGAATTCAAAACCTTCAATTAAACAAAATTCTTAGCCATCAATTGTGCCTAAATTACATAGATAAAACCTGAGCCGTGATGTGAATTTATTATTAAGCCTATATCTGATAATTTAATAATGCAAATAACCAATTTCTCTTAAGTGATAATTTAAGTAATATATCTCATAATAATCATGTTTCTACCTCACAGCTTTTTATTTTGTGTGGATTATGTGGTCTGTCTTCATCATCAATGTCTACTTCTGTCAGTCGCAGCATGTTATATATTGTATCCCCCGTAACCTATCAAATAAAAAGGAAGATTTAATTGCAAATTATTAAATTCATTCTTTGAAATAAGGAAGGCTTTCTGAAAGTATTTTTAAATAATTATAAAGAGGATTTCATATTATTATATAAGAGTACATGCATTAAATAGTGTAAATAGAGCAATGTCATCTTAAGAGGAAAAAGCATTGATGAAGTTTAATCCCTCAGTAAGATTTTTGGGAAATTTCCAATATATACTTAGTATCAATTTTATTAAAATAAAAATACAGTGGAGGGGGAAGGTAGAGCTCAGTGGTAGAGCACATGCCTAGCATGCACAAGGTCCTGGGTTCAATCCCAGTACCTCCATTAAAATAAATAAATAAATGAACCTAATTACCCACCCCACAAACAATCTTAAAAAAAACATAAAGTAAAACAAAAAATATAATGCCAAATAACCTCCTTCTGAATGACTACTTTTTGTTCAAACATTATAAATTTAGACTTCAGAATACGGTATAACAAGGAAATAACAATTACAATGTGGTAAGTGCTTTGCAGACATTATCCCATTTAATCTTCACAAATATCCTAAAAGTAGACACTATCATTATCTTCCTTCTCCAGGTAAGAAAATCGAGGTTTCTAGAAGTTATAGAGCCAACAGTCATGGCCTTTCTGACTTCTAACCACCATGCGATACTTTGTCTCTAATGTGTGAGTTATACATCAATTGTAAACAATGGTGCAGAATGGCAACCTATATCTCATTTTATTTTTATTCTTTTTTAATAATAGAAAGGAAAATCTATGAACAGACAACCTGTGTTGGAGTGGCTCAAATATGCCCATGCATTTCTTAATCCATGTGCTTACATATTAAGCAACGATATTGTATTGCTTGCTTTTGGCATGACTCCTTTCATTCAACATTTCTCAAAAGTTCTAAAATGATACCAGTTTTCCAGTTGTGCTAAGTTTGTTTTTTCCCTTTCATATTCATAAGATCCAGTTTTGACTAGGATCTGGGGAAACCATTCTTACTGAACCAGCAGAGGGAGCCAATACACTAGTGATGTCTAACATGCATAGGTCTTCAAACGGGAATGTATTTAAGAAAAGGGAGAAATGTGACAAAAAAAACCCCAAACCAAAAACAAACAAAAAAAACTTCAGAATCCCTTTTAAAGAAAACTACTGAAAATTCTATGAAAATGACGTTCCCTGATATGATGTTAAATGTGAGCAGGATTAAATAGGTACTATTCAGTTATATTTCGGGTAAAAAGTTTTAATGTTAACACAACTTCCATTTTAATTTAAGGAAATCTGTTATTAACAAAATAAACTTTAAACTACTAAATGTTATTACCTAACTGTCTTTCTAAAAATGTGAAAACAATATCAGCTGAGTGACACGGTAGCTAATAATATTGTTGATGTGATTTTAGAAAAAAGAAAAGTTAAAATTACAACCAATGACTTATTTGAAACACACATATACAAATTCCAGTGGTCCCTCAGAGTTCATTATAACAGGAATATATAGTATTCCATCATTTTTAGAAATAAATAAATACCCTAGGGAATATCTTTATGAAGGCAGCTCTTGGATAACTTGATCATATATATCACTGAAGCCTAAGATAACGGAACACAAACCTTTCCAAAGATGGTGTGCTTATTGTTAAGTTCATCTGCTCGACCCAGTGTAAAGAAAAACTGGCTGCCATTATCATGAGGGCCAGCATTTGCCATGGCAACCAGTCCTCTCCGATTAAAACGTAACCGTGAGTGGAATTCATCCTGAAGCATTGAAAAAAAAAAGAAAAGAAGATTTAGTGAATGACCTCAGTTATAAGGCCCTTCATATTCATCTAACAAGCAAGATCCCATACAACTTCTAAGCCAAAACGCTTCAGTTTTACTTAACTGATTTTTCACATATAATCAAATCCAGGAGCTGTTGTTCCTTCAATGCTATTAAATTTGACTTGACTAACCTGTAAGAATCCTCTAAATATACTCATCTCAAATTTAGCCTATTTTGTGGAAATCTGCCTATTTACACAGAGGAAGGGTACTCGACGGTAATGGATTTCTAAAATTAATTCTCCTATTCTTCCCATCTGCCAAAGCCATCTAAGCTTCTAGGACCTTCTACTTTTCCTCTAGGATAATTAGTTTTGAATCACTGCAGAGTCTTCAACTATTTCCTTCCCAACCCCATTCTAAATGTCATGAAACAACTGTTTTCTTATTTTTTAATTCAAGGACTCTAGTATGATTGTGTTATGTGCTTTACTGTGTTTTTTAAAGTCTTTAAGTTAAATCTTCTCTGAACTAGCACTGGTCCCATTTGCCAGTTTTCAAAAGAGCAGGAGTAAGCCCTTCTAAGGTAGTTTTCTTGCTGTGGTGGGGCTACATAACATGTACATTAGTCTTAGTTAATCGAATTTCTATCAAGACCTGAAATGACTAGACTCATTTATAATATAGCCATGTTATGTAATCAATGCTTTTCAGAAAGGAAGTTCTTTTTCCTTAATAAATTCTCAAGATATTTGAATTCAAAGGATCATAACTTTGTATATTGTATAAAAATAACTTAATTGAAAAACTTACCGAGATGATTGTATTACCTAAACATAATAAGCAAAAATCTCAATTTAGAAAGAAATTATCACAAAGATCTATTCTGTTACACCAAATAATAAAGGAGTGCATCCTACTAGATGAAGAATCTAAAATAATGAGATATCTCAATTTTTTAAATATAAAATAGTCTAATAATGACATTTGAGACTTTTTAAAATAATCATTTCACATGCTCTAAGGCCATTATCATCTGAAAATTAAAGCAAACAGTTCAAGCATTTTTCTCAAGAATCATACAGTAACCTACCATAAAATTAAAGGACACTCCAGACACTCTATCCCATTAGTATAAATGTGAAGTTTGCCAAAATTCCCATATTTTAAGAGTTACTGATGTTTATTCATTCAAAAAACATAATACTGGTACCAACAGATTAATAAGTAACGTGTCCTTTAGCTTTTACTTGAACCCACTGTTATTTTTTAATATCTTAACTATGACATTAACTCTTTTTTTGTTTTTAGATCTATGTCGGCAGCTAACAAAGCATTGACCTCTCTTGATTAAAACTCACACCCTTTTCTAACATTTTTTATGTTGCTTCTATCTTCTGGTTCCCCTTGTGATTTCTTGTTATGGTATCCATTCTGTGCTACAAAGGTTTATGTGTATGATTTACAATGAATTCTGCTATGGACTGAATTGTGTCTCCACAAAGTTCATATGTTGAAGCGCTCAAGCCCAATGTGACTGTACTGGAGATAGGGCCTATAAGGAGATGAAAAAGACTAAATGACTTTGTAAGGGTGAAGTCTTAATCCAATAGGGCTGGTGCCCTTATAAGAGGAGGAAGACACCGGAGCGATCTCTCTCCACCATGTGAGGACACAACAAGAAGGCAGCCATTTGCAAGCCAGGAGGAGAACCTTCACCAGGTACTGAATGTCAGCACCTTGATCTTGGACTTCCTAGACTCCAGAACTGCAAGAAGTAAATTCCTGTTGTTTAAGCTACCTGGTCAGACGTGTTTTGTTATAGCAGTTCAATATAAATTCTATATAGTGTTAAAAAAAATGTTTGAAAATAGGATGGCATACGCAATGTTCTAAGAGTTGCAGAGATCAGACACAGTCGGATATACGTTTTATAGCCTTTTTTCTGACTCATATTTTCCTTACTACCACTTTTAACTCTACCTGAATTCAATCTAGCATGAAAGTTTGTGATAAGACAAATGAGAGAGAAAGCTTGACAAGGTCTAAGTGCTGCTCTTATTCTGTTTAGTCCTAAATGTGTAATAACCCTGATTTTGTGCACTGATGTAAAATGCATTTTCTTCTTGTAGGAAGCAATCATTTTCAATTAAGCAATCCAAGCTGACTTGAAAATTAATAATAATAAAAATTCAGTCTCACCTTGAACGGGGCTCCATAGACAGACTCTCCACCAGTCCCTGTGCCAGTAGGATCTCCCCCTTGGACTATAAAACCAGGTACAACCCTATGAAATATGGTGTTGTCATAATATCCTGGGGGAAAAAAATAAAAGTAATTTATCAATGTCTAAAACTAAGTGTATCTACAGTTAATACAACTAGTCACAAGATCTTTTTCCCCCAGAATGTTAAATAGGCTCCTAAACCAAAATCTTTTCTTTCCTACTTATAAAATATCTACTCAAAACAGCACAATTTCTATAGAACCAAGGTAGTTGTTGTTTTGTATCTATTTCCTGGATTCTCTCAAACTCTGGATAAACAGTTTTCAAAATAAAAATTAGACTTCTGGTAAAGCTCTGTGGTTCTCAACTAGAGGAAGGAGGAGTAGCAATTATGTTCCCTGGGGGACACTTGTCAATGTCTGGAAATATCTGGTTGCCACACATGGGAGATGTTACTGGATTCTAGTGGGTAGGGGTCAGGGATTCTGGTAAACATACTACAAAACACAGGAAACCCCTACAACAAAGAATTACTGGCCCAAAATGTCAACAGCACTAGAGGTTGAGAAATCCTTGCAGAGATAAACAACTTATTTCCTAAGTCTTCCTAGTCTCCCCATAGAAAATTAATTTACACAAACAATATACAAATCCAAAATACATCAAAATTACTCACTGATTATAGGTCTAGCATCATCAATGCACCCTCATCAAGAAACTTTCAATAAATGAAACAAATACTCAACACAATATATAATTGAGCCCAACTAGACTCTTAGTAAGTTTGCTAAATGATTTATATTTATATATCATATATTATTTGGAAGCTATAAACATACAAGAGAGATCATATATGATCTCCTAATAGGTTGAGGTGAAGTCAATTATTGAGTGTAGTCATAACTCAATCTATGCTGAGGACTGCAAAGCAGAGAGATGCAAAGAGCATACACAGTTCCCTAAAGGCTTCACAGAGCTACAGAACTGCCTGACACCAGATTTCTGATCCAACAGGATTATAAACGTCTTTATTATTTATATACAACCTAACTGAATACAACCTAACTCATTCAATAACAAATACTAAGTGCCTACTGTGGGCCAGGCATTTTGCTGCTACAACTACTGACATCACTCATAAAGAACCGATGACATGGTTACTTTGTGATACTTTATTAGTCAAAACATGATTGTGGTTTATCATAATTAATAAAGTACTATAATACTGGAACTTGCAGACACCCTCATATTACTTAGATTTGCAAGCCATAATTGTATATAAAATCCACATTTTAAAACATGTGATCTGTAATCTAACAACTGTATCCAGTATATAGGATGGATTGGAAGAAGTTGATAGAAAGAGTAACTGATTTTTTCAATCCCTTCTCCCTTGAAGAACTGTTGGGCTATATTCACAAAAGCTCCCCAGTACAGTTCTCCTTGTGGTTGCAAATAGAAACTATAAAAACCAAGAAGTCGAAAAGTATCTCTCCTGCATCTCTAAGTAACCATTTACTCAGATTAACATTGTACATAGCAGTCAGGAGTTCTGAGCCTTGCCTCTTGTTAGCTATGCAACTTTAAACTCAATTTTCTTTCTTTTTTTTTTTTCTTCTGTTTTTTTCCTTCAATTGTGATATAATTGACATATAACATTAGTTTCAGGTGTACAACATGATTCAATATTTGTACATATTGCAAAATGATCATGGACAATAAATCTAGTAAACATCCACTACCATATATAGTTACAAATTTTATTTTACTTGTAATGGGAACTTTAAAGATCTACTCTGTTAGTAACTTCCAAACATGCAACACAGTGTTATCAACTATGGACATCATGCTGTATAGGCAATTTCTCATTATAAAACTAATAATATAAATTAACTTGGTGGTGTTCTGAAGATTAAGTAAGGTAACGTGGAGGTAACCTATAAATTTTCCAGTTCCACATAAATAATAAACTTAATTATTTTCACTTAAGCTCTACAAATTCATATTCAAATCTGAATATAAAACACATACCAGTCTATATCAAAAAATGAAAATAATCCTTGAGGCTCAAATGTGCAGCCAATCAACATTTTTTTGAGCACATGATCAGATTCACTTTTTCAAATGGGATCACTTCAAATTCCAGTATGAAGAAATGACTAGAAGTGACAAGATTGAATAAAAGAGGGAGCAACTGCTGTCCCAAGACAGGAGCATGGCTTATCTTGAGATGCACAGATTCAAGAATTCTCTAGGAAGCAGGATCTTTAAGACTCAGAGATCTATTATATGTGAGGGAAGGGATCATGAAAGAGGTCTTTACTACTGTGCGTTCAAATTGGGAAAATGGTCAAAACGATACAAATTATCACTTATAAGATGAATGAATTCTGAAGACTGAACATACAGCATGGAGATTATAGTAATAATACTGTACTGTATACTAGACATTTGTAGATCATGTTCTCACCACATACACACACACAAAAAGGTAGCTGTGCGATGGGATGGATTTGTTACTGAACGGTGATTGTGGTAATCATTTTACAATGTATATTTAATCATCACATTGTACACCTTTTAAAAACCTTTTAAAAATGACATTGTCTATATACAATTTTTGTCAGTCATACCCCAATAAAGCTGGAAAAAAACGACTAAGAACCTCCCTTTAACTGTGAACACCATTTTAAGTGAGAGCTGTATCTGAGGCTGTGCTCCCATGGCTCATTTTTATTCATTTGCTTTTTAATTTTGGAAACTGTACCTTTAAAAAAATATGAATATTAAAAGATCTAAAAATATTATGACTTGTTTAAATCATATAATCAGTGAATTAGAATGAGGTTCTCTGAATTAAATTTTTAAAACCTTGACTTTATTCATTTAGGAGCATCTTAATTTAACTCAGAGTCTTCTCAAGCATCTTGTTAGCCTTCACAATAATTCTATTTCTTACCTGTTCAATTAAGAGACTTGCTCGGTTATTTTTTTATTATTTTCCTATTCTTTTTCCTTTCTCCTTATATTCTCAGAAATAGGGAAATGTTTTTTTGATGTTGTAATTAAGCTTCATCATCACCTAACTTAAGAACCTTATTTCTTCTTCACTGTCATATTATATCCAGATGTTTTCTGTTTCTTCCATTCACCTGGTCATGGATTATAATTCACCATTTATTCTTTCTATGTTTTTATACTTTCATTCTTCTGTAAAATTTGAGCTATTGATTCTTCAAAACTTCTTTCCAGAAACAGTCTGGCTTTTCTGTGTCTACTGTGTTTCATGGCTCTGTTGACAGTTACTTGAGGCTTCTCTGCCTGAACTACCTGTCTGACTCAACTTCCTTCCTGCCTGCCATAGCAATTACTAATAATGGTCTTTACAGATGCCTTCTTTTCTCTTTTTCTTTCTAGTCAGTTTGGGGGTTTTTTGTTTTGTTTTGGAGGGTTTGTTTTTGTTTTTTGGTATAGGTATTTTTATTTCTTAAGTCTTCACCTGGTAATTTACCTATTTGTCTAACTATCTATTTGGGGAGCTCTCACTGTACCCTAATACAGGTTATTTTGTGCTCTCCTTCACATTTTGCTTTTGACTCAAAATGCTATTTTCTGATATCTTGATTAACCCTGCCTATCTCTAAAAATCAGATATAATTTAGAAGGACGATGATTTGCCAACACTGGAGATATTTGAAACAATATGCAGTATATTCTGAAAGTCAACAAGCTACAAATGTTTAGAACATTTAATTCTACAGAATGTAGGAATATAGAATAAGTTATCTATATAGGAATATAAAATAAATAAAAACATTCTACAGAATAAAAGAATATTTTGAAGGGAAAAACACTCAAGTAGATGTAATTCTGTAAAGTTTGTTAGAAAGAAAAACAATTATTTTACATCTCAAATATAAGAATCATTATTGACATTGATAATAACATCACTGAATGGTGCATGGAAGGCTTAATGGAGAAAGTAGAATTTCAAACGACATTAAAAAGTGAGTTGACTTGAACAGTACAGAAAGGAAGAGAAAGTAGTCCAAAAAGGCAAGTGAGGATATGAGAAGATTCAGGATATGAAGGAGGTATGAGTAGAAACAGGAAGGAACTGCTTAGGCAGTAAAGATTATAACCAACTGAAGGCACATAGATATTTAGTACAATAAAAAATAAAGTTGGAAAGCTAGGAAGCTAAGCTGCCTGAGGATTCAACTACCAGGTGAATAAGTGTGAGGGTAAAGTGATTAAAAATGAGAGGAAGGAAGATGAGGTAAAAGGCAATTATAATCACACAGCTGAAATTCAAAGCAGTCTGGCAAAGAAACTGGCAAATTTGGTTTTACACTAGTTTAGTTTTAGCTGATAGTGGAAGACTTGAGTAAAAAAGTCCACTAGGCAATTAGATCTGTAAATTAGACCTCAGGTGAGACAAAATGGCTGGAATTCTAAATTTGCTAGCCATTTGGATGGAAGTAACAACTGAAACATAAAGACAACAGACGACTAGAGGCAATCTTAGGGATGCTCACACTTAGACAATGAAAGAATGAAGTGCAAATGACCAAAGAAACCAAAAAGGATCAAAGTATTATTTGCTGAGATAAATTTCTCTATTAAAGAGATAAAGATTTATTGGGCGGGACTTTTCATCTCCTCTCTCCATTTCCTGGCACATAGCCCCAGACCTTATCAGTCATATCAACTCCCATCATTCATTACCATCATTTAACACTAGTTTGCACCATCGTGGAAAAATATGCTGCAGTTTATCTTTAAATTAACAAAAGTTCTTCTATAGAATAAAACTCAAGAATTATAATTACCTTCCAAACAAAGCTGAATGAAATTTCTGCAAGCTTTAGGAGTCTCTTTTGGCCACAATTCTATATCAATCTCTCCAGCTGTAGTTTTCAATAAAACCTGTAGAAAGCATATAACATTGTTAAATTAAATTATCATTTTGCTTGATAATCAGTTGATTGGCTGCTCACCTTGAAGCATTCAGTACTGAGTTTTCAACTTAAAAATAAAAATTAGAAACTTTGCTTGGCTTTTGCTATCTTCAACAAATTTCAAATATTCAGTGCAAGTCATTATATATTTTTATCTTTCAAACACTATTTTTGGAAATAATTTAGGCTTTAAGAAAAAATAGCATATATGTTTTTTAATCACAGGAAAAAACCCTCATTCATCTCAAAATCAATAACATAAATTTGGTTTTTTGGGTTTTTTTAACTTTTTTTATTGAGTTATAGTCATTTTACAATGTTGTGTCAAATTTCAGCGTAGAGCACAATTTTTCAGTTAGACATGAACATACATATATTCAATGTCACTTTTTTTTTTTTTTGCTGTGAGCTACCATAAGATCTTGTATATATTTCCCTGTGCTATACAGTATAACCTTGTTTGTCTATTTTACATTTTGAAATCCCACTCTGTCCCTTCCCACCCCCTACCCCCATAAATTTGTTTTAATTAAGAAAGTTTCCCACGGCAACTTCTTCCAATAAAATTGTAGCAAATTAAGAAATTCAAAATCTATCACAGGAAATCACAATACTATAAGACAATTTTACAATTACCTTTTAACATAAACACTCTACTTTTTCATTCAAAATCATGCCATTCCTTATTTACAAAGGAACATTCTTGATCTAATTCTGGGTTGTATATTACTAAAATGCTATGTCTTTAAATTACCATCTACAGTAAATAGCATCTTTTGGTAGCCTCCTTCCTACAGCTCATGAAGGCGGTTACTCTTTGGTGGAACCAGCCATCTGGCAACAACCAAAATCCCTACTGAGCCCACAGGAAGAAAAAGCTTACAACTGTCTTATTAATAACAACAAAAAACCAAAAAGAATGTTAGCTGGAATTCAACTTCTCTAGTATTACATACCCTACCCCCATCCCTACTCAGTGTACCAAAGGAGATCTATGCCAATCCATGATCAATGATTTGTGACCATCACAATCACTTTTGCTACAATTGTCTTTCAATTTCTGTTTCAGAATCCCAAATTATACTGTCACAAGTTTTATCACATTGATGAGTTTATTGTATCTTTTGGGGCTTTTACTAGCTACATATTTCTTTTACCATTATGCTTCAATGACCATGGGGGTGGGGTGGAGGATCTGAAAATATCTATATTGTGGAGGCTTTTCAAATAGTTTCCTTAACCCTTAAAGAAATATGAAAGAACTAGAAATGCAAATGTACATGATTTTCTCAATCCATTACACTTTCTCTATGAAAAGAAGGGAACATTTATTGAGCACCTTCCATGTGTCAGCTTCTCTGCCAGACACTACGTATCCTATCTCACTTAATTCTAACCTACAAGGTAGGTATTATTGCTCCTATTTGATTTATGAAGAAACAGAGACTCAGATAAAGTAACTTTATCCAAGGTCTCACAGTAAACAAACTAAGCCAAAGGCCGTCTGGCTGCAAAGCCCATGCTTTTTCTATACCACCATAGTGCCTCCACAAAGTTCTCCATAAATTCCACGCTACACTGGAAAAAAGGTCTATCAATCTCTAGGGCCTGCCACATGTCTCACAAGAAATCCTCAAGTTACCCTGGTCACAACTTATTTGAATAGAGAACAGTGCCAAAGTCAAAAGCAATCATACATTGGTTGGACATGAGCAAGGCCTTCTAACTTGGTTTGGGATGAAACAATGCCCAAACGAGATACTCCATATTGGATGGTGACAAACCAATCCAACTGGATTCCCAATCTCCAGGGAAGTATACATTTGGGATGCAAACTGAGAGGCTGAGTAACTCCCTCTCCCTTAGACTGTATCTAGAACAATCCTGTGTAACACCTTCTGATTTTCCATGAGGCCTGATGTACCTCCCAATCTTAAAAGCACAGTATACCTAAAACAGACAATGCCCTGTCTACCTCTTCATCCTTTGTATACTAGAAATAAACTGCTATTGTTAAAGGGAACCTAGACATGTCCCCTCATCTTTGCAACTTTAAAGCAGTGATCTCCAAACTCTTGGTTAACTGTGCATCTCTATTAGCAAAGGAGAAAAGGGGGGTGGGAAGGGAGGTAAGGACTTGGAACATACATACCCAAAAAGTACATATTTAAATCCCACATGTACTACTATATTACTCTAGTATTACAAAAGAGTCACACAAAACAAAAATTTCAAGCCATTACATAAAAATACTATTTTAAAATAATTGTTAATTTGATTTTATTTACTAATGATACAATGAAACTTTAAAAAAAAAACAGCTTTATTGAGATAAAATTCACATATCAAAGATTTACTCTTTTAAAGTGGTTTTTAGCATAACCCACATTGTTATACAACCACCACCACTATCTAATTCCAGAACATTTCATTACCCCAAAAAGAAACACTGTACTCATTAAGGGTCACACCCTATTTCCTCCTACTGGCAACCACTAATCTACTTTCTATCTCTATGGATTTGTCTATTGAACATTTCATAAATAGGCATACCTCAGAGATACAGTAGGTTCAGTTTCAAACCACCACAATGAAGTGAATATTGCAATAAAGTAAGTTACATGAATTTTTTTGGCTTCTCAGTGCATATAATGGTTATATATATGTATAATATAGTCTACTAAGTATGCAATAGCATTATGTATAAAAAAAACAACATACATGCCTTAATTAAAGAATACTTTATTACTAAATATTGCTAAACATTTGCTAGTCATCTCAGCCGGTCATAATCTTTCTGCTGGCAGAAGGTTTGAAATACTGCAAGAATTACCAAAATGTTGGATCAAAGACTTAAACATAAGACAAGATACAATAAAGCTCCTAGAAGAAAATATAGGCAAAACATGATCTCACATACATCTCAAAAATGTTCTCCTAGGGCAGTCTACCCAAGCAATAGAAATAAAAGCAAGAATAAACAAATGGGACCTAATTAAACTTACAAACTTCTGCACAGCAAAGGAAACCAGAAGTAAAACAAAAAGACAACCTACAGAATGGGAGAAAATTTTTGCAAAAGATAAAACTGACAAAGGCTTGATCTCCAGAATATATAAGCAGCTCATATGACATAATAAGAAAAAACAGACAACGCAATCCAAAAATGGACAGAAGACCTAAACAAGTAATTCTCCAAGGAAGACATACAAATGATCAAAAGGCACATGAAAAAGTGCTCAATATCACTAATTATCAGAGAAATGCAAATCAAGACTACAATGAGGTATCACCTCACACCAGTCAGAATGGCCATTATTCAAAAGTCGACAAATGACAAAGCTGGAGAGGCTGTGGAGAAAAGGGAACCCTCCTACACTGCTGGTGGGAATGCAGTTTGGTGCAGCCACTGTGGAAAACAGTATGGAGATTCCTCCAAAGACTAGGAATAGACTTACTATAGGACCCAGGAATCCCGCTCCTGGGCTTATATCCAGAAGGAGCCCTACTTCAGGATGACACCTGCACCCCAATGTTCATAGCAGCACTATTTACAATAGCCAAGACATGGAAACAGCCTAAATGTCCATCAACAGATGACTGGATAAAGAAGAGGTGGTATATTTATACAATGGAATACTATTCAGCCATAAAAACGACATAACACCATTTGCAGGAACATGGATGTCCCTGGAGAATGTCATTCTAAGTGAAGTAAGCCAGAAAGAGGAAGAAAAATACCATATGAGATCACTCACATGTGGAATCTAAAAACAAACAAACAAACAAAAAGAACAAAACAGAAACAGACTCATAGACATAGAATACAAATTTGTGGTTGCCAAGGGGGCAGGGGGTGGGAAGGGACAGACTGAGATTTCAAAATCTGTAGATACTGACAGGCATATGCAGAATAGATAAACAAGATTACACTGCATAGCACAGGGAAGTGTGTACAAGATCTTGTGGTAGCTCATAGCGAAAAAAAAATGTGACAATGAATATATGTATGTTCATGTATAAAAGAAAAATTGTGCTCTACAATGGAATTTGACACTACATCGTAAAATGACTATAACTCAATAAAAAAAAGTTTAAAAAAAGGAATAAAAAAAGGTTAAGATAGCAAATTTTGTTATGTATATTTTTAAATAAATAAAAAATTAATAATAATTACCAAAATATGACAGAGACACGAAGTAAGCAAATGCTGGGAAAATGGTGCCAAAAGACTTGCTCAAGGCAGGATTGCCACAAGCCTTCAATTTCTAAAAAATACAACACCTGTGAAGTGCAATAAAACAAGGTGTGCCTGTAAATGGAGTCATATAATGCGTGCGCTTTGTCTTGCTTCTTTCATTTAGTAGAATGTTGCTTACAGATTGGAGAGGTTCATCTTTCTACTCTATATACTTCGTTTTTAAATGTCTTGAAAATCACAATAGCATTATGTTCTTACTGATAAATATGTCAAGGTAGAGAATACATTGATGACAAAAGTTCACCATTAACAATAATAGAAACCCAAAGTTCAAATGATCTTCATAATAATTTCCAATTTTTGACAGACTTCCCATGCTCCACCTTTTTTAATGATTTGCTTATATTTACATTATTAGTATTATTCTGAGAGCTGGTTTAGTTAATCTAGATAGCATTTAGATGGAATGGAAATTCATCTAGCAAGGCATTAGGAAAAATTACATTATGATATATAAAAACTAACTGACTGAATAACTGAATTTATATGTTCCTTTATATGTATAAACAGTATTGCATTTAAACAAAGGCAAAAATAAATTTATAAACAGAAGTATGCACATTTTCACCCTGCATCCCATGGGTGGTTTGGCACGTTCCCTGAAGTGTGCACTCACTAGTTTAGAAACCACTAAAGAACAAACTAATGCACATCATCCCTCCCTCTCCAGGCTCTGGAGTCAGGCTGTCTGAATTCAAATACTGACCCACGTATGAAGGGAAAGGGAGCTTCCTTACCTTGGACATATCAGACACTACTATGACTCAATTTCCTTATCTAAAAACAGGGTAATAACTGAACAAGCAATGGATCACTGAAGAAATCAAAGGAAAACTCAAAAAATGCCTAGAGACAAATGAAAACAGATATGTAACATACCAAATTTACACGATGCAGCAAAAGTATTTCTAAGAGAGGTCACAGCAATACAGGCCTACCGCAAGAAACAAGAAAATCTCAAACAATCTAACTTTACACCTAAAGGAACCAGAAAAACAAATGAAGTACAAAGTTAGAAGGACGAATACAATGAAGAACAGAATGGGAAGAAATAAAAGAGAGACTAAAACACAACACAAAAGATCAGTGAAATGAAGAACTGGTTCTCTCAAAGGATAAACAGAAATGACAAACCTTTAGCCAGACTCATGAAGGAAAAATGGAGAGGGCTCAAACAAATAAAATCAGAAATGAAAGACAAGTTACAACTGATACCACACAAATATAAAGGAGCATGAGAGACACCCTGAACAATTATATGCCAACAAACTGGACAACCTAGAAAAAAATGGATAAATTCCTGGAAACATACAATCTTCCAAGACTGAATTATGACAGAACAGAAAATCTGCAGAGACCAATTACCTGTAAGGAGACTGGATTAGTAATCAAAAACTCCCAACAGACATAAGTCCAGGACCAGATGGCTTCAGTAGTGAATTCTACCAAACATACAAAGAAGACTTAATACTTCCCTTCTTAACCTCTTTAAAAAAAAAAATTAAAGAGACGGGAACATTTTGAACATATATTCAAAAAGTCTCAACAAAATATTAGCAAACCAAATTCAATACATGAAAAGGAACATACACCATAATCAAGTGGGATCTACTCCACGGATGCAAGGGTGGCTCGGCACTTGCAAAACCATCATGACACACCACACGAGCAGATGAAAGATGAAAACCCTGCGGTCATCTCAGTGGACGCAGAAAGGGCATCTGGCAAAATTCAACACCTATTGTTATGACAAAAACTCTCAACAAAGCGGGTATAGAAGGAATTTACTTCAATGTGATTGAAGCCAAGTATGACAAACTCACAGCTATCATACTCAATAGTGAAAAGCTGAAAAATGTTTCCTCTGAGATCAGGAATAAGACAAGGATACCCACTCTCCCCATTTTCTTTCAACACAGTACCGGAAGTCCTAGCCACAGCAATTAGGTAAGACCAAGAAATAAAAAGCATCCAAATTGGATAGGAAGAAGTAAAACTGTCACTATCTGCAGTTGACATAATACTATACAGAAAACCCTAAAGACTTCAGCAAAAAAATTGTTAGAACTAATAAATGAATTCAGTAAAGTTTCAGCATACAAAATTAATACACAAAAATCTATAGCATTTCTATACATTAATAACAAACTATCAGAAATAGATATCAAGAAAGCAATCCCATTTACAAGTACACCAAAAACACCCAAAAAAACAAAAAACAAAAAACACCTAGGAATAAATTTAACCCAGGAGGCAAAAGATCTGTATCCTGGAAACTACAAGACATTGATGAAAACACTGAAGAAAGGTACAAAATAAGTGGAAAGATATTCTGTGCTCATGGCTGGAAAGAATTAATATTGTTAAAATGTCCATACTATCCAAAACAATCTATAGATTCAATGTACTCCCTATCAAAATTCCAATGGTATCTTTCACAGAACTAGAACAATTCCAAAATTTGTATAAAACCACAAAAGATCCCAAATGGCCAAAGCAATCTTGAGAAAGAAGAACAAAGCTAAAGGTATCACATGCCCTCATCTCAAATTAAACTGCAAAGCTAGAGTAATCAAAACAGCACGGTATAAAAACACACACACAGATCAAGAGAAACAGAATAGAGAGTCCAGAAATAAACCTACACATACATTGTCGACTAATTTACAACAAAGGGGGCAACAATACACAGTGAGGATACAACAGACTTTTTGATAAACAGTGCTGAGAAAACTGAACAGCTGCATGTAAAAGAATGAAACTGGACCACTATCTTACACTCATAAAAATAAACTCAAAATGGATTACAGACTTGAATGTAAGACCTGAAACCATAAAAGTTCTAGAAGAATACATAGGCAGTAATCTCCTTGACACTGGTCTTAGCAATTTATTTTTTAATCTGACTCCAAAGCCAAAGTTAACAAAAGGAAAAATAAACAAATGGGACTACATCAAAATAAAAGGCTTCTGTATGGCAAAGGAAACCATGAACAAAATGAAAAGGGAATGCATTGAATGGGAGAAGACATTTGCCAATTATATATTGAATCAAGAGTTAATATCCAACACAACACTGTAAACTGACTATAACTCAATAAAAAAAGAGAAGTTACTTAAAAAAAAGTTCATATCCAAAATACATAAAGAACTTATACAACTCAATAACATAAAAACAATCTGATTAAAAAATGGACATGAACCTTAAGACATTCTTCCAAAGATATACAGATGACCAATAGGCACATGAAAAAATGTTCAACATCACTAATCATCAGGAAAAGGCAAAACAAAACAAAACCACAATGAGATACCACCTCACACCCATCAGAATGGCCATTATTAAAAAGACAAGAAACAAGTGTTGGTAAGGATATGGAGAAAAGGGAACCCCTGTGTACCGCTGGTGGAAATATAGATTGGTGCAGCCAGTATGGAAAATAGTGTGGAGGTTCTTCAAAAAATTAAAAACAGAACCACCATAATACCCAGCAATTCCACTTTAAGGTATTTATCTGAAGGAAATGAAAACACTAACTGGAAAAGATATATATACCCTATGTTCATGTAGTGTTATTTACAATAGCCAACATATGGAAACAATCTAAATGTCCAATAACAGATGTATATAAAGAAGACATACTATGTATACATACATACATACATACATACATACACACACACACACACACACTAGAATACTACTCAGTTATAAAAAAAAAAAGAAAGGAATATTGCCACAATGTGCCAATACATGCCACAATATTTATGGAGCTTGAGGGTGTTATGCGAAAGTGAAGTAAGTCAAACAGAGAAAGTCAAATACAGAACGATTCACTTACATGTGGACTCTAAAAAACAAAACAAACAAAACAAAGCAAAATCCAGACTCTTAGATACAGAGAACAGACTTGTGGTTGCCAGAGGCAAGAAGGGGTTGGGGTGGGGCTGGAGGGTGGAATGGGTAAAGGGGATCAAGAAATACCAACTTGCATTTATAAAATAAATAAGTCATGGAGATGAAATGCACAGCTTGGGAAATACAATCATTAATATTGTATTAACTTTGTACGCTGACAGATGGTAACTAAATTTACTGTGGTGACCATTTCACAAGGTATACAAATGTCAAATCACTATGTTGTACACATGAAACTAATATAATATTGTATGTCACATATACTTCAATAAATTGTTTTAAAAACCAGGATAATAATATTCTCATAGGCTTGTTGTGAGGACAAAATGAGTTATTATACATAGATTACTTAGAATAGTACCTGACAAATAGTAAATACTCAAAATATGGTAGCTATTATTGTTGTAATTAATGTTCTTATACAATTTTTAGTCCACAGGAAACTTACACTCGGTAAAAAGAACACATATATGGTAGGGCCACCTTGATCACCAGGGCTTCTTAATCTTTTCACTAATAAGATCCTGAATTTAACAGAAGGCACGTGGCTCCTCCATTGGCCATACATTCCTAGTGGCCATAACCACTTTGCCAGGCATCAGCGATTTCTCTTCTTAAAGCTTAAATAAGGCGACATTTTGATAATAAAATGTTTCTTAAGAACAAATATTTGAGTTAATATACAATTTAGATTAAATCATCATAAAATGTGGAAATTTCATCTTCAGTAATAAGGAAATTTCTATCAAGTGGTATATTTCTGTGACTTGTCTGCAGAGGCCAGAGTTATAGCACAACACAGCAAAACACTGCACATTTATGGACAGTTGCCAGGGATCAACCACTGCTATAATGTGTCAATTACTTCCCCAGTTGATACTATGCTCTTTGATGAGAGAAATTTTGTCCCCTTTATTCTGAATAGCTTGAATCCTTTCAGTACCTAATGCAGCATTAGGCAATATAGGCACTAAATGAACATTCATTAAGCAAACTTGTTATTACATCTGCTTTAAATTCCTTCCAGGCCAAAATTCTTGCCAAGCTCTCCACAGTACAAAACGCTGAAGCTTCAATGTCTTCATTCAGCCTTATGCTGGAAAAAGTCCCAAACTGTTTCTGAAGGAGAACTTGGGCCATGCCTAATATTCTCCCTCAGCCCAATTCTGTTCAGGAGGACAATACTTACCACAGTTTGCATAAACTTATTTGCATGATTATTTCATCAATATATATTTCTCTTAAGTGACTCTGTGATAATAGAGACAATGCTGGTTTTTCTTTCCACTGTATCCCTAAAACCTAGCATAGAGCCTGGCATGTGCTAGGTGCTCAATAAATACTTGTTGAATGAAAGGTCTCCTATTTAGGCATGAATCCCTGTCAAAGCTTCTCATCTTTATGACTATGTCGAATCTTCCACAGAGTAAAACAACTAAGTCTGCCCTCGACCAGTAGCAATATAACCTCAAGCTCACTGATGCTTAATACTTCTCAGAAGTTAAGAGAAATACACTATTAATTTATCCATCCATCCATCCATTCAATACATACTTAAACTCCTCCTCCTATGTGTCGAGCACCGTTGTACACGTCTGTCTCTGCCTGCATTCTGTGAAGGGAGAAAGGGTGGAGGAGACTACAACAATAAATACTAAGTACTGTAGAAAAAACTAAAGAGGTCAAGGGGGCCAGGGAATGCTGGGATGTAGGACATGAATGAGGTCTTCTTTTTTATAGAAAGTTGACAGGAAAGGCTTCTTTGTTAAAACAACATCTGAGCAGAGTAACGAGCAGGCTAGAGAAAGGAATAGCAAGTGTGTAGGCCCTTCCTAGCAAGATGGGCAATGTATTCAGTCTCTACCAGTGTTTATCAACTTGGGGTGATATCACTCTCAAAAAGTATTTGGATATATGAAGACATAGATATTCTGGGTTTTTACGATGGGTGAGTAGGGGTGAGAAGTGGGGGTAGTTCAAACAACAAAAAATGGAAAGAATTGCTTTGCCCAAAATACCTACTAACATTTTGCTGGGCACATCAATTACAACATTTTTGTTTTTGTTTGGGGTGGGGGCAGGTAGTTAGGTTTACTCATTTATTTTTAGAGGAGGTACTGGGGATTGAACCCAGGACCTAGTGTATGCTAAGCATGCGCGCTACCACTTGAGCTATATTACCAAATGTAAATCATCAAGATTGCACAATTTATGACATAGTCATGCAACAGAATTGTACCTGATGCAAATTTAGTTTATCCTAATTCACCTATATAATTTCAGTACCACTATTTTCTCCATTATACTGGTTCATCACATTCTGTATGTGATATAGACTAGGTCTCAGTTTAAGAATTCAGGTGATACTTATTCCATTATTGACTCTGCCTCATACTGCATATAAACACTTTGGGAATAAAGATACTTTGACCATCAAAATCAATCAAAAAATCATTCCTTCATTCTAATGTGGGAACACTTCTCAATCTCCACTTTCTCTCACAATCATCTCATGTTTTAAGATCAGCTCAAAAGACACTTCCTCCATGAAGCTTTCCCCTACTTTCCCAATTGCTAACCTCTTAGTGCTACCATAGCATTATGCTCCTCTCTCCATATGCACTCCTATCAAGCATATCATAAGGTTTTTCTTTACCTGCCTGCCTCCCAAGCTAAACTGTAAGCTCTTCTAGAGCAACAACTAGACCTCATCCGTCCATCTTTGTAGCCCCAGCATCTACGCACCTGGGGCCTAATAAGCACTAATTAAAGGATTGTAGAACGAATGGAAGGAAAAAGAGCCATCTCCAAGTTAAACAAACAAACAAACAAATATCAATTTTTAAAATGTACTTGGCTTTTTACCTACAACCCTAGAAAACACATGCAGAGTTAGGCTGAAGCAAGAAATAGGGCCAGAAGTTTGGTAGGTGGAGAAATCTCCATTTGAGGGCTTTTTCAATTATATGCTGAGAAGCGCCAATAGGTGGTTTTCGACGCAGGCTGTTTAGAGGCAAGGGTAAAGACAAGACTTCTTGTCATCTCTTCCAAACCCCAGAACTCCCTTAATCTGTGAGTTATCACTTTGGAGAACCCAGGTACCCTGAATGAGGCTCTCACCTTCCCGTTCGTGGGAGGCTCCTGGATGTAAATGTTGCTCATACTGGTCCGTGCTCAGGTCTCTGCTCCTAACTGGGGATGAGAGCGGACGGCCGATCACTAAAGTTGTCCACCTATCGGTACACGCTTCCTAAAATCGGGAGGTCGCGTTTTGAAAGCTCCAGCCTGTCAACACCCCGCAAGACAGCGACACCAAACACCATCCTTTCAAAGCTCGCCCCTCACGGACGCCGCCATGTTGCTCCCGGCCCCGAGCACCGCTATCCCTGACAAGGGGGGACTCCAGTGGCCTCCAGGGAATCGAGAAAAGATTATGAAGCCCCTATAGATTAATTTAATTTGCATTACAATTTGCAAAGTAACAGTTCGTAAGTCTTGGTGTTGTTTACTTTACTACACGCGTGTGCAGGTTTCATTACCCCCCCCCCGAAGCTGGCAGCAATGGTTTGGACCGCGTATGGTCTACAATAGGATTCCCCTGGAAACTGCAGCAGCAGCTACTTGGTTCCGCCATGCGGTAGGCTTTCAGGGCCTCCCGCGACTGTCACGAAGGTTCCCCAGCACGGGTGGGAGAAAGAGGCCGCGCTCGCTGTGCTTGGTCGTCGCGGCCAGCGGGAAGCCAGCGCGTTCTCGGAAGCCTAGGAGTCCGACTTACCAGGACCATGGCAGTCCCAGGTAAAGAACAACTGCAGGGCCCCTGGGTCTGGGCGAGGGAGGTGGGTAGGGGAGGTTGGGGTGCTCTGGGGTAAGGAGTAGAGCCGAAGGGATTTAGGTGCAGGCGTTAAAATTAACAGGTTCGTTTGGTTTACATGCAAACGTTTACAGTTCAAAAATAAGCTTAGAAAGAAAGAATCTGCTCCCCCGCCCCATCCGCTCCCACTGCGCTGGATGGATTACAGGGTAAGTACGGGGGTGGGGGGGTTGGGTGGAGACGGACTAGTAACTGTAGGCCTAGGAGGCGGTTGGCTGAACAAACCTGACCTTAACTTTGGTATGGCTTGAAATAAAATTTGAAGTGGCAACACTTGGCGAACCCAAGCAGGCAGAGGCATTGTTTGTACTGGAAGCCGCAAGGCTGAAATGGACGTCTTGGGTTCTCTCTCTTCCTGTTGTATGTGTGTGCTGTGTGGCCCTGGACCGGTCGCTTTGCCCTTCTGGGCCTCAGTTTCTGCATGTGCAAAAGAAGATTTGTTGATTTATGCGTACGGTTCCTTCCAGCTCGCAGATTGTGTGTCCAGTGGGTGCCGACCTAAAAACGGTGAACCTTGTGCAGTAAGTGCTTCAGAGACTTCCAGTCCACAACTACCAGCTTATTTGAAAGTTCTAGTAGAGGAGGTACCTCCTTCAGCCTACTTTTGCCACGACGTGTTCTGCTGAACACGGCGTGTTCCCCCGCCAACACACACACACACAACTTGGAGATTCACAGTGCACTTTCGTATCAAAAAGACAGATTGCCATAGTTCAGAAGCCCTAACTTTGTTTTAACTTGCCCTTCCCAGAATGAGCTGACCATGTTTGTTCTGCGGCAGCCTTTACCGAACCGTATTATACAGATAGCTGTTATGGGAGGGGTGTGCTATTCTACCAACTGCGGTTTTGGGGGGAGCACAGGGGGATTGTTAGAAAGAAAACATACATTCATTCATACACAGGACAATTTTTATTAAAAGCGTACCGCCTGCTAGGCTATGTGCTAGGCATCGGGAACAGTTGCTCTTCACACAGAACTTAGTTTAGCCGTGAAAGGAAAGTACTAGAAAGTGGACAAGTGTATGGCAGGGAAAGTACAAAGCCTTGAGGAGCAAGTAATGAGGGCACCTAACAGGAGACTGGAGCGGCCAGAAGGACTTCCCAGAAGATAATGGCATTTAGGATAGATCTGAAGAATTGTGAAAGGTGTTGCAGCCAGAGGGACTGAATATGTAAAGGAAGAAGTGTGTGAAAAGAGGAAATGAAAGATGTGCCTTATGGATGGAACTCAGAATACAAATGGGAGAGAAGGGAGAAATTAACTAGAGAGATAATAACAGTAGGTAGTATTTACTATGTACAGTACTAACATTTACTATGTGTCGATGTTTCAGATACTGTGTCAAGGGTTGTACTTTCTCTCATTTAACATTCACACCCACATATTATTTCCATTTTACAGATGAGGATGCTGAGGGACAGAGGGATCAAGTAACGTGACTGAGGGAGCTAGTAAGTGACAGGTCGGTCAGGCCCCCACAGACCCCCTGAGCTTATCCTTGTTGCCATGTTTTGGTGTAATTTACAAGGTAGTTTGCAATTCTTAAAGGATGTTTTAAGCCATGACAAGGAGTTTACATGTTTTCCTAAGTACCATAGGAAGATATTTAAGGATTTTTAAACATATTCACATTTTGAAAAGCGCATTATGGCTGCACAGTAGATAGGAGGAGAGCTAGTTTGGAGGCAAAGTCACCAGTTAGGAGTATTCCTGTTAAGTTATGATGGTGCCTCACATGTGGTCTCAAGTCGGTGAGGAGAGAAGCAGATAGATTGGAGATACATTGTTGGTGGTAGCCTCACTGGGAATAGATACATTGTTGGTAGCAGCCTCACTGGGAATCAGTTTGGATTTGATTAAGGTTGGAAATGAAGTATGCCTGGGTTTCACTGTTAGGCAGTTGGGTGGAGCTGTTTACTAAAATAGGCAGCACCTGAGAAGGAGTAGTTTTCAGGGGATCATGGTGGCTTCAGTTTGAAGCTTGTGTTGAGGTGTAATCAGGGAATGGAAATATCTAATAGTAAGAGATAAGAATGGAAATATCTAACAGGCAGGAAGGGATAAAATTCATAGCTTAGGAGGGAAGCCAAAGTCAAAGACAACTAACTACTTGGTGTCATCCACACATGTAATAAGACATGAGTCCACAGAAATGGAAGTCTGCTCAGGTGCAGGGCTTGGAGTGTGAAGAGAATGTCTGTGGTTGGAGCCTGGAGAATATTAACTCGTAAGGGGCCAGCAGAGAAGGGCCAGTCTGCACAGTAGGTTGCCTAAGCACCTGATTGGCCAGGGTCAACCCAGGTGATCTTTGCACAGCTGCATCCAGAATTGACCTGCTGTTTCATTATTTGAGCAGGCATTTTGAGCACTTATGTGGTAAAGGGATTGTGGGGGGGTACATTGTCACAGTCTGTGTCCTCATAAAACTTTAGTAATGAAAATGTGCTGCTTAACAAAGAGGACAAAAGTGACTGTTTTTAAAGTCATTATTGAAATTCCCTTAAACTTAGACCAGTATTATAGATATGTTAACTTTCTTTCAATTGAAAATAATGCTTCGAAGTGTAATAATTTTAAATTGTGCCATTAAGCTAGATGGTAAGACATAGATAAACTGTTTAAACTCAGCAAAAATTGAAATAATAGGCATGTAAAATAATAGCAGTGTATAAAGGTACAATGCAAGTGCCATTAGAAAATACAGATACAGAAAATGTTAAGGCAATTTCTTGGATGATCGATCCAGACAGTGTATTACAGGAAAATAGGGCTCTGGCAGAAACCTTTAGAGGTAATCATCAGAAAGGACAAGAGTGCTCTTTTATTTTTAGGTATAATGCTCATATGGATGCAGTATGGCATTTCTTGAGTGGTCCTGCTAGTGATTATTACAAGATATGACCATAAAGTATCGAGGTTGCTTTCCACAAAAATCAGCCTCATCCATTTTATGGTCACCTACTTCAGCTGTTTTTCCACAGCAGTGTGTATAAGCTTACACCAGTATGTAGGTAACAGAACGGAATGTGTGCTCTCTTAGAGAAATCATAGACTCTTCGTTGTTGTGAGAGAAATGACATTTAAACACCTCGAAACTCAGTGAAGTTTACTTTCTTTTAAAACTGCTTTTCCCGGTCATAGTTGTTGAAATTAGTTGTGACATTCATGTTAATGATTCACCATTCCCCACGAACAGTTACCTGGCCCAGGTGGCAATATATGTTATTGATGTCATTGGCAGGAAAACTCGTTTTTCTTTTTCTCTCTCTCTCCTTCAGTAAAATCTATATAGCAAGATAGTGAATTTCTTACAGCCAAATTAACATTACATTTGAGTCAAATTCTTAACACACTACTATAGCATCTTAGTAATAGAAGAATTCTAAATTGTACCACATCCAGTTTGTTTTCACTCCTCAGCTATACTCCACACAGTTTCTTTTCTCTCTAGTCTATGCTGCACATCACTGGTGAAATAATTTTCCTAAGTCATATGTCTGATCCTGTCCTTCCTGGAAGCAGGAACTTAGTTCTTGACCCCTATCTGTCAATTTTTTATTTCTTTTCAAGCAGCTTAACCTTTCAGAGGCTCTGTTTCCTTGTTTCTGTAAATGAAGGAGTTGGTGACTGAGCTTCCTTTCATGTCTAAATTATAATGCCAAAGCTCCCCACCTGCAGGGATGAAGTGCCCACTCCGAGGCACGGCCAAATCACTCTGGCTGCCCTTTCCTCCCACCACTACTCTCATGCTTCCTACAATCTTCTGATTTGGCCAACTGTTCCCAGAACTTCTCATGTGCCTTTCTGCCTACATGCTTTTGTTACCACTGTCCTGTTCCACTGGCCATATCTACCGTGGGGAGCTTTCCTGAGCTCTCAACTGCAAGTTATACCTGCCCGTTCATCCTCCTTACTACCAGAGCTGTCCCAGTCTAGCATGTGTTCCAGCTGTGGGTGATTAGCCTAGGTAACCTAGTATATTGTAAGTTTCCTTTAGGAACTTTTCTTTATTTATCTCCCTGGCTTCTCTCACATCTATTTCAGAGTTATGCCCATAATAGGTAAGTAATATTTAGAGGGTTGATCTCTAGAATTGCTGCTGAGCAGAATCTAGTACCAAAGTAAATAGACTAAACTAGAGAGCAGTCTGGTTTCTGTTTCATTAGATAGTGAATTTAAACTTCTCCATGTCTCTTCTTATCTTAAACTGGTAATGCCTGTAGCCTTTTTCTTCACAGGTTATTTGTGTTTTTTGAGACAAGTGGTTGAAAGCACTTTATACATTTACTTGAATGTTAGTTCTTTCATGTCAGTAGTTTAAGCCATTCTTTGATTTATTTTTTTCTCTCCTTTTGAGGGTCAAATGATTATGAAGGCATTATTAACTGAAGGTGAGGACATCTGCTCTTTTAAAATGTTTATATCAAGGAATTTCACTTAACCAATTTTTTTTTAATGCACAGAGACTTAAATTTCTGCTGTTCTTTCTATTTTGCTCTAAGTACAATATTTGGGGATCCCAAAGAAAGGGTTATATCTATGAATTCTTAGTATAAATCAGTAGGAAAGTTTAAATACTTGGAGTTTTACTTCGCATTCAACTTTAGCAGAGTATATATATATTATGTAGATACTAGCACCTATATGGTTTAAAAATGTGGCCCCTATTTGAATTTTAAAAGCAGAGAAAATTGAAGTTATCTTTAAGGGTTACCACATTATGATGACTAAAATTATAATGAAGCAACCAAATGTAAAACAAAGTTTTTCAAAACAGAAAAGGAATCTAATTTAAGCCTAACCAAGTTAAAAATGAAAAGAATGGACAAAGGTAATTTCAGTTGCTAATTAATTAATACAGGGAAAACTTACCTAAGCTATTTACTTTTAAGTTTAAATGATTATAGAAAATGTTTTAATAGAAAGAAAATTTTGACAGGCTTCCCTAAAATCTAAAATATACAGCACAAGAGAAATAAAATATTAAGTTTCAGGCATCACTGTTAAAGTTCTCAGTGACTAAATTGTTGACTTTGGAAAAAGGTGATGTGAAATTTCAAGAGAATAGATTGAGGTCAGTATGATGGCTTACCATACCTTTGGGGGCCACTGAACAACCTGAGGCCACTCCATCCCTTTCTCTCATTTTCTCATTTCATTTTGTTGCTACTGTTTCAACTTTTCTAACCTTTCTCTTTTCTCTCACTTCTTTGCCCTACTATTACTTTTTTTTTTTTTTTCATTTTACAGCTTGGAGAATCATATACAGATTTTCATTATTTCCATCACCCCAGAAAGTCCCCTTGTGCCTCTTATCAATTCGCCTTTCCCAGCAATCATTATTCTGATTTCAATTGTCCTTTTATTCCTTTTCTTCTGGTTCCTATCATGCCTCAGGTGGCCAGTGACACTGCAGACACTGTCTAGTTTCATAGCTGGCAATTTGGAGCTATAGAAGTTACTGATTTCCAACTGCTGAACTCTTTTCTTAAGTTTATAACCTCAAAGCAACACATAATTGTTGAGGACCTCCTAACAGCACTACACCATGCTAAGCACTGACATGTGGCATGGTCCCAAATCTAGAGTAACTGACATTCTCTTCTCCTTTAAGTAACTGAGAAGGGAAGGACCCCTGCCACTCAAGTTGTTCAACAGAATTCTAGGTTCAGAGTAAGCCTATGTTAACTTGTAACAAATACAAGAAGTAAAGACCTCTAAAATTCATTCCTAAAACCATCAGTTAATAAAATGTTATTGAAAATCTGCAGTGTAGCTTCTCTGAAGAATTTACAAGTGCAGTCATTGCCTTTTGTCAAAGAATGTGTGCATGACAGCAGCTCTTCTTAGTGTTGGGGTTTGGATTGTTTGAAGGAGGTTTTTTGATTTGGTTTTTGAGAAGACAACTCATCACATTTCAAATTTTAAAAATACCAGAAGGTGTATAATGACGTGTCTCTCACCCTTTTTCCCTCTGGACCCAGGACTCCTTTCTTCAGGTAACCAGTGTATATCCTTGCAGAGACACTTTTTACGTATCTCCATCTATCTATTAATATAATCTGTATTATACGTGTGTTTGTATATCTATGAAATTTCCTTTCTTTTATACAAATGGCAATGTTTCATAAGCATAGTTCTACACTTTGCTTTTTTCTCTTTAAATCTTAGAGATCAGTGCATACCATTAAGTAAAGACCATCCTTATTCTTTCATACAATAATTGATGACTAAATTTTACTGCTTATAAACAACGCTGCAGTGAATAACTTTGCACATAAGTCTGTATGCATTTGTGCAAGTAAAGTGAAAGTATTAACTCCCAGATGTGGAAGTGCCGTATCAGAAGAGTATGTACATTGCTAGTTCTGATAGATTTTGTCAGCTTACTTTCCATAGAGATGGTACTAATTTATACTCCTACCAGCAATAGATGGGAGTGTGTCCCCCTACACCCTCATCAAGCTTTTTAATTTTTGCTTTTCTGCTAAGTGAAAATGGAATCCCAGTATAGATTTTAATGTACATTTCATTTATTATGAAAAATGCTGAGCATCTTCCCATGTTGCAGAGTTGTTTCCGTTTCCTTTTCTGTTAACTCTCTGATCAGCAACTTTGCCCATTTTTTCCCCCTCTTGGTTATTGGTCTTCTTCATGGCTTGGTGGGTTTTATAGAGTAGGGATAACACCTTTTGTTGGTGCTGTGAGTTGCAAATATTTTTCCCATGTTTTCATGCATCTTTTGAGTTTGCTTTTGGTGTCTTTGACATTTAGATTTTTTTTTTATGTAGTCAAATTTATAAGTTTTTATTTAATGGCTTTTGAATTGTGGGCCATGATTAGTTAATGGATTTTGGATTGTTGGAACATTTTGAGGGAAGCAGGGTCTGTTACCCCAAATAGCCTTAGCAAACTTTAAAGCTGAGTGGAACAAGAACAGCATGGGAACTAAGATGGGAAAATGGATAACTTGTCAGACTAAGGGCCTCCTGATACAACCTTGCTATTAAGTTTGACATGGATCTCAAGTACCTTTATATTAGCAGAGTTCTTGTTCCAGGCAACAGAAACTGACTAGTTGATTTAAGCAGAATAGGAAAGATATCAGGTAACTCACAGAATCTAAGAAAAGGCTGGATGGTAAAGGCTCTGAAAACAGGCAAGACTGAGGGAACCCATAGCCAAGATCTGCACAGGCCCAGACCTTGTTAAAGCTGCTGCTGCCAGTGGCATCACTGCCTCCAGAAGCTGGATCCTTACAGCAGAATGAACTGTCCCCATTGCATTTATTGTGTCTGTTGCATCAGATTCAAGTTTCAAGTAGACGCCTTTAGTTGGCCAGATAGTCCCGAAAATTACAGGCAAATGAAGCTTGAGATCTTAATGTAACCAGAGGCCGGTGGGGAAGTAGCTGACAGGAAATTATTTGGAGTTCTTGTTATAGTTCCCTTTCATGTAAAAATTACACCCTTGTTGAAGAAGATGAACTGCTCTGAAAACATTTTATATTTCGTTCATTCTAAAAATATGAGACACTTGAATGATGAGTTTTATCAGTGTCTTTAGTCATAAATGAGTTACTTTCTAATACATGCTTAGATGAGATCATTTTGAATCTGTCCATTACATCATTTTTGGTTTGTTGTAGGAATGGTAATGGTGCATTTAGCACAGCTTTGTTCAGTATTATTCAGTGTCTGTGGTTTCTATGGGAACAGATTTAACATTGACCCGAATACTCTGAGCTTTTCTTTTTCCAATGTGCAGTTATTTCATAATGAAAGAGCCTCAGATTTCATTATTAATCCAATTTTATTCCATAGTTCTGCTACCATGCAGCATATGTGTTCCTACACTCTGCAATAAAAACCACAAGGTTTATGAAAAAATAAAATGAGTTTGGGTCACAACACTCAAACTTCATCAGTGATACATCAAAATCATAGGAGCTTATTTGCATATGTCAATTGGTTAAAAGATATGTGAATACTGCAACAAGTAGGGCGCTGTACCTTTTAAAAGACCTGAAGTTTGTTGTGGAAGTGGAGACCAGGAGAATTGCAGCTTGTGAGTTGTTTTGAAATAATGGTGAGAAGGTGATGATGCCAAATCAGATGGGAGATCATAACACCAAATATGGGTGGTGCTGGTGGTGCTGCTCAGAGCACACGTGGTGAACTGAGGTCGCTGGAAATGTTTTGAGGTGTGTGTGTGTGAGGCTCAGAGCAACTGGATGTGGTTTTCTTTATTCACCTAGTGTATTTTGTGGACATGCTAAGCTCAAATTGTTCCCTCTTATAGCAGTTGCATTGGAACAAATTTATGTTTTTAAAACAAGCATTGTAGCAGAACTGACTATATTTTTACTAAAACAACTAAATAATGTATATTTTAAAGCAAGATTGGAGTTGGGGAAAATGACTAATATTTGACCTTCATAACATTAAAGAAATGATTGGAAATGATCTTTTAAAATTAGCTGTATTATATTTATACTTTATGTACTTTATTATTAAATTGAGATTTTGCAATTTGAAGGATTTAGAAGTTAGATGCCCTTCATTAAGGAAATAGAGTAATACTGTACTGGCCCTTTGATTGGTTGATGGAAGCCCTTCCTGGAGGCTAAAATCAGGCTATATATACATACAGTGGAATATTAGTCAGTCATAAAAAGGAATGTCATTCTGGTGTATGCTACAATATGGATGAATCTTGAAAACATTATGCTAAGTTAAATAAGCCAGGCACAAAAGGATAAGTATTATGTGATTGCACTTACATGAGACACCTAGAATAAGTAAATGCATAAATACAGAAAGGAGAATAGAGGTTACTAGGAGGAGCTAGAGGGAAGGAGGAATGAACAGTTATTGTTTAATGGGTGTAGTTACTGTGTGGGATGATAATGATGAGGTTTTGGAAGTGCATTGGTGATGGTTGTATAACATTATGAATGTACTTAATGTCACTGAGTTGTACACTTAGAAATGGTAAATATGGTAAATGTTTATGTTCTGTGTATGTTATCACAAACATCAGTTTTAATTTATTTCATCTGTTATTTGTATCTTTAACATTACCTGCATGCACCAGTAATTGTACAGAGATACTGTAAATATTTCTGAACATTGATCAGACTGAATATGTGACTAGTTTGTTTTCTCTTGTCAAAATTGGAGTCCTGAGTTGAGATGTTTCTAATAATACCTAGCAATTAAAGTATTCTGGAATTTGACCAATTCCTCTAAGAAATTTAGACTTTTTTTCTTCTAAGGAAAAGCAGAAGAACATGTGTTAACCTGAATGTTTACATATATATCTAGCCAATTAATTATCTTACATTTGAGGGACGGGCCAAGGTACCCTGGAATTTCTTCCGCAGCGTTACAGAATTCCTAGAATCTTTAAGCTCTCGACTATAGTATTGCATTTCTGTTGAATGAATTAGAGAATAATGTGTCCTTGAACTATTTGTCAAGGGGATAGTTTGAGTAAATTGGCTTTTCTAATGATTTCTAATAGTCATAACAATTGAGTAGTGTCCCTAAGCTACGTCGGGGATGATTTTTTAAATAAATTCTGCAGCAGGTGGTTTTCTTAGCTTTGCCATGTGATGAAATGCTTATGTTTTTACTTGTTTGTATGTCTCCTAACATGTCCTCCAATTGTATTTCAGGTTGCAACAAGGACAGTGTCCGGGCAGGCTGTAAAAAATGTGGCTACCGTAAGTACATTTTAAAAAGTAGTGTTTTGTGCAGTGAATTGTTGCCTCTTTGGGCAGTATGATTTAGTATCCTGATTTCCGGGCCCTGGGCATACTCCTTTAGTCCTGTTATTTAGCTTAGGTTTGCAGATAATTCAGAAATTCCTCTGTCAGCACTAAATACTCATTTTTCTTCCCTGCTGTAGACTCAGTGACAGGGGGCTGTATATCTGGTGACTAGCGAGGATGTCATGAAGTGCAGGTAGGGTAGTAGATTTAAGAGTCTGGAGAAAGTATATTCCAGAAAAAGTACATAGATACTTACTCTTTTATTCCTTATCCTTCTAGATACTAGGTGAAGAGGGGAAGGCAATGAAAGGTTTTCCTGAACTATGAATTGTTGGTGACTTAATTCTTTATAAGGGTGAAATTGAAATTGCTCCCAGAATTTCTGTTCACTGGCAACAACTTGATTTAAACAATCATTAATCTCCATTATGATTAATCGAATGGAGTGGAAAAGTAAACTTCACCGTGTATAATTAGGCAGTCTAAATTTGTACTTAGGTCCTATATAACCAAATATAATTTCTCTAAATAAATATAATTCCTAAAGCCTTGCTTACAGCTCTAACAGTAACATTACACTGTTTTCTAAGCTGTTTGGAGAACATGCGCATGAGCCTGGATTGTCATTAATACTCCAATTCATAGCAGAGTTGTTTCGTAACGAAATAAAGGTGATTTGAAAAAAAAATTTTCCGTACGAAAACAGGTAGTAAGAGAGCACTTGAGGCATAAGTCTCCATTAGAAGGGCTAAGAACAAAAGCAAGCTGGGAGAACCAAGTCACATGCCTCCAAGCAAAGGCTGAAACCTGGCTCAGTTGAAGCTTGCTCAACTAGCAACAGTGGGTGTGTAGGTACACAGATCCTTCAGATGAATAAAAACTCCTGAAGGATATGCTACACCCAAGAAATCTTTTCTTTTTTTTTTTTAAATTTGTTTACATTTTTTTCAGATTTGGTTACATTCTTTTAATCCTTGCTAATTTTGTTTCTTGTTCAAGATTTAACCTACATACGGAGTAAAACCACAAAGAAAAGACATGCATAAGTGAGGCTGGTGGGAGAGGTTATGTGGGGGAGGTAGGGACGTGAAGTGGTTGTGGAGGAGGGACACATAGAAGGTTAGTTAGGGTTCTGTTAACAGTCTGTTTCCTAACCTGAGATGGGTATGCAGCTATTCACTTTATTTTATATACTCTTCTCTTTATATGATGTACAAGATTGTTTGTTTGAATTTTTACATTAAAAAGAAAAGACTTAAGAAAATACAGTATATATAAATGCTGTATTTACTTCAAAATCTGGAATGGATTTCCTAGTTTGTCTACTATTGTTAGTTTATCTACTTGGACTTCTTTTAACTTAAGACTTGTAGGAAAGCAATTAAAGTCATCTTTTGGAAGTAGAATATTTGTTGATCTAGTTTCCTCTTTGCTATTTTATTTTAGACAGTAATTGAAGCATCTGTAGTAAGTATAATTTTTTTTAGGAAAGCCAGGTAACCAAATAGTTTTGACAGTCTTTCCAACTTTAGTGCCTTTTGCTATATTATTCAGATCTTTCGATTTTGGTGATTAAATTATAAACAATTTGTAATTTGTCTCCTATGAGAAAATTTTGTAATATTCTGGGTTAAATTTACATCTTATGGCTGCTAGAGATGAAAGGTTTTGCAATTTACATGTCTTTTTAATAGAAACTACATTTAAAAATGTATCTGTTATTTGAAGGCCAGAATCTGTATTGCTTTTAGAGGTAAGAGAAAGATCAACAAAACCCTTTTAAATGTTTTCAGCACCTAAAAATTTGAATGTTCATCAGTCAGTTACAAAAGAGTGTTGTCCCACTATTGTTGTAAAAAAAGTAGTTTAGATTGTACAATTTTTTAAAATTTTAATACTTGATTGAAAAACATTTTATTGTCCGTATGTTTGAATAGTGGTTATATTGGTTTTTAAAAGTTTCAAGTTAAGCATGAATGTATTGCTAGGTAACATGGATCTCACTTTTTCATGGCAGAATTTCCTCAGCAAAATTAGAAGAATGGATATTTCTATAATGAATTTTTATTTGAATTTTTTTGAAGTTGGCAACTTCTGAAGTGGAAGATGAACAAGCAGTTAAAATACTCAAAGAAATCTGATTGCAAAATCCTTCTATCATTAGTTCTCAACGTGATATTGCTTCCATGGGTATCTGTGGAGGTTTTTGTTTTTGTTTTTTTAGTTGCTCATTACAGGGTGGAAAAGAGCAGTATGACGTTTAGTATGTAGGGTCCAGGGATTATAAACATCCTACAATGTGTAGGCCCGTCCTAGACAATGAAGAATTGTCTGGCCCCTTTGCCAGTGGCACCCACCTTGAGAAAAAAGGTAGCTTTTCTCATTGTTTTAGATTTTTTTCCCCTAATGTTGAGCTGCACCCCACCGGCACAGAAGACCTGGACTTGCCCAGCTCAAGACCAAAGAAAGAGCTGAAGTCAGCAAGAGACATCAGTGGTTTAGTAGATAGAGGAATCTTACACGTATAAAGCAAGATCCTAGAGTGACACCCTATGTGTGAGGCAGATGGCAGGCTGGAAATGGCAGCAGTCTTTGCTGAGGAAGGGAGGGTTACAGGAAAATAATGTCAGGTTGGCTCATCTACTTGGTGCGAGGGTCTGCACTAAGCAGTTTAAAGATATGATTAATGGTATTTCATTTCAAAAACAACCCTGTGAAGTAGGTTTCGTAGTCTCCAGCTGTGTGACTTTACGCAAGTTACTTAACCACTCTGTGCTTCAGTTTCCTGTCTGGAAAATGAGATGATTATAGTACTTAGTTCCATAAAGTTGTTGTGAAGATTAGTTAATGCAAGCTTTAGATCAATGGTTTGCCATAGTAATTCCTCAAAAGTTGTTGATATTGATTATTATTGTTATTGTTACAAATCAGAAAACAGACTCAAGAGGATTATTCTGTTATTAAATTGGAAAACTGGAGATTGAAATCTTGTTATTTTTAAGATTTTACGCTATGCTGGGGTCCTTTATTTCCCCATTAAAAAAATTATGGTAAAATACATGTATCGTAAATTGCCATTTTAATCATTTTTAAACAATTTTAAGTATACAATTCAGTGGCATTAATTCCATTCACAGTTATACAACCACAGCTATACAACCATCACCACAATCTATTACAAAATTTTTCATCACTCCAAACAGAGACTCTGTAAACATTAAGCACTAACTCCCCCACTCCTCCCTTCCCCCAAGCCCTAGTAATGTCTAATCTACTTTCTGTCTCTATGAATTTGGCCATGCTAGACATTTAGTGTAAGTGGAATCATGCAGTATTTGTCCTTTTGTCTCTGGCTTATTTCCCTTAATATAATGTTTTCAGAGTCCATTCATTCATGTTGTAGCATGTAGCTTTGTTCCTTTTTATGGCTGAATGATATTTCATTGTATGAATATAGCATATTTTCTTTATCCATTCATCTGTTGATAGACACTTGGGTAGTTTTTACCTTTTAGCTATTGTGAATAATGGGCAACAAACATTGATATACAAGTGTCTATTTGAGTCTTTGTTTTCAGTTCTTCTGGGTATATACCTAGGAGTGGAATACTGAACCATCTCTGTTCAGCTTTTTGAGGAGTCACCAAACTGTTTTCCACAACAGCTCCATCATTTTATGTTCCTACCTGAAGTGTACAAAAGTTCCGATTTCTCCACATCCTTGCCAATGCTAATTTCCCTTTCTCTTTTTTTCTTTTTATTTGTAGTCATCTTAGTCAATGTGAGATGATGTCATGATTTTGTTTTACATTTCTCTGATGACTGATGATGCTGAGCATCTTTTCATGGTCTTAATGGCCATTTGTGTGTTTCATCTGGAGAAATGTCCATTCAAGTTTTTTTTTTAATTGATTCGTCTTTTTGTTCTTGAGTTGTGGAAGTTATATATGTATTAACTATTAAACCCCAGCAGATATATAACTTACACATATTTTCTTACATTCTGTAGGCTATCTTTTCACTTTCATAATAATTTCTTTGCACAAAAGTTTTAAATTTTGATGAAGTCCACCTTATCAGTTCTTCTTTTGTTGCTTATGCTGTTGGTGTTTTATATCTAAGAATCCATCACCAACTCCAAGGTAAAGAAGAGTTACCCCATACTTCCTTCTAAGAGTTTTGTGGCTTTAGCTCTTACATTGTCATGGTCTTTGATCCATTCTGAGTCAGTTTTTGTGTATGACGTGAGATGAGGAGTTCAACATCATTCTTTTGTATGTGGAAATCCTGTTGTCCCAGCACCATCTGTTGAAGAGACTATTCTTTCCCCACTGAATAGACTTGACACTCTTGTCCAAAATCAGTTGGCTATATATGTATGGGTTTATTTCTGGACTCTAAATTCTATTCTACTGGTCTGTATGTCTATCCTTGTTACAGTATCACCCTGTTTTGATTACTATAGCTTTGTGGTAAGTTTTGAAATCAGAAAGTGTGAGTCTTCCACCTTTATTCTTTTCAAGATTATTTTGACTATTCAAGTGCCTTGGGTTTCTGTATGAATTTAAGGATCAACTTTTCCATTTCTGAAAAAGCCATGTTACTTTTTACAGTCAGCTACTGAAATGTTATAACTTGAAATGCCTCTACATATTTGAGGTTAAAATTTAAGTTTTGGTCACCTAAGAATTTTCTGCTCATTGTCTTTTGGGGGTCTTTTAGAAAAGTCAAAAGAACTATCATTTGGAATACAATTATTTCCTAAATTCGTTCACTTATTCCCCAATTAAAAAAAGAATTAAAAGGAAACTTTATGTGTAGCTTCACAAGCAACTTGTCTTATTATCAATTTAGGGTCCGTTTCATTGAAGTAAAGCATTTTAAAGTGAGTGTAAGACAGCCTGCTACCCGTGTGGTTATTAATTAAATATTTTATTTATATTAAATATTCATTACGGTATAAGGTATTTGGATGAAAAGCAAGCTTAAGTAAAGAAAAAATTGTATCATCAGGGGTTCTGATCAAAATGGCAAGCTGAGCCAACGTATAAAGTCCTCCTTTCTGCACCAAACACAAAGATGCTGGAGAAAAATAGAGTAACAACAAAAATAGCCCAGCTGAAAAGAATAAAAAGGAAATTCCCAGGTGTTGCACGGGAAAGGAGAACGAAGCCAGAGCAAGGAATGATAGCTGAGAACAGTGAAGTCCACAGGCCTACTGGAGAGACCTTTATGGGGTACAGAATGAAGTCTTAGACACCTGTCGGGTGGCAGCGTGGCTGGAGTGTAGGCTCCTGGTTGAAGCCAGAATGCTCAAAAAATGCTATGAGGCAGGGATTCGAAGAACTCCATTTACTGTCTAGGGGAAGTGGTGAGAAAGTTTACTGTGTGTTTAAATTCCCACAAAATAATAATTAGAAAGAAAAGAGTAATAAAAAATTGGCAACCCAAGCTTCTTACACCATGTATAGGTATGAGGAGTGACTATACACTTCCTTCAGTGAGGCAGGAACTATTTTTCCAAGCTGAGAAAACATGAAAAATTGGTCTGTATCAAATTAAATTTAAAAAGTAAGTCCAACTACATGTCATTACTAGTGAAACTACTTAGAAAAGTAAAAATTACGTAGAAAATTTCAAAATAATGGGATGGGGAAAAAAGAACACTTAGTATGTTGAATATTGTGGATATTCAGCTGTTTTATGCCCAAAAATTGCAACTTCATATGATTCAACTAATAATAATCAAAAGAGCACGAGTAGAGCAGTTTTAATATCAGACTTTCAAGGCTAGAACAGTACTTAAGGATAGAGATTAAAGAACAATCAGCCTAGAAGAGAAAATAATAATGGTTTTGATTGTGCTTATTAATATAATCTCAAAACATGTATAGCAAAAACTGTATTATAAGGAGAAATTGACAGATCTATAGTGATAAAGGTCAGAAGTTATTAGACAAAAAGAAGATGGAAATTTGAACAGCAAAATATGTACAGGACCCCATTCAACAGTGATATATATTCTTTTGAAAGACATACCAAATCTTTCTCTAAATTTGCTACATAATAAGCCATAAAAGAAATCTCAGCAAATACCAGAGAACTGATATCAATACAGACCCCATTCTCTGATAACAGTGTAAAAAATTTAGAAATCAGCAAGAGCATGATCTGAAAACCCAGTGTTGAGAAACTAAAAAGAACACTTCTGAATGATTCATTTGGAAGGAAATTTCAACAGAGACTTGTTTCCAGCAGTATTGCAGACTGGACCCTCCTGTAAACAACTGAGAAACTTGTACAAAATATGCAATACATATTAGTTATATATTGGTGTGCTGGGAAGAAAATAAAGAATTAAAGAATACTTGGAGGCCAACAACCAAAGGAAACAGAAACTCTAGGAGGTAAGTCTTGAGGTATTTGCTGAACCCAGGGTTCTTAAAATTCTATTTATTTGGATTGGCAGGGTGCAGGGAATAAAGGCAAGGTGCAGGGCCCTGCCAAGATTGGTACTCTGATAGAAGGTGCTCTTGTATAAATCTAGAACTTTCAAAGGACTTCACCCTCAAGTAAGAGACAACTAGAGATAAATCCTAACACAGGGTTGTGGTGAACCATGAGTGGGTTGTGAAATCAATTATGTGGTTACTGTCCAGCGTTGTTTTTTTTTTTTTAATACCAAATGTAGTAATGCTTCATGTATTGTTTTAAATTTTGTGGGCTAGTGTATATTTGTATAAGAACATATACATGAGTATACTTAGTTGCAGTGTTATTTTTACCATCATTCAGGCCTTGTCAAAAAAATTTGAAAGCTATTGTGTTAGAGAAGTCGTGGCATACATGCACAAAGAGGCATATGCAGCTACTCTTTTCAGCAGTATTTATAATAGCAAAATACTAGAAGTAATTTAGCAGTCTATCAATAGTAGAAAGGATAAATAATATTTTTATACAATGAAATTAGATGAAAGCTGTGTAACTCCATGAGTATAGTAGTCAAGCTGAGAAGGGAAAAGGTATGAGAAAGGAATAAAATATAGGATCCTAGGTAGAGGATATTTTCTCTAGTATATAGAAAGGGAACATACAGTAATTCAATACCATGAAATCCATAAGAAGTAGCCAAAAAAAAATGCTTATTGAATTAGAAGCCATGATAAAAAAAGAAAAAGTTCTCTGAGTACTAACATTCAGGGAAAGCAAACCACCACTCACTGAACAAAAGTTAAAACTCAACATTATATTATTAAAATTATAACTTGTTGCTTGTTATGACACAACAAAACAAAAATTACACAATGCATCCACAGTGCTGCGTTTACATTTTTTATGTGTTTTACTCAGCTGGTCACCTGACTTTTGAATGCCGCAATTTTCTCCGAGTGGACCCCAAAAGGGATATAGTCTTGGATGTCAGCAGCACCAGCAGTGAAGAGAGTGATGAGGAAAACGAAGAACTGAATAAATTACAGGCACTGCAAGAAAAAAGTAAGCAATACTCCTTTCTCCCTCCATCCTTTAAAAGTGTCTTTAAATGTTCTGCTATGTAATGTCATGCTTATCTGTTGTTCTCTTGAATTTATCATTAAAGTATCTTTTTCATCTTCTGTAGGAAGTACTGCATAGGTAAGGGAACAGTCTTCAAACTTTGCAAGTAATTTGCCTCAAATCAAACAGTTGATCAGTGATAGAACCAGGAGGCAAGTCTATTTCTGATTCCACGACCCAGGTTTTATTGTTTTATTTTGTTTTGTTTTCTCATCTCACTTGAATGTGACACATGGGACAAAGAGTCTGATTTAAGATTTGGTTTCGAGTTCTGTTGGCCACTTTTTAGCAAATGACTTTTAGCAAGTCACTTACTCACTCCGAACCTTATTTTCCTTGTGAGATAACACAAAGGATCAGATGGTCAAATCACACTCATTCAAATCAGAGATGTTAGCAGTATCAAGCTTTACTAGTACAGTTGGCCCTTGAACGACAGGGGTTTGAACTGCACAGATTAATTTTATGCTGATTTTTTTCAATAATATATATTACAATACTATACAAGCTGCAGTTGGTTGAATCCCCTGATGCAGGCAGAACCATGGATGCAGAGGAACTGCATATATGGAGGACCAACTATAAGTTACTCTTGAATTTTGGACTGCATGGAGGGGCACTTTCCCTAGCCACTGAGTTGTTCAAGGGTCACCTGTAAGTTCAAGTATACAAGTGGTCGTGAGACGTGGTCGTGAGGCATGGGCAAAGCAGCAAGAGTTCTGGGACTACCAGCACCACCCCCAGGTACTCACTCTGGCCAAGGTTAACACAAAAGATTTCTACATTACTTATGCAAAAGAAAGTCATTTTGGTCATGAAACATCTCAGTTTTGTATCCAGATAGTTACATCTTCCAGGGAGCCATGCCCCATAAATCCATAGATTCCAGGATTACTTAATCATTAACAGCCTTAGACAAACCAGATATGTTGTGCCATAAGCAGATATTCTCTTCCCAACAGCTTGGTCATGGACTTAGAGCTTTCAGGACTGTGAAGAAGTAAATTTCTGTTTTTAACACACCCTCCCCTCAAAAAAACCACAAAAAATGATTCCCTGGCTAGCAAATACTATTAATTTGTTTTCAGGAGGTCTATTACAAAGAAATTTGATTAAGTTACCTTCTTTCTTTCCTGGGGCCTCCTCCTCTCCCTTCAAAAAGAGAACAGATTTCAAACCAACTGTTTAACCGTTTCTCTCTCATCTTGTGTATAAAGTGGTCTATCCTCGCAATGGGGTTTTTAGGGACAAAATGTGATGATATATGTGAAAATATTTTGTAAACTACAAAATGCCATTATGGTAACTTTCACACAGAAGCAACATGCAATTTTTTTAAATACAGGTTTAGGCATGGGGTGAGAGAAATACAGAAAGTTTAAACTTACCTTATTTTAGGTTATTAGAGAACAATAAACACTTTACAATTTTTTAAACTTTCCATGTTATGTCCAGTGAAGGTAAGTGAAAAAGTGAAATGCCAGGTACAGGCCGAGAAGGCAGAAGAGGGTAGAGTCTCAAAGCAGGCAAACAAGAGTAACAGTAAATACAAGTATATACAACTTCAAGGTAAATGTAGCTGCTTGGATATACACACTTAGTTTTGCTCCCTGCTGAAACAAGACAAAAATGATAGTAGAAGAATTTTTTAAAAACATATATCCACAATGACAAAGAAAATAAGAGTAAGAAAATTTTGCTGAAAAGCAGATGACTTAGTGATCATGGACTGCTCACTTAGAAAGCTTTAACCCTTTAACAGTGTGGAAAGCTGAGAAATAACATGATTATACACTTTAAAACCTCCTAAAGACTTGATAATGAGTATCCTTAGTATCTCTGAAAGTGAGAATGATTTTAAGGCTAAAAACAGAGGGAGTGGTTAAAAACCTAAAGTAATTAGATGCTCTGTTCCCTTCCCCTACTGTGTGAAGCCCTGTTCCCTCAGCAGACCGCCACAGGTCTGTTTTCTAGACAGGGTAAGACAAAAGGGTGTGTCTTTAAACTGGGACACACCAATCAAAAATGAAAATAGTTAAGTTAAAAGTTAGATACAGAATGGTGAGTTTATTTTTTTTAATGATAAAATAAAAATAATGAACAAGGAGAAAGTAAATAATTTTTAGTGTACTTATATAATTAGTTGTTTCGATGTTATGAAATAGAGACATGAAAAGGAAGAAAGAGAAATGTTATAAAAAAACAAGGCTCAAAACCTATTTTTGTCTAAGTTCTGTTTTCTATTTTGTCTCTGTACATGTTTGCTTCTATTCTGCATATTTTTAAATGTTGGTTTAATATCTTTCATTGAAAACAAAAGAAATCTAAATGAGAAATAAATCAATTTTTGGTGCAAATTATTGCAGCATAATCAATTATTGACACAAATTAGAAAAGACTGAGACCTGTGCAGCCTTAGAAAATATATCACCAGTACTAGGAGCAGAGAAAGATAGAACAGCGCAAGCAAGGATTATAAGCTTTTACTGACTCACTGTATGTATGTGTATGTATGAACATGCTTACTGTCCGGTGGTACTACAATTTCACGATTATTAAGGTTTTACATTGTGCTTTGAACTTCCTGAAGAAACTTGCTTTTGAATTGTAAGTGGTAGTAGCAAATATCTCAAAAGCTGTTTTTATGTTACAGTATGCATAAAGTCAAGTAAAATGATTTTACTGTTTACAAAGGACCAAAGAAATTCAAGAGTATGAAAATTTTTTCCTCATTCAATTTACCTAATGTTAACATTAATCAGCAATTTGCATATAATTAGAAGGTGGTCCTTCCCTCATATCTCATCCCTTAATATTTAACAATATTCTTTTAGTTCAGTACAGAAATGTTGTATTTTGACAGATTTGGAGGATTTTGGCTTAGTTTGGTTTTTGTTTTGTTTGTTTAGGAGTATTTATGTTAAATTCATACGTGATTTTATTTAAGAATGATTGACACTAAAAAATGCCTAGGAGAGTTACTGCTAGAATCAGATTCAAATGAATGACTTAAAATGGTGGTTTCAAGCTTCATAAACATAGGGCTTAAATTAATCCACAGGATAATTGGAGTAAAGCCTATATTTGGCTCAAAATGTACTTTTTATAAGAGAGCTGCAGAAGATACTTGCTAAGTGGTTGATTGGAAGACATAAGAGAGAATGGGAAATTTAGATTAATGAGGCTAGGGTTGGAACTGCATGGTTAAGTATTTAAAAGCAGCGGGGATTGCTGCAACCTGGTGGCAGATCGGCAAACGAACATCTAGCCGAGCCTGCTGGCACTGCTAGGATGTCGAGTCTTCCATACTATCCTAAAGCTGTCTCTAAACACTGGATCATAACCTCTGACACCTGTGTGCTACACAAGAGACAACCACTCTTGCTGATCATTCCAAAATGTAAGTACATAAGGACCTTCTTGCCTTCTATTTTGTACTACAAAGGTTGGTTGTATCATTTCCCAAGAAATTATTATTTTGCAAAAACTTAAACTCTTTTCCCTGCTATGCCGGTGTATATTTCAGTATCCTGTCTCAGAAGGAACCTCAATAAATAGAGGTGAATAGTTTTAATAGTGGTAGTACAGAAACACTGAACTATCTAAAATAAACTTTTGTCCTCAGTGCTTGAATCCTCAGAGCCTTTACTATCATTACTGCTAGTTTCTAAGGATAAATAGTCAGGAAAAAAAAATTCCTGAATTCTAGAACTAATTTTGTATATAATCTGATCAATGGATTCCTTATCCATCTTTCCATAATGGAAGAGGAAAGTATTCCCAGAGCTACTTTTATTTCGCTTAGTTTCTCATAACTTTTTATGACATATTTACAATAGTTATTCTGAACTTATTATAGCTATGAAAAAAAGACAGCTATTCAAGAGAAAGCTAAAGTGACTATTTTAAGATCAAATCATGTAGATTTCAAAACTAAGACAAGGAATAAGGAAGAGTTTTTTAATAGTGATAAAAGGGTTAGTTAGCCACGAGGACATAAGAATACTGTTTATGCACCTAATAACAAAATTTAAAATATGTGAAGCAAACCTGGATGAAACTACCAGGGAAAGTCCTTGTGGATTACAAAAATCTATATTTATAGTCAGACTTCAACACAACTCAGTAATTGATTGAACAAGTAGACAGTAAATCAGAAAGGATAGAGAATATTTGAATAACACTGTCAACCAACTTGACCTATTTAACATTTATAGAACACCTCACCCAACAACAGCAGAACACACTTTTTTTAAGTACATACAGAACATCTACCGAAATAGGCCTTATTATAAGGTGCTATGAAACAAGTCTCAGTAAATTTTATAGGATTCAAGTAATGCAAAGTATCTTCTCTAGCCACAAGGAAATGAATAACAGCTTCCTGTTAATTCCCAAATAACTAATCTAGCACATTTCTAAATATTCCATTGGCTCAAAGAAAAAAAACCAAAGGAAATTAGAAAGTATTTTTGACTATGAAAATAAAACACAACATAACATTTATGAAATGTCCCTAAAGCAGTACTTAGAGGCAAATATTTGGCACTCCATGCCTGTATTAGAGGAGAAGAAATGTCTCAAATTTATGACTTCAGCTCCTACCTTAGCACATTAGAAAAAGAAGAGTAAATGAAACCCAAAGAAAGCAGGAGAAAGGAAATAATAAAAATCAGAAGTGAAATCAGTGAAACAGAAAAAAAAAAAAAACAATAGAGAAAAATCAGTGAAACGAAGTTTGATCTTTGAGAAGATCTTTAAAGTTAAAAATTCAGTATCCAAGCTGATCAGGTTAAAAAAGAAAGAAAGAAAGAAAAGTTATAAATTACCAATATCAGAAATGAAAGAAGTGACAACACTACAGATTATACAGATGCTAAAATAGAATAAGAGAATAGTATGAACAACTTATTCCAATAAATTGGACAACTTAGATACAATGGACAAATTACTTGAAAGATAAAAACTATCAAAACTCTTTCAAGAAGAAATAGATAAACTGAGTGGCCTGCATCTGTTACAAAAGTTAAATGTTATAAAACTTTGAACAAAGAAAACCCCCAGTTAATGGCTTCTCATGAATTCTGCTAAACATTTAAAGGAGAAATAATACCATTTCAACATAAAATCTTCTAAAAATTAAAGAGGGGATACTTTCCAACTCAGTTTATAAGACCAGCATTACCCCATAACAAAACCAGATAAAGACACTACAAGGAAAATAGAGACTCCTGTAAACACAGACACAAATGAGAATTTTAAGCAATTAAAAGAGTTTTAGTAAATCAAATCCAACAACATATAAAAAGGATATTTTGACCAAGTGAAGTTTATCACAGGAATTACAAGATTTGTTTTACATTCAAAAGTCAGTCAATGTAATTTACCATTTTAATCAGATTTAAAAAGAAAATCTAGAGTATTTTAAGAAAACTAATATTTTAAGAAAAATTATTTGGGAAGTCCATCTTCCCTTTCTGATAAAAATTTTCAGCATACTAGAAAAAGAAGGAAGCTTCATCAGCCTGCTAAGGGACATCCATAAAAAACAAAGATTACACTGTACTTAATGGTTAAATCCTGAATGTTTCCATAATATAAGGAAAAAAACCAAAGATGTCCACTCCTTCCACTTTTATTCAACATTATAGTGGAGATTCAAGCCATGTAATAAGGCAAGAAAAATCAATTAAAGGCATCCAGAGTAGAAAGGAAAGAGTTAAAAACTGTCTTTGCAGATGACTTGGTCATCTCTGTAGTAATCCTAAGGGGTCTACTCAGAAAGCTTCTAGAACTAATAACTGAGTTTAGCAAAATTGTAGGATGAATATCAATCAATGGGCAAAAAAAAATCAATGTATTTCTGTATGCCAGTAGTGAACAATCAAATTAAAACTTTTAAACTACCTATTATAATAGCATATATGAAATACTTAGGGATAAAAAAGACAAAAGATGTATAAGACTGAAACATACAAAACATTGCTGAGGGAAATTAGATCAATCAATCAATCAAAAGATATACCAACGTGATTTATAGATTCAATCCAATCACAGTCAAAATTCAAGCAAGCCGTTTTAGAAAATGACAAGTCAATTCTAAAGTTCTTGTAGAAATGTAAAGAATTTAGAGTAGCCAAAATATTTTGAAAAAGAACCAAAGTTGGGAGATTAACACAACCTACTTTCAGAACTTTCTGCAAAGCTACAAGTAGTCTGGACCATGTGGTATTGATGTAAAGACAGATTAGTGTAACAGAACAGCCCCATATATACATGGCCAATTCATTTGTTAGTTAAACTTTATTTTGAGATAATTGTGGATTCATATGCAGCTGTAGGAAATAACACAGAGAGTTCTTGTACCCTTTACCCAGTTTCCCTCAGTTGTAACATCTTCCGAAATGTATTACAGTATCACAATATGGACATTGACATTGATACAGTCTAGATATAGATTATTTCTAACACTACAAGGATCATTCATATTGCCCTTTTATAGCCATACCGTTTTCCTTCTTGTCCTTATCACCTTCTTAATCTCTGGCAACCAACATTTTGCAATTTCTATCATGTCGTAATTTCAAAAGTGTTTTATAAGTAAACCATTTGGTATTTAACTTTTCCAGATTGGATTTTTCTCACTAGCTCTAATTCTCTAGAGATTCAGTCAGGTTGCTATATTTATCAATAGTTTGTTCCTTTTTATTGTTGAATAGTAGTCTGTGGTATGGATACCAGTTTTTTTAAGCATTCACCCATTTAAGGACATCTGAGTTGTTTCCAGTTTGGGGCTATTACAGATAAAATTGCTATCAGTAGGATTTGGATAACTATAAATCTTTTATTTCTGTGAGTTAAATATCCAAGAGTGCAATTGGCTGGGTTTTATGCTAATTGCGTGTTTAGTTTCTTAATAAACTGCCAAACTGTTTTCCAGATTGGCTACACTGTTTTACATCCCTACCAGAAATGCATGAGTGATCTATCCTCACCAGCATTTAATGTTGTCAGTATTTTTAAAAATCTTAGCTTTCTGATGATGTATAGTTATATCTCCATGTGATTTAATTTACATTCCCTTCTGACTGGTGATGTTAAACATTGAATGTTGAGTCCTTTATATATTCTGGATACTAGTCCTTTGTTAGATACCTGGTTTGCTAATATTTTCTCCCAATATGCCCAATATGTAGCTTGTCTTTTTATCCTCTTAATAAGTCATTCACAGAGCAATAGTTTTTAATTTTGAAAAAGTTCAATTTATTAATTTTTCCTTTTATGTGCTTTGATTTCAAGTGTAACTCATTGCTCATCTCTGGGTCACAAAAAATGGTCTCCTTTACTCTTTTCTAAAGGTTTTATAGTTTCATATTTTACATTAAGTTTATGACCCATTTTGAGTTGACTTTTGTATAAGATGTGAAATTTAGAGCACCTACTATTTTGCTTAAGAATGACCAATTGTTCCAGCACTGTTTGTTGAAAGGCTGTCTTCCCTCCATTGAAATGCTTTTATGCTTTTGCCAAAAATCATTTTGTCATATTTATGTGGGTTTGCTTCTAGGTTGTCTATAATGCTCCATTGATCTGTGTCTATCCCTCCACCAACGTAACTAATGCAGCTACGTTAAGTCTTGAAGTTGGATAGACTGATTTTTTCCACTTTATTCTTTTTCAAAGTTGTTTCAACTATTCTAGTTTCTTTTCCTTTTCATAGAAATTTTAGAGTAATGTTTATATATGCAAAAAATCTTGCCTAGATTTTGGTAGGAATTGCATTAAACATGTTTATCAATCTGGGGGACAATTGACATCTTTACTGTATTGAGTCTTCCAGTCAATGAACGTGATATCTCTCTCCATTTATCTTTGATTTCTTTCCTCAGCATTGTGTAGTTTCCAGCATGTTTTAGTAGATTTACACCTATAAATTTTCTCTTTTTTTGAAAAATTGTAAATGGTGTTTCATTTTTTTTATTTTTATTTTGCTGTCTGCATGTTCACTACTAGTGTGTAGAGATACAATTGAGTTGTGTATGTTTATCTTTTATCCTTACTGAACTCACCGATAGTTCCAGTTTTTTTTTTTATAGATTCTTTGGGGTTTTCTATATAAACCATCATGTCATCTGCAAATAGGAACAGTTTTATTTCTTCCCTTTTTCTCTGTAAGCCTTTTGTTCCCCTTGAGTGGTTGCGGTGGCTGGAACTTACAGCATTATGTTGAAAAGAGCAGTGAGAAGTGACGTACTTACCTGGATTCCAATCCTAGGGGGCAAAAACATGCAGAGTTTAACTATTAACTGCAAGGTTTTCTTGTAGAAACTCTCTTTATCAAGTTGAGAAAGTTTCCCTGTATTCCTATTTTTTAAGAGTTTTTATTTTGCCAAATGTGTTTTCTGCATCAATTGATAAGATTCTATGATTTTTTTGTTTAGTCTGTTAACAGTGGATTAAGAGTATTAATAGTGGATTACATTAACTGATTTTTTTAATTGAAGTGTAGTTGATTTGCAATGTTATGTTAGTTTCTGGTGTACACCATCATGATTCAGTCATACATACTCTGTTTCATATTCTTTTTTTTTTTTTAATTTTTCATTTTGCTTGTTTTGGAGGTGGTAGCTGGGTTGGTTTGTTTGTTTGTTTGTTAATGGAGGTACTAGGGATTAAACCCAGGACCTCATGTGTGTTAGGCACATTCTCATTCAGTGATTATTTCCTGCCATTGTGAAACCTTCCACTGAGCTTTTTATTTTGGTTTATTGTATTTTTAGTCTAAAATTTCTGTTTGATTCTTCTTTGGATTTTTTATTTCTTTAAGGTTTTCTATTTTTTCATTTGTTTCATGCATGTTCATAATTGCTCATTGAAGCATTTTTATGATGGCTGCTTTAAAATCTTTTTCACATAATTCTAATATTTCTCTTACTGTGGTGGTGTCACCTATTAGTTAATTTTTCACTCAATTTGAAATCTTCATAGTTCTTGGTTTGATGATTTCTTTTCAGTTGAAATTTGGGCATTTTTATATTATATCACAAAACTCTGGCTTTTCTTCCAGCCTTCTGTTTAATCTGATTTTCTCTGGTACCATTCCAGAAGGGAAATTGAGAATGCCACCTTGTTACTTCCAGGTGGAAATAGAAGTCCAGTTTCACCACTCAACCTCTACCAACACCCAGGATGGACATGCCTTCTTATTACTGCTGGGTGAGGGTAGCAGTTTCAGCTCCTGGTGTGGTATCCCCTGACACCACGGTGGGAGTGGTCTTGCTGCCATTGGGTGATGGCGAAAGCCCTGACATTCATTAGATCTCGTCTGACAGTACTTAAGCATGGATGAGAGGTGTGCCTCATTACTGCTGGGTAGGGGTGAAAATCCAGACTCCCTGTGTGGTCTCCACTGACACTGTTAGTGGAAGTCTCATAACTGGCCAGTGAGGATGAAAGTTTGCCGCACTACTTAGACTTCTCAGGCAGGGGGAGTGGAACGTCTTATCACAGCCCCACAAGGGGAGAAGTATATGTTCTCCACTCAGCCTTTGATGACGTGTGTGGGGGTGGTGCCATGTTCTTGTCTGTGGTGTTTGGCTGGAGAATGGCAGTTATTATCTAAAAGTTTCCTGTTACTAGGTTTTCCCTTTCCTGGTCCTTTGGCTAAAGAGAGCAGACTTTTGTTGGGGCATTTTTGTTTGCACCAGGTTACCAGCTTCTTCAGCTCTAAGTCTGGGCTGCATAAAGCAAAAAGAAATTCCAGGGAACTCAGCACTGCGTCATTTTCTGGAGTTCAAGATCCCTAGCTAGTGTTTGTCTTTCCACCTTTCAGAGTCATCTTCTGTTTGTTTTTCTAATGTCTGGGTTTTTAGTTATACTTAACAGGAGGAATAGGAAAAGTACATCTACTTCATCTTCTCAGAAGATGTTAAGTGAAAGAAATAAGTTGGAAAATATTATATATGCCACAGTCCATTTTTCAAATGAGAAGAAAACTTGAGACTTATGTGTAACGATGTTGATATAAGTGAATGTTTTAGTTATATACCGAGAAAGCCCAGAAGAATACACATCAAATTGTGTATTTAAAAAACAAGTTATAGTATGTATTCTCTCCTTCTAAGATACTGACAACATGAATATTAGATTTGTTGTTATTGTCCCATGATCCTAGGATTTCATGATCCTAATTTTGCTTGAAAAAGAAAATTTTTAAAATTATGCATGGTTATATTGTTTTGTTTTTTAAGATCTGGAATAGTGCACACCAAATTGTTGACATTGATTTGCTTTAGGAATTAGAAGTGGAATACTTGAATTTTTTACTTAATGTACTTAGTAGTGTTTGAAATTTTTATTCAAAGCATGTAATACTTGTATAAGGTTTCTGATGAGTACAACGATAATCAAGAAAGGGGACATTGTTACAAGAAAAGTGCAGTAGCCTGACAGTGAATTCACCAGCCAACAAGCCAAATCAAAAAATGTGTACATACCATATTAGTATATAAACTCACGATGACCTGATTCTTTCCCCTCAACACACAGGAGTAAATGAAGAAGAGGAGAAGAAAAAAGCAAAAAGCAAAGAGAAAATCAAGTTGAAAAAAAAAAGGAAAAGGTATTTAAAAAAATTGTTTTTTGAAAACCAGGACTGTGAGTCCAGGATGGATTATAAAATTTTATTTTTCATGTTATAGTACAGTTAGTTTGTATTGATTTTAATAAAAAGTTAGATGTTTAATTGTTTCAGTAAAAGAACAAAATCCTTCATGTTAGGATTCAAAAATAAAGTCAGCCCTCAGCCACCTTAAATTATCTTTTTTGGAGCAAATCAAGGTAAAAATAAATAACAGGCCCACCCCGTTTTTTATGGATTCTTATTGTATTCTAGAATTTTTAAGTTTTAAAACATCAGTTTTTAATTGAACGTAACTCTAAATTCTTCACATACGTATTTTGTTCTCATATATATGAAGTTGGAGCTTAAATATTTGTATTCTCAAAATATCATTGCCATGGCTAAGACATTGATTTATTAGTAGGATTTATGTACTCATTTGTCATGCTAAGAATTCCTTCAGATCTTTCAGAATTTTCACCAGCCACCTATGAATTTTTACTATCAATTCTTTTAACAGCTGGTTAAAGAAATTGATTAAAAAACTTAAAGCGCAACTTCTTCCATAGTTAGTGAGTGCACTTTGATTCATACTAAAATAAACATGTACATATAGACACTTTTTAAGGTGCTTAGCAGGTAGGGATGTCTAGCTTAGACCTTGATTCTCTGACAGAGTGTGTTGTGCAAATCAGGGGTTGTCACTTTGTAGTTTTTATAGAGCATGTGATATATGCAAACACCCCAGCTACTTTATAAATTGGAAAAGTTAGCTCACTTTCAGATGTTGGGAGTTAAATAATAATGTTTAATGTAAAAACTAACATAGGAAGGTAGAGCTCAGTGCAATCTGACTGGTGTGTTGTTGAATCATTTGTATTAGCCCAGCAAGATGGATTGCTTACAGGAAAAGTGAGATTTTCTATTTTCTTCCAAATTCTAATATACTTGTTGTATAGTAACGTATTGGTTATTCAAACCTCTCTACCTTGGGCCTCACAGACCCCGGGTAGGGCCCGAAATTAAAAGAACTTTTTTTTTGTAAGTGCACTTAGCAAAGATAATGCAACCAAATGTGGTTGCTATGCCAAAGTGTAACATTCTGCCTTAAAAAAGAGAATCCAGGTCCAAAAAGCCAAAGAAAAAAGTGCAGGCAGAGAAGCAGCTCTGGTCAGAATGCAGAGTTCAAGCAGGTCTTTAAAACAGGAAAACACACAAGAATTGAGAACAACAGAGTTGAAGAAGGTGCAAAAGAATGCAAGAGAAAATAAGCTTAGGAAATGGGGGAGTCTAAGTAAGTAGACAAGGAAGAGGAAGGAGTACAATGTTACAGAAACAGGGCAAACTCAGAGTCCCCAACCAAGAAAGGCAGCCAGGAAATTCACACAGTGAGTCACTCTGCAGACACAAACTCTCAGTCTCATGTGGTTCCTTTTTCTTCTCCTGTAGATCTCTGCCAGGTTTCCTTAGTTTGGATTTTAACTTCTAATGTTTAAATCACTGAACTATCTCTTGGGAAGCCTTTTCTTTGTTTTAAATTAACTCAGTTTCTGTTTTGTCACACATGTTTGGGGTTTGGGTATTGGTGAATGTTGGACACCTTTTTATAAAAGATCTTAAGAGTTGGTGTTCTTTGTTCTTTTTCATTGGAGGAAAGAATTCTACAGATTTTTTTTTTCCCTAATTTAATATTAGAGTAACATAAGAAAAATAAAGTATAATGATAAATCATCCTTATTTATATAGAGGATACATTTAAAAACATCCTTTCTCGAACTAGTGGAAATTATTTTAGAATGCAGATGTTCATCTGTATCACTCTCCATCTAAAAGAATCAAGTGCTTTAACTTGAAAAATACAAAAAAAAAAAAAAGAACAAAAGTGCTCTTATTTTGTTGATTTTCAGCTTTCATCCATTTCTATGGAGGTACAATTACAGCCCTTTTTATATAATTGCATTCTTTGTGTCTAAAAGAATATGCTAAGAAGTCATTACATACACAAGTGAATTGTGTATATAAAAAGGGTTGGTAAATGCCACTTTCTTTGCCTTATAAGAAAGATTTTGAAGGGTACACAGGATGAAAAACAAAAAAAAAATCACACAAAAATTACTTCATCCTTACTGAATTAAAAACCGATAACTAGAAATGAGCAGAATAGAGACAATTGTTTTATTAGTTTCTCTGGCTAAGTGGCTAAAATTCTGAATACAGTATTTTAAGAGAATACAAATATATAAAGCACATTTTATTTGCATTTCTTTATGTTTATACCCTCTCCCTTGCTCCAAGAAGGATTTAAGGCAGTTCAAATCCCATTTAAATTTCCCCATCAGCCATAAATACAGTTATCAGTCAGTATGTATTATTGCCTGTAGGTCTTATTCGTCCAGTTCCACTGAAGAGGACACTTCAAAACAAAAGAAACAAAAATATCAGAAGAAAGAAAAGAAAAAAGAGAAGAAGAATAAGTCAAAAAAGGGGAAACATCACAAAAAGGACAAAAAGAAGAGAAAAAAGGAAAAGCATTCTTCTGCCCCTAATAGTTCTGAAATCTCCAAAAAGTAACTGAGATTTTGGCCTAAGCCATTACATTTAAAAATTTGGTTTCAAAAATTATTTTACCTTCCTTGAAATTTGCTATATAATTATGCTTTGCAATAAATCACAGCCTTTTCCACGTAGACATTTTTTCATATATGGGACCATTTTTGTCTGCCAATATTTTGATATGTTATGATTATAAAGTGCTGAATCAGTCTTACTATTTGATAGCCATGCCCAAAGTATGGATAGCCGTGCAACAAAACCCAGCAGTTTTGGTGTTTGTGTCTGTGTCTAGTGTTACTACTTCGTCAGTTGATTGTAAACAGCTTTCCTACGATCAACACAGGTAATCTGCCTAACAGTTACGAGTATTGCTGAATTAAGTACCCACCTTCCAGTGATGAAGTGAGGTAGCGGATTATGCTTTGCTCTTGACACTGAAAAATGTAGCAGCTTTAAATCCTGTGATAATGTACAAAGATAGTGAAATTCTTCACTGCTGTTTTTAAACCAGGCTTTTTTGGAAAGTCATAGGAGATGAAGCTGCTTTATTGGTCTTGACCAGAACTTTTTAAATGAATGGTGTCGGGAGATGATAATGAAAATATTTATAACAAAATTTCGCTGTTTCCTGAAATGCAGAGTTTCTAATACCTGCCTCCTTTGTTTTTGTAACAAAATATTTCTTCCTTGTTTAAAATGACAAGCCTAGTACAGCCTATTTGTAAGTCTCACAGAGATGATACTGTGTTGGGCAAGATTTTTAGGATAGACTCCTGGGTGGTTTTACAAATGTGCCATATTGGCACGTCTTAAAGAGATACCTCAAACACAGAACTTTTTATTTAGAAGGGTGACAGCTAAATCTTCATTAGAATTGATTTTTTATTTTATTCAGTATGTAAATTTTATGAAGCTTGTTTCTATGAGTAATGTGAAACATTTTTATAAATGTAAACATATATATATTTATTTGTCTGAAATAGTTTGTAGTTTTGAAGCAGGTTTCCACTGAATTTATGATTTCGTAAATGACCAGTTTGGGGTGTTTCTCTCTTTTACTTCAATCATAAATCTCAGGAGTAGTGACAAAAATTTAGGATTAAGATTTTTATTCTGTACTTTTTAAAATTTTAAGAGCCAGGGAGTTACATCATGAAAGCCTTTGTATAGCAATGGAAATTTTGTATGAGTAAGCATTTTCAAACACGTATTAGCAGATATAAATGTTTCTACATTTTTAATTTCACAATGATCAATGTTACTTACTTTGCTTACTACTTGGATAGCCCTTATGTCCAATAGTTAAATACTTACTGTTGTAGCAGCATCAAAAGTCAACTGGTTATCACGGCACAGCACCAAAGATTGTAAGTACCTCACTCTGGTGCAGGTATAAAATTTCTAATTGGTGACCTACAGACGTGGCTGTAGGTGACATCATTATGATGAAATCAGGTGAGTACACACAACCTCACAGGCTGGAAGGGTGTACTGATTACTTCCTTCACCCAGCACCCCTACCTGGCGTGACCTCAGCGAGACTGGGAGAGCCTCATAACTCCTCTTAACATATGCTTTCCGTGCTCAGATTCTAGGGAAGCTACATCCACGTCTGTATCTTAGTATTACAGCCATGGAAGCTCTCACGCTTCTAGCTTTTCCATAACGTAACTCAGTCCTGTGGCCTCCTTAGAAGTCCTCTTGTTTAAATAGCTCAGTCAGCTGTTTGGAGAGAAACACAGAGCTCTAGGTTCTTAAGGGTAATTTTTGCCTCTGCTGTAGTTGATGCATTTTGGGAAACTGGATTTTATGACAATATAATTCTTTGGTTATCAGGATGAAATAAGTAAAAATAAGTTTTTAAAAAAACTTTAAAAAATGATTAGAAAATGCTAATACATGCAAAAAGATGGTCTTATCCTATTGAGTGTGTAACGTGATTAAAAATGATCATTGTAGTGACACAGTTAATCCAGTTATACGTAAGTTTTACTTCTGTTAATTATAGAGGTAATAAATTTGTTCATCCGATTTGTTTTCTGAATGGTGACACAATCAGTGACTCAGAGTTACGTAAAATTCAGCCCTCATTAACCAATATAGTATGCAAATTAGAAGATTTTAATGCTCAGTAATTTTTCCCCACTGGAAAGCATCTTGGAATTATTAAGTAAATTTCCTATAGCATGATAATAGTTTATGAAAGATCTCGTCTGAATAAAAATCATTTATTTTTACTAAAGTAATTGTCTTCTAAAGTGATCTTGTTATTATTATTGGGATTGGATGCAGATCTCAATATTATAGGAGAAAATCAGTGGCATTTCCTCTCAGGCAGTTTATAGCAGAAGGAAAACTGAACTGAACAGTAAAAATCCAAAAGTCCTGGTCGTTCTAACTACCTGTGTGACCTTCAGCAAAGTCATTGACCTTCTCTGGGCCTTGATGTCTTTCATCCATAAAATATCGTACCAAATTACCTCTGAGATCCCTTCTAGCCCTGTATTTACAACTCACTCTGCCAAAAATTATATAGCCCTAGGTTGCCTTCAATTAAACTAGATTAAAGAGTTATCAGTAATAGTCTTGTTAAATGCCACCGAGTCCTTTCCTGAGCAAACATTTATGGAGTGGCTGGCATGGCAAACAGTGTGTTAAGTACCAGGGATACAAAGATAATAAGACACATTTGCTTCCCTGAAAATAATTCACAGTTTCGTTGGTAGGAGAAACAGCAGAACTCATCATTACATGTTAAGCACAGTACATGTGTTTATAGAAACACTGAGGGGTCCCTAACCTAGTCCAGAGAAGTTAGAAAAGGCTACCTAGAAAAAGTAATACCTGAAGTGCATTTTGATAGAGGATGAGAGTGAGAGTTACAGGAATTCCGGACAGAATGAGGGCTGTGAACAAAGCCCACCATAGAAAAACGAGTGGGGTCAGGAGGGGATGTCGAGAATTATAAGCATATGTGAGGCAGGAAGTGGTAAGAATTGAGACCACCATTCTAGGTTCTTAGGTCCCAGAGAAGGAAGGTTTATGTTCCATGTTTGGGAGCTTGGACTTTATCTGTAAGGAAGAGACACCATTAAGAGAGTTTTAAGGAAAGAGATGATTTGTTAGGGTTGGTTTCATCCACTTCATAATCCAATTCCGCAGTTTTTAAAGGATGAAATTGCTCTCATTAGAAGGCCACATAGAAAGTAATTTGAACCTTTTATATTCTATTATTTGGTCTCTTCATCTAGACCCTCTTTTCTTTCTAAGATCTGATCATTTCTAAAAATTACAGCGACTGAAGTCTTCTAAAAAGCTCCTGTAGTCTTTATCAGACCCGTTCCCAGAATTATATGCGTATGTACGCAATTTGAAATGTGGTTGCTTTTAATTTTATTCTAGGTTATTTTTGACTGACTTAAAATATATTGTGCTATATTAGTATTTTCAGTCCAAATAAATCATTTAAAATATATTTTTCAATGCACAGACTGTCATAATTTGATAAGGCTTCAATATTTTGTCTCTATATTAGGAATATTACGAAGCACAACTGCTTCACAGTCACAGGGACACATACCAGCTGGTCCACCAGATGAGCCCTGTCGCTCTCCCTCAGGTAACCTGGCTCAGCAGGGAGTGCTCCAAGGACCCCAGCTGATGTTTGTACTGAGATTCAGTTTTCCTGGGCAGATGGCATCCAAGAACGGTAGGGTTTTTTTATGTCAGCTTGACAATAATTTCACTTGCAAAGCCCAGGGTCTTCAGACTACATTTGTATCCTCCCAATTCCTCCAAAACTTTGCAGAGTGCCAGAGAATTGGGTTGCCTCTCCCAGAAGCACAACGCATGGTGCATCCAGCCCTGCCCAGCCCTACTTCGCCTGTCCCACCAGTTGGGAAGAGTCTGGGGGACTAGGAGCATTTTGCTGGCCCCGAGTCTCTAAGTTTCCTGCTTCTTGTGTCATTTATGGCATCTGCTCTTGCCCTTGAGCAACAAGAGTAGACTGTGCCAGTGCCTTAACTAAATTTTGCCAGCCTAGATTTTCACCAGAGGCAACATCTCATTAGTAAGAATTATTAGTATGTGTATCAAGGTAGCCAATTTTCTGGAATTGATTTGTTTTTCATCAAAGCTGGATAAAAGATCAAGCACCCACAAATGCTTTATGTGATTTTTCACAAAAATAAATAAAAATTCTTTGCTTTTATGATCACATAAAATGTCATTTTTGTAATGGAAATGTTTTAACCTTCAGACTTCACACACCGAGTAATTTTAATATTTAAACATTGGCAAAACTGTGGTCTTTTTGAACGTGAAATCCAACACAGGCAGAAGGATGTTGCAATAATGATCTGGAACTATGTTGTCAATTTAGTCACATGTGGCTAATTAAACTTAGATTGTTTAAATGAAAATGTATTTCTTCAGTTGCACTAGCCACATTTCAAGTGTCCAGTAGCCACAGGTGGCTAGTGGCTACTGTGTCACAGCACAGATACAGAAAGAACATTTCCATCATCACAGAAACTTCTACTGGACAGTACTGGAATCTTCAGTTCTTGGTAAAAATTTTGACAGCCCGATGATCAAAAGTTTCTAACCCTGAGCTTTGCATGCCTGAGAGCAATAAGACATAGCTTTTTTTTCTCCCCTCAGCCGACCAGAAAAGCTGTATTTGGCACATTTTGAAAGGCTAGTCTTCCAGCTACAGAAACTGTACACGGTAGATGTGTTAAGGAGAGCCAGCTTAAAATTAATCCTTTTTTCCTGCTGAATTCCATTATAAGATCAGGTCTGTGTTGTTATAACAGAAATCACATTTGTGAATAAAAATCTTTTAAAACAATTATAATTTGCAAACACTGTAGTTTACTTCTAGAGCTCTAAGATTTTACTGCAGTAGCTTAGATGGGCCTGGAGAACTTACTTGGTTTATAAATTTCATCATAGAGATTCTTTAGGAACTTTATCAGTGAACGATTTTTGTTATGGTTATCCTTCGGTATGCAGAAAGTATCTATCATGCAGATTATACATTATATGTTTTGTGATTGAATGTTAGCTTTCATAAAGGCAATAATATAATTTGTGTGCTAAGCAAGCCCTCTAAAAAAGGCATGGGTTGACTTCTAAGAGACTTTAGAACGTGCCTTAAGAAACTTCTGGTTTATAAGGCCACCAACCCTGAGATTTACCTATCCAGTACCATCCCATCTCTTCTAAAAAATAGCTGCCTCTTAGTATGAAAAACTTGTGAAATTCTGGTAATGTGATATAATTTTGTTGTTCCTCACTGACATAGGTTTGCTTATCTGTGTTATTGATAAATTCTATGGTTTCTCTTGAAGTATTAGTATAGTTTCTTAGCAAATAAAAGTAAACTTACGCACGTGGAAATCTATCAGAAACGTTAGTGGGTGTTTAATAAATGAATTGATCAAAACTGCAGCTGTATCTTGCTTTGTGAGTGGCGAGTTTTTGACAAGTATTATTACGAACTGTATTTGAAATGCACTCTTTATTGCTTCATCTCTCCAGCAAGCTTTTACAACACGGGATTTTTAATAATAAGCAATATCGCTTTGTGTCGTATCCATTGTTTTTTCTTGAACGATATCATCAGCTACATAGAATGTTTCATTTATTGAATTTGATGCTGCATTTGAATTGAAGACTTTGGTTTTTCTGTTTGAGTTGCCTGCAGATACACAAAACAAAATGAAATTAATTATTTGAAATTATGACATCAAATTTTATGTTAAAATTTGTTCCTAAAAGATAAAATATGATGTCCTGAAAACACTGTGGATGAGTGAGAATTGAATCATTTCAAAGTTGCTTTTGAGCATTTCCTCCTGAAAGTCAAACAGAAGTCAGGATATCATTTCATGCTTACCTTTTTTCACACTTCCATGGAAGAAACTATACATTTGATAAGAAGGTTACAGTTTCTGTGTTGCTTAATAAAAATGTGACTGTCCCTATGCACAAAGTGAATGAAACTAAAGTCAATCGTAATAATTTGCAACAATCTTAAGGCTTTGCCATTATAATCAATTTAGATGTAACTTCAAAAGAGCATATTTGTTCCACCACCCCATTCACTCATTCTATATTAATGAGTCCAAAATGCACAGGGGAAAAGGAATGTGAATCCTTGCTCATCAGAAGGTAGACTAACAAGCTCATAGCAAAGAAACAGACTATTACTGAATGGTGTTAGAAAAATTAGGTGTGAAAATAATATATTTCACCAATATATACATATTTAAATATATTTGAATAATATATAAATATGTAAATATAGTGCAAGAAATCATAAATGTTACTAATAAACTCCTGTTGCTAAGTCCACAGTCCAGCTCACAATCCACACCTTACTTGGCCTGTCAGAGGCCTGTCTTCCCTTGGCTTCTGGGATGCCACCCTTCCTCGATTCACCATCTCTCTTTCTTGGTCTCTCTCTTGTTGGTCCCTTTTCCTCTCCTGGGCATTTTAGGCTTAGGAGTGCCTGAGGGCTCAGTCATTAGTTCTTGTCGCTGGCTCTCTCCCTAATTATCTCATTTGTCCTACAGTTTTTAATACCATCTCTGTGCTGATGACTCCCAGATGCATATCTCTGACCCACATTCTCCTAAACTCCAGGTTCAACTTCCTAGTTGCCATCTCCACTGTGATATCTAATAGACATCTCCAACTTTGTCCAATACTGATATTTGGATCATTCCCAGAAAAAAAAAAAAAAAGCCTACTCATACCACTCTAGGCCCCACATTTTAAACAAGATATTTTTAATATTAGCCCAGAGAACAATACCATGCATTTTTCAGTCCTATAGGCAAGATCTCGGAGCTGTAGTGAGATCCTTCACAACGGATAAATAATATTGCCTGTTGAGTGCTGATGATGGGAGTGTAAACTAGTACACTTATTTTAAGTCTGAAGTGTTCCTACCTTGTGATTTTAACATGAAGTACCAAGGAAACCATACAAGGTGAGATCTAAAATGTATATATAAAAATACTTGCTGGTTATTTCAATATCAAAAAATGTGAGTACCTTTCATATTTTTAATAAGGAAACTGCTAAATTATCATGCATCAAGTATCATGCAGCCATTTAATTTGAAAAAGTGGTTTCCAAGAAATTTTTAATTATGTTCAAAGTGCTCAGAATACAATGTTAAGTGGGAAAGGATGCAAAACTATCAGCAGTACAATCATAGCTGATACTGATACAGCACTTCCTCACAGCACTTACTGTCAGCTTCTCTCTGCTTAAAATCCTTTAGGAGCAAATCTGAATTTCTTGGTTAGGCTGAGGATCAGCCCTACTTCCCTCTCCCGGCTCAGCTCACCGCCATCCCCCCGTCATACTGAAACCCTGACAGGCTCCCCACACGTGCCCTGCTCTCTCTCGCTGGCTTTCTCTCTCTGCCCTAAACCTTTGCACACTTCCAGCTGCCTAACTCTCTAATCTTCTTTGTTTGAATAATGCTTACCTGTCCTTTAGGTTTTAGAAAATCTCCAAACCTACCAAAGGGGAAGGGGGACGCACTGGCCAAGAGGTTCCACTATTAGAAGTAGCTTTCCTCTACTTTTTAACATCTAGTCTATCTTCATTATAATTTTTCCACTTCTTTTTATTAGGTAAGTCTAAGCCTCACCTTTAAGTGTGTTCATACTGCCTGGCTTTGCCCATTTGTAAGTAATCATATAGGCTGCTTTCCAGGCCAGTCAGGACATCCCCCACTACAGGTTGATTTCATAGATCAACACTCAAAGGGCAATTATTATTTACAAGTTGGGAAGGGCAATGTCTCACTACTGCTCCCAGATCTTACCCATAGGACTGAAATATGTGTTGTTTGTTCTCTGGGCTAATGTTAAAAATATGTTTTAAATGTAGGGCCTAGATCAGTACAATACATGGCTTTATTTCATTACTTGTCTTCTAAGCTTTTGGTAAAATAATGTTCTACTTCTAAACATTCACTCATAATGTTTCAACCATATAGTTTGAGTTTGAAAAGTTAATTTGCTGTAAGCACAACATTTTCTAGCCTGACAAGTAGCCCTTTGCCCAATCAGCAAGCAAAACTGTTTAAGATAAATGCAGTAGGAAAAGATGGCATGAAAATTTGATGATCTGATAAATTCTTGACTGTTATTTGCAAAGCAAACTTTAAGAAATACAGTAGATTCAAATTCAACTGCTAAATAAGGAGTGGAATATATACATGGGGGCCTTGAAACCATCTTCCTTATATAGCATTTGAAAAAAATGTAGGTTTATTTTTACTTGTTTAGCATTGTTTTTACTCTTCAGTCTCATAGCAGGTAAAGGTAAAAGATCAAGAATTTAAGATACAAATTAATTTCATATTATCTGGATGCAATTTGTATCTTATATAAGCACTTCTTTTTTTTTTTTTTTAATTGAAGTATAGTTGATTTATAATATATTAGTTCCAGGCCATACAACATAGTGATTCAATATTTTTATAGATTATACTCCGTTTAAACTTACTATAAAATATTAGCTATATACCCTGTACTGTACAATGCATCTTTGTATCTTATTTATTTTATACATAATAGTTTATGCCTCTTAATCCCCTACCCCTATCTTGCCCCTCCAACATTTCCTTAAACATCTAAAATTTTAACATTTTATTCAAATTCCTCGAAGTCTGAAGACATCATGTTGGCTGATTCAAATCTGTCATGTTTACTAAGCTTTGTACATATTTAAATTTATAATATTCTAATGAGAGTTTCAAGGTAGTGTTTCTACCTCATCACATACAGAGTTTTTTGTTTTGTCTTTTTTTAATGGAAATTAAACTCAAGAGGTTACTTCCTAACTTAGTTTGGGGTTCTCTCAAAGAACCCCTTGGCCTGGGGTTCTCTCCATTCTGATAGCTCCAATTTCTACCGTGTATTTTTCTGTCAACAACTGAAAGAGTTTATCTAACCTGTCTGCTGCCTTTTGAGATGTACAGGCTCACAAAACACATTCCAGTATTACAGATTTTCCTTCATCTAAGACTTACAAACTCCCCTACTCCCCAGCCACACGACTGAGAAAAGATTTGATATAAACAGTACACTGCCGTCACTTGAAGCAGGAGCTCTGATTAGCAAGTTAACATCCTGGTGTTCACTCTCTCTCTCCCTGCAGCTGATGAAAATCCAAAGATGCTTTCAATATATATGTCTCTGGTAAGTTAGAATAGTTGGACACGTTATGGAAAAACCAAGTGCAGCAAGTGGGTCTGCACTGCCGTGGCATCAGAGTCCCACTAACTGCATCCCTTTGGAATGATTTTAAAAGAGAAAAGAGGAAAAATCTCAGCAACCTCAGCCTCTCCTAATTTTCCTTTAATAAACAGAAACTAACTTCTTAACCAGCAACGTAGAGATAAAACCAGCTGCCTCTTCTGTCACAAGGTTAAACCATGGATCCAATTTTAAGTAAGAAATGTGTAATACTACTGAGCTCTCAAGGGGTTTGTTACACATAGAGGGTTTTTCTTATTTAATTTCTCCTTTCCTTTACCCGGGAACAGACTGCAAAGAGCCAACAACACTGTGCTTTCCTGGGTGGACATTAGTAGCTCTTTCTGCTGCTTGCATTCCATTTTTCCCATTTTATTCTTTTTTTTTTTTTTGGTCTAGTCATGCTACGTAAATCTCAACCTTCTTTTAATCCTATACCTTTCAGACTGGCATTTAAATTAAAGCTTTGGCCTCTCCAAAATTGAAATCCAATTCACTAAACCAATCAAATTCACCCTTTAAAGCAAATTCATCAAACTCTTTCCACCTACCCTCATCACAAACTAGGCCAATATATTTTTTCTAATAATAGTTAAATTTTGCATTCATTTTCAGAACCATTCCTCAGGGATCCATTTATCCTATAACTCATCTTTGAACTCTGCTCTTGCCTGACATTTCAAAATATCAACAGAACGCTGGGGACGCTCGCTGCAGGACTTCGTCTCCTGGCTGGCAGGCAACAACGATAATCAAGCTTTTCTGCTATTATCTGCCTGGGTCTTCCCAGCCTCTGCATCACCATTTTGCAGTCCTACAGCCGTTCCAAGGACTAGTAAGCTAGCTCGATTTATTATTTAGTAGAAAAGCTACACACCCCACTCATCCTGCATTTCCTTCTAGTGGAGGCACAAAATCTTCCATTTGCACCCTAAAAAAGTGTTTTTTATTTACAAGGGGACATTCTCCCATCAAATTCAATACGATGCACAGGACAGGATCTGAGGTAAATGGTGACGTGAGCAAAACTTGCCCAGTGACCTACTGATCAAGCGACCTCCCCTTCTTCCATGCCCTGCCTCCCCCTTGAGAATATATAAGTATCTTATGTAAATACAGCTAAAAATTCATTGTGAAAGTTAGAATCTTAGACTTGCCCTTTTGCTTTGCCCATCAATCAATGAATGAAGACAGTTCTATCCAGAAATTTTATTAAAAAAAATCTATTTTTGTCCACAGTTGGACCTTTTTTCTTTTCTGCGTTGTTAAATTCTTTCAACCATAGATGACTAACATATCTCACAAAAGAATTTAGCTGATATTTTAAATCCTTTAAATGAATTTTCATAATGAGAGACTGGCTACTGTTTTGCTTATTGGCTCCAACACTGGCTAGCATCGCCTAACCCTGCACCCCGAGGAGGAGACTCACAGATGCTAAAAGGAGCAGTGGCTCTGCTGAGCAAGTTGACTTCCTACATTCTAGGAACAAAAAAAGTCACAGGAAATTCCAGACTCATTAGAGAAAGGCCTAATGTAGAAAGGTCCCTTTAGGAGACACAAGTGGCTTTTTCTGCCGTTGAGTTCAAATTATTCCATCTCAGCTAAGATCTCAGTGAGTTCTTAAAGCTATTCTGAAACAAAGAATAGCATTAACAATTAATTTGGCAGCATAATTAGTAAGTGTTTTGAGCAGAGTTTGGTTGAATTGGTGTTAACGCCACTAAGAAAAATAGCTCCTAAAGTTATTTGTAAATTTAGTACAAAATCCATCAAAATACCCCTTGATTTTGAAAAATTGGACAATATGATTCAAAAGTTTATTTGGAATACCAAATGTTACAAAGGTAGCCAAGAAACTTTGGGGAAAAAAGCATAATGGGAAGGGAGAGAAAGTCTTGCCTAATCAGATATTAAAATAAACTCTATAGCTACAATAATTTTTAAAGTATTTTACTACCTGAAGAATAAACATACTGATAAATTTAACAGAACAGAAAGTCTAAAAACAGATCCTAGGATATATAAGAATTTAGTTTATGACAAAGGTGACATTTTAAATTGGCAAAAGAAAAAACATAAATTGTCCAAAAAATACTTGAACAATTGTCTCATTATTTGTAAAATAAAAATAAAGGCAGATCCCTACCTCAACACAAAAATAAAAATTCTAGGACTATTAATGATTTAAATTAAAATAAGAATTACTGTATTAGAAGAAAATATAGGTGAATATCATTATAGCTTAGAGGGAGGTAAGAACTTTCTAAGCATGAAACTAAAGGGAGAAATTACACAAAGAGAAATGTCAGTTGAAAAAACGTTACACATAAAATTAAAAAGGAAACAACTATGAAAAAACATTTGCAATATATGCGGGAAAAACTTGAGTTACTGTATGGGAAGTTCTCATGAAGTAATGAAAAATGAACACCCCTATAGAAAAAATGTATATAAGATACAAGCACCAATATGCCACAAAAGAAACAATGACAAAAACACTTAAAATGTCCACTCTCGCTCCTAATTAAGATAAATTAAAAATAAAACACCATGTTGTTTCTCTCAATGAAATTAGTGAAATATGTATCTTTTGAAATAAAAATACCCATGACATAATTATTTTCTGGAGGACATGAGCAACTTGTAGCCAAAGCCTTTAATATGTGCCAATCCTTCGGTCAGCAATTCCACTCCTAGGGATTTATGCTAAAAAAAAAAAAACTTAGATGTTCAATGCACATGTGTAATGGAAAAAATGGAAGCTAGTTCAAAGTCAATCACTCAATAAAATAGAATATACCCAGACTTGGTTTCTAAACACCAATCCCAACTAAAATGAATTAAACTTTTTGGAGAAATGGCAGATTTCAGGGCTGGAACAGGAAAAGTACAAGATGCCCTAGAACATTTTGTGACTGAAAGCAAAAAAATGCTCAGAAAAGGATGGACACATTTCAAAAGGACACAGGACCCAATTTGAAGCGGCTCCCAGAGGCCAAATCTGAGATAATTTAAGGGCCCAAATAATGACAGTAGTAGAATAAAGAATGATTCCATACTGATATTAGTAAATAAATGAATAGGTAAATAGAGGAAAAGGAAAAGTCTTCCTTGTAGTAGAGTAACAACTAATATACAGAGAAGGTTAGAAAATTGCCATTTTTACAACTATCATAATAATAATTCTGAAATTATTTTGAATTTTGAATGAAAATAGTCAGCCAGAACCATCAATGGTTGGGTGAAAGTCTGAGGAGGAACAGGATATTTTCATACCTCCCAACATATTACTTAGTGATGACAAAAGGAAAAATAGTGACTTTACGATGGATTAATCCAACAAATACAACCTTAACCAAAGAATCCAAGTTAACATCGTACCTGGACAACCCAATATTATGTGCTTCTTGATATGATGTCCTGAGAATATAACTAATGTGGTAGTCCTGTCAAAATGTATTTCTCTCCAATCATGAGAAAAAACATCAGACAAACTTAAATTGAGGGACACTGTACAATATAACTGGCTTTTACTTTCCCAAACTGTCAAGATCACCAAAGACAAAGTGAGGCTGAGGATTAAAGAAAACTAAAGAAATATGACAACTCATTACAAGATGTAATTCTGGACAAGAGTCTAGATAAGAAAAAAATAGCTATTAAGGATATTGGCAAAACTTGAATATAAACTACAGATGATATAATATTACTGTATCAATGTTGTACTTCCTGACTTTGATAAATGTACTTTAATTATGTGAGGAAAAAAATCATTGTTCTTACGAAATATATGCTGAAATGTTATGGCATGTTATCTGCAAATTATTTTTGAAATGGTTCAGAAAATATACATCAAAAGAAAGTCAAGATGAAGAAAATGAGGCAAAATATTAATAATTAGTAAATCTGAGAAAAGGTATACAACCTTATACTTTTCTTGCAACTTTTCTGAAAGTGTGAACTTTGTCAAAATAAAAGAATAAAAAGTCATAGCACGCCATCAAGGTAATAAATAATGAAATCATAAAAAGTGATGACATAATGGAAAGGAATCTAAAAAATAATAATATATATGTATGTACAACCTAATCACTTCACTGTACACCTGAAACTAACACAACATTGTAAATCAACTATACTTCAATTAAAAAAAAAGAAAAAAGTGATGGCAAAGGAGTTTATTTACTGGCAAACAACAATGTCAGTATTGGTCAGTTTAAAAAAAAGCATGTTATAGGATTCATTTTTTCCCCATTTTGTCATATACATGTATCTATAGAGGCATAGAAAAACAATCAAGGAAGGATATTCACCATGGTGTTAATATCTGTTATCTCCATGTGATGGGATGATGGGTGAAGTTATTTGTTTGTTTTTCCATATTTTCTAATTTTCCTAAACCAAAAGTGAATTTTTAAAAAAGTTTTCTTTCTGGGGGTGTGAGGATGTCTTCTAAGAAGAAATATAGCAGACACTCTGAGCTTGTCTTGAATCTGCTTGCTTCCTCAGTATTCCATATATAACTTACATTTTCCTCTTAGACAACAGTGCCTTACTGCTGACTTGCTTAGCCTTTTCATTTAGATTGCCTGCCTTTGCAAAAGAGACCACCAAATAATAGACAATTGGAGCTATTATTCCTATACAACACCATTATTTCACTTGTGTCAAGCAGCTCTACCCTCTGCCCTTCTATTTCATCAATAATTCTACTTCTAAGAACCCTCTCCTCAATGTCTCACCCCTCTCACAACCCTAGCGGGTCAATGGATACTCAAAACCACAGAATGAATATCGTTTCTCTTCCTGGAGCATCAGTTTTACTCAGAAATGGAAAGGAGATGATGTTACCATTAGAGTTAAACAAGTCATTATATTAGCAATCAAATTTAAAATTCTCATAATTTAAAAAATACAATGGGCAAACTTAAATAATTTAAAGCTCACAAGGCAGGCCTTTCCACTATAACCCTTGAAATTCTAGAGGTACAAATTCCTTTCTTATCTACCTTCAAGGATTCTCCAATGGAAAAGTTTGAGAAGCAGGGACCTAAGACTTGCATCCCTTCAATTGTTCCCCTATTTATCATAAATGCTTCCACATCTGACGAAATGAGCACTCACCCCAAGAGTGTCGACTCAGAAAGATGCCCTTCACATAGCTATCTTCTTCTCAGAACTGTTTTGAGATACATGCATAACTCAAAACACAGAAGTTAAAAGGAAAAAAAAATGATTATGGGACACAGTTTAAGGACCAATCAATTGCTTAGCAATAGGGACCTCTACAAAGTGAGCCCTTGGAAGTAGCCCAGCCGCTACCAGAGACCTGGTGTTCTTGGGATCAACTTAAAACATACAAAACCTTAAATTGTATATATTAGAAATAATGAACCCTAATAGAATAAAGATACACAAAGGGAAAATCTTGGCAAAATAGTCTAAGGTTAGACTATTTTAGACTTAAACTATTGTTAAAAAAACAAAATTCAGCTGAGTGAATTTGAAGATGTAGTTGGCTTTATCCAACAGTTCAGTATCTCTCTCTTTTTTTTTTTTTAATTTTTAAAATTTTTGGTGTTGGGGAGGTTAGGTTTGTTTATTTATTTATTTATTTATTTATTTATTTATTTATTTATTTGGGGAGGTACTGGGGATTGAACACAGGCCCTTGTACATGCTAAGCATGGGCTCTATCATTTGAGCTATATTCTCTCCTTATCCAACAATTCATGAATTGGACAGCATCCAACATAGCAAGTAGAAAGGGGCCCTGAGAAGATGTATGAAATGGAAGGTTTTTATAGGCAGAGGGGCTAGAACAAGGAAGTCATAAACAAAAGAAAGGATATTTTCAGGCAGTCACCTTCCATTAGGGGAAGAGTGGGTGAGACTATGCTGCAGATCGCCTTGGTGCTAGTGTTCATCAGGAAATTCCAGACTAATAGGTTTAAAATTCCACTCCTGGGAGAGGCTGAAACTGCAGTTAGGTTAGGAATTAAGTTTTGGTTTGCTGACATGGGGCTTAGCACAACTGACTCCATTTGGGGCCTGTTGTTTCTTTAACACTGCTGTCATTTATAGAAATTTGTAAAAAGTCCAGTGCCTTAGGTCAGTTTTAGTAATGTGCCCCAAAACTCGTTCCCTTCAGGCCATTCAGATTGCCTGTAATGAAAAATGTCTCAATTCTAAAAATTAATCTAAAATAATCTGAAATAATTAAGAACAGATAGTTTTGAAAGAAAGGAGTGGAAACTGAAACCAATTTTCCTCTGATGTAATTTTACTTGCTTAATTATTATGCAAACATAATATTATGTTCCTAACCTTTAAGGCATTCCTTAAATGGAATAAAGACATGTTTTCTCAGTAGCTGGAACACTGGCATCTATCCCTAGGTGGAAGAATCACTGGAATGGAGAATGCATATTTAACAAGAGGTACAACAGTGGTTTTTAATTACCACTTCAAAGGGTCGCTTTCAAATATAAATCGTTTCCTCTTCCTATTCCAGTGACATTTGGATGATCTATTTTGTTTTCAGCTCTCTGCTATATCTGATTTGGTTAATATGAAACCAAGGGTCCAAAATCACCTAATTTGAAAGCAGCAGAAGGCAACGATCAGATAAAATCCTGCCTTACCAAGAGTAAGCACTCAGCAAAGATGTATTGAATTAATTTGCTGACTTGGTAAACATAATGTTTTTGAGAAGGGTAGAGCAGGGACATTTCATTGTAAGAAAGTAGCCTCATCTAACTACATAGGTGATGCATTAATGGATCTCCTTAGCTAAATGGCCGTAAGACTATAAGATTTGAGCCAACTACTTCTGTTGCTGGGTTTTCGGAGCCCACTTGAAATAAAATTTTGGAGTAGTCCCTGAGCTAACTCAGGAAAAAATAATCAACTTTTATTTAGCACAATGCATTGTTATAGAAGAGGAAATCAATGAATGTTTGATGACTGTAATAATGACAATGAACATGCTCCTTTGATCACCTATAATAGAGGCACACTGCTACTTCACTCCATTCAGTGAGTAAACATTTGTTAGGTGTGCTAGGCACTAGGGACACATAGTGAGCAAGCAAGACAAAAATTCCTACTTTCCTGGAACTTACTTTTCTAGTTGGAGTGGAGAAAAGTTGGACAATAGATAAGTGAAATATATTCATATATTAGTGGTAAGTGCTTTGGAGAAAAATAAAGCAGGAAGGAGGTATTTAAATGTTGAAGTTAAAAATGCAGGTAGGGTGACCAGGGAAGAACTCCCTGAGAAGGTGACTTTTAGTAAAGGTCTAGAGCAAGTGAAAGCGAGAGGAAAGCATTCCAGACAATGATGATGGCATGAGCAAAGGCCCTGAGCCAATAATTTCAAGGGCATCAGATGCAAGAAATAAAGGTGAAGAGGGCAGACCACAAAAACTCTGCCATATCTATTGAAAGAAATGGGGAGCAATTAGGGTTTTGAGTAGAGTAGAGACATGACCTGATTTAGGTTTTAATAGGCTCCCTCTGGCTTCTCTGTGGAGAGAAGACAGCAGGGGAGCAAGGACAGAGCTGGAAGAGGAGCTATTTGTTTTAAAAACGCAGTCTGGAGTTTGCGGTTTTAACAAGCTCCCTAAGTGATTCTTATGCACAATAAAATTTAAGAACTGAGATTTCAGATTATCTGAGCAATTGAGACAAAAATTGATTTTACTCTCTGATTATCTGATAATCACTAGTCCACTACTTCATTTTGCCTGGGAGAAACAGTTTGAGTCTTTGGATTAAACTCAGCGAATAACCTGTCAGTTCAGCCATGCCCTCTCCAAACAGTGCTTCAGAAAGCAAACTCCAAAGGGAGCTGGACTCCTGTGAGGTGACACAAGGTACCCTCTGAGAGAGACCTCCACCAAGAAGCAAACTAGAGCTAATGCAATCATGTGGTGGCGGTGCATTTGAGAAGGCTCCAGAGCATGTACTCCATAAATATGTTTCCGGATTCAGCAAAAATAGATAAAGCCTATGGAAAGGGAATTTTCTCAATTTTTAAAAAAATAAAGTTCTTCATTTTCTTTTTAAATGGAAGTTAGTGAGCATCTGTGTCTTATTATAAATATATAATATATATTCTAAATTTTTATTCAAATATATTAATATATATCAAAATAAAATTCATGATGACTACTTTTAAAATATACTAATAGAAATTTACATTCACAAAATATTTTAACAGTTCTGCGTGTTTCATAATGATAACACTTAGCACATATAACACTCATAAGTCAGATAACAGTGAGATTCAGTTCCAAAAACACACATAAACATTTCTACTTTATAGATGTGCTACACACACAAACTCAGGCACACACAGGCCCATCTATCTGAACTAGTTTGTGATCTAATCAAGAATAAAGACTGTCTTCTATTTATTTTTAAATTTCTTTTCTTATGCCTCCAAATTGCTTTATATACTTCCTCTGAATTCTGCACACCACAGGCACACAGATAAATGCTTAACTGACCATCAACTAACTGATCTAGAGCAATGCAACACTGAGAATTAACTATCAGATATTTTGTTCCTCTATTTATTTGACTTCTCCCGCTCCATCAAAAACAAAATTTCAAAATTCCAAGAAGCTACAACCTTTATAACTGAGAGACATATAAATAAAGTAGATTTGTTGGATCAATGTATTATTTTTCATGAGAAAATTTACATCCCACCGCTATTTTGACTTGGGCACAATTTCTCTGAAGTATTTCATCATTAAGGCCTTATTTAACGTGAATTTTTATAAAGACACATAATAAACTGAATTTTTAAGAAGCATTCATTGTTAACAGTACAATCTGTTTCCTAGGCACAGGTGATTACTTCGAATAGAGTACAGGTAATTGGTTACAAATAATGGATACTAATTACCTTCCTGAGGGGAAGCAGCCTCTAGATGTTGAAGTTTAAGGCCAGTGTCTAATCTTTGAGGCTTTGTGTACAGAAATAAGTAGCAAAGGACACAGACGCTGATAACAAAGGCAAGTAAAACCAGGGCAGCAACTCCCAGTCCAATCAGGGCTCCGACGCTGAGGAAAAGAAGCAAACAAAAAACCCACTGTGACTGTCACACAGACTGGCTTGCACACGAACTAAAGAAAAGGTTTAAATATTATTAATTCTTGCTTTAGTCATTCATAACCATACTTTTTTTTATAAATAACATACGATTGAAATCTACAGCTCACTCTCTACCATCAAATTCTTACTTTTTCTCTCTACATTTATATGTTAATGTTAGTATAGAATACCATGCAAATTCTTTTTTTTTTTTTTAATGGAGGTACTGGGGATTGAACCCAGGACCTTGTGCACGCTAGGCACGCACTCTACCACTGAGCCACCCACCCCCATGTAAATTCATATTACGGGTAGAAGGTCACATGATTCTCTAGGGATGGTTAAAAAATATCTCAAAGAAACCTCTATTATTAACAAATTTTAGGAGGAAAGACTGGGTTCACCAATAAAAGATGAATAGAAAGATAACTACTTCTGTAAAAGTAGGGAGATGTTTACCAGAAATGTAGAACTTTTCTTTTGGAGACATGTATGGGAGTTATCACGTATTAATACCCAAAACCACAACTATTACAAGAGAGAAGACAGTTTAATGAAAGGAAAGCAATGTTTATGAAACGTACATAAAGTTCATGTTCAATCTGAATTTTTCCTTTCTAAAAGAGCATAGCACCAATGGCTTCTAGCATTAAAGAAGACGTCCTTGTACTTTTCTCTAAAAATGCAATGTATATCTGATATTATTTGCTTTGCATTAAATTTGTAATAATTCTGACACAGTTATCTATAAGGCATTTGAGAAATAACATAGCTTTCATAAACCTGTAAACTTAATATTTTTAATGGGAAAAGAAGCTTGGAAAAAAGAAAATGATCTTGAAAGACTAATATGCAAACATACGTACTTTACTTTCATGAGTCCTATGTACGTGTGAATGTGTAAGGAGTGTAAGGACATATAATCAGATTTTAAGCCGCTCAAGAGCAGATACTTCTGTTGACTTTCCCATAGTGATGTGCACACTTAATAAAAGTGTTTAATAGAGTACTTAGCTTGTACTAAATGTTTCATAAATGACAGTAAATGATAATTGACTGGTGATTGATCCATTTGTAGTAATTGAAAAGTAATGACCATTGAAATGATCATTGAAAAGTAATGATCTTTTTTTTCATTCTCTTCCTGACTTGCCTTTCGACTTTCTGCTATTTCCCAGAGATTAGGGTCCTAACAAATTTTACATGTACCAAAAGGTTAGGAAGGGGAACTTGACCAGGGATGCTCAGTGTGTCAATGCTTTGGGAGGAAGAACAGAATTAAACGTGAGGGGCTAAGCTCATCCCACTTTTCCTTGGTTTTAGGAGACAGAGCCCCCTGGCAGTTTCAGAGATTGCCTCTTGAGACACAGACATGGAGTCAGACTTCAAAAGATTCTTGTGCTTGGTTTATTACTATCAGCCCAATTCTTCTAGCCCCCCACACACGTGAAGACTGGGCAGTTTTGTGTCCAGAGTCGGTATGTTGTTATACATTTAAACCGGCGTTTACCCTCACTTTGTGCTCTCTCTTCCAAGGGGTATACTCCTTGGCTCCGGCAACCCCTTTCATGCTTGCTTGCACCAAAGCTGACTTTTGTAGATCATTATGTGTCAGGGAAGGTTACAACTACACACCGACACATGGGAACGTAATCCTCTTAATTAATATTATCTGCTTCACAATGCAGCTAGGAGGCCAGACATTTGGAAAGAGTCCTGAAATGAGAACCTAGTAATTAAAAAATCCTTGAGGGGAAGGTATAGCTCAGTGGTAGAGTGCATGCTTAGCATGCACAAGGTCCTGGGTTCAATCCCCAGTACCTCCATTGTAAATAAAATAAATAAACAAACAAACTTAATTACCTCTGCTCTGCTATGAAAAAATTCTTCAAAGTGAAAAAGTAATTTATTCAATTTAAAAGTAAAATTGTCAACTTAATTAAATTCAATGTATATATTATGGGCTTTAAATGTACACAATTTAAAAAACACACCACGTGAGCTGAAGGAAAAGGCATGCTATTTCTTTCTGTTATAAAAATAGGTTCTTCATAATCCTGATGAACTGTTTCAATGTCACAGTTCTACTTTATAGAAATGTTGCTTTATGCATGCAAAACTCCAGATGAAGATGGAGCTCTGGGAGTCTCTTAAAATATTCATTTCAACAAATACTTACTGAATGAATGCATAGCCCTGCGCAATAGGCATTCTTTTCCTAGGTCCTGAAGAAGGGTAACAAAGGAAACCCTTAGAGGTTAGGGATTTAGAAAAAGAGAAGAGATGGGAGTGGACCAGACACAGAAAAGGGAGAATTATCCTTTCCTCACAGCACCATGGGGCGGTCTGCTTTTCAATCCCTGAGAAAGGGTCTGAAGCTGCCGTCACATTAACACCAGATCTCTCCTATTTAGCAACTTCATTTACCTGGAGGTTTTATACCTGTGCCTTTCTGCAGCAGCTACAGAATCCCAGAACAAATACGCTAGTGACTTTGGGGAGATGTTTCACAGTAGGACTATTTTAAATTAGGGGAGAGAGTAAAGAATGCAAGGGAATTGAAGCTCTGAATTTTTACCTCCCCATTGTGTTCTCAGAGCTCAATAACTAAGAAGAGACCCAGGTCTAACAGTGCCAAGTGATGCCATCAGTTGAAATGATTTTTCTATTTCCCAGGAACTGAGTGCACCACCTGAGTTGAATGAAGACCCCAGCCAGCTGTTCATTCCTTTGTGCCCTCACAAACCCAAGGGAGGGTTTCTATACTCTGCTGCTTGTCACTTGGGAACAATTCAGAATTCTGAGAATCCTAGGCACCTTTCCAATTGAGTTTGACTTAAGAGTAGCCAGTCTCATTTGGAGGCACTGCTACCATTATCAACACTTCCTAAGACTTAGAACTGGATTACTATGTTATTTTCCAAAACGTTAGATAATATGCCAGTGCAATTCAGACTGCTTCCCCAAATGATAAGGATAAGCTGTCATTCTTTTCTGAGATTTTGCCCTGTTTTGGCACAATACAACTTTGTCAGTTGAACTTGTTGGTAAGTAGGCACTCCTTTCGAGATTTTTTTTTTGAAGCTTGCAATGCATTAAAAAAAATTACTTTACTGCTCTAAGAAATAACATTTAAAGTAATTTGCTGTAGACTTGACATGTGTGCCAAATTCTGGACCATGCTAGGAGATTGGGAGGAATTAAAGTCTTCTTCTTAGCAGAGTCAATCCTCTCTCTCTCTCTCCCCCAGATATAAGCTAACTTGTTTACAAAAAATAGTTTCATATGGGGTGGCAGTTCTTTCCTACAATCGTCCCACCCCATGCGTTCTCCAGGCAAAATGAAAGAATCAAGTTCTAAGTTTGCCACCTCTTGCATTTGGGGGAACTGGAAGCACTTCACAATGAAAACATCTGCATAAACACAAATTGGAATAAGTAAAATTCCCATCATAGGGAAGAGAAGCAAGAAAGACACCACCTTACAAAGTCTCTTCACTTTCCAACAATGCTCAAAGAGCTGAGGTGTTGAGAAAGGGAGTGTCCTGGAAAGGTTCTACGTGTGTTGTAATTAGAGCAACTAAAACTCTCCCTCTCTGTGAGTCTCCAGTTCGGTCCAGGATCAGCGTGAGATCGGCTGAGAAGGGCAAATTGTTAAGCCCAGTCCTATGTGCGGCCCCCTCCTCCAACATCTTTTGTTTGTTTGTTTGTTTGTTGATATTTTAAAGAATACAGCCAAATCCTTCTTACTGGCAAAGAGGCTTAAAATACTCTGATCCTTGATTAACGCCCTAAAATGAGTCTCAAAGGAGCCCCCTTCTATTCAAATGTATCAACTGCCCAAACAAATCAAAAAGAGAAATCAAACCGTCTCCTTAAGTTACCTGCGTGTCTTCAGTCTCCGCCCGCAGAGCCCGCCGCCTGGGACGGATCCCTGAGGAGAGTGAAGAGCCGTGCGCTCCCGCCAGGCGGCCCTGCGTGCGCCCTGGGCGCAGAGCCGGCACTCCTCCCGCGCGCTCTTCGCCTGGGGTCCTGGGGCGGGTTCACACCTCTGGGGTCACCGCCCGACCCTCGCTGGACGAGGGTGGCACCGAGCGGGTCCTGGCTCCCGAGGGAGCTTCGGGCCGGGGGAGGTTTCTCTGCAGGCCCTCGCCTGCCCTCGGAGGTTCCTTTACTCCCGGAGGGACCCGACCTGGGAGGGTCGTGGGGACGCGGGCTACCTCCCTCCTCCCGGCGTGGCCCGGCTCGTCGCCTCCCCAGCCCCGGGCCGCCAGCCCCCAGCCCTGCCCACCTGAGGCTCCACATGTAGCTGTGCTTGTAGGGGAAGTAGCTGCCCGGCTCGCTGCAGCAGTATTTGAGGTCGGCGAAGCCGCAGCAGTAGAGGAGGGCGGCCGCGTCGCCGCGCCGGGGGCACTGGAAGGGCTCCACGAAGCTTTGGTTGAGGCTGTAGTAGCCGGAGCACACCCGGCTGGCCTGGCTCATCGCGCGCCGCTGAGGGCAGGGGAGCGCGAGGCCCCCGACCTGCCCCTGCTGCACGCCTCCCACCCCGCGCGCGCCCGCGGACCCCTCCTCCCGGGCTCCCCTCTTGCGATCCGGGGGCTGACTGCTTGGGCGCTCAGCCTCCACGCGCCTGTTCTGCCCGCTCTCCTCCGCAGTCCGCGTGGGGTCTGGTCACTTTACTCGCGCTTCTCCCTCTCGCTAGTGAGTGGTCCTTTTATCTGCCGATCTCCGGCCCTGTAGCTCTTGTCCCTCACCCTCGCTCCCCTCTCTGCACGTTCCTCTTGACTCCCCTACACTTTCCCTCTATTCCTGGAGCGGTCACCACTCCATGCCAGAAAGATTTCACATGAAGGAAAAAGGGAGGTATAGGACACATTTGCCATTTGGACCCATGCATCCGAAGTTATAATTCTGTCTACCGAGGGACAGGGCAGGTGGGTTCCAGGCAAACAGAGCAGGGCTGGCGGGGAGGAGGGGGGCGGGGAAGGCGCGTGGCGGGAAGCTTTACCCGCCACGGACCGTCGACCCTCGGAGCCGGGTGGTGGGCCGAACAAAACGCGCTGAACTACCGTTAACGGGCTGTTGAGACGTACCCCTTCTCTCTTGAAAAGCATGTGTGATACAATAAAATCTGCCAATTTAAATATCAAAAACAAGAACAAATTTTTCTCCAAAAACTAGCCGTACGTTCTGTATTCAGTTAAACAACCTGCAAAAGGAAGGAAAGGCAAGACAGGTAAAGAAGGTGAAGACTTTCTGCAGGGGCAGGGGGAAAGAGGAGGAGGCAAAGGAGGTAGAGAGAGAGAATTTCATCCTTTCTGAAGCGTTGTAGAAATTTATCTTGTCCCCTTTTTATTTGATATTCTCATTATAGTGATTCATTTGTTCACCAAGTTTTTAAAATAACAATAGTAATGGATGCTCATTGTAACAAATCAAACAATACTATGGTGTGTAAAGAAAAAAATGTTAATGGCCTTGTGATGGGAGAGGAGGCAACTGTAACATTCATAGAATTTCTGAGTTTGAGCGTTGTTCCCTCCTCTTCATTCTCTGCTGCTTTCCCTCAGGTGAGGGTTGATCAGATGCCAGAATCATGAATTTTTACCCTGTTGGGTGCTGGGTAATTTAGTATTCCCATAACTATTCTTGAGCTTTGTTCTGAGGTGCAGTTAAGTTACTTGAACACTCTTTCAGGTTTGATTTCGAGCTTCGTTAGGCGGGACCAGAGGACTTGAGAACTAAACTAATGATTCTCTTCTGAATATTCTACCAGGTATCTTGTGAATTACAAGGTTTACCATTCTGACTGGTGGAAACAAACTATTCTAGGCCTTGTAAGGGCTCCAAGAATATTCCCTCTGGCCCTTTTAGGTGGCTCTTATCCTAGATTCCAGTAGTTTCCTTATAGGCATATACTGATCACCGCTTAGCTGAAGACTCACAGATATCCTCCTATGATCCAGATCTTAAACTGTCTCTCTCTCTCTCTCTCTCTGCAGCTCTCTTCTCTCTGGTAGTCTGTCCTGCTACCTCTAGCCACCATGGCTTCCCTGGACTCCTAGCTCTGTCTTCTCAATGCAGCGAGACCACTGGGTTCCACCTGGGCTCCCCCTCCCAGTACTGCAGTCTGGAAACTCTCTGCAGGCAGCAAGCTGAGGCAATCTTAAGGCTTACCTTGTCTGTTTCCCCTCTCTCAAGGATCACTGTCCTGCACTACTGGATATCTGTGTTCAAAATCATTGCTTCTGTATTTTGTGTGTTTAATCTTTTTCAGGCAGGAGGGTAAATTTGGTCCCTGTTAAGCCTTTTTAGCTGGACTTGGCCAGATCCAAGCTAGCCGGTTGGGTTCTCTGTCTGGAACTGGGATTCTGCCATGTGGACAGGAAGCCACAGCAGCTAATGCATAGGAATGAGAAGAATGAAGCAACGAGGAGTGACCAAGAAGGGTGAAAGGCGGGCTGATGGCTTTGCAGTTCTTGTTCAGGTCCTTTCCTGAGACCCATGACATTCCTACTATTGAGTTTTTTGATTCCTTAGAATGAAATCCCATTTTTGGGCTAAAGTGCATTCAAGTTGGATTCTACTGCCTACACCAAAGGGCTCTAACTCAAAAAGCACTTAGATCTTCAGGCAAAGGTGAGGGGAGAAGGCAGTTGAAAGGGTAAAACCAAAGCTGTTTAATCAATGGCGCACATTCCCTTGGAAAAGGAAGTGGCTGATAGCACAAGTGCGCTTTTCTTCTTGTGTGAGAGGAAGAGAAATTTCGAGATGAAAAGGAGGAAAGATCTTCTGGACAATTAAATTGTCTCAATAAAACATACAAGTCTTCTTGGAGCATGAGACAAGAAGGTGGAATTTGGGTACTTGAATAGAAGGGAAAAGACTGAGAATAAACACTGGGAAGCATCCTGGTTGAAAAGGATCGGGTGCGTCATTGAGGGCCCAGTTAATGTTTAGAAATCAGAACTTTCTGGTGGAACTAACATATTGCTCATGTGATTTTCTCCAGTGGTAACTGTTCCATAGTCCAGGAACAAGAGAAGAGAAATGGATGGCAGGATTTGTCAGGAGGGTTCCCTCGCCTGTACACTGGCCCATCACTGCCTCTGCAGTCACGGCAGCACCTTAGCCCTTTCTGGCCCCCAAACACTCACAGAGGAAGGCGTGCCTGCAGCTGATAGATCCTGCCAAGACTGGAGTACCTTGAGGCCTTTGAAGTTGAAGCAAACAAAGGAGCCTTTTAACACAGGAGGCCCAAGGGCACTTTCAACAGCGCCAGTTCAGTAAGTTCATATCCCTTGCTTGACTTGCCTAGTGTGTGGTCCCAAGAGAACCAATTCTCAGCTCTGCCTCCAGGCAGAGGGAGCTCCGGCAGGGAGTGGGGGTGGGGCTGGCCCAACACTAAAAGAGAGCCACACAAGTACATCTTTTATTTTCTTGCATCTCACTGGTTCCCAACCAAGGTGGTACTCCCCTTTAGGTAGTCTTTAGGAAACATTCTAGAAATAAGGAGACATTTTTGTTTGTCATGATGACTGCTTACTTACTCGACTGGAGAGAAGGGATGTGGACCAGAGATGCTAGACATCCTGATGCAACTTGCAACATGTACCAAAAAATGAAGAACTGGCTGTGACTTTCAGATATTCCATAGGACATTCATAGAGATGAAAATTCTATTATAATTATCTGCACCTCGCACCTGTTCCTGGGTTACAAATAAATACCACGTATTTCTTGAATTTTCCAGGAATCTAACTATCCTGTAAATTGAAGGAAGATGGTTGTTTTGTTTGGAACTCTACCAAGGGTTTTCCACTCTTCGAGAAAATCATGTACCAATGTTAATGTTGCTCGAAATTTTGTATTAGAGTTGCCAATACCGTGTGATGTCTGTGTCAGCCTGAGTTTGTACCATTGTGTTTATAGCCACTACATGCCCAGTATTAGTGTAAACATTACGTCTTTTGGTATAGTTGTGCTTGAGCATTTACAAATGAAAATACATAATGTACTGTAAATTACATTCCATTTATTTCTTCTTGATATGACAATCAAGGCATTATATACAATCAGTGTATTCATTTATTAGGTCCACCATAACTAACTACCACAGACTAGGAGGTTTAAACAACAGAGAAATCATTTTCTCACAGTTGTGGAGGCTTGAAGTCTGAGATCAAGGTGTCGGCAGGGTTGTGCTCTTCTGAGGGTTGTGAGGGAAGGATCTGTTCCTGTGCCTTCACTCTGCCTTCCCTCCTTATTTAGGGAGGCTCCTCCCTGGCTCCTCTCCTAAAAGCCCAGCGAGGTAGAAGCAGTAGCCAAAGTTAGAATTCACCATCTGATGTAGAAATAAGTGTCAGATTTCATCCCAAACCTGAACACACCTGGTGAACATTCTGGCCCATGAATAAGATGAAAGGGCTCACGGCTGATGGTCCAGTGGATGCGGCTCATCGACACCCTCCTCCTTTGGGATGAGCATTACCATGTCAAGATGTCCAAAGAGTCTGTGCCCCTCGCATGAAGAATATGACTGAACCAGTGCTGAGTCACTGTGAAGGCAAATAGCACTTCAGCAGGAACTGGTGGCTGTCACCAACAAACGATACAAATATTTTATCCACCTCACCACAAAACACTCAGGACTCGAGCTGAGAGATGACTCTTTCCCAACGCCTAGGGGCCTCCATCTTTCTTTGGTCCCTGGGGTGGGGCAGGAAGGAGACCAAGTTACTGCATCATACCAGCCTAGTGGCTGTTTTCTAGCCCTCCTCGTTTTCCTGGAACTCTCAGGATGTGGAGAGAAGGAAGAGAGTCTCTTCCTCATTTGAGGGGGCAGTTTCATTAGAGTTTCATTTGTCAATATGTTACTTTCTAATTTTTAAGGGTTTTCTCTTACTGCAGTAACCTAAACTTAACAATTACTAACCTACTTAATAGTCACTGTTTAAACCGCCCTCCCGTCCAAGAAAAACCAAAAGGCTCTCATTCATTTAGCATTGACTATGACTCAGAAGTCGTCAAAAAGAGTAACTCATCCTCCCCCTTCTCCCACATTAGAGTGGAGCTAGTGATTTGTGTTGTTAGGGTCTGATCTAAGATGAGAGAGGCACAGGCCAGACTGGTGAGAATGGGTGGTTCAGGGGCAGGTAGGTCCCAGAGAGTGGCACAAGTTGGGTAGCCTCATACATCTGCACTTTTAGCTTTGGTTCTTGGAACCATCACGTAGTTCCCAAGGACAAAATTGGAAGTCAGTCTACCAAGGCTCTGTTTGATATGTACAGTGGGAGAAACTAGTCTCAACTAGTATTTACTCCAAGATTCTTTCTCTCTCTCTCTGCTAGATTATGTAAGTGAAAATCAAGGACTGGGGATGGGCTCCTCTGGTCTGAAAGTTTGGGGACCTAGGCAAGGGATGCTCCTACCAGGAGAAATGATCATGTTTTCTACAGATTGGGACCTGAGACTTCCTCTTGGCCATTTCAGATCCTTCATGCTTCCTAGGGAACATTCTGCCCTTGTTTCCTCCTGGTATTAAAGAGGAAACTTTGGTTGTAATTTCAAGTGCTGCTACCCATGTTCACATGTCTGTGGGAATCTCACAGGGCAAGCCCAAGCCCGGTCACCACACCAGTGATAGCAACAGCTCTGAGAGGTGGCGCAAGTGTTCTCAGGGGAAGCAGAGGGCCACTGTGGCAGCATAGGTGACCTTCCATGGCTCCAAGGCTGTCAGGGGCAGTAAAGATTTCTGAATTGATAAAGGCTAAGAGGGCTTATTTGTTTGCAAAAATTAGCTGCCCCTCTGAATGCACCACTAAATAAGTGTAGGTAATTTGGAGAGCAGAAAGTGCCGGGAAGTACTGAAACAGTGGGTGGAGCTGAAGCAAAGACATGGTGTTAATTACTGTTTATAGGAAATCATTTTACTCCTATGAATGGTTTGATCTGGGGAAGCAGGCTGAGTGAATTTCAAGCCTGAAATGCTTTTAGTGACTACCATGTTGGAGATGGAAAAGACACAGTTTTTACCATAGCTCTATAAGGTTTTCTGGTAGGAGAATTATCTAGAAAAATTATCTAGAATCATAAGTTCTATGATTGATTCGCTTTATAAAAATTTGAAAATTTGACCACCTCCTTCTACATTTTACCAGAAAAAAAAAAATCTAAGAATGCTTAGCGGTTTTTTTGTTGTTGTTTATGTAGAAAAAACAAATATTTAAACATGGAATATGTCACTCATGTTAGTTATGTTATGGCAATATTGTGCCGTATTATCATAACTGATACAAATTTACAACATTCAAGTAAAGAATCATTTTTTGAAATCAAATGAAATCTGATGCAAACATCAGTCTGGTAGGAAATTTAATCTCAGTTATATTTTGGGAGTCCTTTTTCTCTTCTCCTGGTGGTGCAAGTGTCCTGGAGAGATTACGCAATTTCAAACAATCAGTGGGTACTGAGAGTGGGCTCGTGGGAACAGTCTGCTCCAGGTGCAGGCAATAAGAGTGTGCCTTTTTGTAGGTAATTAAGAATAATAAATACTGATTTAAAAGTTACTCTGATTTTAATTATCACCAGGCAGTAACAAGTTTAATCACTCAGTGACAGATATTCCATTATGAGAAAAAAATCTTTGTGTGCCTAAATTATAAACAATTGCTGTGAACATTGTTGCGTTTTACTAATACATATTAAACTACAAATTAGTGCTTTGATTACTTTCTTTTTAATAAATAGTTCATTCTACATGGACTTCAGTTAGAAGGACCTTTAGTTAGTTCTCCCCCTCCCCCCAGCCCCACTGCTGCCTTGGATACAGCAGACAGGTTTGCTTAGTGATAAATTCCTAAACATTAGGATCACCTGAGTGAATCCGTGCGGCACGACAGATTCCTGCATTTAAACGGTGGATTCAATTCAGAAGAAACAAAGGTAGCACACTGATTATACAGATGAAGACAGAAAACTTCAGATACTTCAATTCTCCCATTCTATGTGAGAGCTTGGAAATTTCATTTGTGTTTAAACGTTTAAAACAGTCAGAGTTCAAGTGGTGATGCATGGTATTTTTGTTTGGTTAGTGCCTTTTCATCTCCTACATGCAAGATCCTACTGACTCTGCATAACTCTTACCTTGAAATTTTATATTATAAATGGTTCCCTCTTTTAAAACTAAGGAAGGAGTCAAGAAAATAGTTATTATTATGTGATTAATTCTTTAAAAATTTGGCTTATGGAGGTAAAAATGCTCAGCTCCTGGCGTCAAGTGTACTAATATGCTTCTGCTCTGGTGTTGGATCCATTATAGATACCACTGCTCTTGGCAACAGGAGCTGTTTCAAGGTGACAGTCTGCCCATCACCTTCCCTGGGACAGTTTCTGTGGCCCATCAGTAAAACAGCCACTTTCTGACTTGCTTTAGGCCATGTGGGGAATGTTGGTAACTGCCATCCCCTCCTTATTCTAGTGTTAGGTCGGGTCATGCCCCTTCGCCTTCACCCGTAGCACTGCACCCTTCCTGAATAATTTGGCTTTCTGCATAGGTTTTTGAAAACAAAATTCCCATAGCACCATTCTGGGGCAGGGAAAGCTCAACTTTCTTTTCTTTGAGTGTGTGTCATTAGAAGGAGATGGGTCAGGATGGAAACAGAGAATTTAGAGGACTATATCTCATTGTTTTGTCCTGAGACCATGGAAACATGAAACACTTAATTTTCCTCTTAGGTTGTCTTGCTACCCTAGTCAAGAGGATTGTCATGGAATTGTATTTAGGCAGCAATTCTTGTGAGTATTGTCAATTCTGAGAGATAAAACGATTGCATTTGTAGTACTCTTAAATCACACAAGCTTTGAAATATTATAGTCCACTCGAGTCGCTGAGTTTGTTAATTACATTTTGGCTTCATTTTTGTGAGCTATGGCAGCATTCATCGTTGATTATGTCATTGTCCTGTCAGTAGAACATGTTATTGTGTATAATGTGGGTTGATGGTGTTTCTTTGAAGATGACAAAAAAAAAAATCACATTTTTGTAGGTAGAATTCATTGATTAAGTCCTGCGGTATTAGCTGAACATCCAGTTGTGCAGTTATGCAAGGTGCTTAACTCACCCTACAGAGTGTTGGGGATTTGTCTCAGGATCCTTTCTTCTGCTCAGCACTGCCCTCTGTTTTCCTTCAGAGCACTGTGGCTGTTCAAACTAGACGGTTAGTTTTTTTTTTTTTTCCATCTGCATGTAGAGAACAAGAAGTTACTAATGCTCGGAAGTTATCCATGGTGATTCTCTTAAGTCTGCTGCTCTCAGCAAGGGAAGGAAAACTTTCTTTAATGGAAGGAGTGGGACCCTGGGAGTATACTCCAAACAGGTAAGGTGCGTCCTTCATCCCTGACTCCAGTTTCCGCCGAATTAATCATCACAGCCAAATTATTCTATCTACCGATTTTACGACCCATTCCTGAACCGTCTTCTGGTTTTCTCTGCAGCCTCTGTATCATTTCCTGTTTAGTGCATAACCAGCCCTAACGAAACATTAGTTCCCTTCCTCTGCCTTTCCTTTCCCCCTTCGCTGAATGAATGAATGAACAAATGAATTAATTCTTCTCTGCTGCCAGCCAGTTTTCTCTGTTCCATGACCACATGGCAGAATACACCTAGGCAGAGTCCTGAATTTTTGTATTTTGCATTCAGGTATACTGAGAGTACCTCAATTCTGCTGATCTTAAAATCAGATTCCCGGAAAGGGGAAAGGTTATCCTTTGTCTAACCTATTTTGTTCAGGGAGAGTCATTGAATTACCCTAGGGGCCCCAGGATGTAATGACATGGCTGTGGCTGGGGTGGGGAGTAGGGAACAATTTCTCCAAAGGAGGTTCTGGGCAGAAATCCCCATACTTTACGCAGCTCCTTACATCTCTCTTGTTCATCACTTTGGTCCTGTCTCAGGTTTTTCCTGTCCTGGATTTGATACATCAAGTCCCCCTCTGACCATCCTGGGTCATGTTAATTTGCGCGTCTCTCCACTCGGCCAATGACACTGGCTGCTCAGGCTGGAGGGTTCCCAGTAGCTAGTGCCTTCTCTACTCCCCTCCTCCACCAGGTGGGCTCCCCCAACTCAGTTTATAGCCATAACTGAGGTCAAATTGCTTGTAACCCTTCCATTCCTACCGCACCTGTCATTAGCTCTCTGTATCTCAGCTGTGCCTTTCTGATTCCACCGTCTCTTGTTAGAAACTAATCAAATTTCCTTTTCAACTGCTGGAACTCAGGGGCTTGATCCTGAAACTGCTAGTTGGAACCCCAAACCCCACTTCTACACAGAAATGGGTTTTGTCAGAGTTGAAGGAATGCTCGAGCACATGCATCTGGTGCATTTTGCATCCAATAGGCTTTTTATAGGCTGGCCTGAGAGCCCACTACAATTTATAACGTCAGCTCTGAAATTATTGTTCCTGTGGACTCAATTATTGTCATAGAAGTAGACTTTTCTGGGGAACAAAATCCATTTGTAAATTAGAAACCCTCTGATACTTCATATACAGTCTGGACCATGCTCTCTAGGCTAAAGCACCAGTGTGGGCCTCTACATTCAAAACAAAGGTTCAAAACCAGGACATCAGAGCAAGGCATAAACAGACACTAACATCCTACCTCAGGATTTATCTAAGAGGCATGGACGCTGGCGTGTATGTGGAAAGGATTGCAATGGGGAGGAGGAGTGAGGGCTGGGGTATTGGACCCTTCTGGTCAGGCAGAGAAAAAACTAGGGTGGGGCCCAGGAAAGGGCTAGAACATGATTACTGTCAGTCACAGAGCAGGGAGGATATAGGATGTCCCCACCAAGTGGGGTGGTCAAGCCAGGGCAGGGATGACAGCTAGAAAGTACAGTTGTCATTAGCAAGGCATCAGTCTCAGGCTGGGGTGAAGACTGGGGACTCTAAGCAGGATCTCAAGAGTGAAACAGGATCTCCAACTGGGAACAATGAGAAGCTTGGTCCTCAGAACTAAAACAAATCAGGAGAGAAAAGAAGAAAATGTACTGGGGAGAAAAGATGCTTACGGAGGCACAAGAGCCCTGTTATCAGAATGAGGCATCAGGGCAGGGAGTGGTGATGAGCTGCAACCTAGGGACCCAGAGAGGAGCCTAGATGCTAGTGCTGGCGCTCCCCATTTTGGGCCCACCCTGCTCCTGCACGTTAAACCGGTCCCCTGAGGACAAGGAATGACTGGCAGGTCTTCTTTTCCCTAGTACACTGGCAAGACCCAAGTACAAGGCATCCTGCTTGCCTTTCTGTTGCCTAGCAACAGCCACCTCCTTGATTACCAGAGTTGTCATAGTTTTTCTGCATCTATCTCAGAGTAGGGGGATCCGAAGGACTGATTTCATGCTGAATCCAAAAATGGAGCAGGATTGCTGGTGGTCTAGTGGTTCGGATACGGTGCTCTCCAAAATGGAGCAGGAGAGAGAGATGGGAAGAAGGAAAGTCTAAGAATTCTGTAAATCCAAGAATTATCAGAGACAGAGGAGGTGAGAAAGAGAAAAAAAATAAAATAAAATGTCAGATAAAGTTATTTTAAATTTTAGAAGATGTTCTAAATGTATATTGAAATATCTATCTTCATCAATCATTCTCTTTCTAGTACAGAAATTATTTAATTCTGTCAAACACAAAGAAAAGCATGTAGCTTGTAATTCAAAAAGCCAAAACTTCCCAGATTAAAGTGGTCATAGTTGTTTCTCAATCGTCAGAATCATTAAATGCCAACATTTAAAACTGTTGGGTAAGAAGGTTTTAAAAAAGATGCAAGAAATCCTCAGTCGTATGAGGTAATGCCTCAGACAATTTGGGAAAGTCAAGGGTGGAGAGCTGCAGGTTCTCTTCCCACCTGAAAGATCATCAGATGGAAAACACTTTACTTTCAGCGATCAAGTTTAAGTTGGGAGGCACTATGCTTAGAAGAGCATTGAGTTGAAAGAGTCCGCATGTCTGTGATTAAAGCCATTAAACCATGTGTTCATCGATCATAGCCTGTTGGAAAATACGCCTGCACATTATTCTTCTTTCAAATCAGGGATATCGAATCATCTATTTTTATTAGCTATTGCTGACCCTCCCACCAAATCAACATTCTCATGCAAGTAAGAAATGTACATAGTTCTTTCAGTCTTTGTGGGTTTTTTTTTTTTTAAATCATTGTTTGGCTTACACAGAGAAATTTTTACCATTTCATTCATCACTTATGTAGTTAACGAGGTATATCTAAAAAGAGAAATTTTTCTGGTATGGCTAGTGCTGATAAAGGTTGAAGTGGGGAAAAGGGGACAGGAAAGGAGAAGGGGGTGGGAGGAGGAAGGCACAAAAAGCATGGAAGAGGGTGAGGACCTGGGGGTGAGAGGCTCAGTAGTGACCTGGCTCTCACGTGCCCCAGGCAATCAAAGCCACAGATATAAGTCTGAGAAAATTCTTGTCATAACCACCCCTTGAAGCTTTTTATTTCTTTCTTGCAGTAGAAATCGTTGCCTGGTTTCTTTTTTAAACTTCAATTTACTTTCTCAAGGAATTACTAAGATATTTCCTCCCTGAAGCTTCATCTAAGGATGTAACCAGTTTACTGGAAAATATTGGAAGTGGTGACCAATTTAAATAGCTATCAGCACAAAAGTCCTTGCTCTTTTTCTGTAATTCAGAAGACTGAGCATTGCCAACTAAAATACTGTATCTGGGGGGTTTTTTCTGTGAAATTAATTTTTATTCTTTATGATAGTGATACTTATGAGTAATTCAAAATTCAAATAGTGCTAAAAGGCTTAAAATGGAAAACAGTAGTCTTCTATTTGGTTTGCCTTCTATCTGCCCCTACTTCCCATCCTCATCCCATTTCCTGGAGGTGGTCACTTACAACGTGCTTAGCTGTTAATTTTGATACCTTTTGATAGTTTTCTCCACATTTTAAAATAATATATTGGCTATTTATCAATTCATCCATTTGAGACATTATAAATTTACTTTATGGTATAGATGACTTAGTGTTTTTAAAATATATTCCTCTCCTCCTTTCCCTCTCAATATAGTTATAATACCTTATTTAGTCTGCCTTTACATTGTATTAATAATTTTATATATAATATGATTAAAAATAATTATTATAATTGTTCACTACTGAGTCGAATCATCTAATATCATTATGCTTTCTTTCTTGTACCATGTTTTGTTCTCCTTGAAGTTCTTTTGTCCCTCATTGTACATGTCTCTTTCATTTTTCTCCAAGTGCCAGGTGTGTGCTTGCATGTGTGTGTGTTTGTGTGTCTTTCATGCTAGAACACTCCTGAATGTCTGGAGATCTTTGACTGTATTCAGATTGAAATGTGAGGTGACTAAAAATCTGAACTGATTTCTGTGAGTTGTGTGGACTTGCCAGATTTGGGAAACCACTAAATGTCATCTATGGAAGTCTCTTTTTTTTTCTGGGGTATTCAGTTTTTGAGAAAAAAAAAATCTGTGAATTTTCTGTGGGTGAGGATGGTTCTGTGTGTGTGATCTTCCCTGCTTTTTGTCGGGGCAGTGAATTGGGTGAAGGAGGCTACATATCCCGCCATTCACTGTGAAGAACATCACTTACTTACCCTGTTTTTAAGACCCATGCCACTCCTCCAGTTGCGGGGGGTCTCTGAGTCCTGAGCCAGCCTGTGCCAGGCTCCCAGGTAACGTGCCTCCAGTAAGCGACGGCTGTGTGGTCTGAGGGGAGAGTGTCTCCCACATGTCTGGTTGGTAGCCCCATTACAGGCCCTGGGGTGTAGCTTCCTCAGCTTCTCCAGTCTTCTAGGCACTTCCCATTGAAATGACCCTGTTTCACGGGGAGTCCTATGTAAGGAATCCATCATGAATGAAAAACACAATCCAAAGCCATTAAATTTAAATGGGTAAATTATATCTCAATAAAGCTTTAGGAAAATAAATGATCCTTACATCAAAAAAATGGTGGAAAACAACTGAGTACTACTTTTCTAACGAAATAAATTGGGAAGGTCTATATGTGCATTTAAATAATTTTAATTTCCTTTTCATATTGGAAATGAAAAATGGAAGAGTAAAAAGGCTACAGAGAACAATCACTTAGTAGCAATAAAATAATGTGAATCAGAAACTGTCCAATCGGAATGTACTTCATAATTGACATGGAAAATGTTGGAAAGCCTGAGAAATAACATGGACATATACAGCAACAAAAATCATTTTCTGTGAAAGTTCCATATTCTATAGAAGTTACTCTCATAGGAATAATTCCCAAAGAAATTAAGGATCAAAACAACAACACAAAAAACACCCAACAGATAGAGGCAACTTCTGTAATGAAGGGTGTTGGTGGCATACATATAGCCTGGAAATAAAAGGCACTGCCATGTTTAAATTCCTGAGTTAATAAACCCTGGCTTCAAATAACTATAGAAGACACATTATAATAAGAAGCCATGCATATAAAGATGTAATACAAAATGAGATCTTGGATGCAGCATGATAAAACTTGCCAACTGAGAAACATGGTTTGAAAAAAGTCCATCTTTCATAAACATATGGTTAAAATAAAGTTTAGAAAGTCTATCTCCATCTACAGATAAAACCAGAACATTAATAACAGTCTTTCACTTTTATTCTGAAAAACATTAGGAGAATAGAAGAATCAAGAGAAATAGTAAAAGAATACTAAAATAAGAGGAATATACATCTTAAAGGACAAACCACAAGGTTTCATATGTGAAATGATAACCTCCAAGCATATATTATACATTAAGGACTTTTATATACCATTGAAAACTAAAGATAGAAATGGCTAATCTTACAATTTTAATAGGCAGGTGGAAACTTCTGGCTTTCTTATCTTTGCTCTTTAAGAGATAATGTCGCTGTTTCCTTCCACAATACCTTCAGCATATCATTTTGATGCAGGAAGATCAGGTTCCCAACCACAGTGCTCACTGCTCTTTTCGTTTTGGGGAAATGATGGAGAGTTGTATCAGTTTCTTGTGGCTGCTGTAACAAATTTCCACAAATTGTACATCTTAACACACAGAAATTAATTTTCTCATAGGAGGCTAAAAGTCCAGATTCAAGGTATCAGCAGACCAAATATTAGAACAGAAGATGTTTCTGCTGTTCTTATTACTTAGAATTTTACTTATAAGAATCTTAGGAGCTTAGGAATTTGTAAGAATCTTTCTGTGCCAGAAACTGGGGGCAGAGACAAATATATACATTTCCTATTATTTCATGCATAACAAAGTTTCAAGTCCAAAGGCAGTCAGTAGGAAGGCTTCCCTCTTCTTTTGGGGTATATAGAACTCAATGGTCTATTGTTTGCATATTTAACTTACAGACTTTATTTAGGAATTACATCCTCCATTGCTTTTACTGGTCTTTTGATTGTTGAGAATATTCACTTTATTTTTTTTTTAAGAAAATTAACTTTCTTATAAGAATGACTTTCACCCAAGGCGACTCCAACATGAAATTGTCAATAGGTAAAGAAATGAGAGTAATGTGAACCAGGGAGAGAATTATCAGAGGAGGTTAATGACATAACTTCACGGTGTACACATGATCTTTAGGACAGAAAGTGAACATGCGAAGAATTCAGGTACATAGTAAAACGTTCAGTGTTACTTAGAAAAAAAGTCTTGTATTAATAGATCAAATTTATCATCTACATGATTCGGGGAACCTGAGGAGTAGGTTTCTAAGAAGAAATGATCACATCAGTTTATACTGCCAGTCTCTGAACTTCAGCTCCTTCGTTCATTCTTTCATTCATTCATTCAGCAGACGCACTAACAGCCTGCAGCCTGAGCCAGAGAGGAGAGATAAAGGAGGGGGTGAGGGAACTCGAGGAGGAGGGATGTCTTTGCATCACGCAAGTGACTGAGCCTGAAGTAACACATAGACCCAGAGAAAACCTGCCCTTTGGTCCGGTTGGCCCATGTCTGCTTTGCATGGTTTTCCTTTACGCTGAGCCTGATCTTTTTTTCAGGGCCAGCGCTTGAACTGTGTCGTTAAAGCTGTAGAAGTTTCTGGTATGAGTTCGCATTGACTAGAGCAACATTGGTAGAATCTCTCATGCAGCCTGTTTTCCTACATTTGGAGTCATCTACCCTTGAAAACACTCTTATCTGAACCTGTGTACACTATTTTTTTTAAACAAGTCAACTGTACCTAAATGTTTTGCTGAGACAAAAAAAGCCAAATTTCATGCAATATTCTATTAACATTGTCAGTATTGTGGGCAATCGGTATTGTATAGATTTGGCCTTGAAACAATGTTTTCCAAGACAGAATTGCCCTGTGACTTCTAAAAGCAAAGTGCCCCTAACAACTTCTGATGAAGAATTTGATAGTTAGACAAGTGATATCTGCAATCCTAAAATGAATTCAACTGAATAGTAGTATCTACAAGTTGGTAAACTAAAAAATGATTCTTACAGATTTGGAGTCCTTGTGTATCGAGTTTCAGGAGAATTTAATGAACTTTACATAAACAGAAATAAAATTTAAACAAAAGTTTATATGTGATACTTTCTAGCTCAACTGTGCGATTTTCTTAATGCTGACGTGGCATTGTAATCACCTTATCTTTAATAATCATCATTCTCTTATCCCTTATGAAATAGCTACTGTTATCTCATTAGCTTATTACAAAACAACATTTATTTTAGGTATGTCCCACTATGGGGTAAAAAGTTGTCATTCTCAGTAATTTAACTTAGGTGTGTTGACATAGGTAACTGGTTTTCTTTTTTCCTTAGATTCAAGGATCACTTTTTAATAATAGCATTTATCTTTGTAAGACAGAAAATTACCAACGAGCTAGCCAATTTAACCATTCATATTTTCATATGGTGTATTGGTTATTTGTTACTGTGTAACAAATTATCCCCAAACTCAGCAGCTTAGGACAACAAACATTTATTATCTTACAATAGGTCATAATCTGAGTGCAGTTTAGCTGGGTGACCCTGCTTTGAGGTCTTTTGAAAGGCTTCAGTCAAAGTCTTGGTCAGGGCCACAGTCATCTGGGCTCTCCTGGGCTTCTAGGCTTACTCATGTGACTGTTGGCAGGTTTCACTGGCTGTAAGATGGACCCATTTTTGGTTTGCCACATCAGCCTCTCACAACATGGCAACCTGCCTTCCCCAGAATGAAAGCTGAGAAAGAAAGACAAAATAAGGGTCTTTTTGTCAGATATCACTTGTCTATCACCTAATCTCGAAAGTGACATCCCATTATTTTTGCCATCTTTTACTTGTTAGAAAATAGTCTGAAATAATAGAAAAACTATTTATTGGATCTCTGTCTTTGGTTCATGATACAGAGCTTCCAAATCTCTTGGAATTTCATGGGTGATTAGAGTGTCTTTTGTTATAATGAAGTGACTCTTGGTGGGCCAACTGGGTAGTCAGGACAGGGGCTGGTCACCAGGCAGACCAAGCCATAACTAGAAGCTTGGAGCTTTCAGCTCTATCCTCCATCCTCTGGGGAGGGGGTTTGGAGAGCTCCTGGTTTGTTGAAAGCATCCATGTGCTGGGAGGGTGGTGCACTCTGAACTCCTTGGGGCCAGAACTCCTTGGGACCCTCCCAGATCTCACTCTCACTATGTGCTTTCTTTCATTTGACAGTTCATCTATCTCCTTTGTTCTGTTCTTTAAAATAAATTAGTAAATATGTTTTCTGAGGTTCTACAAGCCATTCTGGAAAATGATTGAATTCAAGAAGAGGTTGTAGGAACCCCAACTTATAGCTGATTGTTCGGAGTGCAGGTGACAACCTGGGACTTGGGGTCAGCATCTGCAGCGGGGGTAGTTGAGACAGCTCTAAATTTATGGATCTAGGCTAACTCCAGATAGATAGTTAGTGTCAGAATGACTTATAGGACACCAGTTCGTGTTGCAGAGAATTGTCTGTTGTGTAGAAGCCCCACGCATCTGGTGTCTGAAGAACTGTGAGCATATGAATAAAGGAAAACACAGGAGTATTTTCCCTAGGCGGAGTTACTAGGTCCAGTCCATGCTCAAGGAGAGGGAACCGCACAGGGTGTGAACACCTGGAGGCAGGGATCACAGGGGGCTATTTTAGAGATTACCTACCACACGGTAAAGTGAGTCCGCTTTACTATTCATGTTTTCAAATGGTAAGCTGCACCATATCGTATTATGATAATTATTTTTAATTGGATTTTATGTTCTGTGATAAATATTTCTGTGAGAGCCCCAGCCCCGGGGAGATGGGCCGTTACCTTTTAGGGAGATGGAGTGGTGGCTCGCACTAGGTTTCACAGTTTGTCCCCCTGTCCGTACCCTTGTCACGCTCCATTGTGGGACAGTGACATGTTGACTCCTCACTAACTTTAGTCTTGGCCACGTGACTAGCTCTGGCCAATGGGACACGAGGGGAAGGAACACTGTGCTGAGCAGAAGCCGTAGGGGGTTGCGCGTTCCCACTCTCGCTCTCGTACTCCAGCCTGTCGGAAGGAAAACCCCAGGATGAGAGACACGAGATACAGACCTCAGCTAGAGCCAGGCCCGAGCCAGCTGAGCCAGGCAGCCTGCAGACCTGCTAATGAGAAGTCTATGTCTGCAGTGGTAAGCCTCGAGAGTTTGGGGGTGTGTTACTGCTGCAGCAAAATCTGACTGGTACAAGTGGGTCAGCGGGGCTACAGCAAACATCCCAGAGGCTGTCTGCTTCCGTCCATGTCTATCTGTTGCCAAATCCTGTTGAGACTGACTGAAGCCCAGTCCCCACAGGTAACTGTATTGGAGGATGCTGGTTTTGAGAGCATTCAGTCCCCAAGGCTGGCTGTAAGACTTTGGGGAAATTGTTAGGACTCTTGGTAAAGTTTTGAATACAAAAGATATATAAAAACATATACGTATAGTTAAATCAATGATTTCAAGCTGTTGTGTTTAAAACTTGGCAAATGCTCAATTTTCTAAAATTTCAGATATTATATTTCATCTCTGTCAAAACTTTTCAATTGGGTTTACTTTGTAATTGAGATAATTGCCATTGAATCCAAATAGTGAAAGAGGAAACTTCTAAAATGAAATAATAAGTGTGCTATTATTAACTCAGTAGGATAGCTGTTTAGACAGTTATCTGATCGTTCTGTATCCCTGAACACTGAGGGAAAAGCATGAAAAAGATTCCGTAAACAACACGTTGCCTCTAAACAGCTCAGGGAACACTGACGTAAATCCAGCAATTACTTCCCTCATCTGAAAAAGAGGTGTTGAACAGTGTGGAAGACACTCACTATAGAGGTTAATTTAAAAAAATTTTTTTTTACTTCTTTGTTTTGTAACTGCTTGCCTGCATCTTCAAAGAAAAGTCAAGAGTTGCAAAATTATTTGATGCTATCAGGATGAGAAATCATCCTGCATAGAGCATTTGGGTTATTCGGGTATATCTAGTGTGTGTGTGTGTGTGTGTGTGTGTGTGTGTGTGTGTGTGTGTGTGTGTGTGTGTGTGTGTGTGTGTGTATTCCAAACCTGCATATCTGGAGGGATAGCTAGTGCTTCCAGAATTCATTTATTGATAGATCAGCTTTCTATTCTGTGACCCAATAGACTAATTGCTATGTAGTGTGTAATTCAGGGACAGAAAATTAAAATATCCACAGTTACATTAGGAAAAATTATTCAGATGGTAAATTAAAGATTGTCAGTGAATGAGTGGAATAGAGACCAATTTCCACATAATTCTCTATGCTGAGATGACTTATGAATCATCTCCCCCTTAACTCCAATTATTCCTCTGTAAACGTCATAAAAAATTTTAGTACAAAAATAATAATTTGGATTAGATACAATTAATTTAATCTTCCCTTCCTTTCCCTGCCCCACCCCTGCCCTTTCCATCCCCTTTCTGTCTCACTGTTATCAGCCTAGTTACAACCTACTGCCTGGACCATACCATGGGTTCCTAGCCAGCCTTCTATTCCAGTTTATCTAATCCCCTGGTGAGGTGCCCCCTCACCCCAAGAACTTGAAAATGAGGGAAGCTTTGCTCACTAGGAAAAGTCATGTGAACCCTGCGTGAGTAAGAGCAGAGACATCGTGAATTAAAAGGATTTCTTCAAAGCCTGTGGGAAACCTCTCCTCTGAAGCACTTAGAATGGATTAATATATCCAAAGAAAGTGTCTGGTACCAAATTGTGTCAAACTGACCATGGCTGGTTATTCTGGAGACTTCAGAAAGGATGTTCCTGAGGCCGCTGACCAAGTGCCCTTTGAAGTCTGAGGTGGACCAATCCAAAATAGTTCTTTTGGGACCTCTTAGAAACTATCGCTGTCATACTAAGGCTGGGCCCCACCGCAGAGATTCTGATTCAATTCACCCGCCCAGCCTTGGTATTTTGTTTTAACAGCTTTATTGAGCTATCTTTGATGTATAATAATTGTATATATTTAAGATGTACAACTTGATGTTTTGATATATGTATACATTGTGAAAAGATCGCCACAATCGAGCTGATTAACATATCCGCCACCTCTACCATTACTGCTGTGTGTTATGTGAGTGTGCGTGTGGGCATGGTTTTGTGTGGAGCCTTGGCATCTTTTAAATGCTCTCCAGGAGTCTCTAATCAGGGTTGAGAACTTTCAATAAACTGTAAATTCCAGTTCTAAGACAGGCTCCTCAGGCTGCCCTTAGGTTCATGTCTGCCACGAGCCCCAAGCCAGCTGACAGTCCACCCTGGTTCCGTGTTCACTGAGCAATCCCCCGGCTGCCTAGAGTCTGGCTGTTGGAAGAGTTCACAGTCATCAGGCAAACTAAACTTGGAGTCCTGGGGATGGTTCTCTCGCACTTTCTAAGAGTGTCCTGTTGTGATTTTTCCATTGCATTCATGGAAACAATGAGCTAAGTTTACCAACATGAGAATTTCCAGTCCTAGTGACAATTATAGTTCTCATAATAAATAAATAAATAAGGACCCCTGTGTTCCTTCTGGTGCCATGTAAATTTTAATTATCATGATTTTTGTCTTTCACCTCTTAGTGCAAACAGAGTCCTTGTCTGGGGCTTTCAAAACAGGAGAGGAGATTTAACAGGCTTTCCCTGCAGCACTTAGACCTGCTCCCTGTGTCTGCATCCTGCAGCCAAATTAAATCTCTCTAAAGTGCAGTTTTGGTCATGTTACAATTCTGCTTGTTTCCGGGACTTCCCTACTGTCTTCTGGTCCTAGTCTACCTTTTTTCTCCCAGTGTTTTCCAACCCTCTGCTCCAAGCAAACTGAATCATATCAGCTCCACACTTTCCTGTCTCTGAATGTTAAACTTGAATTGATCCCTTTATCTGAGACACTCTCATTTCCACCCTTTTATCAATCCTTAACATCTTACCTGGTTAATCAATTTTTAATAGCTAATTTATTTTTAAATGTGATCTCAATCACGTCACCTTCTCCCATCACCCATTCTTCCAACCTCTCATCAAGAATGAAATATTCCTTCCGGACATGCCTTTATTGATACCATCCCAACTTGTTTTCTCATTCTAGACCTCTCTTCTTGCCATTTCCACTAGCTAGCTAGTTCCCACTCATATTTTATTCAGGTCCAAATTTAAATCTTTTCCTTTAGGGAGGCTTTTGCTGACTCCCAAGCCTCAGGGAGATTCCCAGGACATGTTCCCATAAGGCTCCCTGCTCCTCTGTTGGAACAATCCTTACATTGCAATGATTTGCTCAGAGTCTATGATCCCTGCTAGTTGTTGAATTCCATGAACACTGCTGAATATCCAGCCTCCAGCACAGTACCTGGTCCATGGTAGATGCTAAATAGGTACTTGCCAAATGGATACTGAACAAATTTAATTTCAATTGAGCAAATTTTATTAAGCATCTGCAGCATGCCAGACAGTGCTTGAGGTAGGTCAGTGAATAACAAAGGTCCCTTCCCTCATGGAGCTCAGATTCTAGCAGGGAAAGATAGACAATAAACATGTAAATAAGTAAGTTATAGAGCATGTTAGAAAGTGCTAAGTGCTCTGGGAAAATGAAAAGGTAAAGGAAAATGAAATTGAAAAATAAAGTAAGAATGAAAAAGTAAAGTATGAAGAAACACGGGGGTGCAGAATGTGCAGTAGTAAATTGTGTGGTCAGGGTAGGTCCCATTGCAATGGTGGCGTGTGATCACAGACCTGAAGGAGCTGAGGGAATCAGCCATGCAGACATCGAGGGGGAAGGATGTTCCAGGCAGAGCGGTGGCCAGTGCAAAAGTCCTGAGAATCCTGGTGTGTTGGGGAAGTAGCTGGCGGCGGTGTGTCTAGAGCAGAGTGGGCAAGAGAGAACAGTAGGGGAGGAGTTATCATCTGAGGCCCTTTGGGCCATTTGTAAGGACTTTGGCTTTTATGCTGCATGAAAAGGGAAGTCCCTGAAGGGTTTTGAACATCTTCTGACATGATCTGACTTGTTTTAAAATAATTCTTCTGGCAGATAGGTTAATGATAGACTACAAAGAAAGAGGGTAAAAGTAGAAATAGAGAGACCAGTTAAAAGGGAAGAGGACCTAGTTGCCTGGACCACAGTAGTAGAAGCAGAAAGGGTGAAAAATGATGAAATTTTGAAAAACAAATTTTTTTTTTCATGATAGAGCCAAGGTTTCCTAACAGATTCCATATGGGATACGAGAGAAATCACAGATGACTCCAAGGTTTTTAGCTTGAAAAATGGAAGGATAGAGTTGCCAGAATCTAAGAAAGGGAAAGGTTGTGGGTTAAGTAGTTTTTTGGGGGGGTAGGGTAGGAGAAAAGATCAGGACTTCAGTTTCAGTACATAAATGTGTCAAATATAAGATGTTTAATTAGACATTCAGGCAAGGGTGTTATGAATCCAGTTGGGTATATGAACCTCAGGTTGGGAGGGAGATACAAATTTGAGTCACCAGCAAGAAGGTGGTATTTGGAGTCATAAGCCCAGAGGAGACCATCCTCGGGGTAAGTGTGAGTGAGAAGAGCAGAGGACCAGCAGCCGAGCTCTAGGGCACTCCAGCCACAGAGAAACCTAAGAGGAGATGATGGACCGACTGAGAGAGGCCAGAGAGAGAGGATAAAATCCAAGAGAGTGTGTTGTCCTAGAAACCAAGGAAAGGCAGTATTTCAGGGGGAATGATGAATTGTGAGAAATGCTGCGAGTAAGTCAGATGAGGCCGTTCCACTTGGCAGTTGGTTGTTGGTGACATTTACGAAAGCAGTTTTGGAAGAGTGGTGTGGGAAAGAGCCCTTTTAAAAGTGGATTTAAGAGAAAATGGGGGGAGAGTTTGAGGATGAACAAACGGATAACTTTTATCTCATTCTACCTTCTGTTATCGTCATTGTGTCTTCATCTTGTCTCTCCTTGAAGACAGGAGGAAGCTGTGTCTGTGACCACAACTACATGCCTGTGGAACCTGGCACAATGCCAGCACACAGCAGGCACCCAATAAATGTTGGTTGACTGACTAATTGGTTGAATGAACATTAAGGGTGAAATTAAGTTTCTTCCTCATCCTTCTGGTGTTCCTCCATTTCCTTCATAATCCTTCCTTCCCTCCCTCCCCCTGCACCTAGGCAGATACTCAGTGTCTTCCTGCTACCTTCTAACTGCCCCAGCTTTTGTTTGTCTTCCCTTCACCCTCTACATGCTTGACAATTACCCACATGGAGTCTATCCCTCAAGAAGGCCACAGGGATAGGAACAGGACAGCTAATCTAATAAGAGAACTCCGGCTTGGGAATCTACCGTTTCATGGGGCTTCTTTTGGATAAAATCCACTAAAGTTATGGTATTCTAATACTAGGCAGTAAAGACCAGTAGGAGTCAGATCTCAATACAGTAAAAAGAACTTGAAATATGCAAGTGTTTCCTTTTCTTCATTTAATCTGAATTACACACATCTAACAGGAATAGTGATCAGCTATTTCTAGTAGAATGAGAAACCAAAATCAATCAAAGCCCCAGAGAGCTGTTCTTAATTGCCTTCTCCTGATATTAGCTTTTATTTTATTGGTTGTAAAATAGTATTAGATTCTTTTCAAATGAGGCGTGGACCTACCTGTCTAATGAGCTAATGTAATTTCTTCAAATTAGTCACTGGAATGTGCTGATTTTAGGCTGTCGTGTAGCTGTTTAGTTAATTTTGGACTGTAGAATCTGGATTGCTGGATTTCATTCATTCAGTTATTTAAAGGAAACCTGTATGTTGGACACTGCGGTATCAACAACAACAACAAGGAAAGAACAACGGTAAAAAGTACCTTTAAAGCAAAGGCCAGTTACCATCGCTTTAAGAATTAGCAGCCACTGTCACCTGTCAGGGTAGACAGGCTAAAACGAAACAGAAGTTTCCTCTTGTTCCTTTTCTAAACTCTCCTTTGCAATTATGAATACTATTCACCTGTGTCCTCAAACATTTATACAAATACATTCTGAATAATTGAATCCTCAATAGATAGGCGCTATATGCTAGTGCAAATGAAAACATTAGGGAACAAAGCGGGAAGCTGACTTAGTTCAAGTCATTTGACAACCAACGTGCAGAAGAGCTTAAGCAACAGAATTACCCAGGCGTGGAGTCTGAAAGCAGTCTGATAAACACCTTCCACCAGGCTGATAGCAAGAACTGTACAAATTTAATAAAGCAAATTATTTCCACACAGAGAAAGCACACAGGAAGTGTACTGAGAACGTCTCCGTCATCTGGGTGTGGGGTTTTCTCCAGATAATTAGCACAAAGTGACCACGTGATCTTTCCTTGGTTTGCAAAGACTGCCTGGAGGTCAAAGATCAGTACTGAGGGTGGACGACATGTCTCAGTAAGGTGAAAGGAGCTGAGTGTAATCTGAAAACACCATGGTCATCAAAGAATATAGGTGTATACACATTAGATTCATTAATATTTGAATCAAAGGAAAACAAAAAAATGAAGACGCGCATCACAAGTACTGACCTTATTCAGGAAATAAAAGGATTGTTAGCTCAGCAAAGTATAATAGTAATTGTTCAGTTTATCCCTGGAATTCCATGTGGTCCAGGCTAGGCTGCACCAACTGTTGCAATTCAAGTTTGCTCTTGTATTATTCAGGCAATTTTGCAATAAAAACAGAGTTAAAATGAGCCAGCCTTTTTCATTTTCCTTTGCAGCCCTTCCCCCAACAATCCAGCCTTCAGAACAACAAAATAAGACCACACAGCATCTCAATAAGAACACTTTATGAGTTTCCCCTCTATCATTATTCTCTTTTGGCTGAACAATCTTTTTTTGACAACAGAGTATTTATCTTCTTTGCGATGCCTGGATTTATGGTCTTATGCCATCCACTGTGGTGATAATTTAGCTGGATAAAAGGTATACAGTCCATTTTGAAAGTCAGTTTGTAGTTTTTGCATTTTAAACTATTTTTCCTCACCCCCAAATCCATTTCAGATGGGTTAAAAGATGCCTAATAAAATACTAAAGGTTAGAAATCAGAATAAAATGCAATTTAACAGCTTTGAAGATTGTGAAGAGTTTTTTTTTTAAATTATAAGCTTAGAAACAGCAGATAAAATAATAAAGAAAATATTGACAGATTTGTATGCATACAAATAGTCATATTTGCACATAAAAACAGATTTACAGTCTACTTCATAGAGAGCTCTTGGAGGAAAACCCATTTCTGTGGTATCATCAGATTTTCTATTATCACTCTTATACTATCAAGACCTTTTATAAAATACTTTAAAATATCCTCAATGTCAGTCAAAATGTATGGATAAATCATAACAAATTATGAATCAAAATAAATCACAGACGACTAAATAAATGAGAGGAGAACACTAACCCTTAAAAACGTCAATGAACAAATGCCACAAACAGCCAAATTCTCATGACATGCAATCCATGGACTTAATAAACATATTGGAGAGAACTTCCACTGAGAATCCTTGCCTCAATTATTACAGTGAGAGTTGCAAAAGGTTGATTTCCTCCTTCTATCGTTTTATCCATATTTATTAGCTGCTTTTTTTTTTTTTATAAAGAACAGCATTCCTTCTTTCTTTTAAGTGTAACTGTGGACTTTGGGTGTTATAATCAATTGTCATCGTTATTATTTTTAATGCTCAAATTGTTCCATATTTGTCCAGTGAAAGTTCCTGTAAGTTAAGTCCTACGTCCCTTTGACATGACACAGTTTTTGAGCACTTCTTTGACTTGTGAGACAAGATTTCCCAGGTTCAACTTGACTACCCCTGACCCGGAATCAGCAATTTTCCAAGATATGCTATTTCTCTTAGTGGGGAATGGTATTTAGAAACACAACTGGGCATAGATAAGTCTTTAGTGATGAAATTTCAGGCATTGCCAACAGTCTTTTGCAAGGGTCTTTTTGGAATAGTCATGCCCTTCTGAAAGCTTCTCTGATCACACTGTGTATAGCACTGCATGGAATATTGTTCCTCAAAGGCATAAGGGGAACTGGGAGCCACACACCTTCCTGGAACTTCACCGGGCTGGATGGGATTGAGATGGGGTGATGAGAGGAGAATCTACCATCGTAGTCTCAGCCTCAGTGCCCTAAAACAAAAACAACTTTAGGGAAAAAATTAAGAAATCTCCCTCCTGACTTTTCTGCCTTGTCTGGGTTATTGAATAGATGTAGTCCAAAGCTAAAACTTCTCGATGTTTTCTTTATTTCCTGATTGACTCCACCTGCAGAATTCACTCTATTCTAAGGTGAATTACAGAACAGGCTTATTTGTTTAAAGGCCTTATTAGTCTTCAGGCCTCAGACTACACCAGCATAAACTCGTCTCTGGCCTTAAGAGGAGAACGTGGAATACCTGGTTACTGAGCGTGAACCTGTGTGCTTCGTATAAACTCTAGGTACCATCAATATCAATGTAGCTATCACACCCAATTCCATTTTCCACCTTCAGATTTCTTGCTCCAGCCATGCTGACTGGACAACAGGAGACAGGACTCTTCTGATCCTTTCCAGAGTTCACTGGACTAGAGATATTTACCTCACCCAATCAGATTCCTTCTCTTAATGATTTGAACAAAGAATACCTAGAGGGTCAGTCATCAGTGGTCTACTGTGGAGTTGGGCCAACAGCCACATATAAAGTGAGGAAGGTGGGGGAACGGTATAGCTCAGTGGTAGAATGTGTGCTTAACGTGCACGAGGTCCTGGGTTCAATCCGCAGTACCTCCATTAAATAAATAAACAAACAAACAAACAAACCTAATTACCTTCCCCCTCACAAAAAAATAATAAAAAGTGAGGAAGTAAAGAAAGATGACTGAGAGACTGAGAGACCATTTGGACTAGTCTGGAGAAGGAACCGGGGATGAAGGAGACCACACTACTGCTATGAAATAGAGAGCTTCTGCCTGACATTCGAGCTCTCCGTGCCATGCCTTGTCCTTGGAGTCTGTGAAGTTTCTGTATCCTTGAAATCAACTTCTTTCTTTAGTAGAATTAATTCTCTCTGCAACTGATGATCTTGGCTCTAACACTATACGATATAACTGTGCACATTGTTTTTGTTAGAGGGAACAGTTGTACTTTGGGTTATTTTGTCTGCAGTTATCAAGCAAATAGGACATTGCCAAATATTTGCATAGAAAAAAACTACATTATCAAGTAGTAAATGAATACTACACCTACTTCTTTTGCAAGAGCTATCAAATTTCCATGAATCTGTGCCTCTATAGCTAAGATTTGAACCCATCAATTTACAAGCAATTCAACCAATCAGAACCCAGTAATGCCGTGAGCTTATGTAAGCCTCACACATCTGTCTAGCTATGTTATTTATCAGAATTTGGTGGCTCAATTGTAGTAGTAGTACCTATTGTGGAACTGAGCAATCCTCACAAGATCAACATTTATGGTTAGTCAGTCATAATAAAATAAAAATATAAACTATGATAAAAAAAATGTGGGAGGGGTAGAAATTTTGAATTAAGTTAGGGAAGGGAAAAAAATGGAAAAGAGAGCAGCTGGCAGAATGCAGTTCAGTGTATGTTTGATCTTCCCCTGTTCTCGCTAGCTGCAGAGCTGCCCCCGTCAGCTCCAGACCTGGCGCTAGGATGTAAGTTCTGCTGCGAGGTGTTGGACACCACAGCGGATGCTGTCGTTGCCCCCACTCCCAGCCTCTTCATCTCCATTCCCCATCCCCCAGCCGCTTCACGTGTTGGTTGGTAATGGCTCACAGGTGCATCCTTCTCCTGAGAACTGCCTTCTGCCAGCAAGAACCACTTTACCTGGAAATGCCTGGGAGGCTACACCCTCCCCTCGGGGGTGGCCCACAGTACCTGTCTGACTGATAAGACCAAGGGCATCGAGTGATCAATAATGAGGTGTGTTGCTATGAAGTAAACTCCCCATAATGCTAAATCTTCAGTGTAAATTTAATTTGCCAGGACAGCCTTGTGGGCTGGTGATGTGGGAAATAAAAAGTCAGGGTAGTAAATATGCCAGTCCCAGAGCCACCCCTCTGCTGACACCTACTGTGAGTAGCAGCGTCCTTTCAAGGGGGCAAGAGGTGCATGTCCTGGCAGCAACAAGCAGCGAATGGTGGCCCAGGGGACACTAACAGAGGCAGGGAGTAGCAGCTGCGGCACAAAACTGACTCAGGGCAGGTAGGAGACAAACCCTCCTTCCCCCCAAATAACCTAGAAGAAAACAATGACTTAGAAGCAGGGAGAAAAAGACTGGAATCTGGATTACACACACACACAACCTCAATGGGTACCTAACTATTGTGAACACACAGTCTTTAATGGAATTCTGGCAAAGTGGAACACAAAGCATTTAAATTTGTAGCATGGTTACATAACCTTTATTTGGCTTTCTTTCTCTTTTTTTTTTTGCCCAGAATAGACAACATCAGAGCCTATTAGTGCTGTCCTTGGGAAGATTAAGTGCTTTTAGAAAATGTACTCTGCAATAAACAAAAGCACAATCTGGTAACTAAAAACGATTTCCTAAAAGGAAAGACATGTACCTTTCCTTCCCTCCTCCTCTGAGTCCTACTGATTTTTTCATGTCACATCTCAAATACCCACCTTCCAGACCTGTTCCCAATCAGCAAAGATTTCTCCCTCCCTTGGGCACACTGTGAACTATAGTGTATGCTTCACAGTGTTCTATCCAATCAGGACTCATCTCAGGAAATATAAACTAAGACAGAGACATATAACCGGCAGAATTCCAAGAGTTTTACTGACCACTTACTTCACCTCAAGAAAGTCAATCTGTGTGCCAGGCCAAGCCTAATTCAGAGACAGGATTTCATAACTGTAACCCAGCAGGACCCTATGGGGCCTTCCCAGGACAGACCACCCCCTCCCTGCAATGTCCTTCACCTGCCTCTTGTCTGTAGGAAAATTTAGTTTCCTAGGCTTCCCTGAGTTCCAAACAGTACGTTTCATCAGAGAAGTGGGAAATGCAGAAAGAAAGGAAAACAGTGAAGCAAGACAAAATAGTAACAGTTTAGCCGTTAAAGTCAGGACCTTTATTCACTCCTCAAGGGCTATGGATAATATTCTGAGCCATGGCCTTTGAGCTGTTTTGCAGAGACTGAAACCCCCACCAGGTGGGAGAAGTTGACTGTAATGCTGCCCACATGCACGCAGACCCCAGACCGGCTGGAACCAGAAGGCTGACGATGTTGACTCCTGATCGCCTCACCACCAGCCAATCAGGAGAATGTCCACGAGCTGAGCACACTCCCCCACAACCCTGCTCCCTCACACTGTCTTTAAAGATCTTTCCCTGAGAACCTTTGGAGAGTTCGGGCCTTTTAAGCACCAGCTTTTCTAGACTCCTTGCTTGGTGCCCTGCAATAAACGCCACGCTGTCCTTCACCACAACCCGGTGTCAGTGGACTGGCTTCGCCGGCAAGCGGACCCAAGTTTGCTTCGGTAACAAAACGACTTTATAAATTCCAAGAATCCAGGAACAACAGTTACTACTTGAATAGTGTGTGCCATGTACAAGTTCTTTGCTCGTGTTAATTTGTTTCATTCTCATTATGGTCCTGCGAGATGAGTATCGCCCTTGTCCTCATTTTACAGACAACTGAAGAGCAGAGATGCTGAATAGCTTGTCTAAGGAGGAGCCGAACCCAGATGGAAGGAAAGCAGTCTGCCCTGAGCTGGTAAGCCATGCTGCCTGATGTAAGATGTTTACAAATCCTGGTCTACAAATGCCATTCTTCTCCCAACAAAACACCATAATCTCTCATATTACAAAGCAGAGGCCGGTAGACAAATAGGAACAGCATTAGAAAAATGTGTACTCTCTCCCTCTGTCCTGGGAAATCTCGAACTCTATAAATCCTGGAGCTCTTGATATTTTCTGATTTTTAACAAAAAAACAAATGTGAAAATGGCACAGTTCCTATGGAAAGTGATGGTTTACATTTTGGAAATGATTTGTAATGGATTGTAACCAAAAAAAAAAAGCTGTTACTTTTTAAAGTGTTCCCACTAGTATATACACATGGTGAAAATGGGCTTGTAATGGAAAGTGACAATTCACTCTTCTGTCTTCCTCACATCACTCCTTCTTAGAAGAAAAGTCTGCTTAATTTTGTGATAATCTACGTATCTCTGAAAACATGATTATACCAAAATTTTGATTGATCCACTGTAGACACTATTGACTGACTTCAGGAAAACAGTCCTGGAGAAAAGACTTCCACTTAGTAACGGTCGCAAACCTGGCCTCTCTGGCTGGCTCTCTACCCAGTCACCCAGAGTGGAGGTCACCAGCCGAGAAGCTCCATCCAGGTCTGCAGAAACTCCAATCAGTTCCTCAGCAGCTTCGTTAGAATTTAATTTTAATTTTTTTCAAAGTAATACATGCATTACTTTAAAAACCAATTGGTATTACGAAGATTTATAATGAAAAAATAAAAATGGTCCCTCCCTTTGCTATTCCATCTTCATTTTCCTCTCCACAGAGGGACTATTCCCAAATCTTTTAGCTGTTTCTTCTGGTATTTATCTCTGTATTTCTAAATATGTAATGTTAACAGTTTGACTTATATATACATCAAAATACACTTACATATACATCAAAAATAGGTAAAATCATGTTTATAAAATCTTTAAGCTTTGCTTTTGTTTTTAGTCTTTATTTCATCTGCTTTTTAGTTCCAGTCTTTCCACATCTCTGGATGAGGTTCCCAAGTGAAATTTTAGTACCTTAAAGATTAACCAATTGCAATAGGACATAAAGAATGTATCTCAATGTCCACAAAGTATTTAATAGATATATTCTTGAGATACACATAAACTACCTTAAAAATTGATTTTAAGTTCATTTAAGGAAACTTTAAGAAGCTTACTACACTTTCTCATTGGTATTCGAAGGAGGTTGGTTCCAGGTCCCCCATGGACAAAAACCAGAATACCAAATTCCACGGATGCTCAAGTCCCTTATATAAAACGGCACAATAGAGCTGGCCCTCCATATCTGTGGGTTCTGCATCTGGGGATAAGAGTGGAGGGCAGATTGCATTTTAAAATAAGCCTGTGTATGAGCTCTTTGTCAAGAATTATTTTGTTTTCAGATCCCTGTTCACTAGTACGTATGCCTTATTCATTCTACCCCAATATCATATTCAGTCTAAAAATACCCTCATATTCAATTTATGACCTATTGTGACATGAAGATAATCTCTTTATTTTCCTGTCTTGTGTTTTGTAAGGTTTTCCTCTCTTAAGTGTATTACTCAGTCTCTGCCTCTATTATCTAATTTGGATCCTAAATTTATTTTCCCCTCAGAAATAGCCATATATGCTAGACCTGTATGCTTTGTTCAACAAATTTATAAGAAGAATATTATATTCCAAAGTTGTTTTTTCAGAGAACCAATTCAGTCCCATTGCTGAACACCACCTTTCCCCATCGTTACGAAAACCCTCCTGAAAGCACTCTTTCTGCTAAATGATGTGGTGTGCTGTCTATTTTGAGCATATGAACAAGCACAGTTGTTTCTAAGTCAGAGCACAGTGTTTAAGTTAGAGTCGAAAATCCTATTCAGTTCCGTCTGCCTTTATTAGAGCGTATGTGAACGAGGTGCTGAAATATCAAACACGTCACCTCAGTTCAAGAAATGTGTGGTGTTTACAGTGACATAGACATGAAATAAGCAAAATATGGATGGAGTTTGAGAGCCGAAATGAGCGATGCAGGCAAGCATCCAAAAAATGGAGAGATGAGTGCGGGTTGAGGTTGTTGATGCAAGGTTTCATGCAGTGGTTGGGATCAGAGAGCCTGGGAAAAAGAGGAATTGAGCAGAGAGTAGGTATGGCGGGACGGTGGAGAACAAGAGACTGTTGGTGGCAGAAGTGACGAGTGGTATTTGGGAGACATTGATGGCACTTACCTGCTGTGTTGTATTGGAGCAGAGAGCTAGAATCAAAAGGATCAGGCAGGGAGAGCTTCCACGTTGTGGAATCCATGACAATAGGATGAGTTTAATTTTAAGGATGTATGTCTACTCCCAGAGACATGAAAATCTCAACTTATGCAAAGTAAACCTTAGTAAAAAATGTTGCATACCAGGTACCAACAAAATTTAGCAACGAGAAAGACTTCTGTTTGGTGCAGAACTACAAATTGGCTTGAAGTAAGGACAATTATCTCAAAGTGAGCCCAAGGCACGAGGGCTGGAAAATCTGTGGATTTTCATGGAATCGGTGTGTGTTGCTTCACAGTTACTTTTTAATAACTCAATCTCCCCTTCATCTTCCCCACCCCATTTTCCTCCTTTCCTCTTCCAAATTCTGATCATGCCTGGAAGGGCACTGGAAAGACTAGCACTGTATTTGGAGAGCCACTCACACTAAATTTGTGACTAGTCATACACGGTTCATTAGACTTCATGTTTATGCCAAGATGGTGAAGCTGCAGGTGCTGATATGAAAGCAATATAAATGTGTCCTCAAGTGTTTTTGACTAGTGCAAAATGTGTGTTAAGACAACACAGAGCCAAAATAAACATCATGGGAGAGGGCATTCTCTCTTATTTTCTTACCAGTAGGCTGCAACAGATCCATCCACCAGACAGCAATTTATCAAAAGATCGGTTTGCTGAAAAACCAATTTGCTGAGTGCCAGTTCGCCAAACCCTGATTTATGGGACTAGTAATTAGCTGATTGAGTAATTCATCAAAAGATCTATTTGCTGAATTAGCAATACACTAAAAACACCATTCTATTAACTACTACAGCAAAAAAGTGCAAAGAAAATGTGATTTTATTTTTCAGCAAAGATCCGATCTTCCTTATCGTGCCCCTACCCCCACAATTTTTACCCTACTGAGTGGTGTAGGCCAGGGGAATGCAAATGAAGGTTTATCATTATATTCTGATTTCAACTGTTTCCTTTTAGTTTATGCCCTTCCAGTAAATGTTTATTTTTTCATGGTTCTTCACCCTCCACCTTGTCCTGGACGAAGATGGCTTCTGGGATCACTGCCTTTCTGTGTGATTGTGACTGTAGCTGGGGGAGGGGGCAGGGCTCTTATCCGTGAGTGGATCCTTGTCCTTCTGTGGAAAGAATGTTCCTTGTCCATCTTATCCCTGCTCTCTCCACTGGCTCCCGTTGCTGAAGTTCCTGGAGAACTTGTGGTCTGGTTTCTCTTGGAGTGGTCTAGGCTGTTGGCTCAGACCTCCCTCCGCTGTGGCTGATGCCTCGTGGGTCACCCGAGATCTGGCTGTGAACTGCCATTTGACTCTTGCCCTGGGTCACGGTCCTGGAGACATGGCTCTCAGTAGGGTGACCCGGAGAAGCTCACCAGCCAGGAACATCAACTCCCTTTTGCTCCGTCACAAGCCACTAGGGAACTCCTAGCAACTTTTTATACAACGGGAGCTAAGAGAGGCTCGGCAGCCCGCCAACAGCGTGTCGTCCCATAACCCTCCCACATGCGCCCTGAAGAGCTACCTCGGGTTGCTAAGAGGGTGGAGCACGTTGTGCCATACAAGGGTCCTTAGACTCTGAAGTCTGCGTCTTTCTTCCTGGCCTGTCTTCTCTGTGATTCAGCCCAGAAATCAGACAGTGGACATCCCAAGTCGTGCTTTTTCTACTGCTGTTCTCTTCCCTTCTCCATCATCTCCCGGAGGCCAATAGGGGCCAGATCACCACTTCTTCTTGACTTGTTGGAACTTCCCTCCCCTCATACGCTTCTTCCTGCCAGGGCCTTCTCATTCTCCTCCCTTCTTAGGGGCTATAATGACAGAATGGCTCCCTACCCAACAACTTAATTTACTGGAGAGGAGAGAGAGAGAAAAAAATACATTTTCAGCTGATGTTTTTAAAACTTCATTTTCATTACATTTCCTCCCTAATCTTCCTCCTCCTCACCACGGTTGGATTTGTAGGGCTGATTGCCCTTCGTGGGGAGCAAACTTGAATTACCATTAGACTTCAAGAGGATGTATGGCGAGGGTGGTGGCCAACGTGGGATCAAGCCAGGAGGGAGGAACGTGAGGCCCAAGCCAGGCTAAGGAGGACCCCTCACAAGTTCACCAGCCCCCGACTTCACGGGCCTCCTGCCACCAGCGGGTTGGGAGGGGAGGTGCACAGCTGAGAGAGTCATAGGTCCCCACAAGGACATAAATCCAAATGCCATCTCTGCGATGAGGCTGGGGGGGGGGGGTTTGGAGAAACAGCATCTCCCTAAAAGGGCTGTTGATACTGAAAAGAAACTGTTGAGACTGAAGAGATTAAGACATCTCTGGGTTGGTGAAGATTAGAAAAATTTTTTGAAAGCTACATTTACTTTTCATATTTGAATTTTAGTTTGAGTAAATGTGTGGCCCTACTTTAAATGTTTATAGCAATTCACTTTTCACAGAAGCTACCTAATGTTCAGGGTTTTTTTTTTTTGAATAGCATTTTGTTGGATATTTTAATATCAGGTCACAAATATAAAGTTTGTTTTTTTTTTTTTTAATATGATAGGGTTGATTTCTTTGGTTCAAGTAATGTCCATCCAGTCTCTTGGCTTTCCAAATCCAGTTAATCGACTTTGCTTTCTAGAGTGGAACAGAATAGGGCAGAGGCACAGGGGTGTACAGGGAGTTGTGTTTGGGGATGTTTTCCTACACGTGTGTGTGTCCTCTGCCTCCTGTGTGAGCTGGTTCACATAACACGCACCCATATGCCCTTCCTACTTCACCTCTGGGTAGACTCAACTTCGCTTTTATTTTCCCATGGCTGTGTTAATCCTCACATGTCCAAGATAGTTGAAAGGGTAATGAAAGACTGACCATTTGTGTATCATACATTCAACACTGAAGTGCCGAAGTATCTGAAATAGGAAAGAACTTAGTTTTGCCTTACGTTGTGTTAGAGCAGAGGCAAGTAGAGGAAGGTCCTTTTCTTCCACACAAAGTATCTGTCAGCTCCTGCACTTTGCTGCCCCCTCTCAAAAAGCAGCCTCTGAATAGAATATTCAAACTTTAAGGGAGTTTGATCCAAGCTGAGACTAGGAGCGAGCAGAGTGGAAAATGATGCCAAAATGGGCTGAGCCAATGAGTCTGGAATCAACAAGTGAGGCTCCAAAGATTATATCTTATCTAGGAAACAGTGGAAAAGATTTTTTCCCCCAAATGAAACACAAAGCTGAATTACAATTTCATAAATATTTATAGAATAATATGAAATGTAAAACGATGTTCTGGGTCCCACTTAGCAGAGCTTACAGAACTGTTGGCCAACTGCCAGGTAACCAGTGGGCAGGGTGATTCAGGGCAATTTGTCACCAAAGGTCCTGGTTTGCTTGGGACTGAGAGGGTTCCCAGAACATGGAGGTTTCAGTGTTAACATTGATGAAGTCTCAGGCAAACCAGGAGGAGTTGGTCACCCTACTTACAATACAACTTCAGCTCCAAATTCTGTGATTCTAACCTTAAACTTCTTCTGGATCATAATAACCTGTGATATTTAAAGTATATTATGACCCTATAGATGTTTGCTTTTTGCAAAGCAGAGGTGTGTAGGAAAGAGTTCTGTCTTTGGACAACTGGTTCTGCTGCTTTACTAGCTGAGTGGCCCTAAATTAATCATAATTGATCTCTGAACTTTATGGTATAAAATGAAAAAAAAACATCATACAGGTTTGTTATGAGGATTAAGAGAACTCATGTAATGGTGTTTTGCTTATTTTAAAATACTATGCAGATGTGTGATGTTATTTATTTGCAGACAGGCTCCTGTAGCAATAATAGAATAATAGAAAACAAAATTCTATTTTTTCTGAGTCTCTCATGATGAAGTTTTCCCCTAACATGTTTTCTAATTTAGCAGAGTTAAAAATAGTGGAAGACACAGTGGAGCACAAAGTATTATTATACTGCCATCTTTGGGACACATTTTGAACTACACTCTCATGTAGTTCAAGTAAATTGTTTTTCAAAAGCAATGTATCAGCAACAATGAGTATGGTCACCACTGCAGAGCCTGAAGGCTTTTTAGCTGCTGGATCAATGATAAGGAATTAAGTCAATGATAAGCACCTGTCATTACGAATATGGATGAGGCTGGTCTCCTGGAATGATTAGCTGGTAAAGCTGGAAGGGACATTAGAAGGCAGCCTTTGCAGATGGCTTCCTGTTCACTGCCCCAAACTCAACTTGAGAATTTAGCAACAGGAAGATTGCAGCTCTGGGAGGTGCCCAGGAGGAGGGGATAGGCAATCTCTGGCACAAAGGAGAGATGACATTGAAATCCAGGTTCTACATGCATGTATCATCCATGTATCTATTATATGTGAATGAATGAATGAATGAAAGAAACTCTTTGGTTAGGGCTTATTCCTTTCTGACCCTCAGCTTTGTCTGGAATGAGGGTGGAAATCAGAAAAATCAGCCTTAGAGTCTCATCCTGGGCATGTGAGGACTGGCCCTGTGGGGGAACTTTGTGGGGTGGTGAGAATGGTTTTATATCTCCATCTGGTATTGGTATATATAAATATGCAAAGTTATCAAGCAGTACACAAAGGTTTGTACATTTTTTTACTTTACTTTTATTTACTTTAAATTGTGGCTCAGTAAGATACTGCTAAAAATCTCCTTTCCCCTCCATCAGCCTTTCCACCAGTTACAATTCTGTTCGGATTTATTGGCTTCTCTTTTAGAATGTCCTAGTGGGATGGCGGGAGGAGTTAAGTCAGCCTGGAGTGTCTTAAGTTGTAGGAAGCAGGAAGGTGGGTATGAAATGTCTAAAGACTGCTCGTCCCCACTTTGTAACTTTATTCAGGAGTCATGCAATGGCAACTACTTCAAATATCACAAAAGGAATGTCTCCACCTACTCCTCGCCTGTCGCGGATGGTCCAGGCTGGAGAAGAAACACAGCTGTGCTAATTTAGTCTTACATTACCTTTATCACCACAAATCTTAAGTGGGCCCCTCTGCAAATCCTTGCAATCCTATTGTATTTTGTAAATAAATTTGCTTTCTTACTTCCTAGAGTTATTCATACCTCAGCCCTCTTGCTCTTCAAACCAACCACATCCTCTCAGCTCAGACCTTGTTTCAGATTTCACTGAGAAAACAGAAGGCGTCAGGGGAGAAATGCCTCATCTTCCCACCACCAGACTACCTGTATTTATATCCAGTATGTCTTTGCTCCTGTTTCAATGCATCCGTGGTTATCAATGGGGGCTTGAGACTGAATTTTATTTTTGTAATTTATAAAGAAATATAATTTGTAATATGAGTTTTTCCCACAATAAAAATCTTTGCCCAGATAGCTTCACTGGTAAATTTAACAAATATTTAAGAAACAAATAATTCCAGACTTGTATCAAACTTGCATCGAGATTGAATTCTTAAAGTGCTGATGTCCGAATGCCACTTCCAGAGATTCTGAATTAATTAATCTGGTGTGGGACATTTAAAAAAAATATTTTTATTTATTTATTATTGTATGATTTAATTATTTTTTCAGGGGGGAGATAATTAGGTTTATTTATTTATTTATTTATTTATTTATTTATTTAGAGGAGGTACTAGGGATTGAACCCAGGACCTCGTGCAAGCTAAGCATGTGCTCTACCGCTTGAGCTATACCCTCCCATCTCATCTTTTTTTTTTTTTTTTTTAATTCTTAAGGGAGTCTAATATACAGATGAAATTTAGAATCAAGAATTTAGGATGTCTGACTCCTCTGCTTATCCTGTGGCTCCTTCTCTCATCTCCTCAAAATCTTGTTCTTTAACTTACCTCCCCTCTTTCTTACATGACCAGTTTTTCTCTGGGCTAGATAAATCCCATCAGCATATAAACACACTCTCACATCTCCTGTCTTGACAGCAGCTCCTCCTTGATGCCACCTTTCCCTCTCGCTGCTCCACTTACAGCAAAACTCCTGCAAATTGTTGTATCTACTTGTGCTCTTCATTCTATAACCTCCCATGTTCTCATTCATCTACTTTTTTCTATCATTCAGTGTTGAAATCATCACCATCCTACATGTTGGCAAGTTCAGTGATTTAATTTTCAGCTTTGTCTTATTTCACTTTCCAGCCACATTGAGCACAATTGATTTTTCTCGAACACCCTTTCCCTAGGTGATGGAGTTCTCAGTCTTACATGGGTCCTTGTCACCCATCACTAGCCTCTTCCTTCTTCCTTTCTGGTGCTTTTTCTCAGGCTTCACTGCTGGCTCCTCCTCTTTCTCCCAAGCTTTAATCCCAGCTGCTCTTCCTGGCTCAGTCCCTGTCCCTAATCTTCTCCAGACACACTGTTTCCTGGGGTAACCTCATCCGGTCCCACATGTGTCTTGAACTCTCATCTCTTTTCTATGAGCCAGGCTCATAAGTGCCTCCTCAGCATCTCAATTTGGATATCAAATAAATGCACAGATTCTTCCTTCTCCATAGCTGTCCCAATACGCAAAAACCTGGTATTCTACATCTCAGGAAATGGCATCTGAGTTACTGAGATCAGAATTTTTAGCAACATCCTCTTCCTTTTCCCCTCACTCCATTTCCAACTTGTTAGTAAATTTAGATACTTCCTAAGTCCTGTCACTTCTCCCTATCTCCCATTGTCACCAGCCTGATCCATGCCACCATGATCTCTCCCCACAGCTATCTCGTGACTTGTCTCTGCTGCCACTCTTGCTTTACAGTCTATTCACACACAGCTGCCAGTGAACCTGAAAATGCAAATCAGGTCATGTTACTCCCAGACTCAATCCTTCCCCCAGCCCCACTCCCACGGGCTGCCCATTACACTTGGAATCAAATCCACATCCCTTAACACCGCCTACAAGGGCTCCCATTTCCTACCATTCCCACCATTTCCCCTTTCATTCACTCTGGATTGAATCCACATGGATTTGTATGTCCCTGGAAAGGACAGCCTTCTTTCTGCCTCAGTCATTACTCTTGTTTGTCCTTTGCTTGGAAAGTTCTTTCTAAAGATCTTTGTATGTCTGTTTTTTTTTTCACCTTGTCCTGAAATCTGCCTCCGTGTCATCTCCTTGAGAAAGCCCTCCTTAGTCACCCATCTGAGGACAGAGGGAGAGAGTTTATTTATGGTTTTCACTGCTGTATTCCCAAAGGCCTGGCATGAAGGGGGCTCTCAATGAATATTTGTTGAAGAAATGAATGTTTTGTGCTGCCTTTAGCATAAAAGCATCAATGTGTGTATATCAACTATAGGATATAAGATACAAGGTTTACCGGGGAGGGGGAAGGGGGTGGGAAGGGATAAATTGGGAGTTCAGGATTTGCAGATATTAACTACTATATATAAAATAGATAAACAACAAGTTTCTACTGTATAGCACAGGGAACTATATTCAATATCTTATAGTAACCTATAATAAAGAAGAACATGAAAACGAATACATGTAGGTATATGTATGGCTGAACTGTTATGCTGTCACCAGAAATTGACACAACATGGTAAACTGAGTATACTTCAATAAAAAAAAAAACGATACAAAGTGACTCTACCTGTAGGGAACAGATGGCTGATTTGAAGAAAGTTTAATAAAAGGACTTATAAAGTGTAGACAGGGTATAGGGGAGCCACAAGAGAGAATGTGGCATGCCAGGGCTACTAACAGTGAGTTCGCGTTACCACCCCGATGGAGCAGAACCTGGAGAGAGCCCCGCATGGGGAGGGCCATCTGTTAGGAGTTGAGATGTTCAGGTCGGAGAGATAGCCAGCCCACTGTGGTCCTGTGGGGACAGAGTCAGGGTGATACATACCCTGACTTCATTATCTTTTTCCCCTCCTTGCTCATTCCTGCCAGGGCTCCCCTTTGACAGAACACATTTGGAAGCCAAAGGCCAAGACAGCCCATTGATGGAACTCCCAGGGGTCATCCTCCTGGGGCGTAGGGCAGGTTGGAGAAGGATGGAGGTGGATCTGAAGGGGCAAAAGGACAATATCTGACACTCACATCGGGGGTTACAAAGTAGCTCTTTTCTCACGTTAAGCAAGTTGACCCTAGTTATTTAAATGTTTGCTTACGTTAACAACATAGTATTCTTCTCAGGGCTGCCCCTGGCACGGGGAGCTGCTTGAAATCAGGCACTGCTCAGTTAGTGGTGGTGTGCACTCACTATGTGGAAGAGATTTTAAGATACTCTTTAGGATGTTAGTGATTTCCCCAACTGCTTGGTGAAGTTCTGTCAGAGGTCTGCTGCATTTGTATAGAATCTACGGGTAGTTTTGGAGATCAGCAGGACAGATATTATGGTCTTTACATGGCTGATAAAGAAATGGACTTGTTGGGAGCTGGAGTTGAACCCTAGAACTTTTGACTTCTAGTCCATGCCTCTACTGTAACAAGCTGCTTCCTTTAGGGGGTCATTTTTGTGGGTTATGACAAGTTATTTTCAAGATTCTACTTAGTAAAATAATTTAGGGAATGACTGCATATTAAGCAATTACCACTTTGTAGCTCGTACAAGGAAATGACAGGGAAAATTCCCCTAAGAACCTGAAAGTGAAGTTGCCCTGTAAGAATTAAACTGTGACGTTAGCTTATAATAAATTACAACACAGAGAGCAGTGTCGCCTTAAAGGGGCAGAGTTGTTCCCAGGTCTGCCAGACTCAATTATGAGTCAATTGAAGGTATTACCATTTAAGAAGGACAAGTTATCAGTCAGAGTTGAGGTTGGTCATCCTTCTATCATTAAGAAAATGAGAGTCACAGAAACCAAAACCCAACTATCTGATTATAATTTTATTTCCCATGAAGTATGATCACAGGGAGAGAACAATTTGACCAGAAAATATAGGTTATCTATTAACATTGGCAATTCTATGTCTCATTACAAACAAATCAATTGGCATTTTGGTTTATGTATCAATTCTTGTAAACTTAATGTGATTCTTAATGTGTTAATGTAATTCTCTTGAGACTCTGCTGACAATTGGGTTTCCAAGCTGTAAGACTGAGAACTAGAATTCCAGATTGAGGTAAATTCAGTAAGGAAATGAGTGACACTTTAGCAGATTTTCTAAAGTTATGTGTATTGGGTATAATTTACATACGGTTAAATGCACCCTTTTTTGGTAAATATTTCTGAATTTTGACAAACCATACACAATCAGGTAACCACCACAAACAAGGCGTAGAACGCTGCATTCACCCACAAAAGTCCTCTCATGCTGTTGCATAAGTCAGTTGCCTCCCTTTTCCCTAGTCCCCAGCAACCACTCATTTCTTATTTGTCCCTTTAGTTCTGCTTCTCCAGAATATCGTATAAATAGAATCACTGAGTAGGCACTTGAGTCTGGCTTCTTTCACTTAACATAATGCATTTGAGACTTGTTCATATTGTTGCATATCCTGGTCATTTTTATTTTTCATTTTTTGTGACATATAACGTTTTAATGTAAGGTGTACAATGGGCATTTGAGTTGCTTCCAGTTTTGGACTATTATAGAACAGAGCCATTATAAGCATTCACATACAAGTGTTTTTTATTTTTTAATTTTTATTTATTTTTTTATTGAAGTATAGTCAGTTTACAGTGTTGTGTCAATTTCTACGTACAAGTTTTTGAGTGGACATGTTTTCACTTGGGTAAATGCTTCAGAATAGGGTTAATGGGATGGTAAGTGTATGGTTTTTCTTGACAAGAAGGTGCCATACTATTCTCCAAAGTGGAGGTACCATTTTGCATCCCCATCAGCAATGCTTGGAGTTCCAGGTGCTCCATATCCTTGGGAGCACTTTGTATTGTCATTTTTCACCACTCCCCTGCCCCTAATAGGTATAGAGTGTGATCTCACTGTGGCTTTATTTTACATTTTCTCAATGACTGATGATGCTGAGCATTTCTTTTTGTATGTTTATTAGCCATCTGTATATCTTCTTGGATGAAATGTTTTATCAATCTTTTGCTTATTTTTTTATTTGGGTTGTTTGTTTTCTTATTGAATTTCAAGAGTTCTCTATATATTCTGGATATCGACCTTTCATCAGATGTGTATTTTACAAAACACTTTCTCCTAATCTGGGGCTAGATTTTTATTTTTATTTTTAACAGTCTTCCAAAGAGCAGACATTTTTAATTTTGGTGAATTCCAACGTATCAATGTTTCTTCCACGATTTGTGTTTTTTGTGTCCTATCTAAGAAATCTTTACCTTAGACTCGCGTCAGAAATATTTTCTTCTGTATTTTTTTCTAGAAGTTTTTATGGTTTTAGATTTTTACATTTGAGTTTAAAATTTTAAGTTAATTTTTGAGTATAATGCAAGGTATGGGTCATTTTTTTGCATATGAATGGCCAGTTGTTCCAGCACCAGTTGTTGAAAGGACAGTTTCTTCTCCATTAAAATGGCTTGGCTTCTTTGCTGAAAATGAGTTGACTTGTGAGTGTGTGTGTGTATGCATTCCTGAACTCTGTTCTGTCCCGTTGTTTCATGTGTCTGTCCTTTTACCAGTACTACCCTGTCTTTATTACTGTAGCTGTATATTAAGCCTAATCAGTTATTGTGGTTCTCCAGTTTGGTTTTCCTTTTCAAAATTATTTTGGCAATTCTAGTTCTTTTGCTTTCCCATATAAGTTAGAATCAAGGTAACGATTTATACAAAAAATTCTGGTGGGATTTTGATTTGAATTGCATTTAATCTATAAATCAGTTTGGGGAGAATTAACCTTTTAATAATATTAAATCTCTCAATCTATAAACATGACATATTGCTTCACTTATTTAGATCAAATTTGATTTCTTTAATCAGTTTTTTTTTTGGTTTTTAATATAGATATACTACACATATTTTGTAAGACTTATACCTAAGTATTTCATAGTTTTTGATGTTATTTCAAATGATACTTTTTAAAATTTCAACTATTGACCTTATATCCTGTGACCTTGCTAATAAGATCACTTTTTAGATCTAGTACCTTTTTGTAGATTCTGTGGAGTTTGTGACATAGACAACCATGTCGTTTGCAAATAGAGAAGTTTCATTTCTTCCTTTTCAGTCTGTTTGCCTGGAGTTCCTTTTCTGGCTTTGTTTCACTGACTAGGACCACTGGTACATTTGAACAAATAAAACCTTTATAATTCACATACCATACTATTTATCTATTTAAAGTATAGAGTTCAGTGGTGTTTAGCATATTCACAAAGTTGTGCAGTTATCATCACCACAGCCAATTTTAGAACCTTCTCCTCACTGTTAAAAGAAACCCATACCCATCAGCACAGTCACTCTCCATTTCCCCTCCACCTGCCAGCTCTAGGCAACCAGCAATCTAGTCTCTGTCTTTATAGATTTACCTGTTCTGGACATTTCACATAAATGAAATAATACAACATGTGGTCTCTTGTGACTAGGTTCTTTCGCTTAGCATAATGTTTTCAAGATTTGTGTATCTTGTCGTATGTATCAGTACTTCGTTTTGTCTTACTGCTAAATAATATTTCATTGTGTGGCTATAAACCACATTTTATCTATCCATTCATTTGCTGATTGATTTTTTAGATAACATTTTGGCTATTATGAATAATGGTGCTAAGAATGTTTGTTTACAGATTTTTGTGTGGACGTATGATTTTCATTTCTGTTGGGTATATACCTAGGAGTGAAATTTCTGGGTCATATGGTAACTCTATGTTTAACATTTTGAGAAACAGCCATATGATTTTCTAAACCAGCTGAACCATTTTACATTCCCGCCAGCAATGGGCTAGTATTCCAATTTCTCATATCTTAGCCCACATTTATGATATTATAGCTTCAGTACAATTTTGGTAAGAGTAAACATTCTCACCTCTGACTTCTTAGAGAGGAAGCATTCAGTCTTTTACCATAAAGTATAATGTTAGCTGTAGGTTTTTTTTTTTTTTTTTTGATGCCCCTTATCCTTCTGTGGAAATTTCCCTTAATTCCTAGTTTGCTAGAGTTATTTTTTTAAAAATCATGAATGGATGGTGAATTTTATCATATGCTCCCCCACCTCCCCATCTACTGAGATTAGCATACAATTTTCTCCTTTAGTTTCTTGATACGGGGAATAACAGTGATTGATTCTTGAAAACTGAACCAGTCATAGGTTCCTGGGATAGTCTCCCCTTGGTCTGGCTATATTATCTTTTTTCTGTATTGCTGTATTTGATTTAGTAGTGGTTTGTTCAATAATTATTATGAATTTTTATTTCAGCAATTGATTTGAATTTTCATTAGCTCCTTTTTACTCCCTAATTTTTCCTCTTTCAGAATATCCTGTATTTGTTTGATGGGGATGCAATCTTTTCAAACTTATTTGAGTATATTTAGAACGATTACTTTTTTCTCCAGTGTCAGTGTTTTTAATTTGTTTGTCTGATGATAGTCTTTCTCTTTTAAGTTGTAGACTAGTCTCCATGTCCGGTGAGCCTAGTTGGTTCATGGCTAACAACGAGTAGTTAAAGCTGGCGGTGAGTGATGGTGGTTGACTAATGGCTTCATTTCCAGGTTAATGTATCAGGAGTGCAGCTCAGGTTCTAACGTTAGAATTTTGTGGCATAATAGTTTTTGAACTACTTACCTCATTTCCCTTTGTCATTGTGCCAATTTTTAGCAGAGCTGTTCACTGCCGTAATGATACTCTGTTACATGTTAGTGAAACAAAACTAGTGTATGTTCAGTAAGCACATGATCTTCCAGTTTGATATTTTCTAAGCCTCTTACCTTTAATTTGAAGATGGCTCCTGCTCTATAGCAAATCACACAGTCTTCCCAGCTCAGTGACAGACTCACCCTAGCAAAATTTAGCAAAAACAAACTTTCGTATGGGTCAAAATTTGGAGAAGTATGCAGTGGCACCAGTGTTCTAGAAGCTCATGGGTATGTAGAAATCCCTTTTAAAATCTGTGAGAAAATGAAACAGAAGTGATTTCTGAGTGGAGGGGGAAGCTCAAAGGACAGTGGGCTGCTGGAGGAGATGGGGGGAGGTGAGCCTGGATCACGTGCTGCAGTTGGAGTTCAGAACATGTAGGGCAACATGAACGCTAACTTGGGGTGAAGACACCTCTCATTAATCTTATGGAGATTACATTCTGATATAGGTGGGAGACAAGCTGGAACCCTCAGAGACAGACAATGCACTGTGTTAAGAGATGGAGTTTTAGTAGGAGAGTCGAGGGGATTTTTAGAAATGGAACTAGATTGGAAAAAATTCTCCATAAGAAAGCTTTTCTGCACGATGTACTTAATTTTTTTTTTTCCTCTTTCCTGTCAGACATCTAGTGCAGTAGGTAGATTTGGGAGGGCTTTTCCTTAGACACATCACTCCGCCTTACAGATGTGGTGACTGAAACATAGTGACCCAGGATCACACAGCATGAGATGGGAATCAACTTCTGCCATCATGCAAGAGCTAGAATGAAAACCCTTATACTGTGAGGCCAAACTTGGAGCACTGTCCATCAAGTCAAGTTTCCTACATTGAGTAATAGGATGGTGACCTTCACCCAGTGCAGTTCTGTGAAAAATTTTTTTTCGTATGAAAGTTTCTCTTGGGTGGAGAGTATGGCTCAGTGGTAGAGTGTGTGCTTAGCATGCAGGAGGTCCTGGTACCTCCCTTAAAAACAAACAAACAAACAAACAAATAAATAAATCTAATCATCCCTCCAAATAAAAATAAACTATGACTTTAAAAAATAAAAATAAAAAAATATAAAGTTTCCTCTTTTGCAGAGTCAAAAGGTAATAGCTGAGGCCCAAGCACTGTGAACTTGTAACTTAATGATGCTACTTTTGACATCTATATTAACTTATTGCTTTGGGTTATTTTCTCCTAACACATATTGATGAGGACAGAGCTTAAAGAACTTAGGAGAATACATAGTTAAATCTCTTGGACAGTCTCAGCCTTACTGCAGATGGGAAAAATAGTAGTTGCCAATTAAAGAAGAAAATTCTCTGAGGAAAGCCCAGGATAGAGAAATGATTGTTTTGTTGATTGAAAAGATATCCATCTGTTTGACATGCCAGCTGACCAGACAGTTATATTAACAAGCTATTCATTCAGAATAGTTATTCAGGGATGGCTGTGTGCCAGGCACTCTTTGGACAGTGATCCAATCCAGACAATAAATTCTGCCCTTATGGAGCTGGCATTCTAGTCAAGGGGGATATGAATAAAATGAGTCAATATTAAAGTTGATAAGCTCCTTGGAAGAAAATAAATCAAGGAAGGGAGCTGGGGAGTGCTGGGCCTCCTATTGTAAATAGGATGATCATGTGAGACCCCAGTGGAAGGCAACCATAGAAGATGCTGTTGGTACCCTGCTCAGATCTCCTTTCCTGGGCCATCGCAACTTCCTCCACTTGGGTCTATGAGTCACAGAGAACTGCCCTCGGCTGATGGGCCATCTTTCTCAAGAGGCTACTCTGCACAGTCCCCTTGCCAGGTGGCCCACATCAGTGACTGATGAATGCTAGGATAAGAAGCTGGATTCCTTGCCTCCAGGGGCACAATTAAGTGATGCAGTTTAAGCTCCAGACCCACTCTCTCCCACCCGTGGCAGCCTAGATTTTACCTGAGACAACATTCTTGCTCAAAATCTTTCCTCTTTACTACCCTGCTTCCATCTCTCCCTCCTGGGATTTTCCAAAAGAGCATCCTTCAAAAAAAAAAAAAAAAAATCACATGCACACAAGTCCTTCTTTTAGAATCTGCTCCTATGAAGCCTACCCTAAGACACTGGGTACCAGAAGTGGTCCTAGGAAGCTAACTCTAAGGATGGAATTACTCACCAGGCAGATGGCAGTGAGGTCCCTAGCCTTGATGGTGGGTGCAGTGGGCCCCGGGATGTTGCAGCAGTGCAATTGCTGAGACCTTCACCTCTCGTGAATTTGGACAGAATACAGGTAGGAGGGGCTGCACGGGCTCATGAAGTATCCCTGGCCTGGAAGAAGCAGCAATTAGGAGGCTGAGGCAAAGGTGCAAGAAGTGTGGAGAGGATCAGGATTTTAGACATACTCTGAGTCCCCAATAAGAATTACTACTTTAATCTTCCCTACAACAAATTAACTGTCCTTAAGTGTCCCCAGCAGAGGTTTTCCTTGAGGCAGGTGAAGAGGAAATTCCTAAAAGCCCAGGCTGAGTTTAGTCAGCCATTAAGTACCTATGCACTGTTACAAATTATGCCATATTGTTATGGGCCTTTATCTAACAATCAGAACATAGACGATAGAACTCTCTGTTACTCATTGTATAATGTTACTACTTAGCAGCTGTGTACCTGGGGTACAGCCCAACTCCATGTCCTCCCATGACCTTTTAGAATCAGCCTTCTCTATCTCTCGCAGACCTCCCAGGTCTATAGCTCCGTATGTTCTCATTTTATAATGTTCACTTTAATCATTAAGTGGCTGGATACCTGGGGATTAGCATAAAGCCATGTCCTCAGATGGTTTTTTGAAACCAGACTTCTCTGTTCCTATCAGGCCTCACCATTTCTCACAACAGCATAGTCCAGTCCTTCAAAGACCATCACATTTGTCCATCACTAAGTTGATGACATCATGTTCCTTGGACTTGGGGAGCATGAAGTGGTAATTACCCTGGTAAGACATGTGAACTCCAGAGGATGGGAGAGGAACTTTACAAAGATTGAAAGACCTGCACATCAGTGACTTTTTTTTTTTTAAATGGAGGTACTGGGGATTGAACCCAGGACCTTGTACGTGCTAAGCATGCACTCTACACTGAGCTTTTTCCCTCCCCCCCCCTCACCTCAGTGACTTTTTAGGAGTCCATTGGTCTGGGGTTGCTGGGATATCCCATCCAAAGTGAAGGAAAGGTATTGTCCCTTGCATCTCTTACCACTGAGAAAGAAATGTGAGGCCTGGTTGGTCCTTTCAGGCTTTGGAGACAGTGTATTTCACACTTGGTAGTAGGCCTCTGACCCAACTATTGGGTGATGCTGAGAGTTCTAGTTTTAAATCAGTCCCAGAGCAAGAAGGGGAAGTGGCTCTGCAGCAGGGTTAGGCTTCAGCATAAGCAACCCGGTCACTTAGGCCATACCATCTGGCAGACTGCTACATCAGGTATCTGGGTACAGAAGGATGGTGGGAAGATGCTGGCAAACTCCAGTAAGAGTCTTGGCATAGATGCTTAGGGTTCTAGAGCAACGTCATGCTGTCTGCAGCAGAGAATGATACACTGTTCAAAAAGCAGCTCCTGAAAGAGATGGAGGCTGTGAATGGGTCCAACAGCATGTGTTTTGTGGGAGACAGAATAATGGCCCCCTCCAAAGATGTTCACATCTTAATCCCTAGAATCTAGAAATATGTTAGTTTACTTGGCAAAAGGAAATTTGCAGATCTTATCATGTTAAGACTCTGGAGATGGGAAAATGATCTATCCTAGGTTGTCTCAGTGAGTCTAAGGTAACAACAAGGTTCCCTATAAGAGGGAACCAGAAGAACAGGAGTTGAGGGAGGATGTGTGATGATGTAAGTAGGAGTCATAGTCACAGCCATAGTCAGAGAGAATTGCCGGCTTGAACATGGACAAAGGGGCCTCTAGAATCTGGAAAAGGAAAGGAGATAGATTCTCCCCTCAAGTCTCCAGAAGGAATGATTTTAGACCATTGAAACTGATTTCGGACCTCCAGCATTGTAAGTGATTAATTTCATGTTTTAAGCCACTCAGTTTGTGGTAATTTGTTACAGCAGTGGAATAAGAAGCTAAGACAGGCTTTTCTCACCAAGACTATTTACAGCCACTGCTGAGTGTCCAGCCTGTTTCCAACAGAGACTGACACTGCACCCTTGAAAAAATACCGTTTCTTGGGGGTGAACAACCTGCCACTCAGTGACAAGTTGATGACACCAACCTAACTGGGACTGGCGTGGTTTCTGGATATGGGTTTGCCATGACCATCTGCAGGCCTTTAGCCAGCACCATTATCCGTGGACTCAGTGTCTCACCTACCCATATGAGACCCCATATAACATTGCCTCAGACCAAAGGCCCCACTTCATAGCAAAGGAGGTGCATCCATATGACTAGGATGCACTGTTCACACACATACTCCACCAAACAGAAGCCATCATCCCAACAGAGTGGCGGCATGGCCCCTTAAAGGAGAGGATACCTTGCAACACTTGGTGCACTATACACAGGATGCACTGTATTTCTTAACTTAGTGGTCACTGTTTGGCTCTGAGTCACCAGTACATAGAATATATGGGTCCAAAAAACAAGGGGTGAAAGTAGGAGTGGCCACAATGATCTACTGAGAATTTGTCCTTCCTATTAAGGGGTATAGAATCTGTGTGTCTAGAGGGCCTGGGTCACAGAGCAGAGAAAATAAGAGCCCCACTGAACTTTAAGCTACCTCAGCTACCTGGTTGCTTAGGTCCCTCCTGCCAGAAAACTAGTAGGTGAAGGAGAGAGTTACCCCACTGACAAGTTACTGGCCCTGATCACCTTGAGGAAGGAGGGCTGCTGCAGCATAATGAGGTCCCAGAGGAAGATTTTTGGCACTCAGGTGACTGGGTCACCTCTTGGTGTGCTCATGGGTTTTTCAGGTTTAACTGTAAGTGGGCAAGTACAGCAACCATCCAGTGGTCTGGTAACCGGGTCTCAGACCATTAGGAGGGAGGATCTGGGTCATCATACCAGGAAACTTGGAAGTGCCAGTCTAGGATGAAGGGAATTTGGGATGGGTGGTAGAAGAGAGAAGTGATGAGTATCAGCCATCTGTGGTCTTGGGACCAACTGCTGTGCTCTGTCCACTATCCTTCTTCTTGTGTTTGTGAATTGCGGTAACAAATCACAAAGAATCCAGAAGCAGCTCTACCTGGATGGAGTAGATCAACGTGAGAAGCCAGTGGATCTGAGCTGTGCTAGGGGTGAACTGTAGTAGCTACTGTGATCCCTGCCTATGTTTGTTTTACTCAACCACAGCATCCATTTCGGCTATGTGAAGTTGGCTACCAAAGGCAGTTTGCACTTTTACACCTAGGTCTGTCCACTCAGCACTATAACGGTTTTATTCTTTTGTCTAGTTGTAGATAGCTATAATAGAGTTCATTTCTTTTTTTCTATTATTAAAATATAGTCAGTTTACAATGCTTTGTCAATTTCTGGTGCACAGCATAATGTTTCAGTCATATAAATACATACATATATTCCTTTTCATATTCTTTTTCATTATAGGTTACTACAAGATATTGAATATAGTTCCCTGTGCTATACAGTAGAAACTTGTTGTTTATCTATTTTATATGTAGTAGTTAGTATCTGCAAATCTCAAATTCCCAATTTATCCCTTCCCACCCCATTCCCCCACTGGTAACCATAAGTTTGTTTTCTATGTCTGTGAGTCTGTTTCTGTTTTGTAGATAAGTTCATTTGTGTCTTTTTTTTAGATTCCACATGTAAGTGATATCATATGGTATTTGTCTCTTTCTGGCTTACTTCACTTAGAATGACAATATCCAGGTCCATCCATGCACCACAATATTCATAGCAGCAGTATTTACACTAGCCAAGACATGGAAGCAACCTAGATGCCCACTGACAGGTGAATGGATAAAGAAGATGTAGTATATACTTAGAATGGAATACTACTCAGCCACAAGAAAGAATAATGCCATTTGCTGCAACATGGATGGACCTGGAGATTGTCATTTCTTTTTATTGCTGTATAGTACTTAGCTGTGTCTGTATAATACAATTTACTTTCCCATTCTTTTGTTGATGGGTTCTTTGTTGAATTGTTTATGGGTTAAAGCTATTACAGATAATGCCCTTATGGATATTCTTTTACCCACGTTTGAATCCACACACAGGTATTTCTGTTGAGTCTCTACTTAAGAGTGAAAGTGTTGGGTTATAGGTACACATATGTTCTACGATAGCAGATAATGTTGAACAGTTTTCCAATGTGGCTTGTGTCCTTTTAGGAACTGTCCCACAACTCTTGTCTGTGAAGATATTCTCCTATATTATCTTATGGAAGCTTTATTGTTTTACCTTTCACTTTTAGATCAGTAATCAATTTGAAATGAGGCAAGGGTGAAGTTTAATTTTTTTCCAGATGGAAATCTATTGACCATTTGACTTAAAAGCACTATTTGCTTCAAAGATTTCCCCTTTTCTGATATTCTGCAACACATTATCTTGCAATGTTTGATGTGTTTGATTTTTCTCATAAAAGAGCTTTGATTCTAAGCAAGTAATTGGACAGTCATTTGGTTGAACCTTTTGTGATACTGATGAATTACTTCTGTTTTACCCTGAGGAAACTGAGGCTTACAGAAGTTAATTCATTTAGTTAATGAGTTCTTCTATACACAGATTCACGTTATTAATGCCTTACATGAGATAGAAGTTATTAATTAATCGTTTAAGCAGATAACAGGATGAGATAGGTCATCTCTGTTAGGGCGCTTCTGTCATCTTCATGTGGTGTCAATTTCTGGTCCAAGACAGTTGTTTCAGCCCAGTGATGAGGGGAGGAAGAACAGGGAAATGCAGGTCCCTTATTTTAGGGATGTTACCTGGAAATTGCACAATTCCACTCATATCCTATTGGCCAAAATTCAGTTCTATTGCCACACCCACAAGCAAGGGAGCTTAGGAAATGGAGTATTTACTTTTGGTGACCAGTGTGTCCCTGAAATTTGGGATCTGTGTGGCTAAGGCAAGAAAGGAGAGAACGGATGCTGGAACTGGGCGCCGTAGTTGTGTGCTTTGCTGCAGCGCTTTGAGAGTCAGACAGCAGTGTGTAACGCCAGGCTCTACTGCACAATCCTGACAACGAGCGGGACTCGAGAGTTTGCCTTTTTTTTTTTTTAACACTTCAGGGATACATTCCTGTCAGAATTTAATTCCTAGATGTTTCTCCAGACGTGTGTATCATATGTTAATAGAAAATAAAATTATTCAACTCAGTGTATTTTTTTTTTTTTTTGCCCTATCAGGAAAACGAGCGAAATTTAGAGACATTGCTGTGGTTAGTGAAGGAGTTTCCAAAGCCTGTTCTGATACTTCTTCCACTGACTTCACTTTCACTTAATTCTTTCTTTCCTCCCTCCCTCCCTTTGTCCCCTCTTTCCTTCTTTTCTTCCTCTCTTTCCTCCCCACCCTCCTTTGCCTGTCTGTCTCTCTCTTCTATCTTCAAAAGTTATGATGCCCTGGTGTTTTCTCTCCATATCACCACTGCCCCCATTGTGACAGGTAATATGTCAGTGGGGTGGGGCGGAGGGGGTAGGTAGGGTCTGGGTGAGTGGTGAGTCACAATGTCTCTTTCACTTTTTCATTTTTTTTTATAACTTTTATTATTAGTTTTTATTACACAAGTAATACATATTCATTGTAGAAAAATTAGAAAACACAGAAAAGCAAAAAGAAAAAATAATCACCCATAATCCCACTACCCATAAATAACTACTATTAACATTTTCGTGTATGTCCTTCTAGCTTTCTTATGCATATATATATATACATACATAGATATATTTATATATATTTTTCTTTTTTTTTTTTTTACAAATATTGTGTCATTACTATACATACTGTTTTATAACATGTGTTTTTCACTTTAATATATAATGTGAACATTGTTATTTATTCCCTGAAAAAATTATACAGACACTACATGCTCATTGTGGAAAAATCAGAAATTACAGATATGCAAAAAGAAAATAATATAATTGCTCCAAATCTCACCTCCCAGAGATAAATGCTGTTAACATTTTAGCAGATACCTTTTCAGATTCTTTAATGCACACACATATATGCGTATTTTAAAAATGGGATGATACTGTAGATATTCTTCAATAACTTTTTTTCATTTAACAATATGGTTCATTTCAATAAATATATATATCTGGTGCTTGTTATTAATTGGTGCACAGTATTCCATTGAAAGGATATACTATATTTAACCAACCCTATACTGTGGGCTTATTTACATTTTTTTCCCATTCTTCCAAATAAGCATCCTTTTCTGCATTTTTTTGAATAATGAATAAATATATCTTAGCTCATTTTTTTCCCCTGATCTTTTTAAGGAGAATTTCTCTACAGTGGAATTACTTGGTGTAGGTGAAAAATATATTGCCAAAATATTTTCCAGAAAAGTGGACTCACTTTACATACTTGTTGGCTCTATAAGAGGTTGTTCATTTCCATACTTCCTTGTTGTCTCTGGGAACATTAATTCTTTATACGGTTCCCTTTCTGATACATGAAAAAGTATATCATAATAATTTACATTTTTGCTTACTAATATAATAATACTATGATAAATGCAGTAAATAATTTCATATTTATTATCAGTGCATTGTTTTGATTTATGGTACATTGCCAGTTTGTGTGCTTGGCTAATTTTCTACTGGAAAGTTTGATTCTTTTTGAGTCATAAAATGTCATTTATTCATGCATTCATTATTCACTCATTCAGTAAGTGTGTTTTCAGTATTTGCTTTGTGTTTAGCACTGTACTGAGGATGTAACTGTAAGCAAAAGTGATATAGTTGCTGCTTTATGGAACTTCCAATTCAGTGTAGATAAACAATTAAGCAAGTAATAATGAAAAAAGTACAATAAGAAAAAGGACAAATGAAATGGGAACACTTGGATGGGAAGGGGGCTGTAGATCGTGGAAACTTCCCAAAGGTAGTGGAGTTTAAGCTCTTGATCTATATTAGAGGTCTACGTTCTTTGTTGCATATGTTTCAAATTTTGCTTTCTCTTGATCTGGTTTGTTATTTTTTACTGTATAGGAGTTTGCATTTTTAACTGGTCACATCCATCCATCTTTCCCTTTAGGGTTTCTTTCTCTGCTGTCTTAAAAAGGTTTTACTTTCCTACACTAAAATTACATAAGCATTAACCAATATTGCTGGCTGGTCCTTTAACATAAATATTCATCAGTATTACTGGTTTATTTATGTGCTTTAACATTTAAATATTTACTTCACCTACAATTTATTTTGATGACAGTTATGAGGTATAGATCTAATACTTCCTCCAACAGAAGGCTATTTATCCCAATATAACAATTAATAATCCAACCTTTTCTCACAGATTTGAAATGTCATCTTTATAATATTCTCAATTCTTCTATGTTCCTGGGTTTATTTCTCAACTTCATATTTAATTTTAGTGGTTTATTCTGGACCAATAGCATCACTGCCTTTTCTCATCCTTTCTATAATCACCTGAAAGTTGAATATTTTGTATTTTGTGATGTTCTAGAACACAAAGAAATGGTAGACATTGCTAAGGTAAGCATGTAGTGGGTGGGACGTTAGTTTGGGTGATACCCTTCATCCCCTCAATTCTGAGACTTCCAGAGTCTGCAGTTCCATATGGGATCATTGTTAATCTGGCTCACTTGTTTGCTGTCTAAAATCAATTAGAAGCTCTTATGCTCTGTGTATTGGTTTTCCCCTTTTGCTCCAAAGCTTATTAGCTTTCAGTAGGTGGCAGTATTGCCAAACAGTAAGTATCCAAACTGTTACAGGAGCACCGAAAAACAAAATGATCTGGCAGGATTTTAGAATCTCCCCAAGAGCTTTCACGAGAGGAGGCATCAGAGCTGTGCTACGGCTAAAGTCTTCTTTGTACCCTTGAACAATGGTACAATCAGAAGTGTGCAGAAAATCCATTCCGAGATGTATGCAAAACATTAGTGGACAGATCTTTTAAAGTGGCACCTTGGCCTTGTGGGCATTTCTTCGCATACCTTATTCAAAAGTGCCTTTGGGCCCAGACGCTGACTGATTTAAAGCCTGGAAATGGGGCTTGAAACAACATGATTGTGGTGGGATTCAGGTTTTTTTTTTTCTCCTTTATACTTGGTGGTATTTTTTAGATTTCCCACCAAGAACATGTATTGTCTCTGTCAACTGAAAAAAAGAATAAAGAGCAACACAGAATATTAAAAATATGGTGGTAACATGGGTGATTGTGTGCCAGAAACACTTTCCATCCTTTTTTGTTCCAAGCATGTAAGTACATGCAACAAAATGAGTTCAGTAGGCTCTCCTTATCCCTAGAGATCAGCTCAGTGTTATTGCTAATCTGACCAATGACCAGCAGGAAGCTGAGACGGTGGAACTATATCTCATGGAAGTACACCTGAGAAAGTCCTTTGGTAGGTGAGAGGAGAGTGGGGTCAGCTCCTAACAAGATGCACTGGTCTATCTAATGGGAAATGGTGGGTTACCTATTGCAACTCTGAGCCAGTTTAGGTTTTTAGGACTTTGAGCACTAACTTTAATTTTAGGACCTGCTATAGTGAAAGAAGATCTATAAATCTTGGAGTGTGTCCACGGGAACTACAAAATTGATCAAAGGCTGGGAAACAGGCACTATGAATAAAAGAGAAGGTGGCTGAATTTCTTTACCTTAGGTATGGAAAGCCTAGCTAGGGAATTAGACAAATCCTCATCCCCATGAGTAGCTCCTCGAGCCCTCCCCAGACATGGAGGTGAGACCTGAATTTATTAACAGTCTTCAGTTGTACAAAGGACAATTGCACGGAAGGTGTTACCTTCACACTGAGACTAAGGCGAGAGTGAGCACAAATTAACCAGGCAGAAGTAATTTAGGTCAGGCATTTACAAGAATGTGCTGAACACCAAGGCCGGGCTTATATCCGTTAATAACTTGGATGGATTAGTAGGAACTACTTGAAGCCAAGGATTCCATATAGTGGGAGGGTGGGACAGGGCAGAGATGGAGCTCAGAGCACGCCAAAGTGGGCTACTTCGTAATTTCTAAAATAATGGACCTGAAGTGAATTAAACTTCAGGGGATGAAAATGAACCCCGCACATTTAGGAAAGGACATTAAGCTTTAATCAAACCTGATCTAAGAAAATCGGTTTGCAGAGCAGGTAAATCTAGGAGTGGTTACCTGCTTTGCAAAGGAGCAGTCACCCTAGGAGTCTTTAAAGCATATTCCTACAACTGTTTTGTAAGTATTTGATTTAGAAAACTGTGATTTTTCTCATATAACTTCCGGGGTCATGTCTTCATATAAAGCCAGTCACACCTGTAACCGTGCCTCGATTGCCAATTCATTGGAACACACCTCTGGGCTCCAAGAATAAGGCCAAGAGCCAGCTGGTGTGCTCTAAATAGAGAGCTGTGTAGCCTTCTGAGATCTCTTCTAACTCTGAATCTTTCATTTTCAATCAAAAAAAACAAGAAGACAAGTCCAACGATAATTTCCACAACTTCTGATATTAGGTTTAACTATATGAAATTGCCATTTTTTTAGGTCACAACAGTCAAATATCAGCAATTTGATATAATTCAACCTAATACAATAATTATTCCAGGAGTTCATCTGTACCTCTTTTCCTCTTCAGTAAAGCAAGAAACTTGAATATATTTAGCTTTTAGGTCAAAATACTGGTGGACATGTAAATGCCTGTCTGCATAAGCACTTCAAAATTATAGGGCTGGGATTCAAGATGTGTTTTGGATAAACCATGTACAACTCATCTTTTTATTGTGCTGGACACTGGTGCCTCTTGTCTGACTTCAGGGATTTTCAGGCGATGGAAAACAAGAAAAGAAGTCCAAAAGCCTGATCTTTCAACCCATGGGCAATTCTGTCTGGGAAATGGGCCAAAGGAAGAACAAGGGAAAATACCACCAGATCTGTATGTACCAGGTTACACATTTAGTGGAGGAAGAGAACAACAAAGCCGTGAGCAGAAAAACAAAGCGTGTGGCCTCCTCCTGTCTAAAATAGACTATTGCTTAATGTGTCCTGCTTTCAAGATTCTAAGCATAAGACAAGACACCAAGTACACATTGGAAAAGTCATATCTGCATAGTCATCTAAAATGAGACAAGCTTAGCTTAACTAAAAAGAGTTTTATTAACAATGTAAAATGTTAAGTATTTTTACGGTCTGAGCTAATTTCAGCATGCCCTATAAGATTTAACACTAGGCTGATGTGCAGACATCATGCTTCAGATTTCAATTAGAACAAAATGTGATAATATTCAATTTTACATTTGAGGATAATTGTATATGTTACTACACCATTTTCTAACGGGATTACTTCATTCTCCAAGAAGCTGAAAAAGACACCATTGGATCAAAAGGAAATTAGTTGCCCAAATGCATTGGATGAAGGTATTAGGGTTATTGTGTATTTACAAAATTTAAATACTTTTCATATATGGTGTTTGTTGCATTATAAATTAAGGTATTTTTATGTTGAAGCTCTTAGATTCTGACAGAATGGAAGACTAAACGTAATTAAGTGCAGAGAAAGCAATAGGTGAGGTGGTGTATGTTCGATTATAATACTATTTCTAATATTCACTGGATTTTTGAACAGTTTTGCAGTTTTCAATAGATTTCTATGTTGAAAGACTCTCATATATGACAAATTGTTAACATGAGATCAGCAAGAGCTATAGATATACTATTATACATGAAATAGTTTTTCTCTGTATAATACACTTAAAAAAACCTTTAAATAATTTAAAAATCATAATTCCTGCATCTGTCATGGTGTGGTTTGGAGCAGACATATGCAATGTCAGCTTTAAAAATCCTTTTAAAAACAGCCTGCGTTTTGAATCTGTTTTTTTTTTTTAATCCCTTGACAGCAGCTGCTTTCAAATGTAAAATCATTTAAAAGGGCAGGGGGAGGCAGATAAAAGTAATAAGGAAGCATAGAAAACATAGTCAGAAACCAATAACTGTGGTTCAGCTGTCCGGAGGTCCTCGGGTCCTTGAGATTTTCAGGTCTTCCCAGTGGTGGGTTTCCAGGAGGCATCGCCTAGCTTGAGACAAGACAACACAGCCCAAAGAACCTTCTCTTCCGTCTTCTAACCAGAGGGTAGGGAGTTAGGTTCAGAAGGCTGCTGTCATCTGTGGGGACACAACATACGTAGGTTCAGACGAAACAACCTGTGTTTTATAAACTGGCCTTAAAAATCCACCAGCTTTGAATCAGAGTTTCTTGACCTCAGCAAATGTCAGCACTGTTGACATTTTGGACCAGAAAATTTGGACAATTCTTTATTGCTGGGGGCTGTTCTGAACCTAGCAGGGTGTTTAGCAGTGTCCCTGGCCTCTACTCACTAGTTGCCAGTAGCACTCCCCTACCAGTTGTGACCACCAAAAATGTCCCCAGATGTGGCCAAATGTTCCTGGGGTGGGGTGAGGGTGGAGCAAATAGCCCACAGTTGAGAATCATTGCTCAGAATTAAATTTGAACTGCTTAGAGGCAATCTTTCAGTTGGGAGATGTACAGCTTCTTAGAAAGAGTCCATGCTTTGGAGTAAAGTTGGCTTCTTCTCTAAACTCGACTCTATTTACCAGCTCTGTGACTTTGAACATATTACTTAAGCTCATTAAGTTTCATTTTTCCCAGATGTTAAAAAAAAACTTATCTTAGGTGAGGATTAAATGAAATAATATGTGAGAAACATTTAGCTTGGGTGGGGGACCTTGGTGCCTAACATGGAGGAAGCATTCGATAAATACAGTTATTATTAACTATTTCCCTTTACAAAGGACCATTGTCTTATCTCCATTCACCTACTTTATGCCTCAGGAAGAAGTTTCAACTATTCCTTGTTGAGTCTTTTCTATAGATATCTGCACACAAGGGCATTTAGAGAAGATTGTCAGTTGTTGAGGTCCTGTTTTGTTTTGAAATTTTTAGTACAATGACAAATAGAGAAACAGGTGGGGGGCATAAATTAGGAGTTTGGGCTTACATATATACTCTGCTAAATATAAAACAGATAAACAACAAGGACCTACTGTATAGCACAGGGAATTATACTCAGTATCTTATAATAACCTATAATGGAAAATAATATGAAAAAGAATGTATATATATGTATGTGTATACACACACATATACAACACATAAACACACACACACATATATATAAATATATAAATTAATCGCTTTGCTGTACTCTTGAAACTAACACAGTATTGTAAATCAACTATACTTCAATCAAAAAAAAGATAAGTAATCTGGTTTGAGCAGCTGGGGTTTATGAAATAGTGTAGTTCAACAGAGAGGGTGGTAAATACAGGCTGTTGGAACAGAACTGGCCAGTGTGGGTCCAAGAGGCTGGAGAAGGACCCCAAGGAAATAACCTAGACATTGCCAACGGGTACAGCACTAGGATATGGTCAGAATGGAACCAGGGGCAACAAAACGGCTGGTTGGCTCTGGCAACTCTTACATACATAAGATTTGCCAGGACTAGTTGCACTGCCCTCCCAGAGCAGAGCTAAGATGTTCCCTCCTTTCCCCATCCTAATCTTGAAGATACAAAGCCTTGGGAAAGAGCTCAGAATCAGGAGTTAGATGAAGAGATGGGTATAGTGAAGAACGTGCCCGTCTTCAATAAAACTGCCTTCTAGAAGAGGTTGGTGTTCTTGATTATTGAGCCTTAGATGCTCAGGAAACTGTCAAGAACAAAAATGAGTCTTGGCTTTCTGGTTTTCTTACATAAATTGTCATCCAAGGTCCTGGGCTTTCCCTCCCTGTCCCCAAAGGCTCTCATGTGTCATACTTATTTGCAAATGAGTGTCACCCACCGAGTTGACAGTGTTCCTCGGAATGCTCACTGTGTTGTACACTTCGGTGCAACTGGAGTAGCAAGTCAGAGCCAGGGGAGAAAACAGGCGCCCCAGCTGGGCACATCAGATTAATCAAACACAGCCCACTCACCCAGTCTCTGCAGATTAAGATCCTCTCTTAAGGCTCATGCTCTGTTTACGTGGAGAAAAACAGGACCCTCTTTGTCCTTTTCATAGTGAAAAATAATTCACTACAATCTGGATGTCAACATTTGGAGACTAAAAATAGGACAGCTCTTTTTTTTAACAGTTAAACTTGCCCCAAATAGTTAAGACACTGAAAGCAATGTCAAATCCTATCCATAAGCCTGATTTCTCAGAAGAATCTCTCAGAGATGAATCATGATATATTTGGAGCAGAAAGAAATGATCACCATACTTTCTCATCATTTTGGGGACTTTTACTTCTTTAACCACCAAGTGATCAGTGAACTTAACCTAATTGGATGTGGCAAAGATATAGCAGACTCTGAAGGGTAAAGAATTTTTTATCTTTTGGTGTCTCTTTGAATACTGACTACACTTCCTGAAACTCAAGTTCAACTGGAATTCCATGCTCCTTGGGACAGATTCACCAAAACAATGAAGATACTAATAGGAAAGAAAGGTCTTGTTTCTATTTCTTTGAGACTTGGAGACCTATTTCCTGAATTCCCCGTATACTTCCCCTTTCTCCAAACATTTAAGAGATTTGGGGGTGACCTCACAGGTATTTATACATTATAAAATGCAATTCTGATACGTATTGTTCCCATTATTTGAGGAAATGTCTACGTTCACTTGCATGTTGTATTTACAAAAAAGTGTGCGTGTGTGCTAGGCTGGTGTATTTGCTCCCACTCTCTCTTTTTTATGTGTTAAAAGCACACAGGTATCATACAGGAATTATGAGATTTCTATCAAGACTGACCCTTGCATCTGTGCATTCATCACGGTGAATCAAAAAACCTTTTGTGCTATTGAAATTCTCCTCATTCAGCCTTCTTTTCATATATATATATATATATATAAAAACATTCACCTGTGAGCGCTATATGTACACATGAGCACACACATACACGTATAGCATTCACAAGTGAGTAAGAAGTGTTATAATTGATGAGAAATTGCTCAGATGTTAAGCAAAAGACAGGCTGCCTATTAAGGACGACTGCTGGGTTGGGGCATTTTGTTGAGCATTTGTGACACCTTTGCCTAGCCCAGAGCTTGTCTGATCATCACCTAGGGCTGAGTGACACAAAAGCTCAAAAAATTCTTGGCAGAAATTCAGAGCGGCTTTCTACACCCTAGGAAGCTGACACCTGCTGTAAATGCTGAAATTTCACCGAGCAGTAAGGATGCCTGGAATGGTTTGAAGTGCACTCAACTCCAGGGAAAGGTGTCCTTCCACATTGACTGAAATCCTGTTTCTGAAGTGAGGGGCTGTCAACAGAATGTGAGCAAAACGCAATGTTTCCCTACTCATCCTAAACTTTCTGGGCTAGCCCATCTGAACTTGTTGGGAAATATTTGATTTTTATTGCAAATGTTTGAGACTTTTATAGTATCTTTTCTCCAAAGTGCATACTCTCAGAGAACTGTAACCTAGGACAGTTTTAAATGTGAAAATAAAAAGTGAAGCAGGAAAGCACAGGAAAAAGTGAAAGAAAAGGAGGTTAGGAAATTCAGCCATCAGTAAGTTCAAACCCCAGTCATTCAACGTTTAATTCTCAGATACTACTAAAGCCAATGACGCTGGCGTTCCCCAGGGTACAATAATACCATTTCTCCATAGCTCAATTTTCTTTTGCTAATAAAAGTTTTCCTTACATAGATGCTATGTTAAGAAACAGAAGGACATGACAATTCAAATAATAAACTGAGTGTTTGGATTTAAAGCTATGTTCTCAAAGTCAAGAGAAGTGCTTATAATGGACCTGCAGTTGCAAATTTCTATTCCAGACAAAAAGAGATCTTCAGTTAATTCCCTGGGTTGCCAAACCTTAGCTGTGTCAGCTTCTTCTGAGGGGCTTATTAAAGCACATATTGCTGGCCCCAACTCCAGAGTTTCTGAATCAGTGGGTCTGAGGGGGGCCAGACAATGCGCACTTCTTACAAGTTCCCAGACCTGCTGATACTTCTGGTCTTGAGACCACAATTTGAAAACCACTGAATTAATCAAAGTCCTGCTAAGTGCAAGGCTCCATGTCAGGTGCTGGAGGGGTAACACCAGATGGGTCCTAATAGAAACATGATCCTTGGCTCCCAGGATCTTTGAGTAACTAGGAGGCTTCTTTAGAAATGCAATTAGAGAGACATGAATACAATGCTATGAGAATTCCCGGAGCGGGGAAATTACTCCCATCTGGAGGAGAAGAAAGACCTTCATGGAAGATGCCTGGGGCCTCAGTGTTCATGCTGGGCTACAAGAGATGCTGAGAACTTGAACATTTGGTGAAGTAGGGGGGCAGGCATTCTGGCTGGAGGAAGCAGTGTGAACAAGACATGGAGGTCAAAGGCAGCTTGAATTTGGGTCCAAGTAAACAGTCCATCTGGCTGTAATGAAGGGCATATGAAGGCAGGGATAGTACAAAACAGAACTACTTAGCGTTCCCTAAATAGGGCCGTACCTTCCCTTGCCTTTATGCATGCCATTTCTTTTTCCAGAAAAGTCCTTTTTAAAAATTTTTCTTTCTTTTTTAAAAAATGGTTTCATTATTTTTAAATTTTATTTTTAGGGGGGTAATTAGGTTTATTTATTTATTTATTGCTAATGGAGGTACTGGGGATTGAACCCAGGACCTTGTACATGATAAACAGGCACTCTAACACTGAGCTGTACCCTCCTTCCCTGGAAAAGTCTTTTCTGACTGCTCCAGGCGTCTGCCTCCCTCCACGCTTTCATTCATCTGTAGACAATGGCTACAGCCCTTGGTACACTGTCTGCCTCCAACCCTGTCTGTCCACCATTCTATAAGCAGCCCTTTACGAAAATCTTAATAAATTTCCCTGTGCTGCCCAGCTCTTTATTTCCCACTCACTCCTCAACCCTCCTTAATGAGGCTTCCACGCCCCAGATTCCAAGGAAGCTGCTTTTGCCAACATCACCAGTGACCCCGATTGCTGAATCCTATGAACACCCTCAGTTCCTGTCCAGCTTAACTACCCCACACTCAGCCATCCTTCCTTTCAACTTTCTTATTTCATTATGCTGACTCTTTTCCTCAGTCCCCTTTGTAAACTCCTCTTCCTTCCCCTCCAACTTTACATTTTGGTATTTCAGGGCTATTCTCCGTGCACACTCGCTTTGGGTGGTTTCAATCATTTTTAGGGCTTCAATTACCACTGTGCTTATGATCTTTAAATCTGTATTTCCAGCGCTTCCAGCTTGCATGTGTCCCTCAGCATAAGCCTAGTACCTTCACTACAACCACTGAGCATTGCTCTCGGGGTCCCCCCACATCCAGAACTTCAGCATTCCGCTTCCTACCTCTGCTGCTACTACTCTGTTCTCTCTGAGTATTGACACCATCATTCACTCTGTTTTCCAAGTCTGAACCCAGGTTTCTTCTTGATTCTGCCTTCTCCCTTACATACTTCATCCAACCGGTCATATCTTCTTCCCCAAGCCCCTGGCTTTACTTCCAATTGTAAGCATTTCTCACCTGGCTGACTGCACTTGCCTACTAACTGAATCCCTCCAATGGCCTCAGGGTAAAATCCAAACTTCTTGCCATGAGCTACAGGGACCTTAATGATACAGCCACCTTACCTTTCTAGTCTCTCTCTTAAGCCTCTTTTCTAACCATTTTTCTGATGAAATAAGTGCTTGTAGTTCATCAGAATGCCCCACTCCTTCACCTTCCCACACCTTCACATTCAGAATCTTCTGTCTAGACTGCCTTTTTCCAAACTTTTTCTCTGGCTAATTTTGATGCACCTAAAAAATAATCTCAGCTCAGACACTTTTCAAAAAGCAATTCTCAATTACTCCCATGCCCTCCCACCACATTTACAACTAAAATCTGGCTAGGTGAGAATCCAGTATGCCCTTGTGGTAATTGGTGTCTATGGCATTATGGCATTGTTGTATTTTAAGCACTATTTTTTTTTTTTTTGGTCTTTCCAATAGAGTGTGTGTGTGTGTGTGTGTGTGTGTGTGTGTGTGTGTGTGTGTGTGTGTGTGTGTGAGGTGTTTCCAGAATTCACATGCCATATCCTGAAGGCGCCATCACAATCTCTGCAAGGCGAGGCAAGTTTGTTTCACTTAAAAAAAGCTTTCCAGGTGATTCTCACTCCATTCTTCCTGTTGCGATGGAGAATCTCTAGGAGGAGAGACATCCCCAGCACCTGAGACAGAACATGGCCCATCATAGGTGACCATCACATGTTGGATAATGGCAGGGGCAATAGATGCTGAGGGGAGAATTCTGTTCTTTCTTCGAAAGACAATATGCAGGCACTTAATATTTGTGAGGAGAGGCTCAACATAATCAGAGTAATGTATTAGGAAAGAGATGTGTTATCAGTGATGAGTGTGTTAGATGGGAGGAGAGAGAGGGATTACATATGTCATGCTGAATCCTGGGAAGGTTGTAGAGATTGCAAAGGATACAGGGCAACCCATAAAACCACCCTGAGTGACAGCTGGACACCAGCTTGAAGCACAGCAAGTCTTTCTATGAGGCCCTGGGGAAGGACCTAAAAGGTCATCTCCAGGCTAGCAGGTGGCATAACTGCCCAGTGTTCTTCACTCTGACATCAGAGAGCTCTTCCGCCTGCCATGGCTAGGTTGTTTCCAGTTAGATGTCCTGACTGGAGTGGATCAGGGGTGTGGGGAGTGGGGAACTGTTCCTAGACCCAGTTTAGCCTGGGGCAGGGCTGTCCCCATGCTAGAACAGCCCCAGTTCCTGACTGATCCACTTCAGATGGACTTTAACTTATTGTATCAACAACCGAGTTCCAGGCAAGAGTAAATGTACTGACACACCACACAGTGTTCATTAAGTCAGAATTTTGGAAAAGGTGAAACTGTCTTTCAGGCTTAATTTATTCCTGCAATGTTTTGTTTGATTACAGCCTGGATTTAGAAGATGCTCGTCCTTCACTTCCTAGTCTCCTGTTAGCCTTTGTCAGTAACCTTGCGGGCTCTCCACAGGTGGTTCCATTTGTAATCCATTTGACACAGCAAGACTATCATAATTAATGAAGCTCCCTACAGCACTGCCAGTGACCCAGAATGTAGGACAGGAGAGGCGCTGATGCAGAGGGAAGGACAGCGGGCCGAGAGCCAGGAGACCTGGGCGCTGTCGGGAGGCTGCTGTGGAGCCGCCGCAGAATGAGAGAGGCTAACCTCTCTTTTGTGCACCTCTTTGTCTTAAACTGGAAGCAAGGGAAGGAAAAGGCCCTATCTCAAATGCAGGCAGAGTCACTAACCATTACAATTTGTGCTCTTGGCCACCTTCCTCTGTTTGCCACTGAAAATCAGTTTAAAGCAGATTGTTGCTGAGTCAAGTTTTGATTGTAGTGGGACAGGGAGAGGGGTGGAGATACAATTAAATCTTTAAATGCTACAATCAACATGGAACGGTTTCTGAGTTGAGGACTGGGATGCAACCTGGGGAACAGGGAGATCTGAGTATTTCCACTGCTGGCTCCCCGCCCCTGCTTGCCTGGCAAGATTTTCCTATGGTCAGGGTTTGAGTAGGAAAAAGAGGGACCAGGAAGGAGCAGTATCTTTTCCTTTTTTCTCTCTGCTTAAAGCACACATGTAAGTAGGATAAAAAGAGAAAGGAAAGAAGCAGCCAGAAGGAAAACAGATGGCTTTCTATAATGCTTTTCATCCAGTCGGAATTATGTTTTGACAATACGGTCCTGCAGAAAAAGCTGGAATACATCTTTCCTCATTACACCCCACACCATTTTCTGCATAGATAGACCTGTATAATAAATAAATTGCCTGAAAAGAATTCCAGGAAGGTTCTGGGTTAGCCCCTGTGCTCTATGTTGGCAGACACAGTCAGAGAGAGGAAACTGGCTGATTAGTTCATAAAATGGTGCTCTATGTATCTGCTAAAAAGTCCTCCCAGAGTGACTCCAAGAGACCAACTCTCCTTCCCTCAGGCCATCTCAGACCCCTCCAGTGGAGATTCACATCCCCCTTCTCCGCTGGTCAGCTCCCAGTGACATCCTGCTGTGAGCACCCGTTTAACACTGGGGACAGGGATGTATCTTCACCTGCTAAGGATTCCTGTCTCTCCCTCAAAGGAATAAACCTGAATTTCCCATCAGATTTCACCTCAATTTATTGTTTTAAAATCACACTGCATTACTCCCTCCTGAGGAAGTCCTTCTATCTCCTAGCGTTTTCCTTTTCATGCCCCAAATGCATTTAAGGTTTGAGTCCTGGGCATCCCTTTTTTGGATTTTTCCCTATGACTTGTGTTTTTACCTAGAGTACCGATCATTCATTACTATTATTATATTTTTAAACTGTTTAAAATTCAAATGACTTTTTCTGTTTAAAAAGTAATACAAAGTTACACAAAATAGTTCTCTTATACTTTTTATGATTGCAGATATGTCCTAAGTAAAGAAAATACAGTTTCTGCTTTTCCACTAATGCCTGGTTCAGAAGCTAGTGGATGAACTCACTACATGAAGAGGGAATGTTTCAGATGGTTTCAACATATAGGCTCCATAGCACCCATGAAATCTGGCCTGGGGGGCCCCGGGTAGTCATCCTCCTGGGGTAAAAGCAGAGGCCCATGTGCTGCTGATCGGGGGAGACTTGTCACACACATTAAGGAGCTGAGGCTGGCTTCCGACATGAGCCCCATATCCAAAGTCTCAGGGATCAAGGTTCTGAAGAGTAGGTTCAAGGTCAACCTTTCACGGACCTGATACACAGCCTGCTTCAGAGTGAACGGCTGCCAGGCTTGTTCTGTTTGATGATGATTTGGAGTTTTCTGACATGTTAATTTCCCAAAGTTAAATGACTTGTCCCAGGGTACAAAGCCGGTCCACGGCAGGGCCGGCATTGGAACCCAAAGCTAGCCTTACCCATGCTGATTTCTAGCAGCCAGCTCGCATGCTGTGGTTCAGAGGGCTCTCGTCACTACAGCGTGCGGTAGTAAAACACTGGCTTCTTACAAACCCTACGAGGTTTCCCAAGCACTATACCCAGGGCTCAAGTCATCAAGCCTCGCTCACCGGGCCCTCCAGGGGGTGCTTGCCGTTAACCTGCAGCACCACTCCGCCTGCCGCATTTTCTGACGCCCGCCTCCATCCCTTGTGGCTCGGGTCACACTAGTACCCAGCCTCTTCTGTCTGCTGTTCTCACGTCCACCTCTCCACCTTCTGCCTCTCTGCTCCCTGAGCCAAGCGGCGCTCCAGCTCTGCTGCCAAGTCCTTTCCCTCCGCACTCAGGCAAGCAGCCCTCTGTCCTCCCTCCCGCCTAGGCTCTGCTCCATGGAAACAAGAGGAGTTTCTCCTCTCTAAAAATCCTTTCCCCACCCTCCATGGACCACTCTCTGAAGCTCATGCTTCACCTAAGGCTGCTCTGGCTGCGTTTGCTTAGTCAAAGTGATGATTACTGGTCCTTTGTACCTGTCTTCAGACTCTGGGGTTGCAAAGTTGGGTGCAGTTTTAACAAATATTTATCTATGCTGGGTGTTACTCTACGTTCCAGGCATTTCTCTAGGTACTGAAGATACAATAGTTAACAAAAGCATACAGAGGCCCTCACAGAACTTACATTCTCGTGAATCTCCCTGTTGCCTTTCTGTGTTAGGGTGTATACCTCATAGGGTGGTTCTGGAGACAGACTATCCCAGCCTTTCTACTTACAGTTTGTGTGACCTTGGCCAAGTTAGTTAACCTCTCTGTGCCTCAGTTTCCTGTAAATTGGGAACCATGACTAGCATTTCCCTCAAAGGGGTTATTAGAATTAAATATGTTAATTTGGTTAACACCTCTAAGGTATTTAGGATAGTGGCTGGGATATTGTGATTTATAATGAGAAATATATCCACCTAAATAGATGGGGATACAGATACAGATGTAGATATAGATATGGTCTTTGACCTCATTCCTGGTACAGAGCTACTAAAGCTCTCTAGGAACTTCCTAAGAGAGAAATCAAGGTGTCTTTTGTTATGTTAATGGTGTGACTTTTGGGAAACATCTGAGGGTGGGGGCTAGTTGGTAGGAAAACCAACCGTGTGGTTAGAGGGCTGGAACTTTGAATCCCACCCTCTGACCTCCAGGAGAGGCCCTGGAAGTTGAATCAATTGCCAGTGGCCAATGATTTAAGCAATCATGCCTATGTAAGGAAGCCTCCATAAAACCCCAAAAGGACAGGGTTTGGAGAGTTTCTGAGTTGGCAAGTACAGGGAAGCTGGGGAGAGTGGCAGGTACTCTCTCCCCACACCTTGCCTTATGCATCTCATCCATCTGGCTGCTCCTCCTGTGTAATAATAAATGGTGATCTGGCAAGTAAAATGTTTCTCCGAGTTCTGTGAGCTGTTCTAGCCAGTTAATTGAACCTAAGGAAGGGTTCATTGGACCCTCCAATCTATAGCCAGCCAGATGGTCAGAAGCACAGGGGACAACCTGGAATTGTGATTGGCGTCTGACGTGGCAGGGCGGGCCGCCTGTAGGACTGAACTCTTAACTTTTGGAATCTGATGTTATCTCGGTTAGTATCAGAATTCAGTTGACTTGGAGGACTCCCAGTTGGTGTCCCAGCATTGCTTGGTGTTGTGGAAACCAACCCCCTCACATTGGAACTGGATGCAGAATCACAGTGGCACACTGTAAGTTCTCAATATATGTTAATTATTACTATTACTTTTTTTAGATAACTGAACATCTCGATGACAGGGATTTTCCTTTGGAAGTGTTAAGTCTCTTCCACCTTAAAGGCAAGGGCCAAGTCTTCAATCCTTTTGTGTTTGCTACACCTGGTGTAGAGTTTTCACAGCATGGACAAGGAATTAATGCTCTCGATTGAAGGGGCCAGTGAAAGAAATGTCTGTTCTGGGATCATAGTGTTTCTCGGCTCCCCTCAGAATAGAACTGTGTTCACCTGATAAACTATTCTCAGTCTTTTGTCTTCTTGAGGACAGACAAATGTATGCGCAATGCCTACTATTATTTGTGTAAACAAACTTGCTTTAATTTCTTAAGAAACAAGACCCAAGGTTATCATGTTAAAAGCATCCTCTTCCTCAAGGATAAATGACAAGACTCACCTTGATTTTTCAGTGGTAAAGGCATAGTTTCCCTGAGTTTGCTTAAAAGGTTTTTCATTTCTCGCATGTCTCTGTAAAGTTGATAAAAAGAAAAAAATTAATCAGCTGTAAGTTTCTGAAGTGCAATCTCATACTGTTCTCTGTGTCACCTGAAGGCCAAGAGTTTTTGCCTAATTGTACCAGCTCTACCTTCCAGGAGGCATATATTGAATTCATTTTGCTTTTATAAGAAAAAAAAAAAATCTGAGACAGGTTGGCTCTGGAAGGAAGAAGCACTCCTCTGACAAACATTTGCACCGGCGTTCTGCTGTCCCAGCCCTGGTCTCTGCCTTCAGCTGGACCCGGCTGAGGTCAGAGGAGAGCCTCTGGTGCTGAGGACAGTCCTTCCGATTGCCAAGGTTGGGGAAGGACCCACAGCTAGAACAGCAGGCGGACTCTGAGCAAAAGTGAGGCCGGGGGACAGCATGTCCCAGGCCCGCTGGTCAGAGGGCTGTCCTGGTTCCATCAGTTCACTCTCCGTCGTCTCTCGTTACTGTGAATGGAATTCAGAGTAACGCAGGCGTTAAGCATTCCCAAGGGTCGACAGTTATTAAACTGACTTGGACTGTTTTTGAAAAGTCTTCCTAGTAATTTTATTCTATTTTTTTAAACCAAAATCATTTTAATTAATGAATTAATGGGGGTGGGGTCCTTGATTTTTTTAAATTTTTATTTAATGGAGATATTGGAACTTGAACCCAGGACCTCACGCATGCTAAGCATGAGCTCTACCAGTGACCTCCCTGCTTCCTGTAATTTTAATGTGCAGCCCAGAGTAAGACCCACAGATCTCTTGGGGCAGAGAGATGGGGAAAGCGAGGAAGCTGCCCTTCCCAGACCAAGTCTAATGTGGCTAACTTCTTCCAGTCACTCCCACCTCCTTTGACCAGAATCTGGACTTAAAGACTGAACTGAAATCCCGCCAACACCGAGGGCTTTTTTCTCCTATTATCATTATCAGCCGTAGCTTGCTTTCTGACCAGCTTACAAGGCTTGGATCACGCTTCTGTACAAGGTTTCTGGAAAGGAAAATGGCTTTCTGATGGATTATGCCCTGACTGTGGACTCTAGTAGATATTTCTTCCTGGAAATAGGACAGAGCATTTTCTACTTTATAAATTAAGATAAACCACTCCCTCATCATTTGTCTCTAGTTCTATCAAACTGTGCCAAACAGCTTTATTGTTTTGAATTGTTGGATTTCCAAGCTTATACAAAATCCAAGTTTTATTAATAGCTCATAATTATCACATGCTTCAATTTTTCTATAAACACAGAAATTTGGTAATTAGCTATAGAATTATATTACAACTTGAAAGTAGACCCACAATGGCTATAAATGCCACTGTGTGTTACTTTTCTAAAATTAAAAAAAAAAATCAAATCGTCATCATCTTGTCAGTGACTCAACCCCGCACATACACAAGAGCACTCAGTGAAACCGCCCAGTATTTATTCAGCTGCTGTGTGCCGGCTCTGGGGACATGAGTGGCAAAGGACAAGATATCAGCGTGAAGGCCAGTAAACAAGGGGCTCATCCCTCTGCCTCACAGAATGGAATTTTTAGCATCCTGATGCATTTATTATTATACTATTATTATTGCTCCCTTTTCCCAAATGAAATAGAATCAGTGTAGCATCTCTTTTTCCCAAGAAAGTCCCTCTAGGAGTGAGCTGCTGCTTGTTCAAACAAATGCATTAACGGGCTTTGGCCACTAAGGGGCCATCAGCTGCATCCTGGGAGAGTAAGAGAAGGGAGCTCTTGGAAAAGCTGTCTGCGAACTGGACAGAGCACTCAGCCCCTGACTGGCAGCTAAACAGGCCATTCCATACACCTAAAATCTGAGAATCTACTGGAGGCATCTTTGCATGACTTTAAATTCTCCCTTAAACAGATGGAAATTGTGGGACCCAGGCCAGTGGGTGAGCTGTGATGGGTGTGTAGATCCACTTCCTTCCTTCCCAGGGAAGCACGCTGTTTTCATTTCCCTGGAGAAGCAAGGCTGGTGGAGTGAGATAAGCAGAGGCCCGGAGTCCATGTCCACTGGGGGTTCTGCTTTCATTCCACGGCAGGATTTGGACCCCTCGTCTCAGTTCACTGAGAGCTCTGTTTTAGAATCTGAAAGAAAATCTGGACTCCATAGCCCCTGAGTTTAACTGGAGGAGGACTGGCAGTCTATGTGGGGTAACTGCCCACTTACCTTTCAGTGTTCTCGATGTCTGTGGAAACCTGCCAGGAATGTTGCTGAATCTCCATAGGGGATGATGAGGAGTCCTCTAGAGCCGGTGTGTCAGTGCACTCCTCAATTTTGCAATCCAGACTCTTGGTTCCCCCACCAGGCTCCTTTCCTAAGGGGGTTGGTGTTGGAAGAGAGAAGAGATTGAGAAATCATAAATGCAAGTACTACACCCAAGACATCATTGCAAAGGTTGGCTATGCTTTGAGTCAAATGCTCCATTAACCCTGAAAACTTTCCGAATATTAAAAAAAAAAGAAAAAGTCTCTGTGTGTGTGGGGGTAGGGGGTATGTGTTCACAACATTCTGGGAAAGATATTTTGAGGTCCACATGACCTGAAGATCAAGATAAGAGTAAGGGCCCTGCCTTTAATGGAGTATCAGTGCTTTGTAACCCATTCTTCTTGAGCTGGATCAGGTGAGCTTGAGTGAGGGGATTCAGCCTGTGAAATCGTGCTGGTTTCTGGTCCTCAGATGCAGGCAGGGGCAGGGAAAAGGGCTGGGAGCAGGTGACACCCAGCGGGAAGGATGGGAGCTCCAGCCGTTCTCCCTGATTCTGGCGCCAGTCCTCTGGGCCTGTGGGAAGCAGTGGAGGCGGTAGACCTGCCTTCCGCTTCTTGGGCTCTCCAGCCTCCTTCAGGGTGTCTTTTTATGAGGAAAGAGCCTGGCTTCAGGATCCAGCCTTACTCTGCGGAGGCCATCAAGTGCCATCAACTAAAGCACCATGGCCTGGGTAGCTTCAGACCAGCGTACTGACGACCCACTAAGACTGTGTTGACCATGACTGATTTCAAAGGAATAAATCAGTACTTTCTGGAAATGAATTATCCAATTGATTAAGTGAGAAATTTCAGAAATTCATTTGAAATTAAATTGGAGTTACAGCCCATGGCCCAAGTGTCCTGTTAATGTCTTTTATTCTGCCTTGAACGTGTGCGTATCTGCCTGGGGGTAGAGGTACCTTGGTATCATGGGAATGGCCTATGAGGCCCAAGAACTGGGTTTGAAACCTGCCTTTGTCAATTGTTCACTCACTCACTCACTCACTCACTCATTCATTCACTTACACAGATTCCTGGGTGTCAGCTAAATACCAGGTACTGGGCTTGATGCTAGAGAGAAAGAGGTGAAGGAAAGACACAGTCTTTGTCTCATGGAGCTTAAAGTCCTGGAGCTGGAAAATGTAAAAAAATTATACAAATAATTACAAAGCTGTTGTATAATGTTATGTAGTCTGGTGAAAAGGGCAGCTATATTGTTTCTTCTATTCTTTCAGCCAGCTTTACTTGTATTGTGTAGCTAAACTCTAGACTAATTGTTAAGAAATTGTTACAGCCCATATCACGGAATATTTATGATAGCAGATACCCCACATCACCTCTTAGCCTGGGTTCCCTAATCATGATATGACTGTTTTTGCATGTTTGAAAAAACAAACCAAAAATAAAACAAAAGCACTTGTGAAGAAGATGGCTGTTCACGGTAAAATCTAACGGGAAGCTTTGCCCTTGGATTCCCCTGATCTGAATGGGACTAGCAAAAATCTTGCCCCTATCATTTATAACCCACGTGGTGGTAACACAAGGGGAAAGCAATTAAGTGGTAATTAACTGTGCACCGTTCATCAGCTTGTAGTAGAAATGGACCTCAGAATACTTGGCCAAAGCACAAACACAAGTGGACTGATGACAACTTGAACCTTTTGTGTGGACTTTGTGCACACTGATCCTGGGTGATGGAATCGCTTTTTCAATTTTATGCTATTGCCCTTGGGTAGAAATTAGTTAAGTACATAATTTAGCATATTACCATTTCCTAGGTGGGGGGATTGACCTCTGAAAAGCATTTGCTTTGCACCTCCTGGCAGATGTACAAATGCAGCCTGTTGGGCACCCATTTCTGAACAGTTCAGACTGAGCGAGTGTGGTGAAGACTTGAGAGAGGGACAAAAGGGAAGGGATATCTCTGAAAAACAGCCCTCTGCTTTTCAAGGCTCTGAAGGATAGGGCCATTTGAAAGCACATATGGCTACATTTCTACTCCTTCGGGGTTGAACTTCCTAGGAGAATGGAGTTTGATTTGGGCAGCAAAGGGAAGAGGAAGAAGATTCACACAAAGAAATTCTCTGCTTTATGGACTTTGCTTGGCGTGGGGCCACAGTAGCCCCTGTCCCGTCCAAAGCTTTCATTAATGGGAACAGGGGAGGACCCACGGCAGGTAGTATGATATTCCTTCGTGGAGTCCTCTCTCTATCTCCCTCACATGTACACCTTGTACACACGAAGGCATACAGAGTCCAATCCACAACTGTTTACATCTTAGCTCGTGTTCATTCTACCACTCACACAAGACAGATACCATTCTATACATTTCCAAAATAACATAACTATTCATGTATTCCTGAAACACACCTATGAACTTGTAAGGCCAAGTAATACTCCCCTGTCCCTCATGTTCAGTGACTAGACCTAACTCTGCTAATGTGGATGGACAAAACAAAAACCTTGGATGCTGGACCTGCAGTTCCGTGCTTTCTGTCAGCTCACAAAATCTCTGCAGAATTTTGATCATGTTGTATCCTCTCTGGCTGAAAGCTCTTAAGACAGGAGAGATCGATATCAATTTCAAGGGTTTTCAATTCCAGAACATATGTGCGGACCTCATAGTTGCCCTCCTTTACTGATGGCACTGGCTTAACGCTGGGCACCCCTTCGCACTCCAGTCACTGCTTATTGCCTTTGTAGAACTTATCCCAATCAGAAATTATCTTGCTTATGCACTTGCTAACGAGTTTATTTTTTACCTGCCCCAACCCCACTCTCATCTTCCATCTCCAAACTGGATATGTAAAGTCTGTGAGGCCAGGAACTTTATCTGCTTTATTCAATTCTATAAACCCAGAATCAAGGACCCAGCCTTACACATCATAGGATTTCAATAGATGCACAGCATTAAAAAAAAATAGTAACTGTACTACGTATGTTATCTGACTTTCTTTACCACCTTAGCATGGCTAGAGATACTTTCATGTTAGCACATCTTGATTTATTTTATGCTCTTTAGTGGATGGGTAGTATTCCAGAGGAAGGAACTGACATTGTGATTCTTCCCCTTCCTCTACGATATGCCAGTATTTGTATGGGACAGATCCTTTGAAGTAGAAAACTGGGACAAAGTTTATGTATTCACATTTTGTACTTGAATATATATTGCCAAGTGGACCTCTGAAAAGGCCACGCCAATTTACATTTCATTTCCACCAACTGTGAGTGGGAGAATCCATTTCCCCTACGCCTTTACCAGTACTTCATATTATCAATATTTAATTTTCGCTCATTTGTTGGAGAAAAGCAGAATCTCTCATTGAAGTTTTATTATTCATTTCTTTTATTGCTACTGAGATTAAATTTATTTTCATATGTTAACTGGCTACTTGTAATTCTTCTCTTCGTTTTTTATTTGTATCATTTACCCATTTGAACAATAGGGCTGTCTGTTTGATTTGTAAGGGTTCGCTCCGTATAGTAGGCACTGCTCTTTCCCACTGCACGTGAAACCGTGAACGACTAGCACCTGAGACCTGGAACGCTAATGAAGGATGGATCGTTGATTACTTTTTCCAGACTGTCTAGGTTTAATGGTTTATTAAAATATTTTGTTCTTCTTGAATTAAATTGGTTATTCATTTGTCCTAGAAAATCATTCACTACCTTTTTAGTAGCATAAAGTTGAATATGGTTTTCTATTGTAACTGTTTCATGTCTCTAATGCTGTGTATCTATGGTGATTTCTTTGTACACCATTGTTTCTTGGGTTCCATATCTTCCCGTTTCTTGAATTAATTTTGCTGGAACATATCCTTGACTAATTGTTTCAGAGGACATCTGTGAATATAAAACTTCTTAGTCTTTTTATTACTGAAAATACTTTTCCTTCTCTCTCTCTGGCTCTCTCTGCTCACATTTAAAGTCTAATTGACTGGGTGTAAAAATGTGTGTTCAAACTAAGTTTCTCTCTGAACTTGGGTGATGCTGTTCCCGTGTTTTCTATCTGCATCCAGCGATGCTTTGTATGTAGCCTGTTTGTGGCTCTTTGAAAACTTTTTGTTTTTAAGCTTTAAATATTTGAGTTATGAAATGGTTCCTAAATATTTCTAGGTATGCGTTCTTTCTAAATTACTCTAAGGATTACGCACCACATTTAACTGTCAGGTTTCTTTCTTCTCTCTTGATCTAGAACAGCACCCTTTTTTCATCTTTCATGACACTGATATTTTTGAATAAAGAGTTCAGGCCAGTTGTTTTATAATCCTTATAAAGCCTTCAATGTAAAATAAACAAACCAAAAATGCTATAAAGGACGTATTGGAACAATTAGGAAAATTTGAATATGGAATATACATATTAAATAGCAGTGTTATATCAAATTGAGTTGAATCATATTTAATCAAAGTTAAATGAAGTTTTTTGGTATAATAATTGTTTTGAGGTTATGTAGGAAAACACTCTTGTTCTTTAGGAGATATATGTTGAAATATTTAGGATAAAGTGTCATTAACATCTGTAACTTACTCTTAAATTGTTCATCAAAAATTATATATATAGTATATATTTATATATAGAAATTATATATAATCTATATGTATAAAACCTGTATTGTATATGTGTGTGTATATATATAGAGAGAGATACACACAGGGAGAGAGGGAAAAAATTATGGCTAAATATTAACAATTAGTGAAACTAGAATATTTGGTTATTCATTGCATTATTCTTACAAGTTTGCCATAGGTGTTTGAAATTTCTCAAAATAAAAAATGGAGAAAATATATGGCAAATGCCAATCAAATGCCAAAAAAAAGGAGTCATATAAAAGGGTGGTCAGTGCCTCACTTTGCAAGATGTGCAGAAATGCAAGAGACTGAGGGAGCATTGTCTTCTAACACTAATTAACTCATCTATTGATTTTTTTATCTGATGGGTAACACTTTCATTCCCAACAAATCTGTTTGCTTCTTTTCTGTTGCAGTGACTGTTTTATGGGTATGATAGACTGAAAATAAGTCTCTCGGAGAATACTGATTACATTAATATTTTAAATTCTTCATCTGTTTCTACTTTAACGTTTGCTCATCAAGTGTGAGTTGTTTGAGTGTTGCCATTTGGTATCTCCCTTTCGGGGTGTTGGTTTTTCTACTCATCCTTGGATATCTGTTCAGCTTTGTCTTTGAGGATCTCTGCCTGTCATCCTCATAAGTATCCTTCTGGTGATGGGAGAAGGGGCAGGATGCGTGGCTGGACCATGTGTGTCTAAAGCTTGTCTGCTGGGTACTTCTTGTCCTGACTGGTAAGTTTACCCAGGCACACGGCCTACTCTTTGGGTCTCGTGTTTGCTTTCAGTTTCCTGTTTACAGCTCCAACTCCGATGAGATATACAGAGCAATTCAGCCTGGGAAAAACCCTGGAGTCACGTGCTCACTTTCTTGTCCTTCTGCAGCTGTCCTTATGGAGTTTTTCACCCTCTGTCCTGCTTTGCTGCCCAGTCCTGACACCCACACCAGGTTTCCTCCTGGGGCAGCAGTGATGGTCTCTGTTAGCGTGGGGCAGCCCAGATTTTCCTGATGCACTTTCAAACATTCATTTCCCTGGCAGCAGTTCCAGAAACCTTTCCCATGATTTGAATTTGTTGATTCCTATTTGAAGTATCTGTGGAATTGATTTCACTTTAAATTTTTTTCAAATTTATTAAAAAAAAATTTTTTTAGGGTGAAGTAATTAGGTTTATCGATCTATTTATTTTATTACATGGAGGGACTGGGGATTGAACCCAGGACCTTGTGCATGCTAAGCATGCGCTCTACCACTGAGGCACACCCATCCTCTGCAATTAGTTTCACTTTTGTAGTAAATTTTCTCCTGCATGAATTTCTTTTATTTCTTCATGAGTTTCTTATCGACAGGTGGCTTCTTGTCTTATGTCCACCAATCCAATCCCAATTGTTCTGTAGCTTTGAGAAATCCCTCAGTTTCTGGTTTGTTAAAGTCACCCTTCCTTGTTTCTCAGAGGCATGGAAGACTCTTGTGTCTGCCATCTTGTTTCCTTTTCCTCTCACAATCAGCAGGGGCCGCATGACAGAGTTACAGCAAATGGATTCTGAATAAGACTAGCGTATGCTTCTTCTCGACTGACTTCTAAAAATCCTCCCGTATGAACCCTCATGCTTTCTTTCTCCCCTGACAGATGGATGGATGTAGGAAATGGAGAAAGCAGAGCAGCCCAGCCCGCCGCAGCCCTGGCACGGGGCTGTGATGTGCGTGAATAATGAACTCTTCTTGTCCTCTTCCATTGAGACTTGGTGGTGCTTCACACAGCTGTCACCCCACTCTGACAAACAGAAGAACTAATATGGACTTATTCTTTTCATGATATCTTTTGCTGTTATTCCAAAGGATTTTTAGTAGGAGGGGAAATATATGAATGGGTTCAGTCCGACATCTCTGGACAAGCTTTTTTTTCTCCAGTTACACGTCCTCTGTTTTAACAACAGATGCAGAGTGAAAGCAGTTCCTTTGCTTAGTCACTAGTTATTAATTTAACCTGGACTCTGCTCCAGGCACTGTACTAAATGCTGGAGGTACAATGGTGAACACACTCCAGGTGATCAACTTTCGAGGGGACAACAGACAACCAATTGGGCAGCTACCCCTCCGTGTAATGCAGGCCATCGTCAGTGTCATGGAGGTGCCTGGTGGACACACCGGGTGGGCAGAGACCCAGCCTTGGAAGGCCAGGGAAGCTTTTTGTAGGAAGTCTCACAGGTATAATTCAAAGAAAGCATAGGGATGGACCAGGGAAAAAAAGGACGGTTTTGGGGTGGGGAGGGTGGGCAACATGGTTCAGGCAGAGAGAACAACTGGAAAGAACTTTCGAATTCCGGTTCCTCAAAGTGGTTCAAGATGCCTTGATTGTGGCAGGCAGGGCCTGGGGGGCAGGTGAGGCGGCGGTGGCTGGTGAGAGGTGAGGCTGGAGAGGTTTGCAGGGTCCGTTCACAGATGTTCCTCTGAGCCACATTAAAAAGTCAGCAGGGGGCGCCCTGCTAACCCGGATGGTGGCCGATTTAAGTTCTGCCTCCCCAGGGTGCCCGTTGTCCTTAGAACGCAGCACCTGTTTCTAACATCAGGTGGGCTCTCTGCCCTGACCTCGGGAAAGCGGTGGAGCTGCTTCCAGATGGTAACTTCAAGTCACAGTTTTACTTTGCCCAAAAGTGAATATGCACTTAAAGTCATTTTTTATTATGAAATAAAAAACTCTGTCTCCTGCAAAATCAATTTCAGGTCTCAGTGAACAAATATTTTCTCGGGGAGGGGACGGGGGCTAGGGGAGAGCCTGTAGAGCACCTTGAAATCACACCACGCTGGCTCATCGCTGTTGGGAACCAGGACATCAAAAATCTGGCCTCTTTCCTCAGGGCCTCGCAAAGCTTTTTTGCCTTCAGCTCCTTTGGGATTTCCAAGTATTTTTAGCCTGTTTGTGGATAATATAATAGGCATGTTTGAGGAAAAGTTAAGGGAAACCACCCATGAAGCACATACCAGTTTGGAAGGCTGGTTATTCTTATATTCGTGAGAAATGGTCAGTTGTTCAAGAGGAACGAAAACACATCTGCTTGCCGGGCAGCCTCAAGCTCCACAGAGCTCCCCCCGCCTCAGAAGTCCTAGGCACTGGCCCAGAAGATTGGGCTGGGGTCCTTTATTTAGAGTGGGGCGTCCTTTATCACACTTCGCTCTGGAGACCTCTTTCCTCCTCCCGATCTCCTCTCTCCCACCCTCTTTCTTCTCTGTTCGCACTTTCCTCTCTCCCCTTCCCTTTCCCCCTCCTCTTGCTTTCCTGCCTGTCTTGAGGCTACAGTAACTCTGGGAAGTGTTGCCACAGACAGTGTCTCTTTGGGGGCCCTGAATTTGGCCTCTAGTGTCCAGCAGAGTCAATTTTCTCCATTTACTTCAATATCCCTAGGAATCAAAACAAAACAAACGAATCTTCTTGGAGCTAATATTACAGCACTAAACTGTCACTTCCTTGATGACAGGGGCACATTTCCTATGTCCTCTGTACTCCTGACACATGACCTGCTCTGATACTATGGGCAGGGACGGCCCCCCAGGACAGCTTTCAGGCCGACTGTGAACAGCAAAAGGGACACAGCTTACACGAGACACGTGGAAGTTCGTCCACACAATCACTCACTCTCACGCATTTTCGTAACTGGTGGGAGCTTGTAACTCCATGCACTGTGGAAAGGACACGGGAAATGTAGGCTGCTTGCTAAGCAGTCCACTTTTACTCTCACGTTTCCAAAAAGCATGTAATTTAAATAGAAACAAGTCATATTAATTCAGTTAGTTGTTTACCTATATTTAAAAATAGTTTCAAAGGCTCTTGTATGTTAGAGTAAGAAGATATTCACAGTGCCCTAAAACACGTAGTGGAAAATGATATTTATACCATAAACAGAGCTCCATTCTTGCCCAAACACTGGGAAAGAAACACTTTCCAGTTCAGAAGGGAAACAGAGCTGTCTCCCTCCCCCTACTGCCCTGCCTCCTTCTCTGTGCTCCTTGTGACGCTGTGGTCCTATCACTGCACCAGAGCAGGAGCCGCCCTGGGGGTTCCGTTAGCTGTGTGAGGAAGCAGGTGCACAGGGGCCCCGTGCAGCACAGGAGGAGAGCAGACAACGCAAACACATTTAGGGGAGGTCCCACTGAGGCTTTTACTGATCCATTTCTGGCCCCTAAGGTAGTGCAGAACAATGTACAGTTTACTTAGCAGTTAACTAATTTCAACTTTTCCTGAATGGGTACCATGGCTAAAAAATGCTCTCTTTGGATCACATGAATGCTGCATTTTTACTGCATATAATTATTTCCTAGTTAGAATTAAATTTCTTTACCCAAAGTGAAATATTTTATAAATAATTAAATGGGAGGGGAGGGTATAGCTTAGGGGTAAAACACAAGGTCCTGGGTTCAGTCCTCAGTACCTCCAGTAAGAAACAAATAAATAAATAAACCTAATTACCTTCCCTCATCCCCCAAAATAAAAAATAAAAAAATGTTTAAAATGTTTAAATAAATAAATCATTAAATGATCTATGGAGTGAAGTTTCCCTCCCGTCTTAAAGATAACACTCTGAACTTAGTGTTATTTTGGTAAGAAATTAAATACACAATGAATTTTAGCCATGAAACATGGTGTTTTGAAATATGCACACTAATCATTAAGTATGTTGAATCTGCAGATAAAATTTGGCCCATTGTGCTAGCATCTTTTATTTTTCCATTTGATATGTTCTCTTGACTTCCTCCAGTGTAGCTCAGTGGGAAATGGTCTGGTGTAGTGGAATAATCACCAACTTTGCAGTCGGATTAATGTGCTATATGACCTTGGACAAGTTACCTCTTTGAGCCTCAGGTTCTTCATCTGTAAAATGGGGGAAATAATACTTGAGGATAAAAAGAGATAACATGTATAAAGCACCCCGCAAGTAGAAAGTACACAGTAAGTGGAAGCTATTCTCATTGCTATTACCCTCAGCTGACAACTACTTTGGCAAAAGGTGATGGATATGGTGTCTGGCTCACTGGTTGGGATGTGAAGACATGGAGACACAGTAAAAGGTGGTGTTAGATTGCCCTCAGATTCTAGAAGTTGGTTATGTTTATATTCTGCAAATAGTACAAGCATTTTCTGTGTCTTGGGTTCTTAGCATTAGATATCAGTGTTTATGAAGTTGTTTCCTTCTTGTCATTCAAATCCTAGATTACATTCTGTCTCCTCAGAGAGCATTGACCAACCCTTCTAAAGTAGCCACCCAGTCTTGGTCACTTTCTGTTACATTACCTATTCCATTTTAACTATCGACATTGTAATTGCTAGTGTTTGGGATTTTTAGAATTTCCCCCCACCCACCCACTATTTCTCTGCACTAGACAATATACTCCACAAGAACAGGGATCTTGTCAGCTCTGATCGTTGCAGTCTCCCAGCACCTAGGACAGTGCCTTATATTTAATAGTTGCTCAATAAATATTTGTTCAAAGAACAAATGCATGTTTCTACTCATAGTCTATTTTAAGATTTATTCTGCTTCATTTCTTCTAACCTTCTGTTCTATTTTAGTATTAATTGCCTCATTACATTGACAAATAAGGTCTTTACTTGGGGCTCTATTGTATTTCTGTCTTTATATTGCTTGTTTCTTTTATTGGTGTGGGTCATTTCCTTTACATTTCTTAATAGGAAGCTAAATACAGTGAAGTAAAGACTTCTCTCACATTCTCTTTGTTGTCTTGAGTTTATCCTGTATTTTGCTGGATGGTGGTTCATTAATTTATTATTAGAGCATCTTGAGCTCTCAGCTCTCACTAGATTTTAAATTAAGATTTTTCAACTCAGCATTTCTCTCTTCTCTCCATTTTGTGATTACATTTCCACTGTTCTCTCTCTCTCTCTCTCTCTCTCTCTCTCTCTCTCTCTCCTGGTGGCACATTGCAGGGGAAGAACCCATCTTATCTTAGGGGGAAGCAAGGGAAGATGGTATACCTCAAAGGACGTGGGGACAATCTGGCTGTAAATGATAGCAGATGGTGGGGCAGAGTCAGGGAAGACCCTTGACAGGGCTCAGAGAGATGAGAATCAAGCTGGAAAGAGCAAGTTCACACGTGAAGAGGGGCTGCCCTGGAGTGTTCCATCATCTCTGCTCCTTTCAGAACGGGAATATTGTCAAAACTGATTGACTGCTGGGAGACTGTGGGAGAGGGGAAAGCCATGGTCAAAATAGCAGGATCATTCAACCGCCTTAGAAACCTGGCTCCACTTTCTGCCAATGGAGTGAACAAAACCTGCAATCTTATTTCATCTAGTGTCAGGAAACAGGCACTAATGGTCAGTGTGATATATGGATTCAGTTATGTGAAACGATTTCCTACCTAAACTAACTGTGAAGAAGTGAGAGCAACTATTTTTCACTATAAACATAGAAATTAGACTCTGTCAAGTAATGGTCCAATGTACAACTTAAAGCGTTAGAATATGAAATTACAAAATGCCTGAAATTATTCCCATCTGTCATTTTCTTGAAACAAATGAAACAGTTTTTCAGAATCACATTCTACACAGTATAATCCAATAGCCTTTCTTAAATGTGGATTTTTCCCTCATATTACTGTAATTTAATTTTGTTGGCCATGAAATAAGAAAATCATCTTAGTACTGTTTGTCTTCATATTTTTTTGGCAATAGCATGACCTTATAAAGTATAAAAGATTTCCAAGTAGACTGTACCAGTCAGACTTATGGGACAACAACAATTCAGAAGCATGGTGCATGGAAGAAGCATGAAGATTCACTGAAGATATTGTTAAGGACTAAGGATATTTAAAATTTGCTTAACTGAGAGAGCAGGATAATTTTCATTATTAAATTCAAGCTCACTCCAGGAGCTTTAAAATTATTCAAGGCTTATTTTTTCCCAGAAACAAACCATACTCTTCACCCCTGAAGTAACCTTGTGTGCCATTTTTCTCCAAAAAGCAAACGAATAACTACTCAATACAATAGTAAAACTAAATGTGATATACAATACTTTCTGGGCTTCCGGTGGCTAATTTGAAATAAAAATAAATTAAAAGTACAGATAACTGCAAAACAACTTGGCTTCAGGATCCAATCGCAATGAAAAATGGACTCTCATATTAGTGCCAAACTTAATGACTCAATTACAATTCCTTCTTTTCCCCTCAATGAAACAGAATGAGTAAAGAAGAGAGAAATGGCCAATGTGTAACCCTCACACTGAGGAAGAAGCAATTAGCCAACCTAAAAGTTATCAAAAGACCAGTTTTTATCATAGCGTTAAAATAAACACACTGGAAAGAGATTTGAAGCAGAAAGAGATTTCGAGTGTTACAGACTAGAATGGAAATCACTATTTCCCTAAGACTCTGAGGACATGTATACAGTTGTCCCTCAGGGTCTCTAAAAGGTTGGTTCCAGGACCTGCCACAGACACCAAAATCTGAGATGCTCAAGTCTTAGTCGGCTCTCTGTATCTGTAGTTCCGCATCCATGGATTCAAACCACCATAGATTGTAAGCAGAGTACATGATCTGTGGTTGGTTGAATCTGGAAGGGCCAACTGTATTTGATTTCTTGAAGGGACTTAGTGAGTTCTTCCCTAGCCCAAGGCCACACCAGAGATACCACTGTTTGGATAAAGAGAGGATTACTCAGCATCTTAAATCTTGATAGACAGACTTCTTTCTAGTGGTGATAAACAAGAAAGCATACAACAAAGTTGAAAGCGTGTACTTAGGTGCGTAAAGGATAGCCAGATAAGGGCTTGGAAATTTCCATTTTTATTCCTATGATGGAATGATTTCCTTTTGTTTCAAAGGGTAGCACAATAGTTCTCCATCCTCACTGTGTTTCAGAATCACCAGGAGTGCCCTCAGATTCTGATTCATTTGGATTTGGTCCTCTGCAGGATCCATGAGTCTGCATGTTTACTCAGTATCCTGGATAATTTTGAAGCAGATTGTCTAAGGATTTACACTTTAAGTAGTAATGATTTCAGAGTAAAATAGAAATACAAGGAGACTTAATCCCACAAAGGGGAGAAATCAAAGATATTGCCAGGTATATTCTTTTCAGAATTGTACAGAGAGGGTTAGGTGCTGAGTGAGGAACAGGGGTTTATCATTTTTAAAAGAATAGGCAGGTGAGGACACAGATCAGAGACTGACAATGAAGACAGGAGGCTGCGCAGACCAAATGAGCTGATCACAGTTAAGAGTTGATGTGCTTTTTGTTTGTGTGGTCAAGACCAAATACGATAAAGAAAAAAGCTGGATGAGGGAATCCCTTTTACTTTTAAACAGAGAGCTAGCAGAGAAGAATCTTCCTTTCAAATGTCATTTGTGAAAAGACAAAAAATAGGAGTGGGTGGCAGGAGACCAGGTGAAAAACCGAGGGGTTAGAGAGAGAGGAGGGGTGGAGGTCACTGGGTGTTGAGGGCAATCATCAAGGGAGATTCCAGGGGCAACATGGGAATGAAATACTGCAAGTGTAGCCAGTGCAGAACTGGGGGAAAACGACGCATACCCAGTCGATTCAACCATGATTAAAAAGAATGAAAATTCTACTCTCTATGCGTGTTCACGTGTGAATGCACGTGTGTGGGTGGGGGGCCGTGCATGAGAACGGAGAGGACAAGTAAAGACATCAGGCTGTGACAGTTGTTTGGGTGTCATCAGTGCCTCTGAGTATTCAATTTAGTGTTCAGGCATCCGGAGTGTCAAGGGGATAATCTCTCCAAACATGGAAGTAAAGATGGAAACTGTGGAAGTTCAGGCTTCAGAAGGAAAAAGGAAAAAGAAGTAATCTTTCTCTGTGGAGAAAATGTTCTCTCTTGGAGCGATGCTGCATAATCTTAGTTTTAGTTTTGTCTGGTGCACACATATGTGCGTACACAAGCTCTGAATTTTGCAGGTACTTTGTCATGTCACTTAGTTCCTCCTCGATTGCACACTCATTTGATTTCAAATCTCTACGTTAGTTGCTTCTTCACCTGAAAGGCCTTTCTTTTTCCTTCCTTACCTGAACCCTATCTTCACAACCTTTTCTACAAGGTTTTTCCTGAATATTACAGAGTTTACTGACCCTTTCTGTCTCTGAATTTAAATCATAGACAAAGATTACCTCTGTGCATCCCCCTGTTTCTTGAGCTCAAGCACAAAATGTTTGCATTCATGAGTTCCCCCCCAAAATAAGTTATTTGATGAACTAATAAAGAAAATACAGATTGAATGAATCCCAGTGACAGAAACTTTTGGCTTCCTCCCCAGCATCCATTCCATTCCACCCTCTCCCATCATGTAATAGCCACTGGTTGGGTGGAGGTGACTCCTCTTCTAGCTCCACAAATGGGCCTAAACCAATCAGTATAATTCCATACCTCTGGCTATAGTGATTGGCTCAAGTGTAGACCCATGGTCTGACCTGTTCCAGTCAGAATGAGGCGCAAGACATTTGCTAGTCTCTTATGGGAGAAATTCTCTCTGTGCATGCGTATGTGATGGCTGAAACTGTCGGAATCAGTTTGCTAACGTAGGGAAAGGCAGTTTGAGGGTAAAGTCGACACTCAGGAGAAGGCAGAGCATCACTCATGAAGGGAGTCAGAAGTCTGATCAAACCATGCAGAAGCCACTGCCACCTCTGGAGGTTTCGGTCATTTGAGGCAATATAATCCCTTTATAGTTTAAGCCAAGGAATGGGATTTTTCTATTACTCATATGCCTCCCTATTGTTTGTTGAGTTCCCCCTGTTTTTATATCTTTGGGACACAATACATGTCTTACAATATTTGTCTTCTTGCAACCTAATATATTTAGGGAAATAGCAGCAATCTTGGAGATTATTTACTACCCTAGTAAGATCATTATGTATTTTTGTTGCTCATGCTGATTCTAACCAAAGTCATGTTCACAAGGGATAAAATGGTACATTTGAGAACTGTTTCTACCACAGTTTCTGTTCAAGAGGATCAGTGTTCTTAAGCACTTTGAAAGTCCTGAGATAGACTTCTTTTATTCATTTATATCACACATTTCCTGGACATTTATATCCATTCTAATTGTGTGTCAGTAGACATATGGTACACATAGGCCTTTGCAAAAGATGAGCTTTTGTTTTTCTCAGTGTTTATGGCAAGATATTAAACGTAGATACCTTTTCGATGAAATTGAAGAGACCCCAGCAGACATATGGATTTTAGCATCTCCGTTGTGTACATTTCCAAGCAGCATTGCAGCTGAATGTAGAGCCGACAGATTTCTGGATGGATCTCACCATCTTCCGGGCTGCAACAGAATGAAAAAGAAGAGCTGTGAACAGTCTCAAGATTTCACTCATCAGCCATTTGTCTCGGCTCTGAGAGGGGAAAATGCTCACTGAAGATTCCTTAAAGCCTTGGGTCTAAAATAGAGGATTTCTTGCTTTCAAAGCAATGATCAATGTCACAGTTCTTACATAAGTGTCTTTCTGTCTAACAGCTCTTAATATTTTTCCCCTTCAGCAGCAGATTTCTGCTGGGAGCTTAAGATTATAAATGTTTTAAGTAATTGAAAATATCAAACATTTCAATTTAACTTGGAACAAATTTCCAAAATATATTTAAACCATAAGACTATTCTTGCCTGCAAAAAGAGATTAAAAACCCTTATTTTTAGAGAAACTAATGAAGAACTATTCAATTACCATTTATAAGATAGCTCTTTAATATTAAAGGCCTAGCATAATATGGTTAGAGAGCCCAGATAACAAATTATTTTTATCAAGGTCTTTTGTCTCAGTCTAAAGGAATTTCCTTTATTGTTTGCTATGGTTAATTTATGAAAGGCTAAATGTTTTTAATGAAAAATCTATGAAAAAAGAAAAGTAATAAAATTCTAATAATTCTGCTTAACAATCTAAAGCTAAGTAAAGACTAAATTTATGCTCTAAAATTTATTTTAAAGTCCTTGATCCTTTATCTATTAACTATGATAAAATGTACAAATATGATGATAAAACATGGAATAATCACTTTTACTTTTTAAGAGGGGAGAAATTAGTTATTGATAGAACTCTTTCTGTGCAACTAAAATAGTGTGTATTGAATAAAGCAAACTAAATAAAAGGGAAAAACTGAGAGAGAGATTAGACATGGAAGAAGCCTAAAAGTGAACTCTGTCTAATGTCCTGATGTAGTATCTTTACTTCCATCTCCATTCACTTAAAATGCAATGAAATATGACTAAACAACACAGCCTTTGGACTTGAGTCCTTTGTAAAGTGGTCAGTGACAAAAATGTTCAGGGCAATTATTGGGAAAAAAAATGGTGCCTTCATTTTTATGTAAGTTCTGGAATCACCTTCAAAAGAGTTTGCCTTTACACCACACTGTACCATGATAATCAGTTTTCATTTTCAATACTTACTTTGTAGATAAACCAGAGTTTATCTAACAACATGGCTTATATAACACAAGACAATGCTAAATTCTTTGCCTGAGTGTGATGCCTACAAAGTTATTCCACGTCTTTCCTGTGTCAGAACAAAGTGCCTCACAAGAGCTTCACATGCAAAATTCAGCTTTGTCTGAAAAATGAGAGACTACGTTACTTTCTCATTTGTGTCTCATGAGTCCAGCCCTAGGCCAACATTGGAAGCAAGTGTATCTTTGGCGAAGGTCCCAGATTTTCTTTCAGAGCTTCTTCCCACAGGTGCCTTCCACCCTCAAGCTGTCCTCCTGCGCCCTAGAGTCCTCCCCACCAACCCTGCGCCACACACACACACACACACACAGCGTCTCATTATTTCATATCATCTTCAGCCTTTCAAAACGCCTCTGCCTGTCTCCTCCCCGCCTCTCATGGCTCTGCTAAACTCTGAAGGAATCGTGGGCATCAGTGGTTCATCTAATAAAAAGTGTTCCTGGTATACTATCTGCTAATACATTGATTTTAATAGAAAAATCTGAAGATAATGTCTTATCGCAAAGGCAGGCTAGTGGGAAAATATTTTAAGGCAGGCTGGTCTTTCCCGTGCTGCTTCATCATCCCCGTCATAGCTGCTTGCTTTCACCTGCGCATAACATTGGCCCTGGTGGCTCATATGCAGATGAAAAAAAAAAAGCTATAATGAGTCTGGTGTGTAGTGTACAGCTGATGAATGGGACAATTAGCCAGTGCAGGATCATTCCAAGCCATGCAGTCTTCTTATTTTCAGAAGTACAAAATATGTGTCTAGTGGCTTGGTTCCAAAAATATGCAAACTTCTTTGCATATATATATATGACATTTTATGTAATTTAAACAAATGATTAAATTACAGATATAGATGACATTTTATATAATTTAAACAAATGATTACTGTAGTAACATATCTTAAAAGCCAATATATACTTTTTTTTTTTTTTACAGTTGTACAGTGAGAGATAAAGCAGTGTATTAAGTGCTTCTGACAAAAGGCAAGTCAGAACAGAGATTAAAATGCCTAATTCATACCATTTCCTTGGGTGCTGTCTTCCTAATGCCTCTGGAACCTATGGAGATTCTAGAAACTTGGAACCGTTTTGCTCTTCCTGTTAGGGAAAGAAACTGAACAGGGGCCACCAGAAATACAATCAGTCTAACAAAAATTAATTGATGCTAAAGTTGTCATAAATTTTCTGGTGAGAAAATTCATACATATGCTCGTAGATTATCCTTTAATATCTTGGAAAATTGAAGTGTAGAGAAAGAAAGGGGCTAGTTAAAGAGCAGTGGAGAAGTTACGATACCTCTTATGTTAGTGTTTCAAATGCCTTGACTGGGTTACACTAGCCTCAGGACTTGTACAATTCATTTCCCCCACGTTAGCACTCTAAGCTGTATTACTGCTACAAATTACCAAAAGCTTATTAAAAGACAAATTGTCAAATGGGTTATAATACGTCTAATGTCATGAGCAGTGGACTGAAATATATTTTTGAGAAGCATTAGGGCATCTAGGTTATTTTCATGACAAGGGAGCAAGAGTTAGAGCCTGGAGAACGGAGAAAAAGTCAAGAAAACAGCGATGTAGAAGCTGGAAACTTCCTGGGGATAAATGGTAAAACCTGAGGAGGATTTTACATGAAAACAAAATTAGGGCTGTAGTCTTCCTCCAGGAACTGAAGCAACTTAGCTTGGAGGTAACTTCACCACACGTTACTGACGCTTAGTCTAAGGCGATTGACTCTTATTAATCAGATTTAGGTCTGTGAGAGTTAACCCTGAGGTGATGCTCATTTAATTCAGTGAAAGAAATTTTGTAAGTTGTGACTAGGTGTGATTATTTATTTTTCCACTGAGCATAAGTCAAGCTCACCTGATCATTTTGATTAATTTAAAAGCCTAAGTATTAATAGAAAATATATCCTAAAGATTAACTTCAATAATATTTCAGTGATTTAGAGCTCAAATTGAGTCCAAAAACATTTAAAATCACTGCCAGATTATGAATCTTTCCATCAGCACCTTAAAGATGAGAATCAGGATTCAGTGTCTTAATCATATGACTTAAGAGACCTGACCTGGTGTAGTAAGGGGGACATGAACACAGACGTTGCCTAAGTCGCCCTTTAGTACTGGAAATGCTCTCTATTGTGGATACTCTTATTTTGTAATTCAAAAGTAATACGAGGAACACCCACCAGAATGGCTAAAATTAAGTAGACTGACAATGTCAAATGTTGCTAATGATGTGAAAAACAGAAGCTCTCCTACATTGTTGGTGGGAGTTAAAATGGTAATACTCCTTTGAAAAAAGTTCTGGATGTTCCTTTTAAAACAAAACATATACCTCTCTAAGACCTGAAAATTCTATTTCTAGGTATTTACGCAAGAGAAATAAAAGCCTATTCACAAAAAGGTCTTTTTAAGAGTATTCATAGTAGTCTTATTTAGAATAACTAAAAACTGGAAATAGCCTGGGTATCTGTCAAGAGGAAAGTGAATAAAGAAACTAGAATACTGCAAATCACCTATACTTCAGTTAAAAAAAAGAAACTAGAACATTCCTATAATGGAATAATACTTGATAATTAAAAGGGGTAAGCTCCAGATACACAAAACAACACGAAAGCCTCTTAAACACATAATCTGGGGTGAGAAAACCCTTATACTGTGTGACTCCACTTATACGAAGTTCTAGGGCGGGTAAAACTCATCCATGATGATAAATACTAGAACTTTGGAGGGGAGGGGCATGGGGAGAGGAGACTTTCTAGGGTGAGGGTAATAGTCCATATCTGGATAGAAGTTTGAGTTACATGGGTGTGCACATTTGGCAAAACTTATTGAATGGTACACTCGATTTGTGCATTTGATTAGATGCAAATTTCACTTAGAAAGAAACCCATAAGCAAATACTGAACCGCACTTAATGATCGGCATGCTGAACAGTTTAGGTATAAAGTTTGCTGATGTCTGCAACTTCAGGAAAATAATTTGGATTGCTGGTTTGATAGAGGGGCGAACATACGGGTAGATATGTAGTAAAGAAAATATAACTTAGCTGTAGACTCTAGGTGGCAGGCATTTACCTGATGTCCCAGAATTTACAATTCCCCGAGAAGTTACATGGCAAACATTGAACAGAACAACTGGAAGCTTTATGACAAGTAAGGTCGAGTTCAGGAGTCAGCACACTGGGGATTTTGGCTATTAAGTGCCTTTGCTCTGCATCTGTCTGCTCTTTTGCCAAGGTTGCCAGATTTTGGCATTCCGTGCAGCTGCTAATAGCTTCTTAAAAACCAGCAAAATATTAGTTATTTTCAATGTCTGTCCTTAATGTAATGGTTTATATATTTAGTTGAAGGCAGCCAGACATAATGAAAGGAAAATGGGTTCCGGAGTCAGAAAACTTTCTTCTAAATACAGACTTTGCTGCTTAGATTTGTGAGTGGTCAAAAAAAAAAAAAAAACCCACTATAACTTATCTGAGACTCAGTTTCCTCCACTGTGAAACATGCATAAAACTATTCACAACTGAAGTATCCCAAGGTTGTCGCAAGGATCCAATGAGATCATGTCCAGGAAAACAAGTAAAAACTGGGAAGGATTGTTGAAGTTGACTGCAATCCATCTAAGCACGGTAAAGTGTTTACTTAGCCTTACGCTTGTATATAGTCTTAGTATTAAAAATTCTCTGCTATTCTGTAACATTATTTGTTTACAGCTCCCAAGTATGGAGCTGAAGGCGACTTTGGTTAAATAAACGTGCCATTAGGCTGAGAAAGAAAGGTGTGACCCCATTGACAACCACTTGGCATTTCACAGACTTCGGCGATGACAGATAAACACTTGAGGTGTGTCAGCTGGCGGAGATGGAAACCAGAGCTCCTGTTGCAGCAAATCTCTCCAAGACTCTCTTTGCAGAATCAATTCTGTTGTTGCTGATTAAGTCAAATGATGAGGAAAGACCCATGAAGCCAAAGGGAATGATACCCTTTGCTTGATTTTTCAGAGCAAATTGCTAGGGAGGAAAGGGATTACTTGATTTACGCAAGGATCCTGAGCTCCAGGGTTTCTCTTTAAATACCTCCGGAGTTTCCTGTCGGAGGAGTTCCACTTACAAGCATGCCCTCGTTTTTGTGCCAAATTCAGTGACGGCTTCAGAGCCCAGCCTTCATGTGGTTTCATGAAGGAGACTTCTCAAGGCAGCTCTGTGAGTTTACACGATCAGTGCACAGTCAGAGGGCAGAGAGCGTGTGTGTGTGTGTGTGAGTGTGTGTGACCCAGTGATTAGTCTAGGTTTCAAATTCTTAAATGTCATTATAGGGTCTATCCAAGTTCATAACACAGAGCAAATGGCAGGTGTCTACCAAACCACTATAATCTTTTATACTAAAATAAGCCCTGCAAGAGAAAGAGGAACCCAGTTAATCAGAAGAACAGAAACAAGACATTTTTCAGGGTGTCCGTATATATAATAGTTGACTTTCCTCATTGTCTCCGTTTTTCTCATAACCTTTCGCTAGCAAATTTTTATAAAACTTGTGTTTTAGGTAGTAGCCTCCTGCATTTTCGTCACAGCGTGTTGCAGCAAGTTTGTCCCCCACCCCCGGAGCCTTTGAAGAAGTAATTGCAGTGATTCCCCTCACTGCACAGCACATCGCTCATGGGAACACATGGCTTAGTGCCTTGGTCGACCCTGAACACGTATCGGGATCAAACTCTGCCCTGGAGCTATTCGGGTTCAGTCAGAAATGAATCTTGACTTTTATAAAGGGCAAAATGAAACATGTAGTGCAATGGGGTTGTCTTTTGGTGGCAACTTTGTGTCCCTTATGCAAAGTAATGGGCCTCAGAGGGGCAGCCCTTTCATGATTTAGGGCCATATTCTGGTTTTCATCTTCCTGTTGGTTTTCGTTTGCCCTCTGGCCGGACCTTCGACGTGTCCCCGTGACCCAGTTGGGAGAGTTGATAAATACTGGGTAGCATTACCAAGTCATTTTTTTCCCATTTAACAAGTAAAAACTATATTGAAACACATTTAAACACTTAAAAAAATCAATAGCCTTCTATTTCCTGACATTATGATACTTATAATGAAATAAGACTAAAAATATTACTACGGAATTGTAAATCATCTTTTATTTATCTTCAGCGTTACTGGTTAAGGCATTCCTGGGGAGAGCTGGGAATAGGTGGTGACTTTTGTGGCGATTCTTAAGGGCCTTTCTGGGCATTTCCCAGCGGGTTAGAGGTTGATGGCGTTAGTGACCTGCACATCATAACTTTCTTCCTTGATACTTGAAACTCATGCTTATCGATCAAGACAAAACTAGCATTTGCAAAGCAGTATTTCTTCACTTTCCAAAATAACATATCTTATTTTTTCTTGGCCTCTTCTCCCACCGTTCTATCCCTTTTGGCTCGAGAGCCTTTTGGTCTTTCCCTTTTCCCCTCTGATTTCCTCAGTGTTTTTCTCTTTATGGTCTCTGGTTGGGAGTCATATGGGGTTTGGAAATGGCAGTTAGGTCCTGCTTTACCAGGTCTGGTGATTCCGACAGTTAGCAACCCGTGGCTGATGTCAGAGTCTAGGATTCTTGCATCTCTGCTGAGATGACAGTCAAGCACGGTGGGTCACATGGCTACCATGCAGCCCAACCCCACTGACTATAGCTGAGATCAGCTTATTGTATATACAGCATGTACACATTGATGTTTAAATGAAAGAAACATATATGTGTTTCCACATTTTAACTGGAAAATATTTTTTGCCTCAAAAAGCAAGATTTTCAACCTCTAAGGCTCAGTTTTCACCTGACAGCAATGATCTTCAAAGATCAATCATTCATTCATCATGTGTTATACTGGAAAGAATTCAACTCATTAATTTTCATTATATTCAAAGTCTGGGTTATTAATTACAGCAAGCAGTTAATTCCTGCTTTTATCCACCAAAATTTTAGGGCTCAACATATTAAACTGTTGGTTTTTCTAAATCGCATTAAGCCCTGCATTCTTAGTTATGTCATTAAGTGAGACGATGTTGTATCTCTCTTTGGCTAAAGCTCTAGGCCTCATCAGTATTGCCAAATCAATGACATGACTTTAAAACAACCTGAGATAATTGGGCTGACCAAATTTAACTCATTCAATTAATCCAAAAGAGAATTTTTGACTTAAAAAAAAGGAATTTCCTCATTTCATTAAATTGTCACAGCACAAAATGTTGATCAATACTTTAATATCTAATGATAACATTTCAGAGTAGTTATATATACTAATATGTCTCGCTATAGACTAACTCATTGTCAAACTCATTGTGTTTGTGCCTTCCCCTTACATATGAGAGACTGTTGATCAAGAGTGATGGTCCAAGGGGTGACAAAAGGTCATGAAAGTCCAAGGCATGGCCTGAAATTCTTTGTTTCAGGCTCACAAAAAGATGGAACCAGGAAGGCTCTTTGGGGAGGGTTTAGGAATAGGGTAGAAAGATGGCATGTGTTTATCATATAAATAACAGCGGCAAATACGTAGAGCTTCTTCCAGGCGCAGGAGCTTCAGGGCTGCCAGTTTAGCCCTCTGGCTCATTGTTCAATTTACGTCAAAGATTTTGAGAAGAGTTAGAACTTTTTTAGCATTCTGCAGTCTACTTTTCCAACTTCAGACTCCTACCCAATGCTGGAGGTTCTTTAAATACTCTGCCTAATAGGATTCTGTGATGTTGTTCTGTCTTCCTATTGGCGTGCAATGATCATTTGTATTTTTTGCATAACTCTCAAAAGATGACATTTCATGCCAATATGGAAATGTGCATTTCTGAGACAGATGTAACAGCTATTTTCTACAAAAAAGCAAAAGCTTTATGCAAACAGAAGAGATCAGTATCTATACACATAGAAAATGCCGCATTCTACCATGAGTTTTTTCACTGGACTATAAATTCCTTGAGGCCAGAAAGTTGATCTTATTTACCTCTGTAAGCTCCACCTCTTAACAGATTGTCTGGTACCTAGTAGGTTCTCGGTTAAACCGTTTCCCAGGGCAGCTTTAAAAGGAGCACCTAGATGCTATGAAGAGATGGAAGACTGGGATGACAGTGCTGGTCCTGCCATCACCAGCTCCATTTTATGGGGGAGGGAGGGTATAGCTCAGCAGCAGAGGGCGTGCCTAGCATGCACAAGGTCCTGTGTTCAATGCAAGCACCTCCATCAAAGATAAATAAATTAAAACCTAATTACCTTCTAAAATTTAAAAAGTTGAGCAACCAGCTCCATTTCACAATTAGAGATCAATTTCTTAAGAATTTCTTCTCTTGCAGCCTTTGTTTTTCCTTTAAACTGTTTTATAACAGTAATACATATTAACAGACATTTTACACAGATAAGTAAAAAAAGGAAAAGATGATTTATACGAATAACAGAGGTAGCCATTTTTTTAAATTTTTTTAATTTTTAATTTTTTAAACTTAAAAAAAATTAATCAGTTTTTTTTTTTTTGGACGGGGTGGTAATTATGTATTTATTTCAATGGAGGTACTGGGGATTGAACCCAGGACCTCATGCATGCTAAGCATGGCAGTCTACCATTGAGTTATACCCTTCCCCCTAGAGGTGGCCTTTATTAACATTTTGGTATATTTCCTTCTGGATTAATATCCCCAAGAGCAAGAAGTTTTATTCATTATTTCTGTTTCCCGAGCACCTAGCAGAATGCCTGGATCATGGAGACTCTCAGTCCATGTTTGCTGAAATGAATCAGACTGAACGCTCAAGGCGGACCGGATATGAGTCCACGTGCTACATGTAGTGTTTGTTCTCAAAGGAGCAAGGCTGGGAACATCAGAGTGGTCAAGTCAGGGAAGGAAGCAACAGTAATCTGACTACTGGAGGAGGAGGGTCCGCTTTGCTGCAGTGGCTCACGTCCTCTCAAGGAAGGAAGAAATATTAACATAAAGACCACCTTCCCACCTCCATATGAAGCATAAGTGGTCCTGCGTCCAACAGTTCGGGGTTTAGCTCTTGATTTCATTATTTTTAACTGTGTGACCTTGGGAAACTTCCTTAACCTCACAGTGCCTCAAAAACTGAATTAGGAAAATAATACTTAATTTACAGCTTTATTAAAAAGATTTAAGTGAAATAATATATGGGAATTATATGGTCATAACAAGCACAAATGAGTGGGGGAAGTGTTCAGGGAGGCAATTCTGCACATGATGCCCAGACATCTTTACAACTTATGGGCTTTTTCCTCCTACTTAATAGTTAATTCAAGTAATATTTATTGATTTCCTGCTATTTAAAAAGAGTGAATCTGGAGGGAAAAAAAAAAAAAGGAAAGCATTACTTTTTCCAGAGTCCTTTTTTAAGAGTTTATGGAAACTCCCGTTATTATCCTATGGTGTTTTTATTTGAAAATGATATATTGTAAAGTCTCCTCTAAGCCACATTAATTTTTCTGAACACTGACGGAAAACTTGCTGTCTTTTATTGTTTTTTCGATGTGGTTTCATTTTACTGCCATCAGATTTTCAACTAAATGGCTCTGACGTGGAGCTCTACACATAATTCTTTTTTCTTTCTTAATGATGAAGTATAATGTACCATTAGGTGAAGCAGAGTAAAAGAACCCTGCACCCCTGCCAACAGTTAGCTGGAGACCAGAAATAGCTCTTCAAGGAGACAGACATATGGGCAGGAGGAGATAGTGATGAACAAATGTTTAGGTCAGTCTTTCCAATAGAGACATTACTTCTGATTTTCAAATAGTATAAATTATGTAAGATCATTAGCCTTTAGCTAGGAAGAAAAAAAAAACATGGTTGTGGGCTACACTATCTAAGGACTCAAGGTAAGAAGACACTCTATTATTTCTTGGCGTTTGATTCAGCATTAGCAAAGTGCAGTACCATAGGATGTTTACTGGATGTTTGCTGGGTGTCAGCTGCCATGCCAAGCACTTACATCTCAGTTAATTCTCCCAGTGAGTCTATGAAGTAGTTCCTATCCTTACCCTTACTTTAGAGATTGAAGGAAATGAGGCATAGAAGAGGTTCAGAAACTTGCTCAAGGTCACGCAAGTAGTAAACACAGTGCTAAGACTCAAACCTGCATTTACGCTTTGAACTGCTTTGTCTTATTACTGGAGCTGAGTGCCTAGGAACCGAACTATATTTATATGTTTGTCACTCACCTCATGCATAGTTATTGAGAGCATGCTCTATGCAAAATACTGTGCTAGGAATGAACTCTTTTTTCTCCCTTTTCTTTGTTGAGCCGCTAAATTATTGTAGTTTAAGTCGACCCTACTCATAGTTCCTTCATTTTCCCATTTCTAGTGTGCGATAATATTTTCTGCCCGTCTCAGGGAAATGCATAACACAAAGGGAGCAAACATGTAGAACACAGGAGGCGCGCCAGGCTGGTGCAAGCTGGTATATGTGTGGGAGGGTGGAAAACTGCCAATGAGAACAGGGTGCTCCCTGGCCCCGCAGGGATCCCACCATCTGAGCAGGGCAATGAGAGTGGGGAAAGGGCATGTTACAGACTGGGCACGGGATTCTCTTTCTGGCTCTTTGTGCACTTTTCTGCACCTTCAAAAATGCATACACTGAGCAGGGGATGGGGAGGTGCCATTGGTGCTGTTCATGGATCATCATTATTCTCTCTTTTGCTCAAGGAGAGGTAAAAGGATCCAGCCTGCAGTGCAGAGGTCTCTTTTTACCATTTTCCTGGGAATGTGAGAGTTCTCTGCACAAAAGGAGAAATGAACACTGTAAATTATTTGCAAAGCATTTCAGAAGTGAGCAGTGAGATAAATGTATAAATGCAAGTATACTGACATCGTTGGTAGCTAATGGCTCAGTTGATTTAGACCAGAAGCATTTAAAAATGTTATACTTAGACAAGCAGTCGTCACACTTTGTATTTCATGCATCCCTATAAATAAAAAGATTAAGCATGCTCTCCAACGATATATGTATTTGTCAATTAATCATACATAGATAATGATATTAACATAGTGGGCATTTTAAAAATGTAAAAAATCAGAAAAGGAGACTGTAAAATATAAAGTTATAATATTCTCTTTCAGGTCGTCTTGTTCACACTTTGAAGCCCACAGGCTTAGATCAGAGGTTCTCAAACTTTAATGTGCATTAGAATCACTTGAAAGGCTTTTTAAACTACAGAATGCGGGGCTTTGTCCCTAGAGTCTGGGCTGAGGCCTGATCATTTGATTCCTAGTAAGTTCCCGGCTGATAAAGGAAATACACTTTGAGAAGCAACGGGTTAGCCTAATACAGTCAGATCCTTAGGGAAGGTATACAGCATCCAAAGGAAAGAAGCAATAATGATGGTGGCCAGTGATAAGGCTGATATTTAAAGCAGTCGACCCTAGGGGGTACCCCCAAATCATAACACACAGCCACAGAACTGATTCCATTAAGCAAAAGAGTAGCTTCAGTGAACATCCAAGTACATTCCAGGCACATGGAGACAAAAATGTTTTCAGATAACATTCAGGATACACATTAAGAGAATCTTAGTAAGTAGATCCAAACCCACACTTTAGCTCAAACTTAAGCAGATGGAAGATCATGGGAGGCTCAGGACTACAGTGATACAGCATCCCACGTGGCAGGCACCCCTGAGAAGCCAAGCATTGCTTGGCAGATTCTTCTGAGAGGCTTCCTGGAGGGTGTACATTCGCACTGCAAATCCTATTTGGTTTGTGCTCCAGGTTTTACTGGGCAAGGTTTTATCCCAATTTTAAAGACATCTTGTTTAAAAAGTTTTGCTTCATTTTTCTTTCATTGATTGTCCCTGAACTCACATCCCAACACACAATACTAACTGACATCTTACTGCAAATCAAAGGAAATGTAGCAACATCGACTTTACAAATTAGCATATGAGTTAATGAAGAGCCCCAAATGGTGAGATGGCTGCAAAGTCTCATGTTACCAGCAAGGGCAAGGGAAAGGTTGATAAACTCTGCCTCCTGCTCTGAACAAATCACTTACATGGGTGCTCATTTGGAAGCAATGACAGGGAGAGACAGGAAATGCACAAAGGCACATATCGGCTCACACTACCAATATTCCCAAAATCCATCACAGATACTCAGTATGTCTATAGCTGATGAGAACCGCTTGAAGGATCTGAAGCTGTAGCCTGGACTGGAGCCTGCAGTCTCAGTGCAAAAGTAGAAAGACAGCTCCTGTCTGTCTCTGTGAAGAGCAGAAATCCTGGTTGTGCTTTTGGACCTGCTGCAAAGAGCACGTGTACCAGGTGGGAAGCATCCTTCAGTGGAGTCTAACAGGGAAACTAGAAAAGTTGATTCAGGCCAGACAATGAGAGAATAATAGAAGCCTGGCTGACACTAAGACAGAAGGAGAGGCCCAATGAGGACATATCTGTTTGGATATGAGTGGGGATTTCGTTGCATTCCACTGGTGGAAGGTTACGCACACTGGCTTCTAAAACTGCAGTGAAACATGAAATACAGTCATTCTTTCCCAGGGATTTGGGTGGCCAGGAGTTCATTTCTGTTTAATTGTTACACTCCCATTTCTCTCTGTCTTGTTTCTGTTTTCATAAACAGTGTAGCTCCATTTTTTAAAGAATGCCATTCCTTTCCCAAGTTGATTACTTCGACTAGTGTGTGCTTAAGCTACATTTCCAAACATGAATGTGTGAATTTTCCAAGTGATCTACACACATTCATTTCCTGCTACTATGAATTATGAAAGGCAATTTCCGTTGCAATTTAAACATGTCTTCTAATTAAAGATACAAATCTTGAAATGTTTATCTTCTTTCACCATACTATCCTTGCTTACATACACACACACACACACACACACACACACACACACAGATTTTTTTAGGTCAAGCATGCAGTGTTCTACAAGAAAGGAACACTGTCAAAAATAATGGCAAGAAGAAAGAAAAATAATCACTCAGTCTACATGGAGCCAAGAGGAAGACTCAGAAAACCAAGAGTAAGATGTTGTAGGGCAATTTTCCCAAGCAGTAAGCAATATTATATTTGTTTGTTCTTTGAAAATGAGAAAATAGCATGACGACAACATTAAAATCATTTTTAGATGAAAAGCAAATTATCCCCCAAATCCCATGTCTTAATGTATCTAAGTGAACTCTTGTGACAAATTTTCACTATTTGGATATTCGCTTTTACACAGTTAAAATAATTGTAGGCCGATACTGTGGTGGTGTTTCTTTTTTTTAACTTATCACACTATCATAAACATTTTCTTATTTTAATTAATTAATTAATTAATTATTTTAACATTTTCTTATTTTAAATACTTACACGGTAATGCAGAAAAAAAAAAACCCAAACAGGAAGCTCATGGAAGAAATATGAAAAGATAATAAATCCTTTAAAAATACTCAACCTCATTAGTCATCAGGAAAATGCTCATTTAAGTCAATGAGAGATATCATTTCATACCCACTAGATTAGAAAAATAAAAGTCTGGAAATACCAAGTGCTTAAGAGGAGCTGGAGCAATGTACCAATGGGAGAGTCACTTAGCGCAATCACTGGAGAACAGTTTGAAGCATCAAGTACAAGGGAAGTTGTGCACATTCAACCATGCATCATTTCTACTCCCATGTCTGTCCTCCAGAGTAGCATCGTTCAGTAGAACTTCCTGTGATGATGAAAACAGTCTTCCTTGCTGAGCAGTATGGTAGCCACGAGCTTCATGTGGCTATTGAGCACTTGAAATAGGCTGGGAAACTGAATTTTTAATTTTATGTATTTATTTATTATTTATTTATTTTGGGGGGAGAAGATAATTAGGCTCATTTATTTATTTATTTTTAGAGGAGATACTGGGGATTGAACCCAGGACCTTGTGTATGCCAGGCATGCACTCTACCACTTGAGCTATATCCTCCCCCTGAATTTTTAATTTTAATTGCATAGATTTCAATTTCTATGCCTCTAGCAGCATATAAGTATACCAGTTTCACCACAGAATTGCCCAAACTGGATGTAACCATTTTTTGACTTTTTGCTCATTTACAATGTGTAAAATCCTATATACTGTTTTACCGTGTGGTTTTTTAGCTATTAGCAGAGTTGAATATTTTCCTTCACGTTTGCTTATTCCAACTGTGTGCTCATATCTTTTGTTCATTTTTGGCTGAAGTCTTTGCTATAAATCCCAGGCAATATATTTCTTTTTGTTTTCCTGGCAGTTCTTCCTACTTTTATATATTCTTTTTTTTCCCGTAATTTGTATCCCTTAGAACTTCAGTACAATTTTTTCCATTGTATTTTTTAATAAGCATTAAAATATTTCTGCATTTTAACTTACAGTTTCTTGTTTGAGGGTTGAAACAGCTGTAGTTAAGATGAACAGGTTCAACCATATAAAAACTAAACTAGTATTGAAACAAAAGAAAGATACAAATACTGATGCAAACACTGAACTGCATTGAGTAAAACAGACAAAAATGTTTGTGTAAAATATGAAGCTCATTCAGTTCATAAGGAAGCAATCCACTGAGAGGGGGAGCAAGTTCTCTTGTTCATTTGCAGAGTGCTTATTATCTGCTACACATTTTATTCCATTGGCATCTGGCCTCGATTTTTGTTGTGGAGAAATCTGCTTTCAGTTTAATTGTAGTTCCTCTGTAGGTAATGTCTTTTTTCGCTGGCTGCTCTTAAGGTCTTCCTTTCCCTTTGGTATCCTGTGATATCATTCCATTCTCTTTCCCCTTTCTGAAACTCTCATTAGAAGTATGTTGGACTGTCTCCTTCTACTCTTCATGGCTTCTTAACGTCTCTTCTTATATTCTCTGTAGTTTTCTCTGCTGCATTCTGGACGTTTTCCTTGGACCCATCTTCCAGTTAACTCTTTATAGCTGTGTATTATCTATCCATTAGGTTTTCACTTTAATGATCATATTTTTTCATTTCTGGAATTTGAGTTCTCTTCTAGGTATGCTTGGTCATTTTACATACCGTCTTTTGTCCCGTGTTTTTAATTCTTTTGTGTCTTTAGTAGTTTAAGATGTGATTACTCTAAGTCATTATCAAGTTGTGCTATTAGCTAAAGTTCTTGGAGACAAAATCCTCCTGTTAATTTTGCATGTTCATTCTCATCTTTGCTGGGTTCTTTGTGTTTTACAATTTAAGCTTGTGATCTCATTTTAAGCAGGACTTTATCTGTAGATTTCTGAGAATTACTGATTTTTGGACTACAATAGCAGTGTCAAACATGGTTGTAATTTCTTAGGAGGCCAAGTGAAGTAAGCATCCTAGTTATCTTCTTGTGCTAGAGGGACATTTTCCCTGGACTACCTTTTCATTGAACATGTAGCATTTGAGTGTTTTGGTTTGTGTCGGAATCACAACAGGAAACAAATGGATGGTGTGGGAAGCATTTATTTACATAGGGATTGATTAAAAAGTGTGAGTGGTAAATGGGAACCATCAGGAAATTAAGACTGACCATGTGGCACTGTCACCACTCCTAGGCACTAAGTAATGAGAAGAGAGAGAAGTTCTTAGGACCTGAAAAAAGAGAGTTGTATGGTGCAGCCTCCTTGGATAGAACAGTGACTTGGGGTTATGGAGTGCAGACAGCTCAAAGGGACCTCATAAAGAGGGAAACAGGAGAACAGATATCTTGACCTCACTCCTCTCCTTTCCTTCAAACTTTTGCCAGGGTTCTTCATTGACTAAGCCCAATTGAAGGCCAAGAACAAGGGAGGTCACAGGCCACTCGGTGATACAGGGAAGAGAAGGGCACAGTGGATCTGGAGAGCCAAAGAGCAGACTTCCAGCACATGCCTTTACGTAGGGTATCTCATTGCTAATTCCTGTCCCCATATAACCTTCCAACTGCAAGCTTCTTGGTAATGGGGCCAGCAAACTCCCTCAGGGAAGCCATCAGATCAGTCCACACTGCCTCCCAATGCACTTTTTATTCTTTCTTCATCTTTGACCTTGGAGATTTCTTTTACTTTCTTGTGAGCTTACTTATACACTTAAAAAGGTATTTGTCATATTTTATCATTGTATCTGTCTCGTTAAGTTTTAGAGTTGTCTAACTCAGTGTATGGCTAGAAATAGAAGACATGAGTTATCTCACCCAATCTTACACATATTCTCTGTTGTAATTAATATTTTAAGATGAAGAAACCAAGGCTGGGTCACTTTCTCAGGGGTCACAGAACTATGAAGCCTAAAACTAGAATGCTGCCTCCAAAATCCAGGCTGTTTCTACCACATTAAACATTGGATGCAGGGATGCTGTGTGGCTGCCATTTTGAAAAAAAGAAAGTAAAGAAGGTAGGAAGGAAGGAAGAACGGAAGGAAGGCCTACAAATTCAAGTAATACTAGGTCATCTGTAAGATTAACTGTGAAGCTCCCAAAATAGAAGATAAATAGGCTAAAAACCAAGAACACCAGAGATTCATTAATTAAGAACTAGCATTAAAGTGTTATGGTTGCAGGTTTGAATTTGACATTGATTCTTCCATGGAAGCCGTCATTAAGGGAGGAAAAAAGGTGAATCCTGATCATTTATTTTAATTTGGACAATACGCAACTTGAAACAAAAATATCCTGATTTCAGATGATCTGAGCATTTTCAACCATACCATGACCATGTTACTTCAAAACAGAATCAGAAGCTTCCAAATAGATAAAACAGTGAACAGATATCTTAGAAAGAAAAAAAAAAAAAAAACCCACCATTTTAAGTACAGAAAAATCTCCAATTTAAATTGAGACCCAGGTGTAAGAAGCTGACATAGAGCAGAGAAGAAATTCTGATTCCTGATTATATTGAATCAGGTCAAATAACTGCTTCACATGCAGAAGAAATTAACAATGAAGCTGTGTTAGTTATAGTGGGTCAATTATATTCTAAAACTTCCGTTTTGCAAAAGCAAAGAAAAATTCTGCTTTGTTGACAAACAGGGCAAAGAGAAAAGCAGGGAGGGGAGGAAGAAAGAAAAGAAAAAGAAGAAAACTGTGGAATGCAGTAACATACATTCTACTTGAAAGGCCAAATAATACAAAAATGCCAGAATTTGCTAACGTAGTGAATGAATTTTGGAAGGCTATTTAGAAAATGTATTTAGGAAAAAAGAATCAGAATTGATAGAAGAGGGAATTAAGAAAAGAAAAGTTCCCTAGTATGGACATTTAAAAATATCACTTAGGGACTGTCATTAGGAGGTACCCTTTATCCCCTTAGACTAACACACTGTCAAAATTTTGTGATCATCAAAAGCACATTTATTGAGTGTGGAGGTAATCTGCTTCAAGATGTACCTTAAAAACAAGGAAAATGAATTCTGTAGATAAGAGATGCTTTGGTTTTTCAAAAATATTTCACGAAGGTGCTTATCCAGATTCTGACTAATGAGGAAAGTTCAAGTTTGTAAGATACCAGACATGGAGATGATAAGCTAACCTGATACCATTTTGGGTGCCCTGGTAAACTTAATGTGGGGAACTCAGGTTAACAAATACCGTTTAAAAAGAAACTATTTGTGAATCAAATGATACTTAACTGGAAGAACTGAAAAATTTTCTGAAAATTTAAAAAAATGAAAGATTTTAGGTTAACTACAAAGAATAGAATGCTAATATGTAATGGACTAATTAATTCAAAATTAACAACTGCTTAACACATACTAAAAGAAAAGAAAGATGCAATATATTTTTTTAATGTAGCAAAAACATATTGTTGTGCTGACTGAAAAAAGAAGCTGCATGGAAAAATCCCTTTAGTTTTAGTAGCCAAGTGCTGATCTGAAACACTTTTTCTGAACTCTTGATGTCGAAAAATAAAATGAAGCACACTCTACGGTTCTGATATAGGCTGACGCCCATAAACATCCTTAAGACAAAGTATGCTTCTGTGGAGAGCAATCTTTGTCTGTTTTAATACTGTGCTGGCAAAGGGGGCACATTCTAGAATAAGGGTGACAAATCAAGGGAAAGCTCAATACAGAAATGAGGTGGAAATGACTGGGGTTTCCACACAATAAAATATCAGTTCAGCTAGCATTCAGTTTGAGAAACTGCTGATATGATTTTATTCGGGTTTAATTGCTTTAGAAAGTACTATTTTTATGGGTTTAGACTGCTGCATGTTTAAATATACTTACAAGCGTGTTTGTTTCACAAAATGAGGAGTGCTCTCTCTATGGTCTGAAAGTTTATGTCCCCTCAAAATTCATGTGTTGAGCCCTAAACCACACCACAAGATGGTGGTGTTTGGAGATGAGGCCATTGGATGATAGATACTTAGGGTTAGATGAGGTCATGAGGCAGGGTAGGGCCCAGATCTGATGGGATTAATGCCCTTACAAGAGTCACCAGAGAGTTTGTTCTGTCTCCCTCTCTCTCTCTGCCACATAAGGACAGAATGAAAAGGGAGTCATGTGCAAGCCAGGAAGAGGGTTCTCACCAGAATTTCTGATTGAAAGGTGAGAATTTTTTTACAGCTTTTTTGAGGCATAATTGACCAAAATTATATATATTTAAGGTGTACAATGTGATGTTTTGACACACGTATACATTTATGAAATGGGTACAAGCTAATTAATATATCCATCACCTTACATACTTATAGCATTTGTGTGCCTGTGTGGTGGGAACATTTAAGATCTACTCTCTGAGCAAATTTTAAGGTCAGAAATACAGTATCGTTGACTGCAGACATCAGGCTTGGATCTTCAGAACTTACTCATTGTGCACAACTCAGACTTTGTACCCTTTGGCCAACATCTTTCCAGTTCCCTCACTCCATGGCCCCTGGCACCTACCATTCACTCTCTCCTTTTATAGGTCCAACTCTTTTAGGTTCCACATATAAGTGAGATCATGCAGTATTTGTCTTTCTGTGTCTGGCTTATTTTACTTAGCATGGTGTCCTCTAGGTTCATCAATGTTGTTTCCAATGGCAGAATTTCCTTCTTTCAAATGCTGAATAATATTCAATTATATATGTACATGTGTGATAAATAAATGTTATATGTCACACTTTCTTTATCTGTTCATTCATCCATGGACAATTAGGTTACTTCCATGTCTTGGCTATTGTGAATAATGCTGCAACGGACATGGGAGGCAGATATCTCTTTGAGATATGATCTCTTTTCTCTTGGATATACATACACCCAGAAGTGGTATTGCTGGATCATAGGGTAGTCCTATTTTTAATTTTTTGAGAAACATCCATATTGTTTTCCATAATTACTGCACCAATTTACATTCTCATCAATAGTGTGTAGGGGTTACCTTTTGGCACATCTTCATCAACATTTGTTATCTTTCGTCTTTGGATAATAGCCACACTGAGAGATGTCAGGTGATATCTCATTGTGGTTTTGATTTGCATTTCCCTAGTGAGAAATGTTGAGGCATTTCTCAAAAAAAGACACACAAGTGCCAACTGGTACTATATGAAAAGTAGGAATATTTTTAATAAACGTTGCTAAATAGACATTCATTAGGTTTAGACTAACTTACATCCTCTACTAGACATTTCTAATAATATATTTCATAACTTAAAGAAATTTTTGGCAATCTAATTCGCATTTCTTTGATTACCAAGAAGCCAGGAAATTTTTCCAGATGTTTTCTGATCATTTTATTTCTTCTTTCATGATTTGGGATTTCATATCCCTTGCTTATTTCATTCATGAAGATTAATTAATTTGTTTATTTTTACTAATTTGTCAAAGTTTTACAGGTACGTTATTAACTTATTTCTGAAACATTTGTTGAAAATATTTTTCCTAGTATGTTTGTCCTTTAATTGATAAATAAATAGCTACAGAGATTAATTGATAAATGCATTAATTATATAATTAATTCAGAAAACACTCTTAATACTATCTGTTTCCAGATTTTCTCAATGGTCCCTAAATTTTTTTTTTATTTAAAAATTTTTTGAAACCAGGACTCCATCAAGGCTCATGTAAGGTTAAGGCTCTTTCATCTCTTTTTAGTCTGAAGCAGTCCCTTGCCTGTTTTCCCCCATGACATTGACTCCTTTGAAGAGACTAGGTCAGTTACCTAGTAAAATGTTTCACATTCTGAATTTAGCTGTTTCTAATTAGCATTATTTTACTTGCATACAGAAATTTTAAAATTTTATTTAGTTAAATGTGTCAAACATTTTATTTATAATCCTGGCTTTGGTGTCATTTTTAGAAAAGCTTTTCCCATTTTGGTTATATTAATGTGTATCTCTATTATTTTCCAGTAATTTTATCACTTCAGGTTTTGTACTTAAATCTGGAACCCATCTTATTTTGGTAAAATTGTAAACAGATTTCTTAAAAGATTTACCATGACACTTGTGAGAATTAAATACGTTATTAGGTGATGATACTGACAACCAATTTTGTATGCAATGTTAACATGAATAAACATCTATTTAGTGCAACACTAAATCATGCAGGTAATGTTATTTAAGTGTCATACATTTATTTTCTTTGTCAGGTTTCAGATATTGCATCAAACAGAAACTGCATCAAAGGGAGGGAAAGATTCTGAGTCAAATTACAGAATAATCAGTATTCAATTTTATGTCCATAGTTTATTCTATTTTATTATTTTCCCCTAAAAGACTCACTCACATTCTTCAAAATAATAGAGTCTATAATTCTGGTCATAGTGAGTGATGATTTCAAATATAGGTCATTTAAATGAAAATTAGAGGAAGCATAGACAAACTCATGACTTACACAGAATGTAAATTAGAATAGATGTATGAATGAAGAATTTCTATCATCAGATAAACCACTCCAATGTTACTAGTACACTGGCTGGTAATATTTCTAACATACTCTTAATTAGGACTGAGATTCTTTCTGACAAGATTTTCCTGACCATTATGTTATATAATTTAGCTAACTTTAAAGGAAAATTAAATTACCTCTTTCTTATGAAACATCCTGACTTATGTTTACATGTTTTTAATATTAGATTTGGTTTACTGAAGGGCAATAGCCAATGATGGGAAATACTTAAGGTAAAAGGCTTTGAAATTTTTATAAGTACCAGCTGAGAAGCTGTGGTTTATAATCTCAGAAAACCTGACTTGCAAAATGTCTGCTCACTAGAAAGCTAAAAGTAAAAAGACAGACCGTTCCAAGCTTTGGTGAGAAGAATTTTTAGATGTGGATTCTGGGAGTGTAATTAGCATTACCTCTTTCAAAGAAAAAAAACCCCATGGCTTTATTAACTCAAGCTAACTATACATCTATCCTATGATCCAGCATTTCACTCCTAGGCAGTTCCCCAAGAGAAAGGAAAATCTATGTCCACCAAAACATCATAGACAGGAATATTCACAGCAACTTTATTCATAATAGCCCCAAACTGGAAACATTGCAAAGTCATTCAATAGGAATATGGACAAATTGTAGTCCATTCATACAATGCAATATTGTACAGCAATTCAAAAACTACTGCTACATGCATCACATGAATGCATCTCACAGATACTGTATGATTTTATTCACATGAACTTAAAAAAAACTGCGAAAACAAATCCATGATGATGGAAATCAGAATAGCAGTTATTTACATCTTGGGGGTGAGGTTGGGTGAGAAGACGTATGAGGGAACTTTTCCAAGTGATGGGAAATGATCTGCATCTTGATCTAGGTTCTGTGGTTCATGGAGTGTACATATATGTAGGAATTAAGGAAACTGTATACTTAAGATTAGTGCATTAACTCACTGTGCTGCCTCATATGAAAAAAATTCTGTTGTTGATGCTTTTAACTGTATGAAGGTTAGAATAAATACATTCAAGTTTCTGCCACCTTAAAAGAAGTCCTTAACCAAGTGTCCTCTCCCAGGACCTGCCTATCCCGGTCCTTCCCTTTACAATCAAAGTTCTTTCAGAAATATCTGTAGTCACTGCTTTTATTTCTAATCTCCCAACCACTTTCTTCAACCGCTGTCCTCTCCCCTTCCCTGAAGCCCTTCCCAGGGTCCCTATTATCCTTGCTATCAAATCCAAAGGATAATTTTTCGTTATTTTATGACCTCTCAGGAGCCTACCACACTCTTGACTGCTTCCTCCTCCTTGAAATTCTCTCCCTTGTTCCTGTTACACTGCCTTACATGGTTTTACTCCTGCCTCTCAGGGTGCTGTTGTCTTACCTGTCTGTTCTTAATTTTGATGTCCCTCAGGGTTCTGCCCTGGGATCTTCATCTCACACTACACACTCTCCCTGACCCACCTTATCTGTTCCCGTTACTTTGATTAACACTTGTAATGTTTACTTCCAGCCCAGACCTCTTAACTGAAGTCCAGGCCCATTGATCCAACAGCCTATTAGGCATTTCCATTTTGATTTCCCACAGGTACCCCAAATTCGATGTTACTACCCTGCCCCCAAATCTTTTCCTCTTGTCTTCACAACCTCAATGACACCTCCCCATTCACTCAGATGACCAAGCCAGAATTTTGTTATCCTTAATGTAGTCTCCTGTTTCTTTCCTCAGATACAATTAACCACTTCAATTCTACCTTCTGAATTATGCTCAATTTCCTCTGCTTCTTTCCATTTTTTCTACATTAACCACGTTCAGATTAACATCACTACATAAATTACACCAACATCCTCCTAAGTTCTGACCCCTTCCAACTCATTCTCCATGGTAAGGCTAGAGTACTTTCTAAAGTGCAAATTTGATCATATTATTCCTTTGCTTAAAGCTCTTCAGTGGCTTCCTGTTGTCCTTAGGATAAAATTCAACTATTTAATATGGTTTACAACATGCTCTTGATTACCTCTCCAGCCTAATCTCTCTCTTCTGGTCACTGATTACTGCACTACAGCGTAATATTAAAACTACTATCAGTTCTAAAATGTGGCATGGTCTCTGGCAGGAAGTAGTGAATCACGGGTGTCTAAAGCATCACCTTTTTGGCATTTCTAGAAAGGGAGCATTATTGAAAAGGTTTCTTTTTTTAAGTCCTCAAAGTCTACCTGTTGTATAGAAATACCAAAGACTTAGTTTTTGCCACAGAGACTAAAACTCGGGACTTAAAATTAGTGATTGAAGACTATGGCTTAAAGGCATCTGTCCTTCCCTTTTCTCTGTTCTTTACCAGAAGGGTAGAGAGGGTACCCTTTTCTCTGCCCTCCACACCCTCCACATTTGTCTGAGCACAGATCCCCTGGGAACAGCCCTCTGCCTGCGCCACTCTGGCAACTCTAACAGATCTGTCATTTTCTTTCATGACCCTGCTTCCCTAGACATAGTCATTGCTTGAGGTGGACACCAAACTTCATCAGATTCATCACAGTACCCACCTCTTGCCCCCAAGTGATAAGCCTAGAGATGGGAGCAAATCTGTTCCTTCTCTGGGACTTTTTTTTTTCCCTTCACTTTCTCTCCAAGTGGAAGGAGCTGGTCTTGAATGAGGGGATGAACAGTCACAGAGATGACAAATAGAGGCTCCTCATGGTGTTTAAGTTCTGGATTCTGCTATTATGCAAGTTATTCCTGAAAGGACTGGAACCTCCCTATCCTTCCTATGTCTGATTGCAACACTTTCATGGAGTTCTTATCCTCAGAGAGTGCGATTAATTCTCTTTTTGGCCTGAGCTACTTCAGCATTGATTTCTGTCACCTGTAACTAAAAGAATCTTGTCTAATATAGAGTAAGATATTTCTGTCTTTGCTGTTACTACTGCAAGAAAGCTCCCCAAACATCTCTCCATCTGGCTAAATAGTCAATACACAAACTCTAGATGATGTGGTCATGTTCCATCAGGAGATGTCTTTCCCCACATAAACTACGTGTGTCCACAGATTGTCTCCTCCTCCATTTTACTTGTTCAGAGGATGACCCTTTGTGAAAAATTCTTGTCATTACCCTACTTATGGCTCTAACATGATGACTGTTTTCAATGTGTTTTTCTGACGTGTGTTGACTCTCCTCAGCAGTCTTGTACTTTCACATTAATGTGTCTTGTGCAAAGTAAAGAGGATGGAGCATCCTTCGCTTAGAGTTCTAGCAGTTTTTGAGTGTTTGACCATACTTAAGTGGGCTCTCTACATTTAAGACATGCTCTATTGAAAGAGTTATGTATTTTCCTATGTATATCGTATGTCTTCTAAACATTTTCCACTTAACTCTTATGAAATTTCCACGTAGTACCATTTGTAAAATGGGGACGTGCCTCCTGCTATGGTTCAAAAGGCCAGAAATACTGCATTAATAGGTGTTCTTCCGCATGGAAGAAAATGTCTGGAATGAGGTAGAGGAGTTCTCTCCCAACATTTGCTTCACACTTGGATGAGGCCAAAAGGGGGTGACGCGTGTGTAACTGACAAGCGTCATATACGCTTAGTAACTTTGTATTTATTTATTCATTCATTGTTGTGATGAAAATGTAGTGCCATCAAATGCTGACAAATTCTAGACACAGAATTCAGATTGTTCAAATCATGGTGCTGGAAGGGACATGTAAATTGGATACAAAAGAAATTGTGTATGTTTCCTTTTATTGGTAAATAAGCGATGCTCACATGGGAAGTAGAGTAAACAGCAGGCCTAAGACGCCCGCCCTCCTCACTAGGGGAAAATGAATGGCCTCAAGCAGAGCTCCTTATAAACATGCTAATGGTATTTTTTAGTGGAAAGATACCCGAGAGTCCCTGTCTAAAATACTAATGCTTTTTGGCATCATAGACCTGGTCTGTCTAGACTGTGTATTATAAATAAACTGGCAGTTTATGGCTTTATGGGGCATGGCTGGTTGGAGACTGGAAGGTAGTCACGTAAACATTTTCTATCTGTCTAACTAAAGGAGTAAAAAAGTGGGAACCCCCATATCAAAATGATCTGTGTGAGAACAACATGTTCATGTAAATTGTTCAGAACTCAGTGGTTAATGTGAAACCAAAACACGTTGTAATGCAGGAAAAAGGGACAGTTTTGGGAAGCTGTGTCTGATGGACTCAGGCTTCTCCAGAAAGGAATAGGCATCATCTGTGATGGGTTCTTGTTAGTATCCTTTGTGTCATTTGCAAAGGTTGGTACTGAGTAAGATGTGTGGTACTCGTGAGTCTGCTCTGACCTTTCAGCTCTTATCTAACAAACCATGTAACATAAGAAATAAGAAGCTGATGAGTGTGGGCTATCAGAAAAGAGGAAGAGTACAGATTACTTATAAAAATAGTGCTGTGAAAATGTTTTAATATTTAGAAATAAAGGGATTCCTTCCTTGGATTACATACTAGAACAAAAATAAAAAGGAAAACCCATAAAAAAAAAGAATGAAATAGAAAATGTATGAAGTACTTCTGATTTTGTTTTAGGGAAGCTCTTTCTAAGCAAAAATAAACCAACAAATAAATAAAAGATGAACTAGCAGAAATGATAAACAAAGAGCAGGCTGAGGAAATGTATTTGCACTGCATCTGACAAAGGTAGATTTAGTATATTAAGAATTAAAAATCACTGAAAAAAATTAATACCACCATAGGAAAAGGGCAAAGGTGATGAACGAGTAATTGCCAAATGCAAAAAGATAGAGTGTCAATGAACGTGAGTGCAACACATTACTTATCAAGAAAACTCAAATGAAAAAATGAGATGCTATTCTCCATTATGCTGACCACGCTTAAGAATGTTACTATCTGATGATGATGACCAGGATCCCAGAGCACGGATGCTCTCGCATGCACTGCTGGTGGGGAGGGAAGGTGGCAGCTGTGGAGGACAGAATGTGCTGTGCGGAGTGCAGTGAGCTCACGGCCTCTCGCTGCTCCAACTTTGGGATCCACCCAGGCGTTCACGCCAATGCCACATTCTGCAGAGCTCCCAGCCAGTGACTAAGCAGGGTGGGCCACTAGACCCCAGCCACTTCTGCCCAATGTAGGACTCCTCTAGCAGGTCGTCTTTGCTCAGAGGCTGCTCATTGCCCTGGCTGAGACTTTTTCAGCACTGCACTGCAATTGGAGGCTCTGCTGACCCATTCCTCCTTCCCTCTCACTCTTCTTTCACAGAAGTCAGTCCTGCTGAAAGCTTTCCCTTCGTACTCCTGTTCCCTCACCCGTAATCCTTCACAAATGTTTCTCCCAATAAATATCTTGCATTTCTAACTTCATCTTAGTGTCTGCTTCCCAGACTACCTGAACTGAAGAAAATCAATAAGTATAATCTTTCTGGAAGTCAACACAAGGATACTCTTTGACCTTCATTTCACTTCTAGAAATTAACACTAAGGAAATCAACAGATATGCTTATAAATTTTATGTAGGATTATCTAACAGTATTGTTTATAATCGAAAAAAGTAAAAATAAACTAATCATAAAGGATTGGATACATTGTTATATCCTATAAAGTAAAACAATATAGATGGCTTCAGTTTTAAAGATATGGAATGTTATTGTACTTATTAGTGAAAAAATGTTTACAAGTGGTACATAAAATCTTATTAATATATATGAAGACAGAAGAACAAAGTATATATCCAAGGATGTAATTTTAATTTTCTTCTTTGTGCTTTTTCCTATAATTTCTAAATTTTCTACAATGAACACATTATCTTATGGTAAAAAATACATCTTATTTAACTTGTACCAATACAGGCATTTAAAAAACAGGTGGGAAAATATATCTAAATGTAATTAGTGGTTATTCTTTGGGTGATGATGTTATAAGTAATTTTATGTCTTCTTACTCTCCTGAATTCTTCAAATTTTCTGAAATTAAAAATAATCTTAATTAAAATTAGATTTCACTGATTTTTTAAAGCAATGCATACCAATTTAAAATGGTGCTTGAACAATTGGACATCTGCATTTAAAAATATAAACTCAGCCTACTTATATTTTGTACAAAGATTAGCTCAAAATAGATCACAGACCCATATATAAAACAAAAAAAATTTTTAAAGAAAACAAAAGAAAGTCCTTTTGAGTCCTTTATTGTCGTGAGTTAAACAATGAGGTCTTAAGCAAGACACCAAAAGCACGCTTCATAAAAGAAAAATTGATAAACGGAAGTTCATCAAAAAAATTTTTAAATTGGTCTGTGAAAGACACTGTTAAGAAATTGAAAATACAAACCTCAGACTGAGAAAAATATTTTGCAAATTACACATCTGACAAAGGACTCATATTCAGAAAATACAAAGAACTCTAAAAACTTGACAGTTGGGACACAAATAACCCAACAAAAAATAAGCAAAACACTTAACCAGACACTTCACTGAAGATATGTGGATAGCAAATAAAGCATAAAAAAAAGATGCTCAATATCATTAGTCATTAGGGAAATTCAAATTACAAGCACTAGATACCTCTGTATACTTTAAGAATGGCTAAAACAAACAAAAACTAACAATACTAAGACAAGGATGCAGAGAAACTTTAAGTCTTACACATGCTGGGTGGAATGCAAAATGGTACGTCACTTAGGAAAACAGTTTGGCAGTTTCTTATAAAATTAAATACTTAATACATAATTGCCAAATGACCCAGGCATTCCACTCCTTTGGTATAAATGAAATGTATGGAAATAAATGAAATAAGTAAAAGAAAATTATATTCACACAAGAACCTATATATGAATTCTTGCAGAAGTTTTATTCATAATCTCCCAAACTGGAAATAACCCAAAAGTCCTTCGTTTGGTGAATGAATAAACAAACAGTGGCATATCTGTATGATGGAATGCTACTGAGCAACAAAAAGGAATGAACGTTGAACAACATGAACGAAGCTTGAGTAGAATCAAGTAGAATTTTAAGGAGAACAGATAAGTGAAGGAAGCCAGAGTTAAAAGGCTACCTGCTATATGATTCCATTTGTATGACATTTGACAAAGGCAAAATCAGAGGCATAAAGACCAGATCAACGTGTTCCTGGGGATGGGGATTCCCAGAGGGACTGACCACAAAGGGCAGTGTGAGAGAATGCTTTGCGGGGATGGAACTCTTCTGTGTCTTGATGTTGGTGCTTACACAATGCCATGCATTTGTCAAAACTTACAGAAATGTACAACAAAAAAGTAAAATTTATTCTATGTAAGTCAAAGAAATGTTTAAAAGGTAAAAATAAAGTAGGAGCACTAAAAGGAAAAAGGTTGGAAAATGTTGATGGTTGAAGCTGAAAAAATGATTTTCAATCAGAACTTTGATACAATATTAATTAAAATTACCTCTCTCTATGGTTTAGGTTAAGTGGATAAAATAATGCATATCTCATGCATAAACTTTTAAAATTCATAAATCCACAAGAAAACATGTTAAAGTGAGGGGAAGAGGAGCTTTAATAATTAATTGCTTGAGACAGTTACACCCGAGACTGATTTCTCTCCTCTTTCTTTCCTCTCTTTCCCACTCTTCCCACGTGGCTGCCTTCAGGCATTTAACACTGAATCAAGTTTTCATGTGGGTCTTCACGTTCCAGGTTTTAAACAGTGTATCAGAAAGCTTAGAGAGCAGTTTGACCCACCAGGGAGAGACAGTCTTCATATGATCATCTCTCTTATGGATTCTTGATACAAGTCAAGAGCCTAACACTGAAATATTTCTGTGAAAGAATTTCCATCATAATTTAGAGCAAAGTGGTCTGTGATGTAGCTTTCTGGGGCTCTGACTTGATCCAGGGATAGAAATGAGAGAAACTCACGGCTGAAATATTCCTAGAATATCTTTCTTGAATATAAATGATGTAGCCAAGTTTCTAGGGAGAAGTAAAGCTCGGAGACTCCAAAATGAACACCCGTAGCAGGTACAGTAGACCCTCTCCTACCCAGTGTCACTGACGCTGGTAACTGGGTGGTTAGTAAGTCAGCTGTAACTGTATCTGTATCTTACACTGTTATTTTAAGCTGAGACGTAATTTTACACTCATCCACCAGTTTTCTGATGAAAGGCTAAATCTTCTCTTTGAATGTGGATCCATTGACTGGGGTTCCCTCATCTGCCAAAAAAAACCCCACACCCATAATACATCATGTCCAATTTCCAGTTTCAATTTCTATAAAGTGCAGCAAGAACTTAAAGACACTTGTGATACACACCAAGTGCAGAATCCTCCTAAAATTTTATGATTATGGTTTGTAGCCTTTTATAGTTATCTTGTCCACACCTAATTTGATAGTAATTTTTCTCTTAGCAGCTCACTTTTATGGTCACTTTCTAAAGTATTCAGCCACTTCATTTTTATACTAACGGCTCTCTTTTTGCTCCTCCTATCTCATCAGATTACCTAGTCAAAATTACAGCATAAACATAGACATGTTGGGAAAACAGCATAACTCAAGCATAGAAGATAAGCATAGAACGCAAGCGGTAGGGCAGAAGTCCATGGCACGAATTAGAAGATGCTTGCTAACCTGGGCAGTTGTAGGTTTTATGGAGGAAGTGAGAGCTTCCCTTAATCCAGGGACTCAAGGAAGTGAAGGTCAGTTAAAAGAATACCTATAGTAGCTGAAATGTAGATATTCTGTGTTGTTGACTGACAGACGACACGTATGCTTCATATACATTTTGTTTTGAAAAGTAAAGTATGTGATATGTATTCCTTGCCTTGATGAGAAATCACCATCCACACCAGACCCATGCCCCCCACCCCCAACCCTCAAACAAAGAAAAGTTGTAGGAATAGGTGCAAATAGCACTAGGATTTTCACACTACTACTATTACCACTACTACAACACGTAGTTGGATTTTTAAAAATTTTGAATGTACGTGGCAATGAACACCAGAAGAAACATAATCACCCTGGTTACACAATTTCTTTTTCTCCGTGTCCTGCCCCCGCCCCCTCCCCTCCCACCCAGCATAGCTGATGCTCACAAGGTCCCTCTCAGAATTTTCTTATTTCTCCACTTTCTCACCATGATCATCACTTCTCGCTCCCAGTGGAGGCTGGCCCACAGAAATCAGAAATATCTTGCTTTTACTGCTGCGACTACAGGCTTCTGTCTTCAAACGCGGCCCTGTTCCAAGGTTATGAGCCGTTTTTGGGCTGTTCCTTGCTATTTAATGAGGATATTACCAACCCAAAGAGACTTCTGGACTCCAGTTCTGAAATCCCTGCTATGCAGGGCAAGACTGTTTTGACTTTGAGAGTTAAAAATAATCTCTTTCTGCAAAATAGAGGCTTAAATTGGCACCTCCATAGTAATTTTTCAGTCATGACTGCACCCCAAAAGCTTGTCTATATGAACACTCAAGACAACTAAGTCTCTGAGTCTTTTTGTGTGTGTTATCCATTTTGATTCCCAAGACTCTCTTCCAAAAGACTAGATTTTTGCCTTTTAAAAAACTGATATTAAACTGTTCCACTGACAGTTACTGGCCATGCACATCCAGCTGCTGCTTGTAGCCACCACCTAAAAGATGCTGGCAGGACCATTTAATCTCCGTAAAGGAAGATCTGCATCATCCTGTCTGCTAGAGAAGGAGGATAAAAAAGTCTAGTTCAGTTCAAAATTCTAAAGGGGAATGAATAGGGATTTGAGGAAGTCTTACTGTATGCAGTTTAATAGCAAAGCTGTGTTAGGTAGCCTTTTCATCATTTAATAATCAAATTTTATTTACAGCTTTTTAAGCTGACCATGTATTTTGCTCTTTGATTATGATGATTATTAGCTGGAGAGGTGAGCCTGGTAGGAAGCATCCTTCCAGAAGTTATTCATGCTTGGGGTGAGAGCAGAACCAGTCCTCCCCCAAGCATTCGTTCAAGTTTCTTGCAGCCATTACACCAACGAGGGGATGCACTGTACATGTGACATTCAAACTGGGATCGGGCATCTGATGCCCCGCAAAACCCTCTGGTCCCTCCCTCCGTCCTCCTCTTGCCCAACATTTCAGCAGCATTTGGCACAACCACCACACACTCCATCCTCCCATTTAGGGCCCTACAACCCTCCCTTCCTGGCTCCTCCTCAGCCTTTGCTGGAGCTCTCCTTTCTTCCTAAACTTGCTCAGCCCTTAGCTCCTTCCTGTTGTCTATCTACATTATCTCCCTGAATGAACTCATCCAGTCCCTAAGTTTTAAATACCACCTCCATGCCAGTGACTTCCAAATTTAAATTTACAGCCCTGACCTTTCCTCTGAGCTCCAGACTCGTCCTAATGGACATTAGCGTCTAATGGATATTAATGGATGCCTAAAGGAATCTCAAAGTTATTATGTTCAAACAGAGCTTTGTATTTTGCTGTCCCCTCCCCCACAGTGCGCCGCACTGAGACCTCCCTGTTTCACGGCGCGGTGCTACCATCCGGCCAGCTGCTCAGGCCAAAAACAAAGGACTCATTTTGGGGATTTTTACTGAAGTGTAGTCAACTTCTGGTGTACAGGAATAATAGTTCAGCCATACACATACATGCATATATTCGTTTTCATATTCTTTTTCATTATAGGTTACTACGAGATATTGAATATAGTTTCCTGTGCTATATACCATATGATATCACGTATATGTGGAACCAAAAAAAAAAAGACAGGACTCATTTTTGATTCTTCCCTTTCCCTCATCCACCACCCCCTCCTCACCCCCTCCAAACCCTCACTCCGCCTGGAGGTCCTGGCCTCACCTCTAAAACCATACTTCTCAAGTAAGCCACAACCACCTGAGCGACCGATTCCTCTCTTGCCCTCTCCAGACTTTCCCCACATATTAAAAAAAACATAATTCTCATCCTCCAATGGCTTTTCACTGCAATATGAATCAAATCCACTCTTCCCTGTGACCGAGCAAGGCCCTGCTGAGCTAGCTGTTAACTCTCTCCTTGACCTTGTCTTGTCCACCCTCTCTCCCCTCTCTGGTCTGTCAGGTTCTGGAACTTGCCAAGTCTGTTCCCGCCTCAGGGTCTTGCCACTTGTTCCTCCTTCTGTCTTGAATGTCCTGCCCCAGATCTTCACAGGGCTAGTGAGACCACACAGGTCTCACCTCAGATGTCACCCCTTCAGAGAGGACTTCCCTGGCCGCCCAAACCTTTGCCTGGCCCTGGATGTAACATATTTGTTGTCACATTAAAAAATAAGTATTATTATTGTAGTCTTTGCACACATACCACATTTGTCATATCTTGTTTGTCTTCTTAGTTATCCTGTGTCTCTTCTAGCAGATTCTATGAGGGTGTATCACATCTGCTTTATTTTCTGGGGTATCGCCAGTGCCTGGCACATAGTAGGTGTTCAAGAAATCTTTGTTGAAAGAGTAACTGTAACTCAGAAATAGGCATGAGAAGAAAAGAGTGGAGTAGTCTCTGATGTTTACTTGGAACCCAGTTTTATTTCAATGTGTCTAATCACAAAGAGGCATAAGGCTTTGAATGGCTGTGAAATTGCTCTTAAAATCCAGGTCTCCTGAAGGCATAGAAGTTCATTTAGGAAAGAAAAAATATCAGATGATGATCTTTATATTTAGTTCCTTACCCTGCCACTTTCAAGGACAGTGGTTCTCATCTTTGGTTGTCACTGGGATCATCTGGTGGGCTTGGCCTCACTCACTCTGAGAGATGCTGATGTAACTGATGGGGGCTGCAGCCTGAGTGGCAGTAGTTCTTAAAGCTTCCCGGGTGACTCTAATATGCAACCAAAGTTGAGAATCCTTGTTTGAGAGGCTACTTTTGGACCTCATGAAATATGGTTTCCAAAGCCCATGAAATCTGGAATTTGCCTTAGAACTGAGTTGTAGAGGTTTCCACAGCTTCTTATTCATGAATACAAACAGGGTGGGACATGTCTACTTTATCCTGGCTGAGTTTCAGGATCACCAACCACATCAGTCTCTCTATAGCTGGGAAGGCAACAAGAAAGCTGATGACATTTCAGAAGCAGTAAGAAGAGAATTGAATGCAGGTGAGAAATGACATGCCACTCAAGAGGCAAGGATTGACGGGGCTACGTGTGTGGTTCAACAGAGAAACTGGTGTGATCATCTCCTGAACCATATCAGTTGACGGAAGAGTGCTCGGGGATGACATCCAAGGGGATGCTTGGGCAGGAGGAGAGATTAAGCGGTAACAGCAGCTTTGTGTTAGCGGCATCTTGAACATGAAGGCACAAGAGCAGCAGTCCAGATTCCAGTCAGTATGTGTACAGGATGAAGCTGTGAGGAAAGAGATTCAGCGACCCAAGAGCAGCACTGTAGCTGGGGGGAGTCTGGTAACACCGGTGACTCAGGCTGCAGCGTGGGCTGTCTCAGCAGCCAGTGTAGACAAGCCCCCCGCTACCCAAATGGACCAGAGCAGAATGGCCTGGCAAGGGAGCGTGCGAGTCACGGGGAGCACCAGCCTCCCCGAAGAATGTCGGATGTGGACTATAGGTAAGAGCAGTCCCTGGGGGACTGAGAGACTTCGTTTCACTATTTATAGTGAAATTTATAGACGTATTCGAGCAGCTGGTGTTTTTACTTTCTCTGTGAAGCTGGAGACTAGATCATCATTCTTTTTCCCTCATTGTTTTCAAATGAAAATGGTCTTCCAAATACTTAGAAAAGCAAACATCGATGCTTTAACATTCAGCTTCTGGAAACAAAAGGTTATTATTTCGACACTTGAAAAGGTGTTTCCACAATTTCTCGTAAGAGTAACCGCTCTTGACAAAGCCCATTCGGCCCCTCTGCTTTACAGAAGAAGCCTCATCATTCTAGGGAGCGCTTTCTGTTTGAGTTTATGAAAACAGACCCTGAGCTGATACAACCCAGGTTCAGCTTCAGGGGGAAAAAGGATATTATAACAAATTGTGGTGGTGCTTGCACTGTTTAGAAAAAGATTTAAACAATGATAACAGTAAGTCACTGTACAGCTCTTCCCATTGATGGCTCCAGCTTGCAGTTTATTATTGAAATTAGCTCGACTTTAATTATAGACTTGTCTTTGATGAGTGCTCACCTTTTAACTTTTCTGAAAGGCAGTAAGCAGGGCAAAAAGATTTATGAAGCAAAATCTTTCAATACCTAAGATTATCTCTAAAAATAGTACTTACGGGTTAGGAATTTTTAGTCTTTAGTTGTGCATGTATGCATGTTGCAAAAAAAGGGGCAAAACCTAGCAGGTAGGAAACTAGAGGGCAGAGCAGGAGGTGAATTTCCAAGACGATGAACATTTTTAACACTGTCTAAACATATTAGTCTCTGTTACTCCCATGTTATCACTACAGGGGTCCTCTAAATCACCTAAATCCGCTGTGTGGTTTGAAAAATGAGATTACCTCTAATTCTTGCTTTGCATCATACTTAAGACCAGGGGACTCAACTTTATACATGCAAGGACAGGCCCACCACACACATGAACAAACCAGATATTTTTTTCAGGATCTATGAATTTTTATCTTTGTGATCCCAGAACCGGGTACTGGAACCTTCACTGTGTTGCACACAGAAGATTGAATGATGAGTGCAGGTGGAATGAATGAAGGAACAGAGAGGGCGTTTGCAGACTCTGGCTTAGAGCAGCTGTGACCCTATTGCATGGGGTGACTTCACGTACTGGAGCTGGATTGGAAAGCTAAGGAGAGCATCCCTAAGTCCGCAGACCTCTGAACTTGGAAGATGGCAAATAACACACTTTGTGGGTGCTGAGTTTTGGTTCCTTCTTTTTTTGCAAATTGATGTTGCCCATGGGTTTGAGTCATTAACCATAGATTTTTTTAAAATTAACAGAATAAATAAAGACATTTTTCTTTTTAGAATAGCTTGTAATTTTCCTTAGACACCTCTCATGAGGTTTTTCCTAACACTGCAGGAAAACAGAAAAATACAGTTATATATCTTTAAACCATTGTTGTTCTGCAAGAGACATTTGTAATTTTCTTTGGCCCTCCAACATTCAGCCCTTCTTGTTGGGAGATTCCCCATTATCAGTGGTGCTGAGGGGTCACAATGTCCCGCTTCCCATTACGGAAGCTGAAAGGAGCCACTCTTCCTTTCCTCCCTGCAGCCAGGATGCTGCCCAGGACCAGGTGCACAGTCCTACCAGGGTTTGAAGCAGCATGTGTGAGCCAAGAGGAAGGGTTGGTTAGGACTCATCTGGGGCAGCAGCATCCATCAGTGGCATTGGCAAGGGCATTATCCTGGCCAGCCCGTTTCTGCTGTGTAGCCTTGATTCATGTCCCTTTTCTAAGCCCTCCCTTACGCTCCACCGTTTGATTGTATGATCCTCACCTAACCTTTCAAAATATCCTCCTATTTGCATAAGCTATCTAGAGCAAGCTGCTCTTGTTTGCAAAAACAAAACAAAACAAAACCTTAATACATCTCCTCGATTACTGATCAATAACAGAGCAGTTATAAAAAAAAATAAAGGGGAAAGCAAAAAGTTATAAATTATCAAATAAATTCGAACCACATTCAGGTATTATTTGTGTTCTTCCAGCTGTGGCACAGGGGAAAGTCCAGTGGTCTTTGAATCAAGAGGTCATGAGTTCAAGTACTGACCTTGCCATTTATTGGCTATGTGACCTTAGGCAAAACAAACTCTGTGTGTCTCCATTTCCTCACCTATGGTGCAAAAATAAAAATATCACACAGGTATGATCTAAGGATAATATGAGGTTATTTTTATCATTAAGCACTTTTGAATCTTTGTTTTAATATTGAAGTATAGTTGGTTTACAATGTTATGTTAGTTTCTGGTGTAAAACAGTGATCCAGTTATGTATATATTCCTTTTCATATTTTTTCATTATAGGCTATCATAAGATATTGAATATAGTTCCCTGTGCTATACAGTAGGACCCTGGTTTTTTTTATCTATTAATAGTAGTTAGTCTCTGTAAATCCCAAACTCCCAATTTATATCTTCCTCCCCCCTTTCCCTCCTGGTAATCATAAGTTTGTTTTCCATGTCTGTGAGTCTGTTTCTGCTTTGTAATAAGTTCATTGTGCCATGTTTTTAGATCCCACATATAAGTGATATCATATGGTATTTTTCTTTCTGTTTCTGGCTTACTTCACTTTGTATGATGATCTCCAGGTCCATCCATGTTGCTACAAATGGCATTATTTTGTTCTTTTTATGGCTGAGTAGTATTCCATCGTGATCTATATCTATATCTATATCTATATCTATATCTATATCTATATCTACATCTACATCTATATCTCCACAACTTCTTTATCCAGTCATCTGTCTATGGACATTTAGGTTGCTTCCATGTCTTGTCTGTTGTCAGTAGTGCTGCTGTGAACATTGGGGTGCATGTATCTTTTTGAATTAGAGTTCCCTCCAGATAGATGCCCAGGAGAAGCTCTTTTAAATCTTAAAGCTATTTTTATCACTCCAGGCCAACAAAATCTCTTCTATATAATCTCATTTTGTCCATAATCCACATTTGTTATGTATTTCCTAGTTTCTTCTTTGCATATAGCCTAGGAGGTGAAATACTTGTGGCTTCAAATTCTTGTTTTAACAAAATACCTTATTATGACTTCCAGTGTAAGCCATAAAGCTTAAACTATGTTGAAAATATGAATAGATAACTTTCTTGTTTCTCAGTTTCAAAAGCTAAATTATATCTGACCCAACTTCTCGCATCCCCGTACAGGCAGATTTACAGAGCAGATCTCAAACCACAGCTCACTTGCCTGTTAATCACCAGATTCTTCAAAGTTACCATTTGAACTTTGGCTTCCATCCCAAATTCATGGTTGAAACATGTTTTCCCAGTTTATTGATGTCATTTGGTATAGAATTAAAGACCTGCCATAGAAGCTCGTAAGTGGGCCCTAACGGAAGTTTTCTGGTCATGTGATACAGGCACAACTAAAGGAAGATTGTGAAAACTGAGGCAGAGATGCAGAGATGCAGAGGAAGGGAGCTGGCATGATGCTGGCCCAGCAAGGATTACAGTCTGCCATCTGGTCATTGGTCTTGGATGATGTCACATCAATTGTTTCTGGGCAGTTGGTGTAACTCTTCCAGCAGAAGGCAGGAAAAAGAGGGGAAAGGAAAGAGGGTTCCATGGGGGGGCTGCTCTCCATTGCCATGGCCTGGGAGGACCTCCTTGGGGAAAGAGGAAGGGAGATGCCTTGTGCCATGTTTGTTCAGTGGTTCCTTTGTCTATGCCAAGGGTTCTCAAAATTGTCTGTGTATCAGAATCACCTGGGGATATTTAATAAATTCTGGAGCCCAGGCCATACCCCCTACCCGTAAATCAGAACCTCTGAGGGTGAGACCCAAGCCCTGATATTTTTTTGAAGCTCCCCAGGGAATTCCAGTGGGCAACACAAGTTTGGGAACCCTTGGTCTACGCTGTTCTCAGATCCTATTTATGTCAAGGAAGCTTGTGAATTGCAACCATCAACGTCAAAGTTTCTTTTTTCCCATTTCTCTACCTAGTCTTAGTTCTCTTGAACCTTGAATCTGACAACAAAGTCAAGATACAGTCATTACACTGTGTTGTTTTGAAAACATTTCTTAAGGCCTAATCACTTTTCTAACAGCAAAATACTTGCTTTAAAGCCAAAGTCATTTTCTAGGGTAACTGCCTTTCTCTGTGGCTCCTCATTCCTCTAAGGCACTTTTTCTGAAATAAAATATTCTATTCTTGGTGTCAAACCACAGAGGGATTATTCTTGAGCACTTGAAATAATACTCTTATTTTAGTATGGAAATGGTGGGAAAAAATACATTTTTCTAATCAAAATATAATCTTCCAAACTATTTTTGTCCTTTCCCTCCCAAACTGTTAAAGCTCGAAGCTTGTACGATTCTCTTTTTGTGGCTTATGATGAAAATCTTATCGATACCGCAAGGTGTTCCTGGTTTAGGATACTGGAATAAGGTGTAATAATAATAAGAGCTGGCATCAATTGCACACTTGCAACGTGTTCCATGTTTTGCTTGGGGATTTACCTACATCACCTCTTTCAATTCTCACAGCGATCCAGGGAGGTCGGTGCTATTATTACTCTCACTTTTTGGGGGGATAAACTGAGGCTTCAGGGGAGGAGGATGCTGTGAGGTCACACACTTGGTTAAGTAGCTAAGTTATTTCCTTCACAGAGGAATGTGTGAATGAGTGAAAATTTACTGATCAACTGTGTGACAAAAGGTGTGCTAAGTCCTCGCATGGATGTCTCTCATTTTATCTTCATAACCACCAACACAGGCAAAAAATATGACAGGAAGCTCTAGGGATGAAAAACAGATCAAAAGCCTTCTCTCCTGGCTCTCTGTCCTCCCAACTTGCTTGCTCCTGTTTCCTCTCTAATTATTCTCTCCAGTGAAATGGGAGCAGCCCCACCAGGACCCAGAACAAATACTGCAGGAAAAATGCTTTCTCTCATTTTTTCCCTCTAGATCAGTAGTTCCAAATCAGGAAAATGAATGAGTCTAAAGCTAGTCTAATTTTGAAGGTGACCTAGAGGACAAGCGAGGCATCAGGGTTTTGCATGTAGCTGCCCCATAAATAGAAGAGCTGCAATTCCACACAGACAAATGTAATTATTTTTGAAATTTTCTACAACTGTATTCAAGCCTGATTTTCAAGGTTTGGCATTTATCAGTAGATTTTTCCCCTTAATATTTAATATAGAATATTTAGAAAACACCAATATGTAAAAAAAGAAAATGAAAATCACTTAAATCACTTATCCAGAAAGGAAAAACTGATGATTTTGGTGCATATCCTTGCTATTATGTTGAGCTATATAATTTTCACTTTCCCCCCTAAATGGAATCATACTGTAAAACTGTTTTATAATCTGCTTTTTCCACTTACTGTCATTTTAAATGTTTGCACAGTATTCTAGCACCTGAGTGTATTGTTACTTATTTAATTCTCTGTTGGATATTTAGATCCTTCCTCATTTTTCACTATTACAAGTGATTCTGTAATGTACTATCCACATTTTTCAGCTTAAAGGAAATTTAGAAAAATGGTAAGAAAACTAGAGCCCAGAGCAGTCAAGGGATTAAGAAAAATTACTCGTTGAAATCTTGGCTGAAATTCTAACCGGATTACCAGTCTGGGCTTCCTTCCTTTATACCAGTGGTTCCCATCCTGCAGAGATTTAAAAAAATGTTATGTCCAGGCCTCTCTCATAGAGGGGATCTGGGGTATGGAATCCAGCTATCAGTATTTTCAAAAACTCCTCCAGGAGCTCTAATGTGCAGCAGAGTTAGCACCACTGCTCAACACTGTGGGGCTTCTGGAATGAGAAGCCCACAGGGAGGTGTCCTGGGAGCCTCTCCACATTTCTCCTTCTGCAAGTTAAAGGGGGAATCTCGAAATATCCAAGTAAGTATTCTTTCTTGAGTTAACAGTACCCAAATATGTTACTCTGGTGACTTCTCAGTCACTTTTCACGGAGTATTTGGTCCCGAAAGTTGAAAGACAAGTGCATATTCTTAGAACTGCTCAAGTTTTCGAGAGCTTTGGATGTTTGTTTTAGAGCTAGTGCAGGGGAAGGGCGGGAGGGCCAATGAGGAGCTGCAGCTTGAGGGAAAACTGAGTGTCTTGGGCTTTTCACGTGTACTCACAGCTACAGACTCCCTTAGCAGGAGCCCTGAGCTCGCCAAGGCTCTGATCCCGCACCTGCTTGGTTGCAGCCAGCCTCCCCAGGCATCTCCAGGAACCCTGGGGTTGTATTTCTGTGAAATACTGGTACATATCTAAACAGTCCCATTAGTTGCTCACCAGAGCAGTAAGCCAGCCTGAGTCTTCAGCCCCAGGCCCCAACTGTCCCACAAAAGTGCCAGATGAACTAGAACTGGCCATCACTGCCACTGCCTCTTCCTGGCTGCGGTGGAGTCAGAAATTGATTGTACCCTGAGGCTGGGGAAAGTGAAGTTCACCCACCCCTCCTTCAAGTCAGAGACCAAAAATTAGAAAAAGACTGCTTTGCTATGTCTTCTGTGTATTTGGAGAAGCCTCTGGAAGCAAAGTTAACTGAATTGCAAAACTCTAGCATTTAATGATTTAGCTGTCAGTTCAAAGCCACAAGTTCCATTCCAGGGCCTGGGTTGGAAAGAGTTTCAGGGCTGTGCTCTACCTAGAATACCACTCTCTTAGAAATTATAGCGAAGTGCCAGATGCCTTCTTCCTTCACGGTGGATTTGCTCCTGGGGACCCCCTGAGGTCCTGTCTAGGATCCGGACCCTTCAGGTGTATATCATGCATCAGTATACCACCTGAAGGTAACCAAGGGGCCGCAAATGGAGGAGATGCATGTCTGTTTACAAGAGAAAGATTCCTTGAAGACAAATAGTAGGATGATGGAGAGTAGGACCTATGGGGCTGTGGACAGGATCATGGACTGGAAGGCAGGAGACCTGGCTTCTCATTCTGACTGTGTCACTCACAGGCTGTGTGGCAAAAGGCAAGTCACGTCACCTCTCAGAGCATCAGTTTCCTCATATATAGAATCAGGATAATAATTCCCAGCTCAGAGAGGTATAAAAGAGATTAAATGATTTAATAGTTGCAGAAGCACTTGGCATCCTGTAAAGCAAGAGACACCTAGAGTGACAGTGGGTTTTATTTATTCTGTGAAGGATAAGTGCACCTCTCAGGGGCCTTTAAGTCTCCAAGAAATCAAGGGACATTAGACGGCACTCACCTGAGCTCTAAAGGTGTAGGACCAAAGAAGGCCCGCGATGGTAGGGAGCAGGAGGAGTCTTCACAGGACTACCTGGGGGGCACTGAGCCCCACGACTTATTCATCCAACTGCTTGAAGGGGCGTGGGGAGGTCACTAGGGGGAAGAGCAAGAGAAGAATGGATGATCCCCTGGGCTACATTCAGTCTTGAGTCTGGAAGGGACACAGTGAGTAAAAGGAAGGTTTGGTGTAGGTTCCACACTTGCAGGCAGAGAAATCTGATCATAGAATGAACCCTCTTTGCTGGGAATTTAGAAATAGCCACCTAGAAATGGCCATGACTCTTTCTTGCAAATTTGTCAGTGTTTTGTATACAGCATCCTCTTTCAGTGAAGTCCTACTAGCTACTCAATCATATAAATATTAAGAAATCAGGTTAAGAGAGTATTTTCTCCTCCTAGGATCTCATTTCGATAAATTAATATATGTATGTCCTACATTTAGCTTTCATGTGGAACTCAGACTCTGTTATTTATCTGACAGGCTATTTGTCTTGATTCTGATCATAATAAGATCAATGGCTCCTATTTGATACAAAAAAGTAATGTGTGAGGTATATGATAATTTAAATAATTGTCTCAGTAAAAAAAAAAAGAGGCCCTTTCAAGCAATTTGACTTCAGGAGACAGGTATAAATATTGTCCTTTCTTTCCTTAGGTTTAATTCCAGAAATGTTTAACATGTTTCTAAGGCTAATTAAATATGTCTGGCCTTCACTAACTAACAATTTTAGGCCAAAATATATTTCTCTGTTTTTTTTTTCTATTTTTGGTAGGGGTTTTTGTTTAATGAGGTGACAAGTATTGGCAAGTTTTAATACTCCACAATGTGCCATTCTGAAAGCGACAAAGAAATTGAGAAGGTGATGCAGTTACTAACACAAACCCAAAACGGAAGACATCCTGACATCTCTCTAATTGTTCATATCCAACAGTCTGCAGATATTCTGAGCAAGCGATCAGGTGATAATTAACAGAGGTAGACACCGATGGCTAAGGGCCTCTTTTAGTCGGCAGACTTTTGGTGTTGGCCAGCTTAAAAAAAATCATGCTATTTCACGCACAGACATGAATTTATAGATTCTCTTAAGGAAAAAAAAGCCACGAATACGGCACATTTGGCTCACCTTTCCACATGGGAAGCAGTAATCAGTGGAGCCTGGCGGCAGCCTGCTCAGATCCACAGGCACACACCCTCCAGCCCATCACTTCCCCACCTGGCCCGCTTCACTTTCGCACATCTGCCATCTGTCCCTTCGTGGATCTGAGTTTGGAGACCCTGAATTATATGCTGCCTCCACCCCTGCGCCTGTGTGTTCCCTTCAGCTTCATCCCTTTATCTCATGGCAGTGCTAACTCCTTAAGCAGCACAGTTCCCAAAGAACTAATTACTTCCTCCTTTGCTGTTTTCTTTCCTCTTTTCCGGCCCAGTCATTCTCCTTCCCTACCTCTTTCCCCTTCACATCCCACAGTTTCCTTCTCAGCAGTCAGAGAATGCCTTTAAAATGGTGAAGCGTGAAGCAAGACTTTCCCTGGACGAACTGTGGTGACATGTCTTTCAGAGAGATTACGCCTCAACAGATAATCTGCACTCGCTTCACATTTTCACATCAGATCTGCAGTGGTATCTGCGCGATCACCTAATACTAACATTTAGAGAATAATTTAGAGCCACTCTGAGTCTGAACAGACTTGGTAACTGAAAACATATTTCATCCTCAGAAAACAAAAGACTGAATCTATGAATATAAAACCAGTTGGTAAGGCTCCTTCCGTGGAGGGAACATTTGCGGAGTGATTCTGCATTACGGTGCCTGCTGTGGCCTAAAAGGATCTGAGCAGTTTCTCATTATTCAGTGATGGTACAGTATTCAAACAGACGCAGCCATTTGAGCTCAAACTTCAGGGAGTAAGAAAACAGGATTTATGGCAAAAAAAAAAAAAAAAAAAAAGCTCCACGCAAGTCACCCGTTTTGGAAGATACAGCGATCCTGTATCACATCCACGTCCTGACCCTCAGGGGAGGCATGGAGGAGCCCTGATCCCGGACCACGTGCTGACAGACAGGATCCACCTCAACTGTCCCCTCACTGTGCACAGAGAGACGTCTTCCCAGGGGTCCACCGCTGGTCTCCCCACAGCCACGCTCTCAGAATCATGAATTCTGGGGCTTTCAGGCCTCGGCTATGGTCAGGGGAACTGACCCAGGGTAATGATTAATTTTACGTGTCAGCTTGACCACAGGATTCCCAGACGTGTGGTTAAACACTGTTTCTGGAGGAGATTGGCCTTTGAATTGGTGGACTGAGTAAAGCAGATGGCCCGCCCCAATATGGGGGGGAGGCGGCACCACTCAATCTGCTGATAGAGCAAAATGGTGAAAGAAAGCTGAATTCTCTCTCTCTGCCTGAATGTTGAGCTAGGACATCCTTCTCCTCCTGCCCCTGAACTGGGACTGACAGCATTAGTTCCCCTGGTTCTTGGTTCTTTGGACTTTTAATTTACATATAACTAAGTGGCTTTCCTGGGACCCGGTTTGCAGAGGGCAAATCCTGGGACTGCTCAGCCTCTGTAGTTGTGTGAGCCAATTTCTCATTTTATACAACCTCCCCCCACACATACACACCCTATTGGTTCTGTCTCTCCGCAGAATCCCAGCACGCCCAGTGTGGGAGACATCTTCCACTCACCTGTCAGCCGGGTGAGTGTTTCCCTCTTCACAGTACAGCTGTCCCCATGCAAGGTATACATCCCCAAATCATAGCCACAGAAAGATTCTGACCATTCATACCTGCCTCATCTAGCTCCCTTGGCAGTGAAAACTCTGTTGTGGGCTCAAAGGGAAGGTCTTTCTACATCAAACGCTATTTTTGAGCAGGACCCAGATGGAGATGATCACAAAACCAAAACAAGTAGATTTTTATAAAAGTTAATAAAGTGCTAGTAAGAACAAGAACAAGAGTCTTAAGGTGATTTATCCTTGACTCACTCCCCTAATACTCATTTCTTACCCCATCTGCTTCTTGTTACAGCAGAACAGGACAGACAGGAGTGAATTTCTTTTCCCAAATAATTCCCCTTGGAATAGAAACAATGACACAAAACCAAAAATGTTTCAAGTGTATAATTCAAGAATTTCTGTTTTCTACCTAAATTTTCTCCCACGTCCGAAATGTTTTGGTGAGGGGGAATGGTTTATTCTTTACTTCTAAGACAGTAGGAATTTTTATAGTAATGGCACAATGGAAATATGATATCGAAAATAATAAATCAGAAATTATCTGTTTACCAATCAAGAATATCTGAGGGAGAAAAACAACACCAGCATCATACAATCCCTCAGCTCAGGGAGTAGACAGCAAGAATGGAAGTGAGAATTCCAAGCCAAGTTGGAGTGCTGCAGCATTAGACCCACTAAGGGAATAAGAGTCTAAAACTCGGAGCCTGAAGCTCTAACAAGCCGCCGTTCTGGCCAAAACCTGGAAATCCCATGAAGGGAGAAATTTAGATAATTACTACATATTACAATTTTAAACTCCATTTGTGAGGAGAACAGGAGCTCTTGTGGGTTTATTGACAAGGTTTTTTTTCTTCTTCTCTTTTTTTTGGTGGAGGCACTGGGAATTGAACCCAGGACCTTGTGCATGCTAAGCATGTGCTCTACCACTGAGCTATACCCTCCCCCCAGTTTTGGGTATCTTACGGATTGGTATGTAGAGATTGGCCTGGTAGTCTCTTCCTGTTCTTGTTACTGGTGAGCCCTTCCCAGCTCTTCACCCAGCCTCAGTGCTACTTTCCGGGGTGTTCCCATCAGCTGAGCCCCTCCAGCCCTTGATTCCTCACCCTCAGCTCTATTTCTCTTTCACCCCTGTACTCGCCGATGTCTTGGAGTTGAGCTGGTGGCCGGTGTCACTGTGGTAGTGGGGTGTCCTGCTCCTCCCCAGATGTCCTCTGCTGGGAAGAAGCAGGTTGATTCTTGAAACCCAGAATTCAGCCTCCCTAGACCTAGGTCAAAGTCTGGGACATTTCTAGAACTTTCATAGGCAAACAAAGAAGAAAGAAGGTGCCTGAGGATGGAGTGAATTGCGGCAGACATAGTATGGAGGAAGGAAGTCTGATAAATTCGGGGCCCAGAGAGAAGTGCTGAGGCCTCAGGAATGCAGAGCCAGATCCATTCACATTCAATTGGCAGCTTTAGCAAGGCCATAATTTTGTTATTTTTTTCCTGCCTGCCTGTTTTTCCCTTCTTACTAGCCAAGGAAACCTGAAAAACCCTCAAATCAGCTGTGTGCCGTCTGAAGAGGCCCTTGTGCTGAAGTGTGTCCAGGGGAGGAGGGAGACTCGGAGTGGGAATACTAGCTTGTGGCAGGGGCCGGGAGGGAGGCAGGCCAGCCAACCCCGAGGCCGCTCCGAGAAAGGAAGGGACTGCGGGGGAAAAGGACAGCCCAGCGTGGCGTCAGGAATAAGGACTCTGGCCCCGGAGAGACCAGTGTTCCAACCCCAGCCTCACCAAATATCCTGACGAAATATCTCGACGTTTTGCCTTAAAAAATACTTGGCATGTTGGGTGCTCTGGAAAGCTTCCAGATGATGCATGCCTCATCTAGATCCAGGGCTCAGCCCTGGAGTCGTATGGGCTCTGGATGTGACTGCTGTCATGGAGCCATCAGGGCAGGTCACTCGGACCACTGTGCTGACATGCTCCAACTTAAGAGAGAACCCCAGCTCCCAGCTCCCTACACGGTGGCCTGTGAGTGGGCCTCTGCAGTCTGGTCACTGTTCCTTGTCAGTAAATGCATTTCTTAGCCACCGTATCTTACTTTAAAACGTTATCACACTGGGTTCTAAGTAAATATTATTTCAGAGGGACTCATTTAATCATGGAGAAATCTACGCAAGGGCACAGCCCACCATTGGCTCTTAGCACATCTAAACTCCTATTTCTGCTTCCTCTTGGTTCATGACAGACAAATAGTGTCCCTTAAAGTTTACTCATGGCAGGAAATTCAAGGCCAAGCAAACAAAAGAGAAAGGACATTGCTACTTGCTCTCAAATCTCAGTCCAGCAGCGGCATCCTTCCCTTTATGAAGTGGTCTTTCCTGCCTACACCCGCTCAGGCAGGGCTGATGGCTGCCTCCTTCGTGCCTCTACTGGACCATCTATGTATTTCTTTCTTTCTTTTTCTTGAAATATATAGTTGATTTACAATGTTGTATTAGTTTCAGTTATATATATATATATATATATATATTCCTTTTCATGTTCTTTTTCATTATAGGCCATTACAAGCTATTAGATATAGTTCCCTGTGCTATATACAGTAGGACCTTGCTGTTTATCTATTTTATATATAGTAGTTAGTATCTGAAAATCCCCAACTCCCAATTTATCTCTCACCCTCTCCTTCCCAGCCTGGTAACCACAAGTTTGTTTTCTATGTCTATGAGTCCGTCACTGTTTTGTAAATAAATTCATTTGTGTCCTTTTTTTTTAGATTCCACATGTAAGTGATGTCATATGGTATTTTTCTAAAATTTCCTCTGTTTAAATATTAATGGAGGTACTGAGGATTGAACCCAAGACCTCATGCATGCTAAGCGTGTGCTCTACCACTGAGCTATACCCGCACCCCACCCCTCACCCATTTTCTATTACAGCATCGACTGCACTGTTTGGCAGAGATTTGTTTACATGTCTGTCTCTACACAGGTGCTAGGCGATAAGCTTCTCAAAGGGCAGGGGCTCTGTTTTATTTCTCTTTATACTTCCAAGCCTAGCACAGTGTCTGGCCCACAGTAGGTGTTCAATATTTAATGAATAAATGGATAGGCCAATACATCAAGAAGGGAAAGGGCAGGAAGGGAAGGGAAAGGCATCTCCTCCCACTTCTTTTCCCCACTTCAGCACCCTTTCCTTCATCCAGGCACCCTACCCTTCCTGTCTCCCCAGTCGGGCTAAAGATCCTGTCCTCGGCCTCAGGAAGCATCCCTTTGACCTACATATTGGGAAACTTTTGTCCTCTCTAGGTAGCTTATATGGAGAGAGATGCCTGTCATTTGGATCATGAAACTTGTAACCAGGAAAGCCACATGCACAGTCCTGGCCAATGAGATGTTCAGAAGTTGCTGTGTCAGGCTTTGGAGAAAGCCCTTTGAAAAGAGACACACTCAATTGTTTTATGTCTTTGCCTTTTGCTCTCTGACCTTCCTACTTGCTGGCAATGTGGACACAATTTCTGGAGCTAAAGCAGCAATCTTGGGACCTTGAGAAAGAGGCCTGGGTTATTACATAAATCTCAGTTCCAATATCTTTGAATCATGAACCAGTGCATGCTAGCTCCTATCCCTGGGCTTATAATTATGTGAGAAAATAGGCCTTTATGTAGGTAAGTCACTGAAATCTGGTCTGTGTTACTTGCAGCTGAAGATAACTGCAAACTGATAATCTAGTCTTCTTTCTTTTCCTCAGACACACCAAGGTCGGTTCATTTACGGCCTTTACACTTTATTCCTTCGGCCTGAAATGTTTTTCTCTCAGATCATCACATGACTTGTCCCTTCTCAAAGTCAGATACCAAGTTAGAATATCACCTTCTCAGATGTCACCAAATTGCATCCATCATTCTTTAATATTGTCCTATTTTATTTTCTCCATTGCATTTATCACACTATCTGAAATGCCCTCTCTTTGCTTGTTTCTTATTTTCTTAGTCCATTCAGGTGGCTATAACAAAATGCCACAGACTGGGTGGCCTATAAACAACAGAAATTTATTTCTCATGGTTTTGGAGACTGGGAAGTCCAAAATCAAGGCATGAGTGTGGTCGTGTTCAGTAAGAACCTTCTTCCTGGCTCATAGCCAGTGCCTTCTCTCTCTGTCCTCACAGGTGGAAGGAGTGGGAGAGATTTCTGAGGCCTCTTTTATTTAGGGACTAATCTCATTTAGGGGGTCTCCACCCTCATGGCCTAAGCACCTCCCAAAGGCCCTACCTGCCAATATCATCAATCAGGCATTAAGATTTCAACATATAAATTCTGTGGGGATACAAGCCTGCAGACCACAGTACTTCTTCATCTTCCCCACCATGAATGCAGGAAGCATCTCTATTTTTTTTCAGAACTGCTAAGTCTCCAGCACCTAGAAAAGCACGTGGTATATGGTGGGTGCTCTATGAGTAGGTCCCAGAAACAGAGACGACTTCCAGAGTTGGAAAGAAATACATTTCCCCGTAGAATGTACTACCATGTGTTGAATAGGTTTATAATTGAGGAAATTATGGGTTAAATACCATTTAGGACCTGACTACTGTATATAACATTGTTTATATGAGATAACAATTTCTCTTAATGAATTCATTATAATCTTGATCATAGATCATCTTGCAGCTTATCTTCATACCTAGAAAACCCTGCCTCCCTCATTTTATTCCTAATAGCTCATCGGATTTCAACTCCTTGATGGAATTTTTTTCTTTGATTTAAAAGAAAGTTTAAAAAAAATTTTTTTAAAGAGTCCCACTCAATCTCTGGTAGGTTTTTTGAAATTGATTTCTTGAGTGCCATTCCTTAGCCCCCTTGCTGGCCCTATCCTATTTCACATCCTGTCTCAGGAAATTTATACTCAAGCCCTTTCAAAGGCACCTTGCCTGACTTCCTGTCCTCCCAGTGGCTCCTGAAACTCTCATCTTTTCCATAGGCCTATTTAAAAGCAGCAAAATCTTCTTAATCCCATTGGGACCCTTCCATCTGCTCTGGATTTCAGTGTGAGGCGCACTGGCAGACAGTGAGACTGCAGGTAAGACCTCGACGTTTAGAAGAATCAGTTATTCCTTTTAATATCTAGAATATGCTTTTCCATATAGAAACCACAGATAGAGACTAACAGAATGGGCCATCTTGTTACACACACGCCTGCTACATACTCTTAAGGAATAAAAAGCAGACTAGTTTGAGTAAGTAAAGGGTTTACAGATTAAATGGTAAAAGGTAAGTCTAGGAACACAGATTGGGGACAGAGATCGTTAGTTGTTTGGAAATAGTCACGCTCTCCCTTTTTCTTAGTGATGAGGTCCTCCTTTTATTTAAGGTGACAATGATAAATGAATACATCTCCCAGTCTCCTCTGTGGTTAGGTGTGCCCATGTTACGCGGTACTGGATGAAGTTTTGTTTGGGTTTGCTTAAAAAGAGGGGACCCAGCTGGGAAGTGTGGCCCTTTCCCCTTCATCCTTTCTTCCAGTCTGGAACTTGGACTGATGGCTGGAACTCCTGTAGCAATCCTGCATCACAAAGTGGGGTTGAGGATGGAGGTCACAAGCAGAAACACTGATTCCATGGCCCCAGTGCACCAGTTCCGAATTCCCCATTCTGGGGCTTCTTTTCTGTGAGAGAATAAACCTTGGTGTCTTCAAGCAACTGCTACTTTGAATTTTTTGTTAAATATAACCAAGTATAATCCATTTTGATACTAATGCTCACAGGGGAAGCTTTAAAAAAATATCCCGGTGCCCGGCCTGCATCCCAGATCATTTATATCAGAAACTCTAGGGATGGAGTTCAAGCATCAACAATTTTTTAAAGCTTCCTGGGTGATTGCAGTGTACAGCCCAGGTTGAGAATCACTGCTTCAGGCTGACAGGCCTCATAGTTAGCATGTTCAAGAATCTCCTGGGTGATAGGGCAGTGTTAAAAAATTGGATTTCCAGGCCTTATTCCCCCAAATTTTGGTTCTTTCCCTCTGAAGGCATCCCAGGTGATTCAGAGACAGGCAACCCAGGGATCACATTTGAAGAAACACTGCTTTTAGCAACAGGGCATCTTTGGAAGTTTTAAAGCAAAGAAGTCACAAGATTAGAGGAGAGTTTTAAGAGGATTAGTCTGGATCCAGTGAATAAACTGAAAAGAAGTGGGAGATTGATGGTGAGGAGACCAATTGGGAGGGACTATAATAGCTGATGGCCTGAGGGGATGTGATTCTGAACTAAGTGGGTGGCCACAGAAATGGGGAAAAAAGAGACACGTGGTAGACACTGAAAAAGATAAAACGCTACAGGACTTGGTAACTGACAGAACAGGACTGAGGGGGACTTCAAGATACTTATTTTTAGTGACTGAAGAGTACACTGGGGGATGATGACTTCTGGGATAGTATGTATTTCCCCCTTTTGCTAAACTCAGTTACATTGCTGTGGGTTATTAGTTTACTATGTATCCACACCTGCACATGTTAAGTTGCTTTTTGTTCACCTGATTGTATCTAGAATCTCTTGGTAGATTGGAAACATTATTTGCTAAATCAGCTCTTCTATTTAAAGGCTCAGACATTTTGTCCTAACAAGAGTCTATTTCACAGATTTTAGTGTCTGTTTAGAAATATATAGAAATACATGTATATGGACAAGCAATATACATGTGTATATACATATGTAGGAAAGCAATTAAATATTTTTTATGAGGTTTTTACTTTTTCTAAAGTCATATTTTGTAGAGCAGAGGAAATAAGCGGGTGGTTTAGTTACTGCTCTGAGCTCTGCTTTATGTAGATTTTTTTTCAGATGACCCACAACAAAACTTTTTTTTTTTCTCTGTGAGTTATCATAACATTTTGTGTATATTTCACTGTGCTATACAGTGTAATCTTGTTTATCTGTTCTACAATTTTGAAATCCCAGTCTATCGCTTCCCACCCTCCACAACAAAACTTTCAAGGGCTAAAAGTTTAAAGAATGGATTTTAAAAATGATCTCAGGGGAATCGTTATTTAACTATTCAATGTAAAGCCACCAAGCACACAGATGTTAGGGTGATATTTTATCAAAGAACCTAAAACATAATTACTTTAGGAGTAATTCTAAAACACACACTGCTCACTGATGTACTGTCATAATGAGCACATATGCCTCAGAAATATCTTAGGTGTGCTCTTCCAGTCCCCTCTTATTTACAAACCAACATAATGGTTTTATAGTTACAAACCAGAAAAAATAACAGTCAAATGTAATAGAAATATCATAAAATATCAGCTAATGTATTTGCTCAATTTTTACTAGTTGTTCTTTTTATTTCTTTTATTGAAGTATAGTTGATTTTTTAATTGAAGCATATGACACAGTTTCTTTTAGGAACAGATTTTAAAATCCCAAGTAAACTTAATGAACAAACAAGGTGCACATCCCCTCACTGAGTTCACCACTCCACACAAACATGAATGAAACAGCCTTGCTCTCTTGGACCTCAACAGTGTAAATAATGAAGTGACGATGAGTTTTCCTAAAGTTCATTTAAGAATCAATTTTCTCTCTAATTGGAACATCTATTAGAAGGCTCTAACAAGGTGAAAGTCATTAGATCTATTCAAAACACAAAAGGGCTAACCTTCAACAGGCCACGGGAGACCGTGTGTCTAGATTCCATATCACATTTCCCTTTGTTGCTAAGAATAGCTCCCTCCTTTAATTTGATATCAGTCCTTTGTCACTTGCTCCTGAGGATACTTATGGCCCTTAAGCGACAATGCTAGCCTCACCAAGGGACCACCACCCACCCAGTCCTAGTCACGCGGAGAGGAGGTGAATGCACTATATGTGGCAGTCAGGTGCCCCTGCTACTCCCTGCAATATTCCCTTCGGCAGTTGGATTTTGTTTCACATTCAGACACCAGTAATTAAATTGGTTACAGCAAAGTGCTGACCATGCTGGGGATTCTTTGTGATTCGTTTCATGCAAAAAGAATTCTATTTCATGATAGAATTTCATGGTCACAGACCCCACCCCTAATATGAGCTACAGTCTTACAAATGATAAAATACCAGGCACTGGGAGGTCCGTGCAAAAGTGTTGAGAAAGTATGTAGACAGTGTTGGGCAAAATTCTGCCCTAATGGGCAAAACAACCAAAGTGAGCTGCATACTGCAGATGGGCGAAGGGAATTTGCTATGGGTTGAATTGTCTTGTTTCCACTCCCCAAATTCATATGTTGGAGTCCTAACACCCAGTACCTCAGAATACGACCTTATTTGGAAATAGGTTGGTGCAGGTGTAATTAGTTAAGTTAGCAGGATGTCATACTGGTACAGCAGGGTGGGCCCCTAATCCAACATGACTGGTGTCCTTGGAAAAAGGGCAAATTTGTACCCCCCCCCCCAACACACACGGAAGAGAACATGTGGAGATGAAGGCAGAGATGCTTCCACGAGCCAAGAAACAACAAAGATTGCCAGCAAACCACCAGAAGCTAGAGGAGAGAAACAGACACATCCTCCCAGCCCTCAGAAGGAGCCAACCCTGCCTAACCTTGATCTTGGACTTCCAGCCTCCAGAACTGTGAGACAAGAACTTTCTGCTGTTAAAGCTACTCAGTCTGTGGGGCTTGAATACCGTAGGTCTAGAAAACTACCACAGAACTGTTCTCCCACCACTGTCCCTGACGGATAGCAAATTCTTTTGGTGCATATATAGCTCACCTTTCATCCTTTGACCCGTGAGAGTTAAAAATTTAAAACCAAAGCACCTGTAATAGGAAGGGACCATACAGGACAGGTGGGTGGCCTGGCATGCCTGCCAAGCAGGCCTCTTTTACTCCACCCCAGGTCTACTCCATCATGTGGACTAAAGAAAGCTGAGTGAGTTGGCTCCATGGTCACCAAGCCCTTCTTCCCTTCCCTACCACCCCAGGTAATCGCTGCTGTCTCAGCCAAAGTGCTGGAAGGCGGCACCCCTGACTCAGCCGCAGCTCTGTGTCCTCATTCTCCCACCTCCCCGCGTCCCAGCAAACAGCACAGGGAATGGGCAAGAACGAACTAGAAGGGGGACTGGAAAAAACAGGGCAGAAAAGTCAAATGAGAGTCAAACAAAACTAAAATAGACCAAAAATTAAATAAATAAATAAAAGAAAAAACAGGAGAGATACAAGGAGAAAAGAGAAAGAAAAAACCATAGGCATGGTTGGCCAGAAAAATCGTTGCTGAAGGAAAAACCTTAAAATCTGTGGGGATGGATTCCTAGAATAGTCATTAGATTGTTCCAGGAAGCCACTAGGAAATTAAGATTCTCCTTGAGATCGTAGTTATATGCACATCTTGAGAAATTATTTCTGGAATTCAGTCGTCAAACTTCCTACATGGTGTTTTTTGTTTTTTTTTAATAGCTGAGTTCTGTAAACAAAATCTATGTGATGCTATGTGAATTAATAGAGAACGCTAGAATGATGGAGCCAGATGACTCTGAAATCATTCAATTCAATTATTGAGGTGTAAGAGAATTTGAGACTCGTCCAATGTCATGCAGCCTATCCCAGAGCTAGGCCAAAAGATTTTGTAAATATTATGATTCGTGAAGAATCTAGGCTGATTTACACAAAGAAAATATTTCTGAACTTAACTACTTTTGACTCCTCACATCTCCATATTGTTTTTCAGATATTAAAGAAGAGGCCTTTTGAGAAAGCCGTCAGGAAAACTTCAACTTAGAAAATTCCTCAGAACATAATGGAAGAAACTAAGGTAAACAAAATTCTATTCCAGCTAAAATATTTATTTGAAAAATATGTGATGGATAAATGTATTTTTAATATAAATGTATCCTGACCACTTGAATTCTAAATTTCTTAATAATTACAATAGCAATACTAATTGAACTTAATAACATTTGCTATATGCGAGGCAGTCTTCTAAGTGCTTGATGTATGTCACCTTACTTAATCCTCAGATTACTATATGATTTGGTCCCATGATGTATTAACCTTATTTTGTCAATGAAGAAATTGAGGCAGAGGGAGATATCTTTGCCCATGTCACACTGTTTGTGAGTGGTAAGGCTGAGATTTGAACACTGGCAGTCTAACTCTAAAGTCTGTGTACTTCACTATTGTACCAGACTGTCACTTACCACCCTATGAAGAAATTTGCGTATCAGTCCACACATATCCCTCATAAGTGGTAAAGCCAGGATTTTATCCAGGTCTAATCTGATTTAGAGTCAATGCACTTTCCCATCCCAGCTAAATGCCTCTCACATTAGTGTATTTAAACCTCACTTTCACTGTAATCAGTGGCCACCAACTAAAGGTAGTGGTGTGAAGATTGAGTGCGACACAAACACCACAGAAGCAGTCCAGGAAAAGGACCCCTGAGCACGAGCCCACCAGCCATGGCATAAACTCGCAGGTGTGTTGGAGGCTGTTGGCTCCCCTGGTCACTCCTAGCTTGTGTGCTGTGCTCGTCTCTTCAGTCTCAGGGGAGTGTGTGGATGATGGAACAGACACTAGACCAGGGAGAGAGAGACCAGGCTTCCAGCCTGGGAGCAGCCTCGGACTGGCAGAGTGCCCCTGACGGGGTTGGCATCACCACCTGGCTCCTCCCTCAGTCCCCCCTGGTACCCCCAGGAGTGTGCATGACAGCAGTTTACGGTGAAGGATGTGGGATTCAGAGGGTTAAGTAATTCCATAAAGGTCCCCAAAGTGCTATTCAGTCCAGGTCTGCCTGACTGTAAAATCTTCCCATATATGCCGCCAAGTTGCCTCTAAAGTCATTTAAATCCTCGAAATCCCAGACTCCTCAAATATAAAACAAGGACATTTTGCTAAGTCAGCACTCCCTGTATGACAGAGACCTAGGGATTCTTTCACGGTGTCTCCGAAGTCAGCTTTGGAAGGAAGTCCAAGGAGGGCCCAGATTGCTGCGGACCCCATGTGCACTTGCGCGTGCACACGCGCAGACACACACACACACACACACACACACACACACACACACCCCCGAGCAGTGCCCCTCTTAGCTTTAACACCTCGGAGAGGATCACAGTACAGTAACTGTGGTAAATCAAACCAGTCGGATTCACCTGGCTGGTGCTGTCCAACGACTTTCAAAGAAAAGGCTGTCCCCAAATTTCTGTTAATCTAAACACAATTCGAGAAAGTGTATCTGTGAAGATGGCTTTCTGACCCAGGCCAGCTAGTGAGAAACACAGTCTGAGTTTCCTTCTCTTGCTGTCCCCATTCCTGGACAATTTTAAATGGGCAGGGATGAAAAGGGATGTACTATTTGTGGCTTAATTTGAACTCATTGTTTTTTCTCTTCCTTTCTATTTATCTTGCTGCATTCTCTTTTTACCCTGTCCGATTTCAATCCTGTCTCCCTCCTCTGGCCCCAAAACCAGGTAGGAGACAGGAAAGGAGTAGTCGGTGTGGGTATGAAATGAATGAATTCATTTACTCCCTCAATTCCTGCCTTCCCCCACCTGTCTTCATAAAGCAACGCATCGGTGCTTAGATGCTCAGATGATTGCTGCCAGGCAGGCATCTTGACGAATGCATGGAGAGCCAAGGTTTACTTTCTCCCATCCCCACAGCTTGTATCCCTTTCAGGAAAAGCTACATATGTGGAAAAGAATAAAGCCAACAAAAGGCAAGTGTTCATCATGGTGACAGTGATCAGACCTTTTTAAAAACACTTATTGAGGTATCCTTTACACACCATAAAATTCACTCATTTTAAGCGTGCAATTCACTGAATTTTACCGAATATACAGTTGTACAACTATCACCACAATTCAAATTTGGAACATTTCCATCACCCCAGAAAGATACCTTAAGCTCATCTGCCGTCACTCCCTGTTCCTAGGCAACCACTAGTCCACTGTATGTTTCTGAGGATTGGCTTTCTCTGAGCACTTCACGTAATGGAATCATATACTATGTGGTGTTTTGTGACCAGCTTCTGTCATGTTACATACTCTTTTGGGGGTTTGCCCATATGTTAGTACATTTCTGTACTTTGTTCCTTTCTATGTGACACCTTTTTGAATGGCAGCATTATACAAAAAAAAAAAAAAAAAAAAAAAAAGATTATGGGTTTCAGAAGCATGCAGATGGGAGGCCAAATCAAAGTTGTAGCACTTCTTGGGAAGTTCTTTAACCTCTCTGAGACCCATTTTAGGATGAGGATGATAATCCCTCCCTCAGAGGACTTGGCTATCAATTAGCTGGATTGTGCCGGCAAACCATGGGCACTCAAGACATCCAGTCTTTCTCTCTACGTCCCCAGGAATCTTTGCCTTTGTTACCCTGCATCAAGTTGTAAAATGATTCCTACAGCCTCCTTGCCAGCCTTCACATCAACCTTGAATTGGAAGCCCTCGTAGCTAGCAATATCCGAAACGGAATCCCGCCAAGGGAATCACATCCTTCATTAATGGAGGCCCAGATGGTGAGGAGCTAAAGGGATTTCCTTCAATTATATTGCTGTCATTTTTTTTTTTTTTTTAGAAAGAAGGTTAAACTGTATTTAATTGTTATCCAATGGAAGAAAATGTTTCAAATTCTACCCTAGAACATTTTACAGATTTGGCCTTACCTTTGCAGGGATCTAAGAATATATTTTCCCACTAATTCTTATAAAACTGCCCCCAATAACATCAACTTCTGGATAACATGGAAACCAGTAGTGAAGGGCTATCTATAACCCTCTGAATTAATAAAATTCTCCTCAAGTCCTCAAAACTCAACTTTTAGCGAATAGTTTCAGACTCTTTCCCAAACTTTTACAAGAATCTGAATTTCATGTATGTCACAAAATAGACTAAATTGAACTCCTTGTTCATTTCTCTACTTCATCTTCTCTGGTTAGAACACGTCATCAATTTGAGTTCCAACTTAAAGGAATCCGGATCTAAACCCACCATACACTCTTAGACTCAAAGTTTACAAAGATGCGATTCCTTAGCCCTGAGCATAAAATTCTCTGTTCTAAACCCATTTTTCCTTCTGAATCATTATTTCTCTACAGTTTTTAATCCACCATGATTTCCCTTTGTGTCTCTGATTGCTTTTCTTCCCTTCTCCTCTAAGATTTATCACAGCTGCATTTCTTCCCCAGTTCCACCTCCTAGACTCACTCCCAGATTCACTTCCTGGTAAGTACAGTATAACAAAACAGAAAAGGATAATACTTTTTAACATCTCTACCAAATAAAACAGGTTTGCAACATACTTTACTTATCTCTCATTTCTAGGAGACTAGCGCAACATATCATTTTTCATGATATAAAATGCCCGTTGTCAAAAGTAAGCTAGTTATTAAGAAAGGCAACATACAGCTTTCTGATCTTTATATACCAATAGTTATCACTGTACATGCTAATGGCTTTGAAGATAACGAAGAGTGATTCTTTTAAATAAGTAAATTGGATATAATCCCAACAAGTGATCAATCTGGAACATTTTCAGGTCAGTCTGACTAACTAGAACTTCTATTCTGATAAAACCATACTCACAAAGACAAATAGATAAAATCTATACCCGGGCCGAATCAAACACGTAAATCACTGTATTTGTGTAAGGATTCCCACGCTCCCTTGCTCTTTGTGCTTGTCTGACAATAGGCACTGTTAACAAAATGCATGACTAACCCCTCCCAACACTGAGAGGTCAGAAGTGAATGGGGTCTCGAGACAAGTTTTCACTCACTGTCTTATCACCTAAAATAGGCGTGAGAATCCATAAATGTGATAAAAAAAAATAATGAGGGGGGACACAAACAGCTTAAATGGAGTTAGTTTTGTAAATTTACCCAATCTTTACAAAGCTTTTCTTATGTTAAAACTTCCCTTTCATAGACTACAGTGAAGAGAGTAATTTATATCCAAGACTTTATTTTGGGAATTTTATTTTAAATGATATCATAGGAATTTATCTCATGGTATAAACAGTTTATTAAATCTGGGATTTAGCAAAGATTTTTTCCCTACTGCAAAGGCCTTTTGTACAGTAGATGTTTAGCAGCAGATGAGCAGTTTTCACTGACCTCCTGTGCCAATCTTGAGGCATGATAACTTCAGTTTGATGCTCAAACATTCTGCAAAAACATCTTAAGCCCCAAATTCCAATGTGTGGCCAGCATACAGAAAGTTAATTTTTTAAAAAATCACTCAATGACCAAAATCTTCAATATATATACAAGAATCACACAACCTTCATATTATCATTTGGCCTATAGTTTGCTCATAGCTCTCTAGGGAATCCTGATCTCAGGGTGATTGGCTAAAACCCCACATTTGCAGAGATCATCTCTGAGGTCTTGGTCACCATAAATATCTGTCAGCATCCATGCATCATGCAGATGAGTTACCAAATAATGCCAAGAGTCTCCTACCCTGAGATGGCAGCAAGTTTTTGGTGTGCCTGGCGGGCCATTTCACAGCCTTTGGTTCTTGTCTTGTGCATTTCCGCCCGGAGTGATGGGCAGCTGACTGAGATGTCCCCGATAGAAATGACCAATTCTCGGTACAGGGCCACTTGTGTGTTGAACTCTTGGACAAGCTGGAAAAGAAGTGAGTTTCTTTCATGAGACACATCATCAGAAAGTTTCCTGTTTTGGTGTACCTAAACAGGGGTTTTCATTGACCCCTGTGTCACCTCCCCAAATCTCACGCTAAGGTGCCTGCAGATTGTTTAAAGATTAAGTCACAAAGACAAGTGTTTGTCCAAGGCAAGTGTTTATTTTTATTGGGTAAGTCTGGTCATTGAAGCTCTATTTCCAGAACTACTAGCCCCGACCGTTCAGGCTCAGTTTCTGAAGAGCAAGAACATATTTGGAGGGCTACCAGGCCACTCCCAGGTCACTAGAGTAATGCTGGGAACTCATGCATAGAACGCTCCCCTCTACTATAGCTAGATGTGGATTTAAAGTTGCCTGGGGATAAAGGCCAAAGGTAGGTTGTGTTAGGCAAACCGTTCACCTCCCGCCGGCCCCTGAACAGCTCCGGGAGCCTGATGGGAAGACCTGCCACAGCCTCAGCGCTGGAACCTTCGTCCCCTCCGCAGCGCCCGGTGCGCTCTATTTGGATTTGTTTGCTACTGTCTCCCCACAAAGCAGCACCCTCACCTACCCAACCCCTCCCTCCCTGGTGAGCGAGCCGGTCCACCGTAGCCTTTCGTATCTGCCATTCTCCAAGGAGGCAGAGGCACGACCTACAGCCGCTGACCCCAAGACACTTGCCACGACACTTCTTTGCAGGGCCATTGCGAGCCGGGTGTCACCCCGAATCTGGGGGACTGCAGATTTAAAAATAGTGCATGTGCACGTGATCGGCATGGAGGAGCTGAGGGTGGCGGAGTAGCGGCACTCAAGCAAACGATTAACATACACGATTCCCCCACCTCACCAAAAAAAAAAAAAAAAAGAGAGAGAGAGAAAAAAAGAAAGAAAGAAAGAAACGCATTTTTCACCTACCATCTTGCAGTCGTCCAGGGCTCGTTGGGTTTTGTGGGCGCTCTCGGAGCCGCTGCCCCTGCGCTCCCAGTCCCCGCTCTGCAGCGGGGGCTTGCTGATCTGGAAGATCGAGGAGCGGGTGGACCTGCTGGGGCGCTTTTTGCGCCCATTCGGTGCAGAACTCATGCATACACATCCACCAAGCCGAAGCCGCTGGTGCAGTGCGCCCCGGCGCGGGCGGCCCGGTCGTTGCCCTGCGCGCCGCCGCCGAGCAGCCGGACCCGGGACCCGAGGCGCGGCGCTCACAGGGTTGGGGCTGGCTGCGCGGGTGGGTAACCTTCAGCTTGAAGGAGAGCTGGGGAAGCGCTGGCTGTGCCGTGCAGCATCGCTTCCACTAGCAGCGAGGAAGGGGCTCGGTCAAGTTCCGATCAGCAGCACTGCCGGCCCTGTCCCGGGAGCTGGGCGCTGGCGCGGGCTCGCACCGCCTTCCCCTCGGCATGGACTGCAAGGCTGGGGGAGAAGGAACGCGCCGCCCGGCGGTTCCGAGTTCCCATTCAGATGGGAGAGCAGCTTTCACAGCCTGCGCTGCCAGATGGGGGAGCCGGGCGGAGAGTGTCGCTCTAGCTTCGGTGTCTTCCCGCAGCGGCGCTAGGTTCGTCTGTCCCCTCCCTCCCCCGTCACCAGGTCTCGAAGCGCTGGCGGTCCCCGAAGCAGGCAATTGGTTCTAATCGGCTGTCTTGATCCCTCGTCTCCACGGGCTTGTCTGTTTGAGGATCCCAAATGAATCCGTGGCGGGACTGGCAGACGCAGGGAGTCGGTCCGGCTGACGTGGTTCGCGGCCCCGCACATTGATAGGACAGGAATACTAATGTGATCCATCCATACAACCCCCTTCCCCCTCCACAGTTTATGCACTTATCCAATCACATCCCCAGGAACATCAATTGCAATCTTACTTCATCGGCTCTATTATTAGAAATGAAAAGTGTCATCAGAGTGGAGCACATTGCCACATGCTAGGACCTAAACACGAATTGCAGATCAACCCGTGTGGACTTGAGGCTCTCACCTGGGGCCACAGATTAGCAAAACCGAAGGAGGAGGGAGTGACGTTTTGGCCGTAGAAGGAAGATCTCTTAGTAACAGTTTTAAAAAATAGCTTTCTTTCCCTGGGTTTTGTTGTGGTGGTTGTTTTGGTTTTTTGTCTTGGTTCAGCGTGTGCGGGGAGGGAAACGGCAGACAGTGGGGCAGAATGCACGCACGAGGCCTTCAGTCAAACCGGTCCTCACCTCATCCCGTCTTCACTAGCAAAGCTCCTGGTTTTCCAGGCCAGAGTCTCAGGACCCCAGCTCTGAGAGTTTCCCAGCAGAGATTTGAAAAAGTAAGAGCCACAGGCCTCCCTGGGCACTCAAAGTGACTGTTCTCCTTTATGGGACATCAGTGACCCAGAGGCCAATGGAGGTGGCCCAGGAAATTGGGGAGCATGACTGCATGGAAGTGGGCCCGGAGGTGAGTTCCTGGGCCGTTTAAATTCACCCTCACCACTGACATCCCAACGCTCTTCTGGGAGGAAGAGAGACAGAGGGAGCATTCAACTCTAGTGTGCTGAGATGCTTGTTCCCATGAATGGTTTGTTTGGAGGGGCCAAAGAGGTCTGCCCAGGGGAACTAATTATGTGCAGAGAAGCCTAAGGGAGAGCAAAAGGGAGGTTTCTGGCCAATTTCTTAAAGGGATCTGGAGGGTCCACAGAGAGGGAGAGCCAGAAATAGCCAGGAAGGCTAACAGCCTAAGGAGATATCGCTAGAAAATTTTTACAAGGCAGGTAAACATGATGGGGTGGTACAATAAGAAAGGTATTCGGTCTTTGTCCCCAGCTCCTGGCAGAGATCTCCTAAAACCTTTGTAATTTTCTTAGTGACAAGGGGGATAGGAACTCCCTGTCTCCAGAAAGACCAAGCCTTGATTGGACATTTGGAACTTTCATCCCCACCCCCCCGACTTCCCCAGAGGGGAGAGGGGCTGGAGATTGATTTACTCAATCAATCTGATACCTGATTTAAATAGCCAATAGTTTAATCAATCATGCCTACATAATGAAACCTCCACTAAAACCCCTCAGTGATGGGGTTTGGGGATCTGGGTTCGGGAAGACAGGGAGTTACTGGGAGGGTGGGCCTGCTCAGAGAGGGCGTGGCAGCTCTGCCTCTCCCCGCCCCCACCTTACCCTATGCATCTCTTCCTGCGTTGTATTCTTTGTAAAAAAACTGGTAAGTAAACTAAGTTCTGTGAGTCATTCTCCCAAATTATTGAACCTGAGGGGAGTTTGTGGGAAACTGCATTTGTAGCCAAGTTGGACAGAAGTGTGGGTAACCCTGGGACCTGATCCTTGTGTTGGTCTCTGTAGGGAGGGCAGAACTATGAGACTGAGCCCTTAAACCGGTGGGGTCTGCCTCTAACCCAGGGTATTGAATTGTAGGACACTCAGTTGGTGTTGGAGAGTTGAAGCAGTGTTGAAAAAGATATCTTGTATTTGGTCGGGGAGGGAAAAAACCTTAACAGGTGAATATCTGGAGAATCAGCTGTATTTGCATAGTACTTCACTCAAGATTGAGAGTCAGTTTTCCCTAAGGAAGGGTGGGGGAGGGAGGCATCAGCCCCCACCCCATTCCTCAGGGTGTGCTCCTGCCCTCCAGGTGTTCAGGTGGTCCAGAGACCAGGGTCAAGGGCTCTTCTGTTGGCTGAGTCTCCCCAAATGTAGGACAATAAAGCCAGCTCTCTGACTATTTCTCTTTCCCTCAGGCCTAATTTTCTCCCTACTTGATGTGTGTAGGGAGGAGAGGTTGAGGCACACATCAGGTGATTTGGTGAAATTTTCTGGGATTTGGTGAGTGTTTGGGATGCTGAGGGAAAATACAGGGAGACTAAGGGGAGGGGCTTTAAGGAAGGATGGATAATACTCATTTGTAAATTAGGTCCTATGATATAGACCCTTTTTGTTAACACTAACTACTATCAGACTTAAAGAAAAGTCTGCTCCAACCCAAGGGTGGAGGTGCTTTGGAGAATTAAAGGAAAGGGGACTGCATTTTACATATATGTGGACCTAGGACAGAGAAAACAGGACACTGGTAATCTTTTGCCACCACTCTGCTATTTCATCCCATTTCCCTGCAGGGAAATACTGGCTGCCACCCGATTTGAGCATCTCCAAACTCCTCAGGAGTGGGCTTCTACTCCAGCTACAACCATCTGGTTTCTACTCCCCCCTTCTGCCTAGAGACAATTTCAACAAATTAAAAGGAAAAAAAAAGGCAACACAATTGCACAGCTCTGTTTCTATGCCACATTTCTTGCAGGAGGTAGGGTGAGGGTCAAACTGAATGGCACATCGGAAGGACTACAGATCTGGGAAACTGCTGAAGGATTAGGCAGAAATTGTCATTTGCCGGTGCCCCTTGGCCTTCCCCAATACACAGCCCAAGTCATTTTCCTGAGAAGGATGAAAAATAGCATGGATCCCAGAGCTGTCTCTCCCAGGGACAAATGCTGTAATCAGAATAGCAGCAGGCAGGCGCAGTTCCCTCACCTTCCCCCACATTTGAAACAGTGTGAATTTACATCCCCGGGGCTGTCTGACTGCCAGATAGAAGGGTGAAGTGCAGTTGGAAACCCCAGCCGCAAGGATACATTTTCCGGTTATCCAGACCCAATTTTGGCACAATTCTGTAATGGGTCCTGTACAGTTATACAGCTTGGACCCAACTCACATCCTAGATTCACTCCAATATACGCTCCACCTTCTGTTTCATGTCCTCATTATGGTAATTTTAGAGGATTTGTTTTGATTTAGGATTTTAAAAAATGAATATTAGTTTAGAGCGCATATGAAAAACTGGTAAATTTCTTCTAATTAGCGCTATCAGAACCACAGTGGGACCCAGAGATGCATATCTCAAACGGGGCTGGACAAAATCAACAAGGACCTCACCTGTGTGGGTCAGTGACAGAGGCACAGAAAAACACATTAAGTTGCTGAATTCTGAGAAGTTGGAAAGATCTGAAAGGAATGATCAAGTTATATTCTATTAGTGTTGAAAGACATTAAGTTACTGTGAAGAATTTAGTGAATAAACTACTTAATAAATGGTTTCTTTCCACTAAAATCAGGAAAAAGTACAATATATTGGGAACACTTATTTGTTAATTTCACAAATGTTTTTGAGTGTTTCTTATTAGGAACAGTTCCAGGTTTTGTCAGTCCTAAAGCTTGTAAAATTGAGGGCCCTTCTTTAAGAAAAAAAATCCAAAATTTAAATACAAAATTAAGTATATGGTCTTGGAAGGAGCCTATGCAATGAGGTTCCCTGAAGTCAGGCTTCATTACCTTCATGGTAAATCCCCACATATATGCACACACACAGTGGGCATCTGGTGCTTTGCCACCTCTGATTTTATTTTCCTTTTTCTGATAATAGCACCTTAAATTTCCTTTGAGAAACCAGTCTTTTCTCACTTTTGGTCACATGGCTCAGGGGTGAGCATATGACTCAGACCTGGTCAATAAAGTATTCCATTCTAGAGGCCACGGTGATTGGTTTCATGATGGGTATGAGATGTAAGATGAACTAAGGAACTTTAGGTCTTAGGAACTTTTCTGGAACTATTATGTTGAAACATACAAAATTGTCATTTCTGAACCATTTTGACCTACATAAATGACAATTTTATATATTTCAACCCGATAGTAAGCATTTCTTTCCCTTGGGTTGCTAGGGTAATAAGATGATGAAAGCCTGGAGTTTCTGGTAGTTACCTTGGCCACTCATGACCAACAGACAGCCTGAGAGCCAACCCAGAGAAAATCAGAATGGAGAGATGGAGAACGACTGATTTTCTGGGTGGGGAGGATAATTGACGTTCAACAGTATATCAGTTTCGGGTGTACAGCCTACTGATTCAATATTTGTATACACTGTAATCAGAATAGCAGCATGCTGGCTTAGTTTCTATGCCTTCTCCCACATAAAAAAGATTGCCAAAATAAGACTGTGTCTGCAGATCTTCCTCAACTTAATGACAATGAGGTAACTTCCCAATAAACCTGCTGTGAGTTGAAAATATCTTGGGAAAATGCATTTAATACAAACATCATGGCTTAGCTTAGCCTACCTTACACATATTGAGAACACTTAGATTAGCCTACAGTTAGGCAAAATCATCTAACATAAAGCCTGTTTTATAATAAACTGTTGAATATCATATGTAATTTACCAAATACTGTCCTGAAAGTGAAACACAGAATGGTTGTGTGGGCGCAGAATGGTTGTAAGTGTATTGGTTGTTTATCCTTGTGGTGGAGTGGCTGACTGGAGCTGCGGCTGCCCAGCACCACGAGAGAGTACCATACTGTGTATCTGCTAGCCTGGGGAAAGGGCAAAATGTAAAATTCGAAGTATGGTTCCTATTGAATGCTGATCGCTTTTACACCATCCTGAAGTTAAGAAATTGTATCTCAAACCATCCTTAAGTTGGGGACCATCTGTAGTTAACATCCATCAATAGACAGAGTTACACAGTAGCTTGTATCTGCCAATCCCAAACTCCCAATTAATCCTTCCTTTCCCCCTTCACCCTCTGGTAGTCATAAGTTTGTTTTCTATGTTTGTATACAGAGTAGATAAACAGTAAGGTCTTACTGTATAGCACAGGGAACTATATTCAATGGCTTGTAGTAACCTGTAATGAAAAAGAATATATGTACATATATATGTATAACTGAATCACTATGCTGTTCACTGGAAACTAATACAACATTGTAAACTAATACAACATTGTAAACTAATACAACATTGTAAATCAACTTGAATTAAAAAAAATGGGGAAAAAACATACATAATTACAGATTTCTTTTCTTGTGATGAGAACTTGTAAGATTTATTCTCTTAATGACTTTCAAATATGCAATACAGTATTATTAACTATAGTCTCCATTCTGTATGTTACATCCTCTTGGCTTATTAATTTTATTACTGGAAGTTTGTACTTTGTGGCTCCCTTCATCCATTTCACTCCCTACTCCATCCCCTGCTTCTGGCAACACCCCATCTGTTCTCTGTATCTATGAGCTGGTCTTTTTTTTTTTAAATATTTTGTATGTAAATAAGGTTATATGGTATTTGTCTTTTTTTGTTGGACTTATTTTACTTAGCTTAATGCCCTCAAGGTCCATCCATGTTGTCACAAATGGTAATTTTCATACTTTTTTTACAGCTGAAAAATAGTTCTTTGTATATGCACCACAATTTCTTTAACCATTCATCTCTTGATGAACACATGTTGTTTCCATGTCTCTGCTACTGTAAACAATGCTGCAATGTACATAGAGTTACATATATCTTTTCTACTTGCTGTTTTTGTTTTCTTCTGATAAATACCCAGAAGTGGAATTGCTGGATCATGTGGTAAAAGTTCTATTTTTACCTTTTTGAGGAACCTCCATGTTGTTTTCCATAGTGGCTGCACCAATTTATTTTCCCACCAATAGTTTACAAAGATTCCTTTTTCTTCACATCTTCACCAATACTAGTTATTTGTTGGCCTTTCTATAACAGCCATTCTGACAGGGTGTGAGGTAATATCTTATTGTGGTTTTGGTTTGCATTTCCCTGATGATTAGTGATGTTGGGCACTTTTTCGTGTACTATTGGCCATATGGAATTCTTCTTGAAAAAATTTCTATTCAAGTTTTCTACCCATTTTTAATCAGATTTTAAAAATTAATTTATTTTTTACTATTAAGTTTTGTGAGTTTTTTATATATTTTGGACATCAACCTCTTATCAGATATGTAACTTACAAATACTTTCTCCTATTCAGTAGGTTGCCTTTTTATTTTTGTTGATGGTTTCCTTTGCCATGCAGAAGGTTTCAGTCTGATGTCATCCCACCTGTTTCTTTTTGGCTTTGTTGCCTTTGCTTTTGGTGTCAAGTCCACAAAAAATCATTGCCAAGACCAATAACGAGGAGCTTGCTGCCTATGTTTTCTTCTAGGAGTTTTGTGGTTTCAGGTCTTATGTTCAAATCTTTGATCAACTTTGAGTTAATTTTTGAATATGTTGTAAGATAGAGGTCTAGTTTCATTCTTTTGCCTGTTACTGCCCAGTTTTCTCAACAACATTTAATGAAGAGAGACTGTCGTGGTCCCACTGTGTATTCTTGGCTGTTTTGTTGTAAATTAACTTACTGTATATGTGTGGGTTCATTTCTGGGATCTCTATTTCTGTTCCATTGATCTATATGTCTGTTTTTATGCCAGTACCACACTGTTTTGATTCCTATACCTTTTCAGAGATTTTGAAATCAGGGAGTGTGAAGTCTTCAGCTTTGGTTTTCTTTCTCAAGATTGCTTTGGCCATTCAAAGTCTTTTATAGTTTCATAAAATTTTAGGATTATTTGTTCTATTTCTGTGAAAAATGTCATTGAAATATTGACAGAGATTGCATTGAATCTGTAGACTGCTTTGGGTAGTATGGACATTTTCACAATACTAATACTAATTCTTCCAGTCCATGGTCATGGAAAACCTTTGCATTTATTTGTGTCTTCTTCAATTTCTTTCATCAGTATTTTATAGTTTTCAGTATTTAGGTCTTTCATGTCCCTGGTTGAATTTATTCCTAGATATTTTATTTTTATTTTTTTGATGCAGCTGTAGAAAGATTGAATCTTAATGATACATATTTTAAATTATGTAAATATTATTTACTTCTTTTTTATGAATTTAATTTTTTTTCTTGAAGTGTAGTTGATTTGCAATGTTAGTTTCATGTGTACAATTCAGCTATACATATACATTTTCAGATTCTTTTCCATTACAGCTCATTACAAGAAATTGAATATAGTTTCCTATGCTATACAGTAGGTCCTTGTTGTTTATCTATTTTATATATGGTAGTGTGTGTCTGTTAATCTCAAACTTTTAATCTATCCCTCCCCCCACCCCATTCCCCCTGGTAACCACAGTTTGTTTTCTATGTTCGGGAGTCTGTTTCTGGTTTGTAAATAAAGTGTATATATATATATATATATATATATATATATATATATATATTTTTTTTTTTTTAAGATTCCACATATAAGCTACTTCGTATATTTGTCTTTCTCTGTCTGACTTTACTTAAGTTAATGATATTATTTCAGCACATGGATTCAGTTTTCCCTGAAGTCAAAATAGACCTGTAATTTCAGTTCAGTGAACCAAATTCCTTTTAAATTAAGTCACTTTGATTTGCGCTACTACCATTTGCAAACCAAAAGAGTCCTGATTAATATAATACATAAAGAATGGTTGTGCAAAAGCATAAGATACATCAAATCAATTCATCATCTAGTACTGATTTAGTGTGCACTATGAACACTGTGTTAAAGACTAGATAGAATGCAATAAAAGACATAATTCCTTCTAAAGGACTTAAAGAACAATAAAATATGTATTAGCATTATTTTCTGGTGTATATAAATATTTTAAGAATTTAGAGATGAGATAAACGTCTCTGTAGGCTGAAGTTTTAGAAAAGATGACATAATAGAGATGCAACCTGAAGTAGGACTGGGTAGAACCTGGAGAGATGAAGGAGTGGGGAGAGCTCCTCAGGAGATTACTAATAGCAGGGGCAAAGGCTCAAGAGTAGCGTGAATGAAGAGCCTGCCCTGAACTGAAGAGAAGGAAGGGAGGCTACTGTGCCAGTGGTATGGGTAAGGTCACAAAAGCAGTATAAAAGACTCAGTTCCTTTGGTTTAGGAAAAGAAGGAGGACAGTAGGTGAAAAGCAGAGAAAACTTGATGGTTTTCTTTGGATGGCAATAATGTACATGATTGGAGGCCACACTGGGAAGCAGATTACATGGAAGGACTAACCTGATGTCTACCAGTGACCTCCTATACTTTCAAAGGAGTGGACTTGGGAGCTGAGCTCCACTGTTCTGAGGAATCAATGATGCAAATTATGGATAGGGTTGGAACTAATGTTGGCTAAGCATGGGATAGTTCACATTACTTAGACCTTTTAGAGCCAAACAGAGGAGTTCAGTCTTGAGGCTGGGTTAGGAAAGACCTTGGGCAAAAGAGGACCACTGCCATTTCTTGATTATGTGAGCTAATAAGAGGCAAGTGATGCTTCAGTAAAATTAATTTGGCAGTGATAGGATGCATTGGAATGAAGAGACAGTGAAGCCATTTTTTTAGGCTATTAACATAATCCAAGTGGACAAGAAGCCTGAGTGCCAGTAAGAATCAGGCAGGAATTTAGGACTGTTTCAAGGTAAGAGCATTACCTCACAAAAGGATTGACTAGAAAATAACATGAACTATCCAACGTAAAAAGCAACAGGTATATTTTAATATCTCATGGAAATAACAAAGCCCATTGGCAATTATCCCTGAAATTTGCACCTAACTGTGACTCTATAGAGTCATTCCTGCCTTGTATGTACACAGGACATGTACCCATTGGGCAAACTCAAGCCTGCTGTGTCCATGGACTCTACTGGTACCTCTTGCTCATTGACTAGACCTCTTTACAGCCAACCAGGGCCCTGGTCTAAATCTAATCTGCATCGTACCAAACCTAGTCACTGATTGGCCACTGCTTTGCTGGCCCTATTTCCTTTTGCTGGCCCCACCAACCCTGTCTGCAAAGGCCACTCTTTCCAACACAATTTGGTTCTTTTAAGGACACTCTGGACCAGCCAAGAATGCTGAAACACACACTGGAGGAACACTGCAGTGGACAGGCTGTGTCTGCAGGACCAGTTCCTTAACTGTCCTTTGACCCAACTCATTGCTGGCCATTCCATTTCCTACTTTGCCTCATTCTCTGGTTCCTCTTTGCTCTCTCACTCTGTGTTTCATGCTCTTTCTCCCTCTCTCCCTGTCTCGCTAATAATCACACAACTAATACAAACATAACTTTTCCTTATTCTAAAAAACTACATTGCGGATAAGGATAAAGTCCTCTTCGTCCACCAGCCTCAGTCCTCTTCTGTCTCCCAGAAATAATCCTTCTAATCAGTTGCTGTGCAAATCTTCTGTTATGCAATTGTATACTTACATCTCCCTGAAAAAACAAGCAGTGTTTTAGTCTTGTTTATGTGTGTGTATGTTTTTATAGAAATTATATGTTGCATGTGTCTTTTTCGGACATACCTCTCTTCTTTCTATTCCACATTATGTCTTTGTAAAGGCTTCTGTATTAGTGCACATCTACTTCAATCTTGTAATTCTGTGTGGTATTCTGGATAACAGCTATATCACAGTTTATGAAACCATTTCTTAGTTGGGACATTTAGATTATTTCTAATATTTTAACATTATCAATAATGCTGCCATGAAATTCTTAAGCATGCCCTCTTCTTCATATGCAAGTATATTTTTCATAAGTATATATGAAGATGTGAAATTGCTGGGTCATAGAGTATGTGCAATTACATTTGTAAGAGACACTGACATTTCTTACCAAACTGGTTGCATCAAATTACACGCATGTGGGCTATTTATAAAAGTACCTGTTTCCCAGTTTGATATCATTAAACTTTTCAACTTGTGCCAATTTGACTTCCTATCTTGATGCTATATTCTTACCTCTCAGGCTTCTCCTCTCTCCTCTCAGGATTTCACTGATTTAGTCTCTCTTAGCGAAGAATCTCTGTAGACTGATACTCTCCAGACTGGTAATGATCCCCTCCCCACACTCATGTACTACCCTCCTGCCCAACATGGTCCCAGGACTCCTGCTCACATCAGTAGCCCTGGGTGGGTGCAGCCTATCTCTGAAAGAGTGGGCTTCCAAGTTGCTTACTGATAGGGAGAATAAGCAGGGCAGGGATGAAAGAAAACAGTACCAGATGAATTCAAATTTCCTCCTCTGAGAAGTTATAAAATGGAGCTTTTCCTGATAGAATTGGACAACTGAAAAATATTAGGGCTGATGATGTATACTGAGAAGTTAGAAGGAAAATGTGGTCAAGGGAGCGTCGAGAGTGGATGTGTTTTCAGGAAGCAGCAAGGGCAGAAAGGGAAAAAGGCAGAGGGAAGGTTAAGTCTCAAGACATGTTGGCAGGTGAGAGGTGGGATACAGGGAGGTGTCAGCAGAGCAATGGAGAAGGGATTGCCAGGAAGACAGAGGGAGAAACCACTGAATGCAGCGTCGTCGAGCAAAGGGCAGAGTCACTTTCAAGGAGTGAACTGTCTGTTGTCCCAAAGGTATCAAGCTGGGAAGGGATTTAGAAAACTACGTTTTAGCAAGAGGAGGTCATTGTGGAAAGTTGTGTATATCGAATGAATGGAAGGAGCAAAACCCAAATTGTAAGTGAGCAATGAGGACGAGAAGTGGGAGAAGCAGGCGGGGACCCTAAGTCAGAGGGGAAGGACAGAGATAGGACAGTTGTTACAGAATGGTAGGTTCTGATGAGTGTGTGTTTACCTTTTAAAAGATGTATTTGAAAAGAAAAGGAAGAACCAGTGGATAAGCCAAGATAGATGTTGCCTTTATAAAAAAGCATAATTATAGAAAAAGGCATCGGAGGAGAGAAGAAAGAAGGTATCCTACCACGCAAATGAATGGAACTCTACTGATTTTTTGCAAATGAGGAGTCTGGACAATCTTTCCAGGAGTCCTCAACAGGAATTCCAGTGTTGCTGAGCTCAGTTTAATACTGAAAATGAAATCTACATTTAAAGTATCTAGGTCCTTAGAACAGGTTAATAAAATGATTTGTTGAATAAATAAAGGGCTGTAAAATAATATTGGTGGCGGCTTTGAGGATCAAGGCATTTGAACTCTTGAGTTCTCAATCTAATTACTGAAATTCTGATGCATCAGAGGGTGCGAAGGGGTAGTCAGAGTCTCCCACTAGGGAGCCAGCTCAGAACCTGGCCTGTGTTTTTCCTCCAAGGTTGGTTCTGGAAGAAGATTCTTCAATTCCTCTCAATTACCTGTTCTAGCAACCAACAAACTTTGCAGTCAGGACATTGGTCTTTATGTATATTCTAAATTTCTTCCTGGAGCAATTTAATTCCATTTCTTTAGTGAATATAAGAAATACACAGCATTTGGTGCCAGACTTGAAGTACGATGGATGAGTTAAAATAAAAACTGGCTTTTCAAAGTGATGATGTAGCTATGTCTGTTAAGCTCTGACAGAAATGGGGAGAGAATTAGGTTGGGAGAGTGCATCTTAACTCTAAGGCATGGAAGGTCTAGGGTCTTTCCCTGGGGGAACTGGGGAATAAGAGGGTGCTTCCAGGGGGGTTGAGGCGGAAGTTTCACATCAGACTAGGATGGATTCCAGCCCCTACTGTCTGGCTCATTCTGCCCGCCGTCCATTTCTGTGCAAGTTGGAAGGACGTATCCAATGTCTCTGTTCTGATAGTCTGGCAGGAGGAGAGGGTGTGTGACTTCCAGTTTGGCAGCAAATGCAGCCGCAGTACCTCTGGCTTGTTCAAAACTGCCAGTGCACAGTCCATCACCAGCTCTACTGATCTGCTGCACGATCATGGGTAAAATGAGGCCACTAGCCTCTTAATGGTGACCCTTACATCCTTAAAGAGTCCTATCAAGTCACCTGTCAGGTTTTTTCCTTCCAGGCAAAAATAATTTAGTTCCTGTATCCTCCCCTCAAAGATGTACACAAACATGTTTAAAATTTCAAAATAATTGAAATTAACTTCTATAATAAGGTCTCCAATAATAACTCGATTAAAGTAAAAGCAATTTTCTTATACCTTCATATTATACCTAATTCATTAAGGTGTTAACTATTACTTTTAAATAGAAATGACTACATTAATAATATATGTTGACTTTGTGATCCAAATGACAGATATGAAATAATTCTCACCTTATATGACAATATTAGTAAGAGAAAATATATAACATAGACATTTAGATCAAGACTGAAAAGAGACATAAAATAGATAAGACAAGAAATAAAGGTTGATTTATTTAGGAATTTCAAAAAGAAAGGCCTTGTTTTCTTGCTTGACTATATTTTTTTGTGGATTAAAAGGAGCTAATGACTCCTTTCTTTTTGTAAATCACATCTTTCTTGTTACGCCGTAGTTAATGTAACTGTAATGAAAATTGCCAGAAAGTTCTTAGATGAGTAGACTGGGCAGGACTCCACACTTGGAGGAAATGTCTCAAATCTGGCACAGTCAAGGATACGGTGAGGAGTAAGAAACTAATATTGAATGATTAATAGATGATCCTTCATTACAAAACTAAAAGACAACAGAGCATTTCAGTTCTATACAATAAGTTCAGATCATCATCAACAAAACCTTCTTGAATGCCTGGTGTTTTTAGGGCACTAGGCTATGGAATAGGGAGTCTGAGAAGTTAGATGACACCCTTTCCACTTTCAGAGCCATCCAGATACATATCGATCTAAGATAGCAAATGCTAAATGTTAAAACTCATGCCTGACTGTGAGGCATTCTGGGAAGTTGGTAGTACAGGTAGAAAAGGGGAAGAAGAGAGTCTGGAAACGGGAGAACTGATCCTCAGTGGCGAACTAACTATCTATTACATAGTGTCCAAAGAGATGGGGCGAAATTGTTCCCTTCACAGTGTTCATCGAGGTCTACCTTAGTGGAGATTTTTGTGGGGTTCACAAACATGACTGTGTACCTACTATGGGCCAGTTGCTGGGGATGCAAAGATAAACAAGGCAAATCCCTGCCAAAGAGAAACTTACAGTAACAGAAGTAAAAATGACAAGTAATATGCAGGGCGGTAGAACCATCTGTGAAAGAAGTCTGCTGCTAGTGAGTCTCCCCGCAGACAAGGAACCTGGCGGCAAGCTGACGAGAGCCCAAAAAATTGGGGGTTGGTGACACAGAGAAGTGGGTTGAGATACAGCGCTGGAGTTCCATTTCCAGAAGGAACTGGAGAGCTGAAGAAAAATATGAAGCAGAAGATCAGTGATATGGACCACGTCAACACTCTTGAGCAGAGAAAGGCTGTAATCCGATGACCATATGGGTATACAGACTCATCCACGCCAGTTATCTGGACTTTGCCAACAAGACTGATTTTTGCATCTGGAGATTTCTAGTGCACTACCTGCCTTAGAGGAGTGTCGTGGGACCTGGGAGTAGAGCTGAGCTGGCTTGTGACACACACAGGGACTTGCCTGACTACAGCTGAGGAAGTGGGAAGGTTCATGTTTTATTACTAAAAGAGTGAAAGGCTAGACTGCCCATAGAGGAAGGAGCAAGTACACCGCTGAAGTTGTAAAGAAAGCTTTCGGGGAGAAATGAAATTTAAGGCGGATTTTGAAGAAAAGGTGTGGGATTCAGATAAGGAGAAAACATGGGGGAAATATTCAATGCAGAGGAAGCGGTATGAACAAAAGCACAAGAGGAGGGTTTACTTTTTTTTTAATTGAAGTATAGTCAGATTACATTGTGTCAATTGCTGGTGTGCAGCACAGTGCTTCAGTCATATGTGAATATACAAATATTTGTTTTCATATTAAGAGGAGGGTTTAAATGCACATAGTATGTATGGGGAATAAGCACATCAGTTTGGCTGGATCAGAGGATTCATATAAGCAAATACTAATCAAGTAGATTGGAAAAGTGGGTTGGAGCCAGACTATAATAGGTCTTGAAATACCAGGCTAAGTATTTTGGACTGTATCCTATGAACAATAGAGAAAATTGATTTTATTTTTCATTTTAAAGTGGAAGTCTAGCAATATTTTGAGAAGGTTAACCTGGTGTCAGCGTATGGAACTGTTAGGACGTAGGAGTTAAAGTCGGAGAGAAGAGGAGAGGAGAAGTGAAGTAGAGGTTAGAATGAGAGACGATTCTCATTAAGGTAATGGAGCCTGGAATTCAAAAGCAGTAGTGAGAAAGGAAAGAAGTTGTGAAACACGTAACAAAGGAAGACTTGATAGGAGGTGTTAAGACTGTCTCCAGAGTTTTACATTTAGGAGACTGAATAAGGATGGGATGGTGTTGAATTATCAAAATCCAGAGGAGAAGCTGGTTTGGTGGGAAAATAATTGGCTTAGATTTAGATGTGTTACACTGAGGTGATAATAAGACTTCTACAGAAGAAGTCCTACAGGTAGTTATACATGCCAGGTCTGGAATTCAGTAAAGACATTAGGGCTTAAAATGTGGTCTGAGAATCCTCCTGGTAGAAGTGAAAGTTTAAGCCCTAAGAATAAATGATTCTCAGGGAGAATGTGTAGGACACTGATTCTCCACCGAGGCCATGTCTCGTCATCACGGGAGCAGTGGAGCTGGAGTCTCTGCCTGCCCCCTCTTCTAGTAACAGAAGACCTCTTTTCATTTTAGAAGCTGCCTCTCTTCCTCTCCCTATGATTCTGGTGGTGGGTGGGAGGAGGCTACAGTTATGAGGTCCCACTTTTTCATCATAAAGGAGGGCCTGCAATCCAGTATGGACAATCAGAGCATCTGTCTCCTAGATACAGTGACTGGTCCAAAGGTAGGGACATGACTCAGTGTCCTTTTAGTGTTCAGCCTGTAGACCAAGGTAAAGAGAGGCTAACTCTTTTCTCTAGTCACTAACTGTGTGTCTGATTGGAACCAGAAGCTTCCTATAGCTCTCTTTTCCACCACATAAAGAAAGTCTGTCTGACTATGAAGCCACCTCACAGGGAAGCAGAGACAGGGTCCTAAATGTCTTTTTAATCCCTAGGACCAGATTTTCCTGAATATAGTCCTATCACATGTCAGCTAACATGGCCACTTCATTTCTATGCCATCATACCACATTGGGGAGAGGGGGAGGGGAGGACTGGCAAAGGCTTCTTGACATTAATTGGCAAGGACATCTTTTTTATTTACCTGTTTAGGTCTTTGTGATGATGGAATAGTTTGGTATCTTGATTCTAGTGGTAGTTACACAAAACTACGCATGTGATAAAATGACAGATCTACACATACTCATTGTATCATGTCAGTTTCCTGGTTTTGATATTGTGCTATAGTTATTTAACAGGTAAAATAAACTGGGGAAAATAGGGTGAAGGTAGTATCTTTTCAACTTCCTGTAAATCTATAATTATTTCAAAATAAAAATGTTTTTAAATTGCTGTTTATAAGATTCACATTTAAATATGAAGATACAGAAAGGGGAAAAGTTAAAGGATGAGAAACATATCCCATGCAACTAATAATAAAAGTTAAGTTAAACAGATATGTTAATGTCAAAAAAAGACTTTAACATAAAAGTGTTAGGGTGAGATAATGAGAGTCACTCCATGGTGGCAAAACTTTTTTAGGAAGCTATCTGATAACATAAACTCAAAATATATAAAGTAAAACTGACATAATCAAAAGGAGAACTAGATAAACCTACACTCTTAATGGAAGACTTTAACATACTTTTCTCATTTATCAATAGATTAAACTGCTAAAAAATTCAATAGTAATCTAGATCCTTAGGACAACAAACTGACATGTGCCCAGGATTCTACAACTACAGAACGTATACATTTAGGAAAATAAACTCCTTACTTGGTCATAAGGGAAGTTTCAACAGTTTTCAAAGATTGAAAGCATTTGACTTTTTCCTTTGACTACAATGCAGTTAAGTTTGAAATCAGAAATCATAGATAACTGGAAAATTCCCTATGTTTGTAAATTGATAAAAAACATATTTATAATAGTTAATGTGTTAAATAACTCATAATGAAAATGTAAGAAAATATTTATATTAGATGATGAAAATACTATATGTCAAAACTTGTTTGATCCATCTAAATTAGTATCTAGAGGATGATTTAGGGCCTTAATTATTTCTATATGAGCAGAAGAAGAACTAAATTAGTGAGCTAAATACCCAAGTCAAGATGTTAGAAAAAGAAAAGCAGAGAAAAAACCTCAAAGAATATATTAGGAAGAAAATAATAAAAATAAGAATAGTAATTAATGAAATGGTAAACAAACTGACAGTAGAAAGAATCAACAAGTCAAAAGTTGGTTTTTTGAAAGATTAATGCATTTCACAAACCTCCAGCAAACAAATAAAAGACAAGGCATATATAAACAATATCAGTGATTTTAAAAAGAGGTCATTACTACGGATATTTCAGGCATAAAGAAGACAGTAAGAGGCTATTAGAAACAATTTTATGCTAACACACTCCAAAATTAAATAACATAGAAAAATTCTTAGAAAAACCTATGTTAAGAAATTAAGATAAAATTTTCTTCACAAAGGAGAAATACAACCCCAGATGGCTTTACAGGCAAGTTTTCTCAAATATTTAAGCAAAAAATAACCTCAATCTTAAGAAAATCATTCTGGAATATAGAAAAGGAGGGAATATTCATGACTTAACTTATAATGCTACCTAGTTTTGACAAGGAGAGTACAAGAAAGGAAAATTACAGGTCAATCTCACTCATTAACATATATGCAAAACCCTAAACAAAACAGTAGCTATCAAAGTCTATGTACGTAAATGTGAGTATGTCATTACCAAGTTGAGTTTACTCCTTCTACGAAAGGGTGATTTAATATAAGAGAAGCAATAAATGTAATATTTCATATTATTAGCTCAAAGGAGAAAAATTACATAATGATTTTAACAGATAAAACTATTTGATAAAATTTGACAGCCATTCAACATAAACTGTTGACAAGCGATATAGGAAATAGAAGGAAAATTACTGAAACCCTGAAAACATTCCCTTTAAGATTAGAAAAGCTATAAAGTGCCTACATCATTGCATTCAACACTGAATTAGAGACCCCAGCCAGGATGCTAATGTAAAAAGAAATAAAATAAATAAGGGTTGGAAAGAAATTGTTCTATCTATGAAGAACCTAAAGTATTCCACAAATAAATTGTTATCATTAAAAGAAGTAAAACATGTACATAGTTAAAAAACTAGATGACATAAAAGGGAAAAAAACTTACCTATGTTCTTAATATCCAGAATAGACCTGATGTAACATGTTGGTATATTTTCCTGTAATTTTTTTCTTCTGTGTATTTAAAAAAATGTTTTTACATACCTAACATTGTATTATACCTATGCAGACTTGTACCCTTGCTTTTCATTTTAGCCTTGCATTTTTCCTTGTTTTAAAAAATTATTTTAAAAATTAGTTTGTGGACATAATATTTTCTTGTGTGGATGATAATAATTACTTATTAATTTTCCAAATGTTTAGGGAGTTTCCAAATGTTTCCACTGTAAACAGCCTTCTGATAAAGGGCTTTGTCTTCATGGCAGAGTATGTCCTTATGATATCCTTTTTTTTTAACCTTATTTTAATTGAACTATAGTTAATTTACAATGTTGTGATAATTTCAGGTGTACAGCAAAGTATTTTTTTCAGATTTTTCAGATTCTTTTCCATTATAGGTTATTGCAAGATATTAAACATAGTTCCTGTGCTATACAGTAGATCCTGTTGTTTATCAATTATATATATAGTATTGTGTATATGTTAATCCCAAACCCAAAATTAATTTATACCTCTCCTCCCTGCTGCTTTCCCCTTTGATAACTATAAGTTTGTTTTCTATGTCTGTGAGTCTATTTCCATTTTGTAAATAAATTCATCTGTATCATTTTTAAGGGTCCACATATAAGTGATATCATATGATATTTATTTTTCTCTATCTGACTTACTTCACTTAATATGATCATTTCTAGGTCCATTCATGTTGCTGCAAATGGCATTATTTCATTCTTTTTTATGGCTGAGTTATTCCATTGTATATAAATACCACAACTTCATTATCCATTCATCTGTTGATGAACATTTAGGTTGCTTCCATGTCTTAGCTATTGTAAATAGTGCTGCTATGAACACTGGGGTGCATGTATCTTTTCAAATTAGAGTTTTCTTTGCATATATGCCCAGGAGTGGGATTGCTGGATCATATGGTAACTCTATTTTTAGTTTTTTGAGTAATCTCCATACTGTTTTCCATAGTGGCTGCACTAATTTATATTCCCACCAACAGTGTAGAAGGGTCCTTTTTCTCCACACGCTCTCCAGCATTTATTATTTGTAGACTTTAATGATGGCCATTCTGACTGATGTGAGGTCTTTTAAGGTCCATAAAGGTTCTAAAAACCCTTTTAAGTATTTACCAAATTGCTCTCCAAACTGTGTCACATTAATTAAACTGAAACCATCAGATAATATGCTTTCAACTTATGAAACCCAACAATTTAATATTATCATTTGAATTGAATTTGAGTATCATTTATCTTTACTATTTTAACAGTAGAGTTTTTAAAATAAACTTTATTTTTGGAGCAGTTAGATTCAGAGTAAAATTGAGAGGAAGTTACAGAGAGTACCCATATGCTCTCTGTCCCCACATGCATAGCCTCATCCCCCATTGTCAGCATTCTCCACCAGAGTGGTACTTTCTTTACAATTAATGAACATAGACAATAGGAATTTACATGCTATTTTAGTTGGAATTTCCTTGGTTACTAGTGAGGTTGAATATCTTTCATATTTCTGACCCACTCATACTTTTCTGTGTATTTTTTATCTCCTTTCCCCACTTATGTATGATTTTTCAAGTATGTGTATGATTTAAAAATTGGTCAAGTTCAGATTACAGTAAGAATATTATCATTTCTCTATATTTGTTGTAAGTTGTTTTCTAGTTTTGATTTTTTGCTTTCTACTCACAAATATTTTTTATTTTCTTTCAAAAGATGTATAGCAAAAATGGATTACTATTTTATTTTACCTACATTTCTGTTTTTAGTGAAAATCATTATTTTGTTTCAGAGGAATTGAGAACCATTAGAATATCATATATACAGAGACCCAAAAACAGGACATAGAAGAAAGAAAAGAAGGCAGTTTTAAAGCCAGGAAAAGCCACAGGGATTCAAGAGTTTCAAATATAAATCAAGGTGATGACAGGTTTATTTTTTCATTCATTCATTTATTTGAAAAGATATCAGAAAGTGCCCACCACACATCTAGCCTTGTGCACATGGTAAACCCTCAGAAGAAGAGTGATTCTTTTGAGAGCAAAACCACTCTAGTTGCTCCCATCTAACCTTTTCAAGATCATGACAAATGAAAGTGAGAGAGGGCAAAGGGATTAAGCTCTGGCCAACTCTTAAGTCTCCACAGTCTTAGGAGGTAGAGAGTCTAAAAAATGCAGAGAAGAAGAAAAAGTGAAGGCTGGCTGGGCTGGCACAGCTCTTTTTAACGTTCTAGTCACATGGCAACATGAGAGGAGACGGAAGTGTCCTCATCTCTGCTACACCGTTTAACCAGGTGTAGTGATTACTGCCATCTGGAAGTGGCCAGTCAGATGTCCCCATGCCTGGTCAATAGTAACAGTCATTTTTCTGAGGGTGGCATGAATGTGTGTTTGTGAGCACGTGCACTTCATGGGGAGGACTGGAGAGAGCATTCAGTTTCTTCCCTCTAGAACCCAACATTTCTCCGCTTTTTAAAAAAAAATTTTTCCTCTTAACTAATGGGCTTAAAATTTGCCCACTGTTTTATCAAGGGTATAATTTTATTTTCTTTGGAGAGAAAGAGATCGAAGGACTATCAGAGAATTCCTGTCCATAACTTTGTGTGGTTGCTTCCTCAGTTTTTGCCACTGTTCCTTCTAATCAGGGATGTCTGATACTTCTAAAATGGTCAAAACTCATACAGTAATCAATTTGAGTCTTCCTTAAACGCTAGGCTGAGAATTCACCTCCAACTCATAGAACAAAGATATAACCAGATAACAAAACAGTACAAACAATATAAAATTAGCAACATTAATTTTCTGAAATTTAAAATGTAAAAATCTGAGTTCTTCTTCTATTGTAAGATTCCTTTGGAGAAACTTAACCCTCTCCACCTCTCCTTGGTAAATTTCCTCTTCTAGTTCTTACTCTGCCACTGAAATTTTAGTAGCTTCTTTATCATCCCTTAATCCAACCTCAAATCTCTCATCTATGCATACAGATTTAAAAAGTTCATTGTATTCCAGACAAAAATAAGTGAAAAGAGACCTACACTCACGCACCTGCTTACAATATATTTCACCTATTAGGATAAACATATTATAAGCACAAAGGTAAGAAAATGGATTAATTATAAAATGACAAAAATCAGGCTGATCTAAGATTTCTTTTTGCAATTTTAAATACCAGAGGACAATTATGTTCTACAGTAATTTTCCAAATTTTATACTCAAATATTTTTATGTATGAGGGTAGAAGAGATATTATTATCTATAATGACATATACTTTTCTCAATAAAATTATTGATAGATGAAGCAGAATCAAGAGTTCTAGTGGAAAGTATAAAAAACAAAGTTAAATTTGATTAATGTCAGTTGATCTGATTATATAACTAATCTTGAAAGAGGCAGTATGTGGTATAAATATAACACGATAGCAAAAATATAACACAATCTAGACTTCACGCCTCTGACTCTGTTAACCAAAGCTGAGAACTATGAATGTGAGAAGAATGTGGATGAGCATGAAACCAGCCCAAACGGAGCTAGATGTAAGCGATCGTGATACATCTTGTTATTAACTTATCTTGAAAAAGAAGTTTTATGGTATAAATATACCACGTGGTAAAATAATGCAATCATAGTCTAGACCTCAAATCTCAGATACTGTTATGAAAAGCTGAGAACTAGTAGGGAGGAGGACGTGGTGTTACAATGTGTTATAACAACAATGGCATACTGAGAGAGAGAGAGAGGAGTCTCATATAATCAGTGATATTGTTTAGAATTGCCAGTGCATGGTAATAATAAAAAGTGGACCAACTTTAAGTTGATTTTATTCTTGTTTTTAAATTTTGTTGGGGAGGAAGAAAACTTTCACCCACCCTTCTGGGTTCTTCTGGCCGGTCTAAGAATTAATGAGATAGATTAACAGGAGAAAAATCAAATTTAATTTTGTGTGTACAGGCACCCTATGCACAAGAGAAGTTCAGAGATAGAAAGGTAAAATGAGGTAAGTGTGCCAGCCTGAGCTAAGGAATGAGGTAGGGTCCTGGGGTTTCTCAAGGACAGGAGAGTAATTCACAGGAAGATAAAAAGAAGAGCAGATGTTGAGTAATTAGACGTTTACCCTGCCTTAGAGTGGGGACCACTTAGATAAAATTTATCTCTGGAAATAACCCTTTTTTAATTAAATTGAAGTATAGTCAGTTTACAATGTTGTGTCGGTAATAACCCTTTGTGAAAATCTCCAATTAAAATCCCCCCAGTTAGTTAAGGGAGGGGCGATAGTTTCTCTTGAATCTGTAGAGTCTCAATTGCCTTTAGCTCAAAATAATTCTCATGCCTAAGTGGCACATTTTGGGGATTCTCTAAATATTCCCCTACAATTCTCTAAATCATTTAAATTTCCTAAACCCATTCAAACTGCTCCCTCAGACCACCTTCTCTTAATATGCCAATGGTCTTAAACAGGGGAAATTTAAATATATTGTTTAGTATCAACTTTAATAGAAAGCAATATAAGTCAAATAATGCCTTTAAGGATGACCAGTAATAGAATTTAAAAAAAACTTCCAAAACACTGGAAAATTTAAAGTAAAGGGGAAGAGGGGAGACTTCTAGTAAATGGCTGTGGAGTGACATTATTATGTGAACCTCATAGCAGACAATAATTGTAATAACTGGATAAAATATTTTAAAATGCAATGAATTAAAGGTACTGGGAAGCATCTGAAATAGAAGCCAGAAAAAAGTTTTCTCCAGAAGGGATGAGAATTGCAAGATTCTGACTTGGACAGGGAAGGGCTTGGCCTGAAGGTTCTTCCTAATCCCCAAGACTGCAGAGCAGGGAAACCACAGATGTAAACCTGTCTTACCAGCTCAGGGTGCCAGATCAGACTTCAGAGTTGAAAAAGCAGCTAGAAGTATCAGGAGAAATTTTGAGTGGGACAGTAATAAAGAGTAAGACCCAAAATCTAAATTCCTGGTGACAGCTCAACTCATGTATGGAGTAGACTCTAGGGAACACAGCAAAAAATAGAGACTTGAGAAAAATAGAGCTTACCAGGTAAGAGCTGTGAATTTGCTGTCTTTTTTTTTTTTTTTTTTTTTTTGTAATAAAACCAAGTGCATTTCCCAATTGTGTGTAGTTTGTGCAGGACAAGAAAATTTAGGGCTTGAAGAAATAGAGAACAGAGCTTGAAGATTGTAGATTATCTTAGAGAGGGGAGTGAGTTCCCTAGAAGCAAGACAACTTTAGGGTACACCCGCAAATATGCATATAATGTCTGTCCAAATCCTTGGATGACTAAACTTACAGAGGTACAGGGTGTGCCCCAGGCTAATACAGGCGTAACCACAAACCATAAGATTAGAACAGATGTATCAGCAATGGCATAATGCAGAGGAGACTAAGTTTCAATTTGAATTTAGGCAAGTTAATTACCCAAGAGACCAAAAAGACAACAATCTACAGATGAACACAACAGAATTCTAAGTCACTACACCATGTTATCATATAGTGTCTAGTTTCCAACCAAACATTACTAGACATGCAAAGAAATAGGAAAGCGTGGCTCACACTCAGGAGAAATGGGAGTCAACGGAGAATGGGTCCAGATGTTGACTTAGAAGATCAGGACTTCAAAGCAACTACTATAGTCATAAAATTAAAGAAAAAATTATTCAATCAACTAAAAATAAATGTTCTTCTTGGTCAGATTTTTTGGGCAGTTTTGGTACTTTCTTCTTCCCAGTGAATTTTAGGATTGGTTAGTCAATTTCTGCAGAAGCGCCTGCAGGGACAGTGCTAGGGGTTAGACTGAAACTGTAGATCATTTTGATCTCTTAATAAAACTGAGCCTTTAAATCTACGGACATAGAATGTCCCTCTTCATTCACAGGTGGTCCTCCGAATGCTCAAGGTCTGCGTCCATGAATTCAACCAAATGTGGTTTGAAAATACGTGAAAAAAATTTCAGGCACTTCTAAAAAGCAAAACTCGAGTTTACCGTGCACTGGCAACTATTTACATAGTCTTTATATTGTATTTACAACTATTTACATAGCATTTACATTGCTTTAGGAATTATAAATAATCTAGAGATAATTCAAAGAATATGGGAGGCCATGTGTAGGTTATATGCAAATACTACACCATTTTATATAAGGAATTTGAGTGCCCACCAATTTTGGTATGTGAACCAGACTCTGGAATTAATTGCCTGAAGATACTGGGAGATGACTATATTTAGATTATTAATTTTTCTCAACAATGTTTTGTAATTTTTAGTGTATGTCTTCTACTTCTTTTGTTACATTTATTCCTAACTATTTTGTTCTTTTGATGCTATTATGAATGGAATTGTATTCTTAAATTCATTTTCAGAGTGATTGTTTTTTCTATATAAGACTGATTTTTGAAAACTGTTCTTGTATCCTATGATTTTGCTGAACTCCTTTATTAGTTCAAATAATTGTTTTTGTATGTGGATTTCTTAGACTTTTCTACAAACAGGATCGTATTGTATGCCGATAAAGAGCATCTTACTTCTTTCCTTTCAATCTGGATGTCTTTTATTTCTTTTTCCTGCTTGATTGTACTGGTTAGAACACCCAGTTTAATGCTGGATAGAAATGGTGAGAGTGGATATCCTTGCCTTGTTCCTTATCTTATGGGGAAAGCATTCAGACTCTTAACAAGAAGTACAATGTTAACTGTAAGCTTTACAGAGATTGCCTTTATCAAGTTGAGTAAGTTCATTTCTACTTCTCATTTGTTGAGACTAGGCACTGGATTTTCAAATGCTTTTTCTGTGTCTACTGAGGTGATCCTCTGTGTTTTGTCATTTATTCTCATAATCTGCCATATGACATTGATTATTTTCTCCCTTGCACCCTTTCTTCCCTTGCTCTTTTTCTCCTTTTATTTTTCTTATAGTGTTTTCCAGGACCTCCAATAATCTGAATCAGTGGTGGTGACAGGGGTCAGCCTTCTCTTATTTATGATCTTATAGAAAACACATTTAAATTTGGTTTACTATGTAAACCTTTGCTGTTGGTTCACCAAGCAGAGATAGGTCCCTTTATTCCTTAGATTATTATAAGCATTTAATAATACATACTACTGAACTTTATCAAATACTGTTTTTTTGCATCACTTGCCATATTCATTTCAGTTTTATATTTCAATATATTAACATGGTGAATTATAAAATTAGATTTTGCTGGTGCTAAACCATGCTTACATTCTTGGGATAAAAATCTAAACTGATGTAATTTTGAAAGGTACTATTGGATTTAGTTATTTTTAAGTGATTTTATACCCACATTCATAAATCATACGAGTAGTATACAATTTTTCCTTTTTCTATTGTTGTCTGGTTTAGGAATCATGATTATACTAGCCTCATGTAAAAGCTGGGCAGCTTTGGATAACTCATCTGCTAAACATTCTTGGCCCATAGCTTTTTGGAAGGAAATATGCTTGTCCACCATTTCAATTTCTTTAATGTTCACTTACTTGTTCAAGTTTTATTTTTATTTCATCAGATTTGTCACTGTATTCTTCTAAATGTATCCATTTAATCCAGGTTCAATTGAGCAAATGACCAACTGGCAATATTCCAAGAGGCTGCAGTACAGGGGGAGGGGTACTTTATTGATTAACTGGGATTCCATCATTCATAATAACTGCTGTAAAATACAATTCAATATAAGCCCTAGTTTCTCCCTTACTCTCTCCTCACAAGAAATGTCAGAGCCCACACCACAACAGAATACAGCATTTCAGTCTCATAATATTAGATATGATAGAAAACTACAACTGAAGAATCATGCGGTATGTCAGAGATTGCAAAGTGCCTAGATTCTAAGTAAATATGAAGGAAGGAAAGGCACATTAGGATTAGGGTTGAGGCAGAGAAAGGCCTGCAGGATTATGGCAAAGACTGGAAAGAACAGGACCAGGAGGAGGTGAAGGCATCTGGGGTAGTGTCCCTGCGGGCATTGGTTGATTCTGTTCATTTCATACCCTGCTCCACTCACAGGTGCCTGGAATAAGGGTGTTTAATTATCCTGTTAATGGGTAAATGGAAGGATGAGAGAGAGTGCTTTTTCACACCAACCATTTCTGTGATCTTAGACAAAGACTTACACTTCTTGTGCCTATTTCTTCATTTGTAAAAAGAGAATTGCTTTTTTCTTCACCAAAATTGAAAGAGGTAATTTTGTGGAAAGTATTTATCCCTGTGCCTAGTTTGTGTAAGCACTTAATAATTGCCAGTTTAAAAAATTTCCCTTTTCTGTAGTATACAATTGCCAGGGGTCAGTGAGACATCTACAACTACTAATAGTCAGAAACTAAATTTTGTAGCACATCTTTTCTTCCTCCTTTGCCAAGACTGTTAACACTAGTAACCCCAGAATGATCAAAACAGGCCCTCTTAAGCTTCTGCACAGCAAAGGAAACCATAAGTAAAACAAAAAGACAACCTACGGAATGGGAGAAAATTTTTGCAAATGAAACCGACAAAGGCTTGATCTCCAGAATATATAAGCAGCTCATATGACTTAATAAGAAACAAACAAACAACCCAATCCAAAAATGGGCAAAAGACCTAAACAAGCAATTCTCCAAGGAAGACAATAGACACATGAAAAAATGCTCAATATCACTAATTATCAGAGAAATGAAAATCAAAACTACAATGAGGTATCACCTCACACCAGTCAGAATGGCCATCATTCAAAAATCCACAAATGACAAATGCTGGAGAGGCTGTGGAGAAAAGGGAACCCTCCTACACTGCTGGTGGGAATGCAGTTTGGTGCAGCCACTGTGGAAAACAGCATGGAGATTCCTCAAAAGACTAGGAATAGACTTACTGTATGACCCAGGAATCCCGCTCCTGGGCATATATCCAGAAAGAACCCTACTTCAGGATGACACGTGCACCCCAATGTTCATAGCAGCACTATTTAAATAGCCAAGACATGGAAGAAGCCTAAATGTCCATCAATAGGTGACTGGATAAAGAAGATGTGGTATATTTATACAATGGAATACTACTCAGCCATAAACACTGACAACATAACGCCATTTGCAGCAACATGGATGCTCCTGAAGAATGTCATTCTAAGTGAAGTAAGCCAGAAAGAGAAAGAAAAATACCATATGAGATCGCTCATGTGTGGAATCTAAAAAAAAAACAAAAAACAAAAAAAACCCGCATAAATATAAAACAGAAATAGACTCATAATACAAACTTGTGGTTGCCAAGGGGGCGGATGGTGGAAAGGGATAGACGGGATTTCAAAACTGTAGAATAGATAAACAAGATTATATTGTATAGCACAGGGCAATATACACAAGATCTTATGGTAGCTCACAGAGAAAAAATGTGACAATGAATATATATATATATGTTCATGTATAACTGAAAAATAGTGCTTTACACTGGAATTTGACACAACATTGTAAAATGATTATAAATCACTTAAAAATGTTGAAAAAAAAAAAGACAGGCCCTCTTGTAAGTTGAGAAGAAAATCCTATTGATTAAATTCTGTGGCTTACGTATGGAAACATCCATTTGTTGTGGTATTGGCCATTTTGGGGGCCACTACCTATCCCTTTGTAGGAGTGGGCTACTTATTGCTCGCATATTTTCAGTGAAGACAGCCTAGTCCTGGACACTCTGGGTTGTGTAGAACTGTACTCGAATTGGTATGCTGAGAATCAGGTAAGAACTTACACATGCCTTTCACTGTCTCTAAGAAAAACAGTGTGTTCACATCAGAATGTAAACTACTCAGCAGAGATTTTGTTTCAGCCATCATTTTGTTTTTAGCACCCATAACAGTACCTGATAGGAAGTGAGTACTGAATAAATATTTTCTATTGATTCTCATCCATTGCTTTATTTTTTAAAAGTAAACTTTATTTTAAAATTTATTTCTCTAGAATTTCCTTGTTTCTGATGACCTTGACAGTTTTCAGGAGTACTAGTCAAGTGTTTTATAGAAAGTCCTTGGAATTTGTCTGATGTTTTTCTCATGATTAGACTGAGGTTACGAGTTTTTCCAAGGAAGACCATACAGGTCAAGTGCCATTTTCATCACATCATATCATGGGTACAGATTATCATCATGACTTATCACTGTTGATACTGACCCCTGTCGGCAATCTTAAGTGAGTAGGTTGTGGGACCCAGGTCAAAGTTCATAACTTGCACGTGTTAAGAAGTAAATGTGCGCATGCGCTAGTAGCATGAGTCAGCATTATGAACAATACGCATGCGCCACTAGCATTATAAAAGGACAAGTGCCTACACCTGAGGCGCCTGCCACCCACTTGTATTGAAATGAAGTGCTGTTTTGCTCCATGTTGGCTTCTTCTCACGTATTATGTCCGCTCCTCGAGACTTCTTCCAGTTGGACAACTCTCCTCTTCAAATTCCTCTTCAGCCTCCCTCAGCTGATGTGACCTTTGTCAAATTTCCACTGTAAAGTTACTCCACGGTCCCTCAATCTATACTCCTGGGAAAGAAGCAGCTACATGCAGCCCACACTTAAGGAGTTGGGGGTTATACTCCACTTTGAGGGTGAAGTATCTACATAAATTATTTGGAGTACTTCTGCATAGGAATTTTGTGTCTTCTTCTGTATTTATATATTTATTCAAACATTTAGCATAATGTATTAGCGTCATAGAACTGCTACAACAAAGCACCACAAACTGGGTGGCTTAAAAATCATAGAAATTTATTCTCACAGTTGTGGAGACTAGAAATCTGAAATCAAGATATTGGCAGGGTTGGTTCCTTCTGTGGACTCCGGGGAAGAATCTCTTCCATGCCTCACATCTAGCTTCTGGCGTTGGCTGTCAATCCCTGGTGTTCTTGGGTTTGTACATGTATCATCCCAATCTCTAGCTCTGTCTTCACATGACACTGTCCCTCTGTGTCTCTATGCCCAAATTTCCCTTGCCTTTGAAGGACACCAGTCATTGAATTAAGGCCTACTCTAATGACCTCATCTGAACTAGATGAGATCTGCAAAGACACTAGGGAAACCATGGGTTAAATCCATTTCATCTGCCTTCAATAATCAAGGTTGTTTTAACACTTGCATGTCCTCCAAGCTGCATGTAGCCTAAACAATAAAACGCTTGCCCGAGGTGTTTTCCAGGACTTGGAGTCAAGCGCATCTAGTTCAGCTGCGCTGAGCATCAGCTGTGCCTAGTCAGGGCTGAGCTAGTTGACTATAGGACGGCCCACCCTTCAACTGCGCATGAGTGTCTCTTGAGCGTAGTCAGAGGGCGGAAAACTCCACCCTCAGAACGTGTAGAGGCACGTAGCCCAGTTACACCAGCGCCCGAGGAAGATTACCGCGTCTTTTTCCAATTACCTTTCCCCATCCCTCCCCAGGCCTCAGACTGCCCTGCTGCTTTATTCGTTTTCCTTTAAATACCCCTGTTCCTTGCCTTCCGGGAGGTCGATGTGAGGTTTGTTTTTCAGCTCTTGGCTGCTTTGCAAGAAAGCCAGCTCTGCTGCGAACCTGGGTGTCTCGGCGTTCTGGCTTGCTGTGCCTTGCGGGTGAAACCTGGTTTGGTAACACTATTTCCAGGTAAGCGCACCCTCTCAGATCCGAGTGAAGTGAAGTAATGTAAGACATGTGGCTTGTCTATGAAAAAAAATGTTTCAGGTCGAGGAAATCACAAGAGCAAAAGTTCTGAAGTAGGAATATTCTTAGAGGGTGGTGTGACCATTAGGAGACGACAGTGGCTAGAGCAGAGTCAGTAATGGGAAGGTTGGCAGAAGCTAGGATCAGAGAGGTAACAGGGGTCGCATTATACAAAGCTGTGTAACCCATGTTGACAATTTCAGCTTTTAATTTGTATGAGCTGGAAGCTCCTGGAAGGTTTAACGTTCTGGGGAATTTTTGAGTTGAGGGTTTAAAGATGAGCAGCAGCTAGTTGAAGGGTGAGTAGGAGTCAGGCAAAAGGTGCTCCATGTAGATACGTACTTGTTTAGTTCTGAGGTTTGAACGATCACCTGGATTGTAAATCTAAATTGGCAGTTCTTAAAACACAGTTCACATATCTTTGGCAGGCTCTATGAGATTGTTTTGGGGATCTTAAAAGCCGTAACTATTTTTATAACAGCCTTAATAGAAGTTATTTGCCTCGCTCATGTTAATTTTCTCAAGTGTATAGAGTTTGAAAAGTTTGATAGAGCTTCAGATATCACACTTCCTTCTGATTGTTGAGAAACTGTGGTTAGGTTTTGGTACTCTATCAAAGAAAATTATCCACAATTATTCAGAAAATTTTTTGAAATGCTTTTCCAGTTACCTGTCTGTGTGAGGCCAGATTTTCTTCCCATAATTAAAACAGAAGTGATCTATTCCAATACATTGAATGCAGCAGCAGATATGAGACTCCAGATGTCCCTGCTAAGTCAGACGTTAGAGATATGCAGAAATCCACTCTTGCTGATTTGTTTTTGAAAATATAAAAATACATGAATGGCTTTATTGTTATTTAAGTGAACTAGTGTGTATATGTATTAATTTCTGTTTCAATTTCTAATGTGGTAAATATAGTTATAACTCATACAAACAAAAGCTTTTTGGAGTCCTTAATTTTTTCAGTGTAAAGGAGTCTTGATAATAAAAAGTTTGAGACCCTCTGCTCTAGATTATATAGTGTCGACAGAAATGGCGGGGTCTATTTCTATTCATCTTTGTATCCCAAGGAACCAGCAATGTGTAGCAATACATAAATTCTTTTGGGATTACTTACTTTATATATTCCTCTCCTGTATCTAAAACCTAGCCCTCACCTCTTTTTCAGTCCTGTATTTTGACCTGTTAAGCCATTCCACTTTGATGCCCCCTGTGAATAGTATGTTTTGTGCATAAAATCAAACTCATCATCTTCCTCCCAGAGCAACTCTTCCTCATACCTTTTCACTCTCATTTAATATATTGGTTTTATCCCAAATAATTTTCGTGGCTTTTCCAAAGAGTAAAACTGTAGTTATGGCCTACATTTATAGGTTTTTCTTTTTCCAGCTTCTTTTATAACAGTAGTTCTCAAATTTTTCATGTGTCAGAATCACCTGGAGGGTTGGTTGAAACAGATCTCTGGGCCTCATCCCACAGTTCTCTGATTCTGTAGGTCTGGATAGGACCTGAGAATTTGAATTTCTAACCAGTTGCCAGGTGATGTGATGCTGCTGCTCTGAGGACATACTTTAGGAACTGCGATGTGTATCATTTTAGCTGGAATACTCACCAGTCGTCACGTAGACCTTGTGTATCCTTACTCTACAGTTTGCTCATGTTTACTTTGTGCTTAGCTTGTTCCTATCCATTCAAGACTCAATCCAAATTTTTTAGCTTTTACTTGACATTTTAGATGTAACTGTTCTGAGAGTTCCCTGAATTCCTGTAATAGTTTTTGTATTTATAAATTTTTTTACTGCCTCGTGTAGTACGTATGTGTTGTTTTCAATTGTGTTCTCCTGGTTTTCAAAAAAATGAGATATTAAATATATTGAAGTACACAAATCTTAAATGTGGAGCTCAATGATTTTTTACATGTAATTACCTAAATAAAAATATGAAATATTTCAAAAATGTTCTACGTGACTCCCTCAGACCCTTCATAGTCTTTATTTATTATTCTAGATCATACATCATGTACTCTTTTCTGTTTGGCCTCTTTTGTTCAACATTGTTTGAGATGCATCCACATTGTTGCATATGTTAGTAATTTGTTCTTTTTTCCTAATTGCTGAGAGTTGTATTCTAATGTGTAAATATGACATAATTAATTTAGTTGTTCTACTGTTGAAGGACATTTGGATTGTTTCCAGTACTTGCTATTATGAAATTTCTGTCATCAACACTCTTGTATACATTTTTTTAGTGGACAGAAGTACTCATTTCTGCTGGGTGTATTCCCAGGAATGGAATTTTTGTGTCACGTATAGGCATATGTATAGCTTTAAGAAATGCTGCCAAACGTTTTCCCAAAATAGTTTACCAGCCTGTTTCCATCAGTAATAAATGAGAGTTTTAGTTGCTCCCCATTCTTGCCATTTGGTATTGTCTAATTTTATCGTTGTGGGTTTAATTTGCATTTCCCATTGAATAATGATATTGAGCATTTTTTTCTTATGTTTATTGGTCAGTTGCACTTGTTCTTTAAAGTTTTTTGTTTTGTTTTTTAACTTTTTAACCATTAAAAAAGGAAGGTTGTCTTTTTTCTTGATTTCTAAGAGTGGTTCTTCATTTTGGATATGATTCACTCTTAAATATAGGCTTTGTAGTTGGATTATCTAGTCAGTTGATGGCCTTTTCACTCTTTTAATGTTGTGCTTTGATCAAAAAAAGTTCTTAATTTAAATGAAGTCTAATTTATCTTTTTTTTATGATTAGCACTATTTCTGGTTTCGAAATTGTAGAAGACTATGTTCATAAACTTGGAGCAAAATCTCCTTAAGCAGACCAGTATGTTCATATGTTATTATTTTGGTTTATACATTAGATCTGTGTTCCTCCTTGAACTAACTTTTGTATATGGTTGAGGTACTGGTTAACTTTTTATCCTCTTATCATTCATCCATACTTATAGTTGTATTCATATTTATCTGTTTTTTGTTGCTCCAGCACCTTTGTTTAAAAGGCCTTTTCCCACACTGAGTTGCAGTAGTGTCTGGATAATAAATCAAGTGACTGTGTGTCTATTTCTTTACTCTTTCTATTCTATTAATCTCAGGCAATGCCATACTGTCTTAATTAACATAGCTTTCTAGTAAATGTTCATGCCCAGTAGTATATGTCCTCCAGTTTTCTTGTTCTTCAGTATTTCCTTGGCTATTCTAGGACTTTGGTATTTCCATATAAATTTTATATAGAAATTTTATGGGCAGTTTCTACCCCAAAGTGTTTCTACTCCAAAACCCTTTTATTCCTAGTTTGCTTTTATTTTTTTTTAATCATGAATAAGTATTGAAATTTATAACATTTTTTAAAGGCATCTTTTTAGGCAAGTGTAGGATGTCTTGAATTATATCCCTTATTCTGTTAATGTGGTAAAGTTATATTGATTTATTTTTGAATGTTAAGTCATTCATTCCTGGAGTAAATTCTACTTGGTTATGATATCCTGTTCTTTTTATATTCAATTTGGATAGAATTTGCTAAAATTTGGTCTAAGAATTTTGTGACTATATTTATGAGGGATTTTGGCCTATATTTTTTGGGGGGGGAGGGAGGTTAGTGTCTTTCAGGTTTTCGTATGAAGATAATGCTGACCTTATAAAATAATTTGGAAAGTTACTTTTCTTCTCTGGAAGAGTTTGTGTAAGAGTAGTAGTGTTTTCCTTAAAAATGTTTGGAAGAATTTACCAGTGAAAATCTGGGACAATAGTTTTTATTGTTGAGGAGTTTTAAATTATGGTTTCAGTTTACTCAGTAGGTAGAGGAGTATTCAGATTTTATCTTTTTGTGTCAGATTTGTAAATTGTATTTTTCAAGGAATTTGGTTTTTATCTAAATTTTCAAATTTATTGATAGAAATGTGTTTACAGTATCTTCCTTTTGTCTCTTTAAAATCTGTAGGATCTGTAAGGATGTTCTCCTGTTACTGATAATTTGTGGGGTTTTTATCCTCAGTCAGTTTTCTAGGACTTTGTTTACTAGGGCTTATCAATATTATTTTTTAATGAGTGAAGTTCTAGGTTTTTAAAATTAGTTGCATGTTTGCTTTTTACTTTATTTTGCTCTTATTTTTTTCTTTCTTCCCTTTTACTTTGCCATTTTTTTTCTAGCTGCTCTTGTGGTAGCTTGATTGTGTGTTTTTTAATATTTCTATTTTTCTGTCCTATTCACTTGCAGCTATAAAGAGCAATCAAAGTACTTATTTAGCTACATTTTATAAGTCCTAATATATTGCTTTTTCATTATTATTCCCTTAAAAATTTCATTGTGATTTTTTTCTTTGACCCACAGCTCTTATAGACTTGTGTTACCTAATTTGTAAAACATTTAGAACGTTTCTTGTTTTTATTATTGAGTGCTTGTGTAATTTTGAGGTAGGAAGCCCTATAAAAAGACCAGCAGGACCCCCAAGCAGGGCCACTACTCTTCTGCCAGCACCATCTGGTTCCCTGGCCCAGAGGCTCTCTCTCACTTTTGCCTCTGAAAGGGCTTACTTACCCCTAAAATTCTATTGGTTCCCTGAGCTCACTTCTGATTGGTTATTTCCTTCACTCCTGATTGGTTGTTACTCTCACTTCTGATTGGTTATTTCCTTCACTCCTGATTGGTTATTACTCTCACTTCTGATTGGTTATTTCCTTCACTCCTGATTGGTTATTACTCTCACTTCTGATTGGTCCATTTGTAGTATTTCATTTGCATGGAGCTCACTCCTGATTGGTTATTTCTCTCACTCCTGATTGGTCTATTTCTACAAAGCTTGTTCCTGGTTGGTCAACTTCTGTTATACTTTATTTGCATATGATGTTGCAAAGTGTAAAACTGGTAGCCTATAAAGGCCTGTGTAAAGCTACAGACAGGGTCCAGAGCTTGGAGTGTTAACTCCTCTGGGCCCGCTGGGGTAATAAACCTCAAGTTTTCAACTCTCCGATTGCTGCTTGGTCTCTCGCCCGGATCCAGATTGCTGTCACAACTGTGCTGTAACACCGAGCTGTAACACATTTTTCCACAAGAATTTCATTATGGTCAGAGAGCATACTCTGTATGTTACAGTACTGTGAAAATTTTCAGACTTGTTTTATAACTCAGCATATAGTCTGCTTTGTTAGATGATTCATATCCTCTCAAGCAGAAATATATTCTGTCGTTGGGTATAGTGTTCTGTATGTCAGTTTTGTCAAGCTGGTTAATAATGTTCTTCAAGTATTTTTTTTTTTTTTTTACTGATTTTTTAATTTGTTTGCTCATTTTATCAGACACTGAGAGAGGTCTAAATTTTTTTTAATTTAGATGTAATTAACATATAACATTATATTAGTTTGAGGTGTCAACATAATGATTTGACATTTATGTATATTATATTATAAAATAATTACCACAATAAGACTAGCTAACATCCATCATTATACATAGTTAACAGTTTTTTTTTCTTGTCCTGAAAACTTTTAAGATACATTGTCTTAGCAACTTTCAAATATGCAATACAGTATTCGTCACTATAGTCCCCATGTGTACATTACATCCCAATGCCTTATTTATTGTATAGCTGGGAGTTTATACTTTTTAACTCTCTTCATTAACTTAGCCCACCCCAAACCCTACCTTTGGCAGCTAGCAATTTGTGTGTATCCCTGAGCTCATTTTTGTTTTTAGAATCTATACATAAGTGAGATCATTTGGTATTTGTCTCTGTCAGACTTAGTTCACTTAACATAATGTTCCCAAGTTCTATCCAAGTTGTGGCAAATGACAAGGTTTCCCTTTTTTATCGCCAAAATATAATATATATGAGTGTGTGTGTGTGTGTATAAAATATATATATGTGTATATATATCTCTCTATCTTACGTTGCACTTTTCTTTATGCATTGATGAACATGTGGTATATTTGGTTCTTTCCATATCTTGACTATTTTAAATAATGCTTAAGTGACCATGGTGGGTACATACATCTTTTCTAAGTGGTGTTTTTGTTTTCTTCTGATAGATATTCAGAAGTGAAACTGCTGGCTCATGTGACGGTTCTATTTCTAATTTGAGGAATCTTTATTCTGTTCTCCATATTGGCTGTAGCAGTTTACATTTCCACCAACAGTGCCCAAGGGTTCTTTTTTCTCCATGTCCTTGCCAACACTTATTTGTCCTTTTGATAATTGCCATTCTAATGAGTGTGAAGTGACATCTCATCGTGGTTTTGATTTGCGTTCCTTAATGGTTAGTGAAGTTGACCATCCCTCTTCTGTACTCATTGGCCATCTGTATGTGTTCTTTGGAAAAATGCCTATTCAGGTCCTCTGCCCATTTTAAAAAATTGAATTTTTTTTTTTTTTTTTTTTTTTGCTTTTGAGTTGGATGGGTTCTTTACATATTTTGGATATTAACCCCTTACCAGATATATGACTTGCAAATATTTTCTTCTGTTGAGTGGGTTGCCTTTTCATTTTGTTGATAGTGTCCTTTGCCGTATGGAAGCTTTTAAGTTTGATGTCATCTGATTTTACTTATTTTTGCTTTTGTTGCCTTTAATTTGGTTGTCAAATCCAAAATATCATTGCCAAGACTGATGTGAAGGCACTTGTTTCTTGCTGCCAATTTTTTTCTCTAGGAGTTTTATGGTTTCAGGTCTCATATTCAAATCTTTGATCAATTCTGAGTTAATTTTTCAGTATGTTGTAAGATAATACTTCAGTTCCATTCTTTTGCATGTGGCAATCCAGTTTTCCCAACACTATTTATTGTTCTTTCCCCATTGTATATTCTTGGCTGTTTTGTTGTACATTTATAGACCACGTTTATGCATGGGTTTATTTCTGAGCTCTTTATTCTGTTGATGATCTGTTTTTATGCCAATACCATAGTTGTGATTACTATAGCTTTGTAATGTAGTTTGCAGTTAGGGAGTGTGAATTCTTCAGCTTTTGGTTCTCTTTCTCAAGATTGCTTTGTATTTGGGGTCTTTTATGGATCCATAAAAACTTCAGAATTTTTTCCTTTTATTTCTATTTCTGTGAAAGATAAATGCTGTTAGTGTTTTGATAAGGATTGCATTGAATCTGTAGATTGCTTTGGGTAATATGGACATTACAATAATAATTACTCCAATCCACAAACACAGACAGTGTTTCCATTTATTTGTGTCTTCTTTAATTTCTTTCATCAGTGTCTTATATTTTTCAATGTACCTACAGATCTTTCATCCTGAAAGCATTTTTTTAATTTGACAACTATGATCACAGATTTCTCCTTTAGTCTCTATCAGTTTTTCTTTATTCTTCTTGAGGCAGTGTACAGACAAATGTAGGATTTTATATCTTTCTTTTGAATCAGCGTGTACTTCATAACAATATACTTCTAGTCATACTTCTTGCCTTTAAGTCTGTTTTTTTTTTTAATATTAATGTAGCTATATCAGCTTTCCTTTGGTTAGTGTTTGCAGGGTATTTTCTTTACCATTCTTTTCAACTTTTGTTACCCTTGTATTTAAAATGTAGTTCTTATAATCAGATTATAATAGGGTTTTACCATTCTTTTCAACTTTTGATACTCTTGTATTTAAAATGTATTTCTTGTAAGCAGATTATAATAGGGTTTTTTGTTTCATTTTAATTGACCTGGCAGATCTCTTAATAGCATGTTTATTTTGCTTGTATGTAATGCATATATCCTTTATTTGTTATAATCTACTTCAAACTAATATTTCTGTTACTTGATGAACAGTGTGAGAACCTCACAGCACTCTCCATATTATAATTATCTGTTTGGATTAAATAACTTCTCCCCCACCCCCTACTGTGATCCCCTTGAAGTGATTTTCTTACTCATTTTTGTGTCACAGCTTTTATAGTACAGTATCTGGCTATTGATAAATGTTTTACAAAGGAATAAATGTACTATTTTCTCTAAACTCCATGATCTCTATCTTTTTTCATTCTCAGATTATCTTCCCTGCGGAAAAAAACTTGCAAATGAAGTATAATCTCCCCATTTTGTATCCACTCCTCGCCTTACATTTCTTATCATCATACTTTCTTGAATACATCAAACATTTATCTACAGTTAATTCCTTCAGCCACGATTTTGTTCCCATTTCCTTCTGTCACCTGAGGTCTTGCTCCATCCATTAACTCTCCCTCACTCCTCTTTCTGTTTCCTTGATTTTGGTATGGAAACATATTTAAGGCATTCTGACACCCGAATTAACTACCCGCCCACTCATACCCCTGCCTCAGCTACTGCTCTTTCTCATTATCTTTACAAATGAGTGTTGTTGGATTTTTTTTTTTTAAGTAGTCTACCTTCAAATATATCCAGTGCAATCTGGAATCCACCCTTACAATTCCAATTAAATTGCCCTGGAAAATGTCACTAACTTCTCTCTCATCCCCCACATTAAATTTGTCACCAAATCAAGTCTACTCTATGTCTTAAAATCTCTTTCAAAACTATGAAATTCTCCCCATTCTCTCAGATGATAATGTAGGGACATCTTCTGTGGTAAACATTTCTTAAGTGGTGGATATGATTAATTTAAGAAATCACTTTCTAGCTAACCTTTTAGAATGCAAATATGCTAATAAGGTGAAGTATGTTCATTATAGGAAGTGATCTCATTTAAAACTTTTCTGTATGTTATCATACTTTAATTTTTATTCTGAGTTTAAGAAAAAAATCTTCATGCTGCTAAAATATTTTCTTTGTTTTTGAGGAAGGCGTAAAATTACAGCACATCCAATTTTTTTAGATTCCTAATAGCTGTGAAAAAGTTAAGTGTCCTGATCCGCTTCTGATTTTTAGTGGCAACTGCTTAAATCCTTCAGTTTTAAGTACAATAACAAAAGGAAAGTGTATGATTCCTATTTTAAATAAATTAGGAGTATATTTTGCCATTTTGGGTATTTGTAAGCTATCCTTTTTTACTTCTACCTGAAATTTATAAATGACTTTTAGATTATTGGATGTAAAAGTAATTGAATAGTCTTGCTCACCAGTTTATATATAGGCACCGAGACGGAGCATTTGGAAGCTAATTAATAGGATTGTTCAGTGGATCTGAAAATTTGTAGTCAAACCTAGGTTTGATTTTATGTGGCAAGATTTTTCTTTGTGCCTATACAAAAGTGAGAAGTATTACTGGAGTGGTTAAAGGCACAGGCTTTGGAGTTAGCTAGACCCGAATCTAAATCCTGGTTCCACCATTTCCTAGTTAAGTGATCTTGAAAAAAGTGACTAATTTGTCAATGCTTCAGTTTTATCAGATGTAAAATAAGGAAAATAATGGTGCCTACTTCACAAGATATTTGTGTGGGTTAAACAAGATAACAGATATAAAGTGAAAAGTCAAATAGTATGCACTCAGTTACATTTTAGATGTTTTTATTGATGAACAGATAACAGGTTAAGAAAAAGGATATTTGAACTATTGGTAAAATATGTTGGATTTTGATGAGAAGATAATGGTCTTTGTATTATTTCTCTATATTGAAGAGATTATTTAGGAATTTAGATAGAGGATGACATTAATAAGGATCAATGTCTATCCATCACATTTTAGGGATATTTAATGATTAACAGTGGTTATAGCTGATGCCATCGGAGATTTAGTTCTTTTTTTTTCTGTGAAACTTTCTAAATTTTATGCAATAAGCCAATGGGATTATTGATTTCTATTATGTAATGACTAGTTCCTATTGGTTCATCATACTATATTTTCACTTAAAAAAAACCCACAATACATTGTGAACATTTCCTTATGTTATAAAAACATCTTTTTTATTATGGTGAAGTATACATTGTATTAAAATGATTAAAATGATAAATTTTAAGTTTCAGTGGCATTAAGTACATTCACATTGCAGTGTGTGAAATAATCTTTTGCAACACTTTTAATGGTTGCATAGTATTCCATTTAATGGATGATTTTTAAAAATTTAATCTATTAGATATTTAAGTTGTTTCTGATTATTTGTTATTACAGTAAAACTGGACATTAAAAGGGTTTTGGGGAGGCTTATCTGGGGGATGAAAAGGATATTAAATATTTTAGACAGGTATTTGGGGATGTCTCTTGTAGGACCGTAGGGTGGCCAGGCCAAATAGTTTCAGAAGGAAATGATTACATATAATCCTATCATTTGTTCCATCCTTCCCAACTCCGGATGGATTTTTTTTTTTTCCTTTGGGTGACAGAAGATAATGAATGGAGGAAAAGAGGCAGAAATCAGTCCTAAGATTTAATTGCCCTTGTTTTACTTGTACCCTCCTGCTGTTTGTTTTGTCTGCCACAGACTAAGGGATATGTCTGAACTCGTTACCAGCTGATGTAGAAGTTAGGCTCTAGAAATGTCCTACATTTAAATTTAGCATATATTTGGTTACTAATTTTAGACCAAACGTTGAATTGGACCATATGTGCTGACTTTGTTCTACTTCTATTGTAAAAGAAGGGAATTGTTCATGTTGAAAACTTGGTGTACTAGCAGCATAGTTTGAACTCTGCGGTGTTTGACTTTCTGAGGAATGCGTTGATTTGTGGTAAGTGATGTTTTCAGTTTGTTTGACATTCTGTTCATACATAAATCTATATTTGATTGATTTCAATTTTCTTATAGACCCTTTCATGGTGGATTCTTTTGTGAGAAGGCAAGAAAAAATAGTCAATCCCTATTGGATATATTCAGTTTACCAATTTTGTTAAGTACTATATTGGATTTTTGTTTTTGACATTTTAAATTATTTTTAATGAATTTGATGCAGTTTGAGGATAGAAAAGTACCAAGAAATAGAAAATACTCAGAATTCTATCATTTTAGGTTCACATTTTGTGATGCTTCCCTGCAGTTTCTTTCATGTGCATTTTTCTGGTAGTTGAGATTATACTGTAATTGGGTAATTTCACACACTGCGTTTTCTTGCACATTATATCAAGCATTTTCTCATGCACATCAGTTTCTTCCTGGCAGAAAATAGATGACACACCCACATGGGTAATTTGAGAAGAGTTTTAAAAAAGGCCTATTTAAAAAGGTATAGGAAGAGGGAAGGTAACTGTAAGGTGGGATAATATAGTATTGAGCACTAAAAATGTGGCTAGTTGAAATTCAGATGTGCTATAGGTGTAATTGGCATACTGGATTTCTAAGACTATGAAAATAGAATGTGAAAAACTCCTTATTAATCTTTTTTTTTTTTTTTTTACTGGTTATGTGTTGATAATATTTTGGACATATTGTGTTAGATAAATGACATGTATTAAATTAATTCTATGTTTTTTAAAAAATGTGGGTATTAGAAAAATTAAAATTACATACATCAATTGCCTTATTTCTCTTAGACAGCACTAGCATGGGGTGCAGTATAAAGAGACATCTCTAGGCCTGAAAAGGAGGATTCTGTGCAAAGATCAGCTGATAGAAACCATAGCTTTCAGGAGAGGGTTGCAGCCAATTTACAGTGACCCAGGGAGAACAAGGGTCGGGGGAAATAAATACTTTGACCCTGCTCTCGTCCCCTACGCTTTCCTCTCAAATTCCTGTCTGTCGTTGGTTTAACCCAACAGGAAGCCAGTAGGTAAGCTGAGGTCTGTAGAGGCTGGCCTCGCTGCGCCCACGGCGGGGTAGAAAAAAGTGACTCTGGAAGAGTCTATTGAGGATATCCAGTATACCAACTCACTTAAAATACTTTGCAAATAGAGTTTTCAAGGACTGTGTACTCCACTTCATGTGGAATTCCACTTCATATATTGTCCTGGGAAAGTGTTGGGCAGGTTATAACATAATCTGATTATGGGAACTAATTAGGGTATATGATTTCATTTAAAATGTATGAAAGATAAATCAAATTGAGTTTTTTGCTTGAACAGCAATCAAGCAGTTTACTGATAAGGGGTTTCTAAAGTGTACTTCAGAATTTGAAAGCTGATAAAATAGGCAATGTCAAAATTCTATCCCCATACTTAAAAGAAAATTCTCTTGAGTAATGTTTTTCCTGTCTCTAAACTTACAGTGGGGCACACAGTCTTGGTTTTGTTGGGTCGTTCTTTAAGTTGTTTCCATTTATTGCTTTAATTCTGAGATAGCAATTGATAGTTCATTCATTTTAATGAACTTAATGTTCCCAAGATGATGAAATTTGGTAGTTTATTTCAGTTTGAAATGACAGAGCATTAAAAAATGTAGTACAATTTATTAAAAGCACACATAAATACTTGTTGGTAAAGTTTTGATCAAGTGGAAGACTTAACAGTCTGTGACCTTTTCTTTCACTTATCTAAACAAGAATTGACTGTTTGATATAGTATGAACTACGTTATGATTTCTGACCTCAGACAACACTAGCATGACAAAATCCTTTGTTCTGAAGTAGTTTGAGCTATGCCCCTACGATATATTGTTTACTTTGTATTTTTATCATAGACACTAAAATAGAAACATCTATTCAGTTACAAAATCTAACACACATTCAAAGTTACTGAGTCAACTTTCGTAGTATTTCAGAATTCAACTTGTACAGGTTTCAGTGGCTGATTATTCCAATCACTGATATGTGTAGAGAGAGAAAACTCCACTACAGTTCCTCTTGGATTTAGTAATGACTGTGTAGTTCTGAAAATGTTCTGAGACTAAATAATGATAACCCATGTTCTCTGAAACAAACTGTTCCCTTGGAAATTTTGATTAGTGTTTTCATAGGTGTTACTAATTTTATTAATGTTTTTACTTAACTGTTTCATATAGGTAATATATTCATATGTTCAACAACAAAAAATACTAATTATAGAATTAAAATATCTTCTATGGCCTCTTCTGCTCACTTACAGCTCTCCTCAGGTAACCTTTCTTTTTAGTTTCTTGGAGTTCTTTCCAGAGTTTCTTTACATATAAACCAATATGAATATAAATGCTTGTTTCCCCCCTTTTTTTTCTCAAAGGGGACATATTACACATACTGTTTCCATTTCCTCTTGTTTTCTCGCCATCTGTTTCCTACATTTTTAATATTCTTGCTTTATGGCCTGCCTTACTTCCTTTTATTTATTCGTCAATTCTTGGAGGAATATTTTGTCAACATTTTACTCTCTGCTGTGGGATGATTCTTCTGACTATTGTTCTCTGGTAAATTTTGTTGCTTTTCTTTTCTCTTTTACCACTGTTGTGCCAGGTAGGATCCAGGGCAAGCAGATGATGGGAAGTTGCAGTTGGGGTTGACCTATGGCCTGTGGGTTCCCAGGGAACTGAATTTCTCTATTTGGGGAGGTATAAACCTTTGACCTTATTTAGCAAGTATCAGTGGGTGAAATGTCATGGTGCGTTCTGCCTGCTTTTGTATCTGGTAGTTCCAGAGGGTTGATCATTGGTCTCTCCTGTTTTTTTTCAGTCCAGCTGGGTGTAATTCTGAGTTTTAATGAAAGTGACAAGGCATTCAGGGATGAGCTGCTTGGTTATATTAGAAGTGCTCAGGTATGCAGGAGCCTGGCTAACCAGGTGACAGTAAACCACCCATCTTTTACAAATATATAGTGCAACATTGTAAACTGACTGTACTTCAATTAAAAACAAAATAGCCACATGTCAGACTCTTAAATTTCAAACATAGCATTAATATCTCAATTCAAAATTTGTGATAGTTAACTTCATATCTGAAGTAAACTATACTCTTTAGCCACTTTGAGAAAAAAGTCTAAGGTCCAAATAAGACAAGTCCTGTTAAAAGGCATTTTCTTAGGAGCATGAGGATTATATTTAAAGGAACACATTGTTGGGGTAGGGTAAATTTTAGTATTGAAAAACTTCAAAATGTAATTTATAGAGAGTGGCTTCAACATTAATAGAATTTTTATTTTCTTTTTACTTTTGTGCAAAGAACAGAATTAAAATTTCCCTATATATATCTCTATCTCTCTATCTCTCTATCTCTCTATCTCTCTATCTATCTCTCTATCTATCTATCTATCTATCTATCTATCTATTTATGGAACATTGCTACCACAAGATATTCTGGCTAAAAAGCTTCCATTTTCAAGTGATTTTGCAAAACACTATTAGTATATCCCTCATTTGGAGATTCAAACTGAATATTATGGTATATTAAAGAGCAGAGAAGTTGATGAGTAAAGCAGGCTCTTTAACTTTGTCTTAACTCATTGTTTCCAAACTCAACTGAAAAACTGGTATTTCACAGATTACTGGCCCAGAAGACAGTCAGATGTCCTTCTATTTTGCTTTTACCTACCTGGAACTTTTTAAAAAATTCAGCTGTGGATACTTTTTGCTACATGGATCCTGAGTTACAAGATCAAGGAAAAACTAACATTTAAACAGAGGTGAAGTCTTGGTGTGCTCTTTCCTGGGTCGTGAGTGACCTCCGTGGTGCTAAAGCGCGTGGTCACTTTTCACGTCATCTTTTTGGTTCATCAGCATGTGACAGAGATGATCACTCCTTTCTCCCTAAAACCCTTTCCTCACTTAGTTTTCAGAAGGCCGCATTCTCCTGGTTTCCTTCCAGTCACACTGGCTGAAACAGGAATGTGGAATGTTCTTTACCTATTTTGCTGGTTACTCCTCATCCAACCTCTCCTTGCTGGATCATTCCAAGAATCAGTTCTTGTTCTTCTATTTATTCCCGTACTGATCTCACCCTAACTTCTGGCTTCAAATCCTATTTGTTTGCTCACTCAAAAATCATATATTCAACCTAGACTTGTGTCCTGAATCCAGATCTGATTAAATGCTTACTTGACATCTGGTCTTCAATGTTGAACATGTCCAAAATTAACTCCTGATACCCCAGCAAAACATTCTTCCCTTTGCTTGTGCCCTTCTTAGTTTAATACAGTTTCATCTTCATCCATCCAGTTGCTCAGGTCAAAAACCCTAAGACTCATTCTTGATTGCTTTCTCTTAAACCCTCAAACCAGTGTGACAGCAGATCTGTATTGGTTGTGCCTTCCAAAATATCCAGAACCTATCCCACTCTCTGCCACCTCCCCTCTGCGACCCTGCTCTAAGCACCTTTATGTCTTTTCTGGATTATTACAATACCCTCTTAAATGGTTGCCCTCCTTCTGGTCTTGCCCTCCTCCAGTCTGTTCTCACCAGGGAAATCCTTCAAAATGTCAGATACCATTTTTCTATGCAATATGTACAGTATCTCCTGAACTTCTTTAGAGTAAAAATCAAAGTCTTCTGTGGCCAACCAGACCTTCTCTGATCTAGTTCCCCATCACATCTTTGGTTTCATCCACTACTGCCTCGTCACTCACTCTGCAGCTGTTCAGTAGCTTTTTTTCTATTCTTCAGTAACACCAGGCATGTTCTCCACTTGAGGTCTGTGCTTTTGATATTTCCTTTGCCTGGAAGGTTCTTCTCCCAGACATTCACGTGGATCGCTCTCCTTGCTCAGAGTGGCCTCCTTTGAGGACCCTATTTCAAATTACACCCTCTACCTTGGCACTCTAGCTGCCTTTCTTGTTTTACTTTTTCTATAGCACTTATTAGCTTATAATGGAGAATAGGTTTTACCTATTTTGTTTATTGTCTGTCTCCCATCATTCCTTGAGAATAGAGATTTTTGTCTGTGTTCTACCTGCTGTGTATCTAACACTAAGAATAGTGCCCAGCACTTAGGAGTTTCTCAACAAGATTTATTGAGCAGAAGAAGGTATTCATTTACCTGGTCTTCATTGTTTTTAAGGTCGTCAGGTTCCCCTCAGTTGTTTAATAAGTCATGCAGTGTTAAATTATTGCAGTTTCAATAATTATGCCATAGTAATAGAGGGCGAAATGGTGTGTCATTGTTTTCTAAGTGAGGTTACATTTATAATGAATGCAATTGTGGTGTTTATGGCTTGCTACCAGGCTCTTAAGTTTCTTTATCGTCATATCTTTTTTGTTGTTTTTAATAGACTTTATTTTTTAGAGTAGTTTTAGGTTCACAGCAAAATTGAGAGGAAGGTACAGAGATTTCTCATGCACCCCCTACCCTCTCACATGCACATCTCCCACCAGAGTGGTATATTGGTTAAAATGTAAGGACCTGCATGGACACACCGTTATCACCCAAAGTCCATGGTTTACACTGGGATTCACCCTTGGTGCTGTACATTCTAAGAATTTGGACAAATGTATAATGACATATGTACACTATTATAGTCTCAGAGAGAGTACTTTCACTGCCCTAAAATTCCTCTGTATTCCACCTACTCATCCCTCCCTCCTCCCAGCCCTTGGCAACCACTGGCATTTTTACTGTCTCCATAGTTTAACTTTTACCGTATTTGGAATAATAAGGTATGTAGACTTTTTGATTGTCTTTTTTTCATTTAATAATATGAATTTAAGTCTCCTCCATGTCTTTCCATGGCTTGGCAGCTCTTTTATTTTTCAGCATTGCACAATAGTCCATTGTCGGGGTGTACCACAGGTTTTTTTTTCGATTCATATACTGAAGAACATCTTGGTGGCTTCCAAGTTTTGGCAAGTATAAATAAAGCTGCTATAAATATCCATGTGCAGATTTTTGTGTGGACATGAGATTTCAAATCATTTAGGTAAATGCCAAGGCACAGTTGCTAGATCCAAAGTAAGAGTGTGTGTAGTTTTGTAAGAAACCACCCAACTGTCCTTCAGAGTGGCTATACCGTTTTACTGTCCTACCAACAAAGCAATGAATGAGAAGTCCTGTTGCTCCACATCCTTGCTGGTGTTTGCCACGGTCAATATTCTAGATTTTGGCCATTGTAATAGATGTGTAAATATCTCGCTGTTTAATTTGGATTTCCCTGATGGCGTGATGTGGCATCACATGGCAGATGATGGCATCATCTGCTTGTTTGCCATCTGTGTATCTTCTCTGATGAGGTATCTATTAAAACCTTTGGCCCATTTGAAAATAAGGTTGTTTAGTTATTGTCTGAAGAGTTCTTTATATATATTTTGGAAAACAGTCTTTTATTAGCTGTGTCTTTTGCCAGTATTTCCTCCCAGTCTGTGGCTTGTCTTGACAGTGTCTTTTGCAGAGCAGAAAATTTTAATTTTAATCAAGTCCAGCTTAGTTCTTTCTTTCATGGATCATGTCTTTGCTGTCATACCTTAAAAAAGTCATCACCAAACCTAAGGTCCTTTAGATTTTCTTCTGTGTTATCTTCTAGGAGTTTTATAGTTTTGCATTTCACATTTAGGTATGTAATCCATTTTGAATTAATTTTTGTGAAGTGTAAGGTCTGTGCCAAGATTCTTTTTTTTTTTGCATGTGGAAGTTCATTTGTTCCAGCACCAGTTGTTGAAAAGGCTATCTCTTCTACATTGCATTGCCTTGGCTCCTTTGTCAAACATAAGTTTACTCTATTTATGTGGGTCTATTTCTAGACTCTTAGTTTTGCTGTTTCACCAAAACGACCCTGTTTTGATTGTTGTAGATTTATAGAGATTTACAGTAAGTTGGGTAGTGTCATTCTTCCAACTTTGTCCTTCTTCAATATTATGTTGGGTTTTCTGGATCTTCTGCATTTCCATATAAACTTCAGAAAAAATTTGTTGATATATGAAAACACTTTGCTGGGATTTTGATTGGGATTGCCTTGGAGCTATAGATAAAGTTGGGAGGAATTGACAGCTTGACAATATTAAGAGTTCTTTTCATAAACATGGACTTTTCCTTCATTTATTTAGTTCTTCTTTGGTTTTATTAGAGTTTTGTAGTTTGCCTCATACAGATCTTAAGTAAATGTTGTTATATTTATGCCTATTTCATTTGGGGGAATGTTAATGTAAATAGTACTGTTTTTAATTTTAAATTCCAGTTGTTCATTGACAATATAAAAAAGCAATTGACTTTTGTATGTTAACTTCATATCCTACAACCTTACTGTAATTGCTCATTAGTTCTACTATTATAGCTTCATAAGATTTGCAATTCCACTTCTGGGTATATATCCTGAAAAAAATGAAAACACTAATTCAAAAAGATACACGCACTCCAATGTTCACAACAGAACTATTCACAATAGCCAAGATATGGAACAACTCAAGTGTCTATGAACAGATGGTTGCATAAAGAAGACGTGGGTAAAGAAGTGGCATGTATATGTGTGTGTGTGTATACATAATGGAATATTACTGTCATAAAAAAGAATGGAATTCTGCCATTTGTAACAAGATGGATAGACCTAGAGAATATTATGCTTAGTGAAATAAGTAAGACAGGAGACAAAAATTTTGTATAATATTACTTATATGTGGAATCTAAAAAATAAAATGAATGTATATAGCAAATCAGAAATAGACTCACAGATATAGAAAACAAACTAATGGTTACCAGTTGGGAAAGGGACGTGGGGAGGGGTATGACAGGGGAAGGAGATTAAGAGATTAAAAACTACTATATATATAAAATAAGCACCAAGGATATGCAGCACAGGGGATTATGGCCATCATCTTGTAATCACTTTCAATGGAGTATAGTCTGTAAAAATGATGAATCAGTATGTTGTACACCTGAAACTAATGTAATCCTGTGATGCAACTAAATTAACAATGACAGAATTCCCTGAAAATTAAAAGGCAAATATAATTCATAAAGATCTATGATTCTAAAAAAAAAAAAAGTACAGAAGTATTGACATCATTTGCCAACACATTATCAGAAGAAATGAAACTAGCTTATGCCTTATTTTTCCCTATATGGTTGGTTTCAGATGTCTTGCTGAATGATTTTTTAATGCATATAAATTTTATTACTACATTGTTTAATCATCCTGCTTGATGTAAATTTGATGCTAAGATATTAAATAAGTTAAATCAGTAAAACAAAATATTACTAGAGAATTTTTTCATTTACAAGGGTCCTACCACAGGATTACTTTTAGTAGTTATTTATATTTGTGGTTTCAAAAAGTCACTGATTTTTATTTTCAGAAGAACTACTTACATAACTTAGTAGGGAATACAATTATTTCAGAAAATACAGAATTACATTGGAATTTCTTAGTACTTAACAACATCAACAAATTTTTAAAATTTATTTAGGAAAAAAGACAACAAATTTTTAATGAAGTAGGCCAGTGTGCCTACACTGACCAAAAATAATCTTTAAATTACCACATTACTAATCCGGGATTAGTCACATAATTTCATTTTGCCCATTTTGTAAGGCATCTTTTCTACTCTCCTGAAGAATGTCTTTGAGAATGCAATACTGCCTGAATTACAGAGAGAGCTTTTGTAGAATAAAAGCTTCTACAAGTTTTATCATTGAGTTAAATCTGGGATAATTAAATGCAGTGTAGGATAAAATGCATGCTCATAACATACAGTTTTGCAAGTGTAAGGAACTCCGCTATTTGAAGAAGCACAGTATTTAAGTGATTTCAAGTGGATAACATTCTTGTGAATTAATTTTAAAACTATTATTTTAATTTTTAGGAAACCATGAGTTTGATCTTGTTGGAAGAATGCACAAAACAATGCACTTTACTTGGTTTCTCAGTAATGTTTCTGACAGATTTACTTCTCAATACCTTGGACACCGTGCAGTTAAAAGAAAAAAACGTGGTTAATTGGAACAATATACAAATTGGCTTAATGGGATTAGTGGAAGAAGAGTGGCTAGATACTTTGGCGACAGTGAGGTCAAGTATAAACTGTAAAGATGATGTTGAAGTTGCTACCAAATAAGTATAAAGATTATATTGAGGTTGAAAAAGAAGGGGCAGTTCTTGTCATCTTGAAGAAGGAGCAATAACTAATATCAAGTGGGGAAATGATACACGACTTGTACGCAAAGTGCAAGGGATCAGTTGATTCCAGGGGCCCATGATCCCATGATGATGGAATCAGGAAGGTGAATGAAACTTGGATTGTCAAAAATGGATCTGATTTTTAAAACTTGACAAAAATAAATATAAAATTCTTTGGTGTATCTTTCCAATATGTATTTGAGAAAGTGGGCATTTTGAATTACCTGGAAAACGATTCGTTTTTTAAAGCAATAGTCAGAGATTTTACTTAAAACATACAGTAGGTGAATATTGCTTAGATTTTCAGCAAAGTACAGATTGACCACATGCACATTTATTGGACAGTATTGCAACATAATAGCATGTAATACGTGAGAGACAACACAGCAGATGTCATCTTCCATCACAGTAAATTAATGCTAGTTTTCACTTTATTGGACTTTAATTTTCATATCCAGTTCATAAATTTATTTTGGTTTTATAAGTAGTAAGAATTTATACCTAATTTAATATTTGAACTTATTTTCACTGTCATTATCAAAATATTTTTCAACACTCCAAATTTTGAAAGAATTAACTTTTTAAAAAAGGGATTGCTACCCAAATTTAAGCAGCAGTGTATTAATGAAAGAATAGGTGAATTTTATATCACCTCTTAATGGAAACGAGCTCTCTCCTCTCTTTCCTCCTGCTGGAGCACCTCAAACTGCAAGTGGTTTGTAATCAGGCCACTTTAACCTCTATATGCGTTGGAGCCTTGAGGCTTGTCTTTTCTTCCAGGTCCCCATACACACGACAGTGTTGTAGTGGGCTATGTTTGGATCACCTTGGTGTCAGGAATAGTAAATATTTTTAGTGGGGAGGAGGGAGGTGATTAGGTTTATTTATTTGTTTATTTAAATGGAGGTACTGGGGACTGAACCCAGGCATGTGCATGCTAGGCACTCGCTCTACCACTAAGCTATACCCTACCTGCTAGGAATACTAACTATTTTTATGATAGTTTTCTGGCTGTAGAAAGTATAGGAGAGTCCTAAAATTTGTGATAACTTAGCCTCCTAAAAAGCTCTGAAAAGTAAATGATTGTTGAAATAAGTATTTTGATGTATTTTTAGTACTTTGATATTTGGAGAAGAAGAGTGTCAATAAATTATCTGATTTCTGAGCTGGAGGTAAAGAATAGTCAAGAGGAGAAAAATTGAAAAAAGGAGAAATGTTGATTTTTAGATAGCTTATGTTTTTCTTATAATATATGTTAGAAGAAGTTCTCTGCCCAATTGACGTGAAATTAGATGGTTGTGACATTACTGTAAGGTTTGAGTGCAGTTTTGGGAATATGGTTCACTAATGCAGTGTTGGAAACTACCATACTTCAGGAAATTTCATTATTTAGTTTGTTAAAGAATAAACAATTATGCTTTAAAAATGACACAATTAGTTCTTCAAAATTCATAGTAGCAGTGAACTGTTTTCATTACATGCAGAGTCCTTTTTAACAATTCTTTCCATTAACTTTATGGGATCAGATTTTGATTTTTTGTTAGGCTCAGATATAGCATTCTGAATTAGTTTAGTTGAGTTGAAAGTTAAGTCATCAAGTTTTAAAGAGTTTGACTTTGTATTCAGTGACATTTTTGAATGAAGATGCAGCCTTGTGATTTATCTATTTTAAACGTGGTGTACATTCAAGCCTTGATTATATGAGAAGCAGTGGGTTGAAATCACCAAACTTCTTGCTCTTGTACTAATTTTCCATTCTTACCTGTGCAGTGAGAGGAGTTGGTAGAAGAATCATATAGGGCGACTGGGAGTCTGTTGCATAACCTAGCCATCGCTATTACGGGTTATAAGATACTAAGGGTCTCCATAGGGAACAGGAACGAACCATTCTTTGAAACCAGCCTTAATTTGTATGCCACTAACCAGAACTTGAGACACTGTGACTGTGTTTAGTCACACTTACTAACCTTCCTGTTAATTATTTCAAAAGTTTAAAGTGTGGCATCATTTAATATCCTAACCAAAAACCTCTTAAGACATTTTCGCTGAAAATACAAGTGATCTTAATCTTCCACATGAATAATTTAGGGTAGTTTGTGGAACATTTTCTAAGACTGAGATTTGTTAAACCTCAGAATGGTTTCCTTAGGAAGTCTTTGGGGTTGCTACCTGTGGAGATCTTTACATGGTCTTTACTTTGGGACACCTTAGGCATGATCCTGCCAGAAAGCAGGGGGCGTGCTAGTGACTTTTCTGTTCTAATATCTGTAATTAAAGAGAAATTGGTGCTAACGTGAACATAAATCTTCCAAAAACAAAAATGCTAGATAGAACGTAACTAGGATGGAAGTAAATTCAAAGAAGGGACTGAAAACCTGGGTTAGGGAATGGGAAAACATGGGGTATGGAACTTTTGGCAATGTGATGCCTATTTCTGAAGTATTGAACATAATAATATTGAGTCATAATGGTGGCATTTTATGGAAAAAGTTGAATCAATATGTGTATTTTCCCTCTAAATTACTATAGGCACTCTGATCTGATGGAACACATCGGGGGCCAGGGGCAGGAATTTCACTATTCATGGTCTGATCTTCTGTCTATCCTTCCCGTAGTAGAGCTGGTTTAAGTTGTCAGAGTAACAGGTGCATAAATGCTTGAAGGACTTGGAAATGGAGTTTATGAATACCCAGCTCTAGATGGGAGGTGTGTACAAATACATGTTTCTACTATCTGTGCTTCTAATAATAATTCACTACTTTTTTTTTGCATAATGAAACTGAAAGAAAATTCTGAAATTAAATATACTTTATCCTTTAAAAAATTTAAATATATAAAACTTTGAAATGTTTGTGTATAAGGATGGTATTTAGAAATACCTGAAATTATTTTTTTTTAAAAAGTAGTCTGAGATTGGCAAAGTATTGGTCTGTAAAAATACTTCCTACTAAAATTAGGATTATTTTTAGTTGTAATGGATATATTTGAGTGGGTCTTTAATTTCAATATCTAAGTACCTAAAATTCCTTTCTTTCCTTTCTTATTTAGAAATGCCACCCTTTTTGACCAGGTTTATACCAAATCTCAGTGTAGAATTCTTAAATGAGGATGAAATAGTAGACTTAAGGGATTGGGGTGTTTCTCTTCCGTCCTCTAACCCCTAAACCAAAATACGTGACGAGGAAGTAGCTCAATATTGTACTCTATGGTATAGCTACACCCTGTAAGCTATAGGGTGTCATAGTGGCTGGCGTTAATAAGAGACTGAAAAAAGTGAGACCAACCATCTTGAGAGAAAGTGTTTAGAAAAATCTTTCGCTTTTATGAAGTGTTACATCAGTTAAGCTTTGTCTTAAAAGCTTTGAGATATTCACATACCATACAGCTCATCCAGTTAAAGTGTATAATTCTGTGTTTTTCAGTCTGTTCACAGAGTTGTGCTACTATTACCACAATTTTAGAATATTTTTTATCACCCTCAGAAACCCTGTAATCATTAGAAACCACTCTCCATTTTCTTTGAAACCTCCCAGCCCTATGCAACCACTAATTTCCTTTCTCTCTCTCTGGATTTTCCTATTCTGTACATTTTATATAAATGAAATCATATAGTGTGTGACTTCTTTCCTGGATTATTTCACTTCGAGTGTTTTCAAGTTTCATCCATGCATAGTGTGTATTGGTACTTCATTTCTTTTTATTGCTGAGTAATATTCCATTGTATGGATAATAATACATTTTATTATTCATGCATCATTGATGGACATTTGGGTTGATTCTAGTTTGGGGCTGTTACAAATAATATTGCTATGAAAATATATGTACAAGTGTTTGTGTGGGCATGTTTTCATTTTTCTTGGGTATCTATCTAGAAACAGTAGTACTGGGTCATATCGTAATTCTACTTTACCCTTTTGAGAAATTGCCAGACTGTTTTCCAAAGTAGCTGTGTCATTTTACGTTCCCACCTGCAGTGTATGAGGGTTTCAATTTTTCTGAAACTAGCCATCCTAGTGGGTGTGAAGTGGTATCTCATGTGGTTTTGGTTTGTATTTCCTTGATGGCGGCTGGTCATGTTGAGCATCTTTTCATGTACTTATTAGCCATTTGCATATCTTATTTCTACTCATATCCTTTGCTCTTTTAAAAATTGAATTGTCTTTTTGAGTTACAGGAGTTCTTTTAGATACAAGTCTTATATCAGACAATTCGTAAACACTTTCTCACATTTTGTAGTTGATCTTTTTACTCTATGGCATTCTTTGAAGAACAAAAGTTTTTAATTTTTATGAAGTCCAATTTTCCTTTTTTGTTGTTGTTGCTTGTGCTTTTGTCATACGTAAAAACCCGTCGCCTTGATAGAAAGTGGGAATTGACTGCTAATGAGTATTGGCTTTCCTTTTGGGATGAAGGAAGTGTTTTAAAATTGATTATGATGATGGTTGCACAACTCTGTGAATGTATTCAAACCACTGAGTTGTAAAAATAAATAAATAAATAAAAACCCCAAAGCAACAACAACAAAAATGATTGTGTCATTCAGTGATCAAACAGTTAAGCCTGTACTTCTGACCTTGAGCCTTTAATCCACGTTAATTTTTGTGTATGGTATAGTGAAGTGGTTCAACCTTAGTCTTTTATGTGTAGATGTCCAGTTGTTCCAGAACCATTTATTGAAAAGACTATTTTTCCCCCATTAAAATGTCTTGGCACCCTGTCTAAAATCAATTTACCATAAATGTAAGGATCAATTTCTGGACTCAATTGTATTTCATTGCTCTAAATGTCTATCCTGATTGGCAAAACCACACTGTCTTGATTACTGTAGCTTTGTAGTAAGTTTTGAAATCAGGAAATGAGTCTTGCAACTTTGTTCTTTTCTTTCAAGTTTCTCTTGGCTATTCTGGGTCCCTTGTATTTGCATAAGAATTTTAGAATCAACTTTTCAATTTCCAGGAAAAACAAGGCAGCTGAGATTTTTGAGGTGGATTGTGTTAAATCTGTGGACCAATTTGGGTATTGACGTTTTAATACTAAGTCTAATCCATCAACGCAGGATGTCTTACCATTTACTTAGTTCTTCAAACAATGTTTTTTAGTTTCAGATTATAAATTTTGCACTTCTTTTATTACATTTATTCCTAAATATTCTTTTGGATGCCTTTGGAAATGAAATTGTTAATTTCATTTTTGCACTGTTCATTAATAGTGTTTAGAAATACAGTTGGTTTTTTGTATGTTAAGTAAATGATGGTTTAACATCAAACCAACCTGATGCTAATGATGCTAATGGAGGATGAACTAACTGAGAGAGAAACTTACAATAGCATCATTGGCCTTCTATGTGTACAGTTTAGGGTGAAGGGGTGGGAGGCATAGCAGGAGCAGGATGAAGCTTTGGAGTCAAAAGTAAAATTATTTTAAAAGTTATTTTATAGTGTTTCAGACTTTGCATTGGTTGACTGAGTTTTAGGCACATACTAAGATGCTAGCTTGGTAGGGTTAAGGTGATACAAGGAATTATGCAGCAGTAAAAAAGAGATGACAAATACCTGGAAATACTTCCCATTTCCATCTTAGCAGTATGGCAAATAGATGTTCTAAGAGAAAAACTAATCTGAAATAGCTGACAGGTGCTGTTGTCTGCCTCGGGGTGGGCCCACTCAAACAGGCATCCTGTCTGTGGGCAGTGATTGGGCTGGGAAGGGCAGACCGAGTCAAATGCCAAAAATCAACCCAGCTTCTGGCAGATGGCAGTACTTTATCAGCGTTCTCAGTGAACAGTTATTGGACAAACATTTGCACTTGTCCTATAATCAGGAATAATTATAAAACTTATGCACATAAATTCTTGTATTCTTCAGTGTTAGTTATTAATATGTTTTAAGGAAAATTCTCAGTTATTCAGACCCTTAATATGTCATTAGGAAAAGCCAGATTTTTCTAGCTCAGAGTTAACTCTTTAATATCAGAGCTTAAATTTTATCATTTTGGATGAAAACTTACTAAAATGGACTGTGTACTGTTCTGCTTTCAAATGTATCACTAAAGTTCACCCTGGTTACTGACTCAAGGTCATCATCATTAACCTTGAGTAATGTGCTGAAGATATTATGTACAAATGCAAATACCAGTTATGTGAGCCCTCACAGAAAGAATTCACTTGAGTTGAAAAAAACATTCCCACTAGGATTTAGTTTTCTTGAAAAATCTCATTTTTTTAAAAAAAATTTAATAGCTTTGTTGAGATACAATTCATGTAACATACAATTTACCCTTTAAAGTGCATAATTGAATGTTTTTCAGTATTTCAGAGTTGTGTAGCCATAATATAGTCAATTTTAGAACATTTTCATCATCCCAAGAAGAAAGGCTGTACCCATTAGCAGTCACTCCATGTTCCCCCCAAAAGTCCCAGTCCTAGGCAGCCACCAGTCTATGTTCTTTCTTTATGGACTTGTATAATCTGAACATCTCATGTAAATGGAATCATTTGTGGCATTTACGATTGGCTTCTTTCAGCAAGTATTTTCAAGATTCATCCATGTTGTGGCTTGTGTCGGTATTTCATTCCTTTTTATTGATGATGAATAGTCGTGTGTGTGTGCGCGCGTGTGCACGCACCCCCACGCACACATTTTATTTATCCATCAGTTGATGGATAGTTGATTGTTTCTGCTTTTTGTCTGTTTTAAGTAATGTATAATAATCGTTCATATACAGGCTTTTCTGCAGACCTATGTTTTAATTTTTCTTGAGTATGTATCTCTTAGGTGTATATTTGTCCTGCAAGTAAATACTTTTTTGGTTACTTGATTGTTTTTCCTCACAAAGGTGAAATGAGGCACCTATAATCATAAGGCATCATAGGTGGTATAGCATGGCTGCTTTTCTATGAGATTAATAGATCAAATGCTAAAGCTTTTTGTAAGTGGCTTTTCCTTCAGAATTTTACCATCCTTTTTTAAACTGTTGTGGTTTTTTTTCCACTTGTGAGCACCATTTCGGAACGTCATCTAAATATTATAATGAAGTTGAAGGTCCTGGGTGATACCTGCATGAAGGATCAGTTCTCATCACGTAACTTCATATTTTGAATAACACCATTTTCCACAGACTGATTTAGTGTGGTAACGTGGAGGAGCAGTCACTAGTCACTAACAATACTTTGGGTTAAATTCTGGGATTGCATTCTAAACTAATAACTTTGATATTCTTTGGTAAGCCTATGATTCTGAAAAGATCATGTAGTAATTATAAAAGAAGATAATAAATCAATGATAAAAATATCACTTACTAGGCTATCGTGTATTTTAGTTATCAGGTATTTATTGAGTGCTGGCTGTGTACTAGGCACCATCATTGGAATTAAAAAATAAATAGGGCATGGTTTTTGCCCATGAGAAGTTTTATAGCATAGTAGACTATAAATATATGTATTTATCTGGTAGGAGTTGGAATGAAGGGGTTCTTAAGAAACAGAATAGCAGGAGTATGTAGTGCATGTGAGAAACTGGTATGAGTTTGAAAAGGCAAGGTAGGGCCACCTTGGGAATATGTTACCTAAATATTGGAGATCTTTACTGTGGGTCACGGGGAATTGTCACTTGATTTTAAGCAGTGATCTCATTTGTAGTTTAGAGAAATAGCTGGTATTAGTGACAGGGTAGAGAATAAAGGGACCATGGGGGATGGATGGATTTCCAAGGATGTTTCTAAGGTAGAATCAGCACCAGTTGAGACTTGATTAGACTTGGATGTAGAGGTGTGATCAGAAATTTGGTTAGATTTGGATGCAGAGATATTGTCAGATTTCATTAAATTGCTTTGAGACAAGAAATACAGATGTTTAGGGCCGGTTAAATCAGTCTCCTAGTCCTGGGTTCAGCTGTTCAGCAGAATTTGTTACTGGTCTTGAACTCATTCTACACTCCTGTCTTTTAACATACGTTGCATTTCCTGGATCTGATACTCTGCTGTTTCTTTACACATCTACTTATTCCCTCAGGAAATCATTTTCTCATCTCCGTTTTTTTTTTTTTTATAAGTAGACTAAAAATTATTATCCGATGACTGAATTTGCGCATGCCCAGACAAGTCTGTGTCATGCCAACTGCAAGAGGGATGGTTAAGGTGAAGACAAGTGTCTTTATGTCGGGGTGAATCATATTGCCTACAGCTGACACAGGAAACATTGGAAGAACAGGGTTAAGAGAACACAAAATAGCAGACAGTGTGTCTCTCTTGAATTCTATATGGTGAAATGTTCTTAACTTTGTTTTACTTTATAGGACTATATAGACTACCCAAGGAAAACAGTCAAGCTGTTTTAAGCTTGCAGGGACTTGATTTAGCGGACTCGCCAGACTTAAAGCTGTAAAACATCAAGACAGTAGATATATTTTTCATTAGAATTTTAAAGCTGTTGAGGGTATAGTCTGTGTTGAGTTCTTACAACATGTTAGGTTATATCACTTCTCTGCCCTAAACTCTCCAGTGTTTTCCCACCTTGTTCGAAGTAAAAGCAAATCTTTATGTACAAAGCCCTGCACGCTGTTTGCCCGTTGCTTTTCTTTCTTTAGTATATATATTTCTATTGACATATAGTCAGTTTACAACATTGTGTCAGTTTCTGGTGTACAGCGTGATGCTTCATTCTTACATGAACATGTACATTCATTTTCACATTCTTTTTCACCATAAGTTACTACAAGATACTGAATATAGTTCCCTGTGCTATACAGTATGAACTTGTTTATTTTATATATAGTAGTTAGTATCTGCAAATCTGTTGCTTTTCTGATGTCATCATTTACTAATCTCTTGATTCTTCTGCTCCAGTCACGCTGGCCTCTTTGTCAGTATGGTTCCTTGACAAAGGAATTCTTTTGCTTCAGGGCACTTGCACTTTTCTGTATTTCTGCTTAGCATGGTCTTCTTCCAATATCCACATGGCGCTCTCTCACTGTACTCAAGTGTTTACTCAAAAGTTACCTTTTCAGTGATGCCTTATCTGGGCACCCTTCAAAAAATGCAGCTGTAACATTACATACCCCCTTCCTCCTCCCCAGCATTTATCACTATTCAACATAATTTTTTAATAACGGAGGAACTGGGGATTGAACCCAGGACCTTGTGTATGCTAAGCATATACTCTATCACTGAGTTATACCCACCCCCACAACATAAATTTTTATGTATTTATTTTATTATCTGTCTCCTCCACTATTATGGAAACTCTGTGAGGGCAAAGATTTTTCTCTTATATTCCCAGTTCCCTAGATACACATTAGGTACTCTAAAATATTCGTGACAAGAAAGAAGGAAGGAGGGAGGGAGGAAAGAAAGGAGAAAAAAGGGCATGAATTCTTCCATAATGCCATTAAATTTACTGACATAATTTTCATCAGCTATAAAGGTCTCTACTTTTAATAGTCCATCTCCTTTAAAATGTCAAAGCCAAAAATCCTAGAAAGTAAAACATGACCCAAATAACTGCATTTGCTTATATATATTTTTTCCTGACTTTTTAACTGTCTGTGGACCAAAGGTAAGGCACTGCTATAGGATGAATTGCGCCCCCATCTCCAACAAATTCCTGTGTTAAAGTCTTAATGCCAGTACCTCAGAATGTGAGTTCTTTTAGAAAAAGGATTGTTGATGAAAGACTGGATTAGGGTAGGCCAGTCATCCGGTTTGACTGATGTCCTTATGAAAAGGGGAAACCAGAACAGAACACAGATACACGCAGAGGAGAATGTCGTGTGAAGATGGTGACAGAGATCTACAGGCCAAGGAATGCCATTGTTGGCCAGCAAACCTCCAGAAGCCGAGAGAGCAGCGTGAACAGATTCTCCATCACTGCCTTCAGACGGAATCAACACTGCTGACAGCCCTGGACTTTTAGCCTCCAGAAGTGAGACAATAAATCACAGACATACCCTGAAGCTACTGTGGGTTCAGTTCAGTCCACCACAGCAAAGCAAATATCACAATTAAGCAAGTCACAAATTTTTCGGCTTCCCAGTGCATATAAAAGTCGTATTTACACTACACGGTAGTCTATTAAGTATGCAATAGCATTGTCTTAGAAAACAAGGTACATGCCTAACTTACAAATGCTTCATTGCTAAAAAATGCTAACCATCATCTGAGCCTTCAGTGGATTGTAGTAATAACGTCAAAGACCACTGATTACAGATCACTGTAACAAATATAATAATGATGAAAAAGTTTGAAATACTGTGAGAATTACCATAATGTGACTCAGACATGAAGTGAGCAATTGTTGCTGGAAAAATGGTGCCAGTAGACTTGCTGGACACAGGGTTGCCGCAATCCTTCACTTTGTTAAAAAAAAAAAATGCAGTTAGGTGAAGCACAATAAAGTGAGATATGCCTGTACTGTTGCTTAAGCCACTCAGTTCGTGGTGTTTTGTTACGGCAGCCCCAACCAACGAGTACAGGAGCTCTCAGGTTCCCTCACTGAGAAAAATTTAAAAAGAACAATAAATGATGCATTTGAGTTTGAACATGTATTTCATATGGTAGTTTTTTAAAATTGTGTCTTTGAAAATGTATTAAAACTACAGGAAAATATTAAAAGGTAAAATAAGGAACTCTAACATCTCAAATGAAAAATCATCTTTTTTTCCAAGATTTTCTTGTTTAAACATTTTATTTACAAGTAATTATAGATTGACAGGAGATTGCAAAAATAGTACAGAGGGGTTGCTTGTACCTTTTCCTCAGTTTTCCCCCAAGGTTACATCTTACATGATTATAGTACGTGGTCAAGGCCAGAAAATTGCTATTGCTATGATGTATGTATATAGTTCTGTGCCGTTTTATTGCATATGTAAATTCACGTCATCACCACCATGTTCACAGTATAGAACTAGTCTCTGACCACCAAGGTCTCCCCCATGTTGCCTACCCTTGAAAATTACGCCCATCCCTTTCCCCTCTCTGTCCCTAAACCCAACAGCCATTGCTCTGTTCTCCATCTCTGTTTTTTCATTTTGAGGATATTCTAAAAATGGAGTAAGTAATATGACTTTCTGAGATTGGCTGTTTTCACCCGATGCCATTGTGATCTATCCAGGTTACTACATCTATCAGTAGTTCGTTTCTTTTCATTACTGAGTGGTATTCCACGGTGAGGGTGTATCAGTTTGTTTACTCACTCACCAATGGAGGGCGTGTTGGGTATTTCCAGTTTTGGGCTATTACAGATAAAACTTATGCGTATGTATGTACATGTGTTGTGTGAATGTGAATTTTCAGTCCTCTGCTGTAAATGCTGAGGAATGCAATTGTTGGAGCATATGGTAAATGTATGTTTACTTTCTTAAAAAACTGCCAAACTGTTTGAGTTGCAGCACACTTTCCATCAGAAGTGTGTGAGAGACCCCAGTCTCTCTTCATGTCCACCAACATTTGGTATTACAGCTATTTTAAATTTTATTTGTTCTTATAGGTGTAGAGTGATACTGTGGATTTAACTTAAGTCTTCTAATGGATAGTGATGTTGAAAATCTTTTTAAGTGTTTATCTACTACTTGAATGTCTTCATTTCTATTCATCCATCAACAGATACTTGGCTTGTTTCTGTACCTTGGCTATTGTGAATAATGCTGCGGTGAACATGGGAGTACAGACATCTCTTTGAGATAATTCTTTCATTTCCTTTCGATATATACACAGAAGTGGGATTACTAGATCATATGATAGTCCTATTTTTAATTTTTGGAGACACCTCCAGACTTTTCCAAAGTTGCTGTACCAGTTTACATTCCTGCCAACAGTGTACGAAGGTTCCATTTCCTCCACATCCTTACCACACTTGTCATTGCTTGTCTTTTTGATGATAGCCGTCCTAACAGTGTGATGTAATAACGCATTGTGGTTTTGATTTGCATTTCCCTGATGTTAATGATGTTAAGCATATTCTCATGTACCTTTTGGCCATTTGTATGTCTTCTTTGAAAAAATGTCTGTTTAGGTCCTTTGCCTGTTTTTAATTGGATTATTTGTATTTTTGCTATTGTGAGTTCCTTGTATATTTGTAGATAGTAACCCTTTAGGGTGATATATGGCTTGCAAATATTTTCTCCCAGTTTGTAGGATTTGTTGATTACGTCTTTGCTGTCCAGAAGCTTTTTAGTTTGATGTAGTCTCAATTGTTTATTTTTGCTTCGTTACCTGAGTTTTTGCATCATATTCATAAAATCATTACCAAGGCCAATGTCAAAGAGAACTTTTTCTAAGATTTTTATGGTTTTAGGTCTTACATGTAAGTATTTCATCCATTTGGGGTTAATTTTTGTGAGTGGTATAAGTTGGGGGTCCAGTTTAATTTTTTTGCATATGAACAATCAGTTTTTATAGAACACTTTATTAAAGATTCTGTCATCTCTCCGTGGTGTGTTCTTGGTGCCCTTGTCAAAGATTAGTCAGCTGTATATACCTGTGTTATTTCTGGGTTCTTGTGTCTGTACAGTTGGTCTTTGTGTCTGTTTTTATGCCAGTACCATACTTTTTTGATTATGATTACTTTGCAATATAGTTCAAAATTAGCAAGTGTGATGCCTCCATTTTTTCCTTCATTCTCAGTATTGGTTTGGATATTTGGGTCTTCTGTGGCTCCATATAAATTTTAGGATTGTCTTCTAATCTGTGAAAAATGCTACTGGGAATTTTGATAGCAATTGCATTGAATCTGCAGATTGCTTTTAGTAGTATGGGCATTTTAATATTATTAATTCTTTTAATTCAAAACATAGGTTATCTCTCCATTTATTTGTGTATTCTTCAGTTTCTTTCATCAATGTCTTAACAGGTTTCAGTGTAGCGATCTTAACCTTCTTAGTTAAATTTATTCCTAAGTATTTTGTTGTTTTTGTTATTGTAGATGGGATTTTAAAAATTTCTTTTCTCAGATAATTTGTTGTTAGTGTATAGAAACTACTGATTTTTGTACATTGAGTTTCGTATCCTGCAGCTTTATTGAATTTTTTGATTAGATCCAACAATTTTTTTGGTGGAATCTTTAGGATTTTTCTATATATAAGATCATGTCATCTGCAAATAGAGACAATTCTACTTCTTCCTTTCCAATTTTGATGCCTTTTATTTATTTTTTTCTTGCATGATCACTCTGTCTAGGACTTCCAGTACTATGTTGAATAGGAGTGGTGCGAGTGGGCACCTTTGTCTTTTACTGATCTTAGAAGAAAAGCTTTCAACCTTTCATCACTGAGTGTTACGTCTTTTGTGGGCTTGTCATAGATGGCCTTTATTATCTTGCAGTATGTTCCCTCTGTAACTAATTTGTTGAGATTTTAGAAATCATGAATGGTTATTGAATTTTGTCAACTGCTTTTTCTGCATCTATTAAGATGATCATGTGATTTTTATCTTTTCTTTTATTGATGTAATGTACTACACTTACTGATTTGCATATGTTGAATCATCCTTGCAGCCCAGGGATAAATCCCACTTGATCCTAGTGTGTAATCCTTTTAATGTACTGCCGATTTCAGTTTGCTAGTATTGTGTTGATTATTTTTGTATCTATGCTTATAAGGGAGATTGGCTTGTAGTTTTCTTGTAAAATTCTTATCTGCCTTTGATATCTGGGTAACAGTGGGCTCGTATAATGAGTTTGATAGTGTTCCCTCCTTGAATTGTTTGAAAGAATTTGAGAGGATTAGCATTAATTGTTCTTTAAATATTTGGTAAAATTAACCAGTGAAGCTGTCTGTGCCTAGACTTTTCTTTCTTGGGAGGTTTTGGATGACTGATTCAGTCTCCTTACTTGTTATCTCTGCAGATTTTTTTTTTTTTATTCCTTATTTGGTCTTGGTAGGTTGCAGGTTTATAGGAATTTATCTGTTTCTTCTGGGTCGTCCAGTTTGTTGGTATATAGTTGTTCATAGTAATTTCTTAGGATTCTTTGTATTTCTGTGGCATTAGTTGTAATGTCTCTTCATTCACACATAATTTTATTGATTAGGGTTGTCTTTTTCTTGGTGAATCTAGCTAAAGGTTTGTTAATTTTGTTTCTTTTCGAAGACCAGTTCTTAGTTTTGTTAATCTTTTCTATTGTTTTCCTTTCTCTATTTCATTTATTTTTGCCTTAATGTTTATTATTTCCTTCCTTCTGCTGACTTTGGGCTTAGTTTGTTCCTCCTTTTCTAGTACCTTGAGGTTTAAAGTTAAGTTGTTTATTAGAGATCTTTCTTTTCTCTTGCTGTGTGTATTTATCTCTGAACCTCCCTCTTAGAACAGTTTTTGCTGCATCCCATAAGTTTTAATATGTTGTGTTTCCATTTTCGTTTGTGGGGCTCAGACTCATTACTCCTTGGTGAGAACTTCTGGAGTTGTGATTTGTAGGTCACCCACAAGGGCTATAGGCCTTGACTATACCATGATTCTACCTCCTACGTGTCTCATTGTGATATTTTTTTTTATTATCTTTAGTTGTGGAAGATTTTTTCTGGAAGGTCCTAGCCTTTCTCATCAATAGTTGGTGTGCCTATGAGAAGAGGTGAGCTCAGGGTCTTCCTGTTCTGCCACCTTGGCCAAGCCCCCACTTTCATTTCTGACTTTAGCAATTTGAGTTTTGAGTCTTTTTTTCTTAGTCCGTCTAGCTTAAATTTTGTTGGCTTTTGCAAAGAACCTTTTTGATTCATTGATTTTCTCCATTGCTTTTCTATTCTCTATTTTGTTTATCTCTACTCTGCTCCTTCTGCTAGCTTTAGGTTTAGTTTGTTTGTTTTTCTTTAGTTCTTTAAGTTATAAAGTTAGGTTGTTTTGAGATCTATCTTATTTTTTAATGTAAGCATCTGTAGCTATAGATTTCCCCTTCATAGCACTTCCATTGTGTCCCAGTATTTTGATATGTTTTGGTATGTTGTGTTTCGCTTTCATTCATGTTTAAGTAGTATCTAATTTTCCTTGTGATTTTTTTCTTTGACTCATTGATCACTTAAAAGTATGTTGTTTAAGTTCCACAAATTTATTGAATTTTCCAATTTTATTTCTGTTGCTGATTTCTAAGCTCATTCCATTATGTTTGGTGAAGATATTTTGTATGATATCTTTTAAAAATCTATTGAGACTTAATTTGTGGCCCAACCCATATTCTATCCTGGAAAATTTCCCATGTGCACTTGAAAAGAATATGTCTGCTCTGCTGCTGTTGAGTGGTGTTACATTTATGTCATTAGATGTAGTTGGTTTGTTGTGTTGTTTAAGTCTTTCATTTCCTTAATTAACTTCTGTCTGGTTTTTCTATTCATTATTGAGTATTGACATCTTCAAATACTACGTAGAACCGTATCTTTCTTCAATACTGTCAGCTTTTGTTTCATATATTTTGCTGGTCTATTATTGGGTGCATAAATGTTTATTATATATTCTTGATATATTGAGTCTTTTATTAATATATAATGTTCTTGTTTATCTCTTATAAACTTTTAAAAACACCTTTATTGTGGTATGGTTCCTGTACAGTAGACTACACATATTTGAGATGTACAATTTGAGGAGTCTTGATAGATGTGTGCACCAATGGAACCACCACCACAATCAAGATAGCTAACATTTCCATCACTCCCCAAGAGGTACAATTTTTGAATTCCCAATTTATCCCTTCCTATCCCCTTTACTCCCCTGGTAACCATAAGTTTATTTTCTATGTCTGTGAGTCTGTTTTTTCTTGTAAACTTTTTAAATTTAGAATCTATTTTGATTGATATTAGTATAGCCACTCCTGCTCATTTTGGATATTATTTGTGAGGAATATCTTTTTCTGTGTTTTCACTTTCAGTCTATTTGTATCTTTGAATCCACGGTGAGTCTCTTGTAAACACCATATAGTTGGATCATGTGTTTTTATCCATTCTGCCAATCTGTCTTTTGATTGGCAGGTTTAATCCGTTGTATTTCAAGTAATTACTGATAAGAAGGGGCTTCTGTCATCATTCTATTTTTTTTTTTCTATATGCCTAAGAGCTCTTTGGTCTCTTATTTCCTGCATTACTGTTTCCTTTAGTGTTGATTTTTTAAAATTTCTTTCTCATTTTCTCTTGTGTACACTCTGTAGCTATTTTCTTTGTGGTTACCATGGGGATTACATTTAACATCCTAAATTTATAACACTCTAATTTGAATTTATACCAACTTCAATAACATACAAAACTCTGCTCTTTTACAAGTCCATCTCTACCTTTTTTGCTGTAGATGATACAAAATTACATCTTTATACATTGTGTGCCCCCCAAACATAAACTAATAATTATTTTAACTACTTTAGTCCCCTAAATAATGTAGACATGTGGAATTACAAACTGAAGTTACAATATTACTAGCTCTTACACTAATTGAAAAATAGATATTAATCTCTTAAAGCACTTATAAAAACGAACCATTATTATAATAATACTAGCTTTATAATTGCCCATATCTTTACTGAGATGTTTATTTCTTCAAACAGCTTCTAGGTACCGTTTAGTGTTCTTTCATTTCACCCTGCAGGACGACCTTGAGCATTTTTTGCAGGATAGGCAGGTCTAGTAGTAAAGAACTCTCTCACTTTTTGTTTTATCTAGGAATGTCTTAATCTCTCCCTCACTCTTGAAGGAAAAGAGTATTTTAAAAATCTGTTTTCACAATCTCCGTCTCTTGGTATTTATTTTGAGTATTTAGGTATAATGTAGTTATTTTTATGTTCAGACTATATCTAAAATTTTTGTATTTTAGTATTTATTTTATGTTTGTTCTGTTTTTTGTCCCTTTGTTTTTCTTTTCCTGCCTTGTTTTGTGTTAGGTGAGTTTTTTTGAGTGTTGTATTTTAATGTATAGTGCTTTTGTTGTATGCCTTTATATATTTTAGTAGTTGCTCTGGGGTGTACTATATGCATATTCAGTTTTTCACAGCCCACTTAGAATCAGTATTTTGCCACTTAAAGAGAAATGTAGAAACTTTACCACCATGTATTACTGTGTACTTGCTCTTCTTTACGTTACAGTCGTCTTACACATTACATCTAGTTACATGACATCGTAAATCCCATGACACAGTTTTATATTTTTAGTTTTCAACTGTTAAAACATATTTTCAAGGACCAAGGGGGAAAGGAATCGTTTTCCTTTTTACCGAGTTATTTTTCATTTCTATTACTTTCTATTCATTTTTGATACTCCAAATTTATTTTTTGGTAAATTTATTTTCTTTTTGTCTGGAGTTCCTTCAGCTTTTCTCTGAGAGTACACCTTCTGGCAGTGAGTTCTCTTAGTTTTCCTTCATCTGAGAATGCCTTTATTTTACCTTCATTCCTGAAAGTTTTGTCTGATACAAGATTCTTGGTGGATGGTTCTTTTCTTTCAGATCTTTAAACTTGTTGCTCCACTCTCTTTTGGGCTCTAGGTTTCTGATGAAAAATTTGAGTCTTTCAAATTATTTTTCCTTTATATGTAAAACATTATTTTTCTCTGGTTGTTTTCTTTGTATTTGATTTTTAGCCATTTAATTATGACGTGCCTGGGCCTAATTTCTTTGGACTTCTTCTGTTTGGGTTTTGCTGAGCTCTTTGAATTTATGTTAATGTATTTCATGAAATTTGGGAAGATTTCACTCATTTCTTTAAATTTCATTTGTTTCTTTGTTATATGATCTGTTTCAGTGATAAGACTTTCTGTTTTTCCATTGGTTTCAGGAGTGTTTTTGATTGTTTTCTGGAGTATTTTTATAATAAATACTTCAGAATCTTTGATAATTCCAATATCTTTGCTATCTCAGCATTGGCATCCTTTGATTCTCTCTTCCATGCATTTTGTGATTTTGCTAGTTACTTGTATGCTGAGTGATTTTGGATTGTATTCTGGACATTTTGAATATTATAAGACTATGATATCATTTCAGTTCTAAGGGTAATGTCAATAGTTTTGTTCTAGCAGGCAGTCAACCTGTTTGGGTTCAGGCCACTGGTGCCAACTCTACTCTGTAGACTGTGGTTCCAATGTCAGTTCCATTTTCACAGTCTTTGTAGCACTATGTTGCTTTCCTGTGTGTGTGCCATCCAGTGGTCAGTCTTGGACCAGAGCTGAGGTCTAGAGGTTGTTTTCAAAGTTACTGAATAGGATCAGTTCAGATCTGAGCAGGTCAGGGGTGAACTTAAGAGTTCATAAATGACTTTATGGGTTTGTTTTCCTGAGCTTTTACATTCCACAATCTTGGTGTCACTCCTTTAAAAGTTATCTACCCGGAGACCTAGGACTTTCGTTACCACACATTGCTGTGCATTTCTGTGAGCTCATCTAGGTCCAAAAGGCAGTGGGAAGGGAAAAAGCACGAGGCATTTGCCCCACATTCTTTGACTCACAGCTCCTATAAACAGAGCATAAGTCTTCTGTCTCTGAGTTGTGATTTTTACATTGTCCCATTGCTTCTGCCTGCTGCCACCACCACTGGATTACTTGGGGGCTGGGGGTGGGGGAACGAAGCACTCTTTCTGAGCATTAGTGGCACCCTTTCCACTTCTTGAGAAAAACTAGAGCTCTGCCTGCCTGCACCTTGGTGTCTACTTCTGGTATACTGAGTTTAGGCTGATAGCTACTCGCAAAAAACTCACTACCAGTGTGTCAGCATTCCAGATGCTGTCTTTTTCCCAGAATCGACCTGCTACAGTTAACTTCTCAGAGTTTTCAAATATCTGTTACATCCAATCCATCCAGGTTTTGTTGCTGTGTTCAGTGGGATAGACTTGAGTGGAGTGTGCTTATATTTAACCCAGAACTGGAACCTTCTCCCTTAGATTACAGAAATGTATTAGTTGGTATGTCATTGGTACACTGAAGATTATGATTGTGTGACCATCTTTGGTCAACCTAAGTCATTTTATGCTCTCATGGTCTTTTTTTTCTTTTCTTTCCTTCACTTCTTTATTCTTTCCCCCACTTGCTCCCTTTCTTCCTTACTTGAGTCACTGGTTGCTTTTCATCTTTCCTTATATAAACTGGAAGAGGGGAAATGGAAAGGTATGCATGGCTTTGTTTCTTTCCTCTACCCTATTGCAGAACTCCTGTTTTCTTTTTATCACTGGCATTTTCCATTGGCTGGTTCTGCTCTTTGCCATCTCCGTCACCATTGCTGATTGCCAGGTCGTCACTGCCAGCAGATTTGCTCATGGTTAATCCTATTTGCTTCTCATTTAATTTTTCCTCTTCTTTGTACCTTCTGACTAATTTTCCTTTTATAGTACTTTCCTGCTTTTATGTAGATTACTACATGCACACCACTTTTTATTTTATATGAATATACCAGTTATAGTGAAAATCAAGTATAATTTTTTTCTCATTGTGTTGATTTGTTTCTCTTTGATCAGAATCTGGTGTGTGTGTGTGTGTGTGTGTTACGCGTGGCAGGAAATGGGTACTATGTTAGTGATCTGGAGACATACTGGAAACCTGAGGCTTTGTATAATTTGATTTTTGTTGTTTTTTAATTAAAACAAGCAGTGCTGCTTTATCTTTCTGAATGTTAGCTAGCCATAAGAATAACTTTATCTTAATCTTGTTGCTGGGTTTAGCACTTTTCACTGCATCACACTTAGAAGAAGAAAATTTTGTTAGTTAAGAGACCTATATCTAATTATAGTTCTAGTACTAGTTAGGTAAAATTGAATATTAATTTTACCTATTGGTTATGCTTTATTTAGGAATGAAGTCATAATGATTGACTACTATCATCTGCAAATCTCGTTACCAAACAGGCCAGTTCCTTTTACTCTGAAACCTCAATGGGAGTGAGCAGGTGCAGTAGGAGAAGAAAACAGCCGGCAAGCAATGGAACCAAATTAAGAATGAGTTCTTGAAAAAGGTCGTGCGAGAATGAGGTTATGAATTTAGAAGGTGGAGTCTGCAAGGGAATAAAACTCATTCTTTTTTTCTTTCCCTGTCTTTTCAGCTTCGTCTCACAATTACTAAAAGACTGAAGGGAATACAGGAAATATCTGTAATCAGAAGTGATTATTGGAGAAAAATGAAAGGTTAGGCTTTAACCTTAGAATGAGAAAGGGACTCTGCTTCCTCCAGGCCTGAACTGGGTACCACTCTTCTGTGCTCTCACAGCAGCACGGGCTCATGTTTGTCTTAACTCTGATCACTGTGTGGTGATTCCCTCCTTACTTAACTGTGCTCAAACTAGATGACAGTATTCTTCATGGCAGAATTTTAATTATTTTTACTAGATACTGCTAGTACGAACACAGTTGCTGACACGTGGGAAGCACTCAGTGATTATTTTATTAATTATGTGTTAGAGGAATATGGAAAAAAGTAGTAACCAACAGCAATAAATTCATTGTGAGCAAAGGAAAACTCATGAGGAAAGTTTCATGTTTTCTTATTGTGAGAGGTTGAACAAGACAGGAAATTCATGTTAAGGATACAGTCGAAAAGCTGTGTCTTGCCTATGCTTACTATGCTTTGATTGAAATTTAGTTTGGTTTGACATTCAGTTAGCAGTCTTGTTTGCAGCCAATTTTTTCCTCTGTCCAAGGTGTCTTAATATGTATGGTATATCTTACAATTTGAGCTTCCTGTCCCTTTGTTAATTTACAGTAAGCTTCTTACACCTTGGTTTCAGTATTCTGGAGATTTCTACCTGCCTCTTTTAAGATACTCCCCTGGAAAACTCCAAAGTGAAATTCACGTTTGCTATGTAGCATGCATTTTAAGTCAGACCATCAGATTATTTGTTCATGTTGATACAATAGCCAGCCAGAAGCTAGATATTACTTACACTGACTAGGAATTGCTTAGATAGCCAAAATTTTTAACAGAAAAATTTAACAAATATCTTACGCACTTATACACACACTTCTAAACACACACATATATATAGTCTACACTACCATTGTATTCTTTTAAAAACTGAGAAGGGAAACTGAGAGAAGTCCCACAGTAGTTTGAAGTTTTAAGAGAAATAGAAATTCTTGAAGTTCCCTTTGGATAGAGGAAAGCAAGAATATATATATTTTTTAATTTCTTGAAAACATAGATCATTTGGCAAGTTCTTCGCAGCTGTGTAAAGCCCGCAAGCTTCACCCAAAGCTGGCTTGGAAAAAAGTCATGACTAAGTTTTGCTGTAGTCTAAGTTCCCTTAAGCATCAAGCATACATGGTTTTGGAAGATTTTAAGTGAACTAAAAACAAGTTGATCATTTTCTAATTAATGGGGAATGAATGGTAGCTAAGGCAATCAGAGCAGTTAACTAACAAATAGTGAAAAGATTTTCGATGGAGTGGCTCATTTTTTAAAAGATGCTGTGATGATTGTGTTTTAATGTAAAGTGGGCAGATGGAAACAAATAGCACACCAAGAAAGTAAAGAGTAATTTAATTCTTATATTGTCCTCATTGTAGAGCTTTGTCTCCTGAAAAAACGAAGTCAGAAAAATGTATCTGTCTGTCTGCCTATGTTCTGTCTATCTGTGGGGTCTAACTACCAAGGCAGGGTCTAGAAGGAAAGGAAACAAAGGAAAAGGAATAAAATCTCTTCAAGTAAATACGCAAAAACATATGGAGTGTTTAGTGGTAAGTCGAACATCAGGGCCATTACTTAAGATAGTAACCAGGAAGAATCTGAATTTTTGGAAGCAGATATATAATAAAATATAAATAAGAACAAAGAGGTCAGGAAGTGAAGAGGAAAAGGGTGGGATTTGTTTTTTCTTTTGTTCTTTTCTTTAATGCAGGTGGGAGATGTCCTGGTACTAGAGAGACTGGATAGGGGTGACAAATGAGTACGTGAGCCTTTGATCAATTTTATGTTACTAAATATAATTCAAACACCAGTATAAATCACCTGTTCAAAACTCAGGCCTTGGGAGTTGGGAAGACCTGAAATGAGAAATGTTCTTTGAAACAAGGGTAGATATGAGCAGAGGGCTTTCATTTTGGGCTCCTGTTGAAAACACAAGAGGACCCAGTACAAAGGCGCCACGATAGTCCTTTGGCTTTATGGTGGCGCTGGAGATAGACTGGATGGGAAAAGAGAATGTGAATGTGCGTGAACACAACCCTCTCTGACGCTGTCTTGAGTGTGGGGCACTGCCAGAGTTGGCGACACAACGTGGAATACACTCATTTTATTTTCTTTTGTCCATTACCTGTCTTCCTTCTTCTTCCTACCTCCCATTAGAAATGCGGAACTAGAAGCTGCGAGTTTTCCAGCTTGCCTAAGCAGGACTTTGTCTTTGCTTATTGTGGGGTGACTATAAATCTCCTTCTCGGCCGTTAGTTGAGTGAGTGGGGAAGCTGTGCATTCTCTGGGGTTTGGGCTTTTATTGATATTCACCAATCAGTTTGGTCTGTTATGGTACTAATCTGCTTTTTAAGAATATTGATAGCTAATAATAGCTACACTTCATTGATTTTTTAAGCCAGGATTGTGCGAAGTGTTTTTGCCTACATGACATACATTATTTTGGTTAGTCCTTATGATAATCATATAAGGTAGGTGACATTATCTTCATTCCACAGATGAGAAAACTGAGAGTCGGGGAACTTGTCTAAGACAGCACTCACTCTTTGTGTCAGTGTGGATTTCTACTCAAGCCTGTCTCCAAAGCCAGTGTACGTAGGCACTGTTCTGTACTGCTCAACAGAAAAGGGAGGGGCCTCTGCAGACATTTTCATGTTTATTAATTTGGGGATTGATGAGAATTCAGGATCTATCTTTTGCATGTGAAAGATTTGTTGCAATAAGAATTGTTTACTTTATCCCTGAATTATTTCCAACCTCAAATTCTCATTTCCTTAAATATTGTGATGTATATTCTGACTCTGATTTTTAGTATCTTTTTTCAGATGCTCTTGGTTCCTGCCTTTCTTATGATACATTCTGTGCTTCACATCCTCTTGTGGTGAAGTCTTTTTCTTAAAGAGTTTTAAAAATCCAATTTCTTACTTCCTTCAAACTTTTTTTTCTGGAAAAAAAAAAAAAAAAGCCAAACCAGTTTCTCCTGCCTCACAATATTCTAAAAATAGTTTAATTTTGCACCTTTTTCTGTAATGACTTTTTTATTAACAGTTTCATGAAGATGCAGATGTTGATTTTTTGCTTTTTTTCAATGTTTGTACTCTTTTTTCATCTTTTTAAGTCATTTTGTCTATGTTTATATGTTTGGATATCTGTTCATCAAATTTTGCATATTACTTTTTTCTGTGCTAAGTAATTTAAAGTCTTGTGATAGTAATCCATATAAAGAAATAATTTATGCAGTGATGAATATCTGTTAGCCTCAGTTTCCTCCCTTGTTACAGAAAGCAGAATTTCAGGAGGTGGTGTCAGGATGGTGGCAGGAAGCTTGTTAAAGGTACAGATGACACAGTTCCAACACTGAGAGCCAATGAGGAGGTTTCAGATGAGGTTCAGTAATGTCCATTCTAAACAGACCACCCAGCAATTCTGCTGCACAGCCGCAGTTAAGGAGTGTTTGGTAGCCCCTTCCTAAAGCTAGTAGGCAACAGAGCCCAGGACAAGATCAAGGATACCATGTAATCTGGGGGTGGGGGTGGACAACAGGGATTTAAACTGCATTAGTTTACATATGTGGAAATATCTCTTTTTGTATGAAATTGCATTTAAGGATTAGAAATTTCGTATTTCTGGATTATAAAACTGAAACATGTTTTGATATTTTAGGGGAAGGATGGTTATATTATGCTTAAAAGCTGTCCTCGAATGTCTGACACAGACCCACACAAGCACTTTTTATAGTAGTCATGATCACTTTTTTTTTCTTTTTAGGGGGCGGTAATTAGCGTTTTTTTTTTTTTTAATTTATTTTTTAAATAGAGGTACTGGGGTTTGAACCCAGGACCTCGTGCATGCAAAGCATGTGCTCTACCACTGAGCTATATCCTACCCCCTTCACGACCACTTTGAATTATTAAGAATTTTACAGGGAGGGAAACAGTGCCTTTCAGGCCATCAAATGAGTTTCATTAGTACTTTGAAGTCACCATCACTCACAAGTGATAGTAGTTTTATTTTATTAGAAGCTTTATTATAAAAAGTTTTTGGGTAAATTCTGGACATTAAATAAATGATATTTGGCACTCTCATTTCTTATGCTTGGGGAAATAAAACATGAACAGAACAATAAAGACTGGGTGCTCTTTGCCAAGGCGTAAGGCTAGGCCTGAGGGAAATAAAAATAATTAGAAGAAAGGCATAAGCAAAAACTCAAAGATAAAAAGCACAAAGTAAATTCTAAGTATGTATATATTTTTCAAATTCTTCTACTTTACAGACTTACCTCAACTACCTTTATACGTTTCCCCTCCTCTTATTTCTATTCTGTATGAACCGTACCAGTTGGTCAAATGGGCTCAATAATGTCCTGAAAACTCCTCATCTTTTCCTACTTAATAAATAAGCACTGTACATTGGCAGATAGGGCTTCTTGTATTTTATTTTGGTTTGGAAGTTTTATCCATTAAAAATGTCATCAATAATTCAAAAGAAGATTGGATCAAATTTGGGGCTATCATATTAATTTTAACAGGTTTTACTGTCCTGATAGCCTCTGAAGAAGAATCAGCTAAACCATCAGCAGTAATTGCAGTACTTGGCATAAAAGGAGGAATTTGCCGTATTTCTCAGGACACAAAAGAAAATTTGCACCAACTCAGAACTGCAGGAAAACAAGGCTTAAGAACTTTTCCCACTGTTAGTGATATGCATGTGAGAATTCTGATTCTGATTGAAACATTGTATAGGTAGTATGTTCTGTTAGTGCCAAACTGAATCTGAAACATTAACATACAGTTTTAGCATTTTTAAGCATCGTAGTTTAGTTTTGATCTGTATTGCTCCAGAATTGATTTGAATTCTGGGGATACTGTGCTAAAATTTCTTTTCATTTGATTCTTATCGAGTCACGTACCTTTTGATGCTTCAGTGTATTATGCAGAAAAAGATGTAAGTATGTTTGTGATGGTATTGTTTGTGATTTAAGTGTATACATTACACAATGTTTCCAGATAAAATGACTGCATTTAGTCTGGAATCATTTCTGAATGAAATACATATATCGTTTTCCTTTCATTGTTGCTTTAAGACCACTTTATTTTTACTGTCTATCATGACTCTGACTTGATTCAGACTGAAGAAAAAATAGATAATATACAACACTGATCATTACTGTCTAGTCTAGCAAATCTGATGAAGTTGTAAGGTATAGCAATGGGATATTAAATATTTTTAGAAGTTCTGAGTTTTTCACCCTAATGAAATAGACAATGTAGACTTTTATGCATTTTGCTTACCTACTATCACTTCAATTAAGTTTTTTTCTTACTGGAAAGAAATGAGATGGAATATTGCAGAAATGACCAATAAACAATGACAAATTATTTTGAAATAGTTTAAAGCCAGATTGGGCCAAATTATAATGGGTTTAAAATTAGTTGATAAAATAATCATCTTTCTAAATGTATCTCATCTCTGAAAGTTTTAAGTTTATAATTTTTGAAAATAAAATATACCTTCTGCCTCTTCTCAGCCACAAGCTGTCCCTGCCATAATTAGGGCAAAGAGACATTGTTTCCTAGGGAGGTCATGTGTGCCTTTCTTTCCCTACTTTGTAGAAGGAAAAAGACACGCCCAAAGTAACCATGAACTGTAAAATAACTTGTTACTATGGGTGGAGGTTTGTCTGGTAGAAAGAACTGAGGTGGTGCAATTTCCACTTAATTTCCCTCTACTTTTAGCTTTAGTCATAAGCAGAAATGGATGTATGGATACACATATGTACTGATTATCTCTGAGTCCACAACAGGAAGCAGACAGGTATAGAAAATTTTTCGTGCAACAGCTGTAGCTTTCATTTGAATAATCAGATACCAAGTAGATTTTTGAATTCTCTTTTTAAAATAGAAGGAGTATATAGATTGTGAGGTAATAAAAAGAATTATTTTGTATTCCTCAGGATATGTGATTGGCATTTAAGAGGAATTTCGGTCATGGTCAAAACTTGAATTGGGCACAACTTGTAGGGTAAGTGTGCATTCATTCTGCAGTGAATAGTCAGCATGGACTATTTTTATTTGTTGAATGCAGGAATGACTGAGGAGAACTTTTAACCACGTGGTATTGTTGGGTTTTACTATGTGAGGCTGTACTATTGTGTATGAAAGTTTCAGGAGTAGAGGGAAATGCAATCCAGGAGGTTAAAACCAAAGGGAGCCAGTTCAGAGAGAAAAACTGAAACAAGAGCATCAGATAAAGTAAAGAGAAAAGATAGGATGTAATGAAAAACGGAGTATCACTTGGCTACACTATAACTGTTTTCTTTAACAATTTATTGATATTACCTCTGAACAAATACCCAATATGTTATAGATAAAAATTTTTTACTTGGGAAAGATGGCAGTTATGAAGTGTGAAGGATGGAATATTTTACTTGGGAAAGACTTTCAAATTGTATCAATAAAATAGGAATCCCACAGTTAGAGTTATTTGCTTAGAAAGGTAGCAGGTATGATGCTTTAACAAGTGTGTTACGTTAAATGCATATTAATTCAGAGCTAAATAAGAATTTATAACTTTCTTGGGGAATGCTTTATAATGCAGATATACAGTATAAAATAAGAAAGTTAAAAATATTCAAGAGAACATTTTAAGCAAGCTTCTCGAGTCATTTATATATCGACATGCTTATAAATCTTTAAAGCAGAAGGCTTTAGTTGAGGCTTCATAAAGGTTTTTCCTAATTATTCTTGGATTGATGAGGTTAATGGTAATTTCTACTTTTCATAGCCTTGCAATTTACCACTCTACTTATTTGAAGTTTTCTGCATTTCACTTTCTTCCCTCCAGCAACCTACTTACTCATCACTTTCTATCAGGCCTCAATTCAGCATCCAACTTCATTTTATTTTCCTGACATATGATATACATTGGGGACAGGCTTCCTGTTGGGAACAGGGATGTGCTGGAAAGCATCTAATTTTGGTTTTTATTTTTTAATTAGATTGTCAGTCTTGTGTTGAAGAAGAGAGATCTGTATTAATTCACTCATTCAGATGTATTAAAAAAGATTTAATGACCCAAAAAGTGCAAGCGGGTAGAAATAGGAAGTGGTAAAGATCATTAGTTTTCAAACTTACCACATACTAGATTTAACTTAGGGAACTTTTAAGAATCCTTATTCCTATACCAATTAAATCAGTGTCTGGAGTCTGACCTAGGCATTAGTATTTTTAGGAATTCCCCAAGTGTTTCTATTATGCAGACAAGTTTGAAGAGCAGGGACATATATCTGGGGTTGGGTTTTTTTTTTTTTTTTTTTAATGTGTGAAAAATACTCTGTGAGGCCCACAAAACCTAAAATAGTTACTATTTAGCTCTTTACAGAAAAAGTGTGTTGGCCTCTGACACAGATCACTGTTTCTCATCAGTAGCATTGGTACTGCATGAGAGCTTGTTAGAAATGTGGAATTTCAGGCCCTATCCCAGACCTGCATTTTAACAAGGTCTCTAGGGCTTCCCATGGACATTAAAGTGTGAGAAGCACTGGTGCACATCATGTTGAAGATAATATTTATTAAGTATTAAGCTCTTTGATACTTTTCTGACACAGGTAATCAAGGTGGACTAGACAGTTGACACATTTTTCAGTTTTATAATCCTTTTACCAAGGACTATTTTTATATTTCTTAAACCCCACACAGAGATTTCCTAGTGTAATGAATTAAATACTTACTCCATTAGAATCTGATTCCCCTGTCCTTGCATCTGGACTGGCCTTAGTGACCTTCTCGGTCAATAGAAAGCAGAAAATCCAGGACCTCGGAGGCCGGTGATAAGCAACTTTGCAGCTTCTGCCTGGGTTTTATGCGCAGTCCCTCTGGGAGTCCTGAGCTGCCATGGAAGAGGTCTGACCACCCTGAGACTGCCCTGTTAGCGAGGCCACAGGTAGGTGCTCTGTTGTGCCAGTTTAGCTGAGCCTAGTTTTCAGGCCCTCCCTCCTAAGACACCAGTCATAGGAGTGGAGCCGTCATGGACCCTCCAGACCAGTCTACTGCTGGTTGAATGTCACCAGGTAACTTCTGTTGATACCGTGTGGAACAGAAGAATAATCCAGCTGAGCGCTGTCTGAATCCCTGATCCACAAAACAGATATAATAAAATGACTGTTTTCTTAAGCCATTAAATTTAGAGTAGTTTGTTATTCAACAGTAGATAACCAGACCACCTATGTAGAACATTTTAAACCTTTTACGGTACTAGAGAAGATTTATTAAAAGTTATACTATAAACTTTTGAGTTTATCCTGATTGGTCATTTTGTATAAATAGCCCAGAGATGAACTTCAGTGAGGGAGCAGTTAAGGGAGCATATACACCATGTGTGATGGCTTGGTGGTATGTCAGCTGGGCTCGGCTGAACTACCTTCCCCAGAGCTCCCTTTCCAGTACGTTTCTGGGTAGGTGGGCAGAAGAGTTATTGTTTCACAGGGGTTGGAGGAAGGGAGGAAGGCATTAGCTAGTTTGTAGCTAATCTTCTCTTAACTACTTAATGAAACACTGATGTAGCTTCTGCTGTGAAGGGATTTTTCAGGCATAAAGTTCCAAATCAGTTATTAAGGAGATCATCCTGGATGGGCCTGACAATCAGTTGAAAGGTCTTGAAGAGGGCTTCGACCTTCCCTAGAGAAAGAGAATCTACCTGTGGACAACAGCTTTTGCCATTGTTTTTGGAACCCAGGCCTTTTGTGTTCTTCCATTTCTAACTGCTTGCCCTGTGGGCTCTGGATTTTCTTAACCAGCTACCAAAACTGTGTAAGCCATTTCAATTCCTTGTTATGTGTACGTGTATATACACACAAACATACATATGTATTATTGGTGTACATAAGTATGCATCGATACATAGATATTTCTTACTGGTTTTGCTTGTATGTTTGGATCTTGACAGATTTTGGTGCCAGAAGTGGTACCAGAGGAACAATCACAAGGATGAGTTCTCTGAATTAGTTCTCATTTTCTGGAAATGTGTCTCTAATCTGGTAAGATTTGAAGGCACTAGTGATCCTGTTTCCAGTGGTGAAAAGGACACTGGTAGTTCATGGCATGATGACGTGGCAAAAGGGTTGCTGAAGCGATCACCTTTGGATACCTGTAACTGAGTCCCTACAGAAGGTGAGGCTCAGGGAGCCTAAGCTGTCCCGGAACACTTCTGTCAAAGTAAGGGCTATAATGCTGTTGGTTAGTTACTTCTAATTGCCCAGGAGAAAGTGAGCAACGAAAAAGATGAGCCCAGGGATGTAAATTCCTCTCAGTCTCTGCATCAGTGACCTGAAAGCTGCTTTATCTGCCCTCAAAGAAACATGGTTCTGTAGCTGTACAGCTGTAGCTATAGGGTTTCTGAAAACCAAAGCCAGAGTTGCCTCCTGCAAGTGGATAAATTACAATGCAAATTGAATTCCCAACCACCTCTGTTAAAGTTTGGTCCCTAACTGGGAAGGAATGGGTGCCTGCAGACAGGAGTGAGGACCTATGGGTAGACTCTGATAAAGCTGGAGGATCTGGACCTCCCAAAGAGAACTGAGTCATCTTCGCCAGTAGAAGCATCCCTTGCATTTCTGCCTGAGGAAGTGTGATAGTTGATTTTGTGTCAGCTTGACTGGACTTCCCAATATCTTCCTAGATACTGATCAAATGTTATTCTAAGTGTTTCTGTGAGGATGTTTTTGGATGAAGTTGACATTTAAATAGGTTGGCTGAGTAAAGCAGATTGCCCTCCATAATGTGGGCGGGCCTCATCCAGTCAGGCCTGAATAAAAGGAGAGACCGACCCTCCTCTGAGTAGAGAATTCTTCTGCCTGACAGCCTTCAGACTGACACATTACCTCTTCATGGTTCCATAGAATCCTTCTGGCCTTCAGACTCAAACTGCGATGTTGGCTGTTTCTGGTTCTACAGCAGCTTCTGAGATTTGGTCTTGAGCTGGGACAATGGCTCTGCAGATGTGGCATTCATCAGCCTCTAATATCTCATGAACCAGTTCCTTGAAATTAACCTTTAAGTAGATAACCTATTGGTTCTGCTTCTCGGGAGAATTCTGCCTAATATAGGAAGATAGCCCCCTTTTACCTGAAGAACCTAGAGTGGTCTCCCCTGAAGTGGCTGCTCGCCAGGCACTCCTGACCTTCCTCCTCAGGACCTACTTCCCAACAGTCCTTTTTGTTTTTAGATCTATAACTAGATAAGCTGCAGCAGTTCTCAAAAGATGAGGTGCTAGTTGTGACTCATGAAGAGGTGTGATACACACAAAAAACTGATTTTTTTATTTTTTATAGATGACATCTAGGGGATATGTGAGAATGGATTTTAAGAGTGTGTGATCAAGGTGGAAGGATTATAAAGTCGAGTCATGCTGAATTTACTGATACAGGCTCACTAACCAGGATTCAGTGTTTTAACTGAAGGAGTTAGGAAGGGCTCTGATGAGTTGGTTGGTTGGTTAACTGGCTGGACCCAAAAGGTAGTCTACATTAAATGAAGTTGAAATGCCATTTTATGTTGTACAGGAAGGTGTCTGAAGGCTTCGGGAGATTGCAGTGCTAGAGTGTATTTATCCTGTAAGACCTGCTCTCCAACCCTGGAAAGACACACCTTTCACAACAGCTGTGGAAAATAAATTTGTTGGGGAGCCTCAGTACCCTTGAAAAGCTCTGTGCTCTCTTTTCTCTTTAGGTCAGAAATTACAGAGGAAACCGCTGCCACTGAACTGTGATTGCTAAATGCAGTGGAGATAATGGGATCCTGGGATGCCAGGGGCAAAATGGTGGCACTTAACTGCCAAAGATGAGGTGTGCATTGTTACCATAATAAACAATGGAGTCAAAATGGTAGGTAGATTAGTCTGACTTGCAGAGACTTAGGGGGTTGACTAGTTATCATGAGATTCCTAGACTAGGAAAAGATGGCTAGCCTTTTAAATTCGTACTTGATCTGTAGGAGCAGAGGAATTCTAGTCTACTGAACAGAAGTCAACTTGACTTACCAAAACACAGAATCAATTTTCTATAAATTCCAGGTTTGAGCCAGTTAACAGACTCAGACCCCCAGATGTTTCTACACCACCAAAAATATATACTGTTACCCTTTGTCTTCCCTCAAAGGGACCTATAGTCCTTGCCAGGGTGATGATGAACTGGAGAAAGGTCATTCTGGGGAATGTACTTTAGCCTAGCCAATCTGTCATCCCACGAAGCCATCAGAGTCCACCCCTTGTCAACTTGGTACCCACATATATCTTAAACCATATCCTTAAACAGTACTGTCTAGCATGATACAGCTATCCCGTATACAACTGCAAACATGCCAGCTCTTCCTATGCAAGAGGATACAAAGTCCTTGGGTGATGTTTCTCATCTCCTTTGTAATTTAAGTACTAAAGATTAATTATATCAACACACTTTGTGATATAAAGGTAGCTGTTACTAACATATTAGATGATAAGAGGATAAGACAGAAGGAAAAATATTTGGTTAATATTTATACAGACATACTCATATCATAGTCCATTAATCAGTTCAGACATTTATCTCACAGGAAACATGAACAACCTAGGGCACTGCTTGAAGCTCTGCCCACCGAGAGGATTTCCTTCATCATCACCCTTCAGGGAGGTCCAGAGGAGAGCAGTAGAGTGTCAGAAGTCCACTTGTGAGTGGTACCTACAAATCCTGTAGAACTCTTTGTAAATCAGGTCTGTTATACTCCTCAGTCATCTGGTCTTAGGTGTGAAGGCATAGGTATGGGCCGAGAGAGTGAAGGTAATGTAGCAAGAACAGCGTCCATGAATATTTGGGCTACTTCTTCAAGCAACTTACCTGTGCCTTCAGGGCCTCATTTGATAATGGAGTGCTGCTGTGCACACCCGGCATTATGGCTTGGTGGGTCAGATGGCACCCAGTTTATGATGGGTAAATCAGGTATTATGGTAACTTAGTGGGCCATGGCCAAATGTTCATTCTCTACTAAGGCCCAGTAGCAGGCAAGCTGTTTCTCAAAAGTAGAACAGTTATCCACAGAGGATGGTGTGGCTTTCCTCTAAAATCGTAATGGTCTGTGCTGTGGTGTACCTCTTGAAGCTCGCCAAAGTTGTCAAACAGCAACACCATCTACCTCTGACTATTCAAAGGCCAGTGGATGTGCTGGATCATATGGCCCAAATGAGAGAGCAGTTTGCATGGCAGCATGGACCTGTCAGGGCCTTCTCTTGTTCTGGTCCCACTCAATACAGGGAGCTTTTTGAGTCATTTGGTAAATGGGTCAGAGTAGCACACCCAGATAAGGCATGTGTTACTGCCAAAATTCAAAGAAGACCTGTGAACATTGTTTCTCTTTTTGAGTGATGGGGGGTCAGCTGTCACCCCTTATCCTTCATCTTGGAAGGGATATCTTGACATAGTATGGACCAATGGACTTCCAGAAATTTCACACAGAAGGGATGCCTCTGAATTTTTTATTGCTGTTAGAGAAGTCCCTGAATTAAGAACTGGACTTCTTAGAAGGTGTTGTGGAAGAAATACAGGCTCAAGAACTAGGCATATGTGAGTTTGATTCCTGGCTATATCACTTGGTGGCTGTGTGACTTGAGAATGCTCCTGTAGCCCGTGCTTTCTTTTTTAAAGGGTATTATATTTAAGGGCATTAAGTATATTTAGCTTATAGATCCAGACCTGTAACTGATAATGTATCAACTGACATAATAAGTACATATGGGGAATCAATTTTGTTTCTCTGAGAAATCTGTTTTTATAATACTATTTTACTTCATGTATAATTAACAATTTTTGAATAATTTAGGAATGAATGAGGGCATATTTGCTAGAGCTTATAAGTCACAAGTTGCTTGGGAAATAGCTGCAGTTTATTTTAAAGTTCTTAAAATATTGCTCCCCCATATGTGTTCTGTTAATTTTTCCTCCCTTGTATTTTAAGGAGATGATATTTTCCCCTTATACCATAATATCGTTACTTTGAACAATAACTTAGTGATTGTAAATATCCACTTTTATGTCTGTAAAGTAACACTGAGCTTTGCCGACAATGCTGTTTCACCAAGATACTAGTTATATGTCACTAGACTGCAAGCATAATTTATTTATGTTTTTTAATATATGAGCAAAAATTGATTTGTGTTTCTAAACTATATTTAATTTTTAGCTTTCTGGATTTAATGATGTCTAATGCATGCTATTTTCTTGCACAGATATAATTTTAAACACAGTAAGAGCAGTATTAGAATAAAAATCTGTATCATTCTTTCATACTTCTTAGAACATCACATACTGTCAGTGAAAAGGTTTTATTCAAATATAGTCAGTAGTAACTAGGACAAATCTGGATTTTTCATAGACTGAACTGTTGAGGCCTGATCAATCCCAATTTGTTTGGATGGTGGTTATATTTTTAGTACCATGAGAGGTTCACCTACCTTATGTAAAAAAATGCATAATACGTTATCAGACTTATGACATGATAGTGTAGGAATATTGAGTTAGTAGTTGATAATCAAAACTTTCATCTTACATTACTCAGAGACCATCTGAGTGACTGAAACAAATAAGCTCACTTCTCTGTGCTTTAGTTTTCTCACTCTGAAAACTGGAATGCCTGCCTCAATTCCTTTTTGTACTGGGATAATTCAGATCTCTAAAAAAAAAAAAATTAGGGCAAACTAATTCTAAAGATTACTGTAATAATAAATATAAATACCAGGTTTTTCCTATAAATCCATAAACCTGTTTCCAACAATTCTTTATTCTAGACATTAAATTAGTTAATAACAATGAAAAAATTTAAAAGCCACCCTCTCTATTGCACATTTACAATATACTTGACAACCTCCAAGGTAGAAGAATCACTAAATCAGTTAATTTTGGACATGACATGCATTGCTCTTTTAGGCCACTGAAAGTAAACTTTTTATTTATTCAGGTGAGTAATCTTGTGATTTGAAAATTAATATATTTTTCTAAGTGTCTTTTGGTGGGAATTAGTCTGTTTTGTTCTTTTGTGTCTACTCTTCTGTTCTTGTAATAATTTAAAATTTTGCACTAATGCTACTATTAGGTCTGTTAAAAAAGAAAATAAAAAGGATAGTCAAGTTTATTGGTACTAGAAAGGGACGTAAGTAGAAATAATTGGACACCAAAACTGAATATACCCTGCTAGACTGGTTCCCAGAGAATATGGTTATCATTAAAGCATATAATCGGCCTGGGAATATGTGATGATTGACTAAATATTTTATCATTAAGGATACTAACTACTCAGATTATCATTTCATTTTTAAGTGGAGGGAAAAATCACAGTCTTTACAATCAAGATAAATGTAAAACTGACATTGTAAAATTAGCCAAAAATCACAAACCAAGAACTATGAAATTAATAGTGCATTGTTGCTAAGTCCTAGACAGATTAGCTCTTGAATAAAGTTTAGTTTGTTACATGAAAAACATTAATAAATAAGTCCATTATTCTCAGACTTTCTATAAACACCAACAGTTTATATAATGCAACATTATAAAAACTTCAAAGCACATTTAAAAATGTTTAAGTAATTGTTCTCTACATCATTTGATTGTTCAGTTGTAGTAAGGTATGAAAATTCCTAAAACGGAAAGAAAAAATAGCAAAGAAAGCAGAAAACAATGAATCCAATGACCCAGTTCACAGAATAAATGTAGATGATCACCATATCCATGTCAAACCACCATCCACGGCTGTCATCCTCAAAGTGCAGATAATCCATCCTATGTGCGCCATGTGGAAACTGCCTTCTTGTAACTGGAGCTGCATGTCTGTGGAAACCTAGAAGATAGAGGAACATATTATATAAAGCTTATTAAATTCAGATAAGTGCTCAGAACAGAAGCTGCATTATGAACAGAGGGACCATGACCACTGAGTGGTATGTTGTATTCCTGACAGTTTGTTTTTTTTTTTTTTTTTTTAATGAGAAGCAACCATCAAGAAGTCTTTTTTAGTTGAGGGTTTTAAGGTTAGGAATGGTAAGAATAGCAAACAGCATGGAATATGAAGTCAAGAGACTATCTTTTTTTTTTTAACTTAAAGTACAATTGATTTACAGTATTAGTTTCAGGTGAATAACATAGTGATGCAGTATTTTTATAGATTATATTCCATTTAAAGTGTTTATTTATAAATTACATTTACTTATATAGTTAAAAACTTGAAATTAAAAAGGATGAGACAGATGAAATAAGTGATATTTCAGAACAAATTATATAGTCATATTTCAAATAGGTTTTTAATATTTCCTAATGTTTTCAGCTGGCTTCCTATCAAATATTGTTTTTAATTATTGATTTTTATAGCATACAAAAACCTTATACTAGAATGATGTGTCTGCTCTTCTAATTTTTTGTTTGCCTCATTAGTATTATTTTCAATCTGATTCCTTTATAGGATTCTATTTAATTTTTTTGTCCACTTTGTGCTGGTAGTGTAGCTAAAACTAAATAATATAATGCAAAATTCATTTAACTGGGCATATGCAAACTTCAATACATTGCAACACCTGCAAAACTAACAAACTAATGACGACAGCCCTTCATATTCCTTCATACTGAGGAAGCCCGCAGTTTTCCTCAGTAACATTACGTATCATCATAACACATCAGTAAGAATGCCAGTGTCAGGCCTCACTAAGTATTAGCAAAGCTTAGCTTTTCTTTCTTAGATAAATATAACAGAACTTTTAATGTTATTTTCCTACATTCCAGTGGATTGCCTTGCAGCCAACCTGTAGGCATGCTATTTTGGAGAGCATATTTAGGGGATTTCAATCCTCACAGCTTTTTAAGACTAATTACCATTCTCTAAAGTGTAGTCAGTATTTTAAGAGGAAAGGGGCCTGTTTGCATAGGAGAGTGGAGGTGGGAAGCTTTTTTTTTTTTTTTTTTATCACAGTCAAAGATTATCCTAATACATAAACACAAATATTCCCAAAGTAGTTTATATACCTTTTCAAAAACTTCTTTACAAATACAGGCTGCAGAACAGGTAGTATTGTTATTGGAAATTATTACCATTACTATTATATTTTGAAGTATGTTGTTCTTCTGTCCAAAAGGATTATTTAGAGGTCTTAGGTTCTTGAGATTCAAAAGTTTCAGTTATCTGGGTCAAAGATTTTAATGGCATAGTTGTAGAAAACAGTAGAGCCAAGAATAGACAAGGCACAAAAGATGAAGAATTCTGAGTATGGAGATCATAGTACTGTTTCCCACAGGACAGTCTCAGTTACTCCTGATGTCCTGGTATAATTACTGATAGTGCCCCTTTCACCCTAAAAGTGTCCTCATTAATGGTAAGATCTTTACTGGTGGAATGAGGAAGAAGGCACTGTTAGGAAGACAGTGAACTGTAACATTTGCAACTCTGAACACCGGAAGGCAGTGTTGACCCAGGACGGCTAATTCAATATGTTTTTATAGGTAAGGTAGATAATGATTATTATTTGGTTAATGTTAATTTCTTAATTTTTTTTAAGTGAGGAAGGATTGAGTAGGTGTTTGTAATAATTTTGGCATTTCCAGAACCGTACATTGGAGATGATCGTCATTTCTAAATCAAAATCAGACTAAAAGGAAATCACCTTACAGACATTGTTACTTGGTAAGTTTTAGATCGATTATGACATTAGAAAAATTGCCAGAATACTAATCACAGAGATTAACTGCAAATTCCACTGTAAAATGATGATAATGAAAGTACCTAATTCATTGGGCTAATGTGAGGATTAGATGAATTAATACAGAAAAAGCACATTCCTGGCCCACAGGTAAATAGATGTTAGATTCTTTTTCTTATATTTTTATTACTATAGTCACCACTAGTTTCAACATGAGGATGAAGATGCTTTTATTGTCAGTGCTTGTTCTTCACACTGTGTCTACCTTTTCTGAATAAATCAGTACGCTTACCATTGTTGGGGCAAACAAATGGCTGAGAAACTGTTTCAAGTATGAGTTGATTTCTCTAAGGCAGTTGCTAACTTTACATAGATAAGAGTATCAGTTACTGAAACTATGGAATTTATTAGACATTTATGGACAGTATATGTACTATCTCTCAGTGGCTGAGGATTTTAAAGATATTTTAAGACATGGTTCCTGTCTTAAGAAACTTGTAGTCTAGAACTTGTTTCTCAATCTTTTTTTTTTCCTTATCATCCATGTAAGGAGGAAAAAATAAGTTAAATTTATTTTAAATTAAATATTCTAATCAATAAATTAAGCTTAATTTCTCCCTAATAAGAGAAATTTAAAATAAGGAATAAAGTTTTACCAGGTGGGGTTGAGCTCTTGAGAGCCACCAACCACTGTAATACCTAAGATATTTTGGCCCCGAAGAACCAATTTTTTCCCCTATTTAAAATGCATGTCCTAGGAGACAGTATACTTATTAAAACCATTATGGTAAGGGTAAATATATATATTTTAATACATACAAACACTTCATTCCAAAAAAAAGTATTTGTATTGAAGTCAGTGGAGAAGCTTCTGCACAAGAAATTCACTTTTACAAAGACTTAAGCACAACCTACTACTGGAGATAGCCTAATAATTAGTTTGGTATTAAGACATGGTTTAAAGAATATCCAATAGTATTAGTACATTTTAATTATGCTATTTTAAACTAAAGAATACAGTAAAGACACATTTTTTTTTGTCAAAAACTATAATGAAAAAAAGCATAGTGCAGTGAAAATCATACTCTACCAGGAGTCAGAAAATGTGCCAATCTTAAACATACTCATTATTTGGTCAAGTCAAAATAGTTCTTGTGTATCTATCAAGATGTTCATATAGTATTTTTTAATCTGTTAGTGTGATGAATTCAAACAGCAGATTTCTTAAATGTTGAATAATTTTTAAAAAATCTGTTAAAGTGGTGAATTAAAGTGATAGATTTTTCCAATGTTTATCATTTCTTCATACCCAGGATAAATTTCATGTATTCATGATACTGGTTTTTATACATTAATGGATTCAGCTTTATATATTTTATGTGGCATTTTTATGCCTATATTTGTAAGGAAGATTGGTCTATAATTTCCTGTTTTATGGGATTTTTGCCTAGTTTGTATATCATGATTTTATTGACTTCATAAAACACATTGAAAGTTAAGTGACAATTCTCCATGGATCTCTGTGTGTCTGCATATCTTGCAAGCAGAAGCACCGACTGCCTTTGTTCTGACATTGCCAATCTTGTGCTCTCTTTTTACTCTCTGAAATGGTTTGCATAAAATTAGAATCCTTGATGGCTTGACATAGCTAACCTATAAAACCATTCTGGCCTGTTGTCTTTTCAGGTGTAGGGTAGGTTTTTAAATACCAGTCAGTTTCTTTAATACTTATTGGTACATTTATGTCTTCTTGAGTCCCTTTAGGTAACTTTTTATTTAGCACTATCCATTCTATCCAAGTTTTTAAATAAATTAGACTAAAATTTTAATAGTTGTGATACATTTAGGGCTTTTCACAAATATTCTAGTCTCCCGAGAACTTGGTTTATTTGCCCTTCCCTGCCCCTTGTAAGTTAGGTATGGCCATGACACTTGACAAATGACAATGCCTGTCCAATGAAAAGCCTGTGTGTTACTTCTAAGTAGAACATTTTGCAGTTTAAGATGCTGTGGAAGTCTCTTTTGCTCCTCTACAACAGCCAGCAATGTACCAGACAAAGGCTGCTCTGTCTTCCTGGGTCCTGAAGCTTAGGATAATGTGGAGCAGAGCACCTAGGAGTTAAAGGAAAAACTAATTCTGACTGAAAATAATGAAGTGACTTTTAAAACTACTGAAGAAAAGGGTGATAATCCCAAAAGTTGTATCTGACTTGTTTTTCAATGTAGAAAAAAGAAAGGAAGAAAGAAAAAGCTCAGAGAAATGCATAATGTGAAATCAGACAGTGAGAAAACTGTGAAGAAAATCTCCATGTCACTATCTGGTTTAGAAAGAAGAACCAGGATTCCAGAATCTCATACAGGTACTTCTGCCTCTTCATAAATTCTATTTTGTAAAAACAATTTTACCTCAGAAGGATTTCTCTCATGTGTTCTGGAAAATAAGGCTATGATTTTTTTCCTCCCAAAATATGGTTCAAATGTATTTTCACCATCAAAGACCACAAAGTAGTTTCTATATTTTGAAGATTCTTTCAGAGGCAGAAAGACTGTCAAAAATTGTTATTCATTTTGTAATTTTAGCAACTTGCACAGTGCTTACAGTGGGTACTAAATGTGTTTGTTGAATGGATGGATGAGTGCCTGTACATAAGGACAGACTTCAGAGAATAGAATGAATAATTAGCACATTTTTGAGAATGTCCCAAATCAAGCTTCTCAACTGTAATTTCAGCATGTATTGAATATTATCAATATATTTGAGGTATATTTTGTAGTTCTTACATTTCTCTAGAGGTTAATTAGAAAACCCTGAAATCAGTATTATAAAGGAGGTATGTCCTATCCTTTATGTGTGATGGGACAGACAAAAGGCTTGGCGTTTTATTGCTCTTTATTCTTCATATTACATAAGAATTTTGTTGTGTCAAAATTTGATTGATTTAAGTAGGCCTTAGCAGCTAAAGTAGAGTGATATTTTTAGTCACAAGCAGGTATAGAGTTACTGATAATAGACATGAAAAGTTAATGTAAATTGGATTTTAAATTTCATCTTTATCTTTCATATCTTCAGGATCTCAGAGCCAAATATATTTATTAATCCTGCAAAGTTAACGTTTTATATTGAATAAATTATGTTGCAAACTGCAACATAGTCTATATCACCCAAGTAACTTTCAATATAGTTTATGAAGCTATCAGGCAAAATTACATGATTTTTAAAAGTTTTGTTTCTGTAACCAGGTAAGAAGTGAGTAATTTTTTTTTAAAGTCTTATTTTATTGTGGTAAAATACAAATAACATGAAATTTGGCATTTTAAGCATTTTTAGTATATAATTCAGTGGCATTATATTCACAAAGTTGTGCAACCATCGCCATTATTTATTTCTGCCAATTTTTTTCATCACCACAAAGAGATACTCTGTCGCCATTAAGCAATAATTCTCCAATTCCCCACTCTCCTCTTCTCTTGGTAACCTCTAATCTACTTTCTGTGTCTATGAATTTGCCTATTCTAGGTATCTCATAGAAGTGGGATCATACAATATTCATCCTTTTGTGTCTGGCTTATTTCACTTAATGTTTTCAAAGTTCACTGATACTGCATAATGTATCAAAACTTCATTTCTCAAAAAAAAAATCCTTTTTATGGCTGAAGAATATTCCATTGTGTGTGTGTGTGTGTATGTGTGTGTGTGTATACACACACACACACATTTTGTTTATAGATTAATTCGTTCTTGGATACCTGAGTTGTTTCCATCTGTTGGCTATGATGAACGATGCTGCAATGAACACTGGCAAGTATCTGCTTGAGTCCCTGTTCTCAATTCTTTTGGGTATATACCCAGGAGTAGAATTGTTATATAATACTGTAATTCTATGTTTAGCATTTTGAGGAAACTCTGAACTGTTTTTAAAGTGGGATATATTATTTTGCATCCCTGCCAGCAATGCATAGGGGTCCAATTTCTCCACGTCCTTGCCAATACTTGTTATCATCTGGTTTTTTTAAATTACTATACCCATTATAGTAGGTATGAATCTCACTGTGGTTTTGATTTGCATTAATTCCCCTAATGACTAATGATGCTGTGTATCTTTTCATGTGCTTACTGGATAGTTGTATATCTTTGGAGAAAAATTTACTGACGTCTACTGCTCATTTTTTAACTGGGTTGTGTGTCTTCTTGAGTTCTTGGTATATTCTGGGTATTAAGCCCTTGTCAGATATATAATTTGCAAATATTTTCTCCCATTATGTAGGTTGTCAACTTCTTGAAATGTCCTTTTGATGCACAAAATACTTAATTCCGCTAAAGCTCAATTTATTCATATGCTCATGCTTTTTGGTGTCACACCTAAGAATTCATTGGTCATGAAGATTTATCTATTTTATGAGTTTTATGGTTTTAACTCTTATATTTAGGCTGTTGATCCATTTTGAGTTAATTTTTGTACATGGTATGAGGTAAGGGGTCCAACTTTATTCTTATGTATGTGGAAATCCAGTTGTTCTAGCATTTGATGAAGAGACTATTCTTTTCCCATTGAATGGACTTAGCACCCCTGTCAAAAGTCAAGTGGCCATAGACATACGGGTTTATTTCTAGACTTTCTATTCCATTTTTATTCCATATCCTTTTGCCAATATCATACTATTTTGACTACTGTAGCTTTGAAGTAAGTTTTGAAATTTAAAATGTGAGTCCTACAACATTGTGCTTTCGTTAAGATTTTTGTTGTTGTTGTTACTCATGGCCCCATGATTTTAAGGATCACATTGTCCATTTCTACAAGATTTTGCAATTTTGCTAGGGATTGCACTAAACCTGTAGATAGTGGTACTGGTATCTTAACATGAAGCCTTTTAATCCATGAACACAGGATATCTTTCCAGTTTTTTTAGAACTTCTTTCATTTTTTTTTTTTAACAAGAACTTCCTTCATTTTTTTCAGCTATGTTTTATAGTTTCCAGTGTGCAAGTCTCACGTCCTTGGTTAAAATTTTTCCTAGTTATTTTTTTCTTTTAAATGCTATTGTAAATGAAACTGCTTTCTTCTCTGTTGGTGAACACAACTGAGTTTTGTGTGTTGATCTTGTAACCAGCAACTTTGCTGGATTTTAAAAAATCACCTTTAGGAGCTTTCTGTTAGCCTCTTTTGGATTTTCTATATATAGGATTATGTCATCTGTGGATAAGTTTACTTCTACATTTCCAATTTAGATGCTTTTTAATTCTTACTGTTCTGGCTAGAACTTCTAGCACAGTATTGAACAAGCAGTGGAGAAAGCAGGCATTCTTGTCTTGTTCTTAATCTTAGCGGGAAAGCTCTCAGTCTTTCACACTGAATTTGATGTTAGCTGTGGGTTTTTCATGAATGTCCTTTGTCATGTTAAGGCAGTTCCTTTTATTCCTAGTATTCTGAATGTTTTTTTAAAAAAGGCACCAGATTTTGTCAAATGCCTTTTATGCATCAGTCAAGAGGATCATTTTTTCTCCTCCATTTTATTACTGTGATATATTACATTGATTTTCTTATGTTGAACCTTTCTGGGATAAATACCATTTGGTCCTATTGTACCAATCAGTTTGCTGGGATTTTTTGGAGGATTTTGCATCTATATTTATGAGGGACACTGGTCTGTAATTATCTGGCTTTCATACTGGGGTAATGGCCTTATAGAATAAGTTGGGATGTATTCTTCAATTTTTTTTTTTTGCAAGAGTTTGAGAAAGATTGGTGTTACTTCTTTAAATTTTGTTATAATTCACCAGTGATGTCATTTGGTCATGGACTTTGTTGGGAGGTGTTTCATTACTGATTGAAGTTCTTTACTTGTTATAAGTCTGTTGAGATATTCTGTTTATTCTTAAGTTTAGACAATTTGTGTTTCAAGAAATGTGTCTATTTCATTTGGGTAATCTAATTTGTTGGCATAGAATTCTCGTCTTTTTAAAAACATTTCTGTAACGTTGGTAGTGATGTGCCTAATTTCATTTCTAATTTTAGTTATTTGCATCTTCTTTTTCTGTTGTCTAGCCAAAGACTTTCCAACTCTTTCAATCTTTTAAAAGAACCAACTTCAGGTTTTGTTGATTCTATATATTGTTTCTCTGTTCTGTATTTTACCTTCATTCTAATCTTTATTATTTTCTTCTTTCTGCTGGTTTTGGGTTTAGATTGCTCTTCTTTTTCTAGTTCCTGAAGGGGTAAAATTATGTTATTGGTTGACATCTTTGTCTTTCTAACGTAGGTGTTTATAGCTATAAATTTCCCCGAGCATTGCTTTTGCTGTATCTTCTAAGTTTTGGTATGCTGTATTTGTTCTTATATTTCCTTTTTTCCCTAGTTTTAAAAATGGAATATATTTGACATATAACATTGTATAAATTTTAAGCTGTTATAGTGTGTCAACTTGATTCATTTAAATAATGTAATATGATTGCCACTGTAGCAATACTTAGGGCCTCTATCACACTGCATAATTATCCTTTCTTTTTAGTGGTTGGGATAATTTTTAGTCTCTTAGCAAGTTTAATGATTGTGGTACAATACTGTTGTCTATATTCATTATACTGTGCATTAGATTCTCTGTGGCTTGTTTACTACTCTTAGCAAATTTGTACCAATAACCTCAGTACAATCTTATTCCTCCACATCCCCCCCACCACCTCCATCCCCTGGTAACCACTGTTTTACTCTGCTTATGAGTTTTACTTTTTTAGATATCACATACAGTATTTATCTTTCTCAGATTTAGCTCACTTAGCATAATTTGTTCAAGATCATCCATGTTGTCACAAGTGACAGGATATTCTCTTTTCTCATGGCTGGATACTATTCCATTGTGTATATATATGTAAATCAATTCATCCACTAATAGATAGCTAGGTTTCCATATCTTCACTGTTATTAATAATGCTGCAGTAAACATGGGGTACATGTATATCTTCAAAATCCTGTTTTTACTTCCTTTGAGTATATACCGGTAAGTGGAATTGCTGGATTGTATGGTAGATTCTTAATGCTTCGAGGAACCTCCGTACCATTTTCCATAGTGGCTGGATCAATTTACATTCCCACCAACAGTGTGTAAAGGTTCCCTTTGCACCATAGCCTCACCGTATATGTTGTCTCTCGTTCTCTTGATGATAGTCATTCTAAAAGGTATGAACTGATACCTTGTTGTTTTGATTTGCATTTCCATGATCAGTGATGTTAAGCAGCTCTCCATGTGCCTGTGGGCGATTTTGATGACGTCTTTGGAACAATGTCTATTTTGTTTCTCTGCCCATTTTTGTCTTATTTATCTTTTATTAAGTTGTATGAATTCTTAATATATTTTGGATATTAACCTCTTATAATATGGTTTGCAATATTTTTCTCCCATTCTGTATGTTGTCTTTTAATTTTGTTGTTTCTATTGCTGTGAAGAAGCTTTTAAGTTCGATGTAATCCCATATGTTGACGTTTGCTTTTGCTGTTTGTGCTTTTGGCATAGTATCAAAAAATCATTACCTAGAGCAATGTTGAGGAGCTTCTTCCCTATGTTTTCTTCTAGTTTTTATGGTATCAGATTTATCTTTAAGTCTTTGATCCATTTTGAGTTAGACAATGGTCCAATTTCCTTATTCTGCATGTGTTCATCCAGTTTTCCCAGCACCATTTGTTGAAGAGAGTATCCTTTTCCTATTGGGTGTTCTTGATTCCCTTGTTGAACATTATTAGTTCACTCTATATGCCAGGATTTAATTCTGGGCTCTGTTTTCCTTTCCATTGGTCTTCTATTTTTGCACTGGTACCATACTTTTTAAAATACTATGGCTTTATAGTATAAATTTTGAAATCCAGAAGTGTGATACCTCCAGCTTTTGTTCTTTTTTTCCCTCTGGATTGCTTTGTGGTTCCACACAAATTTTAGGATTATTTCTTCTATTTCTGTTAAGAATGCCTTTGGTATTTTGATGAGTATTGCATTGAATCTGTAGATGGCATTAGGTAGTATGGACATTTTAACAATATTAATTCTTCCAATCTATGAAAATAGGATGTCTTTCCATTTGTTTGAGCCTTCTTCAATTTCTTTCATAAGTCTTGTGGTTTTCATTGTACAGCTCTTTCATTTCCTTGGTTAAATTTATTCCTAAGTATTTTCTTGTTTTTGATGCTGTTGTAAATGGGACTTTCATCATTAGTGTAAAGGAATGCAATTCTGATTTCTGTATGTTGATTTTGTGTCCTGCTATTTTACTGAAATTAGTTTCTACAGTTTTTGATTGACTCTTTGGGAATTTCTATATATAATATATTAGAAATCATCTATCTTACGAGCAAATAGCAACAATTTTCCTGTTAGGTTGCTCCTTCTAGGTGTTTCTGCTGTCACTGTCTCCTGTTGGCTCCGAAGCATCCTCAAAGGTCCAATCCACCCACTTTCAGATGCACTGCTGAATGGATCTCATGGGTGTCCTGGTGTGCTGTGCAGACGCATTTTTGCTCAGTTTGGATGTCCAAAGAGTTCTAAATTGAAGGGGAGTTTTTTTTAAAAGAGGAACGACTCATGCTGCCATGATGATGTCACTCCACTTGGAGGTATCTTCTAATTTCCCTTATGCTTTATTCTTTGACCCACTGTTTGTTTAAAGTGTGTTATTTAATTTCCATATATTTGTGATTTTATTCAATTTTCCTCCTTTATTGATTTCTAGCTTTATTTTAATTGTGGTTGAAAAGATACTTCGCATGATTTCAGTCTTTTAAAGTTTATCAAGACTTGTGGCAATACCCTGTCTTTTTAACTTTTATAACTTAATTATAAATTTAAGTACAAAAAAATGATTTACTTGTTTTTTCCCTTAATTTTGGGGGACTATATATAATAACTTGCCATTAAATTATGTAACTTATGATATTATATTTATATTATCCAATTTCTAATTGGCCACAATTGGGCTAAATGTGATTTATTTTTATTCATGGCTCCAGAATAACTAAACACCAGAATATCATTTTTCTATGAAAAAAGGTAAGCAAACAGCCATTATGCAATCATTTAGTGATAGTTTTGACTGAGCGGTTGTTTAAGAGTCAAACAAATTTATTTAAAATAAAAAGTATCATATAAAATTTATGTTCAATTAGATGTTATAATGTAATAATTTTATATTCAAAATTGAGAATTTTTTCCATGAAATAAGGTTTAATGGTTTTTTCCTAAAAAATATAAAATGCTTTCTTTTTCTTCATTTCTGGTACCATGAAATATAGAATAAACTAATCAATGAGTCTATTTGTAATCATAGAGTAAGTTATAGCTCTAATACTAACTCTAATACTAAAAATTTAGATTTAATGTAAAAATTTTTGCAGTAAATGTAGTCTGGAGATCTTAAGTCTTAACCTAATCTCTAACAGATTACAAAAGTATTTCTTGTGAGGAAATAATTCAAAGAGCCTCATTTAGGTCGTGAAACAGTGTATTGGATCACTGTAATTATCAGTAAGTCCTTGAGGATAGATACGTTCTCTAATTTACAGATTAAAACTACAGGAAAAGACTTGAAACCTTGACAGTTTATTGATTGATTTACTAAGGGTCACATCATAAGTGATTGAGCTGGGCCATAAAGCCAGTGTCTGTTTGAAATATCAAAATTTAATGCACTATCAAAGCTTTAAGATGATGCAAAATTCTTGCATTATCTTGGCATTTTATATTGAAAATATTTCAAACTGCCTTTTGAGAAGATAGCTATTTTAAAAATCATTTTATCTATTATAAATATATCTCACCTTATTTTAAAATCTTTTCTTTGACACTAGAATACTGAGCAGCCTGATTAGTTAGAAGACACTGAGGTAGGAATCAACCAAAATGGCAATATAAGGAGTTCCTGAGCTCCCCTCCTCTCACATACACAATGAATGTACAGCTACAATAGGATGAAATTCCCTCTGAAAGAGATCCAGAAATTAGCTGAGTGATTCCTATACATCAGATGAATGAGAAAATACCCACATTGAAATGGGTGGGAAAGGCTGAGGCACACTCTTGCCATAAACTGCACCTCTCACACAGTGCAGTATAACAGGGAATGAACCCTCAGCTTCCACCTTTTCCTTGAGGAGCAAAGGGTATGGACACTACATCTAGTATTCCAATGTTTAAGACTCCCAACAGAGGGAATTTCAAAACATCTAACTCAGAAATCCATCTGGGCTTGAGTCCATCAGACCCACAAGACAATAGCAAACAATGAAGCAATTATTAATGGGCACGCTAGCATTGACATGGCTATCTCCCCAGGGCTCAGAGATGAGGGATCAGGCAAAATCACCCATATCCCAAGCTTTCCCTGAAAGATACTTATCTGCATACTTTAAAAGTTGCTGCCTCAGGTCCAGGCTTCTAATTTAGAAAGCACTAGAGGCTGGCTATGATCCTTCCAAGAGACTGGGGAAGACAGTGGATCCATCTCCTGCCTTCTCTGTCCAGCTTTTTCCAAGTCACCATTACTTGGAAGGAGCACGTACACACATCTGCACCCCAGATTTTATGACTGCCACCCAAGGTATGGATCCCCAGATCACCTGACTTTAATGGCCAAAGGGCTTCCATTCGCAGGTCCCACAGGACTGCAGCAAACAAAAAAGCAACTCTTAGCTGGCTATTCCAACAGGGCTCAGTGCAGGTGGAGCAGGCAAAATAGCCCATCTTCAGTCTTTTCCTGAAAGCAGTTTATCTGCATGCTTTAAAAGCTGCCATTTGAGGGCCAGGCTTCTAATTTGGTAGGTATCTAGGGGCAGCTGAGATCCTCTCCAGAGACCAGGGAAATTAGAGGCTACCCCTTCTACCTTCTCCCTCTATCCCGCTCCAATAATGAAACCAAGTTGCCAGTATCTCCCTAGAAGGAGCTTGTACACAAATCTGGTGCCCCAGCTTTTGTGACTGTCACTGAAATGTGGGTCTCCAGATTGCTTGGCTCTAATAGCCAATGGGACTTTCATTCACAAGTCCCACAGGACAGCAGAAAATAAAGAAACAGTTAAGGGCACAGGAGCACTTCCCCTCCCCTCATAACTATAAACCTGGGCCCAACATAGAGCAGGAAAAATGCCCACTTTACTGTTTTTTCCTGGAAGGGGCTTAGCTACTTACTTTCCCACCTGCTGCTTGAGGGACCACCTTCTAATCAGCCTGTATCTAGATGCTGACTGTGATTCTCCTCTTTGAGAAACTGGCGCATCTTGATACACACTCAGCTACTGGGTGCCACTAAGAATGAAAGAGATGTGGATAATCACAAAAATTTAGGAGACGACTAGGTGCCCGGACTGGGCTGATAAAGGTTCATCTCCTACATGAGATGACACTGTCAAGATTGGGAGAGGTAGTTTATCTAATTCACAAAAACTGACATAGAAAGTCTAGGAAAATAAAGAAGCAAGGAATATGTTCCAAATAAAAGGACAAAATAAATTTACAAAAACCTATCTTAATGAAATAGAGATAAGGACTTTACATCATGGTTTAAAATAGGACATAAAGATGCTCGCCAACATAGGAGAGCAATGTATGAAAAATAAGAATTTCAACAAAGAGCAAAAATACTTTTTACAGAATAACTGAACTAAAAATTCAGTAGATGGAGTTCAGACTATCAAATGGAAGAAAGGATCAGCAGACCACAAGAGCAATGGAATGCATCTGAGGAGCAAAAAGGAAAAAAAAACTTAAAGTACTTAGGGGACACCATCAAATGGACCAATGTATGCATTAGAAGAGTCCCATAAGGAGAAGAGAGAGAGAGGCAAAGAACTTACTTGAAGCAATAATAGCTAAAAACTCCCATATGGTGGGAAAGGAAAGAGACATTTAGGTCCCAAACAAGATTAACCCAAAGAGGTCTATGCCAAGAACACTGTAATTAAAATGGAAGAAATTAAAAGCAGCAAGGGAAATCAATTAGTTATGTATAATGGAAATCCCATAAGACTGTCCCCTGACTTTCAGCAGAAACTTTGCAGGCCAGAGTGATATATTCAAAGTGAGGCAAGGGAAAACCTAGAAGAATAACAGTCTACCCCAAAAGGCTATTCAGATTTGTATGAGAGAGAAATTTTGCAGACAAGCAAAAGCTAAAAGTTCAGCACCACTAACTGGCTTAATGAGAAATGCTAAATGGACCTCTCTAAGCAGAAAAGACCACAACTAAAAATATGAACATTATGAAGGGAAAAAGGTCATCAGTAAAGGCAAATATACAATAATGGTAGTAAACTAACCACTTACAAAACTAATAGGAAAGTTAAAACAAGGAGAAAAATAGCAAAAATCATCTATATTCCCTAATAAGTAGTTAAGGGATATACAATTAGACATGAGTGAAAAAACAGCAAATGCTGAGAGAAAGACTAAAAAAGGTTATTAGAATGATTCCAAAAATAAGAGATCAACTTAATATAATCATAGATAGTTACATATATAATAAGTATATGATATATATATATATATGAACTTCATGGTAAACACAAACCAAAAACCTGTGATAGATACACACAAAAGAAAAAGAAATCCAATCATGGTAACCAAATAACAAAGGAAGGGAGCAAAATAAGAAGATAGAAATAAAAAAAGAACTACAAAACAACCAGAAAACTAACAAAATGGCAATACTTTAAATGTAAATGGAGTAAATGCTTCAATCAAAAGACACAGATTGGGTAATTGGATTAAAAAAAAATGAGGCCCACATATACATATCTGCCTACAAGAGAGACATTTCAGATCTAAAGACACAGGTTGAAGGTGAAAGGAGAGAAAGTTATTTAATGAAAATAGAAAAGAAAGCTAGGAAAGCTTTGATATCAGACAAAATAGACTTTAAAACAAAGACTGTCACAAGAGGCAGAAAAGGACACTGCATAATGAAAAAGGGATCGATCCAAGAGGAAGATAAAACAAATATAAATACATATGCACCCAACATAGCAGCACCTAAATACATAAAGCAAATATTAATTGTAGGGAAGTTTACCATCCTGCTTACATCAATGGACAGGTTCTCCAGATACAAACTCAATGAAGAAACACTAGCCTTTAATGACATATTAGACTAGAGGGACTTAATAGGTACCAAGAGAACATTCCATCCCAAAACAGCACAAGTACACATGGAACTTTCTCTAGAATATATCACATGCTAGGCCAAAAAACAAGTCTCAATACATTTAAGAATCATATCAAGTATCTTTTCCAACCACAATAATATGAAACTAAAAGTCAATTATTTGTAAAAAAAAAAAAAAAACTATGAAAACCCCCACAAACACCTGTAGGTTAAACAATATGACACTAACAACCAATGAGTCACTGAAGAAATCAAAGAGGAAATAAAAATCTGGACACAAATGAAAACAAAAACATGATTCTCAATCTGTGAGACACAGCAGAAACAGTTCTAAGAGGGTAGTTTATAGCAATACAAGCCTACCTTAGGAATAATAATAAAAAAAAAACCCTCAACCTAAACTTACACTTAAACTAGAAAAAGAACAAACTAAAAACAAAGTTAGTGGAAGGAAAGAAAGATCAGAGCAAAAATAAATGACATAGAGACTAAAACAACAGTAGAAAAGATCAATGAAACTAAAAGTTGGTTCTCTCAAAAGGAACAAAAATCATATTTAGCCAGACTCATTAAGAAAAAGACAGAAAGGTCCCCCATAAGTAGAATCAGAAATGAAAGAGAAGTTAAAACCAATACCACAGAAATACAGAGAATCATAAGAGATTATGACAACATTCACATGCCAAAAAAATGAATAACCTATAAGAAATGGATACATTTCTAGAAACATATAATCTCCCAAGACTAGGTCAAGATGAAACAAAACATAAATAGTTCAATTACCAGTCATGAAATTGAATCAGTAATTTTAACACTCCCAATGAATAAAAGTCTAGGACCAGAAAGTTTCCCAGGTGAATTCTACCAAACATTAAAGAGGAATTAATGCCTATCCTTCTCAAACTCTTCCAAATTCATTTTACCAGGCCAATATTACCCTGATATGAAAACGAGACAAAGACACTATAAGAAAATAAAATTATGGGTATCACTGATGATTAAAGATGCAAAAATCCTCAACAAAATATCAGCAAACCATATCCAATAATATGTTAAAAGGATGAAAGAACATGATTAACTAGGTATTATCCCAGAAATACAAGGATGGTTTACTATTCTCAAATTAGTCACTGTGATATGCCACATTAACAAACTGATGAAATCATATTATCATTTCAAAAGATATAGAAAAAGCTTTTGACAAAATTCAACATTCATTTATTGAAAAAAAAATGAAATGGGCAGAGAGGGAACATATCTCATAATAATAAAGGACATAATGAGATATCACCTCACACCTGTCAGAATGGCTATTATCAAAAAGATAATAAGTAACATGGGTTGGCAAGGATGAATGAAGGGAACACTCATGCACTGTTGGTTGCAAATGTAAATTGGTGCCGCCACTATGGGAAACAGTATCAAAGGGAAAATAGTATGGACATTCCTCAAAAATTATATACAGAACTACCACATGATACAGCAATTCCAGTTCTGAGTACTTTTCTAAAGAAAACAAAAGCACAATCAAAAGGATATATGCACCCTTATGTTACTTTGCAGCATAATTCACAATACCCAAGATAGGGAGGCAACCTATGTGCCTGTGGATAGATGAATGGAAAAAGAAGATGTAGTATGTATAAAGACAGACAGACAGACAGACAGACAGACAGACAGACACACACACACACACACACACACACACACACGAATATTATTCAGCCATAAAAAGAATGGAATCTTTTTTGACAACATGGATGAATGTGGAGGGTATTATGCTAAGTGAAATAGTCAGCAGAGAAAGTAAAAAACCATGTGATTATACTTACACATGGAATCTAAAAAATAAAACAAACAAACATAACCAAAAAGAAACAGTCATAGATACAGAGAACAAACAGGTGTTTGCCAGAGGGTAGGAGGGTGGGGTGAGGAGTGAAATAGGTGAGGGAAATGAAGAGGTACAAACTTCCAGTCACAAAATAAGCAGGTAGTGGGGATGAAATGGCCAACATGAGAAATACAGTCAATAATGATATAATGTCTTTGCATGGTAATAGATACTAACTAGATTTACCATAGTGATCATTTTGTAATGTACAGACATATCTAATCACTGTGTTGTGCACCAGGAACTAACATAGTGTTGCAGGTCAATTATAATTCAAAAAGAAAGAAAGAAATAAACTTACATGAAGAGATCAGAGTTGTGAATACCAGAGAGAGTGGATGAGGGAAGGAGGAACTGGTTGAAGGCAGTCAAAGGGTAGAAACATCCAGTTATGAGTTAAATAAGTACTAGGGACATAATGTATAATATAGTTTATATATTTAACATTGCTCTATGTTGTATGTGAAAACTGTTAAAAGAGTAAATTCTAAGAGTTTTCATCACAAGGAAAAAAATTTTTTTCTCTTATTTTCTATCTATATGTGATGATGGATTTCACTAAACTTACTCTATGTAAGTCAAATCATTATGCTTATGCCTTAAACGTATACAGTGCTTTATGCCAATTATATCTCAATAAAACTGGAAGGCAAGAAATTAAAAATAAAATATTTTTCAAAGGCAAAAAGAAAGTGAATGGACAGAGAGCATGCATTAAAAAAAAAACAAAAAACAGATCCAACCATATGTTGCCTACAAGAGACTTACTTCAGCTTTAATGACACACACAGTCTGAAAATACAGAGGTGGAAAAAGATATTTCACGCAAATTAAAAAAAAAAAAGCTGAGGTAGCTATACTTGTATTGGACAAAATAGACTTTAAGTCAAAGACTGTAATAAGACAAAGAAATTCACTATATAATAATAAAGGAGTCAATTCATCAAAAAGGATGCATCCAGCCCTCTGTATCCACGGGTTTCATATCTACAGACACAGAGATTCACCTGAACTATGCCATTTTATTAAGGGACTTGAGTATGTGCTGATTTTAGTAACAGTGAGGGCTCCTGGAACAGATCTCTGATGGATACAAAGAATGACTTTACAACATTTGTAAACATTTATGCATCCAACATAGGAATACCTAAATAAGTAAAACAAACATCATGAGATCTGAAGGGAAAAACCGTCAGCAATGCAATAATAGCAGGGAACTTTAAAAACCCACTTTCAAGAATGGATAGGTGATCTAGGCAAAAAATCAACAAGGAAACATTGAACTTAAGGAGGTAAAAGATCTGTATATGGAAAACTGTTAAGAAAGAAATTAAAGAAGACACAAATGGAAAAATATTCCATTTTCATGGGTAGGAACCATTAATATTGTTAATATTGTTAAAATGTCTATCCTACCCAAAGTGGCCTACAGGTTCAATGCAATCCTTATCAAAATTCCAATGACACCTTTCAGAGAAATAGAAAAAGCAATTCTAAAATTTGTATGGAACCACAAAAGACCCCCAAAAGCCAAAGCAATCTTGCAAAAGAACAACAAAGCTGGAGGCATCACAATTCCTGATTTCAGACTACAGTACAAAGATACAATCAAAACCATACAGTTCTGTTATAAAAATGGACACAGATCAGTGGCACAGAATAGACAGCCTTGTAATAAACCCATGAATATATGGCCAATTACCTTTTGATAAAGGGGCCAAGAATATACAATGGGAAAAGGATAGTCTCTTTAATAAACAGTGCTAGGAAAAATGGGATTCCCACCTGCAAAAAAATGAAACTGGACCCTCATCTTTCACCATACACAAAAAAAGTCAACTCAAAATGGATTTAAGATTTGAATGTAAGACCTAAAACTGTAAATGCTAGAGGAAAACATAGTGGGTACACTCCTTGACACTGGTCTTAGAGATTTTTTTTCAGATTTGACACCAAAAGCCAAAAGAAACAAGTGGGATGACATCAAACTTAAAAGCTACTGCTCATACAACTTAATAAGAAAAAACAAACAACCCCATCCAAAAATGGGCAGAAGACCTAAACAAGCAATTCTCCAAGGAAGAAATACAAATGATCAACAGGCACATGAAAAAATGCTCAATATCACTAATTATCAGAGAAAGGCAAATCAAAACTACAATGAGGTATCACCTCACACCAGTCAGAATGGCCATCATTCAAAAGTCCACAAATGACAAATGCTGGAGAGGCTGTGGAGAAAAGGGAACCCTCCTACACTGCTGGTGGGAATGCAGTTTGGTGCAGCCGCTGTGGAAAACAGTCTGGAGATTCCTCAAAAGACTAGGAATAGACTTACCATATGACCCAGGAATCCCACTCCTGGGCTTATATCCAGAAGGAACCCTACTTCAGGATGACACCTGCACCCCAATGTTCATAGCAGCACTGTATAAAATAGCCAAGACATGGAAACAGCCTAAATGTCCATCAACAGATGACTGGATAAAGAAGATGTGGTATATTTACACAATGGAATACTATTCAGCCATAAAAACCAACAACATAATGCCATTTGCAGCAACATGGATATCCCTGGAGAATGAAGTAAGTGAAGTAAGCCAGAAAGAGAAAGAAAAATACCATATGAGATTGCTCATATGTGGAATCTAAAAAAAAAATAAAAAGCATAAATACAAAACAGAAACAGACTCATAGACATAGAATACAAATTTGTGGTTGCCAAGGGGGAGAGGGGTGGAAGGGATAGACTGGGATTTCAAAATCTGTAGATACTGATAGGCATATGCAGAATAGATAAACAGGATTATACTGTATAGCACAGGGAAATATATACAAGATTTTGTGGTAGTTCACAGAGAAAAAAAATGTGACAATGAATCTATGTATGTTCATGTATAACTGAAAAATTGTGCTCTACACTGGAATTTGACACAACATTGTAAAATGACTATAACTCAATAGAAAAGTGTTAAAAAATAAAAAATAAAAAGCTACTGCTCATCAAAAGAAATCATCAAAAAAATGAAAAGGCAACCTATGACTTGGGATAAAATACTTGCACACCACATATCTGATAAAAAGTTAATATCAAAATAGACAAAGAACACATACAACTCAATAGCAAAAAGACAAATGACCCAGCTCAAAAACAGGCAAAGGACCAGAAGAGACATTTTTCCAAAGAAGATATTGAAATGGACAACAGGTTCATGAAAGGTGCTTAAATTAAGATCACCAATTATCAGGGAAATGCAAATCAAAACCACAATGAGATACCAACTCATACCTGTTAGCATTATTATTATCGAAAATACAAGAGAGAATACTGAAGAAGATGTGGAGAAAAGGGAACACATGCACACTGTTGGTGGGAATATACACTGGTACAGCTACTATGGAAAACTATAGAGGTTCCTCAGAAAATTAATATAACTACCATATGATCCAGTAATCCTAATTCTGGGTACATATGCAAAGGAAACAGAATCATTATCTGGAAGAGATATATGCCAAGGTATGGAAACTACCTGTGTCCACTGATGGATAAATAGATAAAGAAAAGGTGTGTGTGTGTGTGTATATATATGTGTGTGTGTATATATGTATATATTATGTGCATATACATATCGTGGAATTTTTTTGGCCTTAAAAAAGGAAATCCCATCGTGCCATTTTGACATGGATAAACCTGGAGAGCATTATGTTAAGTAAAATAAGCTGGACAGAGAAAGAAATACTGTATGCTATCAGTTATACACGGAATCTAAAAAAACCAGCAAACCAAACCAGAAAAACCTCATAGAAATAGAGTAGAAAAATAGTTGCTTGGGGCTGAGGAGTGGGGGAAAGTGACGGAGAGGTTGGTAAAAGGGTACAATCTTTCAGTTATGAATAGTCTGAGGATCTAATGTGATTATAGTTGATAACGCTGTACTGTATAATTGAAATTTGCTGAGAGTAGAACTTAAATGTTCTCACCAAAAAACCAAAAGCAAAAACAAAAATAAAAAAGAAACATGAGATGATGGTGTGTTAATTAACTTGCTATGGGGGGTTCCCTTCACAATGTATACACGTATCAAATTATCACACTGTATACTTTAGGTCCTTACAGTTTTTTTGGTCACTGATACTGTCAATAAAGCTAGGGGAAAAAAAAGAAAAGAATGAGTAATAAATACTGGGGTGATACTGGGAGATATTTGGACGTATCTGGGTAGTTGCTGTTTGCTACAGTAAATGGAGGGTCTACTTCTGGTCAGGTGTGCTACATGTTCAACAATGCTGGGTTAGTCTCATACAATGAAGAACTGTCCTGACCAAAAGACCAATAGGAATCCTTTTGAGAAACACAGTAGGGGTCCCTTATTTGAAACAAAATAAGAAAGTAAGAAAATGACCCATTGGTAGTTAATTTCATAACTAACACTTGTTATTAGATGAACCTTACCTTGTCAGATTATTGCTCAGACAGGGTATCATTGAAGTAGAAATATCTGTATCAAACAAAAAAGTATTCCTAACATTTCTAAATTTACAAATATAAATTATTGGAGTGATTTGGTGAATAATTTATGCTATGAGTTACATCACGTGGTTATCAGTTTTATAAATATTTATATCACTTAAGTGAATGAAAAGGAATGTATTTTCTAATTTTTGATTTATGTATAAAGAAACATGTTACTAGCTGTTATATGTTTTGAGGATCACCTTGATGGGAAATACTATTTAGAAAACTTAGACTCCATTAATTTAATGACAACTCAATTTAAGAAAAAAGCATTTTATCTGCTTGAGAGATTATTTTCCCTTATGAGAGTTAAAAAAAAAAGCACCACTGCTTTAGTTTCTTTCATTTTATCTTTTCAAAGCTCTGCTAATACTGCTGAGAAATCAGTATCCACTTTACAGGAAGTCATATTATCAAATCAGCTTGGAAAGTCTCATATTTGGCCACCAGTTATTTGTATAAACTCTTTAAAAATGAACTAGTAACCTTATTCTTTGTTTTGTGTGAACTCTTAGGACATACCACATGAGCAATGTAGAATAACTTGAAAGCATAATACATATTTCAGAGCGAACTCAAAGTTTCTAGTCATTTAAATTGTCTCTTTTTGAATTATCTTTGAATATTTTGAGAAACAAGCCTTATGGCCTTTCATTTTTCTCAGACCATAAAAAAGTAACAAAAGAAAAATCAGTTCCTGTGCCATATATTATTTTCTCTCCTTGCTATTTTAGGAAAAATAATATTTAAATGTAGTATTGAAAAAATTTAATGGGATAGAAACTGTTTCCAGACAGATTATATTTTCAGATTCTACTATAAAATATATAATTTATATACACCCTTGCATATATTCAATATATTTCAGCCTCTCAGAAATGCAGTAGAGAATATATTTTAAGTGATAATATAATACAGATCTCTATTGTGTTACCAAAATAATAGAACTGTTCACAAAACAATAGTATCTAACATTTCTCAACTGTCTCAACTTTCTTAGAAAAGCTAAAACATGTATGTAGAATAGGATTTTGCTAATAAAAGCCATTTCATTGTCAGTACAGTTATGAAGTTCTTGTTTTGAATCTTTTAAGCTGCATTGGTTAATCATAGCACAAGCCTGATACTGGCAAAATTAAAGATTCAAACTTTACATCTGTTCAGTTGTTTGCATGTTTTCAGCAGCAAATTATAGACGTGGAAACCTTAAAACATTTTTGTATTATTAATTTTAATGAACTAATACTATAATAGCTGTTGAAATTTATGGGTATACATCTCATTTAATAATATTCATCTTTTTGAAGCCATAATAAATAAGCACTTCTAGTTCATGTGCACCGTATAAATGAAAGATGTGAATCATAGCAGTAGCTCTACCAGTTGGCAAAAATGCCTGGAATTCTCAAGCATATCTTCAGATCACTAGCATACTCCTCATGTCCTCAAAGGAAAGAAGTTGGAATTGCCTCCTCCTCTTCCCTACATACTTATCTTTTTTTGCAACTTCTTTTCCTGTCATGAGACTACCTTGATAACCATTTCAACCCACATTCCTTTTTTTTTTTTAACAGTTAAAAAAATTTTTTTAACAGATGAAGAAATAGGCAAATAGATTTGGTGCCTTGGATACAATATGGAAGTAATGAACACTTTGTTGTCTCCCAAATCCCATGGCATTTTCCCCAGAGAGGAGGTGTTCTCAGCATATTGGCTAAACTCTAATTTGTGCAATTACTTGGATTTCTTAAATTTGCACTGTAGTTTCAATTTACTATCTAAAATAAATGGATGACTGCCATGCACTATTAAACTCATTGTACTATGTCAGAGTTCATTTCAGTGTAAGACAAACACCAATCATCTCCTTTATAATACTGTATTCGGTCTAATTAATTCATTCTTCATAATAGTTTGGATACGTTACTACCTGGAAGTCAGAGAAGAAATAAAAGGACCTTTCAAGGTAACTTTCCATTCTGAGTCCCCATTCTGTCCTGTTATATAGTCACAAGTCCTAGCGGCTTCTAGAGCAATGTGTCTCAATGCTGGTACTTTGGTTGCGCACACTGGACTCTCCTGGGGAGCTTTAAATACTACTGATGTTTGAGACCCATCTCCAGAGATTATAATTTAGTTGGTCTGGGATATGACCAGGGCACTGAGATTGATTCAAGGTTATAGTGTGAAATAACAGAAACTAATAAACCAGAAATGTCTTGCTTCAGAAAAACAAAACCTGATCTCTTCTCTCAAGCAAAAAAATTTGTTTTTTCATCTGTTAAAATTAGTTGAGGACCTTGGAATTTTCCAAGATGAGATGAATAGTTCTGTTTCACAATAATGAATGGTCTTATGTTGTAGTTAATCCAATTTAGGATATACAATTTCTGAAATTCTAGATGAATGCTGATGGTTATTTCTCTTGGAAGTTCTTTATCTCTTTACTAGTATCATCAACCTAAATTCCTGACTGACTGAAATGAGATTGAGTAATGTACATTTTACTTTCCCTAAGAAATAAAGAGGAAAGTGTAATTTCCCTAGAAGCTAGTAATTTTTGAAAAATATTTTAACTGCAAATATAATCATACTCTGCAAACCCCCCACCCCAAATTCCTTCCATAACTTCAGGATCTTTTTGAGTCAAAAATAAATTTATAAAATTAAAAATTGTACATTTAAAATAACAGCTTATGAACAATGGAGGGCTTTTGGTTAGTAATATGAGTAATGCAGGATGATTAGCCAATCTTACATGCAGAAAAGCAAGTTGTTTATAGATTGTTCCTTTTTGCATCTGTCATGACGTTATGAGTGTTCTTGGTTGGAAGTGACCTAGACTTTAAAGAGAATTTCTAGCTTTCAAATAATTTATATGTGAACATTAAGGAAAATTTCATTAAGACATTGCTAAGACTACAGATTGCATTTTTTTCAATTCACCTCTAAGTTTGAACAAATTTTAAATTTATCTTTTAATGAGCACTTCCCTGTTACTTCATTTTTTCCATGCATAAATGTCAGGGTTATTATATTGCTTTCTGATAAAGTTATACATAGAGGTGTACATAAACAAAAGGCATGAAATACTCTTGTGGATAGTTATCTTTCCCAATAGAGAGATTGTCCTTAGGGTCAGTCTTAGGGTCAAGGGTCAAACAGCCAATAAGTGTAAGCCCTGTTGATCAGGAAAAGAGAAAAGATGTGGAGAGACCATGTGTCATATATGCTCACTTATGCAATGCACTGCCGACCTACAGAGAGCACCCTTCACAAAGGCAACTATATGGAAAGGTGCTTCCTAGAGTTGTGCAGTGTGGCATCCCTGACTTTAAAGCTCTCACTGCTTTTCTAATTTGGAAGAGTCTAGTTGCTAAACCCAGGTGGATAATCCTCTGTGATGAAGTAGGCTAGAAGCCCCTTAGAGGGCTGTAAGCTGAGGATGAGTAAACTACACTTTGCAAACTATATTATCTAGATTCTGGCAAATGGATCAATAGCCAAATGAGAAGTAAAACATTGCTTAATTAATACAATCACTGGTAATTTAGAAAATCTAAGGCTTATAGTAAACTGGCTTAAGGAATAGGGGCTTCTTGTTCCCACCTCTAGTCTTCATCTTGGGATGCACGTACAGAGAAAGAGGTAGAACTCAGCTTACAGGCTGAACTCTCAGTCCACTTACTCAAACAGCCTAGCTGCACGAAAGAAGTAGAACCTAGAGAAGTATGACAGATTTATATCGTTCAACCTATAAAAGGCAGAAGAGAATGAGAACAGTAGACTGGCTAAAAAAAGGCACTGCCTGAGTTCTGAGTTTAGAGGAAGTGCAAGGGCACCCACTGTGCCTGAATAAAGGAAGCAGCAGTGGGATGAAACAGGGCATGTCACTCCAAGACAGTGACTCTGAACACAGTGACCCAAGCCACTAACAACATATGGCTCAGTGAATGTCAAGCCTCAGTGTCCATTTTAGTCTTTTTTATAGCTTCCATTTTCTTTTGACATTGCCTACTCCTTTACGTATTTTGCCCATCTTTTTTCATTTTTCATTAACATTTTTTTCTAATAGTTAGTTAAAAATCCTAGTCAGTTCATTCCAACATCTAGATCATCTAGGGATCTGCTTCCATTTTCTGCTTCCTCTTGCGTAAAAAGTAATACAGAACCTCATTTCAAATGGAATTGGGAGGTCAGAAGGGAGAGCTCTATTCTTATGCCCTACACTCCATGTTAATTATAGACCCAAGAGGAAGAGATGTACCTTTGCATCTCCAACAAGAAGAAAGTTCCTACTTTACTACCCAGCAGGAGGAAGGAAAAATTTCTAATTGTCCAGCAACAGCCCAGCCAATGAAAGACTTGTCACGACTCAGCCAATGAAAAGCCACTACACACTCTGAATTTCCAGTTTCCTCCAATGGATTCTTTGTTTATAATAGCCTCTTCCAAATCCCCCTTCTCCTCTGTAAAAGAACATTTCTCTCTTTTGTTTTCTGGACTTGCCTGTGGTTTGCCATAGATTAGATATTCCAAATTGTAATTTTTTTGCTCTTTCTGGTAAGATAACTGGTTGTTTTATTACTTTAGATCAAAACTTGATTACTGGTCACATTTTACTAACCTTACCTTGTCTAAATTATGTCTCAACTTTTTATTGTATAAATGACCATGAAGATTGAAGTAGTTATTATTTCCCTCCAAAGAGGGTTGGTCCTTTTGTCAGACAGATAGCTAGAGGCTGTCTCAACTCAATAATTAATAAGCTGGATTGAAGTTGAAGTTAGGTTGCAGCTCTCATTAGACTCGTCAGTCTCTGATTTCAACTGGCTTAAGGACATGACCTATGCTGTGTTTGTCGAAGACTCCTTTAATGGTACTTTATCTCCTAAAAACTGTGAATCCACTATGGGACTGCATTTTTGTAATCTGTTTTCAAGTCTTGACCTCTCCTTGAGCATGGTCCTCTGGATTTTTTGGTTAAGTTTAGCAGGTCTCTGTCTCTAATCTGAAAGTTCTACTTTTCAGAGATTGTGAAAAATAACTCTTTGGCCTCCTATCAACATAGGTTTAAAATATGGTAAATGTCTTAAGGAGGATTCTTACTGTGTATTTGTTGTTGGCCTGTAGCCATTGCACAAACCCAGAATCATCCTCAGAGTACCTTTACACTCTGTGCCCTCCTCTGTACTCCAGGGGTGGGTATCCACTATCACCCATAAGGGCACACCACTCACTGTGATTATAAAATAGGATAAAGTGACCACAGAGTCTCTCAAGAGACAGACTAAGTTTTCCATTACCTCTCTTAAGGCCCATCTCCTCCATCCTCATTTTTATTTCAAGACTGACCACAATTTTCCACAATAATTCACAGTGAATACACATATGGCCCATTGCCCTAACAATCTCACACAGTGGTCAGACATTAGAACACGTGAACATTTCTGAAGTCTTTAAAAAAAAATTAAATAGCACCATTTAATAGACATCGACAGTCCAGTTTGAATTTGGCTGTGCTGAGTTCCTTCACTTCCTGTCTGGCCTTTCTTCATCAAAGGTTCAAAAAATTCAATGTCAAGTACCAGAGTCACTCTATTAGATGTTTCAACATTTTAATGCTGTGTCATCTATTCTGCAGGGTAGATAGGGAAATCATTAGTAATGGGAAAGCACACTACTCAAACTGTGAGCTCAGGGCCAAGGCCAGGTGCAGCCACCCTCTCCCACCACAAGAATATGCTTCCAGTGCTAATTTCAGAGGTCTTGCGGTTAGTGGGTGGGTTTTAAATGTACGTGCATATGTATCCACTTATGTCATATATGCAAGTGTTTGTAAATGACAGCACTTCCTACCAACATCCTACTTCATGTGGAATTAATAAAGCAGCTTCTACATATATGAAACAGTGAAGGGGAAGGAATTTGTGTGTTTGTGGGGGGAAAAAACTTCTGATAATTTAAAAAATAACAGAAAATGGTGCTATTTGAACAAAATATATATAATTCATTTGGATTATAAACTTAATACAGAAGAAAAGGGTGTTTTAATTGTGAGTCTATTACCTAACTGAGCTACTCATTCAGCCTTAGACAGAGATCACGAATTCCATGACCCAACACCACAGTAACACTGGGTATGTGAAAAGGAATGGAAGTATTCTAGATAAATGTGAGCTAGCACTTCATATCTTTTATCAGGTGTTTGTTATACTGATGACTCTGTCAGTCTTAGTTCTTTCCTCTGAAATATCTACCATTTCCAGGCATTGCAACCTCAGTTTATTTTATCAGTATCCAGTTGACATGGTTTCCAGTCTCATTAGTATCTCTGAAACAGGCACCCAGGACCAGAAACCTATGAGGAGCAGTTGAAGGAATGTGGACATTTTCTGTGTGGAATAAAGACTTGCAGAGAATATCAAATGTGTCTTTGTCTATTTGAAGAACAATCATATGGAGGAAGATTAAAACAGACTTGAACGAATAAAAGGAAATTGTTAGAAGGCAGATTTCATTTATATAGAAATTTACCTGAAAGAGTTGTTAAAATGAAAAAACTTACTTTTTCAGGTAGTAAGCTCCCTGCAAGTGAAAAGAAGAATCTAGAAGTCCATCTCTGAGATGACTGTTGAGGCTGTTTTTGTACTGGTTGGAGAAGTCACATTATGATGTATCTTTTCTAACTCTCTAGAACCTATGATTTTACATTTTAGTGGGGTTGCTTGTAATTACTTGTTTTTAAAGCAGTTTCTGATATTGTACTTCAGAAGCCAATCCAGAAGCTTGTTCCTGGGCTGGCTTCTGAAATAAACTTTAAACTCATTAGTAAACCCTGTATCAAAAGCAGGGCCCGGTTCTGCCACTGGAAAATAAATCAAAAGAAAAAGAAACTCTGGAATTCACAGGCCCTTTCAAAAAATATTATCTTGTGAACAAAATCACTGTCGTTTCAGAAGAAATGTAAAGGTTAATGAACTTTCTGCTAAAAGACAGCTCCATATCTACATATCTACATATTTTAAAATCTCGCTGATTTATCTCCAACTTTCTGAGAAGGTAGATTTCTGGGTTATGTTCAAACTCCTGCTGTTTGATCATGTACTGTTCTGTTCTCTATTAGAGACAAGCATTCTTTTCCATGTGGATATTCCTTCATTTATACCAAGCATGCTTAAACTTGCAGAATCAATCTAACACCTTCAGACAAACCAAAGACCAAATAAAACAACCCCCCAGATTGTTACAAGAAAGGAATGGATTTGTCATAAATGTATCTCAGACACCGCATTTTAGCTGCACGTTTTTGTTACTGCCAGAAAAAATTAGGACATGGGATTTTAAATCATGACTTTTTTTTTCCCATTTCTTTGACTTGAGTATGTTTAGGAAAAACTTATACAGTGTGGAAATTTTTTCTTTTTTGGGCAAAAAGATCTTAGTAAAATTTCTTAGCTGGTTAACTTTATATATATGTTTTATATAGATATAGATATATAAAAATATGTATATACATTAATTTTACACATATATATGTAAAATTGGCTTCTTAAGAAATCACCTAACATGGATGGCATGGCTGAAAATCATGTCAGTTAGATACTGACAAACTGAGGATGCAATGTCTGGAAACAGCAGATACTTCATGGGAAAGAACTAAGACTGGCAGAGCCAGCAGTGCAGCTGGTCCTGATAAGAGATGTAAAGTGCTAGTTCACATTTACCTAGAATATTTCTATTCCTTTTCACATTACTCACTTTCTGTATAGATACACAAAATACATATTTGTAAGAAGAAAAAAATTTAAAACATGTTTGCTTACTCATCAGTATCTCTAAGACACTACTTGATAGGGAGAAAAGGGATGGGTCTATTGTAGGTAAGTATGAGTTAGCTTTATGGCTGAATGGATTCAAAAGGAGTTTTAAATGAACTTCATTGATTAGGAAATCTAAAACTGTATTAAAATGTTTTGTTTTTGTGGAAAGAACACTAATTGTGTGGAGCCGACGGTGTCTATGTGAATGTCTATTTTTTCCTGTTAGATCCCCCTTCCCACCTTGCCTCCTTCTACCAACTTCAAAAAATTAAGCTGAAAAAAAAAACTATTCTGAGAGAAACAATTAATATGCCACGGATGGCATGGTTTGCTGAATTGTGTGGTATACTATGGATATCACAGGTCCTAATTTTCAGATATGATCCTAATTTTGCTATTTTCACTAAGATGATTTAATAAGTATCAAATTAAGTGGCTTATTGTTATGATAAATAATCAGAAATGAAGAATAAAAAAATCCTGCATAAATGTATAAGATTACTGAAAGGGAAATTTATAGCCTTAAATAATAAATTTTTAAAAATTAAAAGGATAAAAATTAGTAAGTTTGCTGAATATGGGATCAATATCCCACAAGTACATTTCTACACAACAAGTTAAGGAATAGTTTAAAAAAACCCAGCATCGCTGTGCAAAATTCAGAAAAGTGGGCTAATATTTGAAGAAAGATAGATGTGAACCTTCTGCAACACATGAGAAGAGGTGGATTCTGGATGAAGACCTAAATGAGAAAGATTTTTCATATTAACTTCATACTTTCACCTAAGCAGGAACCTTCATGACTTGGGGATGGGGAAGAACTTCAACAAAACTTCGAAACACAATGACAATTAAAAAATTAAGGTGGAGTTAATTGTATCAAAGTTAAGAATTTCTTTTAGTGAAGGACATACATCATGGACAAACTTAATATACAGATAATAAAATGGGATAAGAGACTTGTAATGTCTACTAAAGCAGACCAAGGATTAGTATCTAGACTATACAAGAAATTCTGGAAAGGTGGCAAGGGCAGAAACCCCCTTAGAAAAATAAGGAAAGCAGTTACAAAAGGTGAATCCACAAGACTAATGAGCATTTGAAGGGATCTCAAACTATTAGAAATTAGATAAATGTAAATTAGAATAATAATGATGAGAGTTCCTAATTCCCATTCTTTGTCAGTACCTGTCATTTTCCATAGTTCTAATTCTTCCCAGTCCTCAAACTGTTAATGGGTCTCTATACTTGTTATTAGGGAGAACTGCTGGCATTATTTAGCCAAGTATATTCACATTCTATGACCCAGACATTTTGCTCCTGAGACTGTACACCAGATAAATATTCACAAGGTCCACACTAGGATATTCATTAGTGTTACATGTAGTGATAGGGAGGTGGAGGTATTCTGTATTCCAGTCAGAGAATAGTTGATAAAGTGTGGTAGATGCACACCTTAGTAGAACATTAATTAGAACCCACAGATTATAAGTACACATAGCCACCTGGACGGTTCTAAAAGCCTAGTGCTAGATGAAAAAGATAAACAAAATGCAGTATATGACACCATTCTATAAATTAAAAATATATGCACAGAAAACAATAATAAACATTATTTAAGAATACAAGCAAAAAGATACACATTATATAAACCCAACATCTATGGAAAGTAGGCTATGGGGATAAAAGGAAATAAATGGATGCGTAGACTAGTGATGATGGTATGCTGTAAATTAAGAAGGACTGGTGCAACTTTCTGCACTCAAATCTCAGAGAAGAAAAAAGAAGACGACAGCATAGCTAATACATGGGAATAAAGCTAGCCAAAAGATGTACAAAACACCTGCAAAGAATATTATCACATTTTATTATAAGACATTAAAGACTCAGGAGATCTAAATAAAAAAAGAGAAAAACCAGTTAGTGGATAGGGAAAGTTATTAAGGTGTCAATTCTCCCCACATTGACTCACGCACTGAAAGGACCTCCCTCCCTCAATCCAACATAGTTATTGGAACTTGACAAGATGATTCTAAAATTCAAAGAGCTCTCCCCATACCCCCTCAAAAAGTCAAGACACTTGCAGCAAAACAAGTTTGAAGGAAGATATCAAGCCTTGTTATAAGGCTTTAGAAGCTGAGACAGCATGGTACTGGTATAGGATCATACATGTAGACGAAAGGAACCAAATAAAGACCTCAGAAATAGACTCACACAAATGGAAATTTAAAATATGACAGATCAGCACTGTGGATTGGTGGGGAAATAATGAATTATTTTCAGTAAATGATGGTCAGAAAAATTAAACAGGAAAAAATACCCGAAGTAATGGATCCCTACCCCGTAACACAACAACAACAAAACCCCACAAAACCCTGAAAATACCGTCAGAAATCAATTCCAGAAACCTCTAAACTATTTGAAAAATGCACAGGAAAATATCTTTATGACACGGGATAGAGTAGAATTCCTTAAGGCAGATAATATATGCCAGAAAGATGATGAGGAAGATGAAGAACTACGGTTCACTGAAAGATACCATAAAGTGAAAAGACAGACCACAACTAGGAGAAGATACCTGGCATTCATATAATTACAGAGAAAGAATCATCAGAAAATATTTTAAAACTCTTAGAAATCAACAAGAAAATGCAATCAATAGGAAAATGGGCAAAATTCGTAAAGGAATTTCACAGATAAAAAAATTCAATGACAATACACATGTAAAGTTATTTTACAAGTCCCCATTAGTAATTAGAGAAATTGGAATTAAATCCCCAATGAGATACCATTTTATACCTATCAGACTGGCAAAATCTAAAGGACTGAAAACACCAAATGTGATAGATAAAGCTGGTGATAAATCAATAGTCATTTAAGAAGATGGTTTGGTTTAGGTAATCAAGTTGAAGTATGTGTTTTTCTTACAACCCAGCAATTTTCTGCTGGCATTTATTCTAGAGGAACTCTTACGCTCCAGGAGACATGAAAATATTATTTATAGCAGTGTTGTTTATAACAACAAAAAACTGGATAACTCAATTGTTCATCAACAGAAGAACAGATAAATTGTGCCATATTCACACAATGGACTATAGTATAGCAGTAAAAATATATTAGTGTGGCTGCAGTCACTGTAATGGACAAATCCAAGAAACATAATGCTGAGAGAGAGAGAGCAAGTATAGAAGACATATACTATTAGCACCGCAAAAGTTCAAAGAAGCAAAATCAAACGACATTGATTAAGTATGCGTATATATACTTGTATAAAGAAATGATAAATACAAAATTCAGGGGGAACAGAAAGAAAACAAAGAAGAAGTGCAGAAGGTAACTGAGTCTGGTTTGTGATTACAATCTGTGGGGCTTTTCAGACTGGACCAGGGGCAGTCACAGACACTGCCTGGCAGGCCGCACAGGAGAGCGCTGCCCGCCCCACCCCAGACTTGGGGCGCAGCCTGTGCATCACAGTCTCTGAAAGAGCTGCAGCCAAGGTCCAGGCCTGCAGCTGGTGATGCTCTTGCTCAGATTTATATCCCTCGTCCCAGCGGCTGCATCCCTGGTCCTTTATCTGAGGCCTTGGGGAGAGGGCTTCTTCTGGACCCCTGTGAGGCCTCTTTAGAGAGGTAGAAGGGGGAACATTTAAGACCTTTTTCCTTACTCTGAATCAGTACCTCATACTTTTCACTACTAGCCTTCCTTTTTGCCATCCCTCCTCCTTCAAAAAAAACAAAAAACAAAAAACAAAAAACATAACATACACAAAAATACACCCCTCAGGGCCCATAAAACTGCCAAGGCCTTCAGGGTTTCCTCAACAATGAGATGACCCCCATGTTTGTGCTGATCAACCTGTCCCTGGACCAGTGTGCTGCTCCATGGGGAAAACAGAATAGCAGGAGTGGGAGGGAGCTGGCATTTCCTCTGGTTTTAGACTCTTGCTTATACCACCACACCAAGTGATTAAAGGCTTTGTGCTTTCAGTTTTGCCTGAGCCGAACAGCTCCGCTCTTGCTTAGCTCAGCTGAGGTCCTGATAGGAATATATTTCTTAAGTTAGGTTGTGTAATAAAGCTACTTTGAACCTCCTCCATAAAAATTTATGAAAAGTTAAGTTCTGTGGTACTTCTATGGGGAAGACAAGATGAAATCAGAAAGAAACAAATATCTAATTTACAGCCTCGGTATCCTAGAATACAAAAAGACGAAGGAAATTGTGGAGTTATCAGAAAGGTGCTTCATTCTTTTTAAAATCTGGGTGTATGGTGGAAGGCAGGATACAAATGAAACTTTTAAAATGCATAATTCATATAGTAAATTTTCTCTTCTTTGGTATGAAATCCTTTAAGATGGATTTTCTTATATTTAATTTCGTATTATATTTTGGGCTAAATGTGATATATTTTAAAATATGTCTATGCCAAATCTATGGAGAGTAAGTTTCTACAGTTACTTACCACTTTATAAAATAGTGGGTATAAATATAAAATAGGGATGTGCTTATAAAATGTTTTTAAGGTACTTTATTCAAACTACGGTGTAAAGTTATATCTGCCCTTAAACTACTTTCTTCAAACCTTGGGGATTTTGTAATTCAATTTATCTTTTGCTTCAACAATTCAGGTTCTGTTCCTGTTTCCTTTTGTTCTATGTCACTGCTATGCTGATCTTATTGGTCTTCTTCGTACAAGTCCCCTTGCTCCCCAAAGATCAAGAGTTCCCCATGTCTGAACATTTCCAACCAGACCCTGTAACACTGTAACGGCTAAATACTAAAACTGCACAGCAGGTCATGCTCTGACTACCATGGTTTTATAAAAGACAAAATTATATTGTATGATCATCATTACATGTAACAAATTCTCAAACGTGAAGAAGGTATTAGAGATTGCCCTGCCCTTAATTTGATAATTCCTTGTATCTGTATAGCACAATTAGTTATAATTTAGAATGTTTTCACATCAGCTTATTTCATCCTTAAAACAACTATATTAATTAGGTGGGGCATATAATAATTATTCCCATCTTACAATCAGAAACAGAAACAAAGTAAGAGATTTCTATGACAGACCCTGAGGTCACAGATGTGAACTCAGAAATTAACATTCCTTGTCTGTTGCACACGTCTGAGACACTCTACACCAAGGCTCTGACACTTTTCACTTGTCCTAAACTTGCAGGACAACTGTACAATGTTAAAATGAAATAAACTAAAATCATGATAATGAGTTGTTCAGAATCTTTATAAGGAATACACTAGTGCTTTTGTCAAATATAGCTTTTGTTAACTCTCTTACTTTTGAGATGAAGTTCATTATCTACATATTAAATGTTGCCAGCAGCAAGACAAAGTAAATTTAATCATGAATTTCTCTCAGTTTTCGCTCTTACTGTATGGCTTCTATTTTCTTCATGAGTACACCAGCAGCTTTCAGTAAGAAGATACTTAGCAAAATCCTTACTTAAAATGGACCAGTGCAGAAATATACTCCTACTAACATTTCTAATGCAGAAACAAAATAGCTTTAAAAGAGTTACCAGACTTTTTTCTTTCCTTTCCTTTTTTGCATTAGCTTCCTTACCTCCAAAAAGACGGAATGCTTTTCTGCAGCTTGGTAGCGGCCACTTTGCAGAGCTGGATTTCTGAAAGCTTTGTTTTATTTTCAAATATTCTTCAGTAAAGAATGTCTTTGTGGCATTGTTTAGTTCTAGAATAAAGCAAAAAACATAGCATTTTAAAATATTAATTTGAATAGAATGGCAAGAACTTGTCAAATGATTGTTACAGTATTTTAATAAATTCAGAACTCTTTAAGATAGTGAAGACAAAAGTAGAGACAACTATTTCTTTAACCCAAGCAAACATAACTCCTCCAAATTTGATGCAACTCTGCTGCACCTACACACACAGCATACACATCTCCTATGTCAGATACTACACCAGACACGGAGGGTACAGTGACGGATGAGACATGGTCCCTGCTCTCAAGACGACTGTGGTCTAAGATGGAAATAAACAGGTAGACCAAAAAAAGGGGGATGTGTTAAGGGTGTAGCAATAAATAGCTAGAGTGCAATCATGATTCAGGAGTGACACTGAAAAGGAAAAACCCTTAGAAATTTTTACTTCATAGTTTCTTTATTTCATCCTGTATGTGTTGGGCGGACCATTTAGAGTCTACTGCTGCCGACGTGAGGAAGTTTAAAAAATGTAGAAATAAATTCTCAACCTTTTAGAGCCTTGTTAATGAGTTACAGAGAAAAGGGAAACATTCATTTGAAGTAATCACACATCAAAGGACATGCCTGATGACATTCACTTCAAATAGTAGAAAGTCTCTATATATGAGCCATGGAAAGCAAGGCACAATCTGAGTCCGAACTGTCTGATGGAGAAGCTGTTCTCAGGGAGGCCAGTGTAGAGTTGGTTACTAACTGAAGTAAACTAGTCTTTCCATCAATTTTCATCCCACAATTACTCCTATACTATTTTCTCAGTTTCCATTCTACTTCAGGCTTTGAGTTTCTGCTCAAACCAGTTACATCAAATTTTCTCTATTGTTCCTAATTACTCCCTTGGATTGATTCTTACCTAAGAAATTCACAGGGAAAACAGATTCATAAAATTTACATTTAACAACAAAAGAAACAATGTAAAAAAAATAGACTTCTCCAGGCAAGGGAGGCAACTTTCTAAATGCCCTTAAAGTAAAATCAGTGTGGTGGGTAAATGAAGATTTCGTGTGGGAGGTAAGATAAACCAAAGTGAAGAGTCTGCAACTCAAGAATTCATATTCCTCTCCTTTCTCTCCCTCCACCTCTTCCTTCTTCTGGAGAGCCTGTAGTCATGTTCTAAAATGTTGATGCAATAACCAGAGGATGCCTTGGTACTGCCCTGTCTTAAACTGAAAACTTCTTTTGAAGTGTAACTGAATTCAGTGTACCAGATCAAAGGCATTCTTGTAACAGTCTTCCAATAACTGTGGTTTTGATAACTGTCCACAAATCAAACTTGTCTTAGAGGGAAGATGAGAAAAGTAAGAGTAATAACGACGCTTGTGATATTTCTGTTTCCTAGCTTCAAGGAACTTGTTGCACAATGTACTTTTTACCTGTAGAACAAACCCATATAATTAATGCACCAAAGCAAGAAAGGGTTCATAAATATATCTGTAATACCTAAGAAAATGATGACCAAAGAAATTACTTTATTAAAATGTGAAAAATGAGATGGGAGTTGTATCTACAGTATTCTGTGGAACATAAATACCTGTGTCCATAAAGTACTCTTACGAGATGTTGGAAGATTTTATTTACTATACTTGATCTGAAAGGCCTTTGGAGAAGAGAGGATCCAGAACCAACCACGTGCGGGTGACTGCAGCACCTGTCATAAGGTGCTGAATTTCCCTTTGTACTCGCTCTCTGCCCTATCTCCTGCAAACATTCATTTTGCAACTGCTGTGTGCCTTTGCTGGTCTAGCTAGGAATATAGAAATGAATTAAATATAATTCCTGTCTGCAGGGCATTGTACTTAGATCAGTGATTCCAAAATGCCTGTCTGGAGCCTGGCTATGCAACAAAATCACTGAGGGAACTTGTTAAAAGACAAATTCTAGGAACTTGTCTGGATATCTTGAAGCAGAACTGCTGTGGATGTGACCTAAGTAGTCTTTGCTTTCTACAAGCTTCTTGGGTGATTCTTATGCACAGTTGGATTTGATAACCAATGGATTAAATGATCTTAAATCCTCTATTCTTAAATTATTTGAATTTATTTAAATGGGTTAAACCTTATCTTACTCTGCTATAAACTGTACAGACCTTACCCAAGGATGTTGTTCTTTCTGTAGAACCGTGCTGCCTTATTCTAGTGGCATTTGAACTTGGAAGTGCAGGATTTGACAACACATAAAATATTCAGCATTACATTTATTAGAATTATTTGGAAAAAGCACTGAATAAAATCTGAAAGCAGATGAAGATGCAGGGCTCGGAGTAAAAAAGGACAGACACTGCCTTTATTCCCTCCTTTGCCAATCCCTCCCTACCTATTAGGGAGAAGAAGCTTCTTGTTACAATATATATTATAATGTATTGGACGTAATCAATATTGCATATCATTGAATATGACAGAAGAAGACAAAACCATGAATATCCTGGGAAGATTCTGAAGTCTATTCAGATGGCACATTTAGATAAATGTGGTGGCAGTACCAGTGGAAACAGCCGCATCTTTGTGTTACACTGTCATAAAAATAGCAGATTACTGTTAAGATAAAGGAGTTCTAGTCTTTTTGATTTGGCTAAGAGTCTGTCACCAACTGCATAACATAATTCACATCATTACAGGGTCTCGCACCATGTGTTTCACTGTATTATATTGCAAACAATAAAATAAAGACAGGATAATTTTGAACTACAGGCAGTGCCAACAGGGTGGTGCAACTTTGATTTCTGCTTTATGCTTAAATAGGGTAATTTTACATTTAAATAACTAATTACGATTAATCAAATATTTGTTAATAATACTTTTAAGCATTCTGCTAAGTACAAGAGTTAAAAACTGAAATAGGCATGAAATAGGCATAGTACCTACATTAAATCCTATCTAGTAAAAAGGTAACCATTAAGTTATAAGGTGAGTACCATGACCGGATTAATTCAGGTCTTAGGGTCTTATGAATGAAGGAAATGTGATACAAGTATTATTATAAATACAGGGCACAGTCATTTAGGTGGACCCAGTAATATTATGTTCTAATTTAAAAGGCTAGGATATATGTGTCCAGCCACCTCATTTAGATTATTAAAGGCCTCTTTACTCACTTAAAATTACTTCTCATTATTATAAAAAGCTTTTTCCCCCCACAATTCCCTTCTGAGTTGTATGTTAATAGATAATATTTCACTTTTTCCAAAGATGCAAGTTGCAAAAAAAAAAAAAAGATTCGACAAAAAGGAAATTTGTAGCATGTTATAATAGAAGTAAAAAAAGACTACTTCTCTAAGAGTTTTGAATTATACACATAGGATGGATCTTATTCTGAGTGAAAATCTAACTTCCCTTCATTTCAGTAGGCACTGGGCATGCTTGTTCACAGGTACTATTTGGTTCCAGGAGGAATGGTGGCAGCCAACCCCCGAACATTTGCAAGGAACAGACGAGATTGGGAATCAGAGTCCCAGTCAGTGAGCATTTATATCAAAATGAAGACTTCTAACAAAACAATCTTTACCAGCTGACGCTTAACCCTCATTTTTAAACAGAGCTTTTAGTTTAACAAACTCTTGTGAGATAATCTTTAGAATTTTTAGATTAGTCTCATCTCACTCTTGTTCTTTAATATGTTGATGTCACTATTTTTCAAGGTTATACAATCTAAGACAGCTGTCTGTGTTGTTGGACAGTAGCAAGGATAAAGTGGAGTTAGAGTGCTCTTTCAAGAGGATCTTAGATCCTCCGCTTACACAGGAATGGAAAAGAGCTGATAGATTGACATTTGAGTCCACTTTACTGTGTATCAATGAAAATCTACAAACTGTCTTAAAACTGTGTTCAGGGCTTCAAGGGCAATGCTTATTTTGCACTTCTGAAAGAAGGGCAAGATAGCCCCACTTGGAAGGGACCCTAACTCTCCTGCGCAGCTCATTTTGTTCCCATGTGAGCACCCAAAAATCCTCACCTGTAAGGGGAATAACACCAGTTAGAGAAAACTTGAGTCTGCTATTACAGCTTATATTAAACAGAATATGACTAGGCTGACTCAAAGATGCCAGTAATGGAAGTCTCAGAACCAACTCTTCAGACCTGACAGTTTCTCATCCTGGGGCGGCTGCAAGGTCTCCCAGTAACTGCATGTCCTATGTTATTTGGGATCAGTAGGAACTCAGCGTGTTAGAAAGAGGCCAACCAGGATTATCTCATTCAGTACAGATGAATATTTACCTATGTATCCTCTAAAGATAAATTTTAACCAGATTTTCATACCCTTCCATAGTGAACTGTCCAGAGTTAAAATCTAGCTTAGGAAGTCCCATTCTCCAACTAAATATGTAGCCTGATGACAGGCATGTGCACAGGGACCAAACCAAACCCAAGCCAAAATTATGTATTTGATGCTTTGTCAAAGTGGAGTTATGGACTTTACAATATATGAGTCATTACAGAATATAATTTATGCTTAACTGATATTAACATTTGGGAGTTCCTATTTTATTCGCTAGATAGGCTATAGTTAAAGATTTATCCATTTTAATGTAATAATTCTACTTAATATTTGGTAATGCAATATTTTATACCCATAATTTTTGTACCAGAATAAGGAAAGAGTTGTTTCAATCATTTTTTAACCCTCTGGCCAGGGAGAAATTTGCTAGTACTGTAAGTGAGATCTTCTCAGGTTAGAGCATTTGTTCAAGCTTTCACCTCAGGTAGCTGTGTTTACTTTGTGCTTATTGATGTCCTTTAATGACTTTGAAGAATGAAGAATCATTTCAAATAACTGTTTCATTACCCGAGAATAAATAGTTTACCCTCTGTTAGAGGGATAATAAAGCAAAGAAGAGATCTATTAAATTAAGCCTAATTCAACCATAACATTTATTGAGCTCTTACTATGATTAAGACAAAATGCTAAGCATTTTGTGCTGCTATGATGTATACTATTATTATTTTGTATTTAAAGTTACACTTCACGATTTAGGAAAAAGGCTTTTGAAAGCCTATGGATAGAGATATACTAGGATCCTGAAAAGCTTATCCCAGCATCCATCCGTGGCCTCAAAGAATCCATGATTCTGTCTGTTTTCTGTGTGAAAAGAAAAAGGACTCTATCTTCCCTGCCCATGCCATATTCAATGCTGCAGCTCAGTCTGCTTATTTATTTTTAAAAACTGTCAAAGTAATACATGTCTATGTTTTAAAAAAAAATCCAATGATATAAAAGGGCTTCAAAACCAAAACCAAAACGAAAACAAGAAATGATCTGTTCCACTCCCTCCTATCTCTACCTCCACTCCTGATCCCCAGGGACTGTTTTAAATATTCCTGTTTTCAGGTTTTTTCCCCTAGATATTAACCTCCGTACATGAAAGGCAATGTTTTTCAAGACCTGGCTTGCAAAGCATTAGACATATGTGAAATGATTTGAGGTGAAACTGAATGAAAAATTAAAAATTTTTTATAGTTACCAATTTAATTTTAGTGTATATTAGAAGAGATGTATAAAGTAATACATCAAATACATAAACTCACAAATACATTATTAAGGATGAGGCTAAAATAAGTATCTTTTTAAAAGTGCGTTCATATGAAGAAAACCCTTAAGTAAAAAAATAGTTCAGGTGGTATGTGGATACAGTAAAAATTGTAAAGGTGGTATGAAAATGACAGAAATTTGAGAAACACTGCTGTAAACATTATGCCTATTTTTCTATTTCTTTTTTTAATAATAAAATAAGATTTATCCTCATATATTAAAGCTTAAGACTGATGATACTAAAAGACATCATGAAGTAGATAGTCCTGATAAAGAATGAGTTCGAATTTTAGAGGCAGTGACTATTCTGTACAAGATGAACAGAAAAGTGAAGGAGTTGAGGCATGGATGGATGTAAGAACAAAACTATTATTAGCGTAAGAATTAAAAGACAGACTTCAAGGTATAGAATACAAGAAAGTATGAAATGTTCTTAATGGGAATAGGGACAATAGACCAAGACCACAGTGTCACAGTGGATAAAAAGAGGAAATATGATGTTCTTTAGGATGAGCTGTAATGTCCTGGATAAAGCCCAGCAGGACATCTAAAAGTCAGACAGAATACAAGATAATTCTTCCTTGGACCAAACACTGCAGGATATCTCTCATTCCTGTCCTTGCTGACCAGATGTCAGTAGCATCCTCCTATTACTGTGACGGCCAAAATATCCCTGGTGAAAAATCATAGGCCTGCTTCATGCTTAAAATCCTAGATTAGCTTAAATGCCATTTCCTTACTTAGTTAGGGACTTCAATACACAAGGTGAAGACTTAGCCATTTTCTTTTCCTTTTTCCAGTGGATGTCACCAGCACATCTGCTTATCAGCACCTCGTTCCCACCACATAAAGGCACAAGAGTAGTGGCCTGGGGTGGGTGGTCAAAAGGGAGATAGAGGTTGAATGAAGGAAAAGAGTGGAACAAGGGTAGAAATCTTCCTCACTGAGTCTTGGGTGATCTGAATGGGCTGAGACTACAGAGTTGTGTGTTAAGCTGCACTGACCCTGTGGCTCCCTATGCAACACCTGGGATACTTACATCTTCCATATGACCATGGACTGGGACTCCTGAACAAGGAACACTGAGTCTGTAGTAGGACTGCCTACATGAGGATTGCCTCCAGGGTCAGTCCACAAGAGAGGAAAAGACATGCTTGGTTTGAAGGCTTCAATCAGAAAGTCAATTCAGGAAAATATGATGCCTTCCCTCACAACAAAACCATCATCTCCTTAGCGGAAGGATTCCTTCCCCCTCACTTGGATGACCCCCACTCCATTTAAAGCTTGTAAGCCACAGCTTTTTCTGTTCCTTGGCCAGAGATCCTGTTATGCAGCATGTAGCACCTCCCTGAACAGATCTACTATTAGGGTCTTATGTTAGGAAGGAAGAAGGATGTAATGGATACTAATTAGTGACCAATGGTTATATACTACAATTTTTTTGTTTTCCTAATGTGTCAAGTTCTTTTTTTACCAAGATCACTTCTAACATTGTTAAGTAACTTAAGCAAAGTCACATAACTAGTGAATGTTACAATTCAGGTTTAAAATTATTTTGCTAAAGCACATTCTGTGGAATAAATCTGAGAGGAATTTAATTGTATCTCTATCCATTGAGCTACTCTAATAAAATTATGTTACAACATAACCCCTTATTCATTGGCCAAATGTCTTGAGTTCCTTTAGAAAATGACAACTTTCCCACTTTAACCTTTGACAATAACTGTCCCCTGGTTTGTACACAATTGGATGGTGACATGAGGTAGCTGAGATAATTCATTCACTTAATAAATAACTCTCAGGGTTCAGTAAGGTTCACAGAATAGTCTAAGATTAGAAACTGACTTTTTCAAAATATCAACAAAAGCAGCTGAAACCAGAAGAGGAAAAAAAAATCTCACTTACAATGGCAGCAACAAAATATACAGGCATAAAGCTAATAAGAACTGTGCCTTATTAGGAAGGAAATTACAGAAATGTGTTGAGAGGCAATATGCCATAACAATCACTCAATATTGTAATAATGTCAATTAAAGATGTGAATTATCCCCCAAATAGTTTATAAGATTAATTCATTTGTGAGTTATTAAAGTAGACAAACTAGAATAATTTTAAGACTGAAGTATATGGTATAGGACAAGATAAAATATGAATGAAAAAGAACAGCTGCCAAGGAACACACATACATTTTAGTAATTATTATTACTTTAAAAAGTGCAATTCAGTCAGCATAGGAAAAATGGATTGTTCAACAAATGTTACTGGAATAAATGCTTAATGATATGGAATAAAAGTACTCTATTCTTAACCAAACCACACATCATAACACATAGACTGGAGTTAAGTGTGGGGAAATGAGGACAAAATGAAAACCAAAAATAAACATAGGTAAAGAGACTGTTTATATAATTCTGTAGTGGATAAGGCCTTCTAATACCTAACGCTGAAATTGGAAATAATAAAGACAAAAGTTGCTACATAAGACTACATGAAATATAGAAGTTTTGCACATTCATAAAACACAATAAACATAATTCAGGGACATATGAGAAAACAGGAAAGTGGCCGCACATGGCAAAAGCTGATACTATTTTAAAAAATCCTCTTGCAATAAAGAAGAAAAAGATGAACAGATCAAAAGAAAAATCAGCAAAGGGCATGGTAAGGGATTTAAAAGGACTAAGAAGGGTAGTCCAGAGTATCAAGAAAATAAGCCCTTGTATTCTACTGCTTGCAATAATTTTGGAGCATAATTTTGTAATATATACATAGCCTTAAAACACACATAGGCTTTAACTACCAATTCTACTCCTGGAAATCAATTACAAGGAAGTGTTCAGAGATGTGTGCAAATATTTATCCAAATATATCAGCAAAGAAATGAATGATAAATACACATCTAAATAGTAGACAGCTTAAGTAGACCATGATCACAAGAATTTAAAGTAAAATAAAAGCAGGGCAAAAGCTTTACATACAAAACTCATTTTTTTTTTTGGTAAAAAATGATTAAGTGTATGTACATAAACTGTTCTGGAAGAATACTCACTAAATGTGGTCTTTAAATGGTAGGACTATGGAAGATTGTGAGCCTATAAATTTATTTATATGTTCTGATTTTTCTATAATGAAATTGCACTAATTATATAATTTTAAAAATTATTTTTATAGGAAAACCGACCGTATTTTTTTGGCTACTAGTGATGTTGCTTTCCCTCATTTATACTCTGATACGCCCTCAGCTCTTATCAAAGAATATCATAAGATACAATTTTAGAAAACCTGGTATTGCATTTGCTTTGAGGACACTGCTTACTCTGTCTGTCAATATGCCTAGAAATCACATAAAAATTTTCCTTTAAAGTGCTGGAAAACCCTTTGCTTATCCTTAGGGATTGGTGTGTTTCTTTTCAAGGATCATGAGAACCATTTAATTGTATGCTTACTTTATTTTTCCTAAGGCAGCCAGAATATTAAAACCAAATATTTCATTTAATTGTAGTTACCATGTAGGGCCATATGGCTTATGCATCTGGCCCATCCACCCTCACCTGGTCTTTACATTCCATTTCAATTAATAAATTCCCTTGTCTCGCTATTTCATTAAATATATACCTTAAAACACCTTAAATCTTTTTGAGGTAGGTATAAGTAACTAAGTGATTTGTTCCCATTATTATTATCAGCTTCTAAATGACACTACGCAAGCAAATTTAGTCTCCATTGGAATAAATATTCCCAATAGATTTATTATATAAGAACCAATTTTAGAAATAAAGGGAAGTATGACGTTGTTGTTTTGATAAATGAACCAAGAGTGACATGAGTCACTGTTGTTTTAAGACCTCAAGGAAAGCAATTTTAAAATCCCTATCAATGTTAAAATGGATCATGGAAGGCAGGGACATCTGTCTAAATCACTATGTACATACTTTCCATCAAAACAGGCTTTTAGTAAATGCTTTCTTGCAAAGATGATCAGAGATATCACTGAGAAAGGGGTGTTATTGTTAGCCTTTCATTCACTCCAATGCACCTACCTAGCAAGGGATCTGGTATAAGAAAAGAACCCCCTTTTCTCCCAGTTCAATGTAAACCAGAAAAGAGAAGCTTCCAGCAAGCTTCTGTCCTTCCATGGAATTGCTTCCTTCCCTCTCTCCACCCCTTCCTCTCTCTCCCTCATGAAAGGAAGAGTGATCTGCCTGGTGACACTGATGACAGCTTGGCATCCCTCACCACATTTCTTTACTGGGTAGAGTCACTGTGCTTGGCATGTCCTTGTGTCTCCAGGTCTAAGTTCAGGGTAGTGATGTTCTGCTCCAGTCTACAAGCACTAGGCAGATCAGAGAGGCAAAGCTTTACTTTCTCTTTATTGTATGATTACTGAGCCTGTAAGACAGGTTTACAAGCCTTCATGTAGCTGGATACGTTAAGGTTTGCAAAGCTTATTTTCATAAACTGAGTTTTCCTTGCAGATGCGTCCTTGGATTTTCATTTGGGGAAGAAAAATGTACCATGTGTTATCTTCAGTTTTACTATTAATAAAGTACACACTTTAATCCTCATTTGGCTCCACTATGGTTGAGGTGACAATGTAGATATAGAAATTTCCTCCCTAAATTTTTCCTCTCTCCATTAGTATACTTTAAATATTGTGTTACATTTCATCTTTACATGATAATTAGGTAAACAAATTCTTGTTCCTTTTTTACTTTCCAGTTTAAGAAGAAAGACCTTAAGAACAGTAAGAAGGTTCACTTCCAAAGTTTGAGGGAAAGGCGTAATAGTTATCCTCAAGTATTTACAGATTTACTCTTTGAGATCCCAGAGGGGGAAAAGGGCCCAAGAATGAGGAGTAGTGGAAGGCAGATATAAGGAATAAATAATCCAAAGCGCTGCTTCAAATTTTAATGGAATGTCCATGACACTGGAGATGTCCACGTAAAGGCTGAACAACAACTAGTTAGGATGTTTTAGAAAAGATCTCAGCAGTAGAGTGGTCGAGATAAACTATTCTCATCTATGATTCTATGATTTTTACAAAGTTCTAATGAATTGGGGAAGCACCTTTCTATAAACTGGAGTAACAAATTATGCTGTGCATGATTTTCAATAACTTTCTCATAATAATTCATAAAGTACCTTTAGAACTGGAACAAAGAGACAGAATAATCAGGCAATTGTGTTAATGAAAGATAAGAGTTACCTGTCTGGAGAAAGACTCTGGAAATAATTGTCCGACACAATGGGCAGGGAGTGTTTGCAGGATTGTCTTTGGCAAGAGTCCGTAAGCAGGGTTCACAGAAGATGTGGTGGCAAGGGTAACACATGTAGGGGTTGAAATAAACATCCAGACACACTGCACAGATGTAGCCTTCCTTTTCCTCTGCATATTCATTGTCATCATCTGTGCTCATCTCATTATTCAAAGTCTGCAAAACATGAGCAAAAACAATTTTTCTTAGTTCAGTATTTGATTGGTTTCCTTGAGAAAGAGAGACTGACTTTACATTTGGTTAAAATGAATAAAAATATTTATGAGAAGCATGTATATTTGTTTCTGAGGTGTAATTAAAGTGACAGAAATGCTACCTTAGAAAGTAAGAAGAAACTGGAAACATAGATGAAAAACCCAGAAGTCTTTCTTATTCTTTTTAGTATTTTTATATAATGCTAAATATTAAAATACAGTACCTAAACACATTAAGTATACCTGTATCTCTATTTAACCAGCACTTGTTAAGTAAGCGTCAGGTCCCAGGAGTACAGATTCCCCATTTATCCCTCTCCCACCACAACAACTAAGCTGACTGTCCCAAGGTTACAGAGCCTCGCATGGGCACCCACATGAAGAGAGGTGAGGGCAAGGATATCAAACTTCATCTTCATATCATGCACGGAACATTCTTTATTCTATTTTGCACCTTCCTGGACTTCAAAGCCAAGAAAAGGCCAAAGCCAAAGCTATGTCAGGAAGTAGATAAGCCAAGGAAACTTGCAGTAATTTTGGGATAAGCCTTGCAGCTGGGAAATATGATAAGCCCATCCTCCTTTCCAAATGGAAAGAAACTACTAAGTAGTTAGGAAAAGAGGCATTCAAGTTGGCAGCACAAGTCTGGTAGCAGAATTCCTGTTACTTAACATTACAATTTCCTCATCTCTGAGGATGCTGTGAGAAGTAAATGAGGTAATCCATGTAAAGTGTTTAGCACAGTGCCTGATACATAACAAATACTCAAAACTATTAACCACAGCTAACCTTCTCCTCTTCCTTTTTCACAGGCTCTGTAGAGCCTACAGAAATTTTCCTCACACCCGGCCTGACCTCAGTCCACTGAGGCACAATGGGAATCTCTGTGGAGGAGAAGCTTTTCTCCTCGCTTTGATGGTTGTGAAATATGGAGATCAATGACGAATTTGAGTGGGCCTCGGGTTGAATAAATATTTTTAAGTTACATGAGATGTAAAAGTTATATAAATGAGCCAAACAGAACCTTGAGAATACATAAAAACCTTTCTACTGGATAAGCTATTATTTGATTTATCCAGATGGCTTTGCTTTCTTTCTGCCAGGCTCATTCTGCCACCTGTTGGTAATTTCTGTTTTTATGAAGGACACATTTCAGTCTTTAGCTGATTCTTTATTGGTTGTCTAATTTTTCTTATAAACTTGTAAGCATTTTTATTTCATTTAGTTATTTGTGTTCACTGGTTAGATGTGTTGCAAATATTTTTCCTTTTCTCTGGTTTGCTTTTTCACTCTTTTCACAGTGTCTTTTGATGAAATGAAGTTCATAATTTTAAAGAACATTTTTCCTTTATGGTTAATATTTTTTGTATCTTATTTAAGATCTCTTACCCTTTCCCAAGGTCATTAAGATAGAAGTATATTGCATTTAATAATATTCATCATCCTATAATCTAACTGAAATTGATTTTCATGTATAGTGTAAATTAGGGGTAAATTTCATTTTTATTTTTTATGTAGTTATTAATTGGTACAGCTCATTTATTGCAAAGACTTGGTTTCCTCCACTGTTCTAAAGTGCCATGTTGTTATTAAGAGGCCAAAGAGGCATGAGTCAGCTTCTATTTTGTTCCATACTTTACTGTCTATTCCTATGCCATAATACAATCTCGTACTGTAGCCTTATAATAAACCTCAATATCTGGTAAAGGAAGTCTTTTCATCTTAATGCTTTCAGCCAAATCTACGATGCTTTCCTGACTTACCTTCATCAGTCTTTCAGCAGCATTTCCTAAGTAGACTAGGATCTCTTTCTTTCTTGCCACCTACTTAATGGTGCCTTCTTACATTTGTAATAAGATAAGACTCCTTTCAGTGCCCCACTGGACTCTGCATGGTTCAGTTCCAGCCTTCATTTTTATCCTCCATACTGAGCTACTCTCCAATTCACTGGTCTTCTAGCTTAACAAACACATCACTTTCCTGTCTTAAGGCCTTAAGACATGATGCTTTCCTCTTCCAAAAGGCCCCTACTCTATGTGGTTGACTATGAAACAGGTAACATTCTTCCCATCTCTCTATGTGCACCCACAGGCATTTCATTAAGATGCGGAGATTATTTTTCCACCCTCTGGATTTGGGCTCTGCCATGTGACTTGCTTTGGCCAATGGATCATTAGCAAACATGATGCAAATAAAGGCTTAACAAAAGCTTGTGCATTGGAATGATCCTTTCTTGCTGATCTTGGAAACCCTGAGTCTATTACCATATGAACAAGCCTAGGCTGGCCTGCTGAATAGTAAGTGACATATGGTCCAGCTACCACCACTGTGACTGCTGGAAACAAGCCATCCACCAGACAAGTGTGGGCAGAGCCAAGGATTATCACCTAACTGCAAATGTACAAGTGAGCCCAGATGACACCATGTGGAACAGAAATAAGCCATCACAGCTGAGCCCAGATCCAACTGCCAACTCAGAAAACTGTGAGTGAATATATAGGTGGTTGTTCTAAACAACTAAATTTTAGGGTGATTTGTTACATAACAAAAATTAGTTGGCATGGCCTTGTCTAATATGGCTAATTTTACCTCATTTTTAAAATCTTAGTTTAAATATCAACTTCCCCAAAGGATTTCACTGCTATTCTATCTAAAGTTGTTCGCTGTCACTACTACTTGACTGTTTCCTCATAATAAATTTTATTTGCCCATTCTTTTCTATTTCTCACAAAAGAATGTTAAGATAATAATGGGGAATGAAAAAATATGTATGTATGTATGTGTACACACACACACAAGCACACAGTTTTTTTCCCCAATGAAATAAGAGTAGGTCCTGCTTATGGGTGATCACATTCTCAAAATGCTCATAGGTTCAGCTTGTTAAATATTGTATTGATTTGTATCTTCCTGTGGGTATTTCTGTTGAGTGTTCTTAGGTATTCTTACAGGCCTTTTGGTTATCTCCAGCTAGGAAACAAGCATTCTGTGAAATCCCATATAACATACGTAAAGGTTAACACAGAGGGAATATGAAGTAAGTGTCCCTCACCAACAGAAAGCTTGTAGCTATGATTTGAACAATAATATAAAAAAACCTCCTGGAAAGGCAGCAAAATCCCCAATTTTTCTCATAATTATTGTCATATGACTATTCTGTCTTGAACTTAAAAGAAACTTGAAAAAGGAAAGTGGTAAATGGACAATTAGTACTGATTTGGGCACCCCAGATAATAAAAACATCTTTGGACCTAGATGCTTACTTACCTAAATTTTATTTCATAGTGAAAGCTTATTTTGTTTATATACACTCTCAGTATTATGTCTTGAGATTTGAAATAATTAACCTCAAAGAAACTCACGGCATAAAAAAATCATAATTTGAAGAACCTCTTAGATCAAATTATAGCCCAAATATTTGTACAGAATTTTATTTCTATGAAATAGTTTAACCCTACACATATAACAAAAGTGACTAGATTTCATTAAAATATACATAAAGAAACAAACTACTTGCTATTTAAAACACAACATTATTCTGGAAATAAACTTGAAGGCAGAAGTTTGAAAATAGAAAATGAGGTTAAAAACTATTCATCTATTAATCGAGCTAAGTGACTTAATCCCCAAAATAGATATAACACAAAGTCATCGAGGATCATCATCATCTAGGATTATTTAAAGGGACTGAAGAGGGTTAAGAGTTTTCACCATCCAGAGAATCGCACATATCTGGTAATAAAAACTGTTCTGCAAGGAGCCAAAAACAAAAACAAAAAAACCCCCAACTACCTCAGGGATAGAACTCCACTGGCTTTTTCTCCAAATTGGAGAAACGTATGGTTGTATAATAATAAATTTACTGTTGGATAGAATGGTTCTATTTTAAAAATTGCTCATTAAAAGATAAAATGTCAACCTGGAAGGAGGTTTTCTGGTTTTTTTTGAAGGAAGTTTTTAATAGGTATGCTTATGAACTCATCTTCATCTCCACAACATTTCAATTACCATAGATGGAGACCTCAAAAATGCTTATCAGAAATGGGGAGGGAACGTGAAAGATGGCTGGCTAGTTAAAAACAATTAAAATCCTCTCTGGAACGAGGTATGCCATTAGCAAATAATATAAAAATGTAAACTAGGCTAAACTAGACAGCAGAGTCAAGATTAAAAAAAAAAACTTAGTAAGTTCCTGACTGAAATAAAACTCTAAAATGGACTGCATACATAGAAGATGAATGAAACTTAGCTGAAAACAATTAATGTAAAGAAGAGATAGAGACTTAACTGACTAGATGTGGTTACTCAAAAAGCAAGTGAAACGTGAACTGCAGTATAGCGTGAGGTTATGTGCCTAATGTTGTATATGATCATATCATATTCTGAGGGACACAAATTAGAGTTATCCATAGAAATATACTGAAGCTCAGGGCAGCACCCCAATTACATACCTCATATGGAGTACTATAAGACTGAGGATATTCACTCAGAAAAATATTAAGAGGAGACAAGATATTCAAGATTTGTGTGAGAGATTGTAATTTTCCTCTGTATAATTCCCGTGATTAGAACTAAAAATGAAGGAATGTTATGAGAAGCTAGACTAAAATCGATTCTAAAAGAAATACCTATTCATCAACCAAAGTAATATGAACACAAGCAAAACATGTTCGCTCTTAAACAGTGCATCTACCACAGAGGTAAACATTTATCTGATGTTTCCTACCAAATTCTTTCAGACTTAGAAATAAGATGAAAGCTGTACATATTAACTAATTTCCTCAACACAATATTCCTATGAAGTAGGTACTATTATTATCATCATTTTCTAGAGCAAGGGGAACAAATATAGACAGCTCACTTACTGAAACTAGTGGTGAAGTCAGAATTTCAACCCAGCTAATCTGGGTCTGAAGTAACACTCTTCATCACCACATTCTTAAGTGAGTTAATATACTCTGAATAGTCCTAGCAGATAATAAATGTTAACTGATAATGATAATGATAATGATGGAGGTAAAAACAAAAATGAAAATTTAGATACGCTCTATAGGGAAGTTAGAAATATCAAGGTATCATCATCATAACTAGCAAATTAATATAATAAGTGCCCAAATGTCCAATTGTTTTTGGCCCCATGGAAATTATCCTACAAAGTCAACCAGACATACTCAAGTTACTTTCTAGAGGCTTCAGTGTAAGAAAAGGAGATAATAAGCTGATAAATAATACAAACAATGTTTAAAAAGTCAATAAAAATTAGTATAGAAATTAATAGGTCAAAAATTTTTATTAATAATAAGGAAAACAAAGCAGCAGTGACAGTTTATTTAAAATTATTGTGAATGCTGATGTATTTGGCCTTATTTCTTTACTTATTTTTTTTTCAAGAAGTGACAGTAGGGCAGTGGTTAAGAGCAAGACTCCAGAGCTAATCTCCACCCTCCCACCACTGGAAGTGTTTATTTTTTTCTTGAAGTATAGTTGATTTACAAAGTTGTGTTAGTTCTGGTGTATAGCACAGTGATTCAGAATGAATCCTTTATCATTGTAAGTTATTAAAAGATATTGAATATAGCTCCCTGTGCTATACAGTAGGACCTCGTTGTTTATCTATTTTATATACAGTAATTTGTATCTGCTACTAAACTCCTAATTCATCCCTCCCTCCCTGTTTCCCCTTTGGTAAGCAAAAGTTTGTTTTCTATGTCTGTGAGTCTGTTTCTGTTTTGTAAAGAAGTTCATTTGTATCACTTTTTAGATTCTATATATAAGTAATATTGTAAATTTGTCTTTCTCTGTTTGACTTCACTTAGTATGATAATCTCTAGGTCCATCCATGTTGCTGCAAATGGCATTACTTCATTCCTTTTATGGCTGAGCAGTATTCCACTGTGTGTGTGTGTGTGTGCGTGTGTACCAATCTTCTTTATCTATTTCTCTGTAGGTGAAAATCCATTCAAATATCGATGGATGTTTAGGTTGCTTTCATGTCTTGGCTATTATAAACAGTGCTGCTATAAACGATGGGGTGCATGTATCTTTTCGAATTATAGTTTTCTCCAGATAAAGATAAAGAAAGACGGACACTATATAATGATAAAAGGATCAATACAAAAAGAGGAAATTATAGTTGTTAACATACATGCACCCAATATAGGAGTGCCTAAACACATAAAACAAATACTAACAGACATAAAGGGAGAAATTGATGGGGACACAATAATAGTAGGAGACTTTAACACCCTACTAACATCACTGAACAGATCTTCCAGAAAGAAAATCAATAAGGTAACAGGGATCCTAAATGACACAACAAAATTGTTAGACTTAACTGGTATTTCTAGAGCCAATCTTGCTGGACTTTGCCACTATTGCCTGTATTACGTTACGCAAGATATTTAACTCCCTGGGGTCTCACTTTTTAGTATCTCCTAAGGTGGAGATACTAAAAGTACCTAGTTCATAAAGTTGAAAAGATTGAAAGAGTTAATATATACAACGCATTCATAAAAATTGCTATCTAAGTGTTTGCTGCTATTATATCCTATTCCTTTTTTCCTATTATTCTTAACTTTGAACAAAAACAGTTGAAGTTTAATATCTATATTCTCCCCCTTCTGAACAAGCTTTAGAATGCATTTAAACTGACTCCCCACTCAGAACAAAAAATGGCTCATATTGTATTGAAAACATCTGAATTTTATTTCTAAAATGTTAATAATTGCTTAAAGTTACTAAATAGCCAATGAGTCACGAATGAAATCAAAGATGAAATTTAAAAAATACCTGGAGACAAATGAAAAAAAATACAGAATGGTCCACAATCTATGGGACACAGCAAATCAGTTCTAAGAGGGAAGTTTATAGGAATGCAAACCTACCCCAGGAAAGAGAAAATGTTAAAAAACTGACCTAACCTTATGCCTAAAGGGTCTAGAAAATGAACAAACAAAACATAAAGTTAAAAAAAAAGGAGAGAAATAATAAAGATTAGAATAGAAATAAATGACATAGAGACTGAACAAACAATAGGAAAGATCAATGAAACTAAGAGCTAGTTCTTTGAAAAGATAACAATAACTGATAAACGTCTAGCCAGACTCATAGCCAAAAAGAAACAGTAAGACCCAAATAAAATCAGAAATGAAAAGGAAGAAGTTACAATCAACACTACAGAAACACAAAGGTTCATAAGAGATTACTATGACAAAGTTACATGCCAATAAAATGGACAACCTAGAAGAAATAGAAATTCCTAGAAATGTACAATTTATAAAACTGAATCAATAAAAAATACAAAATATGAACAGATCCATTATCAGTAATGAAGTTTAATCAGCAAAACAAACAAACAAACAAAAAACTCCCTCAAAACAAAAGTGCAGGGCCAGATGGCTTCACAGCTGAGTTCTACCTAACATTTAAGGAAGAGTTAATGCCTGTCCTTCTCAAATTATTCCAAAAAAAAACTGAAAAGGAAGGAACACTTATGAACCCATCATTCTGGTATAAAAATCAGACAAAGATTCCACAAAAAAAGGAAATTACAGGCCAACATCACTGATGAACACAGATGCAAAAGTCCTCAACAAAATATTAGCAACCCAAATTCAACAGTACGTTAAGAGGATCATACACCATGACTGAGTGGGATTCATCCCAGGGATGCAAGGATAGTTTAATATTCACCAATCAATCAATGTGATACACCACATTAACAAATTGAAGAATAAAAAAAATGACAATCTCAAGAGATGCAGAGAACTATTTTGACAAAATTCAGCTAACATCACAGTCAACAATGAAAATGTGAAAGCATTTCCTCTAATATCAGGAAGAAGACAAGGATGCCCACTGTCTCTACTTTTACTCAACATAGTGTCAGAAGTTCTAGCCATAGCAATCAGATAAGAAAAAGGAATAAAAGGAATCCAAATTGAACACGAAGAATTAAAACTGTCACTGTTTGCAGATGACATGATACTATACACAGAAAATCCTAAATATGTCATCAGAAACTATTAAAACAAATAAATGAATTTAGTAAAGTTACAGGATACAAAATTAATATACAGAAATCTGGTGCATTTTTCTACACTAACAATAATCTATCAGAAAAAGAAACTGATAAAACAATCCTATTTACAACTGCATATACCTAGGAATAAATCTAACTAAGGAAGCAAAAGATCTGTACCTAGAAAACTGTAAGATACTGATGAAAGAAACTGACACAAACAAAGGAAGGATATATAATGTTCATGGGTTGGAAGAACTAATATTGTTAAAATGACCATAGTGCCCAAGGAAATCTACAGGTTGAAGGCAATTCTCTATCAAAATACCAATGGCATTTTTTACAGAACTAGAACAAATAATTCTAAAATTTGTATCAGATTTTAAAAGACCCTGAAAAGCCAAAGGAATCTTGAGAAGAAGAAAGCTGGAGACATCATGCTTTCTGATTTCAAACTACACTACAAAGCTACAGTAGTCAAAACAGTATGATACTGGCACAAAAATAGACACATAGATCAATGAAACAGAAAAGAGAGCCCAGAAGTAAACTCTCACTTATATGGTCAATTAATCCATGACAAGAGGCAAGAATATATAATGGGAAAAAGACAGCTTCTTTCAATAAGTGGTGTTGGAAAAACCAGACAGCTGTATGCAAAAATAATTAAACTGGACTACTTTCTCACATCATATACAAAAATAAACTCAAAATGGATTAAAGACGTGCATGTAAAACCTGAAACTATAAAACTCCAAGAGGAAAGTAAAGGCAGTATGCTCTTTTACAGTCTTACCATTATATATATTTTTTGGATATATCTCTTCAGACAAGGAAAACAAAAGCAAAAATAAACAATGGGACCTCATCAAACTAAAAAGGTTTTGCACAGTGATGGAAACTGTCAAGAAAACAGAAAGGCAGCCTACCAAATGGGAAAAGATATTTGCAAACAATATATCGGATAAGTGGTTAATATCCAAAATACACAAAGAACTCATACAACTCAACATCAAAAATTTAAAACAGCAACTCAATTAAAAATGGGAAGAGGGCCTGAATAGACATTTTTCCAAAGAAGACATAAAGATGGACAACACATACATGAAAAGACAATGATCATCACTAATCACCCATGAAATGCAAATCAAAACTCAATGAGATATCACCTCATGCCTGTCAGAATGGCTATTATCAAAAGGACAGCAAATAACAAGTGTTGGTGAGGATGTGGAGAAAACAGAATCCTTGTGCACTACTGGCAGGACTGTAACTTGGTGCAGACACTATGAAAAACTGTATGAAGGTGACTCAAAAATTAAAAATAGAGCTATAACCTAGCAATTCCAATTTTGGGTATTTTCCCAAAGGAAACAAAAACACTAATTGAAAAAGATACATGTGGAATCAAAGAACAGATGTCTAAATATTAACACTAATTTTCAAATGCAGATTAACCAAGTCTCATTAAAATGAGACTGTGTCAGAAATGCCAGATAAGTTGCAAATCTTAAGACAACTTAAGTGAATACCGACTGCCTGAAGTACTTGGAGTGCTGTGTTTAAGTTCTGAGCTTGTTCTATGCTAGATGGGAAAGGTGTAATGGCTGCAAAGGGTAGAGAAGGAGAAATGACAGGAAGCATGTGAGGCATTTGCTATCCTTTGACTCACTGTAATTCTTTAAAGAAAGATTTAGGGATATTTTGGATTACTTTACCCAGTTAATGGTCACTCACTGTTTTAGGAAACTGGGAAATGTATATTTTCTTCCTACATATAGGTCATATGGTCTTTCTTTTTTCTTTTATCCTCATTAGTTTATATTAACCTCCCTTTCCAAAATATCTTTACCACTATGCTCACTAGACTTTCTGTATTTTCCTTCCATTAAAAAAATAAACATTTTAATATGTATGTTCATGTATAACTGAAAAATTGTGCTCTACACTGGAATTTGACACAACACTGTAAAATGCCTATAACTCAATAAAAAATATTTAAATAAATAAATAAACTTTTAAAATTTCTATTGTTTTTTACACTTCAACAGTATTTTTATCTTATCTTAAAAATTAGAACCTAAACTTTTCCAACATTCATGATTTTCTCTACTGAACCTGCCTTCCCACTGTGATATTATCAGTAAAATATTCTTTCAAATATTATTTTTAGATTCTCAAACTGAATAATAAGCATGTTACTATTTTGTGAATAAACAAAATAACCTATCAGAAAACAGATGATGATTCTTATTTAATTGGCCTCAATAAATGTATCTGAGGATTTAGGTTAGCTCTTTTCAAATCCAATAACTGTAAGTTACTTTATTAAAAAACTATGGAAATATAGTATGGCTACTTCTCCATACCCAATTATATCAGATTTCTTTATACCCAATTATCTACTTCCAGTCCCTATAAGGGGATAAAATTTGCCTACCCCATCAACATCAAGCTTAGCGACATAACTTGTTTTAGCCAAAGGAATATGAATGGAAGTGATGAAAACCTTGTCTAAGCAGATTTTTAAAGTCACTGCAAGGGTTTGCCATGGACTTTTATCTGGTCTTAATAATGTCATGTCCCAGATGGTGGCTGCTCCATCATTCTCGTACTCAGGATTAAGAAGTCACTAAAGTAGAGCAAAGCAAACATGTAATATGAAAAAGAAATAAGTATCTGTTGCTTGTAAGCCACTGGGATTTAGTGGTGGTTTGTTATTTCACTAACATGGTGACTAATACCAAAATTGGAATCAGGAGTAGAGATATTTCTGTAATACAGAGTGGTGAAACTTAGTGAGGAAAACCGTTATTAGGGGCTGGGAAAATGACAACCCATGTTATGCAGTGGTGATGCAGGTAAAACTGTCACTTGTGGTAAACTGGAAGGCATATGTTGAGCAAAGTAAGCTTACAGAAAATAACACCTTTGTTGCTAATGGCTCCATTTAACATGCTACAAGAAAGGTGAGCTCAGAAAGAATTGATCTGGTTTCAAACATCAATGGAAGGACAAGAGAATCCAGAAATTCTATGACTCAGCAGGTTGAAAGATACAATTGTTTCTCATACCCATCCAGTGAAAGATAAAGTTAACAAACGCTCTAAGAAACAAAGGCTGGCCTAAGGTCAAAATTAAACCAAGTACGGAGCTGTCAGGTCCCTATAGACCTGTTACGTCTCAATAAATTAAAAGTGGCACCCAACAATGCTTTCTAGATTAAATATGGCCCTAATAAATCCTTTTACAAAGTGGATCAGAGAAATCAGACTGTGTTTTCTCACGGAAGTCTGGTAAGACTAAGGTGTTAGCAATTAAGTCTAAAGAGAGTTAGGTATGTCTTGAAAATAACTGTGGGTATGACATTTAGACAAGTGAGATAAAATGCTACATTTCAGACAGTCATACTGCCAAGACTGCATCTAGCATGAACTAAGAGAGACTAGAACTTTTGGAATTAAAATGATGTTTGGGCCCCAATATTCTTGGGAAAGAAGCAGGCTGACAGAAGTCACTCAGCCTTAAAAAGACATATATTTGTAAATACCTTCCTCTGATATGGCCAAGGGAGATACTGGGAAAGGATGGACCACCCAAAAATCAGAGTCAAAAACCATGGAGACAATGAAATATGGAGCTAATGCTAGAGAATGAATCGTAACTAAATAAAAAATTATCTCCTACCCCAGTGTAGTAATGCTTTGCCACATATGTCCAGTGTGGTTTCAAAACTGCAACTGACCACTGATTCTTGCATGCTTCCCATTTATCCCTTTCTGAATTGGAGCTATTGAGATTATCCTGTCTCCATTCCAGAACTGTACACCGTTATGTGTGGGGCAGATAACTTGCCACTTTAGTTTCTAGCTCAGTGAATCGAGAAGGGCAAGATCCAGACCTGATATAAAATCTATTATATTAAAAAAAAAACTGCTATAAAATCCTACATTTGAGTCTGGGGTAGGACTTATGAGTGCCCACTTGGGTGTGGGTAAATATTTTGCAGTGTAACAGGGAAAAACAAATATTACTGACAGGGAGGGTCACAAATACAGTAGGCTGCATTGTGGTAAGTTGTATTATAGCTCTCGACTATTTGTTCCTACTCTCTGCAAAAAGATAAAATCATATTTTGCTGTTCCAATAACTTCAGGGTTGGTCATCTGATGTTTTGGCCAATGGAATGTAAGTGGAAGTAATATGTGTCATTGCTGATCAGAAGCTTTATGACTCAGCACTTGGTTCTGCCATAGCTCTTTTTTTCTCTGCCATGAAAATTGCATTTCCCAGAACAACCTGATCAAAACCAATTAAAGTATCAAGAAAAAGGTAATTTGAAAAATATAATACACTTTTTTTTATGTGGCATACAAGGTAAACAGCAAATAACTGACTAGAATTTGGTTAAAAGTAGTTCTAATTTCCAATTGATTTGGATATTTAAAAAATAATCATACTCACTGTTGAATATGAAGCCATATGTCTGAACATTAAACTAAAGGAAGAAATGGCCAGAAAGTCCTTAAACAGAAATATTTCTTAAATGTATTTTTCAGATCTAACTGTTCTTTCTTTAATAAATTATGGAATAAAAAATAAAAGTTAACCATCTGCAATTTCACAAAATAAAATTTAAAAATCACCTCTTTAGTTATTTGGCTAATTTTCAGAACTAAATACAAAATCATTGAGAGTAAATATAATAAGACTCAGTAATCTAACTCAAACCTGAAATTTTGATTGTTGCAGGTCAAATTCTTTGAGACTAAGGTTCATAATGCCTACTAGGATTCAACAATTGTCTGAGACTTGCAGTTATAATTGTATTCATAACATACTAAATGTATTTAAATAAACTGGGTTTGTTTTTGTTGTTGCTGTTGTGCAGTAGGGAGGGATAGGAGAAACAGTACACTCCAAAATTACATTGTTTTTTTCCAGTCACCACTGAATCTTTACTGTATTACAACGCACATACAACACCCTGAGAGGATTGTTTCGTAAGAAACACATGAACAAACAGAGAGACCCTAAGCAACCTGGAATTTAGCTTTCTGGAACTCTCAGGGTTTGGTAGTTCTCTGAGAATGAAGCAGTAGCTCCTGGACATCCAATAGTAATTTTCGTAAAAATACTGGCAATGCTTGAAAAGAATGAGAAACAAGGTGTATGGGGTATAGAAGTTGGTAAATGTTGGTTTAAAATATTGTTTATATATTTTAATTTTGTTTTTATGTGTAAAATTTACCATGAATAAAAGTAAATTAATAGTTCTTACTATAATTCTGTTTCTGTCCCTTTATTCTTGAGTGATTTGGGCCATACATATTTAATAATGTCTTATTTCATTATTAGCCAGAGGCTTTATTAAAATCACCCTAGAAGAGTCAAGTTTTAATACCTGAATCCCTGCATTTGATAGAGCTACTACTATAATGTAAAATCATACTTTGATTGGTTGTTACTGCCTATAAAAGGCTGAACCTTTCTGCAACTACTAAGAACTTACAGCATCTCTTCCCTATGTATGCAAGGGTGGGGAGCATAGGAATTAATGAGAGAATTCAGTGTTTGTGCCACATTCAGTAGTATTTAAATGTTCAAGATCTAGCCCCTAAAGGGTTAATCTACAGATATCTGAACAATGCATTTCCTTATATCAGTGGTTCCTCAAATATGACTACTCTTGAAAATTCACTTTGGTGCTTGAGAGAAATGATGCTCAAGTTCCAAAACAGATCTACTATATCAAAACATTCTGGGCTAAGGTTGGGAAAGTATACTGTTAAAAGATGATCTTAATATACACCTCTGGTTAAGAATCTTCAGGCATGGAGGCTAGTTTTAGATACTTAAATTAAGTAATTTTTATAATATAATAGAATGCCAAACCATAAACAAAAACACTTGGCATTTTAAAACATTTTCTATAATTAAATAATAAGGATTAAAGAAAGACAACTAGATGGATGCTTAACTCATGTGTTTGTGTGTTTGTATGTGTGTATGCATGTGATAGTAACCCAGTACCTACTGAGGTCATTGCTGTTTAGGCAAAGGATAATGACAGTTTTGAAAAATCATGACCCTGAGTTACCAGGAAAAATTAATTTATGCTAGTGCATATGCAGGTATTATATATTCTATTTTTAGAATGATGATCCTCAATAAAAAAAATTTCACTGTTTAAAAGGGTTGAGGCTTAGTTATAAGAAAATATTCTTCTATATAATAAAACTTTCGACATGGCCTAAATAAATATTTCATTACTATAAACTGATATAGTTATTTTTACAGATTTTTAATTTTCTTTTCATTTCAAGTAATCAAGTTGGTAAAGTTTCTTCCAAAGACCCTTAGAAACCAAATAAGAAACTCAACTCTGAAGTCAAGTCTATTTTCCTGTGCTATGGGCGAAAACTAGAATTTTTTCTTTGTTTTTTGTTTGTTTTTCATTACTCTCGAACGGTTTTAAGAAACTCTCTTAAGAAATAGAAACTCTAGCCAAACTTGGAGGGATTTAAGAAAATCAGAAATCAAATTGAACACAGTCAAATATAAAACTCCTAGTCTATAGAGAGTACAGACTGGACACATAAAGCTTGGTATTTTCTGTAATGCACTGAAAAACATAAGAAGTAAAAATAACAAGGCCTTTTGTGAGAAATTTCCCAGAATACTTCTTTATGAAACAAAACCAAAAACAACTACGCAGTGAAACCAAACCATCTTAACCCATGTACAAAGTAGTAAAATAATAACATATACGTGCCTGGACCATCTGATGAAAGTAATAAGCACAATAACTTACAATTCATTATTTTATTTTTAGTTGTTTCAGTCTTGAACTATTATTTCTAAATAGTTGTGTTGACTGAAATGTACTTCTAATGTATTTATTTTATATAAATATTACTATCTTTATAACATCTGGCTTATCTTTGTATAAGTTTACAAGATACAGTTAGAAAAGTTAGCTTTTTCTTACTGAAAAACCAAACAAGTGGTATGTGAGAATTCCACAAATAATGGATAGACCTTTCCCATACATAATCAAACCTCTACTTCAAAAGAAGTACAGAAAATGCTATCTCTTGTGGCTATCTTGGGGGAGGGTGGCAGCAGCTCCAACTATACATTTCCCCAAGAGCCTGGGACAGGAGAGCACTGGCTGCAAAAACACAGATGAAGTAGCTTGTTTAACTCATTCATTCTTACTTCTTTTCCTTGCTCTCTCTTTTTTTTTTTTTAACATCTGTATGTCCTGAGATTCTCATGAAAGCAAGCTATGACTCTTCTTCTCAGAAAAACTGACACTTGCTATGTATGCTGTTTTGCATAAAGTTTCAGGGGATTCACAGACATCTTAAAAAGCTTGACCAATGACTGAAACCAATGACTGAATTAAAAACTTCTCATTTATCACCTGGATAGAATTTTAGTCGTAAGTCAACAAAATTTGTAGCATTCAACTATCTAAAGCTACTAATGTTCAATCTTTAAGAATATATATACCATTGGCAGCCATACTCAACCACACCATATTTTGAACTAAACCTGTTTTCTACCCCTTGTCATCTATTTTTTCATTAAGCAACAAAACTTCAAGGGAAATGATACGGGATGAATACCAGGAGGCTAATCCTGACATGTCAGTAGCCCTGTCTGAGAAACTGTACTTTGTGTAAAACTAAGTGCTCTCCAGATCTTCTCTGTAAGATGTTTACTGTCCACTTTCAAGTCCCTGTAACTGTAGTCTGATATAGCCTATGGTCACATTAGGAGACAAGGTTTTCGAATCTAAAGATATTACAAATGTACCAATATTCATGTTTCTGAAAATACTCATATTTTTGCTATTGGCAGAATAAAGCAATGGAAGCGAGGTAATAGATGTGACTATAAATGGCTAATCCACAGCCCTCATACCATTTCTATATAACTTCTTTCCATCAAGGAGGAATCATGAATATTATGTTTAAACATGATATTCCTATTACTCAGGACAGTGCTTGGCACATAGAAGATACTCAGTAAATATGACTAAATTTGGAGAATACTAAGTTTAGTAAAGGAGAAAAAAAACATACTTCCCATACTGGTAGGGTTCTAGAGAAACAATTCAGATGAACATAAGGAAGACTACTAAAATTAACCTAAAAGTCTGTATTTGGATGCATTAGCTGGGGTTCTCTAGGATGCAGAGCCTAAGGCAAAAGTTTCTATGCCACTATTTTATTAGGGAGTGCAGGGGTGAGAACAAAAAATGAGTCAGAGAGGGGAAAAAGAAGAGCAAATATGTGGAGACGAACTTCTGAGTAGGCCTTTAGTTGGTATCAAGTACAGTCTTTGGAAAGGCTCTATGAACTATTATGCCCAACTGCTTGTAGTATCAGCTATAGTCTGTTGAAGAATAAAGGGAGAAGAATTTATCTGCCGCTGCCCGTCTCCTATTGGTCCAACATTTGCCCAAGAGAGCATTATTAACACCTCCTCACTCTCAGGTTACACACACATGAGAACCAAGAGGTTCTCACTGCATCTCATGCTTCAGTTACATTAAAGAAGCCCAAAGAGGCAATTACTATTGATCCGCTTGCTAGAGTGGTTGCTGGGCAGATCCCAAGCTGAACTGTTCTCTGAGGTGGTAGCTGGGCCAGAACAAGTGACCAAAGACCTAGAGACAAAAGTGAGGCTAATAGGATTTCTGGAGGCACAAATAATCATATTTTAGTATATTCATACAATGAAACACTATTCAGCAATAAAAATGAATTACTTATATACCAAACATCATACCTCAAAAACATAATGCTTAATGAAAGAAGCCTTACATAAAAGAGTACATAGCATATAATTCTATTTCTGTAAGATTCTAGAACAAGTGAGATTAATCCATAGGTAAAAACAATCAGAATAGTGGTTGCTTATGGGGAATGGGACAGAATTTGGCTGGAAAGGGAAATAAGGAATGAACATCTAAGATTTGTACATTTCATTGTATGTAAAATTCATATCAAAAGAAAAGAAAAACAAAAATATGGCATATTAATGAGATTGAATATGATTCAACAGGAGTGAACTATGCTGGCACAATTTTTACAAAAACAACACAGGCAGAACAATGCTATATATTTTCTATGGATAAATACATTTCTATGGATATCTACATGCACATATATAATAAAATAAATACTTTTTTTCCTTAAAAGGCTAGAAGATGCATGTAACAATCTTCTAATGCTGATTCCTTCTGTGGGCAGTGGGAAAAGATCTAGATCAGAATTATTGGTTAAAAGGTCTTTAACATTTTAAAAGTTTTAAAATAATATTCTGACTTTTGAGTGAAAAATGTATCAATGCAGTATTTATATTAATCATTTAAATACATGAAAAATAAAAGCAATGCACACTTGCTATAGATATTTTTAAATTACATTAAGGTGTAAATAGATTCAAATTCAATTAGTATGTGGCAGTTTGTATCCCAAACTATTTTTACTTCTTTGTCTGAAACAGAATTAAAAAATGTCACTTGTGAAAAACAAGGAAAAAAATCCTAAAACTGTTGGCAGGTATTTAGAAGAAAGGTCTACAATCTCTGGAACTCTTACTACTTAATACCTGCCTGCAGGTGGTTTTGGAGTATGTAGGTGCATATATCATGCATACATAGCTACAATCTTATGTTTTAAATATATGTGTCATAAATGAGTGACTTTTCATAATATCCAGGTTTTTTTGAAGGATGTACTGATTATTCTTTAGTAGCCATATTATACTTCAACTTTCTAATATATTCACTTTCCAGGGAAAAAAAGCAACATACGCCTATTTCCAAGCTTCTGTAGCTTTCTTTACTTGTACCAGCCCTTTGCTGTACCTCTTGTGAAGTTCATAATCAGCTTCTCACATACATAGTTAGTTCCTTCACTAGGTTATAAACTGGGAGGCAACCATGCCTTTCTTACTTCCATATCATTATAAGCTGAGTGCTTTGCAATAGTAGGAATTGGGAGTTTACTGAATGAATGAGCAAAATATAGCTTAAATGAAAAAGATGGATGTTCTCAGAACTCTGAGTGTTTGAAAGATTTAATTTGCCTCAAAAAAGTAATCAATAAAGTCAACTCAGTGATGATAATAGTTACTTGCAAAACACTGAACTTATTTTATGAGCTCTGAATAGAAGTGAGCTAGATCTCTATCCACCAGTTTTATAAACTGGCTCCCTTTTTATGCTGTTAAAATTAATTTGAAAAATAAAATTATGAAACAAAGATCACAGATATTATTCATGAAAACAATGCTTAAATTTTATTTTCTCACTTGAGAGCTAGCTGGGAGGTGGGATATAATGCTTCACTCAGCTGGAGACAGCAAGTGGGGCAGGATCTTAATTGTTGAACATCCCCAAAGGACGGATGCTAGTTATCAAAATCACAATACCTGGGGGTCATAATGCCTTTAATCCAAGCTGGTATCAATATTCAAAGGGCTAGGTATGAAAAATGGGGCAGCAAAAGTTCCATGGCAGTGATGACAGTCAGGGCATTTCAGGGATTCTGTGTGTTTGATGTAAGTCTCTAGACAAGGCAGGGGCAAGGTGAAAGGTCCAGAACCCAAAAGAAAGGGACATAAGGTGGCTACAAAGTTACTAAGGCAGGAATTATGTAAATCATAGCTCCAGTCCAAGCTGAAACATGAGTGGAAATCACCAAGTCCATAGTTAGTCGACATTGATCTTTTATTCTTTCTTTAACCTATGCACACACATATTTTACATAAACAGAATGATCTCTTATCTGCTTTCTATATTTCAGTTTTTCTCTCTTTTTTGCTTGTCTTCCCTTCCCTGCTCTCTGTAGACTCCTCCTCCCAGGCTGCCCTGCCTTATTTCTTGTAGTGTTCCATCTTACACCTTATCATTTCCTCTGCAAGGCCTGAGTATGCTCCTTTTACTACTCTTCCCTCTGTAAATGTTCCATCTCTTCCTTTATGCCCCTACTCTTCTTTTTAAACCTCCCACAATATCTATCTTGACTGTCTACCCATGTCCCCCTCTATTACATTGAGAATACCCTTGTGGGCATGGACTATGTTTTATTTATGTTTCCTTAATTCTTGGACCTGGAGGGAAGAATAGAAATTGGAATTAAGGAGAGAAGTGGAGAGGAAATGTGAGGTAAGGGGACAACTCGGGCAAATCATGGAGTGTGTGAATGGGGCACCTGTCAGTTTGACTAGACAAGAGCTTTTCCAACAAGAAGTAGGAAATATTCCCTGAGAGCTAACATGGGTCATTTGCTATTGGTCAGGAATGGGCAAACCATCACTTATGTGCCAAATACAACCTGCTGTCTGTATTTTTTGGAAATAAAATTTCAATGGAACACAGCTGTGCTTATTTGTCTATGGACTGCGTGAGACTGCTTTTGTGTCACCACAGTAGAACTAAGTAGTTGTGACAGAGATGACAGTCAGCAAAGCCTACAGTATAGGCCATTACTTGCCAGGCCAAGATGTCTCATTATATTCCTGAATATAATATAGCACTGCTAACTTCCACCATAGTCAGCAAATATTTATCTAGTGAGCTAAGCATTCTTAGTCTGCTTGGGCTGTGATAACAAAATACCAGACTGAGTAGCTTCAGTAATAGTCATTTATTTCTTACAGTTCTAAAGGCTGGGAATCCAAGATAAGGGTGCCAGCACGGTTGGGTTCTGGTGAAAACTATCTTCCTGCCTTGCACATGGTGGTCTTCTCATTGTGTGCTCACATGGCCTTTACTCTGTGTGTGTGGAAAGAGATCTTTCTTCCTTTTCTTATAAGGTTGCCAGTCCTATCAGATTAGGATCCTACCCTTATGACCACATTTAACCTTAATACCTCCTAAAAACCCTACCTTCAAATACAGTCAACACTGGGGATTGGGGCTTTAAGGAATGAATTGTGGGAGGATACAATTCATTCCATAGCAGGGATGTACAAGAACTAGGGATATTGTGGTGAACATATCAAGCAATTAAGTCCAATGAACTAATTCTTTAAAAAAGAAAAAAATATGAAGAGATTGTTTCAAGAATTTGAGTGCTAAGTGGCAGAAAGAGGCAATAATTAAGGCATCGGGGTACCAAGGGCCTGAACCAGAGTGGTTGTGTTGGGAATTTAAGGCATTCTGAAACCAAAATCAGCAGAAGTTAATTCTCATTTGAGTGGAGGAGGATACATTGATTTCATAATGAATAATTTTGATTTTTTTCCCTCATAAATCTTAAAAATCTCTTGAGTTCACAATTTCATTGTGATTTGCATTTCTCTATTTCTTTTGAAGATTTTTAAAAGAAGTGAAAGATCTTAGTTTCTGACTTCCAGGCAGGTGAGAAGTCCCACTGGGCCACTAGAGAGAGCATAGCTCTATATCAAAAGCCATTTTTAAGCCTCCAGTGACAATTCTTACACCTGTCAATCAGTTCCAGATCCACTAAATCCAGTTACTTCTAAGCTACAGCACATCACACACTACTTTAAAGAGCAAAGCGGTTTTTTTCAGTCTTCTCTCTTCTTAACTAAACCTCTTGGGCCTCTTTTCTTGCCTTATTCCCTTCTCCTTTATTTTGCTACTTTGTTGCAAAAAAACTTATATATTACCTAATGTGTTTTTTGTTCCAAATTTTGATTATCCATAACCCTTTTTCTCCATTCAGGCAGAAACAGATAATGTTTTACTGCCTCAAAGAATGTATGACAAGCAGTCTGTAGATAAAAAAGGAATTAAATATTTGGCATTTGATTTCCAAAAGCCTAGGACCTGAGTATAAATGATAGATTTGGAAGACCTTTTTCCTATTCTCCCACCCCTATCCCCTTACACTCAACACATACTAGATAAAGATTCTACGGGATTGGAATAAGAATCTAGTGGATCTCAGAGAAAGTAATCTGCACCATTTTCACTTTAGCTCAAAACTCGGGGGAGTATGATGGACAGAATAAAAATTCCATCAGGTTTGGGGTCTGGATAGCAGGAAGCCTGTAACTCCCAACCTCTAGAATATAGTGTAAGGAGGAAGCAAGGTCTCAGAATTCTCTCATACTTAGCATGGTCGGGGGGTAGCAGAGGACAGCACTGATCTGGCACCAAGTAGACTGTGAAGATCTTTCAGTCAGTACAAGAAAGAAAATAAATACCTTTCTTTCTAAGTATTTCTGAGTATACGCTCAGTAGCTATCAGTCAGACCAAATTCCACCCCGTCTTCAACATGCTGACATTTGGAAGGCTCTAGAAACTTAGAACAAAGACCTAGAGGTAAAAAGAGGAGAAAGCCTTGTATTGATTAAAATTTAGTTTGCAGCCTCCAACAGGAAGAGGGTTCAAAACAGAAATTAAATTCACTCATTCATTCAACAAGTATCTATTGTGTATGTACATACAAAAATAAATCTTAATTTAAAATAAACTTACATACCCTGAATATCTGAATTTGTGGCTTATGATTCACTCCTAGAACATATTCTTCCCTTTCTCATATTTTCCTTATAACATTTAACCTCTTTACATAAATTTGAAGTATACCTATCTTTCTCTAAATCTTATTCTATTGCATTTTTCTCATACCTGACACAAAGTCCATGCTATGTCGTGGAAAAAGCTTAGATATTAAAGTTATCAGAAAATAGCAGTGATTAAGAAACAGCATATGGAAGTTACTTTAAATATACAGACATACATGTTACAGAATTCTTTTCATTTCTGATTCTTAAAAAAAGTAAGCTTTTATAAATGTCATTGTTGTGTCATAAGAATCTGTATTTCTAGTCTCAGAATATGACTTCAAATTTGCATAAATACATATTTCAAATTTGACAGTTTGGGATTTCTAACATATGCTAGCTTCCATATCAGTCACCAAAAATATATTTTAAAAAACAACTGGAAAAGTTTTTTATATCACCAAAAAATATTTTTGGTCAATATGGAAAGCCAAGTGAATGTAGTAAGCCCCCCTCCAGTGCTAACTAAATAAAAAAGATAAAATGTTCAAAAAGCTAATATATATGTTGAGGATATAGTTTGGGAGTCAAAATTCTAGGCTCTGTATATAGCAGTAAGGTAGAAAGGCTGTTTGGTCTGAGAATATGGTACAGAAGCCAACTGCTTTAGACAAAGAGTTGGCAGAAGGATACCAGCACAGCAAACCTGCACTATTTGTAGGTGTGAGGACTGAATTAGCACTTCCCAAGAGTTTGGAAACCTTGGATAGAGAAAATAAAATAAGTCCTATACTAGTGAAAGCCACAAGACCACAGCAAAGTTAAACAAAACTGGCTCCTACGGGTTTCTTTCATAATTCAGGTCACCTGAGACCAACACAGAAACAACTCACGCTGAAGATAAGCTCAGAGTCAAAAATTACAAAGTATGTCAGAAAACAAACTGTCAATGAAAAAGTACAAGTAGATCCATTGATAGGAAGAATTCACTTTTAAAGAACTACATGTAACTGAAAAGGATGTAAGAAACTTTAAAATAAATGTGTTAAAAGAGATTTTAAAAGGAATATAGTTAATAAGAACAGGATATAATAAAAATGTAATAATGTAATAACTTTGGTATACAATGTATAAAAATACTGAATCACTATGTTGCACACGTGAAACCAAGTAATACTGTAAGTCAACTATAATTCAATTTAAAATATCTATCTAATAAAACAAATAGAGAATTTGAATAAGAATCCAAATGGAGATTGTAAATATGAAAAAAGTAAGGTTAAAGAAGACAGAATTAGCAAATTGAAAAAACTGCTAAAGGTAACAAACAGAACAATTAATCTGTAAGACTCTCAGGTTATTTTAGAGGCAAGATAGAGACTTCCTTCCAAAAACAAAACAAACTCGTAAAAAAAGAGATCATTTTGTGGTTGCCAGAGGCAGTGTGGTGGGGTGCAATTGGATGAATGTGGTCATAAGGTAGAAACCCCCAGTTATAAGATAAATTAAGTACTACGGATGTAATGTACAGTATGATAAATATAATACTACTATTTATTATATATGAAACGTGTTAAGAGAATAAATCCTAAGAGTTCTCATCACAAGGAAAAAGTATTTTTTTCTATTTCTTTAATTTGGTACCCATATGAGTTGACAGATGTTCACTAAACCTCTTGGGGTAATCATCTGATGATGTATGTAGGTCAAATCATTATGCTGTACACCTTAGACTTACACAGTGCTGTATGCCAATTATATCTCAATAAAACTGGAAGGAAAAAAAATGACCAAAAAAAAAAAAAAAAAAAAAAAGATAAAACTTCCTTGACTCCTTCCAAGCACAGAGTAGAGCTATAAGGGGTTTTAGAAAGTCATCTAATTCAGCACTAAAATCAAGGAAAGAATCCCCCCAAAATCTCTTTCAAATAATACTGTACATGTTTCTCTAATAATTAAACTGTCTTACACTTCAGATTTGCAGTTCCTAACTTTAGTGCCAAATCACTAAAATGGGAACAATTTTAATACGTTTTTAAATTTTTTTCTTGGACTTAAAGTCACTGACTGGTTCTCTGATATGACTATTCTAAAACCTCTGCCATCTGTCATTGCTTTCAAATTCTTCCTGGATCTACCACCTCTCTTTTTCTAATGGCTTCTCACATTAAAAAACCCAAAACACAAAAAAACACCAAATTCCCTTAGTCTTGTATTTTGTTCCAGCTACTACCTTCCCTCTCCTTCCTGTCACAGCAAAACTTCTCAAGAGAACTGTCTCTACTTGTTTTCTAAACTTTTTCACTTCTGCAAATATTCTTCAACACATTCTAAGCTGTTACTAGATATTCTTCCATTTTCATCTTTCTTGATCTCTTGGTTGCATTTGACAGTGTTGATTATTCTCTTCTTAAAAAATTTTAAACATCTTGAAATGTTTGTCATGTACCTTAATTTTTATAATACACCACTCTTTTTTGCTTCTACTTTCCTGCTTGTTTCTCAGGTGCATCTTCATTATCCATCCCCCAGAATTGGACTTCTTTGATCCTTAGTCTTAAGTTGCCTTCTCACATTTTTTCTTATCAATCTATACAATTTCCCTAGGCAATGGACCTACAGCTTTTGCTAGTAATGGTACGCAGATGACTTTCAGATTTGTAATTCCAGCCCTAGCCTTTCTTTTAAACTATATACCTATATGTCTATTTGATACTTCTGTTGTGATGTCTTAAAAGCCCTGAATTCAATATGCCTCAAACTGAACTCATAATCTCCTCTACATAACCGAATCACTTCTAACTTCCTTTAATCTACTGAATCCAACCCAGCTCTACAAGCTAATATTCTAGGTGTTATTCTTAACATTTCTTCCCAATTTATTAGTAAATCCATTTATCTTAGTCCTCAAATTTCTCTTGAATCCATTCCTCCCCTCCTATCTTTACAACTACCACTCTCTTCGCCTGGACTACCTCATTAAACTACTAACTGGTCCCTACATCCTTTCTTGCATCTAACAATTTTTACACATTTTGCCAAAATAAGGTTCTCAAACTGCCATTCCTATCATTGCCACTCCAGGATTTAAGAACCTCCAATGCCTTCCTTTTGCTCTCAGGCTAAAGAACCAGCATCTATACAATATGGTCCCTCCTATTCCACTCCAACCTCACCACCTTCATCCCTCACCAGCTATGCCACTGCCCTCTGAGCTGTAGTCAGTCCTTCTTCTCTTCTCTTCTCCTCTCCTCTCCTCTCTTTCCTTCCTTCCTTCATTTCTCTTTCTCTCTTTCTTTCCACTTCCTTAAATGTACCATCCTCCTGCAGGATACAGATCTTGGCACACACCAGGTTGTTTATCTGGAATGTTGGGTCTTCAGATCTCTTTATCTAGTTAACTCCTACTCATTTATTATATCTTGACTAAAAGACATTTTTGCAGGGAAGCCTTTTCTGATTCCTTAATCTAAAAGAGGACCCCACTTAATAAGCTCTCATAGCAACATGTACTTCTCCCTTACAGCATTTATCAGAGTTTGAATTTACATATTTGCGTACGAGAGCTTGATTAATGTGTGCTATTCCCACTAGACTTTAAGCTTTGTGCCTAATACACTGACTGCTATGTGGCAGCCATTTAGTTAATATCTATTGAATGAATGAGACATTATAATAATGTGTTTAATAGATTTCTAATGTTTGTAAATGCTTCAGTTTTTAAATTCTTTATTCCTAATTTATTCTATTTTATTCTCCCTATACTCTAAATCTATTTGCATTCTGATTTTCTTTCTCGATTGGAGGAAAAGGGTAATGGTTATAGCTGAGGAGTTGGAAACTCTTTGTAAACCTGGAGATTTTCCTGACAATGTGAGTGAAATCCTCCTTCATTTGTGTCACAATGAGGAAAAAAGAAAAAAAGACACCTGAGAATTGCTGCTCTAGATTGCCAACTAACAGATTATTATTTTTTAAAAAATAAAACAAAGTTCGAACAAGAACAGAAATAATCATGAGACACATCATACCTCTTTAGGCTAGTCAGCAACATGTGACTAAGGAAAGTCACATTTTATTCATTGTGTTGTATCTACTGTGTGGTGTCCTAGTTTTAACCTTCCCTCTGGGAATAAGAAGCTTTTTTGATAAGTAACTATAACAAGCAGAAAGTAGAACAATCCAGCTCTCTAAAATAGTGCTTCAAGTTTAGGAGATATTATGTTCTTTATACTGATGGTTATATATATAAAAAAGATAATATTAGGCATAGCTTTATTCCAGTTTCATAGACATCCATAAAAATTCAGTTCATATACATAATATTTACTTTGGCTTTTCAAACATAATGCTGTGTATAATGTTCTAAATTAAATTTTCAAATGTTGCCTTACCTGTGGAAATTATTATGTTATTGACTGAATATTTATGTCTCTCCAAAGTTCATATGCTGAAATCCTAACCTCCAGTGTGACAACCAAGATAATCATTGTTAATATTTTGTTATTCAAACTTTGTTCTTGGTATGTATGTGCATGATTTTTCACAAAAATAAGATCATGGTAGATACATATTTTCCCACTGTGAACATTTTGCAAACCTGTATTCTTTTCTGTCTTTTTATAATGGATGCAAAATATTCTAGAGCAGTGGTTCTTAACTGGGATGATTTTGTCAAAAGGGGACACTGGGCAGTGGCTGGGGACATTTTTCATTGTTGTGACTGGGGATGTACGAGTGCTACTATTGCCTGTGCATCTCATGTGTAGGGGCCAGGGATGCTGCTAACCATCCTATAAGGCACAGACAGCCCTCCAACAAAATGACCCAGTCCAAAATGTCAACAGCGACAAGGTTGAGAAATTCTGTTTTAGTGCAGAGCACATTTTAAATGCTGCAATCAATGGAGGATTAAATCAAATTACATACTGCATTGTCAATAAATTCTAAAGTTATAGTACTTTACTGCATTTTTTCTGTAGGGATGCATAAAGTCCATTTTAATACTTCTAAAATTCTTTATGATGTAATCTCTTTGGATAGCTTTTGAAAAGCCAAGAAAAATCCTGGCATCCAATCCCTAAACATCCAGTTGTGAAAATACAATTCTTAAACTCAGCATTATACAATTTTCAGAGCACTTTGTAACTCTTTTTCCTAGAATTTATCACAATGTAATTTTACATCGATTTGTGTGTTTCTTCCACTAAATTATAACTACCACAGAGGCAAGGACCATGTGTTTTTTCTTACCATAATGTTCCCTAGCATAAGGCCTTGCACATACTAAGTACTTAAATGTTTGTTAAATGAGTTACAGTAGCAGCTAATGCAATGAAGGAATTACTTTTTATACTTTTGTCACAAAAACCAAAGAAAACATAAATATAAATAAAATCAAAGTGATGTATATTAATTTCAATTAATAGTGAAAAGTAATATACACATTATATCAAACATTCAACACTAAAAGTAGGGTTCATCATAGTTAAAATGGCAGAGGAAAAACTACCAACATGTAGTCATACACATTACGCTTTGTGATTTTTTTTCATGAATGACTAACAATAATCTGGTTCACCCAGTAGTAGTTTTTGTTTGTCTGATTTCTATATTCACTAATTCATCTATTTACTCTTTATTTCAGATTAATACACAGATGTAGAAGACCAACCATGTTAAATATCTGATACCTTCAAATCAAGTGTTCTATTGCCCAATATTGTTTTGTCTCTTTTAACTCTAGTAGGGATTACATTTAAAGAAGTCAGCTAAAAACAAACATCTCAGTGGTACAAGATGAACAAAAAATATGTCAGTGATTTTGTGGTCACATCTTAAGCTCCTCCTTATGTCCATCAAAATCTATACATTTACCTTCAGATAAATTTTCAGTATGTGTGACATTTCTAAATCAATCCTTTCCTCAGTAACTCAAATCTAATTAGAAGAAGCAAAATAGACAAAGAGCTAAAAATCTGACTGCAGATTTTCAAATCCTTAAAAATTTATGCTTCAGAAAGGCATAAGTTGAATTCACAATTTTGCCACTTAATGTATTTTGTGAACTTAGATAAATTATTTAACCTCTCTGAGTCTTGGTTTACTCGTCTATGTGATGAGACTAATACCACTTACCTCATAGGTTTGTTGTAAGAATTAAATGAGATCATACACATAACAATAAATAAAGACCCTGATGCAAGAGCACGTTAAATAAATAACCCTTAAGGCCATAGCATATTCTGCTAATATAATTCAGAATCTGACCTCAGATACCTAGGAAAGAAACATAAGACTATTTTGCTGTAATTTGTTACTGGTTAGATGTACAAGGAAATGAATAGTGTATTTACATAGTTAAGTTCCCTATTCCTTGCCCAGCTATTACTGTCAAATTGAACAGAGGAGGATACCAACACTACTTCAGTGGTATAAACCTGCTGAAGCCTACCATTTAACTTCTCTTCAGTTGGGCAAGGCTGGTTATCAATAACAGTACTCCCCTCTAAAGTGTGATAAATACAGACAAAACAAATAAGTGTGTACCCATCTATTCCAAAGACATCTTTTATGCCTTTCTGTGAAATATACTACTTCTTCTTCTTCTTTTTTTTAAAGAGCATTAAAGAAGTTTTTCTATTTTTGCAGCTGTACTGGGAAGAAGCATGCCATTATGGTGGCCATGGTTTATTTTTCTGGCCCATGGATTTCAGTCAGGCAGTGAATGCCTGCAATAACTAAAAATTGATGGGTACCTCTAAGTTCCAAACTAAAGTTTTAAAAGTAGGCCATTACTTCACATATATGCCCAAACCATTCATGCTCCATTGAAAAATCAGCTTTATTTCAAAAATAAACTTTGAAGCTAGAAAATAAAGTTAGAGGTGGACAATTGTGGCACTGACCACAATTTCCAAAGGCACATGTGATTTACTCTGATGTCCTACAGTTTAGCTGAACAGCAGCTTATTTGAAGAGCAATTTATCTCAGATGAACACATCAGGGCCCTCAGTAAGGTTTTTTTTGAAAATCACTTTTACTTCTGCTAAGGAAGGAGCAAACAAATAATTTTCAGGCTTTTACCTGAGCATGCAGGAATACTAAAAAGAGATTGCAGTGCTGCACGAGGCACAAGGGAACACAGAAGAGGTACCTCAAATATGCAACTCATGGGCTGCTGCTGGCAATGGAAACCCAGCACAAGGGAAATTTCAAGGAAAACAAAACTGTCGGGCATTTCCTCTTAAAAACTATGACAGAGAGGTGTGATAATTTTCACAGGGGAGAATATATAAATGAAGACAGCATGAAAATAGTAAAGGCATGCCCAAAAAGCGAACAGAGTAGGATATAGTTAATTTAACAATGTGTCACTAGATGAATTGTGTGAAATCATCCTTTAAAAGAAGTGAAAGGCATCAATAAAGAAAGGAGAGAAAGGGCACACGAGAGATAAGAATGGTGCAAGCGAGGCTATAAACATGAGAATTAACAATCTGGATGTAGGTGTGTGACAAATAGTAGAGGAAGTAACAATAAATAAATGTGGGTTGGCAGCAAGTGTCAGCAGAGGATATACAGATAGGTTTTCATCCCCTTCACACAAATTCTCTCCACCTAAGACATCTGGAAATTTGTAACACAAAAGGAAAATAAAAGTGGGAAAAATAAGTGGAATGCCATGCATACTAAAAAAAGGTGCATGGACTTGAATGCAAACATTTCATTTCTAATTTAGAATGTGGCTGGAATACGATAAACTCTAAAGACTAGTACTATAGTTAGAATTCAACCTATAAATAACAAACACTTAGATGTTTTGTCTATTGTGTAATTAAACTCAAAATAAGGTAGAGAATTGTTTAAAATAATGCTAGCTGAAAGGAAAGGCAAGATTTGAACACCAACTTCATCACCTTGTGAATCTAAATGAATCAACACTGGAAACTAATAAGGAATATAGATAAATTTACAATGAACAGTATTTGTAACCAAGGTTTCTTAATCTGTGATCCATGGATAGAATGGGGAGGGAGTGGTGTCTATGAACCAGGATGGGAAAATAAATTGTGTATCAATTTTTTCTAACCTCCATTTGAAATCTATCATTTCCTTCAAATGATGAATGTAGGAGACAAACCTCAGCAGTATTAGCAGTGTCTGTGACTTTGAGACCAATAGAAATGACATTACAATTACTGTAGATATTCCCATATATCATTTACACTCATCACTTTGATGACTTTACAGTAAGAATTAGATCCACTACCAGATCCTGCCTTTAAAAAGAAGCACATATTTTGACTATATCAATTTTTTTATTATTTTGATAACTTTTTGATTTAATTACTTTTTTGTCCATGTATTTTCTCTTATGCATTTAAAATATTTTTTAAAAGTTTGCTAAAGAGGTCTGTGGCACAAAAAGGTTAAGAACCTACAGTCTAAGTATAAATTAAGTGCAATTTGTTTACTATAGTTCACAATCTGTTAATAGAACCTGTAGGGAAAGATACGTTTCAGAAATCAGATTTTTAAAAATTTCAGGTAAGTAAAGAAAGTGCATAAAATGGAATGCTCTAGCACAGTCTGGGCAGTGCTCTGAAATCAAACATAAAATATTTCCTCAATAAAATATATAAAAATATACACTACATGGAACAAATAAAAGCAATACATAGTTTCCCTTTACTTCAATTCAGGGTTTACTGCTAAACACATTTAGATCAGGACAAGTTTGGTGATCAAATGAATTATGAAAACAAAAAACTTTGGCTTTTTCAGGGGTTTTTGAATTTTAGAACTGTGATACAGACTGTGGTCTTACTTTTATATACATGAATAAATATTCATCAGTTCTGTCATCTTCCCTATTTATATCTACTTCCCCCCATAATTCTGAATTAATAACTTTTTTTTACTCTGCATTATTTAAATTTTGTTAGTAGCATGTTTTCTTAAAAGTTTGGTCAAAGCAATTAGATTTGCAGCAGAATGTCATCTGAAGTCTTTTATTTACAAATCACGGAATTCAGGTGATGAAATTTTGATAATAGGTCATCGTTCTGAGTGAGAAAGATCCCTTTTACAGAGGACTCTGATGTTTCTGGCTGTAGTCACCTACAATATTCTTGGCTCATTCTCAGTTTAGCTATTAATAGAGCTTCTTTGGTAATCATCATAGAATCCTCCAGCACATTTTTTTTCCTGTGTGGCACTGACACATATTAAGATAGTCCACTGACTTATGACCGATTTGGGGAAAAACATGTTAATTTGCCAAAGAAAATAGATATTGGAAAGAAAAAGCAAGAAGAGAAAAGGGAAGACATATATTTTATAAACCATCAAATTGTTTAAAAAAAAGAAAAGGCACATAAAGTAAACAAAGCACAATAAACCTGCTCTGCTGGGAAATCAGACTAGCAAACAAGACTGACATAAACCAAACAATGGCAAGCACTGGGTAAAAGGTCTGCACAATCATACCACAAAAATGAACAAACTGTGTTTGAAAGAAACAATATAGATGACTCTACTCAGTAACACAAAGTTAAATCAAAACAGTAATCTCAGAAAAATAAGCTCTTCACATAAAATATAAACTAAAACTAAGTAATATATTGATCACACATATGTGTAGTGTGTATGAGACATGAAACTAACACAAGGCAAGAAATATATTTAACTGAGGATATTCTAGTTCCTGGGTTGAGCAGTGGGTTTATGAGGATTCATCAAATCATTAATAAAAGCAAACAAACAAAACAAATAAGTAAAATGAAATAAAATAAGTAAAAGTGCATAAATCAATTATGATATTTTGTCATAAACCATGGATTATGAAAAATTCAATTTTGGGCAGCCGAGGAAACAAGAAATGTTTTACACTTAAAAAAAAAGTTTACAGGTCTTCATGAAGCCATTTTGTCAACTGATTTTTCACTTCATAGCTGCTAATCAAAATATGAGGGAGGATAAATTAAGAAATGTCAGTAGTAAAAAGCCTCTTTTCCTAGTCAACTTTTAAGAACATTTTATCTAGTGATGTGCTAGAATCAGCTTAAAGAGCCAAATGTGCACATCTCTTCCCAATTCTCCATTCAGTGATTTCATATTGGTTGCTTGAAACCAACCATGGTGATTTATACCACGTGTTTATACCATGGCAATCAGCAAGTACTACAAGTCAGAGCTTTTTCCCCTGGAGAAATATTTATCAGCATAGCACTGATTTTATTGAAGTATAACTTACATAGAAAAAAATTCACAAATGCACAATGAACTCTAACAAACTGAAAACACCTGTGTAACCACTATCCCCCACTATCCGGCTTAAGAAATAGAACCTTACTGACAGCCTGGAGATCCCTTTCATGCTCCCTCTCAAAAAACTGATTCGCAGACAGGTGGCTCATTCAAAATCACAAAGATAGTAGGTTTCAGAGCCAGGACTTATCTATAAGGCTCTTATACAATGCCATTTTCATTGTCATCATATTTATTTCACTGTCATCAGTTTTATATCTTGTTGGGATTCCCATAGCACAGATTATATAAATTAACAGCTTCTACAGAAGCACTTATCTTGCAGTGGGAGTTTTTGGTTGGGCAGACATCACTGTCAGTATAACAAAAACATTCTTTTGGAGAACCTGGAGAAGGTTAGAGAGAAAATAAAAAGTACTGTTTGCTCACAAAAATGTTGGAGAATGCATTTTAAGGGCTTTAATGCTCAAAATAAATCACTCAAGGAGGCTAAAGTGAACTTTTTACATGACAAGTATGAAATAAACAAAAATCCTCTGCTACTCATGGAAAGGTCTCTTAATGAGCACATTTCTCATTCATCAAGGTCATTTTGTTTCTGAAAATTAATGCTACCTAAATATTTCCCTTTTTAAGAAATGTGAAGCAATTAACTGAGACTTTGTTCACGATTAAACAAAGTGTTACTAGTAAACTCCATATCTAAAATTCACATTCACTGGTTGGACTCCATGCCATGGTAATAGGAATGAGTCTTCAATATCTACAAATCCCTTGGCAGGATGGGGGTATTAATTCTGCTGTTCAATTTTGACACATGGAAAAAGCAATATACAAGTAAGTTGGCACATTCAGAGCATGCAGCACAGCACCCAAAACATAGGTAACACTCAGTAAATGATGGTCTTGTCACTCTCCTAATTCTCCCAGGCTGCTTTTACTTATTTATGTGTAAAGCAAAGGGAAGGAAGCCAATTTAAAGAATGGTTAATTCAATAGCCTTATACTTACCTCTAAAATACATATATCATTTTCTCTTTTCAATTTTTTTTATTTATTTGATTAAAGTAGTACGTATCCTTTAGTAAGTTACCACTTAAAGTAAAGGAAGATCACAGGGGGAATACTATCTGAGATATAAAATCTGCTAAAGACAACCAAAATGTAGAAAAATTTTTGTAAGTATAAAAATAAAACAGCAGTTCAAAAGGAGTTCCTGAGAATAGGAATGAAATTGGCCATGAGGTCAGTAACAACATAGTTTTGTTTTCTGGCCAATAAGACTCTAACTGCAGCAACTAAGTAATGTAATCCAGTTGTCAAACAGTATGAAGACACCAAGATAAAAAGAACCAAGCTTCCAGGCTTCCAATTTTGGTTCCATCACTACCAGCTAAGTAACCCTGGTCAATGACTTAACTTCTTCGTTAAGTCATGTTTTCTCATTTACAAAAGAAGAAAAATAGAAGTTTTCTTCATAGGATTCATGAGAGGACAAATTAACTAATATTCATATGGTGCTTAGATTAATGCATACAAATCAGTAAAAGCTAAATGTATTTTTATTACTTCTTAAGCATATTAGAATTTTCATATTTATGGATACTACCTTAAATTTTTCAAGAATATAAATAAATGTTAATCATGATGTTTGACCAAAATATCCTTTAATTTTTTTATCATTCACTATATATACATAGCCACCAATCTTTTTCAAAATATGAAAAAGTTGTTTTAATATATAATTATCAATAATTGAATACATATTTTGCTGATTTATATTTTACATTAAATGATATTAAAATATTTCTAAAAGTACTACTTATAGTATAAAATAACAAAAACTTATTAACTATAATGCATGACTTGAGAAGACTTCTTTTCCTTAAATACGTTGCTGTGAGATAAGTACTGCTATCTTGGCTAAAAAGGTGGTTGACAGATGGAATGATACATACAGACAATGATCAGACCACACAAAAAAACAGAACTCTGATCCATAATCTGCAGCAACCAGCCTGAAGCCAACCCACTCATTATCTAATCGGTCTAAGAAGTCAGACTATTATTTCCAGCAACTAGTCCAGCAAGTCAAGACATAACCCCTGAAACAATCAGCCCCAAATGGCTAGGGCTTGATGAATAATGGACAGCTTCTCTAATATATGTCCCCATTTTAACCTAGGACCAACTGAAGAAAGCCAAAAAGGAACCCCTCACCAATCACATAGGATGCCCTGCATCTAGTTAGTCCACCTACAGCGTCTCCATGCCAACAGCCTCCAGTCAGGCTACTCCCGAAGCCTTCCCATTTTGCTACTGTAAAGATTTTCCGCTCATCCACCTGCCTTTGGAGTCTGCCAAATGCAAGTGATGGTGGCTGGCTCTCTGGCTATACAGCAAGTTTGGACTAAGTAGCTACTGCATATTCTCATTTGGATGGGCTTCATTTATTTTCACATGGTTACAAGAGACCCCCCCTAAAGAAAAAAATGGCTATTTTAAGTGTATTTTATAACATTTCATCAGATAATGGCATTCTTAGAAAGAAACAGAACTGAGGGAAGGGGGAGCCAATGAGTTTATTGTGTCTAAAGGTCTTTTTCTTTTTTTCAGATAAAATTGAGAAACATTCTGTAACATCACAGAAACTATAATATTCTGAGAACCAATGAATAAAATATATTGGTATTAGAGGTATGTAAAAGGACACAATTGACAAATGAAGTCACTTCAATCCAAGGTTGTGTTGTAGGCAGAAGCATGATATGTTAAGTGATTAGTGAAATTATTTCTGAGCTTACAACAGAACCACTAGAAAGCTAAAACTGTTAAATCTTCTATTTCTGCATGTACTGAAATAAATCTGTATGACATCAATGAAATATATCTTCTTTATGCTCTCTCCTATTTGGAGCTTTGGAATACTCGTTTGTATTCAGTATGCATTCAGAATGAGTATGACTGCTGGATTAAATCTGACCCATGATAAAGAAGAGAGGAGGCTGAGCCAATACTCTGGATGATTTAATAATTAGGGAAGAAAGGAACATACAATAATGCAAACAATAGCACTTGCTACGTGGAAGGCACTGTGCTAGGAAAACTGTATATGATTTTCCTTTTAAGATATATGCTACCATTCCCATTTTACATATGAAGAAACTGAGGCTCAGAGATGAGATATTAAATAAACCTGACCTAGTCATCCAGCTAGGTAGTTGTGGAACTATGGCTCATTCCTAAATTGATCTCATTCCAAAGCCTTTGCTCTGTACTATGTATGTTCAACTATCTCCCTAGAAGAAGTCATCAACAGAGGGAAACAGGAGTCCATATAATAAGTCAAGTATCAACACTGAAAGGAACTGGAGGATTGGTTATTCTAAATGAATAGATAACTTTACAAATGGGGAAACTGGAGCCAGAGAAGTGATGTGACCTACTCAGACAACATCAGTAGTGGAACCCAAGACCTAATCAAACATTGCAGAAATTAATTTTTTTCTTACTTAAATATGAATTAATTCATTAAAAAAGACTTTTAAAATAAATAACTCTTTGAAATCAGTCATAATAAAGTATTAGAAAACAATGAAAAATTCAATAATATGGGAATGATTAAAGAAATTATGGAATAATCGTACAATGGAGTATTTCGTTGCCACTAAAAATGATGATGTAGGTCATAGACTTGGAAAAAACTGCCATGAAGTTAAGTTGGGGAGAAAGCAGTTTATAAGACTATGCAGAATTATGCCATTTGGCAAAATGTCTATAAAGTCTACAAGAATAAATTTGTGCATTACATAATATGTGCATATAGATACACACACTATGTTCTTAAATTTGTGTTTAAAAAATTGTACATGTGTAAAATCTATAAAAGTTAAGGATTTATCCCAAAATGTTAACAATAATTCTTTTTTGGTGCTAGAAATAGGATTATCAGAGGCTTTGATTCTTTTCATACTGTTTGAATTTTTACAATGGGCATATATCTTTATAATCAAAACAAAACAGGGGGAGGGTATATAAGCTCCGTGGTAAAGCACACGCTTAGCATGCACGAGGTCCTGGGTTCAATCCCCAGTACCTCCATTAAATAAATAAGTAAACCAAATAAAATTACCCACCCCCTGGAAAAAAAATAGAAAGCTAGTTTAATTATGAAAACAATAATGTCTGTGTTAAAGTAACTGTACCTTAGCCCAAGATATTGTCTAAACTTTAACATATACAACCAAATAAATAACCAAACATCAACTGTTGAACGTATCTGCCTGTATGTCCTACAATTATGTCAGTCTCAACGTGTCCGCCCACTCCTTACCTTGTTCCCTTCCCAAACTGTTTCTCAACCTGTATTTGATTCAAGGGAAGAACATCAATTCACTGACCAGAAAATAGTGATTCTACCTTTCTGTCTTTCACCATCGCATCGAATTAGTTCTCAAGTGCTCTCAGGACTCAGTTTTTCTCAAATTTGTTTATCTCCAATGTCATTTCAACCTCCCGTCAGAATTTCTAAAATAACTTCCTAACTAGTCTTCTGACTCTCCTCTAGATCTTACTGATTTGTTTCTCCTATTTATCCTCTACATTTTGGCTATACTGACTTCAAAAACACGATCTCATCAGGTCACTCTTAATCTTGTTTTAAATTTCCTAGCAAGGCATAAAATTGTTTCTTAGTTCTGGCCTCTATATTTCTTACCATCTTGACTCCCAGTCAGAAATGTCCCCGTACTCATCCTTCTACCAATGTTACCACTTTCTTATGGTTACTCCCTGAATAGGCCATGGGCTCTTCTTCCACTCTTCTCTGCCTCACCTCCTAGTCAACTCCTGACTGAATGTCCCACAAGACTTCATTTAAGGATTCTCAGGAGGAAAGCTCTTCTGAGCCCTCACCTTTCCCGTATAGAGTTGGCTGTTCCTCTGACATCTTGTGCATACTTCTTTTATGGCACTTGTCACAATCCATTTCAGTTATTAGACTGTGAGCTTGTAAGGGCAAATACTGTGTCTTTTTCTTTATTTCCCTCACCCTGAACAGAGTGCTTAAATATATGAAACACACAAAGAATTTGGAAGCTTTACTAATTGTCAACATTTTTTACTTTTTAGATGAATAATTTAAGAATTTTTTAAGAAATAAGGATCCAAAATTCATCTAATGGCTGATTAATTTTTTTGAGAAATGTTTAAAAAAAATTCAGTTCAAAGCAATGTGACCTTTCTTTAGAAATACAGGAAGTATGGTTTATTCATAGAAAAAAATGTAATACAGAACAACTGTTGAAGATGACTTCTGAGAGTGGGTTCTCCTTCCGTGAAGGCCAGGGTACCAGCTATCATTTCAAATAACTCAGATTTATTTACCAATGACTTTCCAAGATCCCTTAAGAACCCATGAATCCAGGATAGGACATACACTAATGGCTAGAGAAAAACATGGGAATTAAAGTTTTCTACACTATTGCTCTGTACATTTTCTTAGGCATTTTGTTTTATGCGATTTGCTTAAAGCTTGCCATCAACTGTAATTAGCTAAGTCCATTATAGTATACAACAGCCAAACAAAAAGACTATATAAAAAGAATGGATAATCTTAGGAGACTGGCCTGTATTTTCACTATGGCTTGCTTTGTGATCGAATCATTACAAAAGCTAGTTTTACTTGATGAGTCCATTTATAAATTCATTTTCCTCCAGCTCAAACTCTCCTAAATCTTTTTTGTAACATAACATAGTACAAAAAGCATGCTGCAAAATGCCAGAGGTTTTCTGATGTCCCCAAGGCATAAAATACTTTATTGCTATTTAAGTAAAAGAAGAAATAAAGTAAATAATTCCTGTTGAATATCCATACATTACCAGGCGCAAGGCACTAGTATGTTTCTGTCAGGCTCTAAGGAGACGGAATCACTAGATGAAATACCACCTCCACAGTTTTCACCTTCCCCTTGTCACCAGGCCCTATTTATCACCACTCTGGCACTGCTTCTTAAACAGCAACTTCCTAGAAAACAGTTAAAGGTGGACTTCGAATAACTTCAGCTCTCCAAAGGTTTTAGCTGTCTAATGGTGTTAGCTATCTCTAAGCTTTAAAGTGACCACTCTTCACAATCTTTATTTTTCAACCTTTCATGTACCTGAATACAATTTTAAAGTATCTTCCATTTATTAAAGGTGAAGTGGTGAACTCTGGGCCTAGTTTTCAGGCTCAGAACACTCAAATATTCATTTTTACTTTTTAAGATAACATTAGTGTAAGTATTAAGAATATGTAAAGGTTCAGGAAGAAGATCTACTACTGGTAAAGGCAAATTTCATACAAAAATAATTTTAACTTCAATGATAATACCTTGTATTTATCAAATGCTTAGTATATGCAAGGTCCTGTCCCCAAATTAAAATATATCACCTCATTTAATCCTGACAATAACCTTAGGAGGTGGGCACTATTATCTTCAATTTACAGACAGGGACACAGAAACCCAGAGACACTGACAGCTAGAAACTGGAAGAAACAGGCAGGACTAAACAAAACTGGTCTGATTCCAGATCCCAAGTTCTTGGCTGGCTATATGCTAAGCTTCTTAACCTCTTAGATTCCTATGTGATATCTAATTGAAAAAAAAAAAAACAACAGAACAATGGCTGAATGTGGTAAAAAGGTACAAATTTCCAGTTATAAAATAAGTCAGTCCTGGGAATGTAATGTACAGCATGGGACTGCAGTTAATATTACAGTACTGTATGTTTGAAAGTTGCTAAGAGAGTAGATCTTCAAAGTTCTCATCACAAGAAAAAAAACTGTTAAGTATGTATGCTGATGGATGTTAACGAGACTTGTGATGATCATTTCAAAATACATACAAATATCAAATTATGTTGTACACTTGAAACTAGTATATTATATGTCAGTTACATCCCAATTAAAAAATGAATCCCCATACTAACTACCCTACAATAATTGTTTATGTCTTTGCCCTCTGATTAATAAACTCCTTGAGGATAAAGATTCAGTCTTAATTATCTTTGCATTCCCAGGATTGAGTATAGGGCATGGCACATTTAGGCATTTAAGTGTTCATTCATTCATTCATTTAGTAGATATTTGTTGAACCCTTAATATATGTTAGCACTGGGACAGTTGCTGGAGATAATGACTTTGAGCAAAACCAGACACAGCCACTTCTCTCATGTAGCTTACAGCCTAGTAGAGAAGACCTTAAGTAAATAATCCTTCTGATGAAGGATTAATTAAATATTGAGATAACTGCTCTGAAAGAAAGAAATAAGCTCACAGAGGCAAACGACAAAGGAATCTGATATAATTTTGTGGATGCAGGAAGACTTCCAAGGAAGAAATCCTTTAGGTTACACATGAAGGATGAGCAGGATTAAAACAGCAAAATGGTGGGGGAGGTTGAAAAGCCTCCCTGGAGAGAACAGAGAGCTAGGGGAAGAGGGCAGCAACATGAGGCTAGAGAGGCAGACATGGGTTGACCAGGCTGGTTTTCTCAGGCCAAGTTAGAATTGAGATATTTATCCTAAGAGCAAGGAATCTATAGCAGGTTTCTAAGGAGGGAGTTGATGTCTATGTTATGTAAAAATCACTCTGGCTGCAGTATGGAGAAAAGACTGGCAGATAAGAGGTTTCCCATGTGATCATTCCATGCTCAGTAATGTGCTAGGCAATGTAAAAAAAAAACCCCTGAGATTTATAAAGCTGATAAATAGCTTTTTTAAATAACCAAAGGAATTTTGCTTAATGCTTTTATAATGATTTGACTTATAAGAAGTGATTTACATTTACATAATTTTTGCTTTTTTCAGCTATGTATGTACAACTTACTTATTCAATTAATATTTATTAAGCCAGGCACTGTAATGTGCCAGGCAGAGTTCTAAATACTGTGGTTACAGGAATAAAAAAAGACAAAACTTTCCCATGAAGCTTGCCCTCTAATGGAAGTGAAGGATAATATACAAGTAAACAATTGAAAAAAATAAGATAATTGCAAGTAAAGATAAGTGCTACCAAGAAAATAAAATAGCAATAGGTTGAAAGCTATGAGTGGTCAGAAAAGGCCTCTCTGAGAATAGAATAGAGTTTGGTCAAAAACAAAAACAGCTAGTCACGCAGAGACTGGGAACGGCAGAGGCAAAGATCTGAAGGCAGGACAACATGTGAATATAACTAGGAAACAGCAAAGAGACTAGTGTAGTCCCAGTGAGTGAGAAGGAGAGTGGTGGAGGAACAGTCAAGAACACAGGCTTTTCTTGTGGGGGCAGCAGATCATGAGGATCTTGAGGAGCTAGTAAGGAGTTTATATTTTATTGTGTGGCATACTCATTACATGGCAATGGGAAGCCATAAGACATCCTGATACAGAACAGCATGCTCTGATTTACGTGACTGCTATGGGGTTGTGGGGTAGACTCCACGGGGCAAAAATAGTACCAGGAAGATAAATTGAGCTGGTACAGCGGTCTAGGCACGTGACAATGGTGATTTGACTACTGGTGGAAGATGAAGAAAAACAAATGGATTCAGAACACATTTTGAAGATATAACCAACTATACCTGGTTGACAGAAAATGTCTATTTTCATTAGATTACAGGAGTTTGCTATTTCAAGGAAACCTAAAGCAAATATTTTTACAAATGAAAGAATTTATCTTTAAATCAGCCATAACATAAATTCAGACTTTGACACATTAGGCTTGTTTAAAAGCACAATACGTCTGTATTATTTTATTTAATTCAGGGTTTTTCCTACCTTTAAAGGTGAACACAGGAGTTATAATGAGTGAACTTCACTTACTAAGAGCACTTCTAGGATAAAGATTTGGGAGAAAAGTGAAAGCTACTCCAATACTAACTATATCTTTTACTCTAATTTCTCATAGGTCTTCAATTTTCCCTGTCCATAAAACTCCCAGCACTCCACTGAATCTACCAGGTTCATGGAATAAATACAACACATCGGAGTCTCCAGTTAGAGATCATTTTTACAGACTGAAAAATTGTAACCTGAGTAATATTTTTTAACAAATATAACATTAAGTTTAATTTTATTATTAATATTTTTAACAAACTGTTAAACTCCAGAGGATCAAATTTTAACCTAGTTATTTCTTCAAAACTGTAAGAGTTTCCTGTAAAATTTCTGAGTTTTTATCTTTTTCTGTCTTTTAAGAAAAAGGAATATTAGTAGTCCACTAATTTACAGAGAACATTATTTCAGTTGTGATGCTTAAATGACAAGAGGGTTGAAAAGGATGCAAAAAAAAAACTCATAGAAATTAAAAACTCAACTGACAAATTTCTCATAAAATATTTTACAGGAGACATAAACTCTACTGACAAACCTTAAACTCATGGTATTAAGAAAAAACAACTTGTAGAATGGAAGTCTACAGCTTCATAAATGTTTATAGTCTAGCAAGTACAAATATCAAAGTCACCAAACTCAGATGTGCAAAAATGTAATGGTTTCTCAGCAAGTGAATCTAGTATATTCAGCTCTCACTTGCTCTGTGTAAACTAGGACAACAATCTTCAGGGCAAATTATTCGCTTCCAGTTCAAAGCTTGGTTTCTTTGTGGTAAATAGGATTTTCCCTTAGTACCCTATCCTTCCCTTCTGCCATCCTTGATCCCTGAGAGGACTTGGGGAGCACAGAGCTTACCTGACTCAGGGCATCTGAGATGGGAGAGAGGAGGGTAAATGGCCCATGGGCATCCTCTGTCAACACAGACTCTGGGGGCTGTGGGTGGGGAGGCAGGTCTCCTTCTCCTAGTGTAAGAGAGGTTTTTATATGCTCTCCAAGTGCAAGAAAAATGAGCTTCTATATCCACCCTTCTTTCCTTCTCAGTCAATTGTTTATGCCATAAAGTTCATGTTTAACTCTTTTTTTGTCTTTGGGATCTCTCAAAACTTTTCTGTCAAAAAGTCCAGTTTTTACAAATCAAAATTATTTGCTTTCAAGACTATTGTTTTTGCAGAGAATTAAAAACGTCATCATCATCAACAACACAAAACAAGCAAGCAAGCAAGCAAACGAAAACCCAAAAGCTCTACGTCACTGAAGTCTTCTCTGAACTGCGTTTGCCCTCTGCTTGTAGACAAGGCACATGTAGCCAGCAGCCAGCTGAATCGCAGAGGGAAAACAGGAAGGGGTACACACAAGAAGGACCTCAGTTAAAAGCTCAGAAGACTACCCACTGCACTGAGACTCCCAAAGGTCAGTTATATCACTGACAACCGCAGGTCTAGGAAAGTTAAATTAATTTTTTATATCTTTAATTTAGAGTGTAGTATAACACTAAAAACTAAGAACAGCAAACTCATTTGGTTGCTTGGGTTGTTAAAAGTATTCCAAATGTGACTATTTCTCATTCCTTAACATTCGAAGGCATAAATTAATGTAATAATAGTTACTGCAATGTAAGAATCACCTACTGGGTGCCAGGTGCTGAGCTCATCTTCCTCACACAGACCTCTGTATGTGTCAAGAAAGCTTTCAAATACAATAAACAGAGTAACTGATTATATATAGCTTAAACAAATTATGGTTTATTTTCTCATGCACTAAAAGTCTAAAATTACAGGCTGCAAGACAGCTCCCACAGCTTGAGGCATTGTGTTGTTTAAGGCAGGAAAAAGGGGAAGTGTTTGGACCAGCCACCTCTGTCCCTTTTGCACACAAGAAAAAGCTTTTCTGGAAGGTCCTCGGAGATTTCTGCCTATTTTTCACTGATTTGAATTATACTGTTTAGTCAGCTACAAGAGAGATAGAAAAGTTTGCTTTTAGAGTTTGTTTGTTTTGTTTGATGTTTTTGGGAGGAGCCCTCCATAGTAAAGGCAGGCAGGGAAGGAGGAGGCTGGAAACAAGTACTAAATTAGTGAACTAACAATGTCTGCCACAGTTGCATTTGCTTATCTCCAAAATTATGTATCTGATGATAAAAATACAACGGGGGGGGGGGCCAAAATGGAAGTCTAGTTTCTATATACTTAATAAAATGTTCATCATCCAATCTTTCATTCATTCTTACTGAATTCCTATGTGCACAAACTAAAAAGAACTTTTTCCTGTAGAGCTGCAGATTCTTCTGGATAGAAGGAACAGTAAAAGTGTGTGGTGTGGGCAAGAGACAATGAAGAACCAGTGTGGCTACAGCAGAGAGAATGTGGTCAAGAGATGAGTGATGCCATCAGGGAGAGGGCAGAGGATCAGGGCAGGTTTTATAGTAAATCCCACTTTTAGTGTATAATCACTGGATGAAAGATCTGCAGTAGCCTGTCATCAAGTTTCCACAGGGAAGGTAAAACCAGTAACTTTGTGCCAGGTACTCTGACACATGTTAGTGTGTGAAACTCTAAAACCCAGTTTACAGATGGGATATCCAAGGCTCATACAGGTTAAGGCTCCCATGGTCTCTATTATAAACATACTATGCCCTCAGCATTTTGGCATATGGCCTGCTGGTCCTTGTCATACAGTTGTGCTAGAATGCTGGATTAAGCAACATTATTCAGATTTATTTCATAGAGGATTCACCCAGAGCCTTTATTATAATGAGCTGTATTTTGACTGTCCAAAAAGAAGACATAGTTTACAGAATATTTTTATATTTAGTATACTATGAAAACATGTTAACATTTTTGCAAAAAGCTAACTGAAATGCTGCTATATATTATAGTCCTAGGTGTTATTTATTATGCTGATGGTTAATGCAGAAGAAGGGCAGAGTCATCACTTGCTATTCAAATCTATTTGGTTCCTGAATTCAGAGAGTGAGGAATAAGAACCTATAGAGAAAACATGTCTCTCCAAAAACATGTTCAAATCTATTTGGCTCCTGAATTTAAAGAGTAAGGGATCACTGTATATTTTGAAAAGCAGTACTTGAGCAATTTCATCCAAGATTTGGAAAGGTAACATCCAAAAAAATATTTTGTTACAGTCAGCAAACAACTATAATCTCAAGTAGAACTTTTATCATGTTTCTCATTTTAAATGCACATTTGTTCTAACTGAAACAACGAATTTGCAAAGTAAGCATTTGCGGATGAATATAGCGCTTATTTTTGAGATGATAGTTATTTATTTATATCCAGGCAGATACACTATAAAATATTCATTGGCACTAGCATATCTTTAAGAGAAAGATAACAGCTCCATGACAGAGGGCACTATGTTTCATAAAATCTCTGATTTTAAAATGTTTTTATCTGCCAAATGAAGTCAAATTAATAATTCAACGTGCACTAAAATGCCACAATCAATACAACAGCTTCTAACTCAACTCTGAGGAACAATACTTTAGAAGACAATTACCTTATAAAATATATTCCTCTTTTGTTTTGAACCAGACACATAAAAAAATAGCAAGCTATTCTAAAAAAGAGCAATATTTACTAGCAGACAGGAAAATGCAACATATAGCAAAAGCAATTACTATCAGGAGCTAAGTTAGCTGTCTATAAACGACAAATGAGACCTGGGAAAAAACAGCCTAAAGCAAAGATTCTCAAACATTAAAAAGCACATAAATCACCTGGGGGCACTTACTAAAATACAGATTCTGATCCAGCAGGTAGAGTGGGGCCTAGGATAGTGTATTTCTAACTCATTCTCAGGTGATGCTAATGGTACTTGTCCAGGGACCTGACTCTGAGTAGCCAGATCTGAAGTATACTATCTGTAAAGTCCCTATATCCGGGATGCTGTTGACATACCTCCACTACATGAGTTACAACAATGCCCAAATCCCTTCTTTAAAAAATATTGTTATGCTTAACTGGTATGAGAAGCAGTGGTAAGTGCTCCAAAATCAAAATCAAACAAATAAAATACCTAGAAAGCACCAATCACCATTATAATCTTGAAAATTATAAAAATTTCAACTGATATTTGAGAATGGGAAAAAAGGACTAATTTGAATACTAAAAACTTTTGAGATCGCTTACTGAGGAGATGCCAGTCTCCCTGGATGAAAACTGAAATGTCTACCTAAAAGATCTGTGAATCTCTGAGGGGATAATGACAGCATAACAAATGGACAGGAGAAAGGATGTGGAGTTAAACAACATGTATGAACCAACAGTCACTTCTAGGAATTAATCCAGAGGAAATGACAACTTTAGAGGTATATGCGAGGTATATGTACAGAATAGGTTGTATCAGCCAAAAAGTGTATATTTTTAATCAAAGTGTCCAAAGGGAATTGGTTAAATAAATCTAATGGTTTATCAATAAAATGTATTAATCTATTTTATTTCATCCATAAAATGAAATACTAGGTGACCAGTAAAACATTGATATAGATGTGCAAAATTATTCCACTTAAATATATACAAGCATAGGAATAGTAGGTTATGAATAATTTTTTTATTATGAATAATTTGGGAGGGTTTTTTTTTCTTTTTCTTCTTTCTTTTTGCTATCTGAATGTTCTATTCTGCCTAAAATAAACAAAGGCTGCTTTAACAAAAGCAAATGAATAAATACATTTTTCCTGAGTACAAATATATTGCTTTTAGAGTTATATCCCCCAATTTAGATCTTGAGTAAGCTACTTAACCTCTTTGTATGTGAATCAGTTTCCTCATCTAAAAAGAGGGCATAATAACAAAAAAAACTCTATAGAGCATCTGCAAGAATTAATATGTGTTAATAAATGTAAAGTGCTTAAAAAAGAGCCTGGCATATAGTAAGTGCTAAGGAAGAGCTGTGTGTTTCTTTCTCTTTTTTAAATGATTAAACTGGTCTCCTGCTGATGCCACATCTGAGATGATGTTGTCACATAATTCTGCTTTGGATCCTGAGTCTACCTATTTTTTTTTTAACATTTTTTATTGATTAATAATCATTTTACAATGTTGTGTCAAATTCCAGTGTAGAAAACAATTTTTCAGTTATACATGAACATATATATATTCATTGTCACATTTTTTTCTCTGTGAGCTACCATAAGATCTTGTGTATATTTCCCTGTGCTATACAGTATAATCTTGTTTATCTATTCTACAACTTTGAAATCCTGAGTCTACCTATTAGCTCTAGGACCTCTGGAGATAACTAGCAGATGTTAGAATCTAAATTAGAGCAAGAATGCCCTGAAGTAACCAAACAGTAGGCAAGGCAGAACTCCACACAGTTACTCAGTATTTTTAAACATGCAGTAAAATGACTATTTGTAAACTGCTGTTAAGAGAATAAACTGATTCAATCTTTCTAGGATACAATTTGGTAACACATACCAAATCAAGATCCTAACAATTCTACTCCTAGAAATTTAGCTTAAGCAAAATGTATGTGATATTCAGAACACAAAAGCTGAGATTTAAGGATATCAGTTTATAATAAACAAAAATTGGAAACAATCTGTTTAACAGCGCGATACGGCTGAAAACATACCTAACATACTTATGTATTAACATTTTTTTGGAGAATATTTAACGACAGGAAATGCTCTAGAATGTTAAACTTTTAAAAGTTAAATACAGATCTGGAGATAGAATAGAAATTGAGTATTTCTTTTAAAGGTTTTGAATATAAGATACATAGGAGGGTTTATAGGAAATCAATATTTTAAAAGAAAAATAAAGATTTAATATTTAAAAGAGAATCACCTGTCAGATATATTTCCTGTATCTGGGTATTCAGGAGACATAGTTTATACCCCTTGAAAGAATATAAATAAAATAGAATTTATTTATTTGGGTTTTTATTCAGAGAGCTCATTCAAGATATGTACAGCAACTATAAAAACACATCTACAAATCAAGTTGTTAAATTTTCTTAACAATAATGCATGCTGTACTATTTTCTATCCCTTAAAAGTAATAATGCAGTTTACTTTTCTGGAAAGTGGCATTTGAATACCTTTCAAGTATTTCCTCTTCACCAGATCTGCTTAATAAATATTTATTGAGTTTCTAAAAGGGGCCAGGTGAAAATATGAATGAAAGACAGTCAATGCCTTCAAGGAGCTGTAGTGAAAGCTGCCACCAAGTAATAAATGACATCTTCCTTTGGTGGCTCAGACCAGGAATTTATTCATGGACAAAGGAGAAAATGCTAAGTGACATTTCAATTTGTTTTTATAAAACAAAACCAAAACTTTTTATGTACACTCTACAATGACACAAATTAAGTTTACTTCCTGCATTGAAACAGCAAAACACAGAGCAAATATATGTTAAAATACATTAAATTTGAATAGTAGGCTTTATTATCTTGATATAATTCCTCTAAATTATATATTTGACTTGATTTATTTTCATACAGAGGAGAAATATATTTAGGGATATTCCCCCTTTAAAAGTCCCTCTCTTGGTTAGACTCCTTCAGAAGTACTATCATATTGTTAAAGAAAGGGGTTAAGGGCAGACTTCTTACTGCTTTCTCTCAGACCATCAAAAGCAAACATTTACTTGAAAAGTAAAATGCCTCAGAGAAACAATACTGAAAGCTACTTTTTGTTAAGAATCAATCATGGTTTTCTATTATTATTATAATTACTGATTTTATAATATTGGATATCTGTTGTTATTTTAGCTTATTTGCATTAAGTGTTTTTTTGTTATATGTTTACTGAGTGCTTTATTTATTAGCTCATCAAATCCTCACAAGCCACCATCTAAGGTAGGTAGTACTATTAGCCTGATTTTAGCAAAGTTATTGAGGCACAGAGATTTTAAATGTATCTGAAGCTACTTAAATACAGAAGACAGACAGAATTAAAACCTACAATCTGCAGCCAGACCCTATGCTTATGACCATTACTTTATTTTGACTCCTAAAAACTAGAAGCAGAGGTCATTCTTTAAAATCTGAAAGACATAAATTGAGGCCTGACTGGATTAATGTACTTAGAGGATAACAAGCATATGGAACCCTAAAGAGCTAAAAAATGTAAACTTACAACATTTAGTTGAATGAATAGTTATTGAATAAATGAATTATTAGGAAAACTAAAATGTACTGAACAAAGTGCAGCCTCGATCTGCTGCGAATGAAGTAGAATCATCAAGTCCTTTCCTGGGGCCAAACACTGAGTTTTAGAGAGCCAGCAGCCCACTACCCACTGCAGTTTCCACAGTGTCTATTACCAATCTTGTATGAGCTAAGGGACCCAGCGGCAGATCCATTTAAATGATTTGGTACGTATGACTTGGTAATGATTCGGTATGATTTAAATGATTTTGTATGTATAAAACACTCAGAACACGGCCTGCACAAAAGTGCTCAGTAGATGTTACCAGTTATCATCAACATTCCTGCCAATTAAATATACTACCAATATTTTGGTGCATAAAACACCTAACATCAATTGCACAAGGACTGTTCTTGTTTATTCAGGGATTCTTCCATATACATTTAGTGATATTTTTGAGCAAATCAACTCAAAAAGATCTGTGAATTTTCCCCTTTGGGTCTGGTAACTTAGATCCAATATGTTTCCATAGTCTTCTTAGTCACAGGAGATAAAATTCTGTCAATCTGTCCAGACGCAAAGGATTATGCTATTAGGTGTTACTTGGAGATGGAAAGTGTGGGATGAGAAATAAAAGAGAACTGATGATATCTTGTCTTTCAACCTCAATCCCCAGTATTCTACACCCCTTTAAACTCTCAAGGATTTGCTGAATTTCAATTTTTACTTTTCTTTCCAACAGTAGTAGTAACTATTTAAGGCCTCACATCAGAAACATGTGGGCGGATTGTCAGGAACTCTTATATATATGTACTGATCCACAGATAAAGAAATGCAGATGTAAGACAGTACCTTTAAAAAGGAAAACTAAAAACAACACGTAAACATCTTCTTCTGAGTCCAAATATGACTGACGCAAAGAAAGACATACTGTACTAGTCAGCAGATGAAAGACAGATCCCTGCTAAATGAGACCGGCACTAACCTAAACAGAACTGCACTGATAAATGCCAACCTGTGCCTATGGGGGAGTGGTGGCTCAACTAAAAAAGAAATTGATAATCAATTTACAGATAAATATTTTCTTTTAAAGGTTATTATTTTGATGACTCATTTGTATATTATGTCAATGACAATCCTTTTTACATGTTATAGTTAAAAAGTATTATTTGATTGCAACATGTTATTAAATTATCCTTTTTGTCATTACCTACTTGAAAACATTCACAAAAGTTTTCTTCATCTCAACATTACGACTTGCTTCACGACTTGGATTAAAATAACACCTCTCTGAACCTCAGTTTTCTCGTCTATAAAATAAGCATACCTATGTGATAAGGTTATTATGAAAATTAGAAATAATATATGTAAAGCACTTAGCATTCTTTCTTTAATCACACAGCTAATAAGCAGTAGTTTGAGAATTTAGGGTTTGAATGCAATAAAAGACAAAATTAGTAGTAGTACTACAAGTACTATTCTAAGTTTTAACACTGGCTTTAAAATAACTAACTTTATAATGTAAAAAATTTTACAATAAAACTAAGTAAATATTCCATTTGAGGAGGCTTGCCCTCCCACTCCAACATAGATACATTCAGCTATACTTGTTCTCAATTGCTATTTTATTTTTCATTATTTGAGCACTTCATGAGTGATCTTTAACAAACTATTCCAAATTCAGTCATGAAAGAAAAGGGGGAAGAAATTAGAAACAACTTCATACCATATTCAACAAACAACTTTTAACTGCCTATAATGTTTTGACTTATGAAGTATTAAGATGAAAGACACACAGGCCCTGTCCTTTAGAGGCTTACAGTCTAGTCAGAGCATGCACACAAATCTTAAAATGAGTTACATGTTATTATCCAGGAGCTTGTAAGAGCTTAGGAGATAGGGAAGCAGCTAAATATGCTGGGTGAGTTGATCAAAGGTTAATATTTAAAATGAGTCTAAAGACAACCTACGGAATGGGAAAGAATTTTTGCAAATGAAACCGACAAAGGCTTGATCTCCAGAATATATAAGCAGCTCATACGACTCAATAAGAAGAAAATAAACCCAATCCAAAAATGGGCAGAAGACCTAAACAAGCAATTCTCCAAGGAAGACATACAAATGACCAATAGGCACATGAAAAAATGCTCATTATCACTAATTATCAGAGAAATGCAAATCAAAACTACAATGAGGTATCACCTCACACCAGTCAGAATGGCCATCATTCAAAAGTCCACAAACGACAAATGCTGGAGAGGCTCTGGACAAAAGGGAACCCTCCTACACTGCTGGTGGGAATGCAGTTTGGTGCAGCCACTGTGGAAAATTGTATGGAGATTCCTCAAAAAGACTAGGAATAGACTTACCATATGACCCAGGAATCCCACTCCTGGGCTTATATCCAGAAGGAAATCTACTTCAGGATGACACCTGCACCCCAATGTTCATAGCAGCATTATTTACAATAGCCAAGACATGGAAACAGCCTAAATGTCCATCAATAGGTGACTGGATAAAGAAGATGTGGTATATTTATACAGTGGAATATTATTCAGCCATAAAAACCGACAACATAATGTCATTTGCAGCAACATGGATGCTCCTGGAGAATGTCATTCTAAGTGAAGTAAGCCAGAAAGAGAAAGAAAAATACCATATGAGATTGCTCATATGTGAAATCTAAAAAAACAAACAAAAAAAAACAAAGCATAAATACAAAACAGAAATAGACTCATAGACATAGAATACAAACTCCACTCCAGGGGAGTGGAGGGAGTGAAGGGATAGACTGGGATTTCAAAATTGTAGAATAGATAAACAAGATTATACTGTATAGCACAGGGAAATATATACAAGATCTTACAGTAGCTCACAGAGAAAGGAATGTGACAATGAATATATATATGTTCATGTATAATTGAAAAATTGTGCTCTACACTGGAATTTGACACAACATTGTAAAATGATTATAAATCAACAAAAAATGTTAAAAAAATAAAATGAGTCTAAAGAATGAATAAGTTCCTCAATGGAGAATGTAGAGTAGAGAATCAAAACCAAGAACAGATACACCAGAGTAAGTTACCACTTTCAAGGAACTGAAACTTGGACCAAAGAGAGGCAATAGGGAGAGTTGACAGGGATGAAATGGAGGAAGATAAAAAAAGAAATGTAAAGTGGGAATAAATAACCCTTCTCCTATTTTTTGGCAATATGACACCTTTAATTGAAGATTCTCGGCAGAACATGGCAGAAATAGTATACTCACAAAAAGAAGAGCCAATGCTACATTATAATGATTTTTGTTACCATTTTCACTTCTTTAAAGGGATAAGAGTAAAAGGTACTGGCCCCATGATGAGAGGAGAATCAGCAATGCCCAATGTACAACTAGTCAAGATTTGGATAACATGACAATCATTCAAGATGGGATGTGGAATATCAGCACAACATTGATGTTGAATAGGAGGGAAAACTCTGAATGGATTAAAATGACATGCAGAAGAACCAAATGCAATAGCATCACAGGCTCCTCCAAAGAACTCTCCATGATATTTCTGAACAAAGTGGTCCTGTTAATACTACCAGAAAGAAACTCATTAAAGAGGCAAGTACAGTGGGTCCTTGATCAACACGGCTTTGATTTGTGTGAGTATACTTATATATGGATTTATTTTTCAATAAATATATTCTACAGCACCACACCATCTACAGTTGGTTGAATCCATGGATGCCAAACTGTGGATATTGAGGGCCGACTATAAAGTTATAATTGGATTTTTTTTTTATTGAAGTATAGTCAGTTTACAATTTTGTGTCAGTTTCTGGTGTAGAGCATAATGATTGTGCAAGGGTTGGCACCCCTAATTCCCATGTCGTTCTAGAGTCATCTGTAAATAGAATTCAAAACGGACTGACCTCCAAACCCAACTTCACTGCATGGAATTGAAATTCCAGAAGAGTATAAGGTGACCAGATGTGGAAAACCATTTCTTGTGCATAATTCTGGTGTCCCAGATGAGAAAAGATTTCTTATTTACACAACTTGGACAATTTGATACTTAAGTGCCAGTACCCTATTATTCAATGACAACAGCTTCAAGACACCAACAACACAGTTCACTGAGTTACTTACTATACACCGCATAATATCAAGTTATACTATACCAGTGATTTATGTACTAACAATGAAAAGGTGAGAGGACACTTACATATCGATTGATTGATTGATTGATTGATTGATCTATCTATCTATATGACAAAGTACTTGCATTTGCATGGAAAAGAAATCTCAATATTAACCATCTAGTGTGCATGATGGATTTGGAGATTGCAGATACGAATGTAATTCAAACTACTTCTACCCAAAGCACAAGTCAAAGAATGCTTGTTTCACTTTTCACAACCACTGTGGCAAAAAAAAATCTTCCTTGTGTCTAACTATATAAGTATATGGTAATGGAAAGTGATACCCATAAGAAGGTACCCATGTCATTTCGACTTCCATTTGTGCCTTTGCAAGATGTAAATGAAACTGCTGAGTACATTAAGAAGAGTGCGGAAGACAATTTAGAAGACTTAGTGAATTATGTTGAGAGAGTGTATGTCCATGGAAGGTGTGGCAAAGGCAAAAGAAGACCAGAAGCTCTAAGATTTCAACCAGACATTTGGAATGTTTATACATTCATACTGAACAGCAATCACAAGATGAATAATGCGGTGAAAGGCTAGCATAGAAAATTCCAAAAGCTGATGGTAGAGCATCATCCTTCAAATTGGAAATTTCCTGAAGTGTTAAAAGACAAACAGCAAAGCAACGAACAAGTTATCACCCAAGTTCTTGGTGATCACACTCAAATATGGCCACCAACTTCACAATATACTGACAAAATAAAATTTGTATATATGAAATTAACAGATTTAATGAATATAAAGCCAATAATCAAGTTGATACATACTTGAGAGTAACTGCTCTTCAACTTAAGAGCAACTAACCAAACCTGATGAAAAGGAAGAAAACAAATAAATGTGAACTCCAAAATTCATCATGAATCACAATAAAAATAATATAAATACAATTTAAAAAAGTTAAGTGTTTTTATTATTTAACTAACAAATCATGAACCAAATGTCTCAATGGACATTTTGGACAGGACCAAATGTCCTGCAAAGGTTTAGACATATCCCTCACAAATGGGGATTCACAGGTTTTTAGGTAAGAGACTGTGGTGACCAGATTTTAGATGCAATTCAAGAATAAGATAATAAGAGTTTGAAACAGAGGCTCAAACAGTGGGAGTAGAAGAAAAGAGACAGTTTAAACATAGAAGAAATTCAGTTTAATAATCAGTTATATGAGTGTGATAACCAGTAATATGTGCGTAATGAAGAAAATGGAGTCATGAAAGACTCCCATGCTTCTAACTTTGGCAACTTAGGTTATATGATACTATAAATTTGAACAGAAAATTAAGGAAAAGGAGTTGGCTATCTTAGAAAATTTTAGAATTGCAAGTGGATTCAATGTCACCATGAAAGTAGCTATTTTTCACAAAATGAGTGCATACACCTTCTTGAAGTGTGGCTACCTTTGATAAATGCATATATTAAACTTAAGGGGGAAAACGTGTTGTTACTTCTTGTTATAGAAGCAATGTATGCTTATTTTACATATCTGGATGAGAAAAATAAATCTTTGTAAATCTTTGTAAAATTTTGATGTTTTCTTCCAATTTTTCTCATGTTATCTGTAAAATACACGTTTGCTTTGTTTTTCATTTAACATTATGACACGGCATTTTAAAGAAGCATCTTAAATATACTCTTAGGATTAAGGTAAAATAAGAAAGGGTAACTGCCATCTAGAAAGCTCAACCACATAAGACCATGAGTTAGAAAGGCACTGACCATGCTATGAGTCTTTAATTAAAAGGAAAATTTCTTTACTAATTGAATAACAAATGGAAGGAAAAGACATGTCAGTAGCACTTAACCATCTAAATCTTACTTTCTGTGGATGAGGCACTCAACATGTGTAAGTGACCAAGGCTCAGGCGAACTAACTAATGTGCACAAGATCACACAGCTAAACTGTCAGTGGAGCCAGGATTCAAACCTGCTGGGACTTCCGGTTCTCTTTCCAGTATGCTCTGCTGCCTCCTCTCAATTACAGGCCATGCAGAATTAACAAGTGTTCTGAAATCGCCCAGGGCACTCATGTGGAATGCAAGGTGATTATCTAGGGCAGTGAGTCTCAACTCCTAGTGGTGGTGAAGAAGAACCATGTAGAGTGATAAACCAGATAATTTCTGTGGGCCTTTACAGTTTTAACATCCTGTGACTGTGCTCTTCAGCAGGGTTGCTGAACTTCTTTCTTTAAGCTCCCAGTACAATTTTCCTTCACAGAGTTTTGGTGTATGTTACCCAATATATATTGGTCTAAAGTCTCTTCTCCAAGGCTTGAACACAATTCCCATATCAATTATTAGTGAAAAGTGTGCACAAGAGCCCACTGTGTCACTTATAACTGTTATTCTTTTCAATGGTAATTATTATTAATTTTGCATTACATTAATTTTTGAATTTCTTTTATTTTTGGTTTCTTTTAAAAATTATTTGCATTGGCTATTTCATTTATTATTTTAGTACTTCATTTTGCTTGAAGTAAGGGACATAATTTGAAAATGAAAAAGGCAACAAACTGCCCTTTGGCAATCGTCTAACTCCTGATATATGATAGGCATTGCCCACTTTTTAAAATTCAGATAATGCACAGTGTAAAGAGAGCACTGTCTAATGTAATGGTTCAAAATCCTGGCTGCACATTATTAGAATGATACAGAAAGCTTTTTAAAAATGCTAGTGACTAGGCCCACTCCCATGAGCTAACAGGACTTTCTGCTGGGGGGAGCGGTTAGGGAGAACAGAGGCATTATTTTAAAATCTCCCCAACAAACTCTTTTTAAGCCAAAGGGCAGTATAATCGTAAGAGAGCAAAATACTGTCGAAACAACCAGTTTTCCAGAGAACAAAAGACAACTGAGAATTAACCCTTAATATTCTGAAGTTCACAATACTTGTGATATAAATGGTCTGCAAAGACGGGCCTAAGAATTCCTGCTATGTCTGTATGCATGTTTCTTCTCAATATGACTTTGTTGCTCCTCTTGTCAAAAGGAAGAATTCATTTCTCCACTAATAAATTTGATCTAGCCTCCTAATCCGCTTTGACCAACAATATGTAGTAGAAGTGATGTTTTGTGACTTTCAAGCCTGCGCTTCAAGCAGTCTGCAGCTTCCACTCCAGCTGTCTTGAAAGGCAATGCTGCCACGTGAAGATCCTTCATGATAAAAGACCACATGGTGAAACAGGACAAACTGAGACCAGCATCAACCTCCTGATGTACGAGTGAGGCCATCTTGGACCTTCCAGGCCCAGCCGTGTGCTAGATGATGTGGGCAAAACCAGCAGAAGACCTGACCAGCTGATACTAGCCCCAAGTGCTAACCACAGAACTGGGAACAAATAAAATAGATGTTTTTCTTTAAGCCAGTACATTTTGAGGCAGCATTATAGCAAAAGATAACTAATATAGTAGTCTTAATGACTATGGTAAATATTAAAGACAAAGTAATACATCTTCCTTACTTTGCCAAAAATAATATTTATGTGCTTGAAATATTTGCTCATGTATTTTTAAAAGACAACGAAAAAAGCCAGAAGTATAATTTAGCAAACACAGTCTTTCTGTTTTCTCTGAGAATAATTTAGTAACATATTTTTAGGTTAGACCTTGAAATGCAGGATCAAAACACAAGAAAAGATCTTTTATACCATATAATAAGCTATTGTAAAAATAATTCTATATAATCATTTCATTTATATTTAAAAATGTATTTCTCACTTCCTATATGAAGTCTCAAAACTTTAAAAAATCACTCTAACACAAAGTATACACTTTTTGGATAAATGTATGAAATTACTCAAAATTGTATCAAGTTTTCATTATACACTGCTTTTTCACAAAATTTTACTAAATGGCTCTTACATTAATCTATTAATTTAATAACTGTTTATTGAGTGTCTACATTCTCAAAGATGTCTGCTTTAGTCATTTCCACTGACTCTTAGGGACATACAGCAGAACAGAGGAAGTAAGGCAAATCTGGGGAGTTATAGCCAAAGGAATAATAATTTCTGCCTAAAAAAGTATGGAAGTCTTCCAAGAAGAAGCTGTTCTTTTCATTGTGCCTTAAGAATGATCATCATTTCAAAAGTATGCTCTGGGTCCAGGAGGACAATCCAGGGAAGTAAAATCACAATATAAAGCTAAGAGGTGAAAAATGTTCAGAGTACAGTAAGCTGTCCAACTTGGCTGGAATATAGGATACAGGTACAGAAACTTTGGGATACAACTAACACTAGATCAGCAAAGGCACAGAATGGCAACCCAGGTATTAATTATTCAGTAGGCAATTATAGTCAAAGAGGTTTGGGAAGATAGCAGTAAAAGGAACAAATGGAGCTGTGGACATGCTGATGTACACTGAAAATTAGGGAGGTCAGCTGGGAGGCTACTGCAAATTCCAAATGAGAAGAATATTATCTATTGCTGTAATAAACAATCCTGGGAGTAACAAGAGAAAGAAGTAGAACTAAGAAGGGACATAAGTAGAAGCAAAGGAAAATCGTAAGGATAGTAAGCCTATCCATGGGTACTGACCTGAAGACGCTGTGCACAACTCCTCAGCTGTACCAGCACTCAGAAAAATAACTACTTGTAAGTAAGATGTTAAACCCTGGTGGCTCTTTTTCCTCCTTACAGCTCAGAAGGGACTTATTCAGCTTATCACCAAGAACTGCCCAAAGGCTATACATTCCTCAGATCTGATCTTTGCTCCTTGGGTGTTCTTACCATTGGTCACTAAAATCTTCCTGGGGTAGTGCAACACTGTTGAATTCTCCCAGGGCCTTTCAGTGACCCTCTGCAACAAATAGTCCCTAGAATGGACTACTTGTACCCTGGTGCTTGGACCTGTGGTCCCAGCCTTCATGACATAATACCATCTGTGACTATTATCCAAACCACAAGACTTTAAAAATACTGATGCTTTAAATTCGTCCAGCAAAATTACTTCTGCATACCACTACAGACTTCCATCATCCCCCTTAAGGATCTTTGCTAGATTATCCATATAGCCCTATAATTGCTAAAATCTAACCTGCCAATGTATTCTAGATAGCATGTTTGCCAAAAGTTTTCAGTTTTTAGGCTTCTTGACTGTTTAATGCCTCAAAACTTATAATACAATAACATAATGATAACACAATGATTAATAATAACAAAATTTACCAATTTTGAGGTGTTTACTATGTAAACTGCATGTGTTCAACATTTTGCAAACATTTCCTCATTTAGTCTTACCGACACCTTATAAGGAATGTATCTTAAACTTCTTTTTTTTGGGTGAGGAAACCAAGGCCCAGAGAGGGTAAGTAATTCACTTAAGTGATTATTTACAGAGTCTTCCCACAAGTCCATAGTTTTAAACCACTGACTGCACTGCTTCCCAACATATATATGGGCTCCACAGCATAACAGAATCATGAGATAAAATGAAAAGCAGTGGATAGAGCACAGATTCTTAAGCCTCAAGGCCTGGGTTTGAATTCCAGCCCCAGCACTTACTAGCTGGGTGATCCTGGACAAGATATGTAACTTTCATTTATAAAATAGCAATAATAAGGTAACTACCCCATAAAATTGCTATGAAGATTAAGCGACTAATACAGAATGCCTAAAGGGACCAGAGCAGGACTTGTCACACAGCGAGTGCTATGTAAGTGTTTACTGTTTTTGTTGCTGCCGTTGTTTATAATGGTATCATTATTACCATTTTTTGACTCCAAAGTAAGACTGTTACATCTGAAGTCAATCCTTTAAACATGACATACCATTTACTAGTTTTTTCTCATTGACAGTGATCTTATGACTTTTGACAGATGTAGTATAGTAATATCAAGGAGAGAATGATCTCCAAGCTTTAACTCCAGCTGACTTTAGAACAAGCATCTAAGAGTTACCAAGTCAGGTTGCATATCAGCATTAACTAGGGTGCTTTTGAAAACTGTCTAGGGCCAGTTCCAGACTTATAACACAAGAATCTCTGGGGAAATCACCTGGTGATTCTGATGCAGCTGGTCCACAGATGAGCATTTGAGAACCAAGGCACTATATAATTCTTTTAGGCGTAAGGAAAACCAATCCAGGGAGATTAAAATTTCTTCCCTAAATGTGTTTCTGAGATCGAGTTCTATCAGAAGTCTAGAAATATAAACCTCCATGCTTTGTGACCCTCGTGAAGGGGAAGTCATTATATTCTAGGTATTTATTACTGAGCAATGGAAACGAAAATTGTGGCACTCAGTATGGTAACAATCACCTACTAGGTGATTGCTAGGCAAGCAATATGGACAATGATTTTTGACTTCTCAAGTATGGAGCCATAAACTTTGCTAACTCCTAAATGTTATTAGAAGACAAAATGTCCTAAAACAGAGACTAGCTGCTTCAAAATAAAGAGATGTGTTCCTATAGTTTCAAGTGGGCTGAAATGAGTGCTCTTTTTGGCTCACACATAACTATGGTGGATACAAAGGCTTTTTGCTCTCTTAGATGAATTAGAGAACTGTTTTCTTTTCTTTCCTCTTTAGGTTTAACCTTAATAGTAAACACATTCATCTAATCTAGTTTAGATGGTGGCACCGCATGAAAGTCAGGAAATGAGCTGAATGTTCCAGAGCCTGCTGAAAGAGCAGGAGTGAGCGGCTCACTTACGAGGAGGCAGGAACTCTAACACATCTCAACATACACTATTACCCGAACGATTACTAATTAGTTTAGTCTCTAACTCAGAGCTGTAGCTTTGATAGTTAGCATTAAGATGAGGGACCTAGATAACTAATGAGTTCACTGAAAGAGAACTCTTCTTTATCAAACTCATTAAATTTGTGGTATTCATTTATCATATAAATTACACTATCTGAGAAAAAAAATTAGGAGTGTCTTTCTTTCATATAGCATAGAGTTGCTTTAAAATAATATAAAAGTAACATTAGGAAAACTGGACTTTTTGGGTACACAGCTCATTATGTACAAAAAACTAACTTAGACACTCTAAATGAAAGTGGTCATTTTTATCATTAATACACCTGTGGTCTGTGACTATTATTCCTACGGAATGAAATGAATTCTAACAGTCTAAAGATCTTAGTATTGCTTTGTACTACTTGGGAGTCATTTAGGCACCAAGAAGATGTGGTTTATTGTCTAATGTTCCTTTACTTAGAGTCCTGGCTCTAGGCAACACCTTAAGGTAGGTCAATATTACCTTTAGGACCATACTTTTTACCCAAGCAGCCCTTTGCCCTCAAGCTGTTTCCTCTGTCCTGAGCCCACTAAACCTTTTCAAACAATGCCTTGTGCCTCTTATCTTTTCACCCAGCTCTCCCACCCAAACTTAATTCTCAAATTAAATCAAAATTAATTCTGAACTTAAATTCCCTTTACTATACTTAGGGAAGACCCAATGGACTAATCCAATCATTTCTGTCAAATTATGCTGATGACTGACACAGAATTAATGAATTATGCCTACTAGAACACACATTCATTTTCAGAACCCCAAGAAAAACCACAGATGTGAGTAATGTAGAAATTCCAGGGAAGGTTAGAGAAAACACTCATTCTCCCCTAAGCTTTCAAGATCTGTAAGTAGCTACCTCTTTTCTCTCAAGGCTGGCCTGACTCAGAGATTACAGTAAAACTGTGCGGTAGGTAAAACAATCCCCCTTCCCCCAAAGATACCTACATTCTAATCCCTGGAACCTGTGAATACATTGTATTAAATGGCAAGACTGTAAATGGAACTGAGGCTGCTAATCAGCTGACCTTAACATAAGGAGATCACTCTGGATTAAATGGAATGGGGCCAATGTAAATACAAGCATTGTTGAATGGAGAGAAGGGAGACAGAAGAGTCATTACAGAAAGATGGCATCATAAAAAAGATCTGATCAGCCACTGCTGGCTTTGAAGATGGAAGGTGGCCATGAGCCAAGAAAAGCAGACAGAGGCTAGAAGCTAGAAAAGGCAAGAAAATGAATTCTCCCTTAGAGTCTCCAGAAAGGAATGACAATACTACCTTGATTTTAGCCCAGTGAGACCCATTTCAGACTTCTGTTATCCAGAACTATAATATATTTGGGCTGTATTAAGCAGCTAAATATAAGGTAATTTGTAACATACCACCAAGTACATAGAGAGCTAGCACCTTGATTTCCTTAAAATACCTGCTTGTATTTTTTTCTATAGGATTATGCTACTACTTTATAGCAGTTGCCTCACTTGTATTTGCTGGTGATTAGAAAATCAAAATAGATAATCAACTGCTGTACCTGGAGATAAAAGGGGAAAAATGGCCCAATAACTGGAAATAACTTAACACATATATACCCTGCAAAACTATCTTTAAATGTTCAACTGGACAAAAAAAGTACAATCAGCAAAAGAAGTCATTGGCTAGTGTGGCCCAGTTCCAAACATTCTTTAATTCAAAAATGAGAGAAGGATGGTCAAAAGCAAATTAACAAAACTCTATGAAACATCAAGGTGTGAAAGGTTCCCTGCGACTTACTGGCTGACATCATTTCACTCCCCTCTGCCAGCACCCTATTCCACACTGTAGCACAAACTTGCCATTGATTTTATCCTGAATTTAGGGGACACGCTTATTTCCAGAAGACTGCACATGCCACCTGAAACTTAAAGCCAGAATAGATGGATTATCTATAGCTGCTTCAAAATAACTTACCCCAAGATTATCCCAGAGCATCTGTTTCATTCCCTCTAACAAACATAGAATACCCCTGAAAAGCCGCTTGGTAAAAGCAATGACAGATTGCTAGCTAATGGCAACATGAGAGAACCTTACCATGACTTGTAAATTCTCATAAAGCACAAATTCTCTTACTGTTTTAATCTGTCAAGAGACTAAAAATATACCATTCCATATTATACCCCAATATATGAAATTCTTTGATGGAAAGAAATAATTTTCATCTGTTTGCTGCAAAAGGAAATTTGGTGCCCTCTGGTGTTAGAAAACAAGATGATCCATGTCACCTTTCCAGATGAGCACACCAGGGAGGGTCATAAAAGCACAGCATTTTAAAGCTGAGATAGCATATCCCCGCACAGCACTGACATGTAATTATTTTTTTAGTGGAAAGTTTTTCTCATGGATTATTAAATGTTCAATTTTATTCTAATGGAATATTAGAAAAGCATTATAAAAAACTGAACTTCTTACATAAAAGAATACTTGCCTATATTATCTGTTAGAGCCTTGACTTTACAACAAGGAGAGCAAAAGTGAATAATCTAAGATTTTGCAGCAAAAATAATGAATAAAAAGGAGATGGCATTATTAAGGTAGTAAGTTCTTCAACGTATTGTGAAATATTGAGGATATACAAAACAGAATAAATCATAAGATAACACTTGTAAAATTACTACTCAGCGTAAGATGTAAGACATAACTAAGAAAAGGTTGCCTTATAGTTCCCCAGGTCACATTCCGCCCCCCCTCATTTGTAACTGCTTGATTGATTGGTAAATGTATTTTTCAGTTTTCTACACTTTCCCGAAAATACTGCTTCTAAAATTAAACATTAACTTTAAAAATACTACTTTGTAAAAGAAAGCCCATGAGGTAGCAATTGGTCATGCAGAGCCGGGGGAGGTCTTCAGCTTCCTCTCCCATTTGTGGTCACACAGAAGCTGATATTGTGAGGTTCCCATCTGTGAGAAGAGCAGGTGAGACATCTCAGCATCACACATGTTTTAAGGAGGTTTGAACAGGACAAGGAGGCAGTGCCAGCAAGTGACTATGATTTTTATAATGTGTAAGGGCAGAAATGGAGTGATGAGGGAGACCAACATGTGGACAGTGAATACCTTGGTTGATGTGATAAATGAACTAAAAAATGGAGGTTTAGAACATAAATCTGGCATAGTATTCCCAGTGCACACTAGGCCAAAAGAGCTGATGGCAGAGCCTAGTTCTACTCTTCCAACACAGCTAGACTAAGCTCAGTCCTGTGTGATAAGCTCCAGTTTCCTGAAAGTATCACTCTGGGACTACATGACTGATGATAATGTTTCCTCCCTTCCTTACACAAAATTGGCCTTACATAAAATTTGGGAAAGGATAAAATGCATCTTTGCTGTTCTCCTATTTTGCAACTGCCTTTCCCTTCCCAGTGCCTGAGGAAGCCAGTGCCTTCATGCTCCTCTCTAGATGTCCAAAGCCTGCCCCCTCAATGCTTGACCATGATCCACAACCTAATAGTTCATGGAAATCAGGTGATACAAATAAAGCATCTTGCACTGTACCTAACATACAGAAAAGCTCAATAAATGTTAACTGCTGCTAGCATTATTCTTATCACCCCAACTTCTCCAAATAATTCCTTCCCTCCTCTTGCTCCTAGTCAAAATTCTCATACTTTTAATACTAGGTTAAGAAAAGTGATCTAAATATACAAAGTGTTACTTGGACATAAGTATTCATACTGTCTTTTACTACATGTAAGGAGCTATATGAGATGTTAGAAAGCACAGATCAAAACATCTTGTCTTCTCCAGTATGATTTTTCATCTACGCCTAGCTCTAGCCAGCTTCTCTTCCTCTGTACCATACGTTAGAACGAATTCTCTTTGCTCTTGTTAATAAATGCTTTGTCAAGGACTATATCAACTCACTTCTAAACTACTTTTAATTACTTTTGTTGATATCTCTTCTAATAGTTCTCAACTCTGGCTACACTGGAATTACTGAAAATGTAAAAAAATATATATATATCTATTTAATACACACAAACACACAAAATGATGCCCAGTCTAGACCAACTGGAACATAATCTGATAGAAAAGGCACTGGTATTTTTAAAAGCTCCTGAGAGGATTCTAACCTGCAGCCAGAGTTAGGAACCACTGCTAGCCTCCACACTTAAATCACTTCCATGCCTGAAGCACTGGATACATGTATTCATGTGTCCAATTCATCTACTCAGCAACCATTTACTGAACTACTACTGTGGACTCAGCCTGGATCTACTCAGTACTCTCCAGCAGCTACATAGCAACCTCAGAATCAAACATAAGTTTCTGACTAATACATCATAGTTCTTCAACAGCTGACCATTTCTCCACTTTTCTGTCACCAATCTTCCTACTCTCTTCAAATCAAGCTTCTTTGTGACTGCTCTGAGATTCTCAGTTGCATCTCAAGGTCTTGGCCAAAGCAATCCTGGATTAAGTAAATTGTTGGCCAAAATTCACTATGATATGGCATTTCTGCAAATGCGTAAGCAAAAGATCACTGATGTTCACACATGCCCTCTCCATTCACTCAAAGGTCCTTGAAGGGAGGGATCATATTTCATTTACTGTTGTATCTTCAATACTTAGCACAGGTTCTGGCAAAGAGTAAACTACCCAATAGGCATTAGTTACATGCAGAAAAGGATGAATGAGGAATAAAGGTATACAATAACAAAATGTCTTCTGAATCATCAAAGAATGATAAAATAATTGAGAAAAGAATCCTTTCTTGAAAGGCCATGGTATAATGATTAAGAACATGAACTTTGGGATCTAGGTCTGCCTCCTACTAGGTTTATGGGCCTAGAATAGTCATTTTACTTCTGGAATCTTCAGTTTCTCCATCCATAAAATGGTGATAATAATAAAACTTATCTCATAAAATGGTGTAGGGTTAAATCAAATAAAGAAATCAGGTATGACCCAGGAATCCTGCTCCTGGGCTTATATCCAGAAGGAACCCTACTTCAAAATGACACCTGCACCCCAATGTTCATAGCAGCACTAATTACAATAGCCAAGACATGGAAACAGCCTAAATGTCCAACAACGGATGACTGGATAAAGAAGATGTGGTATATTTATACAATGGAATACTATTCAGCCATAAAAAATGACAACATAACGCCATTTGTAGCAACATGGATGTCCTTGGAGAAAGTCATTCTAAGTGAAGTAAGCCAGAAAGAGAAAGAAAAATACCATATGAGATTGCTCATATGTGGAATCTAAAAAACAAAAACAAAAAACCAAAGCATAAATACAAAACAGAAATAGACTCATAGACATAAAATACAAACTTGTGGTTGCCAAGGGGGTGGGGGGTGGGAAGGGATAGACGGGATTTTAAAATTGTAAAATAGATAAACTAGATTATACTGTAAAGCACAGGGAAATATACACAAGATCTTATGGTAGCTCACAGAGAAAAAATGTGACAATGAATATATATGTTTATGTATAACTGAAAAACTGTGCTCTACACTGGAATTTGACACAACATTGTAAAATGATTATAAATCAATAAAAAATGTTATTTAAAAAAAAAAGAAATCAGAAAAATTCCCAGCATATGTAAGATGTGATAGGCAGATTAATGGCTCCCCAAAGAAGTCCATGTCCTAATCCAAGGGACCTGGCAAAGGGACTTTGCAGTTGTGATTAAGGATCTTAAAATGGGAAGATTACTCTGGATTATCTAGGTGGGCCTAATATAATCACAAGGACCCTTAAATAGGTCAAAGAGAAAATGTGACAAAGGAAGGAGGCCACAAGCCAAGGAATATGGACAGACCCTGGAAGCTAGAAAAAGTAAAGAACAGATTCTATCCTTGAGCCTTCTAAAGGAATGCAGCCCTGCCAACACCTTCATTTTTAGCCTAGAAATATAAGATGTTAAACAATATTGTTTTAAGCTATTACATTTGTGCTAATTTATTATAGCAGTAATAGAAAACTAATACATAAGGGATATGTAAGTATGATAATTTTTTTCCATGTTTCAAAACATTTCTGAGTTAACATTAATAGTGATAAGTCATGTTGATAGTACAGATCCTTAATATAATGTTTAACATGATGAAAAATTGCACTTCACTTCTGTGGTCTCCAAAAACCAAAGTACAGAAAAGTGTTAATATAGAGGTCCTGTCTGTACCTTAAGGGCTGGCCCTTGGCTGGCATCTGAGACCTCGAATTTCTGGAGAGCTCCCATTATCCTAACTGATAAGAGTGGCTCTCTGTGCCTAGAATATTTGCACAAACAGTATGGTTTATGTTGAACATATGCTTTCCTTCTGGAGGCTGGAATTTTGGTATGTGCCACCCTGAAGATGTCCACTGACAAGCCCCCAGTAAAAACCTTGGACACTGAGTCTATAAGGAAAGTCCCTGGTACACAGGTGTTGTCACAGCTTGTTAATAGAAGAATTAAGTTCATTCTATGTAACTCAGTATGGAGAGGACTCCTGGAAGCTTGCACCTGGTTTCTTCCGACTTTGCCTCATGCATGTATTTGCTTAGCTGATTTTGGTTTGTATCCTTACACTGAAATAAACACATTCGTAAGTACAACTATAGGCTGAGTCCTATGAGTCCTCTTAGAGAATCATCAAACATGGGTGCAGGTCTTGGGGACCCACGACACAACTCATGACCCCAGTTTAATGATGAGAAAAGCATTAGAGAATTTAGATCTAAGGGAGATCAATATGGTAGACTAGGAGAACACAGAGCTCACTTCCCCCCATGAACACATCAAAAATACATCTACAAATATAGAAATTCTCACTGAAAATAAACTGAAGACGGCAGAAAGACTTTTGTACAACCAAGACTGTAAAAAAGATCCACAAAGAATTGGGTAGGAAGGGAAAAGTGACCAGGTCAGTTTCTGTGCCCCTAGAGGGAACACAAAAGAGGAGCAGGATTTTGTGAGATCAGAGATCTGCCATGGGGAGTGAGCTCCGTGCCACACTTGGACACTAGGGCAATGGTTGCAACAACAGAAGGCAATGTGCAGTTGTGAGTAATGGAGCCAGCTCAAACTGGATTGGCATCTGAACCAAAGGAGAATGGCCACTGCTGGCATTCATAGAGGCAGTGCCTTGGGAGCACTCCAAAATACTGATTGGGGCTGGAAGCACCATAACCCTGGGGCAAGGGTCCTGGAGCTAGAAGTGAGGAGAATACACACTTAGAAAAAACAGAACCATCTCAGACCCAATCCTCTGGGCTTCTGCACCAGCAATGTGGGACCAACTAGGTAGTGTTGGCCACTAGGCAGAGGAGAAGCCCCTGTTCACAACCTGTTCTGGCTCTAGCTTTTCCATCTCCAGCCTTACCTCCTACCACAGTGATAGCTTCCAGCACATCCTGAGGGAAGATGTGACCTGTGTTCACGTGAGATCCAGCTCTACCACCAAAGCCATAGGCACTCACGGATTATACAGACAAACTCCCACACAAGGACACCCTTCAAGACTGAAATAGGTAACTGTTCCACTAAATTTCATTGAGACAGAGACAGTTAAGTAAAATGAGAAGACAGATGAATCTGTTTCAAATGAAAGAACAAGAGAAAATCCCTGAAAAAACTAATGAAACAAAAATAAATAATTTACCAGATAAAGAGCTCAAAGCATTAGTAAGAATAATGCTACCTGAATTAGGGCAATTAACAGATGAACACAGTGAGAATTTTAATAAAGAACTAGAAAATATGAAAAAGAACCAATCATAACTGAAAAATACAATAAATGAAATGAAAGACACACTAGCATGAACAAACAGCAGACTAGGTGAAAAAGAAGAACATGCAAGTAATCTGCAAGGCAGAATAATAGAATTCACTCAATCAGAACAGCAAAAAGAAAAACATATTTAGAAAATGAGAACAGTTTAAGGTACCTCCACAGCAATATCAAGCACACCAATGTTTGCAATATGTGGGAACCTGAAGGAGAAGAGAGAGAAGCAGGTAAAAAAAAAAAAAGTATTTAATGAATTATGGCTGAAAACTTCACAAACTTGAAGAAGGAAAAATATATTAAGATACAAGAAGCACAGAGGCTCCCAAACAAGATGAATCCAAACAGAATAACAGCAAAACATATCATAATTAAAATGACAAAATTTTAAATTAAGGAGAGAATTGTAAAGACAAAACAGAAAAACAAAGCCATATAAATGGAACCCACATAAAGCTATTAGCTGATTTTTCAGAAGAAATTTTACAGACCAGAAGTGAGAGGCATGATGTATTCAAAGTGCTGAAAAGGAAAAAACTGAAATCTAGAATACACTACCCAGCAAGATTATCATTTAGAATTGAAAGAGATAAAAGATTTTCCAGACAAGCAAAAATTAAGAGTTCATCAACAGTAAACCTACCCTAAAAGAAATGTTAAAGGGTCTTACATAAGTAGAAAAGGACTAAAATGAGAAGAAGCTATAGAAAAAGAAAGATCTGACAAGTAAAGGCAAATGTATAGTAAAGACTATAGGGCAACCACTTAAATAAACTAGTATAAAAGTTAAAACAAAAAATTGTAAAACTGACTACAAATATGATAAACAGTGAAGGGATAAACATGAAGATGTAAAATATGACATCAAAAACACAAAATGTAGGGGAGGGAGGTAAAATAAATGTAGATATTTTAAAATGTGTTTTACCTTAAATGACAACCAGTTTAAAACAAGTAGATACAGTTCTTACTCAACATATATGAACCCTCTGGTAACCACAAATCAAAAACCTACAATAAAAACACAAAAGCCAGACAGAAAGGAACATAAGCATACCACTAAAAAAAAAATTAAACCACAAAGGAAGAGACTAAAAGAATAACACAGAACTACAAAAACAACCAAAAAACAAGTAACAAAATGGCAATAAGTACATACTTAACAAAAACCACTTTAAATGTCAACAGACTAAATGCTCCAATCAAGGGGATGATTGGATAAAAATAACAAGAGCCACCTATATTTTGACTACAAGAGACTTCAGAGCTAAAGATACATACAGACTGAAACTAAGAGGATGGAGAAAGATATTTCATTCAAATGGAAACAAGGAAGCAGAGGTAGCAATACTCTTGTCAGACAAAGCAGACTTTAAAACGAATTCTATAACAAAAAACAAAGAAAGGCTTTATATAATGATAAAGATATTAAAACAAGAAGAGGATATAAAACTCATTAACATATATACACCTAATACAGAAGCATCTAAATATATAAAACAAATATTAACAGACATAGAGAAAGTGACAATAATACAATATTAGTAGGGGACTTTAAGACTCCACTTACATAACTGGAAATATCATTCAAGCAGAAAATCAGTAAGGATAAAGCAGTCCTAAAGACATATTAGACTATTTGGACTTAACAGATATCTACAGGACTTTCCAACCAAAAACAGCAGAATACACATTCTTTTAATTTAAGTGCACATGGAACATTCTCCTGGATATATCATGTGCTAGACTACAAAACAGTCTCAACAAATTCATGAGGACAGAAATTATATCAAGCAATTTTTTTTATGATCACACAATATGAAACCATAAATTAACTGCATGAAGGAAAAATGATAAAAAAAAAAACCCACCAACTCATGAAGACTAAACAATATGCTATTAAAAATCAATGAGTCAATTAATGAAATCAAAGAGGAAATCAGAAAATATCTCAAGACAACTGAAAAAAAAAAAAGAACATAACTTTACAAAATCCATAGCATTCAGCAAAATAAGTTCTAAGAGGGAAGCTTACAGCGATACAGGCCTACTTCAAGAAATAAGAAAACTCTTATATAAACAACCTACTCTACCATCTAAAATACTTAGAAAAAGAAGTATAAGTAAAGTACAGAGTCAGCAGAAAGAAGGAAATAATAAAGATCAATAAGAAAATAAACGAAACAAAGGCAAAAAATGGAAAAAATCAATGAAACCAAGAGCTATTTTTTTAAACATAAACAAAACTAATAAGCCGTTAGTCTCATCAAGAAAAAAAAAAAAAGAGGACCCAAATAAATAGAATAAAAAATGAAAGAGGATCAATAATATCCAATATCACAGAAACAGAAAAAAATCATAAGAGAATACTACAATTATATGCTAACAAATTGGACAACTAGAAGAAATGGACAAAATTCTAGAAACACAACCGTCGAAAGACTGAATCAGGAAGAAACAGACAATATGAACAGACCAATCACTAGCAGTAAACTTGAATTTGTAGCAAAAAAACCAAACCAAAACAAAAAAAACTCCCGGAAAACAAAATTCCAGAACCGAATAGCTTCACAGGAAAATTCTAACAAACACATTAGTAAGAGCTAATACTTATCTTTCTCAAACTATTACAAAAATTTTGAAGAGGAGGGAACACTCTCAAATTCATTCTACAAGGCCACAATTACCCTGATACCAAAACCAGAGAAAAACATTACTAAAAATAAAATTCATCAAAGGCCAGTACCTCTGATGAATATAGATGTAAAATCCTCAAAAAATATTAATAAATCAAATTCAACAATACACAAAAAGGATCATACACCATGACCAAGCGGAATTTATTCCAGGAATGCAAGGGTGGTTCAATATCCACAGATCAATTAATGTGATACATCACATTACCAAAATGAAGGATGAAAATCACATGATCATCTCAATAAATGCAGAAAAAGCATTTGACAAAATTCAATATCCATTCATTCATCAAAACAGCTACAGAAGTAACATACCTCAACCTAATAAAGGTCATTTATTACAAACCCACAGTTAAAATTATACTCAATGGTAAAAATCTTAAAGCTTTTCTTCCAAAATCAGGAACAAGACAAGGATGCTCACTTTCACCACTTCTGTTTAACACAGTATTGGAAGTTCTAGCCATAGCCATCAGACAAGAAAAAAAGAACATTTAGATCTGTGTAATTACTTAAGGTAAAGGCATTGTCAATTTTGTATAATTTTACTTCACACTTACTCATTTTTCTATTTTATTCTATTTGGAAATCACCTGAAATGACAGGAACACAAAGTTCCAATACTTAGTTATGTTTATATAAGTTGACTGAATATTTATATCCTATTATCCTACTGAATGCTGACATTCTAGAAGTTAGAAGCAAATTAGAAGTATCAACCTTTTCAGCTGCCTAAAATATATCTGCATTAATAAAATGAAGACAGCAGCAAACTGAAACTGAAACAGTAATTTGACACATACTAGAGTGAGAAATAAAACACTGATCTATTTTGATACATGATTGAAGGTCATGTGCTTCTTTCATTCTAGTCTTTTTTCCTAAGACTATTTTATGACTATGTTTCTGTGAGTAATACAACCAGTAAAATCTGTGTCATCTAATTAAAACTGTGATATTTTCATAACTGAAACTTTTCATTTCAATAAACCACTGATTTTCTCCTTGAGAAAGGGAACAAATAGGGAATAACTGTTCAATATGTGGGTTACTATTATAATTCAGAAGCATAAAAATTTTTCTTTTAAAAAGATAACCAAATATACATTTAGAATATGATCTGTGTATTATTTGAACATGATGAATCAAGTGATAAAATATTAAGTGGACACCTTCAAAATCTGTGAAAAATTCAAAATGATCCCTATGTGCACATCCATGAACATGAAAGTTAGCACCTTTGTGGAAAATGTGTAATTTTTGTAGGTAAGCTTGAGTAAGTAGATCTTTAAAGAAGATCTATTCTCCCCAGTGCCTAAATCACACCCTTGTAATAATACAAGTAGTCTTAACTCATTTAGTTTACTCAGAACAATGTAATGTAATCATTGTAGATGTTTCAGTGATTTATTACAAACCATAATACTTAGTCAATTATTTTATATTTTCATGCATAACGTCCCACAGAAACATATGGCAAACTCTTTTCATAATAGGTTCCTGTAGACTTTAAAGAGACATTTTCTTTTATTCATATTAAATAAGCCCAAAGTTAAGAAATGCAAACACAGTAGAATAAAATATTTGAATAGTATTGTTTAAAAATTTCATACAGCTATCGTGGCAGCTTTACTTTCTCAATTCAGAGGAATAAATATTTTTCCCAGGATAAAATTTTTAAATTTCCTTAAAATGCTGTTATTTCAGCCTTTTCATGATTATACTAGCCTCTTAGGCAAACTCGGTGGGCCAAAGGAATTCTAAAAGGAAAGTAGAAAATAGTTTGAACTGAATTAAAAATATAATGTAAAAGTCATAGGGTGTAGCTAATGCCATAACTAAAGGGAAATGTATAGAAGTAAATGCCTATTAGATGACAGAAAAAAAGGATTTCCAATCCATAACTTAAGTTTCTCCTATGAAAAATATTTTATAAGAGTAAGGAAAATAAAGTTAAGCAGAAGGAAGTAAATAATAAAAGAGCAGAAAACAATGACTTTGAAAACAGAAAATAATAGAGAAAGATAATTGAAACCAAAAGGTGTTTCTTCGAAAAGATCAATAAAATTAATAAACCTCTAGCAAAACTAAAAGAAAGAGAGAGAAGAAAGAAATTGTTACTATCAGGACTGAAAATGGGATATCATTACAGACCCAACAGATATTAAAAGGATAATAAAGGAATACTGTAAACATGCTACATATTTTCACAATTTAGATAACTTATTGAAAACAACTACCAAAATTACCCAACATTAATAGATAACCTGAATTGTCCTATACCTATTAAAGAAACTGAATTCATAGTTAAATTCACCTCCAGTCCCAGATAGTTTCATTATCAAATATTTAAGAAAAAACAATATTAATATTTTAATATTTTCCACAAAACAGAAGAGTAAAGGACAATTCTTAACTAATTTTAAAAGGCCAGCAGTACTGCGATATAAAAAACAAAGACGGTACAAAAACAGAGTCAACTTTAGGATAACAGCCTTCATGTACAGAGGAAAACAAACAAATAAAAAAATTCTCAAAAATATTGGTAAATAGTATCCAGTAATATATAGAAAGAAAAATACAACATAACAAAGTGTTTACTGCGGGTATGAAAGACTGGCTCAATATTTGATAATCACTCAATATTCACATTTAAAATACATAATCATATTAACCAATAAAGTATCTGACAAAATTTACATCCATTCAAGGTAAAACTTTCAGCAAGCTAGCAATAGAAAACAACTTCCTCAACCTGATAAAAGACATCTACAAAAAACCCACACCTAACATCATACTTATTGGTAAAAGACTCAATGCTTTCTTCCTAAAATCAGGAAAAAGACAATTTGTCTGCTCTTACACTCCTACTCAACATTGTACTGGATGCTCTAGCTCATTCAATAACACAAATAAGAAAAAAATCATATTGGAAAGGAAAAAGTAAGGCTGTCTTTATTTGCAGACAACATAATCATCTAAAGAGAAAATGCAGTAGAATCTCCAAAAATCTGCTATACTTGATAGGTGAGATTAGAAAGGTAGTAAGACATAAGATTAACGTACAAAACTCAATTGTATTTCTATATATTATTAGTGAACAATTGGAAATTAAAATTTAATAAAAATTAATACCATTCACCAATAGTATAAAAATATGAATACTAGGGATAAATCTGAAAAAAGATGTCAAAGATCTGTAGTTATCAACATCACATGATACAAAGTCAAAACAAAAGTCAATTCCGTTTCTGTAAACTAGCAATATACAATTGCAAATCAAAATAATTTTTGAATTAACAATAACACAAAAAGTAAATACTTAGGTATAAATCTAACAAAACATTCACAAGTTATGAATGTTGAAAATTGCAAAATATTGCTAAAGGAAATCAAGGACCTAAATAAAAGGAGAGATATATCATGTTCATGGACTGGAAAAAACCAACACAGTAAATATTTCAGTCCTCCCCAAGTTGATTTATTTTTTGTAAAGATAAACAGGTTGATTCTAGATTTTATATGGAAAGGCAAAGGAATTAGAATAAAACAATTTTGAAAAAGAAAAATAAAGTTGGAGAAACCACAATATCCTACTTTAATGACTTCCTATAAAGCTACAATAAAGAACAAAAAGGGCTACTGGCAAAGGGAGACACACACAAAAATAAACTGAAAAGAAAGAACAGAGAGTCCAGAAATAGACCCACACATATACAGCCAGTTGATTTTTGACAAAGCTGCAAAAGCTTCAATGGAGAAAGGGCAGTGTTTTCAATAAATGGTGTTAGAACAATCAAGCATCTCTATTCAAAATAAGGGACCTCGAACTAAATCTCATACTTAAAAAAAAACAACTCAAAATGAATCACAATTCTCAATACAAAATGTAAAACTATATAGCATTTAGAAGAAACCGTAAGAAAAAAATCTTCATAACCTAGGGTTAGGCAAAGAGTTCTTAGGACACCAAAAGCACAATCCATTTAAAAAAAACAAACGAAGTAACTGGATTTCATCAAAATTAAATGTTTCCTCTACAGGAAAAAAATATTGTGAAGAGAAGAAAAGGACAAACCTTCATAAACCACATATTCAATGGATGACTTATATCCAAAGTATATAGAGAACTTTCACAATTCAACATGAAGAGCACAACCCAATTAAGAAAATGACTAAGATTTGAAAAGATACTTCACTAAACAACATATACAAATGGCGAAATAAGCACATGAAAAATGCTCAGCATCATTAAGAAAATACCATTAGAGAAATGCAAATTAAAACCACAATGTGATACCACTACACATCTATTAATGACAATATTTTTAAAATGGAGACTACCAGGTGTTTATGAGAATGCACAGCAAAAGAAATTCTCAAACATTGCTGTTTGGAATGAAAAATGGTAGAGTTATTCAGAAAAACAATTTGACAGTTACTTATACAGTTAAATATACACTTAACCATATTATCCAGCAATCCCACTCCTGGGTATTTACCCTAGAGAAATGAAAGTTACGTTCACACAAAAACCTATACACGAATATTTATAACAGCTCTATTCATAATTGCCAAAACCTGGAATAACTTAACTGTCCTCAAGAGGTAAATGGATAAACTGGTTCACTCATACAATGGAATACTATTGAGCAATAAAAAAGAACAAACTATAGATATGCACAACAACTTGGATGAATTTCACAGGTAATTATGCAGAGTAAAAGAAGCCAGTCTAAAAAAGTTATATACTATATGATTCTAATTTTATAATATTACATTAATATTTTATTAAATTATCAAAAAGACAAACTAAAGTAATGGAGAAAAGGGCAGTGGTTTTTAGGGATTAGGGATTAGACAAGGGTGTGATCATAAAGATATAATCATGGCACAATTATAAAGGCACAAGGGCGATTTTTGGAGTGTTAGAACTGTTCTAATCCCCACTGTGGTGATTGTTACACGTTCTCTACACACGTTTAAATCATAGAACTGTATGCCAAGAATAAATCAATTTTATTGCATGGTAATTAAAAAATTAAAAACCAAAATCAAAAAGACTATGTTGAATAAAAATGAGGTTTACTCAGCACTGTCTTTCCCCAAAGTAGGTGCTCAATTCACATTTGCTGAACAAGAACATTGAAAAACTGGCTGCAGTTTCTGCTTCAACAGCAATCTCATTTATATCACTAAGTTTCAAAATTTTGTAGCATGATTAACATTTTCTATCATGGTATCTGCCACAGAAAGACATCTAGTTTACACACACACACACAAAATCATTAAAAATGCCAATGTAAGTCAGAAATCTAGATACCTCAACCAATTATTTTAAACTTTAAAAAGATTATCATTAATAATGGGTAACTTTATATTTATATGCTTATCTGTCTCATTAAAAAAAGGTGCAGGATCTATTTTGAAGTCGTTACCCAAAGGCATGGTATACAAAACAGATATTTGATAAATGTTTATATAATCGGCTAATCTCTATTAAGCATGAAATGAGCTGAATAGCTATTAATTTACCTTAAATATCAACTCTTTCTAGGATTTATCCTTTTCCTTGAATTAGCAAGACTGAATATTAAGAATTCTTCCATCAGACTCAAATCATGGTGTGTACTCATATCGCTAAATCATGTTATTTCTGTGCTGCTACATAGTTTTAGGTTTTCTTCTCTAGGGAGACACTGAGCATTTGCCTCTAACTCCCATGCAACCAGCCAAACCTATTAGGATCCCATCGTGTCATTCCGTACGGACCTGTCACAGGTGTGACTAAGATTCATTTACTCTAGTCAATTAGTTAAGCAGATTGGTTAAATCACTTATGTGTGACCAAACAAAAGCAACTTCATTTAAAAAAATTAATTTTGGTCTTACTTTGCTCTCAACTGTGTAAAAAAGAGTGTTTCTATGCTAGAAAATGATTAAAAATAGAGCTAAGGTTTTCAGAATTACCTAGCCGAAGAACTAAACACATTTTGAAAATTGTAAAGATGTTATTTGCATATGTTTAAAGTACAGAGCAAGTATAATTTTCAAACTTCTTTTAAATGTCTATTTGTTAGAGAATTATTTTAGAGCCTTCCACATTGTTTTTCAAGTATTCTTTCTGAATATTCACTTAACATATGAGATCATTTCCAGTTTATCTACATTTAAGTCAAATTTTAAATAAAAATTTTGAACTTTATAGCTTCAATAAACTGTAAGGTGTATTATAATGGTGATAAAATATATTTTTTTACATCCTACAATTATGCTTTGATGCCACATTACACCATCACTTGCAAATAAACCAAACTGAAATGCTCCTGTCAGCAACCAGTCAAAAATATAATAAACATTTACTTGTAATAATACTAACCAAAAGATTAAAAAAAAAAAAACCTAACCGGACTGAAGCCCTTAAAGTAGGGTTTTTTTTGTTTTTTTGTTTTTTAATTTTAGCCAGTCCATGATTAGGATCATAAACAATAATGAGTTTGCTTAACTAAGAAAGTATTATGTCAAGTTGTGGTTTTCTAAATTTTAGCTCTGAGGACATTGTTAATATTCAACATACTAATTAATAAGGACTGCTATCTATCATGAACAAGTAAATAATAAAGGCAATTTGCAAAAAAAAAGTTTACATACAAATATGCCAGTCCTCAAACTTCCAAACTGTCATGAGCACCTTCACTGGCTTTATGGGTTTCCTCAGTGCCTAACATTTACTCTCACTTCCTTCACTCACCCACTCTTAACATATCATTATGGGTACAGGAGTTTAAACCACAGAGAAGCAACCTCTCCTACAAAATTACAGTTAAGGGTCAATTATCTTTTAGACAATTTTCACAATTTAGCACAGTTAATCATATCTACATCATGGTGGGCACATAATTAAACAAGGCTCCTTGAAAGTATCAGTTTAAACTTAAGGTAATGGAAATGAAAGAATCTGTCACGAGATTGTATTTACTTAGAGAAATTTTGTTTTGATTTAACCTGAAAAAAAAATCACTGAAAAACAATCCTAACATGAATAAATTGGAAATGTGTATGACAATCAAGTCTCAATATCATATGATTAATGTTCCTATAAAATATTAGCAAAACTGGGAAAAACTTCACAAAAGGGCAGTTTCTAAACACGTGGAAGCACAGAGACATGGTGATACATGTCAATTATAATAGAGCTACATGATTATTAGGTTCACCTCGGGAGCAGTGTCATTTCAAAATCATTCAAACCATGATTTTATGATACAGGTATTCAAAGTTTGCTGCTCTCCCCAAAGCCCAACATTTATAATACTGAATTTTTAGTAAACTTTTAAAAAAATTACCTGCTTCTGCAGCCATCTCTCATGCCTTCGTTGTTTCCGCCTCAGATTCTTCAGCTTGCTCCTTTCTCTCTTACTGAGCCTCTGATTAATGGCACCCAAAGAAAAATTGCCCGAGTGCAGGAAGTCCAGAGGAGAGAGGTGCTCTTCCTGCTCTGGGGCCTCCAGCATGCTCCTGCCAGCTGAGGGCAGGTCCATCAGGAAAGTCAGGTTGTTGGAACTAGCATGGTCAGAGTACACTGCAGAAGCTTCTAGACCACACTGAAATTCTCCTCCTCTTTGTGTCTGGGTCTCACGGGGAGCCACTGAAAATCTTTGCAGCAGCATATTAGGATCAAAACTGGATGAAATTTGAAAGGAACAGTTATTTTTGCTAGATTCTAAAGGCAAGCCCGAAAGGTCAGTAGGCTGTGTTTCATTTAGCCTGGAACAGGCAGTAGTCTTACTATGTATTCCATATAAGGAGGGTAATAAAGTCAGTTTCTCATTGATGTTCAGATCCAAACTATGTGATTTTCTATGAAAAGCTCTCGTAGTGCATCCGCCAGTCACAAGCTGTGGAACAAAAAGCTGGTATTTTGGATCTGACGCTTTGAAGAGCAGTTTTTCGTTCTTCATCTCAAAATACGTTGATGGTGCCTCTAGGCAGAGTGCTTCTGTTAATCTTCCAGGACCATTATTACTTTGGGCCATGTTTAAAAGCCCGTGATTTCTGTTTTTGGAGGCACCACCTGTCAGCAGAGTTTCCTTGTCACAACCTGACTGAACTCTAGGATGTGACAAGTATTTCAGCGATGGTCTCATTAGTCGGCCTGCCCACGTGGGCTGATAATCGGTCCGGCTCTTGGAGAGATGTACAGCTGCAAGCTGGCCACAGGAACATTTTGGAGTGCTGACAAAATTAAAGCCCCCTAAACGGGCCCCACAGAAAGGGCAATTCAGTTTTCCAACTGTCCACTGGGCCTACAGGTAATAAAGGAAAATAAAAACAATGCTTTCATTGCAAAGTAACCAAAAAGAGTGTGAGCTTTTTTTTTTTTTTTTTAAGCCGAGCACATGAAAGTTTTCTATGTCACAGAAAAGGCCAGCTTTCTGTTTTCTGATTAGTAGACAGAGCAGTAAATGGAAACAATAAATAGAGATAAGAATCCCCGAAGGTCTAGGATGGTAACGAATTGCACATCGTGCCCATCTAAACAATACTCCTGAGAATTCTGAAAGAGTCTCTTAGACAATTGGCTGAATATGGATACAGTGTGAACTAATGAAAAGAAAAATACACTATGGAACCAGGAAGCAAATCAGTGTACAGAGCTTAATTTGCAAGTAAAATCTCACAGAAAAGTGTCTGTTTTGATACACTTCTTGCATACCAAGCACTGTGGGAAGGAACTTTACCCAACCAACAGAATAAAGCTCTTCCTGCCTTTTTACATACAACCAAAAGATACTGGTTGCATACATCAGCTAGTTCATTTTCTAGACTCAGATTACAAATTAATAATGAACTAGCTTAAAATCATATTTTCAACAGAGATAGTGGAACATCTGCAGTGTCCTAAAACATTCTGTAAAGTTCAGGACACTTATAAGCAGCACACTGGCATTTTCCCAGGAAATCATTATAACATGAGAATGGGTACAAGGGATATCTAGCTAATGTTATTTTTTAACAAAAGAAGTAAGCTAGTCAGTGGGGAAATGGAACTATATTTTTCTCAAAATCACAGTAGTTATACTTTTCTAATACTTCGGTGTTTTGAACTGTGAGAAATAATGATGCCATAGTGAACAGGTGAGTTCTTGCTCTTACAGTATTTCATTAAGGATCTTTAAAGTGTTATAATTTCATTCTGATTGTGCCAATGAGAGTCTTTAATTGTCCAGTTTATTTCACATGTGTGTGCAAATATGAATGATACACACAGGGTATTTCATTCACTCAGTAGGTACTATTCCAGGTGCTGGGGATACAGTACATAATGAACAAAATATAAAAAACCTCTGACTTCCTGGAGTTTATATTCTAGTAGAGGACTTAGGTAATTAACAAGATCAGTAAGCCATTAGTGTGTGTAGGTGTATATGTGGATGTGTGTATGGATGTGTACAACAATTAATATATGTCACATATACTTAAGCATATTTATAAGTCCTAAAAATCACTTACAGCATAAGTGTAAAACAGACAGGTATATACAGTAGAGAAGGGAGAAAGGAAGTGTTAGGAGTGGTAATAGTAGGGAGAGGCACTTGATAGCCCGGCAAGGCTATGCCTCATTAAGAAATGAGGGAAATGAGGAAACAGGTGAGTAGCTGTGGGAATAGAATTCATGGAAGGGGGAATATCAAGTGCAAAGTCTGAGTTATGAAAATACTCAAGAGTATTTTAGTAACAATGAAGAAGCCAGTAAGCATAATCAAGAGTTACACACCCTTTCATGTCTCTTGAAACAATCTGTCCAAGAAAAATAGCTCTAAAATGAAAACAAAAATATTTCAAAGATAGCATATTTCTAATTTTACTCAGCAACTAAGGAACTTACTTTTTGTATTAGGCAGTTTATCCATTCTGGAAGAGCTTCTACATTTATGTGCCACACATGACAAATATTTTGATCATCAGCTGAATCATGTCTATCCTGTTACATGAAACAGAAGAATTAATATTGTTAAAATGGCCATACTACCCAAAGCAATCTACAGATTTAACACAATCCCTATCAAATTACTCAGGAAATTTTTCACAGAACTAGAACAAATAGTCTTAAAATTTACATGGAATCATAACAGACCCAGAATTGCAAAAGCAATACTGAAGAAAAAGAACAAAGCTGAAGGCATAACCCTCCCAGACTTCAGACAATACTGCAAAGCTATAGTAATCAAAACAGTGTGGAATTAACACAGCCATATAGACCAATGGAACAGAATACAGAGCCTCAAAATAAACCCACACACCTACAGTCAATTAATCTTTGGCAAAGCAGGCAAGAATATACAAAAGAGAAAAGACAGTCTCTTTGGCAAGTGGTGTTGGGAAAACTGGACAGCCACATGTAAATCAATGAAATTAGAACACTCCCTCACACCATACAGAAAAATAAACTCAAAATGGCTTAAAGACTTAAATGTAAGACAGGACACCATAAAACTCCTAGAAGAGAACATAGGCAAAACATTCTCTGACATAAAGTGTAGCAATGTTTCCCTAGGTCAGTCTCCCAACGCAACAGAAATAAAAGCAAAAATAAACAAATGGGACCTAACCAAACTTAAAGTTTTTGCACAGTGAAGAAAGCCATCAGAAAAATGGAAAGGAAACCTAATGAATGAAAGTGATCTATCTGATAAGGGGTTTATATCTAAAATAGATGAAGAACTCATACAACTAAATATCAAGAAACCCAAACAACCCAATTAAAAGTGAGCAGAGGACCTGAATAGGCACTTTCCAAAAAGACATACAGATGGACCACACACATGAAAAAATGCTCAACATCTCTAGTCATCAGGGAAATGCACATAAAAACAGTGAGATATCACCTCATACCTGTCAGAATGATTATTTTCACAAAGACAAGAAATAATAAATGTTGACAATATTGAGGCAAAAAGGAATCCCTCACACACTGTTAGTGGGAATGTAAACTGATACAGCCACTGTTAAAAGTAGTATGCCAGTTTCTCAAAAAAATAAAAACTAGTGCTACCATATGATCCAGCAATTCCTCTCCTGGGCATTTATCTGAAGAAAACAAAAATACTACTTCAAAAAGGTATACGCATCCTAATGTTTATGGTAGCATCACTTACAATAGTCAAAATATGGAAACAATGTGTTGCCCATCAACAGATAAAGAAAGACGTGACATACATGTGTGTATACATACACACACACATACATACACACACAATGGAATGTCACTCAGTCACAAAAAAAGAATGAAATCTTGCAATTTTTGACAGCATGGATGGACCTGGATGGCATCATGTTTAGTGAAATAAGTTAGACAGAGGAAGACAAATACTGTGTTTTCACTTACATGTGGAATCTAAAAAATAAAACAAACATAATAAAACAGTAACAGACTCACAGATAGAGAGAAAAGACTGGTGGCTGCCAGAGGGGAGAGGGATAAAATCAGTGAAAAGAATTAAGAGGTACAAACAACCAGGTATATGATACATAAGTTACAACGATATAATATACAGAACATGGAAAATAGCAAATACTTTATAATAACTTTACATAAAGTATACTCTACAAAAATATCAAATTACTATGTTGGACATCAGAAATTAATGTAATATTGTAAGTCAACTATATTTCAAATAAAAAAGAAAAGGAAAAAAGACAACCACACACCTCTCTTAAACAAAGAATCAAAAATCCTTGATAAAGTATTAATAAGTAAAATTTAACAATATATTACTATATATAGGTAGAAAATACAAAGGAATCCAAGAAAAGCAACTAAAAAGTGACGTTTGCAGGATATAAAGTCAATACACAGATTCAACTCTATTTCTTTAGACCAGCCACAATAAATTGTAATGGGCTACTTGTAAAATATCAATTGTAACAGCAGCAAAAAAACACGAAAAATTTAGGAATAAATTTAATACAATATGTACAAGATATGTCCATTATAAACTAGAAAACATTCTTGAAACAATTAAGGAATACACAGTAGTGTGTATCTCAGGAATAAAAGATCAGTAGAGCATTCAAAAATCATTCAGTACAATTCAACATATTAATATAATAGAGAACAGATATAAAAATATTTTGATATACATGGAAAAATCATTAGATAAAAGTCAACATTCATTCATGATAAAAACTTAGAAACTAAAAATGGAAGACAACTTTTTCAACCTGATAAAGGCTATCTATGAAAAACCTATAGCTAAACTCACACTCAATGGTGAAAGACAATTCTTTTGCCCTAAGATTGAGAATAGAATGTCTTCTTTCTCACCCTTTCCACTCCACATTGCATTGATGGTCAAGGTCAGTACAGTATGACAAGAAAAAGAAATAAAAGATGTACAGATGAAAAATAAACAAAACATCAATGAGATACATCTTCACACCCACTAGGATGGCTATAATAAAAAACTAAAATAATAAACAGAAAATAAGTGTCAGTGAGGATATACAGAAATTGGAACCACTGTACATTTATGATGCAGCCACTGTGGAAAATAACTTTGTGTTTCCTCAATAAGTTGAATGTTGAATTACCAAGTGGCCTAAAATTCCATTCCTGGGTACATAACCAAAATAGTAAGAAATGAGTGTTCAAACCAAAACTTGTATACAAATGTTCATAGCAGCACTACTGACAATAGTCAAAAGGTGGAAACAACCCAAATGTCCACAACTTATGAATATACAAATATGCTATATCCCTGCAATGATACATTGTTCATTCATAAAAAGGGATAAAATACTGATATGTATTATAACATGGATAAACCTTGAAAACATGCTAGGTGAAAGAAGCCAGACTAAAAGGCTACACATTATATGATTCCATTTGTATGAAATATCCAGAGTCAGTAAATTCACAAACAAAAACCATATTAGTAGTTGCCAGGGGTTTGGAAGAGGTATCAATGGGGAGTGACTGCTTGATGAGCATGGGCTTTCCTCTTGGGAAATGAATGATGAATATGTTCTGGAACTAGACAGTGATGATGCCTGCACCACACTATAAATGTATTAAATATCAGTAGTGGTAAATTTTGTTATGTATATTTCAGCCTAATTTTAAAAAAATAACAAAATAACTTTTTTATTTACAGACAACATAATATAAAGAAAATACTAAGGAATTCATCATAAAAGCTGCTAAATTAATAAATCAGCACAATTTCAGTATACAATGTCAACATACAAATTTCTGTGTACCACCTTTCTGTACATTAACAACAAACAATGAGAAATAAACACTTTCAAAATACCACTTAACAGTAGCGCTAAAAAAAAACATTACTTAGGTATAAATTTGACACAGTATATACAAGACCTGTTTACTAAAAACTACAAAACACTATATAGAAAAATTTATCATTTACCTTCTCTAGCCCCTTATTTTTAAGCAGTATCTTCAAACGACTGAAGACTGCCAAAAATGTGCTTTGATAACAGTGTTCTCATTTTTACTTTCTGTATTCTTAGAGGAAATTCATTTAAAAATCTGAATTCTTAACAAATGGTGACGTATTAGCCAAAGTCCATTATAATAAATTTAAATGGACCATATAAAACTGTTTTTTAAGGAACCTTGGGAAAGTGACAGGAAGTGACTCAGTAAAAATAAGCAGTGTACCTTTACCTAAATACTTTACCTAATTTAATTTTTGAAGGAGAGAATTAATCTTACAAACATCCATACTCATATACATTAGCCCCTTCTACTAGGAGCTGATAATTAGGCAGATTTGTAGTAACTAATGAATTTTTTTAAAGGCTCTCAAAGAGAATGTAAACTGGGACTGACATATACAGTCACCTCTACTTCATTATTAGATCCAATTTTTTTTCTGATTTTTCAAGGTTCTGTTCAACTAAGAGCTATATAAATATTTCTTCACTGAAACAAAGAATAGAATATTATATTAAAGTAAGTTAGTGACAATCAACCTATCAATATTTATTGGTCATTACTAAACACAGTGTTGACCTTATAAAGGGAATAAAGAAACTTCTTTATATGCCAAGGACGGTGTTTTATCTTACATTTACTATCTCATTTTACTATTTTATTGTGCATATTCTATTATTTCATTTAATCATATAAAGTGATCATAATATTTAATCACATAAGATTGATCATGATACTAAGAAACCACTGTCTATTATAAATTCTAGAGATGTTTTATGAACATTCCTGAGAACAGAGTCATAGTTCTAGGTAGGTAAAGGAAGTTATACAATGTACTTACTCTTATTTCTACCAGGTAACAAGCATTTGTATTGTGCTCTCTATGCCCAAGCACTGTTTTAAGGGTTTGATTAATTTACAGATAAGAAAATTGAGATAAGAGAAATTAAGTAACTTTTACATAACTTGCAAGGTCACAAAGCAAGCAGCACAGCAAGGACTTCCATTCAGGCAACCTGCCTTCAAAACTGAGTCACTAAGCTTCCATTGTTACTTCCTAGACCAAATAAACAGTGTCTTTTACAGGGCAATCGTCTTTCTTACATCTTTACCTGGAGTAAGTTTTAAGGCATGATACTGCTATTCTTCCTGAGGCTTACAACAAAAAGCAAAACAAATCAAAAACTGGAAGCATAACTTACTTTTAAATTAACCAAAAAAATACACTAACTTATACAGAAGAAAAGTCAGTTTAGAAAAAATTCCACAGCCGATTCTGATCTGTGACCTCCAAACCAATCTCCTTGAGTACTATTAACATAAAGCAAGCATATTTTCTCTATATATTTAAAAGTTAAAACATACTCGCATACCAACAAAAAAGACGAAAATCAGTTACAGAAATTGATACCAGTGGGAGAAGCATAAAAGGTTGGGTTAAGAGTATACAGTATTTCCTTTTCTGAAAATTAGATATGGCAAATGGAGACCACCAGGATAAACAGAGCTTCAATTATAAATGAGACTGCCACCTACTTCAACTGTAATTATACACATTGTCATATATATATATATATATATATATATATATATATATATATATATATATATATATGATATTCATGATACTTCCAATATAACTTTAAAGTAAAATAAGACATCAAACTATGAAGTTTATAAAGTCTACTGTCAATTAATTAAAAAAAAACTTTAAAATACATGTGATAAAACAAGTTTTAATGTATGTATTTTAAGATGAATGATTAAACTGGAAGTAACCCCATTTGAGGAATTTAAAGCCTGTAGTAGGGGCATGTCAGGTTATCTCCTTGAGGTAAAAATACACTGAAAATTAGAAAAACTGTATTATTAGGATTTTTCAAACCTTACTAGACAGATTTTTCATGTCTCAGATTTATCATGTGAGCGAAGGAGGACAGGAAGGAAGAGAAAGTAAGCCAATTTTACTTAATGCTGTCAGAAAAATGTTGACAAAATATTTTGTAAATGAAATCATTTGTTCAAGCAGCAGGGGGAGCTAATGCATTGTTATTTTGTTTTTTCTTTATGAGTAGGGAATGTTTTCAGAGAACTTCTTTAATTTTAAAATTATAAATTGTATGTATTATCTTTTTATTATTTAATAATTAAGTTTTTATTATTTAATGATTGTTAAGGTTAAATGTAAAAAGTTGACATAAATACAATATTATTTATAATATTTTAAAAGATGTTTAACACTAACATATTTCCAATGTTAGTAATTACATTCCCTTAGCTAACTCACTAAAAATGAGCTAACTGTATTATTTAACTATGGACACAACAGGGAAAAGATCAAAATTCTATTGGACTGTCTGTTTCTTCTATTTGTAGTTTGAGAAGGTACTTCAAAGGTGAAAACTTCTTTTACTCAAAAGGTCAGAATGATAAAGGAATTGAAGGCCTCACTTAAGAGCAGGCTGTCCCCTGCATCCATTCTTGCTATCTTTCTAATTTCACTCTTTCACAATCACCAGAATGATTTGTTTAAAAATTCAATAGTCATGTTGCTCCTTTTCACTGACTTCCTAGCTCTCAGGATAAAGATGAAAGTCCTTAATTAATCTTACAAGACCGTAAGTGATCTAACCAACAACCATCTTTCTAGCCTCAAATCTTGCCACACTCCCTCTTGATCTCTGCACCCCAATCATAGAAATCTTCTAGTTCCACAAATATATCACATCCTCTCCACACAGGGCCTTTGAATATGCTGGTTCCAAAGCTTGGAACTCCTCCCTCCTATACTGCCCTCACTACTCATCCACCGTATCTCTGCACAAGTGACCTCCTCAGAAAAGCTTTCTCCTTAGAACAACAGTCCTCTGTCTACATTCTACCCTTATGGCTTCCTGCATGTTTCCTTTTTCCCACTTACACAGCTAGTAGTTTAATATTTACGTTTGAGCACTATCCTGAAAGCTTCACGAGGACAGAACATTTCTCTTCTGCTCTTCGTTGAATCTCCAGTGCCTATTACAGGACCTGCCATGTCTTAGCTGGTTTGAGCTGCCATAACAAAATACTACAGGCTGGGTGGCTTAGAACACAGACATTTATTCCTCACAACCCTGGAGGCTAGAAGCCTAAGATCAAAGTGCCAGCATGTTCAGGTGCTGATGAGAACTCTCTTCTTAGTTTGCAGATAGCTGCCTTTTTCCTGTGTCCTCACATGGTGGAAGGAGAATGAGATCTCTCTATCTTCTTATAAGCCACAGTCTTACTGGATTGAGCCTCATCCTTATGACCTTAAATTAACCTTAATAACCCCCTACAGACCTATCTCCAAATACTTTGGGGGTTTGGGGTAACTTTGGGGGTTAGGACTTTAACACATGAATCTGGGATATACACAGATACACATGTAGTAAAACTAAGTATGTATTAAATATGTACTGACACTAAGAAAACCAAAATACTTAAAATGTATTAAGCAATAAAATGTGATTTATTTCAGTATTATTTCAGTATTATAGCCATTGAAAGGATACCATCAGGATACTAAAGCCAGAGATAAAGTGAGCAAAATATCTAACCAAAAAAGGTGAATGAAGAGGCCTATAATCCAATCATCATCAATTCAGCATTCATTAATCACACTTATGGCCACCACTGTATTGGCAATAGTGTTATAAAGAGGAAACGCTTCACAGCCACATGATGAAAAGAATCATAACCCAATAATTATGATGCTTTGTAGTAAGGGTTGGACCATTCCTCAGTTCTCATTCTCCTCAACTCAGTGGGATCTGGTATCTGCCCCTACAACTCTCACAGCTACAATGAACACTACCAATGATCTGTTTGTGAAAACCAACACACACTTTTAATTCTCAGAGTCTCTCCATATGGCCATACAGCCTGTATGACATTTCTGTACAAATATCGGGACCCCTTTCACAGGCTAGCACCCTCTAGAATTATGCAGCACACAACCTGCACATTAATGGCAGTATCTGGCTTTCTACATCTCCCTACAACATTCACTACCACTAACCAATCCCTCCTTCTGGAAGATGTTTGTCCCTTGACTTCCATAACACTATATCCTGATTTTCAATCCTACCTTTCACACTACTCTTTTTTTCCAGTCCATCCCTTAAACGTTCCTGGGCTGTATTCTTTCTCAGTCCATTCACACTCTGCATGGTGACCTCACCTACTTTCATAGCTTCACTCACCACTTACATGCTGATGACTACCAAATCCATACTCTTAGTTCATATCTCTATTCTGAATCCCATATCCATAGAACCAGCAGCCTCTGAGAAATGTCTATTGAAATGTCTATTTAAATGTCCTGTAAGTCATATAAACTTGACTTGTCCAAAATCGTATCAAAATTGACTTAAAAACTAAAGCTGAGGACACTATCACTGCCCACAACCTCCACCACACCATACTTCACAAATGGGGACCAATCCTGTTATTTATGTTTTTAGGGTCTCTATTGTTGTTATTATTTGCTTTTGGTTTTGGTACTTGCCCACATCTCATGTTTCTCAGGTCTGAAAAGTAGAGCAGGAGTCCCCTTTTGACCCTGTGGACATCGTAGACTGTCTCAAAATTCCATTCTAGATTCCCAGTCATACACCTTTCTACATGCCAGTGGCTGGCAAACTGAAGCTCAGATGTCCCAGATTCCTTTACAGCTCATGTTCTGCACATAACCTAGTTTCCACCAAGCTGATACATTGTTCAATATTATGAAAGAAGTGATGAGTGTATCTGCGTGTTTCCTCTAGCAAGAGTGGTTTTGAAGGTACTTGGTTATTCTGTAGCAAAAGTCAGTGATTCCAGTGTCCACTTCTTAGTTTTGTGGGGGTTGAGGCAGAGAGTGAGACTCCCACTTCCTGGCAGTGGTCAGGGCTGAATAAATATGGCTCTGGAGCCAACAGCTGTGTACACCACTTCCGCAGGTTCCTGACCCTCCATGTTCTCTGAGGGCCACTTTATACCTGCATAGGATGTGGAAGACAGGAGGCAAAGTCCAGAGTTTGTTCAGGGTAGGAAGACTCTTAAGGGGAGTCCCTGACATAGAGCTGGGGTGCAGTATCAGTCTAAGGGTAAATGAGAAACAAACTTGTTGCTCAGAGGGACAAAGAAGAAAAGTTGCCTGTCTCAACTTTGGTATTCAGCAGAAGGAAAGGAAAAAAATCCTCCCCTCAGGGTACTAAAGAATTTTTTAAACAAAAGGTATAAAACATTAAGGAGATGATTAATAAATTCATCTATGATATATTATGAACTCTCTTGATCAAAAGATACCACAAAGACTGAAATACAAGTTATATAAACTGGCAAAAGTTATCAGAAATACAATAGTCAACAGATTATTGGTATGTAGAATACATAAAGAGCTTTCAAAAATCAAAACAAAACTATGTAATAAAAAACAAGCAAGAAAAAAAAAGACATTTCACGGAAAACACAAACAGCCCCAAACAATGAGAAGATGTAAATTGCAGGTGAATATGTGGAATTCACAGAAATATTTAACCACTGCTCATGGGAACCTGTCATTTGAAAACAATTCAGCATTGCCCAGTGAAGTTGAAGAGGCACATATTCTATGACATGTAACTCCACTTCTAGTAATAATTCTTGCCCATGTTTGCCAAGAAATGGACAAGAAAACTCATGCTTTGTATCAGCAAAACAACTGCATATAACTCAATGGTAGAATAAATTATCAATGTAATATATTAATACACTAGAATACTATACAAAAGTGAAAAACTGGAGCTACACTATAAGGCAGCAATTCCCAGAATACCTATCTACAGTGTGATTTCATTTACAGAAAGTAGACAAATAAAATACTTCCAGAAACAATCAAAACACTTATTTTATACACATACACATTTTAATTATATTATTAAATAGGTAATAAATTAGCATAATCTGATAGGTGATAAATTTAGCATTCTTTCAGTAAAGCATCTGATAAATTACTTTTAGATTCCAGTTTTATTGTTTCCTTTAATTACAACAGATCCTTTTACATTTGTCTTCAGTATTTATACCAAATGTATGTATTTATAAAATGTTTGTATAGCTTAAAGAAATCCTTTTACTTTCACCTTCAGTATTTATATAAAATGTATGTATTTGTAAAATATGTTTGTATAGTTTAAAGAAATACTTAAAGAGAAGCAAATGCCAATATACCCACTACCCAGTTTAATAAGTACATTATTACTATTTTAGAAGACCCTTAGGATCTCTAATTACACACTCCTCCTTCCCCCTAGACTTACAATGATATTGAATTATTCCTCAACTAGATGTCAATAGATTTTATATATGTATGTTTTACTTTATATGTACATAAGATATATTTTAATATGTATTAGTTTATATACATATAAATATTTAATATGTATATTTATATAAATATATTTGATATATTATTTTAATAAATATATTTTTATTCTACAAGTTAGTTTCATTAGTTTATATATTTTGTACTATGTGTATACATACACATTGTATTTTATATATAAAGTTACAGTGACAGAAAGCAGATCAGTGGTTGCCTGAGGCTAGGCTTGGGAGCAGGACAAACTGGCGTAAGGAAACTTTCTGGGATAATGGAAAGGTTTTAAAACTGTATCATTGTATTGTATTCTTACAATGGATAAATTTTATGGTTTAAAAATTATACTTAAAACTCTATAAACAATATTTCTTATAATCTCTTCTGGGAAACCTTCAGCCATGACTAGCCCAGGCAACAGTTTGTTTGCATTCCTCTGCTATAGTACTTATCAAATCAGGCTACACAGCTTGGCCTGTTTTCAACTAGAATTTAAAGCTCCTAGAGGACCAGGATGTTTCTTCAATTCTGTGTCAGTCTCTTCCACAACCCATCCTATTACACACCAGAGCAGTGTTTGAAACTCTCCTGATCATTGAGAAGATGTGAAACTGCATGATACACTGGGGGAGGAGCAAAGGCAGTGTGGAGGTTAAGAGCACAGGCTCAGGACCTTCACTGTCAGGTTCAATTGTAGCTAAACTGCTCAGTAAAAGTGTACCCTGAGGCAATTAATTTAATCTCCTGTGCCTCAGTTCCATTATCTATAAAATGGAGACGATAATGTATCTTTCTTTCCTTATACTATAAGGAATGAATAATATAAAACATTTAAAGCAGTGACTAACCAACAAGCATAAAAAAAGGTCCTCCACAGCATTACCACTAGGGAAATAAGTATCTACTGATAAATGACTGGATAAAGAAGTTGTGGTGTGTGTGTGTGTACACACACATATGCACACACAATGGAATACCACTCAGCCATAAAAAAGAATAAAATAATGCCATTTGCAGCAATTACAGATGGACCTGGAGATTGTTATACTAAGTGAAGTACATCAGAAGGAGAAAGAAAAGTACAATATGGTATCACTTACATGTGGTATCTAACAAAATGACATAAATGAAGTTATTTACAAAACAGAAACAGACTCACAGACATAGAAAACAAACTTACAGTTACCAGTGGGGGAAGGGGAGGGTGGAGGGATAAATTGGGAGTTTGGGATTTGCAGATAATAACTACTGTACATAAAATAAATAAACAATAAGGTCCTACTGTATAGTACAGTGAACTATATTCAATATCTTAAAATAGGTTATAATGAAAAAGAATATGAAAAGGAATATATATGTATAACCGAATCACTATGCTGTACACCAGAAATTAATACAACATTGTAAATCGACTATACTTCAATTAAAAAAAAACTGTAACGATACATCACTATACATCTACCAGAATGGCTAAAATATCAAGTCTGAAAATACCAAGTGTTGACAAAGATGTAGAGCAACTGGAATTCTCATCATTGCTATTGCAAGTGAACATTCACTTTGGAAAACTATTAGTAGTCTCTGCAAAAATACACCTACTCTATGAACTCCCCAATTCATTCCTATGTATATAGAAAAAAAGGAATAACACACAAACACATAAAGTCTTTTACAAGAATATTGATAGCAGTTTTATTCATAACCCGAAACTAGAAATTCAAATGCCCATCAGCAGAAAAAACAGATAAATGGTGGTATATTCAAATGGTATACTACTCAGGAAAAAAGGAGCAAACTACATATAAATACAAAACATAAATGAAAACATTATACTAAGCAAAATAAGTCAGGTCAAAAAAGTATATGCTATGTGATTGATTCCATCTGAATGAAGATCAAGAACCGGCAAAACTAGTCTACAGTGACAGACATCAATACAGTGGTTATATTGTGAGAGTGGGAGTATTGCCTGGAAAAGGGCAAGATAACTTTCTGGGATGATGAAAATCTTGTATATCTCGATCTGATTCGTAGAAGAGCTGAAAAATTTTATCATCTGTATACTTAATTTTTTCTTATTCTATGTAAATTGTACCCAATAAACTATTCAGCATGAAAAGTTTTTCCCCCGCAATTAAAATGTTTTGTCAGTTTTTTAAAAGTATCTGACATGTAGTAAGTATGCAACCAAGGTTAGCTACTATTATCAGTTCAAGATGGCTAAACTGTTAGAGTTGGATAGGAGATAATCATGATCAAATGTGGCTGAGGCAAAAGACAAAATAAAATAAACAAAAGAAGGGGAAGAAAACAATGACAGGTAATTATATCCACTCTCTCCCCTGAATTGAAAATTCCCTGTAAAGTCCATGAATTACTATCTAGTTTGGACCTCTTGCATATTGCTCTTATAGAAGCGTAGGGATATCATTTTTTTTAAGCATTTATTTTTACCAGGACAATCAATTAAGTGCTTTTAAATATTATTCAGGTTTTCCTATTGACTTTCAAATTATACTAACTCTCTCTTCTATGCCCATATTGAATACTAAACAAATAAATAGGTTTTCTATTTTTAACAGGCTCCAGAATTGTGTTCATTCATGGGCGGATAAAAGGACGGATTATTATTTTCAACTTATGCCTATGATGCTGCACTTGAAATTTTAAGGTCATGTTAATGTTAGCAGCTAAAGGTAAAATTAATTACAACTGTGGAAGGTAGGATGCCTTTTGAATACCACTTTGAAATGTTTTCAGTGGATCAGGTAAAATAAGGAAAAAGCTAAGTCAGGTGCAGAGGGATACGTGTGCATGGGTAGGTGTGCTCTCAGCATTCCTATACTAGGAAATTGTGTTTGAAGATCAGAGTTAGCAGTATTCACCTTAATCACTTGATTCTCAAGATATTTCATGAAACAACCAGAACTTCCTATACATTTTCTACATTTCCAACAACGAAGGATACTTACTCCTTCTTGATTATGATTTTTAGTTATCAATTCTTTACTTCTCTTCATCTGTGGGAAAATCAATGCATTTTTAGAAGGTTAAACTGTATCAGATTAAACTTGATTTTCTAAATCTTTTGAACAGCATTATCTACATGTGGACCAGAAGGAAGAGAACTATTTATTGAGGTACCTACTAGTTATCAGGTCTTAGGCTAGGGACCTAGAAACTAGATACAGGATTGAAACGTCCATTTAATTATGATAATGATGCATTATATTAGTGATTAGCAGCTTATTCTATTTTTGCAGAACATTTTATGTCTATTTCCATTTGTTCTCACTAAAAGTGGTAAAAGGCAACTGCTCTGAACAGTTCATTAAATAAATTACTTCAGAGGCATAACAAGGAACTATATTCTTGTAAATACAATGTTTCAAATAGCCACAGCATTAAATCTTAAATATAATAGGATTTACTGAGTTATAACTAATTCTGTGAAAATTGGAAGTAATTATTTCAAACTGATGGCAAAAATCCTGTATTCTAAATGCAATAATTTCTCTTGTATATTGTACTCAGTGGAAGAGTTAACTATGTTACATCTTGGGGTTTCTGCTGTCAAACAAAAAGACTTAGATAGTAAACCTATCAATGTTTTAGTCTATTTTTATACCTGAGAATTTACATCAATACTGTGATTTAGACCAATTTGGGAAAATAGTTTCACACTAATCAGGATTCCAAAATGGTGCAGTGTATTTAATAACCTGCCTAGTAACTAAAATAAGAAAGGAAATGTTAATTTATTAAGCTATCCATAAGGGCCAGCCTAGCTCACACATTTCCTCATTTGTTAGCTCTTTTATCTTTCATTTATTCAACAGACATTTACTGAGAGCTGACCACATGCCACACAATGAGTCAAACTCTTGGGGCACAAAGATGTGGAAAACTTATTTTCTGTGACAGAGGTGCTCACTACACATACTATAGATCAACAGTTTTCCACTCTCGCTCATTAGATTCACTTTGAAGCTTTAAAAAATAGTCACGTCTTGGCCCTACTCCTAGAAATTTTGACTTATTCTGAGATGGGGAAAGAGTTAGGAAGGGAAACTTTTTGTTGATAAGTTCTCAAGGTGATTCTCTAGTGTGATCAGGGTAAGGACAGGCTGTGTTAATACTCAGACAATTAATGAAAATGTAATAGCTGAATCCCCTAAGAGAGGGAACACAGATGGACCTTAGGCAAATTTAAAGAAAGGACTTGAGGAACTGTGCCTGGAAGGACACAGCATGCCCCTCTTGCATCAAATCTAGCTTTGACCTTCAGGTCCTAGGCAGCAGTTCTGTCTTCACTGACATCTTCAGAACCCATCTTAGCTCAGTTGACCACTCCATTTAAACTTTGCCCTCAATCACCACCAGTAGTATTTTAATTTGCAAATGCCCCGGCCTTCCCACGCTTTTGTCTTTGTTGATGCCCCTCTCCTTTACTTAGCTTCACTTCCACTCCTTTCACCTCTCAGTGGTCTTCTTAGCATCTTCTATCCTCACCTCCCTTTTAACCACCAGTGGTTCCCAACCCGGAGTGGGGACTGTAGGGAAAGGGTCATATCAGAATCATCAATGAGAAAATTCCTATCTGCCTATGCTCTCTTCCTCCCTGAGATACATACACAGCTCCCCTTTTCTCCCCTCAAGACTGTCCCATGCGCTCTTCTAAGCATGTAGTTAGAAAAAGCTCTATGGGTGATTATTAAGTTTTCACTGAGAAAATCACTGAGAATTATGCTCTTTGTGACAACTCTTTCATGTCAATGATTTTAAAATCTATATATCCAGTTTTGATCTTATCCCAAAGATCTAGGCCAATATTTTCAACTTCCAAATGTCAAATGCTATCTTTACACGACTCTCCTTCAGGACCTTTGCACTGGCTGTTTGCTCTGTCTAGATCTGTGCTACCTACATGGTAGCCACTCGTTAGACATGTTATTTAGCACTGGAAGTGTTGCTAATCTGAACTGAGATGCAAAGTAAGTGTAAAATACACACTGAATTTTGAATACTTTGTGGGGAAAAAATACTAAACATTTCAATAGTTTTCGTATTTATTTCATATTGAAATGAAATTTTTAATATACCAAGTAAAATATCTTGTAAAATTAATTTTCGTGTTTCTTTTCACTTTTCAATGTGGCTACTAGAATTCTTTTAACTACGTATCTGACTTGTACTCCCGGGAAAGCACTTGTCTAGACCTCCTCACCCCAGGTCTTTGCGTGGCTATCTCTTTTCTCATCATTCAGATCTCAGCTCAGTCGTGACCTCATAGGTATGCTATAAGAAACACTTCGGGAGTTTATTTAAATGTAGGTCACAGGGCCACAGTCCCAGGGATTCAATGTTTATAGGGTAGGGCTCTGCATATTTAACAAGCACACTAGGTGATTCTGTTACAGGTGATTGGAGATCAGACTTTCAGAGACAGAATACAGTCTAAGCTCTATTTGCAACAACATGGATAGACCTTGAGAGTATTAAGCTTACTGGAATAAGTTAGACAGAGAAAGACAAATACTTAATGCTATCACCTACATGCGGAATCTAAAAAATAAAACAAGTAAATGTACACAACAAAATAGAAACAGACTCAGATATAGAGAACAGACTAGTGGTCATCAATAGGGAGAGGGAAAAGGGGAGGGATAAAATAGCGTATGTGATTAAGAGATTAAAAAATACTATGTATAAAATAGATAAGCACAGGGAAATAAAGCTATTATTCTATAGTAACTTTAAATGGAATACAATCTGTAAAAATATTGAATCACTATGTTGTACACCTGAAATTAAAATAATATTGTAAATCAATTATACTTCAATTAAAAAAAATACAGTCTAAACTCCTTAAGATACAAAAATAGGTCCTTTAGGTAGCACAAGGGATTCTTGTGATGGAACAGTTTTGTGTCTGATTTTGCTGTTGCTCACATGAATCTACATATGTAATAAAACTGCACAGAACTACATATACATACACACATACAAGTGCATGTAGCTGGTAAAATGTGAATAAAGTAGATTGTTTGAAGGTTATACAGCATCTCTCTGAATCTATAATTCACAACTGGCAATTGAATCTACAATTATTTCAAAGTAAAAAGTTTAAAAATTTTACTATACATTAAAAACTCAAAATTTTTAAAAAGTCACACGTTTACCAATTAACTGTCCTGATACACTTGTATAATCACCTATATCTTTTCCCTATATTTGTGACTGCATCATTTTTGATTGTCTCTTCATATGACAACAATTTTGCAGTATTTTCTACAAAGAGAATAAAAAGACCATTTTGTCTTTATTCTCAAAAAAAAAAAGCCCTTCACACCCTTGAAAATCTGACTCCAATCTAACTCTCAAGCCTTGTTGTCCCTTCCTTGAACACTCTACACCAATACTATACAGATCTTTGTGCAGTTCTCTAAAAATGTCTTTTTCTGCTTTCCCATTTTCAAATTTGCTGTTTTCTCTTCCTGTAATATCATTTCCTTTTCCTTTGACTTTATTTAAGAAATATTTTTCAGCCTTTGAGACTGAGCTCAAATTTTTCTTTTACAAATGCTCCCCAGAAAACTACAATTCCTCCCTCTTTTGTGTTCCCATGGAACTTTGCATATACGTCTACAGTAGCACTAGTCATCTTGTATTACATTTTTTATGCATATTAATTTAATGGTGAGGTCTTAAAAAGCACCATATTCTATTCAAACGGGTATTTTTACAATCAAATATTGTACCTGGCACCAAAAAAGATGGTCAACAATTGTTCGCTGAAATCAAATCAACAAGATCTGGCAGAGAGCTCAGCTTACAAAAAGTCTTTTTCCAGTATCAAGTATTAAGTATATTGGGCCAACCAGATACACAACTACGGACAAACCAACTAGAAGTCCTTTAGCAAGGGATGTACGGAGCCCAAGGGAGTAACTAAAGCTGTGTTTACACATACCTAACTTGAAAGGAGAACTGGAGGCTATCCAAGGGATGTATTTCTAAGACAGCAGAGGTGGTTTCTTCCAAAGAATTTATGCTAAGAGGTCAAACATGGTAAATGAATCTATTAACAAAATGATACTCTTTGAACTGATTCAAATACAGCCTGGTTGTTAGCTGCTAACTCAAATCCATCCCTAATTCCAGCTCCCTAGACACTAGTATGAGTTCTGATAAAAGAAGAAGCTGTATAAGTTATCAACTGAACATTCTGTTTTCTGTTGGGGTCTAAATAATTTGGAGCAGCACACACCACATAGCTTTAACACTCTGAGGACTTGGGGGCAGCAATCAGAGAACTATCGAAGCAAACAGAGAAGGAGCAGAGACAAGGTGATCTTGGGAAACAGTGAAACGTAACATGAAAACGAACTAACTTCCTGCTGAATACATATGAATGTCTCACGATGCTCAGAAATACTTGGAGGGACTCTACAGAGTGCTGGGTTCTGAGTTAACAGTTAACAATAAAATTCTGGTATTATTGTTCACGTGACGGCGGTAGAACTTAATGGCTCATAAGATCTAGGGAATTCAGGTAATCTGATTTTCTTTCAAATCCTGTTCCTCACACCTTACTCCAGTTCTATCAGATAAGATACATGTGTTTTTTTCTAAAATGGAGTGCTCCCCTTGGACCATAGTTCTTCCCACCTATATCATAGTCTTTGTCAAGGTAACTTTCTTGTCACCTGCCCAAGCTTGATCTCTTGGACCAAGGCAGCTACTGATACCTACTTGATTTTCTCCACATTGCCTGCTCATGGATTTCCTCTTGCTGTACTTCACTACCTACCCTGACATTCCTGTCACTTTCTGGTATTTCCTCAATGCATGGGCATTTGCAAAGTAATGTTTCACCGAGTTATGCATATCTCCCAAATACTGACATATTACAGGATATTTAAAAAGTCACATTTGTTAATATTACCACCAACCTCAGCAAAAACTTTAATTATTGGGCAGTAGTCAAACTCACAGCAGTGGATACAAGTTTTCTAAAGTGCTAATTTTTGCTTAAAAGTTAAATTTTGTCATTTGCAACAAATACTGCCAAATACCCATTTCTGAATAACCATAGTTTGTCATTCAAGTAAAAATGGTGTGCCATGGAAAGGTGAATAGTTTAGCTCTCAACTAATACAACAGAACAAAGGCTTTTCTTCAAGGCTTCAATAAGCCTTCAATCAGCCTTCAGTATACTACAGAAGTGCTTTATGCATTCTTCCCATTTTTTTTCACATGGAATATTAAAAGTATATCTATTGAAGAGTAAAGATTTAATAAAAATCAAGTCTATTTAGTGCTTCAATCAACAGCATCTTAATATTGCATGTGTATAGCAGTGAAGAATAAAATGGCTACTAGTACTGTTTGTCACAACTGCCTTGATTCTGCTAAGGAACCAGTTTTTCTCACTATTGCTTTTCCGTGATTAATGAAAATGTTAACAAAGTTAAAAAAAAAAAAAAAAGGCCAAATAACATCTTAGTATTACCAAGAAAACAGTATGACTTGACTCTCTGAAAGGTCTTAGAGACACCAAAGGTTATGGACCACATTTTCAGAACTGCTACTTTATGCAAAACAGCTGTCCCAAAAATGCTGCCTATGAAAATCTTATTTTCCACCAATATCTTTTAAAATATTTAAGAAGTACAGATGAGTCCCTATGGAGAAATATATTTATAACAAATTTGCTTAAAATTTTCTATAAACCAACTACTGGAATTAGAACCTCCATAAAAAAAGTTTTATTTCTTCATCTACCTTTTGCTATTTACCACTTTTTACGGTAAATATCAGCATTTGGCCAAATTCTACACTCTTGGGTCACCAAGGTTTGCTCACCCTCTTCATTTTATTCATGGATTTAAACTTGAGATGAAGTGGACAGAGTTATAAATTATTAAAATTAATCTAAAATTAGAAAATAAGAATAAACCAAAAACAACCTTAAAAGTTGAAATAGACCTCAAATATCTCCTCCAAAACTCATTTAAAAAAAAAAAAAAACAATAGGGAGGGGGGGCCCAGGCAAAAATGAGCTAACTGGCAAATTTTACCAATTCTTTAAGAAATGGATAATCTTTGTAACTTATATAATTGTGCGAGTCAGCAAACATAAGATGAATTCTGCAAATATAATATAACCTTGACATATTAACTAGACAAGGAGATATAAAACTAGACAAAGAGAGTATAAGAAAATAAAATTACATACCAAACTAATTATGAACACATATGCTAAAATTCTAAATAAAATCCTAGTCAACAGAATCCATCAGTGACTTAAAAGAATAATACACTTTGGCCAAACAAGATTATTTTCAGGAATTCAAGGATGATTCAAAATGGAAAAAAACCAAAAAACAAAAAAAAACAAATCATTCTATTGATTTCACCTCAAGTACCTCACTTTCATTTACTTGGCAGATAAAACTTTTGTATAATGGTATAGGTATTTGGTTTTAAGTGACACGCATTTGGTTTTAAATTTTTAAATTCAACTTTTGGACTTACAGTCAATACTTCCAGTATTACTAATGAGCAAAAATGTACCCCCAATATTTACATTTCTCACTAGTTTACATGGTAAGAATAAAACTATGAAAAATATTTTCCCACAATGTTATCCTTATCTAAAGGAGATATGGTGCTGCTCAAAGTAACTTGTGGGGACCCAATGTTAAATTTAAAAAATGGGCCAATGCAGTACTTAGTAAGCTTCTGTGGTACTACTAATATACTGATTTCTAATGTACAGTTTCTCATTCTGGGTACTCATTAGATAGGTCGCTCACTTGGTGAAAATTCAACAAGCTGTACACCTGCAATCTGTTTATTTTTCTACGTGTATCTTCTTTCATCAATATAACCCCATGCTTTCCTCTGTTTGAGAAGAGTGGATAAAGGATTCTCAGTATGGAGCAAAGTCTATAATAACGACTTCCATCATTTGGTCCTGGTTACACTGCCAGTGTTTTATGATGGGTGGGAGTCAAGAAATTCCAATGGAAGAAGGAATCAAAGATGTATGTTCCTACCTTTGCCAGGAGGATTACTTACCCATCATCAAGAAAAAACTGGAGAATGGGGAAGATGCAGGAAAGCGTTCCTGCTGTTCTCTCATTATGAAAGTGACATATGTCAAAGATCAGTTTATATGTGTATGAACAGTCCCAGCTCCTTTCATGACCAAAGAGTTGGTTAAATGCTAAAGAGGGCTTTGGGAATCCAAATCCTACACAGTTGAAATGCATCAAGATACAAAAATCCAATGTAAAGATCTCTCACAATAGTTTTGTACTTTTGTATTTCACGCATAGAACTTTGAATGTGAAGTATTCCAACTTTCCTATAATAGTAAAGGAAGGCAATCTTAAGTCAGTGTTTCCCAGCAGTTTCATCATCGTTACATATTAACATGTCATTACTTGGATGGAGAGAGGGAAGAATGAATAGGTAGAACACAGGAGAATTTGAGGGCAGTGAAACAATAGTTTATAATATTATAATGGTGGGTACATGACAGTATACATTTGTTAAAACCTATAGAACTATACATAGAGTGAACTCAAATGTAAACTATGGACTTGAGTTAAAAGCAATACATCAATACTCATTCTATTAATTGTAACAAGTGTATCACACGAACACAGGAGGTTAATAATAGGAGAAACTGTAGGAGAGGGAGTATATGAGCGCTTACCATACTTTCTGCTCAATATTTCTGTAAGCTAAAACTGCTCTAAAATAGTGTTAATTTAAAATATCGTTATTTTGATATATAACAGCATTATCTACTCAAAATTATTAATATTCATTAACAAAAAATGGAAAGTATACTTTGTCTTGGTTATTCAAATAATCCAAAAATAGTTTCTCCTTTGAAATCTGACATCAACATTGGTTTTCTAAATGTAAGAAAATTTCTACCTTGTCAATGTGATACCTGTATTAGTTTGCCTGGAATGTCACGACAGGATACCACAGACTGGATGGCTTAAACAACAGAAACTTATTTTCTCACAGTTCTCAAAGCTGGAAATCTGAGATCAGGGTGCCAGAAATGTGGGGTTCTAGTGAGGGCTCTCTTTCTAGCTTGCAGAAAGCTACCTTCTTGCTGTGTCCTCACATGACCTTTCTTCTGTGCATGTGCACTTCTGGTGTCTCTTCTTCTTCTAAGGATAACAATCCTGTTGGATTAGGGCCTCACTTCAATAAGCTCACTTAACCTTACTTACCTCCTTAAAGGCACTACATCCAAATATTATCATATTGGGGGTAAGGCCTTCAATATATGGATTTTGGGGAGGACACAATTCAGTCTATAACATTCCTCCCTCTGGCCCCAAAACACACGTCCTTCTCCCATACAAAATACATTCATCCTATCCTAACAGTCTCAAAGGTCTTAACCCATTCCAGAATCTACTCCACGTCCGAAGTATCACCTAAATCTTCTTAATGTAAGTGTGTTGTGAACACAAAAGAAGTGGAATAAAATGTGCTCAACTCCAAGCAGGTCACAGAAAAGGAGCATGAATAACACTGCAGTCAATGGTCTGTGTAAAATTACAAAAATATTAATGACTGAGTTTTCAAAGCAGCAATCACTACACTTGTTTGTAAATTCTATAAGAACACAGCAGGACCCCCAAATTAATCTTAACAATAGGCAGAAATAAAAACAGTGTTTTACAGATGTAACTAGATTCCTGTGGAATTTATATGCCTTATGTGGCTCAATAGATATTTTTAAATGTATTATTTAGTGAAACCTGGCATGTAATTCAGGATCCCTCTCACATTAGCTTTCAATCTTTGTAAAGCATATCAGATATTTAACATGCACAAATACGAGACTGGATCAGGTGACTCCTAAACTGTCAGTTCTATAATTCTAGACTTGGTCATTGCAGTGACTAAAATGGTAATTAAAGCCTCTGATTTATTAACTCTACAACTGCCTACATCAGGAATTACAGAGAGACGCCTCAATTTTCTTCAATAATTGTTAACACTACATACTTCGGGGTTTAAACATGATGAAGTCAACTTCAACAACTTAAACTGTTTAAATGATTCTGCATACACTTTGGCATTCACAGACAGAAACCTTTTTCTTGGGAAGCACCCAACTTTTGTTGATAAAGAATTATGCAATAGTTCAAGCTACCTTATTAGCAACTAGTCACCTCTCACTCACCTTCCCTTTATTTCTCTCCTGCCTCCCCTGGGCTTGCTGAACTCTTAGACATGACACAATGCATATTCCACCTTAAGGAGAAAAGGTAATATACATTTGACACTGTAGTAGCTACCAGGTTCTTCTACAGTCTCACACAGCTTCTTAAAACACACGCTACAATTGCAGTTGAATACCACCCCTTTATTCTTTTAAATTTCTCCTTTTCCCTTTTCTTTCTCTTACAAACACAACCTCACTCAGTCCTGAATGCTCACTGCAGTCTCTGAATCCAGGTGAAAACTTTAAGAATTGTAAAAATATCATTGAAGAAATGCAGATATTTTGTAACTTCTGTATTTTGACTAATTTTGCCCATTTTAACTGCTACCACTGCCAAAATAAGGAATGAACTGAAAGATGGATGAAGGTAGTAGTATATGCAGGACCCATACATTCACTTATTTCTCTCAGGCTACTTTCTTAGGGAGAAAATATAAGAAAAGGTAGAAATTACACACAGAGTATTATTAACAGAGTTGTGAGGAAAAGTGAAATATATTTTCAAAATGGTGTGTGTCTTTGTTCTTATATGTAAATCTTAGAAATCACCATACGGTAAGTCCATAAATTTTTGTTCCAAGGAATAGGTCTAGTAATTTAGGGAGATTTCTGAGCAAACTAAGGTACATCTAAACATATTTTAAATAAAAGTGCCAATAATGTTTCTGATTGGACCAAGAAGAGAAAGTGGCAAGAAGAAAATAAAACCAGGAGATTTTTAAAAATTAATTTTAAGTCGTGTTTGGAGGCTACAAGTATTCACCCATTCAATGAATATTTGCTGAGCACCTTCTACTTCGTCAGGGAACACAAATAATAATAACAATAATAATGAAAACATGTACTGCAAAAGCATACGCGAGGGTAAGAGGGATGCTAAGCCAGATGCGTGAGAGAGAGCAGGCGAAACTGCCAGGGTTCTCACAGGGAATCATCTAATTAAAGAATGGATCCTGAGGTCAAATGGAGCCTTGCTTCCCCAAGTGCTTCTCACGCTGATATCTTAAGGGCTAAAACGTACTATTCACTTTACGTGAAATATATTAATATGACATGAAGCATGGTCTTAAGCCAAAGTTGATAATAAGTAGTTGTCTAACTTGCCATGCTTTTATTGGATGGCTATATTCTTTCTGGTGGGTCAAATATCAATTATCAAGAAAGGTTTCAGATGAGAAAGTGGTAACAAAAATAAGCACACTGATCTGGCTTCAAAATCCTATTTTCTTTTGGGCAAAAGGAGTAGTTACACAGAGATGCTTTTTGTTCAATACAGAGGCAGCTATACTAGGTTACTGCAAAAGGCTGCTAGGTAATGGAGACAAAAAAGAAGTAGGTATTATTTCCTAGCAGATAAAGCACTGACCTGGAAGCTCAGAGACTTTGTTTTACTTATTTATCGCACCATCTTCCCCCACCAAAGGGTCTATAGCTCTTGGCACTTGCACTGTTTGCTTCTGTCTTTCCTGAATAGCCTTTACCTCTGAAGAGTTCATCTGTTCCCTAAGCCTCTGCTTAGTACTCATGTCACTGCACCACCAGGTATTACACTAACGTGTACATCTGTTTCTTCCTGAGTTGCAAGCTCCCACAGAAAGGGCATAAGCAGTACCTCAAATCTTCATAGTCCTTTACAATACCTCATGATGCTTTTACATGACTACGTATGTTGCTGATTTGAATTAGAGGCAACTGTTTCTCACCTTGGGTACTAAAAGGAAACTCTAATAGATAAGGTATAAATCACATTCTTCATTTCACTTAAATTCACCTAAAGAACCAAAGCCATGACTGACTACCTTATACTGCATTACAAGGAGAAAAAGCCCGATTCAGAGACCAAAATATAATTAACATTCTCATATGATTCTGAATTAAAATCTTGTCCTAGTATACAAGGTGCTTGCACAAGATTCTGCCCCTACGCTACTAAACTCTTATACATAATTACTTAAAGTTAGAAAAGAAAAATTGGATTAAGGAGACTTTTTAAACAGCTTACTAGATTTAATTTTAAATAAGATTCTTTTGAGTATAAAGCAGAAATATGGTTATGAAGCTATCAATTTAACTCTTCTACCAGATAAACTCTATTATGATGGAAAAACACTGCTACAGTAATCCAGCCAAAAGATAAGGCTCAGATTGGGGTGACAGCAGTGGTAATGGTAAATAATAGTCAAATTCTGGATATATATTGAAGATAGAATAAACAGAATTTCCAGACAGATTGAATATGAGGGTCTGTGAGAAGCAGGAATCAAGGATAGCTCCAATTTTTTTGGCACAAGCAACTGTAAGGATGGACTGCCATTGACTGACAGGGGGACAGATGTAGGTGAATTAGAAGGGCAGATCAGAGGTTCAGTTTGGGACATATTAATATGATCCCTATGAAATTACCCAGGACATTTTTCACAGAACTAGAACAAATAATCCTAAAATTTATATGGACTCACAAAAGACCCAGAACTGCCAAAGCAATATTGAAGAAAAAGAATGAAGCTGGAGGAATAACCCTCCCAGACTTCAGACAATACTACAGAGCTACAGTAATCAAAACAGCCTGGTATTAGTACAAAAACAGCCATATGGGTCAATGAAACAGTATAGATAGTCCATAAATAAACCCACAAACTTTTGGTCAATTAATCTTTGACAAAGGAGGCAAGATCATACAATGGAGTAAAGACAGCCTCTTCAGCAAACGGTGTTGGGATAACTGGACAGCCGCATGTAAATTAATGAAGTTAGAACACTCCCTCACACCATACACAAAAATAAACTCAAAATAGCTTAAAGACTTAAACATAAGACAGGACACTGTAAGCCTCTTAGAAGAAAACATAGGCAAAACATTATCTGACATAAATCTCAGCAATGTTCTCCTAGGGCAGTCTACCCAAGTAATAGAAATAAAAGCAAAAATAAATAAACAGGACCTAATTAAACTTCTAAGGTTTTGCAGAGCAAAGGAAACTAAGCAAAACAAAATGACAACCTACAGAATGGGAGAAAGTATCTGCAGAAGTTGAGACTGACATGGGCTTAATTTCCAAAATATATAAACAGCTCATACAACTATATATTAAAAGAAAAACAAACAACCCTATCCAAAAATGGGCAGGGGACCTAAACAAGCAATTCTCCAATGAAGACATACAAATGGCCAAAAGGTACATGAAAAAATGCTCAATATCACTAATTATCAGAGAAATGCAAATCAAAACTATCATGAGGTACCACCTCACACCAGTCAGAATGACCATCATTAAAAAGTCCACAAAGGATAAATGCTGGAGGTGTGGAGAAAAGACAACCCTCCTACGCTGTTGGTGGGAATGCAGTTTGGTGCAGTCATCATGGAAAACAATATGGAGATTCCTTAAAAAACTAAAGATAGACTTACTGTATGATCCAGCAATACCACTCCTGGGCATGTATCTGAAGGGAACTCTAATTCAAAAAGATACATGCACCCCAATGTTCACAGCAGCACTGTATACAATAGCCAAGACATGGAAACAACCTAAATGTCCACTGACAGATGAATGGATAAAGAAGATATGATGTGTGTGTGTGTGTGTGTGTGTGTATGTATAAGTATACACACACACACACAATGGACTACTACTCAGCCATAAAAAATAAAATAAAATAATGCCATTTGCTGCAACATGAATGGACCTGGAGATTGTCATTCTAAGAGAAGTAAGCCAGAAGGACAAAGAAAAATACCATATGATATCACTTATATGTGGAATTTTTAAAAATGAGACAAATGAACTTATTTACAAAACAGAAACAGACTCACAGATAAGAAAACAAACTTATGGTTACGGGAAAGTTGGGGAGGGAAGAGGATGGAATGGGATAAATCAGGAGTTCGAGATTTGCAGATACTAATTACTATATATAAAATAGATAAACAAGTTTATACTGTATAGCACAGGAAACTATATTCAATACCTTGTAGTAATCTATAATGAAAAAGAATATGAAAATGAATATATGTATAAGAAACATTATGCTGTACACCAGAAATTGGTACATTGCAAACTGACTATACTTCAATAAAAAAGTTTTTTAAAAACATGTTTTTTAAAGGTCCTTAGGCCAGAGATATTGTAATTTTGCGTATTTACAAGCAAAATTATATAATGTAGAAGCAAATTATATATAATGCAGAAAAAAGAAACAAGAGTGAAAGAATAATAACTATTGAAATTGACTGAAGGATACATGAGAATACATTATACCATTCCTCTATTTTTGTGTATATTTAAAATTTTTCAAAAGTTTAAAAAAAAAAACTGAATAATTTTCAGATGAGACTCTTCTCCACCTTCTAGTCAGAGACTAAGCCAATACAGACTTCCTTCTAATCTCTGTCAGTGGACCATGTTTTTTCTCATCCACTGTTCTACTGGAAACGCTGCCCTTCACAAGTCCTACATTTACTTGGGGGGTCTCAGTTTCCAACTCCCTGCCTCATGTGTACCCAAGGCCTTGGTCTTCTGTATAATTACGAGTATTAAAACCCAAACTCCTGTATTAATGAGCCTAGCAACCTCACCCTAACAACAAGGGTAGTTTTTAATGTCATGTGTCTACTTGCCAAGCTCTCCCCACCCTTCTTCTCTGTAGCTCCTAGGCTTTCTTTTAATTTATTACAAGCTCTCCTATGCACTTATGTGGTCAGGTAATGAAATACTTCTAGAGAAGTTCTAGTATTTGTAGCATAGTTTTATCATAACAAGAAGCCTCCCCTTCTGTTAACTACTGCAAGAAAAACTCCTAATTGCAATTATTTAGCCGTGTCACTAAGAGTCATAGTCAGGATCCTTAGGATTCATTCTGAAAACTTCAGAATCCTGAAGGGAAAGGGCCAAGGGAGGAGGATGTATTAAAGTGGATCGAGGACAAAAGATTCCTTGCAAGCTCTTTAAAAAAGGTAGAATGGGACAGAATCTCTCTGATAGACCATGGAAAACATATGGGAAGAGGAAGATATTTCATCCCATATACTCTATAAACAAAAAGCAAATGTTTGACCTCAAAAATTCTAGGCCAGAAATTACGGTTCTACTCACAAAAGTTTTACTTTTTGAAAATCTGAAGCATTTATCTTCCACATCAAAAGAAGAGTCCTTGTAAAAACGCAAAATAAATCATTACTCTCCTGCTCCCTTTAGGTGCTGACCAGACTGCTGCCCAGGCCCAGCCCCAGCCCGCTCCACAGCCCAGAAGACCAGGCTTCTTTCATCTCCTCCACTCCACTGGCTCACTCCTCCTACTCCCCGCCCTGGGTCCCTGGGAAGCGCGCCTCTAGCCTCCAGGGAATATAGCCATATCCTTGAAGTCTCAGCTTAAATGTCCCTTCCTAGATGCGGAGGAGGGGAGGGGCGGCTTCCTTAACCTATTATTTCCCCCAATGACATTTCCAGTTTTCCTCCAGAACATTCATCATGCTTTCAATTATGTGTTCCATGTCGGTGCTCCTTGCTAGCTGCAAACTCCCTGACAGTTTAATCTACCATAGTCTTAGCACAGTGTTAGGCACTTAGCAGTTCAATGAGTGAATAAGTAAGCAAGCACAGGCAAGATAAAAAAATAAGTCGTTCTTCCCTTACTCTGCTCAAGTTAGGGTACAACTTCGTGGCATCACCAGGGTAAATTCAGCAACCACCACCAAAGGAAGCCGGTCTTTGTAAGATGTTACAGAGACTGACTTTTCATCCACTTTAGAATATGACTGAATTTCATGATATTGTACGTGGTTTGATGAGTGTATGTCACTGGGTGTATCCACATTAATTATAATTCTCTTTATGAAGCTATCCATCAGAAAACAGTACTTTTTTAAAATTAGCAATGTGACAGAAAGTGGTATACGCTCCATATTTTTTAAACTAAAACCTCTACATATAAAACATGAATTCAAGGGGTTGTAATTACTTTAAACACTAACTACTATTTTTGAATATAATACTTCTTAAATGGCCTTCAATCATCAGGACATTCCTGTGAAGTAGGGATTATTAACTCCATTTTATAAATGAGGAAACTGTGACCTAGAGAAACAAAGTAACTTCTCAAACTATTCCCATCATTTTCTGAAGAGGAAGTTCCTATTTTCTAGAGTCTTGAGATTTCTAAGGACAAGAGGAGTGAAGTGGACTGAAGTCCTTACAGAGATTTCAAAGTTGGGATGGGGGAAAGTCATTTACTGGAACAGAGGAGGTAACAAACATCATAGGCTGCCCTCCTCTACCTGTTGGCAGCTCAGCTGACTAAGAAAAGCAGAAGGTAAGGCATGGAAGCAGTAACTAGCTCTAAGCATCAAGACCTACACTATCTTGACCAGCTTTTGGGTGACATCAATAATATTCTTCTTTAGCCATCCTAGAAAATAAATCAGAACCCAGTAAGTTAACAGAGTCCATAAAAACTGCACACACTCCTCTCTTACCATACGGGTTTTAATGTGTTTTCCTTTTAACATCTGCTTTACCTTTGCTTACTGCCTCTTTTTTGGAATTATGGAATCCAAATCATGATGTACCCAATTTGCTGTCATTTATTCTCCTGTTCTTATAAGTTTACCACTGTCTGGCAGCAAATGTTTCTGCAGGCAGCTGTTCTAAACAGCCCTTCAGCATGGATCTCCCTGGAATTCAGTGATGCTTAGATGGTGAACTAAGATGAAGATTTGGTTTATGATCCTAAAACAGCCATGCTGTACTAGTTGTTTCTTCTGTCTTCCCATTGAGTGAGGTTCTTAGAGGCACCTGAAATATGCACGGGTTAGCTTGCCTTCTTTAAATTTTCCAGATATCTGACAGTTACCTTCCTACATTCTGAACAGCTACTCATGACTCTCAGTAAATGCAATATCCATACTTTCACAACAAAACTCTTAATGGTGATTAGTAAGATCCCCTAATCAAATTGATTCAATTAGTGAAATTTCTTTAAAGTTCAATTTTTTTTTAGAATAACATTATTTTAAGAAAGCAGCCATTGCATTTTGCCCTTCATACATCTTACAAGAAAAAGCAAAATATCAACCTGATAAAAGCAATGAAGGGGTTAAATATTTCACTATTTGCAGAACTCTGGAGGCACAAATTGAGCACAAGGGATGTAAAACACCATATTCATGTGACTAATACATATCAAGTCTTTGAAATTTGTTATATTATAATTCCTTTCAGTAGTCTTCCTTTGTTCCAGTATTTCAGAGGTTTCAGTATAGATTCCTTTCTTTCTTTTTCTTTCTATACATTCCATCATAGGGGAATCTGCCTTGACTTGGTGTTAAATAGATGAGGTAAAGAAATTACTCATGGTCACTTTTCTGCCCACCTGCTCAGATCTACGGTAGCAGAGCTTGCTGATACACAAAGCACTCAGTCCGGTTTCCCTACCTCTAACAAGGCTTCACCACCTGGTTCTGTTCTATACTCTGTTCTTCAGAGGGGACACGTGGCGCTACCCTTTATTGTCCTGTTTCCCTGGGAGAGGAACTGACATGACCCATGAAAACAACTGTGCCTGCAATTGTGGCTATGTATTATCACCAGGGTTCTCTGTGTCTCCATCTCCAGGTGCTCTACAGCATCCACCACAAAACCCCTACATTCTGCCTAGTGGCTTCTTGGAATTTGCTGGGAAAACAGAAAGTGAGTTCCCTGAATTTATCAGGCAGTCTGTATCAAAAGGCAAGGGTTGGGGAGGGATATGCAGGGGCTGATGTAGAGAAATTTCAACCAAGGACAATGTGTTTCTTAATTAAAGTCACTTCCTCCCAGTTTTGGCATTTTAAGAGTTTTCTGGTTTTTGGTTTTGCGATGAGTTTTTGGTTTATTCTACACTTTCATAGGAACTTAAAGAAAAATGAGAAAAAGTTACACAAGAAGCTGCTATTTAGATGCTTTTTTGAACCGGGAAACCTTTTTACCTAAATTATTAAAGATTAATAATTTCATGTATATTCCAGTCATAAACTGTGTGGCATGTTTATTTCTTCATTTATTTGTACCCTACCTTATCTAGAAGGAATTTATGAAAGTTAAGACAGAAAGCTGCAAATCTTAGGAAGACCAAGGTTGTGAGGACATGTTGAATCATAAAATTGTGTCAATATACAGAGAAAAATACTGATAGATTAAAATACTGATATCTTTTAAAACTTTGGTACTAAAAATACAAACAAAATTATGGGACAGCCCACAGACAAGAAAAAATAAATTTATAAATATAAGTAAATGGTTAATATCTATAATTAATTCTAAAATACAAATTTTTAAAAGATAAATCTCCAACAGAAAACTTAACAATGAATATAAAAGCACAATTCCCAGAAGAGAAAACCTGAATGTCCAATAATCATATGAAAGTACTTAACTTCACCAGAAATCAGGAAAATTAAAATTAAAATAAGATACCATTTTGCACCCATCATATTGGGAAAAAGTTTAAAGTCTGACAATACCAAGTATAAAACATGGAGCAACAACAAGAATCTCATAAACCACTATTGGGAAGTGTAACTAGGCACAACTATCTTGGAAAGCAATTTGGCAAGATCTAGTGAGACAGAACATGTCTCTGCGGATCTGCAATTCTACTTCTAGGTTTGTATGTGCATAAGGAAATATTGTGTCATACAGGAATGTTCATTTTAGCAACATTTTGCAGCAGCAGCATAAAGCTGGAAACAACCCAAGTTTCATCAGTAGATTTTTGACAAATAAAATTTTGCTCATTGATACAATGGAATACTATATAGCTATAATAGTTCATAAACTAAAGCTACATGTGTATAGAAAAAATCCCAAAGTATGTTAAACAAGGGAAAAAAAGCTGCAGAAATATACATGTTAAGGAAATGAAACACACAGCATAGTAATAGTTACAAAAAAATTTACAGCTGTGCAACGATGTTATAGTTTGTTTTCTGATACATGCATATGTAGCAAAAGTACAAAAACATGAATGGGAATGATAGACACCAAATTTAGGATAATGGTAACCTCTAGCAAGGGGTCTAAGGAGACTTAAATTTTATCTGTAATGTGTCTTTTTCTTTAAAAATCAGAAAAAAAGTAAAATGTTAATATTTTATAAGGTTACATGGTGGGAACATGGGTATTCATTTTATTATTTTCTATATTGTATACTTGAAATGTTTTATATATACTTTAAAATTTTAAATGTTTTCACCTTAATAATATGGAAACCACACACTTTGGATCCTGTATCATAAGCACTTCTCAATGTGAACAATCTAAAATATTTAAGAGAGTAAAAGAGTACATAAAGCAGCATTAGATTTCCATTTGAGCTTAATTACTAAAAGTGCTATATATACATGGAGGAGGGACTACAACAAAATTATTACCTGTGGTGGTGGTTCTCACATTTGCGCATCTGAAATAACCTGAAAGCTTTTTAAAAGAACAGATGCTCAAGATTTATCTTAAACCTGCTTGAATCAAAATACCTGCAATGAGAACCATATACACCAAGACTGAAAACCACTGATCTATGAAAAAGGCACAAAGAGAAAAATGAGGAAGCATGAATGATTCAGATAAATCATGTTGTTGGAATGGTGAAAGGACAGTTTTCTGAACAGCCACACAAACAGTTCTACATATACACATAAAATAAAAAAAAAAAAAGAAATCATTGAGAAGATATGCTTAACAATACCACAACAGCTAACACCACAAAAGAGGGATAGTGGTTCTTATGAAACATGTCAATCATAAAATAAAGTGTCCTTGGATGTTACTAACTGAATTAAACTAGAAAGAAATAGGCCTGCCTTTTATGAAAATAAAAACATTACAAAAGACTTACATACTGTAATTGAAACACTCTCTAGCTGATATGATTACAGCATTGGGTATTCTTTGTCCTCCCCCGCCCCCTCTCCAGATGTACTTTTCACCTTCTCTATCTTGCCCTAATTCCCAGGATACTGACTTTTGACCTGAGACAAGAGGGCCCCCTAACCTTCTGGATTCCAGTGGGTTTGCCAATGGGAAACACCAGGAGGGAATCAGAGGGCTAGAAGAGGGTAAAACTGCCATTCCTGCCAGTCACAGAAAGGCCAGAGCTCTAGCCAGGCAGCCTTCCCCACAGCCACCCTCTCTGGGTTTCAGTCATGATCGCATTCTCTCACCCTTCAGGCCTACGTATGATAATGGTTCCCACTATTGTCAGTTCTGAGATGTTTCACCACTGGTGGTTTATTTTAACCCAGGCACTTTTAAAAATACACTCAATTACCCCATTTGAGCCTGCTATTTATTTTCTACTAAAATGCTGACATATAATTATGAAGCATGAAGACATTTTACTCTAGTCTCTAAGTAGAATTTCTTTTACAGATCTAACCTTACAAGCTGAATATGTCCAGGTAGTATCCAGAGTTACAAGTGCCGTATATAATTCAGAAAAATATATATTTAAAGTCTGACCTGTACCTTTGAGGGGAAAAAAAAATCTGGATGGAAAACAAGTTCAAGGCCAAAATAAAAGAAATAATCAAAAACAGAGGGTAATTAATAGAACAATACAGTAAACTAAAAACAAGAACTAAGGAGTCAGGGAAGGCTTTCCAGAAAAAAAAAAAAAGTGGTATTTCAGCTGGTTCTTAAAGGACAGAGAGAATTCTGATAGCATTAGCAAGCAGAAAGTAATGAGCATCTTGAGCAAGGAAAATGATATAAACCAACATACTAAGTTGTGAAAGGGTATGGTTGTTGGCTGAGCAAAAAGTGTAACGCCAGACTAGAGCAGAGCAAGTTTTATTAAGAACTCTACAGCCTTAGCTACTAAGTCAGATAGCTGAAGCTATACAAATGTTAATTACACAGTTTATGTATCTTCCAGGAGACTCATGGTCTGAGAAGGAATAAAACCAAAAATGTGAGCAGAATATGGCTAGAAAAATACACCTTAGTTTTAACTTTTATCTCTATTAAATAAACTTTAAGAAGACAGTCACCAGTTTACTCATTATATCATGGGTCCACATGTCTATACTACTTATTCCATGCTGCCTAAATTGATGCTTATACTTCAATTCTGGCCCCTTGGATAAATTTTTTCAATAGGTTTCTGAATAGGTCAGGTGATTGTCAATCAGAATAAGCCACACGTTTATCTCAGCAATTTCATGAAGGATGTTTTTAAGTTGGTTTTAAAATCTGTGCAAATGATCTACTGGCTTATTTCTAAGGTTTTCCAACTGTCAAACCATCAGTGAACTAATCAGGTAAAGATACTACAGATGGTGAAGGCAGTTCTATTATTAACAGAATAACCTCTAATATTTCTGCTTACTACAGAGAAATGTATCGGGAAGAAAAACAGCTCCAATGTCCTCAGATAGATTTTTGTAAAAGACTCACCATTCAAGTTATTTCCGCAAATATTTTCTTAACTCAAGAAAAGCAATAAAACATCTTGTTAATTATGTGTTTAATGTTTACTGTATCAAAGATACTTAGTTCTGGTTAACATATTATTTTTGTAACATTCTTGCATACTAGGGCCAAAAGAAGATATTTTAATGTGAGCATTTTTATATCCCCATTTTATTGGGGACTGCCTACTTACTGGGGCTGTTTTGATGCAAGGAATTTTGACAAGACCTTAAAAATGAACTATTAACCTTCCAAATGGAAAAAAAATAATGTTACACATGAAACAGTTATACCCATCCCTTCCCTGTCCCTTCTTCCAATCTGAACCAACTACTCTCTGCCCAAAGATGGCAATCAAGAATGAAGGTCAGAGATTTAGAGTGAGGATCAAAGGCAAGGTACAATTCATGGATGGGATGATATGGGCATGGACCATTATCTGGGAGACAAATCCTGTATATAACTAGAAGATAATGTTTACTATCACACTTGCACATCTTAGAAAGGGCCATGCTAGGGGAAAACTTCTGCTTGTCAGCTGATAATTTACTTGTCACTTCAATAATCTGCATCTGAAAATGTGTGATTTCTCTCAAAGTTACCATTTACTCCCAGTTAAAAAGTGAGACCCGGTTGCTAAATAATGGAACTTTTTTCCATTTAAATATCAAAAGGATATTATCCCTTCTTTTTATATGCTCCTTACTATGTATTTATTATGCAGTGGAATGGAGTATAGTTGCAACCACAATATTATTCCTGTTCTGAAGCTACTGACTCTGCACATAAAATTCCCTACTTCTGTTTCCTCAGAAAATGATTTCATATGTTTATCATAAAACTCATAAAACAGTTATAACAGACTTCTGACACTTACATGATATATAATACATATAATAGTTGTAACATTTTCAAACAACCCAGAAATGAAGAAAATGAATGTATCTGGTTAATTGGTGTGATCAAGAAAACCTATCGCACACACAACTTGCCAATGTTTTTTTTTTTAAATAGCAGTTTCATTTTGTGATGAAGCCATTCCTGATCCAGCTGTATTACATTCAAACCACACAATGTGGAGCCGAATTTTATGATTCTAAATTATTATAAAGATTTATACTCGCATTTATGCGAAGTTCAAATTTTTATATGAAATATAGCCCCAACTTAATACTGTTCCAGTATAATTATGTGATTTATTTAATGTATTCTACTCGAAATAAATACCTGATAGGTTACAACACAAATTATTAGTTTCAAAATTTTAACAGGATACAAATGTACACATAGATATAAATATGTGTACAAATATCTACAAGCCTACAAGTATGCAGTGCCCATTTCAGAGTAGTCACTCTGAGAAGGTTGCAAACTTATTCTCATGTCATCATTACTTAAAACTATTTTTAAAACACCCTTTTGAAATAGCCTTCATGATAATCATCTAAATATCGTTAATAGTAATAAGATCTTGAAGGTAGAGCTGAGTTTTGCAACCATGCAGAAATCATTCTGCCAAGTTTAGCAAATAAGTGTTCAAACTGAGTTACAGTTTTTGATTACAAAAATACAAACTAAAAACCAAATGCTTATAAAAGTGATTCTAAAATCATGTTTTTAAGTTGCTTGTAAATTGACTAAATTTTTTAAAGATTCAAAATAATTATGAATAGCAGGAGCACTTCTGGAATAATTATTTAGCCTCCTAAAGTGACTACCTGGAGTGACCACTCTAAAAACAAAGTAACAGTAACATGTTTGGGGGAAGAGGCAGTGTTTCATGCTCCTATACACTTTGAAGTCACTAAGTAGCTTTCTTCCAAAAATATTTTCCAGACATGACTTCATTAATTCTCCAAATATCCCTTAAGAAAGAAAGGACAGATTATCATTTTTTTCCACCCCCTAGTGGGCTGAGTGGAGATGGTGTAAGGGAAAGAGAATTACAAGTGTTTATTCCATGAGTCAGTAATTAAGTCTTAGGCATACTGTGCCCTAAAATGCATGCTATATAGTCAGCAAAATTTAACCTAATTTTTTAGCTTTATTCTGCTTGATAAAAAGGCATTATATGAGGCAACTGTGTCATAAAACACTACAGAGGTCTATTAAAATGATTATTAATTCACTGCATACTTGCCTGGAAGAATTCTTGCTTGATGTATGGGACTTAATTTATTAAAGAAGCTGGTGTCTATTCTCAGACACACTCATAAAAGTTCTATTTAAAAGTCTATTTTACCAAAGGAAAAAAAAGCCTATTTTTTAAAGACTCTTTTCCTTGAACTTTAGAAGGAAGAAAAAAATCTTCACTTTGAAAAACCAAATACATAAATAAAACAGAGGAAGAAAAATCAGGCAATAAAAGAGCTATTGGCAAAATCATTTAAGAGCACATCCTAGGGAAACTGGTAAATTGTTGATGGCTCTGGAGAGAAAGCACAACATAATATGCACATGATTACAAGTTAATTTTCACTGAAATTATTAAAATGATTATTCTGCTAAATTTTTAATTCTTTTGTATGAGAAAAATGGAACTTGTTGCTCAGGCATACCACCACCATTCCACTTACTCATTAAATAAACATTTAGGGTCCCTGGTATGATAATCACTAAGTATATCTGGGCTCCCAGTGGCACCATATTTATATAGGAGATTAAAGATTTGACAGATGAAAGACGAAATAAAAATTAGCCCTTACTATGATTCCAGTGATCCCATTCAACAAATGGAATGATTCTGCTCCTTTAAGTATCATTTTTAGGGGTTCTATTCCAGGAGTACGAAAGGACTCGACTCTTTTCAAAGACACGTTTCAGTAACTGAGTAAATAAAAACACGCGTATTACATGGGCACTCTGGGTGCTAGATTTTGTTCGAGGTGAGTGACTGCACTGAGGACAACTCTTAGACAAGTTCTAATCATAGCTGCTACAAGGGCTGACTACTTGTGACAGAATCACTCTTCCCCGTGTGTACCTTGGCTGTCTGGTCTATAAAATGGGTAGTTCAATAGTAACCTGCCTACACAATGCTCCTTTGAAGTTCACTAATGGATGCTTTCCCAGGTGCACTTAAAACTATTAAATGCTACAAATATACTGAGTACGATCTCGAAAAGCACACGGTAATACATGTGTCAGTGCTCATTACGGCAGTAATAATAACCCCCCTCCTCCGACCCTAAGGACCCTCTCCCCACTCCCACCCGGCTTTTCAGACCTTACCCGTGACTTCTGCATAACAACCAGCAAGTCCGAAACTCCGGACCCAGAGCTGCAACAAAAGCAGCTGAAACGCCGATACCGAAATGGACCAGACAAAAGAAAGTGTGGGAACCGGCGGCGGACCGGGGTGTGTGCGGCCCTCCCCACAAGCTCTGAGAGAGACCGGACGCACCTCCTCAACTCCCAGACTGAGGGCCGCCAGCCCCGGCCACGCGGCGCCCCCGCCGGCGCCGCCCGCCGCACGCCCCCAGGCCCCCGGCGCCGCCCAGTGTAATTCCACCCTCGCCCGGGTCGCGCCCCGAGGCCGGCGGCCGCCGCCGCCGCCGGCCTCAGGTGCGAAAGTTAAACCGGCGCTGCAGCACCTGAGGCCGGGGCGGGGAGCGGCCGGGCCAGCCCGCGGCGCGCCCTCCGTCGCGTAAGCCTGGGGCCGAGCCGCCGCGGCCGGGCAGGGCCGGCCCCACGCCAGAGCCCTCGGACGGCCGCGCCCCGCCGGGCCCCGAGCCGCCGCCGGCACTCACCTGCGACCGCGTCCGGGAGCCTCCCGCTCCGTGCCCCGTGCCGGGGCGCCCGGCCGCCCGCAGCCCGCGGCTCTGAGGACTCGCGGCGGCGGCGGCGGCGGCGGCGGCGATGCCGGTTCGGCGAGACGGGAAGCGACAGGAGCCAAACCCCGCGGAAAGCGCTCGAGCCGCGCCGGCAGCCCGGAGCCGGCGGCCTGGGTCTCCGCGCCCGGGCGCTCCCCACCGCCTCCGCTCCGCTCACCCACCGCTGCGGTTCCGGCCCGAGCCGCGCGTGGGCGGCGCCCCGCCCCGCCCCGCCCCCGAGCAGCCCCGCACGGGGCGCCCGGCGCGCAGGCCCGGCCGGACCGTGGGAAAGTTGTTCGCTGGTCGTCCCTTTACTGGAGAAGCAGAGCTTGTCAGTCCCTTCATCTTCCTCCCGTGGCCTCACCCAGCCCCTCCGGTAGTTCTGAGCTCCTAACCCACCTGCTGGGCTCATTACCTGCTCAAATCAATTGGCGTCCCATGACCCACCTCCAAGCCTAGACTCTTCTAAGGCAGCACCAGTGCCTGAGTTTACTTTTCCCTTTTGATGTCACTGTCCTTGTTGCTTATCTTCTTGTTCCTAAGGTTCCATCTAAGTGCAACTGAGTTAACCACTAAGGGGTTCTGGAGCGCACTGTTGACAAATTATAGTTGGTAGGTGAGTTGAAAACCAGAGGTAAATCTAAAGTGCTTATTCAGGGAGCTGGGAGGCAGATCCAAGTAAATGTGGACTTGTCAGTACGCTGCTGGGCTCACAGCAATGAAAACAGGTGATCAAAATGCTGTAAATAAGGTCAGGAGTATTTAAAAAGCACGTTTTATTAATTGGCTTGAGAAAGGGAAAGGAAGCTGGGTGAGAGATCTCAAAAGACTGTACAGCTTTCTCTGTTATATACAGAAATTTCTACTTGCCTGAAGTGGCTTACTTGAAGTCTTGTCCCAAGCTTAAAGCTGTATGCAATGATTTCCCACCCGAAAATTCTATGAAATCAGTAACAATAACACAATAACACAACCATAGAAAGACATCACAGGAAAGGAAAACTACAGACCTTGTGACAATTAATACAAAAATCCACAACAAAATACTAGCAGACCAAATCCAGCAACATAAAAAAGCATTTTACAACATGACCAAGAGGGATTTAGCTAAGAAATGCAAGGTTGGTTTAACATTTTAAAAATTAATGTAATATACTCTCAATAAAATAAAGGATAAAACCCACAGGATTGTCTCAATAGATGAAGAAAAACCACTTGACAAATCTAGCAATTTTCATGATTAAAAACACTCAACAAACAAGGAGTGAAAGAGAATCCTCTCAACCTGCTAAAGGACATCTACAGCCCGGGCTGTGCCTGTTCTCTGGCTACTAGCATATATTTTATATCTCTGACTGCCCCTGTTGTGCCTTCCTGTTTTCTTTCTTCTTGGCATATATGTCTTTCCTATTTCTGCTGTGTACTTTTAGTGTGATAGACCTAGAAGATGGAATTGGGTAGCTGAAAAAAGTAGGTAAAAATAAATAACAAAACTTTAAGGCATCAAATGCTTTCAATGTTAACTTGCAAAATGACTAAGGGAAGAATGCTGTGCACCAATGGTGTTTACTGCTCTTTGTCAAATCTAGGCAACTCGTATTATTGATTTATAGTGTGTCCACTCTGGTACCTGTTGGAAAGGTAGCAAGAATAGGTAGCTGCAATATCCCTGGTATATGCAGAACATGGCTCCATCTCCTCCATTATCTTACACAAGGTTCCAGATCTCAGTCCCTCATACTCAGAGCCAGATTCTAAGGCATCTTATGCATCTTTACAGAACCTGCAGTTCAGCTGTCCCTCTTCTTCTCAGTCAGCTCTTCTCTCTTTCCACAAGAAATTCAACCATACCAACCTCATTGTGATCTTCGCAGTTTTGTGGATCCCAGAAGGATTACATTGTACCTCACACAGTGTACCACTTTTAAAATCTCACTTGGCTGTCACTTCCTGAGTCTTTGCTCCTGGCTGCACAATTACTGGATTCCTCTTTCTGCTCTCTTCAATTCACAGGTCTCAGCTCAACCCCCCTGATTTCTGTCCTCCTAGGTTTTTTCCCCTCAGGTATTTCAATCTCTCTGTCTCTTTCTGTCTCTGTCTCTCTTTCTCTCTTTTCCTTAGGCAGAGTGATTTAGTGTTTTTCTGGTTTCTCCTTCTAAACTTCCATACATCACAGAGCTCACCAACAAAGCACCCTCCAGGTGCTAGGGTCCATTCTCCTCGGGCAGTGGGGGATTGTAAATTTGTAATGAATTTATAATGAAATTTATAATGAAATATTTTACTGTGGGATATTTACAACATTTTCTCATTCTTTCCACATAAAAGGAAAATCAGCCTATTTTCTCAGTGTCTCAGTGACACCTCAGGGAATAACACAGTAATAGGATGGACGTAAAATTAGATTTAGCATAGAGGTTATTCCCTGAAACACTCAAAGATCAGGCTGGAGGGGAAAACAAGAAAGCTGGGAAAATAAGAGGGGTAGAGGGGGTGATTTAGTTGGAGAGATTGTAAAGAAGATAGACATTTTCTGCCCTGAAAGTGCTTACATAATAATCTATATGTTATTTGAAAAGAGTTAATGAAGGGCAATCCAGTTACTAATAAAGGCTATTAATCTGCAGATAGAGAAATAGTGTGATAAATATGTATATTTGTTCTAATCTATAATCTAGGATAATTTGTTAATGATTGAAATCATTAATATGGACAGAAGTGTTTAGCTAGTATTTGAAAGCCTAACCAGAATGGCTAGCTTTATCAGTGATCCACACCAAAAGATTTGGTAATTAGTATATGGATGTTAGAAGTGATTCATGTCGTCAGTTGTGTACAATGTATATAGATTGTCAAAAAGAACTTCACAATTACCTCCACACTTGCATGAATAGGAAATAAGAATCTAGCAATTCTAAGAAGCCATGCTGTTGAGAATAGCTTGACCCTATGCCTAAAGACTCCACTGGGTCACAGTGTCTAGATATTTTTGGAGGCATCTGTTATCTGATCTTTCTAGGACATTGGCAAACCTTACAATTAGAACATTGTTGCATTGGCCTTGAGTGACTCTTGCAAAGTGCTTGAAGGAACAAAGGTCAGGATGTCACTGAATTGACAGAAAAAGTTAATCATATTTTTCCCCACTTTTTTTTGTATTATGGTAAAATACACACAAAATTAAATTTACCACTTAAATCATTTTAAAATGTACAATTCAGTGGTATTAAATACATTCATTATGTGCTACCACCATCAACATACATTCCCAGAACTCTTTCCATCTTTATAAAATTGAAACTCTGTATCCATTAAATAGTAACTCTCTACTATCTCCTCCCCTTAGCCTCTAGTAATCACCATTCTACTTTCTGTCTCTATGACCTTGACTACTCCAAGTATCTCATTTAAATGGAATCATACAATATTTGTCTTTTTGTGGCTGGCTTATTTCACTTAGCATAATGTTCTCAAGGTTCATCCATGTTCAGTCATGTGTTAGAATTTCCTTCCTTTTTAAGGCTGATACTCCATTGTCACTTTTCTTTTTTCTTTTCCTTGCCTACCTGTTTTCTAGTATTTGGAGCTGTGGCAGAGTTTGGTCTGTGATTTACTTTCATTGTAATCCATCTGGTAGCAAGACTTTGGGGGAAGAGAACTTTACTCCTTACATATCTTTGAATCAGACTATCATTACTTACCAAAAGTACCTAATAATTAGGAATGATAAAATTGGCTTAGGGTGCATCTCAACGTTTAGTTTATAATCTTTTTATCAACATCTTTTAGTGCTTACTTATTAAATATCAGGATTATACACCAATTCTCAGAAAAAATATAGCCATATTTAGTGAACAGGAGTTTTATGTTAAAGTAGGAAAAATTTTAGCAATAAAAATTATTAACTTATTTGATTATTGGTTTTAGTCATTCATTTGAAGGTTTTTTAACAAATGAGGTAATTCTAAGTAATTCTCTAGACCTTGAACTTTGATTTCTAAATGGAGTCAAAGTTCAGGTTCAGTCTTGCAGAAATCTGACTGGCAAAGATTTTTTGGTTTCACATTAATTTTTTTGCAGGTGTTCTCATAGCTTAAAGCACGGAATACAAAGGAGAAATCCACTTACAAATGCTGTGTGTGTTCCTAGGACAGTAACCTTTCATTCCTGAATTTTTATTACAATTGAGAAAGAGCCCAAGGAGGAGTTAAGAACAAAGAAACTGAATTAAGAGAAAGCAAATAGAAAATTTTGCTCAGAGGAATCAAACATGATGGAGACAAAATAAATGATCTAGATCAGACTGATGAAATAAATTAGTGCCTACAAAAAAGTCTTTATCTTGGGTCTGTGTGTAATAAAATCATAATTCTGAAGCTGTAAATTAAATAATTTTAATTGTTTTCTGGTATCAAAAAATTAATGCTTTTCCCTGATAGAAGATAAAATAACTTATATTTATTAAGTGTTACCATGCTCTAGGTCCTCTCAACAAATAGTACCTTATTTTTCAACTCTTCACTGTTCAGCTTGATATTAGGAAAGTATAACTTGGTTATTATTCTTGCAGGTTCATAGTGGGATGGTGGTATGAATGGTGGAAATATGAAATGGGCACATTTAGAGGCTGTACATTTTCTTAAGTGGAAAAGGATATAGAAAGAGAGAGAGAGACAACACAGAGCCCTTCTGGGTGAGGCTACAGCTTCCCACAATACCAGAGTTTCCCACAGGGATTTTACCTGTGGATGCTGCCACTGGTGCAGAGTAAGGATTCCTCCAGCATGAACACTTGTCCTTATTTCTTAGTGTTCTGTGCCTGTCTGCCCACCAGGTAGAGGTAACTGGTGGAAAACCACTTAAATACATTGCTACGTACTTGTTGTAAAACTAGGTAGTATGAAGGTTAGTCTCCAAGGAGCTCCCTCCAGCAGGACAGGCCTGTGGTTTAGGTTACTTCCACAATGCACTAACAAAAATAGAGCCTCTACCGTATTACACACGTGGGCATCTGCAATGGCAAAATTAAAGGAGCTAAGGGTTGAAGGTTGACCCAATCTCTAGTGGCCAATGATTTAATCTATTGGGTCTATGTAATAAAATATTCATAAAATCCAAAAAGGAGGAGGTTTGGAGAGCTTCCATGTTGTTGAAAGAACTGATTCTATGTGCCACTATGTCAGGCTCTAAGCTTCTTGAGGGCAGAAGCCCCTTTGTTTGGGGGATTGCACTATATATCCCTTCATCTGGCTGTTGAATTGTGCTCTTTAATAATGTTTATAATTAACCAGTAATTTAGCAAGTAAACTGATTTCCTGAGTTCTGTGAGCAGCTCTAGCAAATTAATTATAGCCAAGGAAGGGTGCATGGGACCTTCAATTTGTAGCCTATTTATAAGAAGTACAGGTAACAATTTTGACTTGCTGTTGGCATCTGAAGTAGAGGGCAGTGAGATTGAGCCCTTAACCTATGAAATCTGATACTATTTCAGGGTAGATAGTGCCAATATTAAGTTGAATTGTTAAGACAGCCAGCCTGTGTCTGATAATTGCTTGGTGGTGTGGAAGACCCCCCTCTTCTCACACAGGAATTGGATATAAGAATCTTTTTTTTATTTAAGTGTAGTCGAATTACATTGTTGTGTTACTTTCTTATGTACAGCATAGTGTTTCAGTTATACATATTTGTATATTTCTTTTCATATTCTTTTTCACTATATGCTATTGTAAGTTATTGACTATAGTTCCCTGTGCTATACAGTAGGACTTTGTTGTTTATCTATTTTATATATAGTAGCTAGTATCTGCAAATCCCAAACTTCCAATGTGTCCCTCCCCATCCTCTCTCCCCTCTGGTAACTGAGAGTTCATTTTCTATATCTCTGAGTCTGTCTCTGTTTTGTAAATAAGTTCATTTGTGTCATTTTTTTTTTTAAGATTCCACATACAAGTGATATATAGTATTTGTCTTTCTCTTTCTGGCTTACTTCACTTAGTATGATAATCTCCAGGTCCATCCATGTTGCAGCAAATGGCATTATTCTATTATGGCTGAGTAGTACTCCATTGTATACACCACATCTTCTTTATTCAGTCATCTGTTGATGCACATTTAGGTTGATTCCATGTCTTGGCCATTGTAAACAGTGCTGCTATGAACACTGGAGTACGTGTTTCTTTTTGAATTAGAGTTTCCTCCAGATATATGCCTGGGAGTGGGATTGCTGGACCATATGGTAAGTCTATTTTTAGTCTTTTGAGGAATCTCCATACAGCTTTCCATAATAGCAGCATCGAACTACATGCTTACCAACAGTGTAGGAGAGTTCCCCTTTCTCCATACCCTCTCCAACATTTATCATTTGTAGACTTTTTAATCATGGCCATTCTGACTGGTGTGAAGTGATACGTCACCATGGTTTTGATTTGCATTTCTCTGACAATTAGCAATATTGAGCTTTTTTCCCATGTGCCTATTGGCCATTTTTATGTCTTCCTTGGCTAAATATTTGTTTAGTCTTCTGCCTATTTTTTTTATTGGGTTGTTAGTTTTTTGTAATTGAGTTGTATGGGGTACCAGGTAAACTCACAGTGTGAAAACTCAGCCAGCCACAAGCTTGAAACACAAGCACTTTTCACTGAGTGCTGAGGTATAAAAAACAACAGAAAATAGAGTAGAGAATGTATGTATAATATGCGTGTAACTATACTATGTAAGTATGTGTGCACAGCATTTTTTGATAGGTAAAGTTTATTATTTCAAATTCCAGAACTAGAGCCATTGTTCCTGGGCCTCAAATCACCATTTTGAAACCACAACCATGCCCCAAATCCATGCAATCTATTAAAAATAGACAGCCATTTTACTTCTTACTTTGATGTCAAATATCAAACTAGAAATGTTAAGATCCTAAAGGGCTCAAATTGTCAAGTGAAATTAGCCATTCTATAAAAATAAACTGTATTTTTCTCTGTCTTCCTCTAGTGACTTCCAAAATAGCAAGTTGACACCCAAAGGCCATTTTAAAAGGACAATTTAATAGTCTTTTTTATTTTTATAAAAGGTATTAGTCTTTTAGTAAAAAATACTATGACACAGAATAAGACCTATTTAAAGAATTTTTAAATTAAAAAAACCAAAGCCTCCCTGTCTTATAACAGTAAATGTATTATAGAGAACATCACTAGTGAGAAGGCGGGGAATTTAAAACTTACAGGCTTTCTTAAAAATATTCTGAACTTGTAGACTTTAATTTAGATACTTTTAAGAAGAAGAAAGCAAAAAACATTAAGGTTTGTGCTTTTCATAAGAACAAAAATGGTTGTACTTGAATGTTATCCTTTCCCCAAATCCCCGTAGCACAACACCCCCTTCTAAGTAGACCTTTATGATTGTTTTAAAGCTGCAAGCAGCAATATTTAAATGCAAAAAAAATTATGTCGAGGATCATGTGTATGACTTTAACATGTCTGTGAATTTATGCGAGGGGAAACTTTTCAGTTATTTTGCTGCTCCAATATGTATATAATTCATTATAAAATTGTTTTCACCAAAAAGTTTTGGTGTTTAAAACTTTGGCTGTCTGGCTGTCTCATTCTGCTCTAACTTACATAACATTAATGAGTTAATTTTATAATATAGTTCAATTGACCCAATATATTCAAAATACTATTCTTTCAACATATAATCTATAAAAAATTATTAATCTATTTTATATACTTTTTATACTGTCTTCAAAACCCAGTGTATATTTTATACTGTAAATATCTTAATTTAGATGCTTAATTTTCATCAGAAACATATATATTTGTATTTTGTAACATTTACAGTTGAAAGCAGATTCATAAACTCAAATTATTTTAGAAATACTTAAAACTTCCCAATGACTGAATCAACTTTGAGCTTTTAAATGTAAATTAATTAAAATTGAATGAATATGTAAAAATCAGTTTCTCAGTTGCACTAGTCACATTTTAAATGCTTAAGAACCACGTGTGGCCAATCACTACCACATTAAACAGAGTAGCTGCACGTGATGTAAGAAAGACGCGAGGTATGCTGACTGGGGTGAGAGGAGAGAGGAACTTGGGAAGTGGCTTGAAGAGATTAAAAATTGGAATTTGAAGGGAGTATACTTAAAAAAAAACATATAAAGAATGACGATTTCTTGGGGAATACATGACAGAGTCTGAGTGAATAATGGAAAAAGCCCCTGTCCTTGACCATTTGCGGCTAGAATTAAACCAGTTTTGATAATTCGAAGGCACAATATGTGGTTTTTTTGCAGCAGCAACCTGGATCTAAGCACTTGCCATCCTTGTTTTTACTTAACCAAGTATTAGATGTAGAATATTTCAGTGATTTAAAACACACGTGATCCTCAGGGAAGAGGTACCACAATTGGGACCTGCCCAATCCCCCACCAGTCTCAGAGGTAGGTACATTTTGACTCCCAGCTCTGGCTACAAAGATAAAAAGGGGTACCCCTCTGTGTCCACTACCGACAGGTTTGCCTGACGTGGCTGGGATGATTTGCCTAATTCTTTGATTAGGTTTGCTAACAACCCATCTGTTCATTCCCTGAGGCACCTGTGTGGGTCTCATTCTCCTGGACAAGCCTTGTCTCCTCTCTTCTTGCCTCTCTCCCTGCTTCTGGGTGAAGTCCTAACCAGCTCTCCAGCCCTCATCCTCTTCGGCCTATTCTCCTGATTCCAGCTTAATCTTCCATTAGTTGTCTGGTCTGAATTGCTGACCCAGTGTGCTATTTGCTGAGCTAGTGAAGCTTTGCTGCCCCCTTCTGGTTGAAATGCTCACTAAATATTTGTTTAATAAATTCTGGAAATGTGTTCTAATTACACATCTTGCCAAATGCAGCATGTAATAAAAAGCTGCATAATTTTTAAACTTAAATACTATTTATTGATTGGCTTCTGTGTGCTAGAGATACTGGACACTGAAGATACAGCAGTGAATGAAGCAGACATAAATCTGTGCCCTCATGGAACAGTCGTGGGGAGACCAACAAGAAATATATAAACAAGCAAAACGTGTGATACATCAGGAATTACTCACACAAAAAATAAAGCTCAGAAGGGAGATGGAGAGAGGGAGGGCATTTAAATTTCAGATAAGGCCAGGGATGGTCTCCTTGAAACCTAAAGGAAATAAGGAATGGTCCAGTGTGCTTTCCACTGCTCCAATATTGTTCCTTCTTAATGAAATAGCACCCAATGACAGTAAGGGTAAAAATCAAGCATTGTTTGAGACTTTATTAAGGTATGCAGTACACTAAATGCATACTAAGAATGAAGATGAGCCATTCAAAATTAACCTGGTAACTTCGTAACAGTGAACTATTTTAAATATGATAGAGCATCAATGACATTATCTGATTGCTATCAATAAAATACTGGTGAAATGAGAGCAAGTCTTTGGGAGGCTAACATGTAGTTCTTCATATTGAATCATTAAAAGGTAGATTGGAATGATTTGTATTTTTGTACAATGATCTAACTTAAAATCAATTATGCAAACTAGAAAGAAAATTATGTTCATTGAGGAACTTGGATAAAATTTCCTCCATTCTGTTAATCAAGAAATACTTCTTTAGAGGGGAGGTAGGAGAACGGATGAACTGAGAGTTTTGAGATTTGCAGATACTGAGTGGTATATATAAAATAGATAAACAAGTTTATACTGTATAGCACAGGGAAATACATTCAATGTCTTGTAGTAGCTTACGGTGAAGAAGAATATGAGGATGAATATATGTATGTTCATGTATGACTGAAGTGCTGTACACCAGAAGTTGACACAATATTGTAAACTGACTATACCTCAATAAAAAAAAGAAATGAATACTTCTTTAGAAATGTGTGGATATTTAGCATACCCAGAATAGTAATAGGGAATAATCATAAACTATTAATACAAAAGTGATCTGAGATAACAACATCAAATAAAGCTATGTATAACCATAAAGATGTTTTACAGACTTTGTTCTCAACACTACCATTAATAACTGACTATCTGACCTCATTGCTGAATATGTCAAAGAAATGAATGCATAGTTGGCCTTCATTGTCCTTGGGGTCAGCAAAGTCTGTCAACGCCTCCTAAGGTAGTCATCGTTCCCTCGGTGTTCCCCTCTCTGTCTTTCTTTGTTATTATTTTTTATTAACAGAAGCCAGATATCTTTTGCAGTTTTGATTTAAAGACAAAACTTTGGCTATAAACTAAAGCATCAAATTTGCACATACACTGCTACCCATAGTCTTTATTAAAGCTGTTTGCACATTAAGGAATATACAATGTTTAAAAATATCCAAGAGTTTCCAAGATGACATTAATTTCTAATGTACTCTTCTGGAAATACATCATGTCTCCTAATCTGGGGTTAGGAAAATATGATCAGCTTGTAAGTAGCAAGTAGCCTGTGGCCATGTTCCCATGGTATGGAGAAAGCTTCCCTGTGGTAGGGGAGAATTACACTGCACAGAAAAGAGCCCAGAGAGGAGGGGGGAGGAGAGAGAACTGATACCACCTGGGCGGCTAGGTCCCGTCACCAGGTTAATCTGAGTCTGCCTGGTCCTGCAGCTCTTCCTTCATTTTGGAGAGCTCTCCTGATATCCTTTCAATAAATTATTTTGCATAACCTAGTTTGAGCTAGGTTTCTGTCACTTGTAATCTGTAAGAGCCTTCACAAAGAGTCTGAATTTTACCCTCAGCATCAGAGACCCTTCAGAGGGTGTGATTTTTTTTTTTTAAAGGCAGCCATTTTGGGCCAAAGGGAAAATAACAAGAGGACATGAAGGGGAAGCATTTAAAATACTGAAGAATTAATTCTTGTTAGATAAAGGCATCAAAGACAGGTGCTCATGACAGATAGAAGACATTACCTAATTAACAAATCTATCTCACTGATGGAAAAGTAAATTCCTCCTGAAGTTGGGTTTAGTCTCAAATATAATGCTGTATTTCCTGAGTCATGGCTACCCGTCCTTTGCCACCCCCCAAAACATGCCCCCAGCCCTGTATTAATTATGTATAATTTTAGGGCTGTGACATAGTTAATATCATTTGTTTAGTATCTAGCTGAAATATTTAATGTGAAAAACAGATGATTATGTAGAAGGCATTAATAGGACCGAAAATCAATACCCACAGTGAAAGCATTGACTACTTAATTGGCAATACCTAATCAGGTATTGAATATATAACAAAGAAATAACCTGGTGGTCTTAAAGAACCAACTTAAAAAGAGTAAAACTTAAACAAAAGAAGGTAAGAAAATTGGAATTATGTGAAATCTTATTAAAACATTTTTTGATGTTGCTTTTGGAAAGAAAATAACCTATTCATAAATATTACATAGGCTCTGGACACTGCATACTATTTGTATGGTGCTTTAAATTTTGTCTCACCATGGGAATCTCAGCTAATAGGACAGCATTTCTGGTAAAGAAGGATGGTTTGGGATGTTTGGTAAGAGACAATAGCATTTGGATAATATTTCGAATAGACAACCACTTAGAAGCAATGCCTCAAAAACTGAGCTGTTAAACGTTTCAAAGTTCAGAAATGTCAGCAAATGACACACTTTTGTCTTGATGATATTTTATTGATGACTCTCTTTTATAGGTAAGTATGTTCAACATGTTGGTCTAGCCTCTTTTTTTAAGCTCTCAAGAGGATTCCTGTCTTAACTTTTACCCACTTTCCAGGAATCTTTTAGACTGTTCTCTCCTTATTGGTACCCAAATATATATTTATGGTGTAAAAGGTGATTTAATAAAAATCTTAGCAAAATATAATTAAGAAACTAAATCGTAGGTTTGTAAAAGCTTAGAACTGGAGGAAATGTTAGAGCTCACCTGGTTCAGTGACCTTATTTTACAGGTAAGACACAAGGGAATTTATTAATTTGCGGCTCAAGGTTATGTTGCTGCTAAGGGGAAAAAAATGCTTCCAAACTAAATGTATAGATTCTTAGTTTATCTATCTTTTTGGTGCTTCTGTGCCTCAAGTTTTCTTTCTTATTCTTTTTAGAACTAAATCTCTTTGAATGGCTTTTTAATTTAGAGTGATATGATCTAGTTCAGTGATGCTCAAAGTGCAGTCCCTGGGCCAGCAGCATCCCTAGCACCTGGCAACTTAACAGAAATGCACATTCACAGGCCCACGCAAGACCTGGAGAGTCTGACTCTGGTGGTAGGGTCTGGCCACCTGTGTTTTAACAAGCCCTCAGGTTATTCTGATGTGCTAGGGTTGTGGAATGACATTTAGTGTGAGTGTTAGGAAACTGAGGTCTTAGTCAAGATTCTGTAACTAACTGGTCACTACTGGCAACTCACTTAACTTAAAGCAAATCTATTATTATTTTTCACTTTCCTAAAACCCTCTAATGCTCCCCTACAAGCTACAGAACACAGCTGAAACTTTTCATCTCTGTGTAAACAGATCCCTTCTACTTCTACAACTTTCCAATGCTCCTTTCCACTGCTCCCTCAACCTTCGGCTCCAGCACTATCAAAATCTCTGCTCCATTGCACCTGTTGTTTCTCTGCCAAGAATATTCTTTCTTCCTCCTTCACCTGACTTGACATAAAGAAGTGAAATCAGGTGAAGGAGGTCCTGGGGTCTAGAGGTCCACGACTTCCAGGAAGTCTTCCCTGGCTTCCTCCCTAGATAGGTCCAATGTATCCTCTATTGTTTTCATCATAATATTCTTACTTCTCTGAGAGATGAAAATATATAGGTTTTTAACTGGTTGAAGAGGGACAAGAGAGCTTCCCAGGATAAGAGAACAGCTTGTGCAAAGGTCCTGTGCTGGTTGTGAGCACGGTACAAACAAGGAACTGAAAGAGGGCCTTTGTGGTTTCAGTGAAGACAATGAGAGGGAGCAGAGTGGTACAAAGTGAGGTTGCAGATATGGGTAGGGGCCAAATCATACAGCACTGTAGGAAGCGATAGGGAGATTTGTTTTTATCCTAAGACCTAGGAAAATTTGGTTACATTTTGAGAAAAGAGTAAATGTAATAAGATTTGCATTTTAAGAGGATCAATTTGGCCACTGAAGCTAGCAAGAGCAGATGTTGGGCCACCACTTAGGTAACCACTGCAGCAGTGCCAGTGTTTCTCACATTTTTGGTAGTGGAAACAGAGAGAGGAGAATGGATTCGTGAGAGTTCTAGGACCTGGAGATGGCTAGATAAAAGGGGTGAGTAGACAAGGCGGTCAAGGATGACACCAAGGCTTTTAGTTTGCCTAAGGAGTGTGTACAATCGTTTATTTAGGGAATACTGATAGAAGACTGGGTTTGGGGAGAGAGCTTATGGATATCAGGAATTTGAGGCAATGTCAAGGTCAGTAGTCAAACTCACAGGGAGGTCAGGAATGAATATAAAACTTGAGATCATCTGCTCAAAGGGGACCTTTATGAGACAGGTTTTATTGGATTAGTGAAGATGGAAGCTGGTTGGTAATGAATTGAGTAATGAGCAGAAAGTCAGGAAGTAGAATCGGGAAATTTTATTATGTGTCTTGAGAAGTGAGAATGTGAAAGAAGGAGAATGCTAGGGGGCTGCTGAAATGGGGAGTGTAGACAAATTAGGGTTTGTATATATCACAGACTGATCATATCTAAAAAACTAGAAAATGAAAAAGACCCTGCTGAGGGGGAAAGGATGAATATATAAAGAGGAGAAGAGATAATTGATTGTAAGCTTCTCCAGAGAACAGGAAGTGATGGAGCCCAAAGCTTCAGTGAAGGAATTAACTTTAAGATAAGGTTGAGAGGGCTCCTCTATTGCTACATGGCCCAAGGTAGGTGTGCAAGTTTGGTAAGCAAAAAGTTGGGAGAGTTCCCATCCCAAAAGCTTAAAATCTCCCAGTAAAGTTAAAGGCTCAATCAATACGCTGACTCTGAAGGTCTTGCAAACACTTGTTCTGTTGGTTAGCAGAGATGGCTGGTACACAGAATGATGCAGTGAGAAGAACACAGGACTTGACATCAGCTGACTTGAATTCAAGTCTCATCTCTGCCCTGAAGAACACCTGGACCTTGGTCACCTTCCTTGACTTGTTTTACTCAGTTGCATTTCCTCATTAGTATATTGGAGAGGATACCTCTCATTACACAGCATTGTTGTAAAGAGTCAGTGGAAATAATACAACTCTGCACAAATCTTAGCAGTGTCCGTGGTCACAGGATTTTAGAGCCTAAAGTTTCCTTATGGGTGTCTAGTCTAAGAATAACTCCCTGATAATGGGCACCAAGGAACTGAGGCCCAGAGCAGCAGGTTAGGATGGGAACTAAGTGTCCCATCCATCATGCTCTTCCAACTGTTTTGCTTGTCAAGTGTAGCCTTTGGAAGAAATGCTTTATGTGGTTACTTTTTGTTACGTCTCACTAACTTTTTAAATTTATTTATTTCTATTATACCTATTTTTGTGTATATATATATATATATATATATATATATAAATATATATTGAATATATATAATGTATATTTAAAATAAATATATAGAGAGATATATATATATTTAAAACAGGGTTTAAATATACAAGAATAAACATGCTTGTTTCCTTTTACACCGGTTAAGTGTAGGTTTTAAGTCAGTGTCTAGTAACTGATGATACTGGCTATGTTGGTTACATCTGCCAGATTTATACTGCCAAGTAAGGGAAACATTCCTATTTAAATACTCTGAACAAATGTAACATGGATCTCAGTCCCCATGTATGCTCCAAAGCATGACCAGTTTATTATGGACAATGAATGTCTTTGTGTCTCTTTGAGAGTATCTTTAAGATGATAAACCAAAACAGATCTATGGTTACCTTCACCTTCCACTCTACACCCACTGATGGCAACAGATAGCAATCATTCAATTAATTTTCTTGGGTTATTTCTGCAATATTTGTTTCAGACATCACTCCTCACCATCTTTTGTCCCCATCAGTCAGTGCTTCGTGTTGTTCTTACAACTATTTTGTACTTTATATCCTTTGCTTCATGTTGAGGTTTAACAAGCCTCTTTCTTCTTTACTGGCCCTTTGATATATTACTCTCATTAGAATGGAAGGGTAAGGGCTGAAAATAGTTTTTTGAACCAAGTCGAAGATTTCTAAAACTTGCAGTTTCCTTTTTTATCAGAATTTCTCTTCAAAAATCTGGCTAGAAGTCTTGAGAGAGATGTATTTATGAAACAGATACTCATTTGAGATGAATAACATTTTTGTTTGGGTAGGATATTCTAAAAACACCCTTAAGTTTGAAAAATTCTTAGATTCTGCATGAAATAGTCACGTGTTTAACTAAAATGGGCCTTCCAATTTCAACAAGTTTAGAAGACTGACAAAACTAGATGAGCAATTTCTGATGAAATCAAGTCACTGACTGAAACCTAAAGATGGCTATAGTATTTTTAAAAAATACATGGAAGAAACAGAATAATTCTTAAAGGTTACTGGATAAATGCTTGATGGTCCTCTGAATGCATTAAGGAGATATTACAGTTGAAACTTGTCAAAAAAGTGAGATGAATGCTGTGAAACAGGGTCTGGTTGTCTGGTAAGAACGGCTTTCTCTGTCAAAGATCTTGGCAGCACTTCCTAGTTGTGATTCTGTTTGCATCAGTAAGATGTTTCCAGTAAGAGAATTGTAGCACCGTCCTTGATTTGTGTACCAGGAGATCGCTTTGTAGATAAGAATCTCTTATAACACAATACTTTTGATTTGACAGTAATCAAGCACTCTTTGGATGGGATATAAGACAGATTGGCTTCTTTAAGAAAATTACTCCGTACTGAATGGTTTTGGAAAGATATTTCATTCTATTTGCATTTAACAGAGGAAAAGATTGGTTGCCAGAATTTCTTGATGAAATAAAATTAAATTGTTAGCACAAGGTAAGCTAGGACACAGCTAATCAAGGCCTGGAATCTGTCCTTTAGAAAAGGATAAAATCTTTCACAGTTAGTAAGAATTGATTCTGTTTCCAGAGTCCTCCAGGTGGCCCACTTCAACATGCAAGAGTATAAGCTCTGAATCTATCCCATTATGCTCTAAAGCCTTCTTCTGGGTTCTGTCCTCTGGAAAAGGGCCAGCTGGTCATCATTTTCTTTTTACTTATTGGTGTTAAAAATCTTTATTTCCATCTCTTTTCTCAGCTGATCAATCCAAATTTATGTAACCTTTTCACATAGGTCCTGATGTTCTCACTCCTGGACTCACCATAACAACTTCCCCGAAACTCTCTCCAGATTCTTCCCACCCTTGGATGTAATAACTTAATGAGGCTGTCCTGATACTAGAGGACCTCGGGCTTTTTAGCCCCCAGGCGTCAACCTGCCCATTATCCTGCAGCCTCCCACTGCTCACCTTCCTCATACTGTTGTTCTCAGAGCTCCAGTCTCACCTGTGTCTGGAGAGGAGCACGCATAACAATCCCTAGCAGGGCCACCTGATGAGTAGGAGCAGAGATGTGATTTCAAGATTAACCATTGCCTCTTTACTCCCTGGAGCCTGCTCTTCCTTTCATAGAAGGCAAGGCCTTAAATCTACAGTTTTACAAAATTTTAATGCAAATATATTTCAAGAGAGATAATAGAGCAACTTAACTTACTTTATTTTTTAAAAATTATAAATGCCTAGTATAAGACCCAGAGTTCATGACTGGAAGGGAAGGGAGCATGAAGAACCTGTGGAGCACAACTGGGTTAGGACAAGCATCGAATTCGACTTTGCTTACTCCCTTCCACTGTCACTTTTGATTAGAAGTGGTAGTGGTCCCTGAAGGTACTGGGTAGTGAAAGGATGCCTTCTCTGATACTCAGTAAGAGCTGAACTATCCATTACTTAGAACTAGCTCTGAGTATATTATTTCTTGACCTATCTTAAAACTCACTAATTCTTTCCTTGGCCCTGTCCAGTCTACTAGTTATACTATTCAAGGCAATATTCATTTCTGTTCTTGAGTTTTCATTTGTATTTTTAATTTCTAGCATTTCCCTTTGACTTTGTCTTAAAGTTTCCATCCCTCTGCTTATATTATCCATCTGTTCTTGAATATTGTCTACTTTTTCCATTAGAGCCTTTGACATATTAACCAAAGTTACTTTACCATTCTGATGATTCCAATTTTTGCATCATATCTGAGTCAGGTTTTTGTGACTGCTTTGTCTCTTCAGATTGAGCCTTTTGCTTGCATTTTGGCATGCCATGTAACTTTTTTTGTTGAAAGCCAGATGTGTTTGCATAGGTAATGGAAACAGAGGTAAATAGAACTTTAATATGAGGATTTATGATAATCTGGTTAGGAATTAGACTGTTCAATGTTTGCTGTAGCTGCAGGTGCCAGTGTCTTGAAATTCTTCTAGTGCCCTTGGCTTGTCTTCCCTCTTGACTCTGGGCTTCCCTCAGTATTCCTCCACAGAGACAGTCTGTGTCTTGCACATCTTTGAGCTATAATCCACTGCGGTTATACTGGAGCCCTCTTGGTGCGGTGGTAAAATGTGAGGAAAGTGGAGCATTCTATAATATGATTAGCGGTCCTGTACTCAGGTCTGTAACCTTCACCATTATTTTCCCACAGTGTAGCTTTTATCTCCCTCCTTAGGCAGAGTGGAGTGGGCAGGAGGGTAAGAAATGTCCTTCTCCCAGCTGGGATCAAAGGCCTTACTAAGTAGGTCTTTGATGAGAACACTGGGCCTAATTCACATGGATTGCTCTTTCTCAGATCTTTACCATGAGAACACTGCGGAGTTTCTGGAGGTAAACGCATGTAAGTGTAGGTCCCCCCAAAACTGTGCACTCTGAGAGTTTCTCATTCACATGCTAGTCCACATTCAATCTCCAGCAAGTCATCAAAATGACCACCTAAGTGTTTGTACCTGTTTATGGATCTAGCAGCTTCTGTTCCAGGTAAGCACATCTTACTGTTACTTTCTGGATTCAATTTTCTCTCTGTATTTTGGGGTGGCGGTTTGCCCTATACCTTCTGTTCTCTGATGAGGGTTCAAAAACGTCATTGATTTTCAGTCTGTTTAACTGTTTCTTACTGTAAAGATGGGAGTGATGACTTTCAAGCTCTTTATATCAGAGCTGAAACTGGAAGTCTTCTTTATGCAAATTTTATTTTATATTATTTCTCCAAGTGCATTCCTCTTAGGCAACATGACTGTTTTTTTCAATTGAAGTTACAGTAATTATATTCACATTTATACATGAATCAGGTCTGACATTAGAGGAGTTGAAATACTAAAACAAGATACCTTTAGAAAGCAGAGCATTAGAATGCATTCTAAATTCTACTGATGGGATCCTGAGAATAAAGAAATCTTCTTCTCCACTATAACTACTCCTCCCCCATGGAGTGTTATGTCAAAGTTACCTTGGTATGGGGCTCAAGCTGGTTTAACCTAGACATTGAAAAACAAACTATTTTCACTTTAAGGAAATGTCTCATTTTCCAACTGATTCTTAGAGATCAATGTAAGCCATTATTCCCTGTTTTATTCTACCACATATTCAATAAACTTGCAAATATTCTACTCTTTCTTTAAAGGTCAACTCACAGACCACTTTGTAAATTAAGCCACCTCTGATTACCTCAAGTGGAAGTGACTTCTCCCAGCTCTTCTATATTACAGTGGTGTGCTGGAGGCAGTTCATATGGTTCATAAGTGCTGAATGTGAGCATGCAGCTCTTCCCAATTCCACACTCACAGTGACATTGTATTGGTAGTCTGAACTCAGCTACTGTGGGAGTTACATCATTGAAGTCAGTAAACACTGTAAATCAAGGCTTTTTTTTTTATTACCCTACAAATACAGTTAAACATTTGCCATCACATTACTATTGTGTGTGTCTGTCCTGTGTCTGTAGATAGACAGGTAGTTAAATATTGAGAGACAAAGATAGAAAGAGAAAGAGAGAGAAAGGGAGACAGACAGACACAATAGCTATTTATGTACTTATGTCTTATTCTAATCTGGAGTTTCTTAAGTTTAGACGTAGTGGGCAGGTGTTATTTTTATTCCTTAGTATCCATTTTTTCTTTTGAATCAGGGAACCATTAGTCCCCTATTAAATTCTTGGTCATTTGGGTGGGCTTTAATTCTCTCTAGGTTCCAGAGGCAGACATGAACTTGATAAATCAGTATATTGGTTCTCTCTGTCCACAGTGATTGGTTTAAGGACAGGCACATGGCACAAACTGAGCAAATCAAGGCCCACCAGCCCTGAGACGTTAGTTGGAACTACTAGAAAAGCACCACAGAGGTCCTAAGTTGACAGACAGTAAGTTTGGAGCTTCTGGTGGCCATTTAGCTAATGCAATGGTAGCGCCTGTCTAAGAATAAAGTCAATGCAAAGAAATAAAGACCCGTTCAAAAACTGAAGAGAGAAGATTGCTGATAACAGGGAGCTAGATCTATACCGAAGCTGCATGCTTCTTCAGATATGTGAACTAAGGGTTTTTTAATATTGACTAGTTTGAATTGGGTTTCTGTCAGTGGCAATCAAAACAGCCCTGACTAAAATAGCAATAAAATACATTATCTTTAAAAATTTATTCTATTACTAAATGAAAGAAGCCAGTCTGGAAAGGCTACAAACTGTATGATTCCAACCCAATGACATTCTGGAAAAGGCAAAACTACAGAAACAATAAAAAGATCATGGTTTCCAGGGGTTTGGAGAGAGGGAGGGAGGGAGGAATGTACAGATGGAGCAGAAGGGATTTTTAGGGCAATGAAAATTATTCTGTATGATCCTATAGTTGTGGCTATGTGTCATTATGCATTTGTCAAAGCCCATAGAATGTACAACATCAAGAGTGAACCCTAAAGTAAACTATGGACTTTGGTTGATAATAATGTGCCCATGTTGGTTCATCGATTGTACCAAATATGCCACACTGATGAGGGATGTTGAGGGTAGGGGAGTATATATGTGGGTAGGGAGGGCTATGTGCAAACTCTGTATTTTCTGCTCAATTCTGTTGTGAACCTGAAACTGCTCTAAAAGAATAAAGTTGATTTAAAAAAATCATTCTAGCCCCATATCTGTCTGTAAAGAGGCTCAATAATTATTTGTTGGATGAAAGAAGGAATCTGATGTAAAACACAAATGCAAAGCTTGCTATTAATCTGGGAGATGTTTATTTGAGTGGCTCCTTCTTATCAGATTGCATCCATTTTGAAGGATGAAATTATGTCTTACTACTTGACCTTTATTCCCTCTTTGATGTTTGACTTTTCCTTGTTTATTATTTGAAGACATAATTTCATTAGATAAGTAAGCCATAGTAAGTACTTCTGTCTTAGACCCTTAAGGGTAAGGTTTTAATTCTTTAAAACATAAAATGAAATATGAAAATCCTTATCACTCAATAGATGAGCTATTTGGAAGTGATTTTTTTTAGGCTTAAAAGAGAATATTACTCTAATGATAAAAGAAACTGTAAGAAAGTACAAATTTTTAAAAGCTGACTAATACTATAAATGCCCTAAGTATAGAAAAAATAATAATATTTGTTATTAACTGACTACAAGAATTCTTTTTTCTATTTGCATACTATGTGATGGCTTTATCATATGACAACAATTTTGTGGTATCATTTTCTACAGAGAAAATAGATAATCAGTCTTTCCTCTCATATAGGTCTCCTTTTTGAGGTCATCCTCAATAGAACTTTCCTTCATTAAAGCAAACAAACAAACAAAAAACAGTGAGTTTCACTTCTTGGTGGCTGCTTCTGTGGGTAACAGAGATTATTACTGAGACGAACTTTAAAGGCAAAGAAGCCTGACCTCCTTTCCCTGTTTGAGCTGCAGGCTGCCACCTGATCCTGCTTCTCCTTCTAGCTCCATATTATATTTTATTTTCTCTAGTTTCAAACCACCAGTTGATGAGACACATCTTCAGTGGCCACTACATTTGGGTGTTGTGTCAGACACTTTGTGGGGATATATATAGCCACATAAAATATGGTTCCTGCTTCCAATAAAAGCCAAGTCTTTTCTCAAATGACACAGAGTGGTAAGGGTCAGATGTAAGGCACCAGCCAAAGGCTGTGCTAATCCGGAGGAGGGAGGGAGTGCACTCACCTGCAAGATCAAGGTCTTGAAGAAAAGATAGAATTTTTCGTGACAACTGGATGTTAGATTGGACTTCCTTGTTCCCTCTGAATTTTAGCTAAGGCCCCTCAAGCAGAAAATAGACATAAAATACCTAAATGGAATGCTAAGTGCTAAGGAGCTGCTAGGCTTCATCTGTGAATGACTAAAAGTTAGCTAAATGGGAGCTGAGACTCTTCACCTCCCCCCATCAAGTGATGAGGGATGCTGTGGGATTTCCCCTTTCCTCACTGAGAGTAAGAGAAAGGATGGTGTTATGGACTGAACTGCCTTCCTCCAAAATTCATATATTGAAGCTTTAACTCCCAATGTGACTACATTTGGGGACAGGACCATAAAGGAGGTAATTAAAGTTAAGTCAGGTAATAAAGGTGGGGCTTTAATCCAATAATGTCTTTATGAAAAGAAAAATAGTTACCAGGGATGTGTGGGCACAGAGGAAATGCCATGTAAAAACACAGTGAAAAAATGGTTATCTGAGAGCCAAGGAGAGAGGAGAAACCAACTCTGCCAGCACCTTGATTTTGGACATCCAGCCTCTGAAACTATGAGAAAATAAATGTCGGATGTTTAAGTCGCCCAGTCTATGGTATTTTGTTATAACAGTCCTGGAAAACTAGTATGGAGAGTTCCAATCAAGAGCAATGCTAGGAAAACTTCTTGTAGGGATAGAGAATGACAATAAGAAGGTAAGACTGACATCTCATCCCCCAGGATTTGTTAGGGTATGTGAAATTAGGGACACGATTTGAGGTTGGTTGTGTTTGACTGACTTTTTTAATACCTAAAGTTGAACCGTCCTCACTAAAATGAGAATGTCATTAGGGAGCATGGAAAGTAGATTTCAGAGATCATGTTTGAAAGGAGTAGTTGGTGGATTGTTCAGATTGTTCACTAAACTGGTTACACATGCAAAACTGAGACCCTCCACACTACAAATATCCATTTGTGTCACTAATCTCATTGTATATGCTCTAACACAAGTGGTGGATTTATTTTATGGCATTGGTATTTTTTTAAAAGCTGCCTAGTATTTTATTCAGAATAGAGTCCCCAGGAATCAGATTTGTGGATTAGGAGAGGAACATAGTATAACAAATATTGTCTATATTTCCATTTTGCCTTTCTTCTCTAATACTAGAGAAGGGCAGGATTCTCTAAATTAAAATAATGATTATTGTCTCCCCTCCCCCACCAGTGATTCAAGTTGCATCATAAGCATCTAATCACAACACACTTGCCAACATTAACTGATGGGTGTTTTGGTGCATTTTCCAGCAGACATCATTATGGCTGTTACAAATATCTGTTGTCTGTCTGTCTCTCACTCATAGACATTCTCTTCCACTCTGTGTGTGTGTGTGTGTGTGTGTGTGTGTATGAGTGAGTGATGTGTGTGCTAGAGATAGAGATAAGAGTTTAAACATTAGAATTCTCTGAAGTTTAAAATCAACTTCTTGACCAATGGAAGTATTTAATAAATTATATAGATGACTCCACAGAGGATGTTAATTATCTGCTTGTTCTTAGCTCAGAAATTGCACAGTTTCAATCAATGATGATTGAATTTACAAGTCATAAACATGATACCAGCACAATTGCCAACACTCACTACTCAGGTGTTTCAGTGCATTTGAGAGCAGACATCATACCACTGCCAATACTGCTGGCATATTTAGTTGGCATCTCACTTAAGTAGTTCTCATGCTTGGGATGAGAATATGAGCTATTAACTTTTCCCCTGCACCTTCTCCTTTAGGGCTTGTAGGGTAAATAAAAAGCTTAGATTGTTCTGAGTACCAGGATACTGCTACAACAGTGCAGAGAAAAAAAATCAGAATTCAAGTGAAGGAAATAAACAATACATTTACAGTAATTATATGAGGAAGATGATCAAAAGTCAGATAATGCCAAAATACCAATTACTATGTGGTCAGTGTAAGCAGTTTGCCAGGGAAATTCCAAAGTGGTATAACAAAAAGTCGTCCTTCACTGTTAGACAAAGTTAACCTTGTTAATATCCATGTTATCCTGAATTGAGCTTGATTTGAAGACATTTACAAATACTTATTTTGCCTACATTTCTTTCACACTAATATATATATATATATATAGTTAGTGATCACAACAACTGAACAGAAGGCAGATAAGGAAGTAACTCACATTTGGTCATCAATCTTACGGAAAGAACTCACACTGCAGCATAAACCACCATCTGTTTTTGAAATTCTACAATGAACTGATTCACTTGCTTGATAATTATCAGCTTTATTTACCTATCCTGTGACCTTAGGGTGATAGGGAATTCCTTCTGCTGCTCCTGTTTCCATACCAACTGTGATAAGCCAAAAAAATGGCCCCGAAAGAGATCCATGTCAAATCCCCAGAAACTGAGAATGCTACCTTATTTCAAAAAATGGTCTTTCCAGATGTATGTAAGTTAAAATCTTGAGAAGAGGAAATAATCCTGTATTATCTGAGTAGAGACATACAGACTTACAGAGAAGACCCACACACAGAGAGAAGATGTGAAGACAAGAGTCAGAGTTTGGGATAATGTCGCCTAAGGAAGCCAAGGAATGCCGAGAGCCAGCAGGAGCTGGAAGGGGCAAGGAAGGATACTCCCCTAAAAGGTTTAGAGGAAGTATGTCCCTGTTGAAAGATGCCTTGATTTCAGACTTACGGACTCCAGAACTATGAGAGAATAAATTTCTGTTGTTTTAAGCCATCAGGTTTGTGCTGATTTGTTATGGCAGCCCTATGGAACTTACATACCACTAAATACACCCCCCCCCAACACACACACACCCTTTTACACACTATTTGGATCACTGCTATAACTATTAGTTTAATTTACCCTTAAAGTTATGTTGGGCCTACTGTATGTTTTACAAAAAGTTCCCATTGAAATAACTCCAGATCAGCTTGAGGAGAATATAACAGAGATGACTCACAGGGTCTGGTTCCATTTAACACAGGATTCTGGTTATCTCTTACTGCTTGACAAATCACCCCACACCTTGGCAACCTAAAACAAAATTATTATTTTCTCTCATGGTTCCGTGGATTGACTGAGCTCAGCCAAGTGGTTCTTACTTTGGGTCTCTCATATCAGTTCAGATCACAGGGCTGCTCTGAAAGTCCTATCGGGCTGGATATTACAGACTCACGCTTATGGTGAGCTTTGATCCCAGCCTGCTTCCTGGGGCACCTACATGTAGCCTCTCCTTGTAGCTTGGCTTTCTCATAGGATGGTACCCAGGTTCCCCGAGTGAACATCCCAAGAGAAAGTTTTCCAGAAACAAGAAGAGGAAGTGCCAGGCCAGGAAAGTCATTCTGCTATATTTTATTGTCAGTCAAGAAATGCAAGTCTTACCCAGATTCAAGGGTGTGGAGATACTGATTCTACCTCTTGGTGAGGGAATATCAAGGTCATATTGCAGAAGAGCCTGTGAAATGCGAGATATTTCTATGGAATTCTTCTTTAGAAAGTATAATATGCTATGCATACTAATCAGGTTCATGAATAACATCAAATTCAGAAAAATTATTTGTGCCTGAGTAAAAGGGATTAAAATTCAAAGGCACTTTGAGAAGCTAAGCTCCTAAGGAAAGACTCCTTGTTTAATGCAGCATCTGTCTAGCAGCCTCAATTATAGCCTCCCTGCATTTTGCCCAACTTTCCACTAAAAGAAAGAAACAAGATAAAAGGTAAACACATCACCTCTAAGAACTGAGACCAATAAGCGATGTGATATTAAGAGTTCTTTTCATGACGTACCTGGGCTCTGATTTATGAGACAGAGTACACCTAAAAAATAAGTTGTAAGATCGTTCCTCCCATTGCTACTGTGTTCCTGGACCCAGAGCCCCAGAAAATTAGGCAGCTATCTCTTTATCATAAAGGTGCTAAATTGCCTATCACTTTGTTGCACTCTCAAACTTCAAATATTATTCCTTCTTACCAAGTTACTACTCCCTTCAAGGATATTTCCAACAGAAAATGGTCAGGAATGGGAGGGAGGGAGGGAGGAAGTGGTCAAAAACTGGCGGTGGCATGTATCCCTTGGGCAACCTGTTACTAAAAAGTAAAGTACTTTGGGTGAGAGTTGAGACACGTGGGGCTAATTTAGGGGTTGAGGTTCAGAGTGACCCAGGCCCAGACAGTGAGTGTAGGCAATGCTGCTCCTTCGGAGCACAGAGGGAACTAAGGAAAGCCTGCAGGAAGCTGAGAGCTCAGCTGGGAGGGGTGCACTTCATTCTGCCCTTCACCCATAAATCTGAGAAGAGGCATGAAACATCACCTGGGCAGAATGAGAGCATTAGAAGTCTGTGGACAAACATCACATCTAAACAGAATTTGTCTTGTCCAAACAGAACAAGAGGGTCCTAGAATCACCACTGAAACTGGTCTATGGCAAAGTATAGAAAAGCATTTTAAGAAGTTGTGTTACATTCTCACACTGCATTCTCACTAACCTGGTACCTAGATATACAATTACTATGAAATGGGCATAGAAAAAACAAAGCAAACACAGAGATCATACAGAGAGACAAGACAGGATATACGGCAAAAAAAAAAAAAAAAAAAAAAAAAATCCATTATCTTCTTGTCCTTCCCCCAAATGTCTAGCTAAATGAATAGCTTAAGTAAACATTCCTCAAAGACAAACAAATGTTTTAAATCTAAGAAGAAACAAATAGAATACTTAGTTACAAGATGGGAAATAATTGTTGGGACTAATACTGGTACAAAAAGACCAATGGCCTTGGATAATTCTAAACATTTTAGTGATTTATTACTATATCAAGTCTATCAGCAATGGTACAGATTTAGGGATATGAAAAACACACCCTAGTGTGATGTGATTATTGATCAGGCGGAGTCAGTGTTCATGATTAGCATTTTAGGATGGATGTTTTGGTAAAGGTAGAAAGAAAGAATAATAAAAATGAAAGTAGTTGAGAATATTAGTCCAGAAAACACAATGTTAAATGGTGATCGAGTCACTACACAGGGGGTCTGGAGTGGGGACAGACAGATTTCCCACTATACCTAGAAAATCGGGGCTAGGAAGAAGTAAAGTGGTCTTGGAGCAGAAAGGGAGAGAGAGCACAGCCTCACCTGCTTTGGGACTGAAGGCCCCCAGGTGGCAGTGGCAACCGTGGGCTGGCGCATGTTTGGGGTGGGGCGCAGGAGGCTCAAGGCAGCTGTGGAGTGTCAGAACTACAGGGACTGGGGAGCAAGAGGAGAACAAAAATGGCCACAGGAAAAAGGAAAAGAACTTGTTAATGGAGCAACAGAGCTTAGGATTTCAGCAGTAAACACCCATCTAGAATGAGATTACGTTCACTTGTGGCTGAAGGCACAAGGGCAATCTATAGTCTATAATTCACTGGAAAACATTTTGGTGAAGACAATCTCATGACATCCAGGAAAGCCTGTTCACAGGTTACTCTTTTGAAAGGGCATCTGCATGGCTGAGCCATGCAGAAATGGATACCTTATTTTCAGAAGCACATTTGCTCAGTATTCATATGCATCAGGAACAACATTGTTTTCTGTGATATTTTTAACCCCTTGTTTAGTGACACAAAGATTTATTTTCATTCCTAGCCATTTTCCTAACCAGAAGCATTCATGTAATTTTTTTAAAAGATAACTTCAGATTCAGAGAACTTAATAAGAAGTCTATACATTTTCAGAATCTATACATTTTTTAATGGTTTCTGGTTTTCAGTATTGTAGGTAATCCTGACTCTAATTATAGTTATCTACTTGATCTTCTGAAATCCTATGGGCTGAATAAACCTGTAGAAAAATGGCAATTCAGAGATATGCCCTACTTTATTTCTATTAAGTTGCATAATGAAAACATGTTTGCTTTCCTCTGTGCCTTCTTGAGTTAGTTCAGAAATGAGTTTTCAAACTTTAAGATACTTGGAGTGTCCCCTAATGGTGAGTGTGTGGGATTTGGAGGGCCAGTAAGCAGGTGGTAAAAGAATTTACCAGAGACAAATGAGGGAGATAGTAAAGGAATTTATTAGATACGCTGCTATAGGCAACAGCGAGCCACAGACGAGAGGTAATTAATGTGTCCCAAGGGTCAGTTGCTGAGGTCTTTTATAAAGCAGGGTAACTTTTAACTCCTTGTGCTTATGTGACATCGGGCACAAAGGGCGTTGCAGGGTGTGTGATCAGCAAGTGCACAATTCTGATTGGTTGATGTTGAGGTAACAGGGAAGGGAGGGAGTCCTGAAAGGGTAGGGCTAGGGATTTTGGTAAGGGGTGTACAGCCAGTCTTGGTGGTCAGGCTTCTGGGCAGTGTATAGATGATCATTATCTCAGCTAAGGCAAGTATGCATTAGGAAAGGACTGGTCTTTGTTATCTTTAAAGGGCAGCAGCCAGGCACCTGCGGGGCCTTGGAGCAGGAATCTGCCAGATTTATGTGGACTCCATAGTGAGTGCTGGTCCAGTAACAATTTAAACCTTCTCTGTCTTCTAAGATGGAAGGCTGCTCTAATTTGTCCACAACAGCTGGAAATGTGTGAAAACTTTCTATTATAACCCATGCAGTACTCCTGGAGTTCATTGCAGCAGTGAGCTTTAATTATCTTTCCTTTTTCTCATGTTTTATAGGCACATTGGTGTTCTCACAGGGTCCAGGGTACACATTTCTGAAGCTAATCTTATGTCAGAGGGATTCACTTAGGGCTCGTGGTGGGTCACAATTCCTTTTAAAAATCTGGTGGGAACTATGGAACATCTATCTTCCCTGAGCAAAAGTGAATAGACATCAATTTTGTATACAATTTTAGAAAGTTCAGAGATGCCTCTGCCCAGTTGTGAAAGAGTTTCAAATCTAGTCCAATTCCTTATTTTGTGTTTAGAAAACAGTTAAGCATATGGAAAAAGGTTTATTCAAAGGGGAGCTTATTAACAATTATGTTGAAATGAGCTTAATCTCAGTTTTCCTTAAATTAAAAGTACTTTTTTCTCTCATCCAATGACTTTTGAACCATTTAGACAATTGATTGGAGCTAGCCGTATTTTGTCTTGGTCAATATATGTGTTTGACTGAGGCAGACTGATCACCCTCCCCACCCCCAGTTGGACAGGGAGGTTGTGCACATGGGAGGGAGTCAACATCATGCAGTATCATCTAAGCCATCACACTTGTACTTCTGAATGGTTTCTGAAGTTAGCCTCCACTCCTTTAAATATTCCTTTAATTGGAAATAAATGCTGTCTATGAATCAAGAGGTTAAAAGATACTACGCGTACTGATTCAAAGCAACTTCCTTTTGAAACCCTGAACCCTAATCTTGCACCAGCATCTACTCATAGGGCTTTCATCTTCCTTCCTTTGTTTAGGTGAGCATTTCATGCTTGCCATGACTGTCATACTTTGTGGTTAGATTCTCCCATCTTGATTTCCCTCTCCAAGTGATGGGCCGACCACCCTGCTATCGTTGCTACATACTGTGAATTCTCTCTACATTGGCAGCCATTGCTATTTAAGAATTCTCTAATCACTAGCCAATCCTTTTTGCTATATCCCTTTCTCTAGTTACCATAACAACAGAAGAGCTGGTCAAAAATTCATTATCCAGTCTCTTTATAAGCCAGGCAGAGGCTTTCCAGAAATACCAGTACAGTTTTAAAGGAGTCATTTCAAGGAACGACAAGAGCAATAGATGATTTTTCAACTAGAATGTTTATAGAATACATCACAGACTTGGAGTTGGAAAAGGCCTTAGATTTCATTTACTCCCTCTTTCTACCAATTCAGGGAAAACCCTGTATTATATCATTTGAAGGTGGCCATCTGACCTTGGCCTGAAAACTTCTTATGATAGACATCCTCGCTTTTTGGTGCAGCCTAATCATTGTTGACAGCTTTAAAAATTATAAAATGCTTTTGTGTTGAATAGGAACATACTTCCCAGTAACTTCTATATATTAGTTCTTGTTACATCAAGGGAGACTTCACAAAATAAGCTGGGTCTATTTATTTGTTATTCATTCAAATATTTGAAGACAAGTATTATTGAAGCAAACATCTCTATTTTTGCCTGCCCAGGATCCATTTCCCTTTCTTCTCATAATAATCAATTTTCAAATGGGAAATCATCTTCATGCTGTTCTCCACTGATGGGGTCTACCATGGAGTGAAAGCTTTCTTTTCCACACCCTTTAGGATGTGCATGTAATAGAGACCCTCTCGCTCAGCATATTCCATTCCCCTGGTCACAGTCATTATCTCAGTCCTAGGCCGGTTATCCAAACTGGTTCAGGAGAATTCTACACTGGGACTTTTATGGAAACTACTGGAGAAGAGAAGTTCTCCATCTTTTGGCGCTGCAGCTAGACTATGAGCTCATGGCATGTGGAGAGAGCCCTCCTGAGACTGAGGGTGACCCAAGAAAGCAGGGAAGGAAGCAAAGCCCTGAGCATACACACTGTCAGAGCACCTGGAGCCAGCCCACACCTTAAGCTATGCTACTTCTTGAACTTCTAGGTACATGAGCCAGAAAATTGTGCTTAAACAGTTTGAGGTGAGTTTCTGTTACCTGCCCCCAAAGAGTCTTGAATAATACAATTATATTTTTGTGGGTCTTATCTTTTCTATAAAATTCTATGGCTTGACTGTCAAGACAGTTTCATCTCTGAGTCATACTATACTATATGTGCTCTCAATTGTTTCCATGAAAATGGGGCACTTAGAACGGAGCATAATACTTTAGATGAGAATAAAATGCACTAGTGTGGAATACAGTCTAACATTTTCCTTCCTGTTTATGCCCTCCCTTGTCAGTTTTCACTGACTGAGGCCTCGATTGCCTTCAGCCTCTTTCCTTCCATTTTCTTGTAGCTTGCCATCCTGTTGGCTTAGACAACATCTCAATTTCTTAGGGCTTTTTCACACAAACTTAAATTAGAGTATGCCTCGCCTTTCCATCTCTTCACCTTCACTTCCAGCACTTCCCCAAGCTACACAGACACATATCCACTTACCTGGTCTATTGAAACAGTTTTGAATTTTCTCTTGAGAAAGTAACTCAGTCTCTCAGAGGTTCAGTTTGCTTTACTGTAAAATTGTGCAGTATTTCTTAGGGTGCTTTTGATTGTAGATATTAGAAACTCCAAATTAAAATGGCTAATTAATGAGGATATATTATCCATAGCAAGAAGTCTGGAGGTGAGACAATTTTAGTTTTGGTAAATTTGGTGGCTAAGTGGTGTCATGGAGACCCAGGCTCCTTCCTCCCATCTTGCTACATTCAGTGTCTTCTCAGGCTAATTCCGTTCACGACTTCAAGATGGCTGCCACAGTTCCACGCATCACAGTCGAAAATGCCCACCAGCAGAAGGGGGACTTCATCTTCCCAGAAAGTTCTTCCAAAGAAAGAAGAAAATGTTTCCTGGAAGTCCTTCAGATTTCCTCTCATGTCTCATTGTCCATGGGTCTATCATAGGACCATGTTTAAACCAGTCCCTGGCAAGGAGTATGGGATAATCAGATTGGCTCAGACCAGTGGTCTCAAACCAAGTATGTGTCAGAATAACCTATAGCGCTTGTTAAAACACAGATTTGGCTCCCCCCCTAGAGTTTCTGACTCAGGAGGTCTGATGTGGGGCCCAACCATTTCCTTTTCTAACAAATTCCCAGATGTCATTGGTTGAGACCACAGGTAAAAAGCCACTGGCTGAAACAAATATTATACACCCCTGGGCCTGGAGTTGAGGTTGGGAGCCCATACTGGGCAGGTGTTTTCCCTCAGAACTTTGTTATTAAGAAAAGAAAAGTAGGTAATCACAGATATCCTGGTATGGGAGCTGTAATCTCAGACTCGAAGGACCATCCTGTTGGTTACAGATGATGCACAGAAACTGCCCATCACTGTATATTCAGTAGCTGTAGCTCCTACTATCATTGTTACTGTTACTACTCATTCTGCTATACATAGACATTGTATTTATAAACTCTTTCAAATTTACTTGAAAATTTGATAAGTATGCTCTTCCATCTTTATTCAGGTCATTGATAGTACATTGAACAGACCAAAGGCAGATAGAGAATTCTGAAAATCACAGGAGATATTTCCCTGATCACTGACATCAGTCCACTAGACAAAATGCTTATGATTTGGTTCTTAAATGGTTTCACTTTATTGAACTGTTATTTAGCCTAATTCTTTCATCTTATCCAAAAGGGTATCTTGAGAGACTATAAAATAATTTTACAGTTTCAAATTTTCTTCTACATCTCTATGAAAAAATATAGAATAAACAATATGTCCTGGCATTTTATTAATAATATTATCTAACCTTTTATTGAACTATACTCAATTTACAATGCTGTGTAAATATTTCTGGTATCTAACCTTTTTATACAGTGTTTATCCTGTGTCAGATACTGTTCAAACTGTTTTATTTGGGTGGGTACTATTATTATCCCTTTCACAGAGGAGAAAACTAAGGCACAAAGAAGTTAAATGGCTTGCTCAAATGCAACTTGTAAATGGAGGTAAAAGGATTCCAACCTACCCTAATGTAATCTCTGCTAATAGGCACCACCACACAAACAGTGCAATCTCAGGAGATGGTCATGATCATAATCCAGCAATACAGCTGGTGCCTACAAAGTTCTCACACACATATACACATATATACACATCTGCCTTACTCATTACAGCTTTTAAATGTTATGCATTTTAGTAAGAAAAACGTTCTAGTTCTTTAAAAATTGTTCATAAAGTCAAGATGCATAGGACAAGCTTTATGTTATCAGTGCTCAGTGAATCACTGTACTGAAAGGGTCACCATGATGGATAACAGAGCTATTGCACATGGACAAGTGTATTGATTATTGTATTGCCTAATTAACACTTTAATAAACATTTAGAGTAGAAATATTTTTGAAAAAATTTTTGCAGAGTTTGACAATGGATTAGAATTAGAGCAAAATAGTAGTGGATGGTAACCGTGAGAACAGGACTTTGCATTATACTCATTTAATTTGATGCCTAGACATTGTCTCGATTCTGTCCTATTTGTTATAGATCAGTTCTGATGATTAATCTTTAAGTGACTAAAACTACCAACCAAATTTTTAAAAAAAGTTCTTTATTTGAAGTTAGGGCCAATCTTCAGTGTTTGGGTCCCTTGGCTCTGTTTTGATGACTTTTCTGTGTCTGGTCTCTAATTGAACTTATTTTATCTCCTGATCATTAGTTTTTTCTTTGCAACTTGGCTGGGAGGCTTGCATCTCTAGGGAGGAAACCAATCAGATTTACCTGGCCATGAACTTTAGCAAATCTAGGGCAGCTTGGCAGAAGGGTTGGGCATGGCTGGGTGTCGTTTTGTTTCTCTGTCACATTGTATTAGGTCTGTTGCACCAGCAGGTGTCATACTGGGCTGCACTTTTCCACAGAAATACATTAGGTAAAAATTCAGAATCATTTCCTGTTCTATAAACTCTGAAAATGGAGCACTAGCCTCAAACATTCTGCCGCAAAGAAGCAGTGAGTTGTGGTATCTTAATTATGAATGCATCAAATATGGAGGCCTTTTCCCCCATCCAGGTCTCTCATGGAAAATGCACATAGTGTTAGGGTTGTTCATCTAAGGAGCTGGTCTGCTTTTTTTTTTAAGGGGTCAGGAACATAGGTATTAAGTGAGTCTCCCTTTGCTGTTCTAGGACTGAGGTTCCTTCCTAAAGGGAGCAAGCATTTGACTCTATGGTTCTCAATCTTGAGTGCCCATCAGAATCACTGAGAGGAACGGTTCTATCAGAGATTCCTGCACCCCCACGCCCACCACCACCCCAGAAATTCTGATTTTGCATTTCTAATGAGCTCTCAGGTGATGCTGGGAGCAGATTTTGAGTGCCCCTGCTTTAATTTAAGGCTTTGTTTTTACTTGGCAGACTTAGCCCGTTGGATCTGTTAGGTTTGCCCTGTTTCCTTCTTCATTTTGAATGGCTCAGCACTTGTAGCTCACATTCTGAAGACTTCTTAAAAATAAAGGCATGGGGAAAAGGGCCACACTTCAGGTATTCTAAGTTAAGGTTTTTAGATGCAAGTAACAGAAATGATTTGAGCTAACTTGGTGTAGTAGATACTATGGGGCTCCCAGCCAGATTCCCTTTTCCAGCCAGTGAACTTCTTCCCTAATAGCTGCAAGTGCTGAGGGTGACGGCTTGCAGCTGTGACCGTCTTTGGAGAATTGCCTTTGACCAGTAACAGCTGCCTCTCTCAGAGATGTCTAAGAAGTTTCACACCCACCTCCCCTTCTTGGGCTAGTCATATATCTTGGGTTAAGTAAACTACATGAAGAATAGTTCCATCTGTTTCTTTTTACACAAATAGCTCACATTATATTTCAGTTGGGTCACACTGGTCTAGAGCCTCCATAGTTGTATGGTCAGGCCGAAGCCAGACTCTTCTTGAGACCATATTTATTTCCTGAAGAAATCAGTGTTGGATGAGCAGAAGGCTGAGGCCAGCGGTGTAACGGTAAGTCATGACTCCTTAGCCAGTTTCAGTGCCTGAACCCATTTCTGCACCCAGAATCCATCAACTAAAGGGGAGGCTCTTTCCACAGGGAAGGACCCTGTGACACTATGACAAAAGTGTACAGGAATATAGACACTTGATCTTCCTGGTCCTCTGCCAAACAACACTTTGAACCACTTACAGGGTAAAAATAAACCAGGGAAAAGAGGATACCTATACCTTTTGAAGGCTGTTGGACACAGGGACCAAATTAACACTGATACTCGGGAACTCAAAGAACTATCACCGACCTCCTGTTAGAACAGGGACCTATCAAGGCCCAGTAATAAACGGAACTCTCATCCACATCTATATTGCAGGGGGTCCATTCGGCCCACAGACCCACCTGGTGGTCATGTCTTTAGTTCCTAAACATATATTCATAATGGAACCTTCACATTTGTTCTTTGGCCCATTAAATCCAAGCTATACTAGCATGAGAGGCCAAGTAAAAACTCCGAGGCTGTCCCTACCCTACCCCTGCCAATATAGTGAGTCAAATTATAATTCACCTCAGGAAAAATTACAGAGATTAGCGCCGCACTCAAAGACTTAAAGGATGCAAGGATGGTGATCGCAATCATATCTCCATTTAAATTACTGGTCTGACATTTGCAAAAACTGGATGGATCATGATGTATGTGAGTGGATTACTACACACCTAACCAAGGAGTAGCCCTAGGTTGAAGTCTCTAGTAGATTGTAGAAGTCTGTGGTATATTGTAGCTGTTGATCTTCTGAATGCATTCTTTCCAAACCCTTCAGAAAGAATAAGAAGTGATTTATCTTCACACTGAACAGCCAACAGTGTACACTACAGTCTATTTCCAGGTGAATGTTAATTCTTCCACCCTCTGTGCAACATAATCTGAAGGGAACAGGGCGGGCTGGACACTCTGTGGGACACTACCTTCATTCAACATATTGATGGCAATATGTTAAACACTCCTGATGGTCAAGAAACTATAAGTCCTCAGAATGCCTCGGTAAAACATAGGTATACCAGGAGGGAAGAGATCCACGCCACAAAAATTCAGGGGTCTGCCACACTGATGAAGATGTTAGGGGGCTGGTGAACTGAAGTATGTGGACATATCCTCTCAGTAGGGAAAGGACAAGATGTTGCACCCTGTACCTCCCACCATTAACAGAGAAGCAAAATGTCTGGTGATCTTTTTTGGTGTTTTGGGGTAGCACTTGGGAATACAAGGATGCAAGGATGGCACGTTCTTGCATCATCACAGCTATGACCATTTTGAGGGGGAAGTGAATGTCTGCTAGTTTTGAGCAGAGTCCAGAAGAAGAAAAGATTCTAGCAGATATGGGCTGAGTCATTTGCATGTTGGTATTAGAGGTATCTGTGGTAGAAGAAGAGGCCACGAGAAAAGTCCCACCAGGAAAATCATAGGGCAGAGCCCTAGAATTTAAAAACAAGGCTATGTGCCTTTGATCCTCCAGAAAGGAATGCAGTTCTGGCAACACCTTGATTTTAGCCTGATGAGACCATGTTGGATGTGTGACCTACAGAAATGTAAAATAATAAATCTGTATTGTTAAACCATGAAGATTGTGGTTGTTTGTTAATGTAGTCTGCAGATAACAAATACAGTGGACTTTTCTGGTCTTCATCACCTCCTCTTCTAATTAGGAACAACACGAGTTTCCTTTCCTACGGAGAACAAAATGAGATGCCACATGGGATAGTGCCTGGAAAACTTTAAAATGCTGGGCAAACAATAGGTATTATTAGATTTAGAAGACAGACCTAGTTGAAGTGGCAGTCTCAGGAGAGGTCTTGCTGGTGCAAATAGGCAATTACACTGATTGTTGCTAATGCTTGAAAATGCAATAAGGTAAAGGAAATACATTATTTAAAAGTCTGTTTTGCTTCCCTAACATTTGACAATATCTAAGTCTAATGAAGTCATGAGAGTAAACATAGAAAGCTCAGTTAGTAAAGATTATATACTTGTCACAATAGGAGTAGAAGATAGAACTGAACCATCGCTATTTTAATAAAGCTCTTGGCCTAATAGAATGAAAAGCTAATTAACATATGATACCTAAAAACCAAATAGCTGCCTGCAACTCCATTTTACTTTATTGAGTCTGATTTGGTTATGCTGATCCTCAAGCATCAAGAGCTGCTTGGTATTACCAGTCTCTTAGCCCTGATTTCTTAATCAGCAAAGTAATGCAAAATAGCTGCTTATTTCTTGCACACGGTTAATTATGCCGGCTCATTTATTTTGGAAGGGACCACAGAGCTTACTTAGGAAGGTGGACAGGCCGCCTCTTCACTTTGGGGGATAATTATTTCCAAAGAAACTTTTAAAATATAGGCCAGTTTGTTCTGATTTTTTTTTTTAAAGACAGACCTAGATGGTTGAGCATCATAGTCAGGGAATATTTATTGCAAGGAAGCTATTCCAGTTAGTTTCGGTGAAAAGAGATTAATTTTAAGTGTTGCACAGGCAACCTCAAGGGTATAAAAACGGAAATACTTGGGGGTTTGTGAAACAAGGAACTGGGAAGCCAGAAACAATGACTTCTTCATCTACTTTTTGTGCAGTTTTGGCCTTTTGCTTCTGCTTGTTTCTAAGTGCTTGCTGCTTCCTTTTTGCTTCTCACTGCAGATCTCCTTTCTCTGCTTAGTTGTCTGTATGCATGTCGCTAAAAATGACTATGCCAGGCCAGCCTCTATGGGTATTGAGTTCAACTGACATAGCACTGTATTTTCCCATATCACTTCTTAGTTTAATTTAAGCATAGAGAATATGGTTGATTACTAGATGGTCAGAGAACTGGATGCTTAAAGTCTGGTGCATACTCCTAGTTCAATGAGCTGTGGTGCTGAGGTCACGGGGTACACATATGGCTGCGGTGGCCCGCAACTTCTACCAGGTAGCTCCCAGAGAGAAGGGGTATGGGAAGGCAGACACCACAACACATGCCTCTTACATTTACTCACACTTAAAGCTTTAGTTCCTTGTACCTGAAGAATGAGTCCATTTCCTGTTAGGTTGATACCCTTGACAAAGGTTTCTCCCTATTTGACTTCAAAGCATTATATATTGCCTCCTTTCATAAGAGCTAATGAATAAAGTCAGTACAGTATCCTACCTCCAGTAGATATGCTGCAAATATTGTTGAAAGTAACAAAATTTTTGTCCTTTGTGAGTTTATAATCACAAACTTTCTACAGTTATTTCCATTAACACTAGGAATAATATCTTTTCATAGTTGGGATTTTACCAAGGTTGTCTATTTGGTTTTTCTTGATGAAGGAGTGATGTAATTAATGCATGTTGTCTTGGGCTATCTTGACGACTATGTTAAATTATTCCCCTGCTTTCTGAGGATAGTTTCTGGGACACATAATATCTCCTTCATATATAAATTGATTTATACTTAGTACATTAAAGAAAGTACTCTCACCTTAGCAATAAAAATCTGAGTTCACAGAGTCTAAAAATTTAACATTGAAGCAGAAACCCAAGTCCCTATTGCAAGGAAACTTTGTCCTATTTTATCTGTGCTGTTTCATTAAAAGGAACATAAATGTTATTGTTAGCAATGCAACTACAAATTTTTATGAGCCTGGTAATATTGCAAAAAGAATCACTCAGACTGTTTAAGCTCCAGAATTCTAGTTAATCTGAAGTTTATGGAGAAATTGATTACAAAAAGACTTGATGACACAATTTTGAGCCTAAATATATTAGACAAAAACATAAATGACTGGTCTAGGAGAAAAGGCTGACAAAACTGACAACATCAGCTTGCCTGAAGTTGCTCTCACTGTGGTTTACTTCTGGACCAGTAAACTGGATAAATGACACTAGGAAACAAATGATTGCATTGATGCAGCTCTGCACAGCATGCCTGAGGTTTCATGGAGGTGATTCTGATGTTCAGTACTCATAGTGGTGCATGGACTGAGCAATCCACAAGGTCAGAAAAGCAGAGAAACCATGTATTGCTGCTTTTTACTTTTTGGCTGGGGAAAACACTAAAATAAGTTATTGCCTGCTGTCACCATGGTTATAGAACAGCATGCTCTATTTCTTAGTCACTAGGCATGTGGTGTACCTACCCATGGCCTACCACATTATATATATATTTTTTTTTTCATTTTTAACTTCAGGAAATTGAGGTCCTGAAAAAAAGTCTCAAAACACTATTGCCAGACTCCCCATTAGACCACACACTCCAGAGCCAGATAGAATGCATCAGATTCCAGCTCTGACAACCTGTGGGAACTTTGGGAAATTATGTAACCTCTCTTTGTCTCAGTTTATTCAACTTTAAAATACAGAATGAAAAGATTTCTGATTTCAAACATGACCTAAAATTGGGATTAGACAATTTCTCTCACAGTAAACAAATATAATACTAGAAAAATGTGTGAAGCATCTGCTTTTGGGTATTGGACAGGACCCAGTAACAGACAGTAGAATGCTATGGTTCTTGAGTGAAGAAAAACAGTTTACTTCTTGGGGGCACTTTCCAAACTGCGGTACTTCTAAGTGGAACCCAAACAAAAACTAAGAGTTTAGCTGTGCAAAAGAAACAGAGATAGGATTTGGGACTGCTGAGGTGAATGGAATTTGGAGGGCAGAAGATTAGAAGGAGCTATGCAGACAATAAGGTACAGAAATCTGCACATGGATCTTGAATATTTGGCTAAATACTCAGCTGTGTAAGGTCAGAGCAAGACTCCGTGGGACTTGGAAAAATGTAGCTATTGGGGGACTGTGAGCTGAACATAAATTCTAGATATTACATTGTTCTGGGAGACACTGGGATTGAAATTAGTGTAGAGACTTCACTGAAAACCCTGGAATTCCATTGATAGCACCGAAAAGCTAGACCTTAGAAGTAGGGCTAATCTCATCTTTGAGTGAGGGATGCCCTAGACGCTCCCCCAAAGCCCACTGCAGTGTTTCAGGAGGACCAAGCTGATCCATCCGTATATGAACCACATGACACTAGGTAAAGTCAGATAAATTCCAGCTCTCAAAAATGCATCATTCAAAATGCTTGGCACACAATAGAAATCAAGAATATTTAATCTATAACCAGGAGAATAAATTATCAATAGAGATAGAGCTAGAGATGACACATGTGTTGAAATTAGTACACAAAGACTTTAAAACTGCTATTAAAAAATGTCCAAGGATTTAAAAGAAAATATGGTCATAATGTTAATATTGGGGGAATCTCATCAGAGAAATGAAAACTATAAAATAAACCAAAGAAACATTATTGAAAGAAAAGAATATAATAATCTGAAATGAAAATGTCCTGAATGTACTTCCAAAGGTACATTAGATACTACAGAAGAAAGGTTCATGAAACTTGCAGGCAGGTTAATAGAAACTATTCAAAATGAAGCATAGTAGAAAATAAAAAAGACACACAAAAAAATGAAAAAAGACTCAGAGACCTTTGGGACAATATTAGGTGGTCTTACACACATGGAATTTGAGTCCCAGAAAGAGAGGAGAAAGAGAGTGAGGCTGAAAAAAACTTGAAAAAAATTAATGATCAAAATTATCCAAATTTGATAAAAATTATCTACCCACAGATTCAAGGCACTTAATAAATCCCAAAGTGGTTAAACATAAGGAAAACCACACTTAGGCACATTGTAGTCAAATGGCTGAAATTCAAAAATGAAAGTGAAATATTTAAAGAAACTAGGAAAAAAAAAGGCAATTTACATATATCAGAGAACAACAAAAATGATCCATATTTTCATCAGAAATAACGCAAGCCAAAAGACATTGGAACTACACTGGTCAAGTCCTGAAAGAAAAATATCAACACAGATAGAATCAGATAGATCAGATCAATGTAACAGAAGAGAAGATCCTGAAACAGACCCAGACCACAGCTAAACTGTCAGGTTTCAATAAAAGCATTACAGCAATTCCGTAGAGGAAAGGAAAGTCTTTTTTCCTTTTTGCTAAATAATGATAGAGCCACTGAATTGCTATATGAAAAAAAAAACGTTGACACCTACCTGACACTTAAAAAAGGAAAAATGTCAAGAGAATCATAAACCAAAACAAAATTTAAATCTATAAAGGTTCTTGAATAAAACATAGGAGAATATCTTCATTACCTTGATGTAAGGGAAGTTTTCTTATATAGAACACCATAAGCATTCACCCTGAAAGAAAAAAAAATTAGGCCTCATCAAAATTCAAAACTTATACTCATTAAAACACTCCATTAACATAGTGAATAGTTAAACCACACACAGGAAGAAAATATACACATCACATATCTCTGAGGATAATGGTAAAATAATTCTTACCTTTCATTAATAATAATACAAAACAGCCTCAATTAAACATAGGCAAACAACAGACATTTCACAGTGGAAGAATACAAATGGTCAGTAAGCTAATGAAAATATGCTCAATATCATTATTTAGCAGGGAAATACAAATTAAAAGTGAAATATGATATCACTGCATACTCATAAGCATGGATAAATTTAAAAAGGGTAGGAACAACAAATATTGGTGAGCATGTGGGACAACTGCACAATACAGTGTCGGTGGGAAGGTTAAATGATGCAGTCACTTTGGGAAAACGTCTGGCAGTTCCTATAAACTGAAACAAACACCTAACCTATGGTCTGACAATTCTAATCCTAGTCCAAAAGAACTGAAGTCATATGTTCACAAAAAGACTTGTACAAGAGTATTGACAGCAGCTATATTCATAATAGCTCAAAACTGGAAATAACACAGATGTCTATCAATAAGGAAATGGGGAAACAAATTGTGGTGTATTCCAATGCTCTACTCATTTGATGTAGTTTTAGTGGTTCTGCATTAATATTTAACCCACGGAATACATTTCAGAATGTTAGGGGTTATACTTCACATTGCACAGGATGAGACTTCCCTGGTATTATTCAGTTATGCTCTTTAAAAAGGCACCGCAGCTGTTTCTACTCATGAAACCTCTTGACGCTCCGCAAATTCCCCATCTGTGGTTTCCCTGCCAGCTGACTTCTAAATGGCTGCAAGTTTTCCTTTCCATCTAATTATCTAGAATTTTAAATACAAGTAATTAATCCCTTGATCAAATAGTATAGAATTAGACTACTTTGATTGTTCCCTTCCCTCAAGAGATCATAAGCTTCCACAGAATATAACATTTAAAGCACATTTAAACAGAACATAAAGCGGTTTTGGAGTAATACCCTCAAAATCCATAACCCAAAGCATTTATCTGATGAAACCAAACAAAAATGATCTTTTGCTGAATTCTTCAGGGAATTGCTTCATCTACAGAACGCAGAGATGCCAACGTTTCAGCTAAATGGTAGGATGAAAATACCAGAGAGTTACCTTATTCAAGTGACAAACAGAAATCAAACATTATGGTGGTGATAATATTGAACACCAGGGTAATTTATTTTTAAAGGAAATTTTATTTTTTATCCCTATGGCTTCAGAATAAAAGATTCACTAACAGATACTGGTAAGTGAAACGTAAATGGTAAAATTACAGAATTAAAGATGACTGTTTTCAACCCATCACGGATAGTGAGAGTGAGCTTAACATCATTTCTTGGGTCTTAGCTGTTTTCATAGAGATTTCAAAGATGAAAGCATCCTATCCCCATTCTTTCTTTTTGGTGGGGGTTAAGTAGTTAGGTATATTTATTTAGTTAGTTTTTTTTAATGGAGGTACTGGGAGTTGAACCCAGATCCCTGTGCATGCTAGCTACGCACTCTACCACTGAGCTATGCCCTCCCTCCATCCCCCATGCCCTGAGACATTCTTATAAAGTAGACAGTAGTTCAGAATAACGATCAGGAGAGACTACAATAATTTATTAAATTAGCAAAAAATAAAGCCTCCTTATAATTTGAATTTGCTTTGGTATAATAAGCCCACTTCCTTTAAAAGCTAGATGCAAGAAAATGTCCACCAGTTGGCTGGCAGTAGCCTCATTACCCTAATTCCGCATAATTGCTGTGTTTGATCAAACAAAGCTGAGCTAACACCTGGCCCAGATATTAGTCTGTACTCCCATTTTAGATTTAAAAAAAAGATAAAAAAGCAGGATGCACAGACATTCTTTATTCTTTTTTTCCCCTCCACTGCCTGGAGCATGGGCACTCCATACTCTGTTTATGGTGTTGAACAGTAACCAATTACTGCAATCTTGGGAAGCTGCAGAGAACAAAGAGCTTTATTTTGGCAGTTTTAGGAATTGCAATTCCAGAGACACAGATTCGGGTAAACTGGAAGAGTGTTCCAAGAAAGAGAAAGAGTCAGGGGCTTATAAAGGCAAAAACCATTATGTTGTTAAAGTTGTCTGGCAAAAATTATGATCAGCTCTGATGCACGAAAGAAATATTTGTCCTTAAGGGATAGGCTGTCGTAAGTTACTTAGGTGAGGATCCAGTAAGTAGGTACTGTTATGAGTTATTTTAGAGTGAGAATCTGATAAGTATCTTGAATTTCTGGAGCATTGGGCAGATGTTCTGGAGGCCTGGGTTGATAATAAGTGGTCAAAATTCAGATTTCATCTGGGCTGAGATGTGCATCATTCACACTTCCTCAATGGCCTCTTGCCTCCATAATAGACAGCTGTCTTGGCAAAATCGACTCCATTTTGATTTTCCTTTCACTGTGGTCAAAGAACTTTTAAATTTAGACACCACATCAGATATGCCATCATACTATGAAAGACTTTCAAGAGGCAAGGTTAGCAAGACTCTCCACAATTGTATCTTTCAGTCCTTGGAATTGCTCCTAATGGAAAAATATATTAAAATATATATATATATGTGTGTGTGTATATATATATTTTTTTCTAATAGATTCCAGGAGTTGAATGAAATCATCTGTCTCTTTTCTGAAACCTTCCCTGGAACTACTTTTCACGGGAAAACTCCTAATGAGAAGACCTGAATGTAAAGATCCAATTCTCAGGAAGACCAGGTCCAGAAACAGTAAACAAGACATATTTATTGCTTCCCCCCATAGAAGGGGGATACTGGAAAATTAATCCAAAAGAGTAATTTTAGCTTAAAAATATTGTTATCTATACATTTTTATATTCACTAAATAGTCCTAGGTCTTTTGTTTGTTTGCTTGCTTTTGGAGTGCTTTTGCAGGTAAGTTGCTTTTCCACACATAACATCACTCAGGCAGTAATCTGCCTGATCTTTTTTTTTAACATTCAATTAGAATAGTTTTTGAAATTCTTCCCTCAAATGCTACACAAAATTCGCTCATTTAAAGTATCCCCAGAGACTTGATTTCAGGAAAAACCAACCTACCAGCCCTCAAATACCCACCCATCCAACCAACCAACACACCAATAAAAGTATGTTTATAACCATTAGCCTTTCAAACTTTTAAAAGGCCAACTGCAGCTGTGCCTACATAACACAAAATTGTATAAGAGCTGTTTAGACAAAGCAGTAAACAAGTAACAAAACTAAACAGACAAAAAACACCCTCTTGAACAAATACTGTGTAGTATAAAGGTCTGACATGAAGTTTTTTTTATTGTCAAAGCCTCCATTTCAAAGACATTTGTCTGGAATAAACACCACCAGCCACGTGACACAGCTACCAGTAAAACAACCCGGCTGCCCCCACCCAGGAAGTTCCCCTGTGCAGAAAGCCCTGGGTAACCTGGAACTGACTGCTTGAGTGACCCTACGTCTCCCTTCCCGTGCCTTAATTCCCACTCTTACGTTTTCAGTTCCCAAATGGTGGACCCACAAAACCCTAGACACCCCACTTTCGTACCCCCCAATAAAGGCAGAGCCCCCGGTTTGCACACTCCCCTCCCTCTCCCCTTGATCTCATTGTGTGGTCCTCGGTTGTGCTGTGTATCTTCTAGTGCCTGTGAGTAATAACTATGAGTAATAAATCTTTTTTCAAAGTTTCCTGGTGGTTGCTGCTGAGGTCCGTCTTGCAATCATAATAAGAACCAGGGGGGGTGGTTCAGCCACAACATGTCCGTGGGGCCTCTCCACAGCCACAAGTGGTACAGGCGCTGGTGAGTGTCCCAGACATTCCTTACTAGCTGATGACGGCCTCACTTTCGATTGGCTGAGACAGATGGGAAACATACCCCTATAGAAGTTTGTGTCTCTTGTTTTCTCCAAAAAAACAAAAGGCAGAGACTGACAGGAAAAATATCCTTAATGAAGTTTGTTTCTATTTTTTTCCCCAAAAGTCAAATCAAAGAAGAAAGTTTTTAAATAGTACACTAAATTTTATGCAAAAATTCAAAACAAAACAAAACTGCTTTGAGTATGTGTCTTCATTGTTCCAGTAATCGTCATAGAGAAATCTTTCATTGTTTGACAAATATGAGTTAAGAATCTAAAAAATTTATAAATGCCATACATCTGTGAACACATCTTTTTTTGACACTTGATATATTTTTATATTTTTATACCTTTTATTTGAGTATCATTGACATATATTATATCAGTTTCAGGTGTACAATATAATTTATTTGATATTTGTATGTCCTGCAAAATGATCATCAGAATAAGTATAGTTCCCTTCTGTCACCATACAAAGTTACAAAAGAGGCAATGTCATGTCATTGACTAGTCACTCTGCTGTCCACTACATCCCTGTGACATTTACTTTATGGTTAGAAGTTTGCATCTCTTGACCCCCCTTCACCCATTTTGCTAAACCACCCCCCAACACCCCTCCTGTTTGGCAATCACCATGCTGTTCTCTGTATCTATGAGTTTTATTTTGTTTGTTCATTTGTTTTGTTTTCTAGATTGCACATATAAGTGAAACCACACGATTTTTGTCTTTCTCTGTCTGACATTTCATTTAGCATAATACCCTCTAGGTCCATCCATGTTGTTGCAAATGGCAAAATTTCATTCTTTTTTTATGGCTGAGCAGTATTCCACTGTGTATACATATACCACATCTTCTTTATCCATTCACCCACTGATGGACACTTAGGTTATTTCCATATCTTGGCTATTGTGAATAATGCTGCAATGAACCTGGTGTGCCTATGTCATTTTAAACTATCATTTTCATTTTCTTCAGATAAATACCCAGAAATGGAATCGCTGAGTCATATGGTAGTTCTGTCTTTAGTTTTTGAGGAAATTTTATGTTTTCCATAGTTTTTGTATTAATTTACATTCCCATCAACAGTGCACAAGGGTTTCCTTTTCCTTACATCCTTGCCAACACTTACTATTTCTTCTGTTTTTGATGATAGCCATTCCGACAGGTGTGAGGTGACATCTCATTGTGGTTTTGATTTGCATTCCCCAGTGAATAGTAAAGTTGAGCATCTTTTCATGTGCCTGTTGGCCATCTCTGTGTCTTCTTTGGAAAAATGTCTATTCAGCTCCTCTGCCCATTTTTTAATCAAATTGCTTGTTTTTTTGTTATTGAGCTGTATGACTTCTTTATATATAAACCCCTAATAGGAGATATATATATCCCATTCAGTAGGTTGCTTTTTCACTTTATTAAAGGTTTTCTTTGCTGAGCAGAAGCTTTTTAGTTTCATGTAGTCCCACATGTTTGCTTTCACTTTTTCTGTCCTTGTTTTTGGAGTCAAATCCAAAAAAACCATCACCAAGACCAATGTCAAGGAGTTCACTGCTTATGTTTTCTTCTGGGAATTTTATAGTTTCAGTATAAACACATCTTAATACCACATATCAGAAACACCAACATGCCCAGAATTTACCTTAAGGGTATTTTATTTTTTATTTATTTTTTTTTAACATTTTTTATTGATTTATAATCATTTTACAATGTTGTGTCAAATTCCAGTGTTCAGCACAATTTTTCAGTTATTCATGGACATATATACACTCATTGTCACATTTTTTTCTCTGTGAGTTGACTCACCCTTAAGGGTATTTTAATTTTTAATCAATCTCTAGAAATACAGTGTGTTGGAGGAGGATTGCCTCATTGCATTTCCACCTTTTAAAATGTACATACTTATTATTAATTATAAAAATAGTGCAACCACATTTCAAAAATTTGGGATGAATTTAAAAAAAAACCAAACATTCATAATTATACAGTTCAACAAAATGAAAGTATCACATATTTCAAAAGAAAGAAAAGAAAATCTCTTTTCCATGGAAAATAAGGAGGGTCACCCTTTCTCTGAAGAACACTTACACCGACAGAGCACCACATAGCTTATCTCATAACGTCACTCCTGTATGTTGGCAATGCTGACAAGCCACCAGTCCGAACATCTTTTTTGTACTATTATCCCCACCTGCTGGCACTTTGGGATATTGTCCCCCAAAAGCCTCTGAAGGCAGAAAGCACTATGTTGTGTTTTCACAACTATTAATTTAAATTGTTGAAGACTGTTTCTACTTGATCCCAAGTAACAGACACCAGCCGTTATTGAAACCTTATAATCTTCACTCATTTTATTGTCATTATTTTTATTTTATGCACTGTTTAGTATTTTGTAATCTTCCCTGTACAAAGTTTGTCAGCTTATTTCTGCCACTTTTGAATTCTCACCATTTTGCCTTCCTTCCTTCCCTAAAGTCAAAACTCCTTGAAGGAAAATACGCACTTTTTCTTGTGCTTAATACACAACTCCTTGACTGACTCACTGGTCCAAAAATAATATGTTAAGCAACATAAAGAGAACGCTAATATTTCAGTGCAACATAGTACTTGCTGGAGCTGAATATTCCCTATCACATCTCTGTGACTTGGTCTCTTCATGTATGAAGGCAGCTGCCAACTGGATCTCCCGGCTAAACTGCAAACTTACCTAGCCTCTTACAATCAGCAGCTCACTGCTCTTCCTCCTGGTTAAAATTGAACCTGCTGCTTCTTGGTTTCCCTCCCTTTCACTCCTCATCCCACAGCAATCTGATTTCTATCCCCACTGCTCCTCTAAAGTTGCTCTTGCCAGGGCACCTAGCCAGTGCCTTATTGCTAAACCCAATAAGCACTATTCAATCCTTACTTACTGTGACCTCTTGGAACCACTCTGTACTGTGGACTATGTTTCCCTTCCTTGGACTACTTCCTCTCTGGTTTTCACAGTGCAATACTTTTCTGCTTTTCCTCTGGCCTCCCTGGCACCTCTTCTTTATGTCCCCTAACTCTCCTTCCTCCCCAGGTGTTCCTTGGGGATATTTCCTGTGCTTTCTGACCTCATGCACCAAATATCGTTTAGGCCTTTGTATATGGATGATTTCTAAACTGAACTGGTAGTCTAGTTTTCTTTATGAGTCAAAGACATTTTCTTTCTTTCTTTCTTTTTCTCTTTCTTTCTTTCTAATGTAAATGACTTTACTAATTCATTCATTCATTCATTCGTTCATTCATTTAATAAATTATTGTATCAGGCATTTTCACTTACATGTCTCATAGGCAAATCAAATTTACCACACCCCAAATGGATTACTTCCTCTCCAAACTGTCATCTGTATTCCTCATCTTAGTGAATGATTTCACCCTCCGTGCTGATGCCCAAGCCAGAAACCTAACCTTTACGCCTTTTTCCCCCATATTCTCCCATTTAATCAATTATCAAATGAATTCTATTTCCCAAACCTATCTCCAGTTCACCCAGTATTTTCTGTCCTCACTCCTACTTCTTAGTTTCGGCATTATCTTCTTTTTTCCTGGATTACTGTTCACTGTCTTGTTCCCGCTGATCTATCTCCACATGGTTAAAAGGGTCATTTTCTAAAAGGAAAATATGACTATGTCACTGCCACATTTAAGATCATTTTAAGTTTTACGCTGCCTTTGAGATAAAGTCTAGAATGTTTAACACAGTTAACAAAGTCCTGCTAACTCTTTGGCCTAAACTCGCCATTTCTTCCAGCACACTCCGTGCCCATCACACTGTGAACGGGAGCTCTGTGAAGTGGGTATGCTCTGTAACCTCTGACCCCTGCCCCCAGAATACACTTGCTCAACAGCTCTTTATTTCTGAGTTTCAGATTGGACTTTACTTTCTTAAGGGGAGATCTTCCCTAAGAACCCCACCTCCACTCCCTGCCAGGGCTCTTCTCCCACCTCTGACTACTATGTCCCAAGATATGTCCCAAGACTTCCAGTGGATGCCTGAAACCACAGACAGTACCAAACCTTATTTATACCATATTTTTTCCTACATATATACAGTTATGATAGTTCAATTTATAGATTAGGCACAGTACAAGATTAACAATAATAATTGATAATAAAATAGAACAACTATACTAATCTACTATAATCAAAGTTGTGTGAATGTGGTCTCTCTCAAAGTATCTGACTGCACAAATTTAATTCCTTTTCCATCTTAACTAAGCACTTACCATGCAGTCATGCCCTGTGGCCATAACTTTTGCAGTCTGGGGTACAAGAGCAACACTTGCACACATTTCTTTTTCCTTCTTCAGAGTTTCATGAATAAAAGACTCGTTCTAACCATAGATCTTACCAAGCCCAGCATACGATTTTTTTCTTTCCTTCTTTAGTCAAGATCTTTCGCTCTTTCAGGTAAGGGAAACAATGTATGGTCTCCCTTTGGTACATTTGAATTGCCAGTATCACTACCCCAGTGCTTTGGGGCCATTATTAAGTAAAATAACGGTTTACTGATCATAAGAATCAATACTGAGGCAGCAGATCTGATAACCAAGATGACTACTAAGTGACTAACAAACGGGAGGTGGTGGACAAAGGGATGGTTCACATCCTGGGCTGGACGGAGTGGAATGTCTCCAAATTTCATTATGCTACTCAGAATGGCATGCAATTTTAAACTTATGAATTGTTTATTTCTAGAATTTCCCATTTAATATTTTCAAAATGAAGTTGACGTCACATAACTGAAAGCATGGAAAGCAAAACCATGGATAAGGGGGGCTTATTTGATCCCTCCCATAGCACTGATGGTGCTCTCCGCTGGACTGCAAGCTCCTCACAGGCAGGGACTGGGTCTTGTTATATCCTAAGCCTACGTACAGTGCCTGGCGTGGATGCGGCACAAGTTGAATAGCTGTCTCCAGCTGAGTTAAGTCATCTGAAAGAGGAAAACAAATGTACATTTTTTCAGCCTTGTTAGGGATTCTGAGGCTTTCTCGGGTCATTTCTGTGGATACGCCTGTTCCACACTTCTTACTTCCCCCGAGAGGGAATTCTTGGGATTACATGCCTGCAGGGCCAGGCCGGGTGCTGACAGCCGCCCACTGGCTCTCCTGAGGTGGTGCCGTACACACAGAGATGTGTGCTCTCAGTCCTGAAGACTTGGTCTGGCTTCTGCCGGGTCTCACTAGCGGTCTGCAGAGGCTCAGTCTTGCTGTCCTGAGGGGTGAGCACAGGGAGCTGGCCACTGGGTGGGGGGTGTGCAGGTAAGGAACCCAGAGTGCTGGGGGTGCCTGTGGGCCAGGTGGGGAGATTCACAGGCTGGAGTCCCCGGGGGCCCATGGATGAACTTCCTGATGGAGTCCATGAAGTGGTTTGTAGGATCTGCATCCCCTTGGTATGTACAGTTCCGAGTTCCAGCCACTGTTCTACCAGCTGTGGGGTCTCCAGACATCTGGTAGATTCCTGCTCCAAGGCCCCTCAGGTGCCTGGCTGCTGCCCTTTATAGATAACAAAGACCAATACTTTCCTAATACATACCTGCCTTAGCTGAGATAATGATCTCAATGCCTGGAAGCCTGACCACCAGGACTGCTTATAACCCCCTACCAAAATCTTTAGCCCTACCCTTTCACAACTCCCTCCCTTCCCTGCTACCTCAACATCAACCAATCAGAATTGTGCACGAGCTGATCACATACCCTGCGCAGCCCTTTGTGCCCAATGTCACAAGGAGTTAAAGGTTACTGTCCCTTATAAAAAACTTCAGCAACCGACCCTTGGGGCACATAGAAACCTCTTGTGGCCGCCGTTGCCTATAGTAGCATATCTAATAAATTTCTTTGCCATCTTCCTCCTTTGTCTCTGGAAAATTCTTTCATCGCCCGTGCACTGGCCCGCCAAATCCCACACCAGCCACTTACTGTCCCCCAAGTCAGGCAGCTCTTGACTCAGTACTCTGGATGGGGCCAGAGAGAGATGGGCCTCATGGGCAGGGTCCCACACAGCCGAAGAAACCAGGTGCTCCCTCACACTTTCTTCTTTGGGAGAAATTACAGGAGAAGGCTGCTCCCAGCACTAAGCTGTGCTGTCCACGGGGACCGGGGACTGTTCTTCTTACCCTCCTCAATATATCCAGCCTCAAATTTTTTTTTCTTTTTTTCCTCTAATGGTGTGCTGGGTCTTCTGCTAGACTTCCAGATTTCCACAAAGTGCCTCCTGTCCATAGATGATTGTCAAAATTGATGTTCTTTGGGGGAGGATGGTAGAAAACTCTTATTTTGCCATGTTGATGACATCATTCCCAGGGTTTCCAATGTCTGCTTGATGGATGTTTATGTGGCGTCCAATTTTTCACTGTTACAAAAAGTGCTGTAAAGTTCAGTAACACTCATGCCTTTTTCTTTTTGCACAAGTGTGAGCATTTCTCTAGGGTGCATTATTGGGAGTAGAATTGCTAGGCTGTAGGGTGTACCTCTTCTGCTTTACTGGAATGGCTATAGATGTTGGCATAAAAATATATATTCTCACTAGGAGTACAGCAGTATATGAGGGTTTTTGTTGCTCCATATCTGGTGTGTTCAGCTCCTTTAATTTTTATCAATCAGAAATAACATCCCATTGCAGTTTTAACTTGCATTTTCCTGACTACTGGAGAAATTGCATTTAGATCTTCCCTTCTGGGAGTTTTCTGTTCATACCTACTTTTTCCATTGTATTGCTTCCTTTCTCTCATTGACTTGAAGAAGTCATTTTTTTATTCTGGATAATCATTTTTGTTGATTGCAGACATCTTTTGCTGGGGACTGACTTGTGTTTTCATTTTATTTATAATTGCTTTTGCCTTGCAGAAGTTTTAGTTTTAGTATGGTCAACGCAGTATTCCTTTACTTTGTTGTCTATGATTTTTCTGTCTTGTTTCAAACTCTGAGGTAGTAATCTATATTCTTTAAAAGTTGCTAAAGTTGTGCTTTTCACAATTAAATCATTAATCCACTTAGTGTGTGGTTGAAATAATAATAAAAAATATTGTTGTTGCCACTGGTTGGATAACCCTTTGTTTTGGTACCATTATTGACTTGTTCATTCTTCCCCCATTGATTTATAATTCTTTGAAACATATAAACATATCAAGTTTTCATATATGTGTAGGTCTGTTTCTGGTCATTCTATTTAGTTCCATTAATTTGTTTAAATCTGCACTGATACCACACTTATAAGAAAATTACTATTTCTTATAATACATTTTGATATCTGGTATGCAAGTGGTCTATCTCATCCTTCTCCAAATCTGTGTGGTCTATTCTTGGCTCTTTGCTCTTCCATAAATATTTTAGAATCAGATCATTAAATTTCATGAAAAAACCCAGTGGGAATTAGATTAAACTAATCTGAATTGAATACATACGTTAATCGAGGAGGAACTGATGTCTTTATCACAGTGAATCCTCCCAAACGTTATATGCCCTTCAAATTATACGGATCTTTTATATTCTTTAAAAAAGTTTAAAAATTTCTTCATAAATGTCTTTTAGATCTCTTGTTAATTCCATTATTTGAATAAATGAATGAATGCATGAATTAATAAGAATAACATTTGTTGCTATTTGTTGCAAATGCTACATGTTTTAGAAACTACATTTTCCAGCTCTTGGTTAGTGTAAAGGGCTGCAAGTGGTGTTTTTTACTGATTTTTATATCCAGAGTCTTTGTTGAACCTCATTAATTCTAATAATTGGTCAAATTTCTTGATCTTTTACACTCACATCTTGTCAGCCGAGGGAGGCTGACGTGGGGTTCTAGGAGGTGAGCGGCCCAAATGAAAAAATGCACAAAGAGTTGCCATACCACCGGACAGACTTCAGCTGGAGACACCACAGGGTTAACAACACTTTGTTGCCACAGGGAGGTGCGCCTATGATGCACCGTCCCGCTTTTATCTGTTTTTGTCAGCACATGCGCGGTCTGAATTTCTTTGTTCATTAGGCTTACAGAATATCTCTAGCACATGCGTGCTTCTATTTTCTTTGTTCTAAATCTTGTATAATTGACGCATGTGTGGAGCAATTATTTACTGCATACTATAAAGATGCTCTGTAGTTGTGGCCTTGGGTCCCACAGCCTTAACTCATCTCAAGGCCAGCTCACACATCTTCTCTGTTTTCAATCTTAATTCATTTTTTTCTTTTCCTTATCAGTTATTTAAAAATTAGAATTCAGCTGCAAAACTACCTGGCCTTTATAATTTTTAGTGGTAAAATGGGTCAATTCCTCAAATGTGAGCTCCTGGGGGGGGCCCAGGACTGTATAACATGCTAGGGGTTTTCCTTCTCTGCTTCTCACCGTGATTCTCCTACACCCCAACTCTCAACAGCTCCTTTTCCTGTCCTCTGGCTAAAAAGCTGGGGTTTAGTCTCACAGGCTGCCAGGCACAGGGACTTCCTGGGACTGGCTCCACTTTAGTGTGAAGCTGCTGTTACGGAAACGGCAGGCCAGCCAAGAAACAAGCACCACTCGGAGGGTTGGAGTACTCAGCTGTATTACGCCGGCGGGCTCAGAGGGGCTTCTGCTCCAAAGCTCTGAGCACCTCCAAGACATGCGCATGAGGTTTTATAGGGTAAAGTACAAGCTTGGGGTATTCAGCCAATAGGCATGGAACAGCTTTAGCAGCATTATCATCACAAAAGTGGAGGCGGGGAGGCAGCAAACCAACATTCCAAAGCCAGATATGTATCTTTGAAAACCCAGCTGGCTGGCAAAAAAACATGAACAGCAAACCAACACTAATTAACCTAGTTAGTCCAGCAGAACTCAGATCAGTATTCCAATACCTAGATTTGTGAGTTATCCTGCCAGCCCAGCCCAGCCTCTCCTTCACATTCCTAGACTTGTGAGTAATCTTGTTAGACCAGCCCAGCTTTTCCTTCACACTGCGAGAGTAAAGGGGGTGAGAAAAATAATGAGGATTTCCTCCCCACACGCTGAATTACAGTGACTCCTTTTCCCAGTTCTGACTTTCCCACAGATACTCAGGTATCTGTGTGGCATGACTGTAGCTTGCCTGAGGCAGAGAATGGATGTTAAAAATGTGGGGGGCGACCCAGGGAGGCCCCAGAGCCTCTGTCCTGCAGTGATCCCTTCTCAGCCTACTAGGTGCTCCTTGGGCCAGAGCAAGAGTTTCTCTGGGAGTTTTTTTCTATTCATGCCGGCTGTGTTCCAGAATTCTGGGTACTCTAGAGTCTATGCCTGGAGGCATAGAAGAGGGGAAAAAAGCTCCCACCAAATCTCTGCCATATTGGGATTCTTTGTATTTTGATTTTTCTCCCTGTAAATGAAAAATACTGCAAACCATATCAGTAAACAAAGAATGCTGAAATCATCAAGTCATCAGCGGCTGCCGCCACCCCCCAGAGAAGACAAGCCTGCAGCCCAGCCTCTGCAGCCACTCACAATGGTGCACCCTGAGGGCACTCAGAATAAGAAAGGACAGGATACTGACCCTAGGTAGCTAGAAGCTTGTCAGAGGAATGGATTCAATGAGCCCAAATGTTTGCTTCCTCCCATACATAGAAAAGCACTAAATTCTTTAACTTGAGATGCCTGGTTTTCTTTAGGTAACAAGTAATTTTTTCTTGTTCCAAATACCTGGTCTTTGTTGTAAAGCTCCTATACATCCTAGCTCCTCCCCTGCCTCTTTGGAGCAGTACCTCAGAGCCATCTGAGAGGCTGTCATCCTGGGCTCAAAGGGGTTCGAGTCCTCAGAAATGTCTGCCAAATTAAACATGACTCTCAACTTTTACACTATGTATTTATTTCAGTCGACATCCCTAAACTGATTGTTCTTGTTTACTTTTCAGAGTCCTCAAGTATGTTCAGAGTTTTTGGGCGAAATCAGTGGGAGGCAGAGGGTAAAGTCTGCTTACTCCATCCTGCCTGGAAAGGGCATCTCCCATTCAAGTGCCTTCTCACCATGGAGAGGGGATGCATCTTCCATCACCAAGTCCTCTCAGGCTCTGGATGGTTTTCCAGCTTATTTGCTTCGTCATTACTTCCCCATCTATTCTTCCTTTTTTTTTTTTCCTTCTGGATCTTCCATTACTGTTTCAACTGACCTTGCAGTGCCATGAATTTTCCTTCATAATTTATATATTTTTGTGCATATTATATATTGGGAGTTTTTTCCTCCCATTTTGTTCCCCTAAATACAAATCTGGTTCTTTCCAGTAAATGTTCTCGTTTACCTATTTACTTTGCAAGTTTAAAAAGGCGTAATTTTAATTTTTTGAAAATCTTCTTGTGTTCTAAATGATCTTTTTTGAGGTTCTTATTTATTTTTTGTTTTTTAAGGAAAGCTCTCAAATGTCTTTTCTACCAATTCTTCAGAGGGATTCACCTTTCCTAGTTGTTTAGCGTGGTCTTTGCTTTAGTCTGTTCAGGCAGCTATAACAAACCACCACAGACTGGGTGGCTTGTAACAACAGAAACTTCTTTCTCACAGTTTAGGAGGCTGGAAATTCGAGATCAGGGTGCCAGCATGGTCGCATTGTGGTGAGGGCCCTCTTCTGGGTTCATAACCACACCCTTCTCAGCGTGTCCTCACATGGCAGAAGGGGCAAGGGATCCCTGTGGGTCTTCTTCTGTAAGAGCGTTAATCCCATTCAGGAAGATTCCACGCTCACAACCTAAGCGCCTCCCAAAGGCCCCACCTCCTTATACCATCACCTTTGGGGTTAATTTCAATGTATGAATTTTGGGGGGACACAAACATTCAAACCACAGGAGTCTTCCTCCATTCGATTTTGTTTCCTGATTCAGTGACTTAATTTCCGTTACCCATCCATTGTTTTCTGAAAGTAGTTCAGGCCGGTGGGGTCTCAGAGCTGGGAAAAGGACATCTGAGTGAGGGGTATATGTGGAGGGGGGGCGCCTCCAGCCCCCTCCCCACCCTGAGCCAGAGAGCAGTTCCACCCCCACTGCAGGCGTCCTTCAGGTCCAGAGAGACACACGAGCAGCCGCAGGTAGACACACGGCTCCCATCTGTTGGGACTCACGGCCTTCTACACCCGAATGGCCCAAAGGAACAACAAAATCCTTTTTTCATCCTTCATCATTTTTCTCTACTGCTCCTCTCCTCTCAGTAATTCCCATGCCTGTTCTCCCCTAGAGAATATGACCGACTACCTTTGGCCCCAGGAGATCCAGGCTCCACCAGGTTCACTATTCTGGTTCTTGTGCTATACCTTAGTGTGAGTGGGAGGAAGACAGTCAGAGGTGTGCATCAAAAACTCCATCTTTCCCAAATGCCTTGAAGTTGCACACTCATTCTTCAGCCCCTAGTTGAAAACTATTAAATGTCTCATGAATTTGGTTGGCACTGATTTAAACTTAACAGCTTTTTTTTTTTTTCATTTGCCAAGCATTAATTTATCTCAGTCACTTTCTTGATTTGTGTCACAGTGTCCTATTAAGGAATAATAAAGTGATAACCCTTAGAAGTTTATACTCCAAGTCTCTGAACTATATAAATGGAGGCATGCTCATTTTTATTTTCACATGTTCAGGTCTCTTGTATTGTTTCGCATCTTAGAGTTGCCTTAGGAAATTTTAAAATGAGGCAAGTTTTTGAAAAATGATTTCTTAAAATCCCATACCCATTCCTGTAAAGCTGAAAGTTTCCTATTCCAAACAAGCAGTGAATATAGAACAATCAATCATTTTTCTTTCTGATAGGCAATGGGAAGGAAAACTTTTACTTGACGGATGAGACACCGAGACCAGGGAGGGACAAATAACCTGCTGGATCCTCGCACCATTACACAGGGGTAAGGCTGGGACCAGACTCACACAGTACTCTTCCTACACGGCCACTCTGGAGTTGTGAAATGATGTAGGGACAGACACAGCAGAGGAGGGGACAGAAAGAGAAGTGGGAGAAAATGTGAGCTACCTTCCATGTTAGTAAGCTTCTCAGATGACTCAGCCCCTCACTCTGCTGATGGGTGATTTGAAGAATAGAGTATTTCTTATATGTGATCAGCTTGTTTGTACATCTTTTCAAGAAATTAAATCTTAAGAGATAGCATAGCTGAAAGAATGTCTGAAAAGCCAATTTATCACTTCAGATACAGTCTACTCACCACAGAGGAACTAAAGAGTTTTAAGGCACTTAGACAAAGAAACAATCATATGTTAAGAATAAGTGAAATTGATGAAGTATGTTGTTAGCTTTCCAAGTCTCTTCTTTGACGTTTGAAATAACAGTTCCTTAAATTTGTATTTATACTTTATAACATAATCTTACATTTATTATTTTGTTTGATTTTTCTCCTGTGTCTTATCTTTCATCAATTGTCTCCTACCAACAGCCAGAATCACACATCTGGAATATTCACAGGAGTTGATTTTATTTTTCAATTTCTTTCAGCAACAGCATAGCCAGTATTCTTACTTTTCTAACAACAACAACAACAACAAAAATAACAAAAACAACAACAGGACATTACAAGAAGTGGGAGTAAGAAGAGAGAATCACGAACTCCTTGTATTCTCTTTATCACCAAAACATGTTCTAAGGACAAGATCTGAAACCAGGCATTACTTTTGCGAATGAAAGCCAACGTTACCGTTCTCAGGACATTTGCTGAGAAACTTTCTACTTAATTGTGTAAGAAAGAATTTATCTCTACAGATGGAATTTCTGCCCAATAAGTGGCTTTAGATTACAATAAATGAAGTGGTTATTTTGGTGACAACCTAGTGGATTGATTACATTCTGCCCTACTTATACTAACCCAGAGGAAAGGTAACTAAGGGCTGGAGATACCACTGTGTTTGCACTTTCTTAAGGGTAGAGGTCTTGTAACCTTATGCTGTGATTCTTAAAATAGCTATGAGGGAGGCCACAGCCCTCTATAGACATTGAATATTGAACACCACCATTTTTTTTTTTAGATATATGAATCAATTCTACATATATATTTATGTTTCCACTGATGTGTCTGCTCTCAACAGTGTAAATAAAACGTTTATAAGAATGGTTGTCATTTTTGACAAAAGGCTGTGTTCATGATAACTACATGGTCCTATTTCACTGAGAGGTGCCCTAACTATCTTTGCGAGTGGCTGTGCTTTATGGCTTATTTACTGCTTCACTGTAAACAGGACTTTTCTGCCTGAGATTGTTCATAAAGAATACTAACCCTGGTGTCTGGAGCTCACTGGGATCTTATGAGGGTAGAACTCATTGAGTGATTTGTATTTCATGCCAGTCATAATTTGAGGGCTGGGTAGTATAGTTTTATTTTGAACTGGTTGGGCAAATATTCATGTTCTCACAGAGGCATGCTTCCTAATAATGACTTTGCTTAGTGGTGCAAATCGGACATTTTAAGTATATTGACATCCTAGGCTGGTTTCAAAAAAATGTTACCTTCTGGTATGTTTGAAGAGCAGGGAGGAGGCCAGGGGTCCTTTTTCAAGGAGGTGTTCAGAGTTCCCAAAGCCATTATTTTCAGATGGTTTCACACCAAACTGGAAGGGCTTCCCTTGTGGCTTCTCCAGCTGTAGCTGGCTGTGGCATTTATTCATTCACTCAACAAATAGTTATTGAGTGTTTGCTATGGGCCAAACTCTATTCTGGTCCCTGATGATACAGCAGGGAACAAAACAGGCAAAATCCTTCCCTATTTGGAGCCCATTTTTTCAGAGGGAGATAGATTATTAATAAGGTAAATAGCATGTTAAATATTGATCAGATGCTAAGGAGAAAAATAAAGCTGGGAAGTGCTGGGAAAGGGGTTGCAATTTATATAATGGGACCAGGACGGCCTTACTGAGAAGGTAAATTTTGCAAAGACCTGAAAAAAGTAAGGAATAAGCCATCTGGATAGACAGGGAAGGATTATTTCACAGAGGGAGCAGCGAGTGAAGAAGACCCAAGGCAGGAGCATGAACTGGGGTATCTGCGTAACAGTGGTGATGAGGTCAGGGCACTGAAACTAAGTAACGACGGAAGTGGAGGCAGGTGGAGATTAGGTAGGGCCTTATAGGTGACGGTTCAGACTCTTTTTTCAGTTTAAGAGAAACACCATCTAGGGCAAATAAGGAATTTAATTTGTACTTTCAGAAGATGCTAAGAACATCTTCTGGGTATCAGGAGCTAAGACATACTTCTTCCCATTAGCGCTGTAAGATACCTGGCTTTCCTTTTCTTAATGGAAACAGACTCATGCTTGCTGGGTTTGTGTCTAAATTTCCTAATAGAGATTACTTCTTGAGTAGTTACAATTTATTTGCTCCTCTGGTACGTCTTTCGTGTCCACAGAGCAGAAAGCCTTCCACTCTACCTTCTTGGAATGATGACACAAGAAGTGGTTATTACTATTCCTACATTATGTTATCTTTTTTGATGTACTATTGAAACGTCAAATAACTGCCCGGGATTCAAAGATTATGGTTTTGACTGATTCAATCTCGGTTCCATGTCTGAGATCCCTTGCACAGTGAGCCCTCGTACATTACATAGCATTGACTGGGATTTATTCCATTCTGAGTAGAGATGACTCAATTCTCCTTGACCAGATCCTTCATTTAACCTGAAGATCAAATAGATGGTGACTTTTTAAGGAGTTCCTATAACATGTTAATGCTTGGGGAGGACATTTTTGAAATGAAAATATGGAAATAGGGGAAGTAGATTCTGTCTGGTAAAGCTCTCTTTTTATGATGGCCACCTGCCCCTCCTGACTCCTTCCCACTGACATTTCTTAGAGCCTCTCCAGCTATAGTTCCTTGGCTACAATGAAATGATAGTGGGAAGGAGTTACTATATTTCCTAGAGATGTGTTTCTTCTACTAAGACATAAACACCACAAACAAAGGAATCATGACTATTTTATAATCATTCTTTCCCCAAAGCTTAATGTCATGCCTGGTCCATTTTCAGCACTCAAAACATTCCTTGAATGATTTAATTCATGGATTTAAATGTAATATATTCCCTTTGTAGTCTTCTGACCTCCCTCCAAAATTTTCACTCTGGGTACACACTTCAGGATGTTCCACCCCTTGAGGAAAGGAAGGAGCTCTTAAAACAACGTAAGCCTGGGATAAATAAGGAACTAACAAACAGTAATGCCTTCTACCTACAGACTCTGGGTGTGGTTTCTTGAAAAATTCCAGCAGGGACTTGATTCAGATACGTGACCCAGAATGATTCCCTCCCATGTGGCTTGGGAAAAAGGCAAAAAGGCAAAAATCAAAAGCAGTAACAACAATAGAAAAAAAGCTAGCAAGGACCTTGTGACTTGGAACATTAATGGATCTTTTAATGCTTGTATCTCTCTTTCCAACTATTATTTTCACATCAGAGATCCCATTTTTGCCCATTCCACTTTCACTGCTTAGTACAGATACAGTAGAAACAGCATGGGTTGGTGTCAAGTGGACTGGACGTGAGTTCCTGATTCCCAACTAAGCCACAGTTTATTTACCCACCAAAGTGAGGTCTAAGGTCCCTAACTCGTAGGATTTTAAGATTAAGTGAAATCAGATTTTTTAGGTGCCAGCTTCAAATTTTGTATGTATATGCCCCTTGAAAATATTGCTTTCTTTTCCCTTAAAATAGTGGCCAGAGGTCATTAGCAGCCTCTGTTCCTTGTTTCCTACCATTGCCTGGGCCTTGTGTACCTCCTGGGCAGTCAGAGCTGAAGGTTCCGAGTTATATCCCGAAGTAAAGTGGGGCATGGCATCCGGGGGAAATAAAAGAAAAGAGATTTGGGGAGAGAGAAGCAAAGAGTCCAAAACAGAGAGAGAAAGAACAGAGTTCTTAGGTTCAGATGTCATAGGATGATTTAAGTAGCTTCCTAATATGATTTCTTGCCTCTAATATTTAGTCTTTCAAGTTCAATCTTCATGCTGCAACCAGAGTTATTTTCTTCTTTGGCTCCTGCCATTTCCTAACTCACTTTCCTGTTTACTCATACAGAACTTGGCATGTGCTGTGGTTGTTATATTTACTTTTTTCTGCCTTATATTAATATAGAAAGCATGATTATTAATCATCTTAATCTCTGAAGTTATAAGTCCACATGAAAAAACAAAAATAAAATATGGAAATATTCACTAACTCGCAGACAACTTATAATATTAATCTCAGCTCTTCTAATATTTCTCCTCATTCATCATAAGTGATAGCTATCCATCACTGAAGTATCTTTTCATTTTTTCCTCTGATTCTTGAATGCTGTAAACATCTCATAATACACTTCAGATACAATGTGAATAAATAGCTGTGAGATTTCAAGAACTACAAAAAAATTCAAGAAATCACAAAGTCCAGGTAAATGCTAAAATCACTCACAAGACTATTGACAAGATAAAAGACAGAGAGAAAATTGACAAGGATGATAACAAGAGCATCAAAGGGGAATAATTTTAATGCCCAAGCAACAGGAAAATTGATGAAGCTGGTTAACATCTGTATAAAAGAGGTCCTCTTTATGATAATGTTATAAAAATTCAAATGGGAAGTGGTGGTTGTCATAATGTACATTTTGTAGAAAAAAAATACACACGAAAACCTAATACATTATTTACTCTTGGCTGCAATTATAACCTGTATTTTATTAAATATAAAATAGACTGGGCTTTTTTTTTTTTTTATTACTTTGAGTTTTGAGTTTCATTTTTTAAACACTAAATTCAGGCCAGATTTTTTTTTTTTAACAGCACTTACTATGAACTTTTCTTCCCGGCATTGAAAGGTCTCACCTGATCCCAATTATCCTGGGAAAATGAGCTTTTCCTGTAGTTAGTTACCTGTAGACCCTTGAAAGCCATTAGAATGTTAGCTCCATGAAAACAGGTACCATGTTCTCAACAGCCCACATAATGCCTTGCACATAAACACTAATGTACCATTTACTATGAAACAAACACTGATCTCAGCACTTTATAATCATGAACTCATTTAATTATCAAAATAATCTTCCAAGGTAGGTAGCATCTTTAAAGATGAGACAACTAAGGCACAAAGAAATTAAGTAACTTGTCTAAGGTCACACAGCTTATAGGTGATAGAGCTGGCAATCAAACCCAGGCATCTGGTTCCAGAATCCGTGCTCCAAGATCATACTCTATGTTGTCTCTACTATTTTAGGCTGCCTCCAGATGTTTGAAGAATAAATTAAGATTTTAGTAATCTATGTGAGTATAGTAATAGTCTACAGATTAAATTCAAATGAGATTCCAGGGAAGAGGGTTTACAGTATCTTTGGTTATGACAAATGTTAGAAGAAAAATGTAAACGCAAAAACAAACAAATCTCCCAAAACACTTCCAATGAAATTAAGACCATCTGGCCTCTTTCAATATATTCTCTTATTCCATTCTTATTCTTATCATTTTTATCATAAAATAGAATACCAAAATGTAAAGATTACAGAAATATTTTGTTCATATTTCACCGTGTTTTTTTTTCCTACCACACATGGATATATCTTGCATTATAGTCCAAACTTTGCTATACGCGCCCACTGTTGACAGCGCACTGGGTTGCACAATGGGAATGGCTGCCTACAGGCTAAGGATCCAGACTTTATTTCACTTTCTCTATGTAGCACTTGGGATGTGGAGCAGAACCAGGCAAATGCTGGAGGCCCCTTTTCCATTCTCACACCCTACCTGGGGTCCACTTGAGGGTTTCTGCTTCCCCAGTTTCTCCCAGCAGCCTCACCCTTGCTTTACTTTACAGCAACTTGATCTCTTTTAGACCCTTATTCAGTCTTTACTTCAGTGGCTCAATCCCTTAGGGGCCTGGTGGGTGACAGAGGTCTAATGTGATGGCCTGCTCAGGACTCCCAGGTTTGAGCTGTCTCAGCAGCTGGAGGTAGGGTGGTTCGGGGGTAGAACTGAGGCTGGAGGTACCAGGCAGGTTCTGGGCCTTCCATATATTCTTCAGTATCTCACTGTTTATCTTTCTATATGAGCTGTGATGAAAATTATATTCTCAACAGCTGAAAGCAGAAGTTCTCCCAAGAAGGGAAGTATAAAGGAGCTGCCTGTGTCAGGGAGACACTTTGATACACTCCATGGAGCCAGAAGGTTAAGGATGGCAGGAGCCCCCCAAAACTGCTTTGCATGAGAAAATGTGAACAACCTTTATTTGTTTATTATTCTTTTGTTGTAAGAAGGGGGTTGGGGAGAAGAGAAAAGGGATAGGGCAAAGAAAGAAATCAGCAAGATGGTACAAGATTGGAAATTCTGTTGGGGTGAAGGGCCAACAGGGCATTCCCCTGTGGAGGGGCAGCAGGGAAAAAAACTTTCTAGGAGGGGAATTAAAAAATATACAGTTTTATGTTTCCCAAATAATTAAAAAATAATTTAACCCCAAACAATTTGTGTGAATGTGGTGAGTGTTGAAAGTCTTGATGAGAATGTTTTCACATCAATAGAGCACAGAATAGGAGCAGCGTGTATGGGAAAGCAGTCTTCAAGTAAAGCAGGCCATGTTTGACCTAGTTCCCAGGGAGTCAGATGTCTGCACTGGGGCTTTGCACTGCTACCGGGTGGGGGGTTCAGGGGCTCAAACTAAACTTATGTCTCTTGCAAAGACTTTGGAGGGGCTTATTGTTTCTGGGTTACATGTATTTTGGTTTGAAAAAAGAGTGCCTCTGTTAACCAAAAATAATGTGTATGTGCATGTGCATGTGTGTGTGTGTGCATGTGTGTGTGTGTGTGTCTGTATGTAAAGACCACTGAAGCTTAATACAGGCTCCCCAAAACTGTTCATTTGTTCAAGATACTTTCCCGCCAGGGGACACTCAGTATGGTAATGAGACCTTGTGATGAGGAACTTAAGACAAATTGCATGAGCTTCTGAGGACAGAGGTTGTGTCCCAGCAAGGAGCACATGCTTGGCAAATAGGAGAGGTGCCCAATTAATGGTCACCGAGTAGACTCTCTAAGCTGTGAGACAGTACCTTATGATACCACATAGACATCTGGGCCCTTTGCTGGCTGGTGAGGTCTTAGCCTTGTCTTACATATGCCGCAGATGTTGCTTTTCTACTCCTGGTAGAAATCTCCTTCTGGCCCAGACCAAGTCTGCCTGTAATACCAACCTCAGTGGAAAATGAAATATTTGCTGCTGATCTCTCCCCACTGCCTCATGAGGAACTCTCCCTCCTGCTGATTTAATGACGTTTCTGTGTGCAGCATTAACATCACGATAATTAGTGCTATACACAGAAGTCTTTAGGAAATGTTTTGCTTTTCTAGCTCCCAGGTAATAGGATCTCCTCCAATAGGCTTTATTGTAGGGGTTTTATCTATTCGTGTTCAATGCTTTGTTTTCTGGGGACTTTCCCTTATACATCTCTGTGGGCACAGACTTGAAAATGAAAAGAAAGCAAAGATCCTTTTTCCACTTCGCCTGCCACCACTGCTTAGTAACTGCTGGAATAAAAGCGTTGAAGGATGAAGGACAGGGAAGAAGAATGATGCTTCTTCAGTGTTTCAGGTCTTACCAGGTTCTCTGCCCTCACTTTCCTTCCCTCCTCACAAATGTGCCCCCAATTTCCTTCTCACCTGCAGACTCAGCCTCAACCAGGGCGAGCCTGACCAGAGTCAGTGCTGGGTGAGGGAAAAGTATCTCTAGATCAATACATATTTTCTCCTTTAAAAAAATCACCCCTTGCCTTGCTCTGTTATCATTATGAATCATGGATTTACATGTAACTTGATGTGTTACAACCACCATTTATTTATGGATGCAACTGGCTCTAACAATGCACCCCACGGCTTGTTCAGGGAGCCACGGCTCCTTGTATTGCACTGATGGGAACTGAATCATTGTTTTGTTTCTTCTGGGCTTGTCTGGATGATTTTTTACTGTACGTCTAGTCATTTACATCTGCCTCATTCTAGTCTTTATGCCCTACTCTCAATTTGACTGATCACCAGCTTCCCCTCCCCTCCCCCACTTCAACAGCCTACTCTCTGAAGAGCTATGATTCAGGTGTGGTGGGGTGGGGTGGGCAATACAGGTCCAGGGTTGCTCTGAGAAGTCGTTTCTAAGAGCAGAACAGACACTAAAGCTGAGTGGAATTCCTAAAGCATTTTCACTTTTTTCCTATATAAATAGTTATATTGGATTTTAACTCTAACATTTTCTTTGGATTAGCACTGTTATGGGATACTCTCAAAAAATTCAAATTTCACCAGTAGTCCACAAAATATATTTTAAGATTTTTTTCTTTTATTCGAATCCACTTAAATTTCACTCATTGTTTTCAGTTGGTATGACCCTTTGTTTTCTGGTTGTTTTTTTTTTTTTTTTTCCACTATGCCTGTTTGTTTTACCTGTCAGTATCTACAAATCTCAAACTCCCAGTCTGTCCTTTCCCACCCTGCTCATGACAGTCATTTTTAACTGACCCTCTATGGAGTTCATTATCTTCACAAAACAGACCATATTCTGCCCCTCCAGTCCTGCGCCTTTCTTTTCTCTCGTCTCTGTTCCTCCCTGGGCGTCTTCATCAGTGTTTATCACTCACATCGCTCTGGGCCTGTTCTAGTACGTGGTAATACGGCTGTACACACTTTATAACATAGCGGTCATTCTCTTCAGTATACGTGAAGTAGAGGAAAATGTTCTGGGGTGTAGACACACAAACAAGACACAGACACACACAGACATACACATGAGACCCTTCTCTCTTCTGGGATTTCTCTCCTAGAATTGTGCGTTATCAGCCCAGGAACCCAGGACAGGAGAAACTAAGACTCCTGCATGGTTGCCAAGGGTTACACTTATATCCCACTTTGAGCATTAAGTACCAACTGCGGCTTCGGGTTGACGGACAGATACTAGCCTGACAAATGACTGGAAGATTCTACCGTAGCATCTTCCCAGAAGGTATTTCTTCAAATGCAGGGACGGCTCAGAAAGCCCGAAGGCATTTTACTGCAGAGAGAGGTTTTTAACGTGTCAGAAAAATATTTCTCTTCAGGGAGACATGTCAGAACACTTCCCCAGAGCCTGGAGGAGACGCCGTCAGGTCAGGCACTGATGGCGGAGCAGGGAGTTGGCAAAGCTGTTCCAGGCCTGCTCTGGGTTGACTCTCAGTTGTCAGAGATGGCCTCTCAGTTGTCAGAGATGGCCTGCTGGTGCTGATCCCTGCCCCTGAGTTTGATGTCAGCTCCTGAGGATGGCTGAGATTCCCTATGCCAGTCTGCCCTGGGTGATGGCTTCCTTCACAAGCAATCTGAAGTCTCTGTCTCTGTGCAGGCTGTCTTCTCCACAGGAGCTTCTGTCCTCCCTCCCTTCCTTTCCTCGTCAGCAGATCAGTGCCGACTGTCGAGTGAGCCATTGTCACACTGTGGTGAAGGACAAAGTCAGGGTCTGCTGTCACACGGCTGACCGTCAGGTAGGAGGGCAGGGCCGTGCCTTTTACAAATCTGCCCAGGTTTGCAGGTCCTACTTAAGAGGAGCTCAACAAATCTCATTTGTTGCCAAAGGAAGCTGATTCTAAATCTTTCTGATTCTCATGCACTGAACAGCTCGAGATGTCTTGGGATTTTTGAGGTTTCTGGAGCTGAGGGGAATGGACTGTGCATGGCTGTTAAATCTCACGCTGCTTTAATCAACACCAAGGTTGTTACAACTCCACCAGAGAGGCCAGAGATATAATCTGGAATCTGGCAGGGGTCACTGTAGCGGGTTCCTGAGAGCCTTGGCTCTTGCAGTGAGTTCAAATCCTGTCTGTGCCATTTACCAGTTAAGTGGCCCTGGGTGGGCTAATTTAACCCCTCCTTATCAGTACAGTGAGAATTATTATAGTAGTTATGGCATGAGATGTTCAGAGGGTTTTGCCACGATGCATGTGAAGGGCTTAGCCTATGGCCAGCCACACGGAAAGAGCTCCACAAACGACGGCGATGATTGGAGGGGTGGATTTCAGCACTTCCACAGACTCTGTGTCATAAGGTCATCCATGGAACAAAATTAAAAGCACCTCTTGACCATTCCTTCACTTAGGATCTGCAACAGTTATTTCTATAAGGCTTTTCCAAAGTTATCAGAACTCTTCCTTAATGTATTTGATTTCTCTAAATAATGAGATGATCAAGATCGCTAATATCTTACAATAAAGATGCAAGTGAGTAACACTATACCTCATTACTTGAGGCTGAGGACTTAACAGCGCTGGTGGAACATGCTTAAAATCCTTTTTAACATGTTAATACAGTTAATAAAACACAAGACTAAAATTTTAAATTCCCTTCTTATCACTTAGTAAATGTCTTTAACAAGTACTTACAACATTGTGAATGAAATTTACTTGATCTGATGCTTTTCCCTATCTTTATCAGTTCTGTAGTTGTATTTAGAACAGTCCCTGGCATATACTGATGTTCAGTAAGTATCAAATAAATAAATAAACCAACAAACAAACCAAGAGGCAGAAGTGGCATGGTAGAAAAACTCTGGATTTGAAATTAAGGTACAGTTTTGACTTCTGGCTATGTTTGTACCAGAGCTGCATGTGTATGGGTAAGCCAACTAATTTTTTGGGCTTTAGTTTCCTCACATATAAAATAAGGATAAGAAAAATCTATGTTGCAATGATGTTATGACATTCAAATGAGACGGCATATGTGCAAATGCTTTATATACTCCTTATAAAACCATATTAATTTAAAGGGACTTGTTATTATTAATCACAGACCAATAATTATGATTGTTGAACTGCCCTGTTTTAAGCTCAGAAGACATGACAGCATTTTGTATGTTTGATAGTTAGCTAGTTTAACCATGACATATGTCAGTTAATTTTGTTTTTTCCTTTCTCCAAGAAATACAGGGTGACTATACTGAAGTTTTCTAATTTTGATTATTTGGATGTAGCTCTGATTTTTAACCCAAGTATTCATGGAATCTAACTACTACCCAAAAAGCACCTGCCCATGGAAGAAAAACCATTTTCCATAGGTTTCTTGGGGAGAACATTTCAAATAGATGCCTGGTGTAGGTATCATTAAATCACTTTTACCTGACAGTCCAGAAATTAAATGACTATGTGGTGGGTTTTTATTTTAAATGAGATGGTAAACTGTAGTTTAATTTGAATTTTTTAACCATTTATTAAAAGTTTGAATTTTAATTTAGCATTGAATGTCTTCATTAACTAAGTGATACACAACATAATTTTGACATCTAGAATATTCCATTTTCAACTTTTAATTTTGGCAAATAAAAATTCGTATAAATCCTAGAAGATTTTGAGCCATTATTGATATGAATATTAATTAAAGATGTACTCATTAATAAATTATCAATTTTGAAATTTGGCCAAAGCTTTAAGCATGTGTACAATCATTGATCTAGTAATTCTACTAATAGAGATTTATCCCAAAAAACTAATCATGGTTATGGGAAAAACTTTATATATAAAGCTATTTATTACAGCATTGGTTTTAATGGCAAAATTAAGGAAGTAATCTAAGCGTCTAATAATAGAGAATCAGTTAAATAAATTATAGTACATTTATTAAAAAGGGATATTATAAAGCCAGGAAATGATGTAGAAGAGTATTTAATATCATGAGAAATATTCATTATATAGTATTAAATGAAAAAAACCAGTCCTTATGTTAATATGTAGAATAGATAAACAAGATTATATTGTATAGTACAGGGAAATATATACAAGATCTTGTGGTAGCTCACAGCGAAAAAGAGATGTGACGATGAATATACGTATGTTCATGCATAACTGAAAACTTGTGCTCTACACTGGAATTTGACACAACATTGTGTCTATAACTCACATATGACTATAACTCAATAAATAAAAGTTTAAAAAATTTAAAAAAACAAAAAACAGTCCATATGTTATGTGTATTTATGTGAGTGTGTGTATACAGATTCATTTTTTTAATGGAACAATCTGAAATTAATGGAGTTCAAACAGAAAATGGCTTTATTTTTAAACAACTTCTTCTTTCAACTGTATCTGTTGAATCTCCCTTGTCTGCCCTTTGTGATATTTTGGAAAGACATCTTAGCTTTTTTGATATTTTCTGTTATGAGCATGGCCTCCATAATTATAATTCATTTTCAGGCATTCAGAGGTCCTGTACATTCTAAATGAAAGCTTTAGGTTCGCACCCAGGGAGTGTGGTTTATTTTTTCACACTTTCTCATGTCCCGTCCCTGCTTCTTCTGGCTCCTTTAGGACACAGCAAGAGGAATGGGCATTAGAGGGGCAAGAGTAGCAGTCTTACGTCACTAGCTATCATCTGCCTGTGTGGCAGGCATCCAAAGTCTGGCTCTTTAATTGGATACAAGCATGGATCCTTTGGCTATTCTGAAAAATGCTCATGCTCTATAGTTCCCTGATATAAGCCATTTGGAACTCTTACAACAACCCCTCTCTGATTGCCCTTGGTGACATATTTCATAACCTCTCACACTACAATTCTCTTGCTCCAGTTAGCTGCCCTCTTGGGCAGAATAATTTCAGAATAGCTCGAGCCTAGCTACTCTCTATGGCCTTTACTTGGGCCACAGAAAACTCATACATTCTTGCTACACCAACTAATAATCACAGTTCAAGACATCCTAGTGCTGTCCTCTCTCTTTGTTTTTCCATTGAGAGTCCACACTGGCCAACCTCCACCCTTTTGTGTTCTCTACGTGATAAGCTGTTATCAGTCTTTATGTTCATGCACAATCCTGGGCTCCAGAGAAATCTCAAGTTCTTCCAAGAACTCTCTTCAATGAAAAACCTAGGTTTCTGCAGTTTTGCATGGATAGACAAAGCCATCAGAAAATGAAGATCAGGTCACAGACCAGTGAGGACAACGTGGAAAGGGTGGAATTCATAAACCAAGAATGAGTTTATAGGAAAGAGGGGGTTTACAGAGTCAGTGTGGTTCTGTTTCTAGGTTAGGCTGATGAATGTATAACTCTAAGAAATAAAAAGGAAGCTTTCTAACTCCTAGTGATGGAACTAAGGGATTCCAAAAAGGTGATGAAGAGACGCAGGATCCACGCATTTTCGTCCTGAGAAAACTCAGGTTTAGTACCTTTTCTAATTATTCTGAATCCAACATGTAATAATTTATATCTGACCATCAAATTTGAAAATCTCTTGTCTTATAGATGAAAAAAAGTATGTGGCAAAGCACAACATCAAGGAATATTAAAAAATGTATTCAAGGCTCCAAATAATTCATAATTTATCCACCTGTCCCCTCTGACAGAATTATCATATAATTTTAACAGGATGGATTGTTCTTTTAGGATAATATCAATGAGCCATTTGGTTTACAAGAACCAAAGTATTTGTAGCATTCTTTCTGTTACATTGAATTTCATTTTTTTCCCTACACAAAAAATTAATTGCTTTTTGATTATAGCACTTAAAGTATTCAGAGTGAATATCTCCTTTGTTTGAAATTTACTGGATAGTTGCTTAATTCTTTGTTTCCTTTTAAATAGCATTTTTTAAGCTAGTACATGTATTAATGGAAAAAATGTACAACAGCAAAGTTAGACTTTCTAGAGAAAGGTCAGCTACCTTCTAGGCAACATTCATTATCATCATGAATGCACTAGTGGTAAATACCAGTCTTTGAGGCTCAGTTTATAAAATTATCAGCATGCTAAAAACAAATTTATTCTTCAGGTATTGTTTTACATTAATCAAGTTAACAGAAATTAATATATAAAACAAAAGTCCAATGTTCTAATTTTCCACCAGAAATGTAATCATTCATAACTAGTGAAAAATTTTAATTGCTAACATAGCAACTGTGAGCATTAATTTTTTTTTATGTCAACTTGACTGGGCCATGGGATGTTCAACTTTGTGGTTAAACAGTATTCTGAGTATGTCTGTAAGAAGGTTTTTTGATGAGATTAACTGTTAAATTTGTAGATTGAGTAGAGCAGATTGCTTTCTCCAGTGGGAAAGAGCCTTATCCAATGCCCTCAAGGCTTGAAGAGAGTAAAAATGCTGAGTAAGAGAGAATTCATTGTCTGATTATCTTCAAGCTGGGAGAGCATCTTCTCCTGTCACTGAACTTGCACTAGACTGGAACTTATACCACTGGTTCGCAGGACTTTGAACTCAGATGGAAACTATCCTATTAGCTCCCTTGGGTCTCCAGCTTGCTGACTGAAGATCTTGGGACTTCTCAGCTTCCAGCCTCCATAACCACACAAACCAATTCCTTATATCCTTATATTCCTTATATCACACACACACAAAATATAGCACATATATATATATGATTTTCTTATCTAAGCTGTCCATTTTGGATGTATCTTTGGGTTCCTTCAGAATTCTAGGACAGAAGTATGCTCCCTTCCACTCAACGTGTACGATGCTGCACACAGCTTCCGGTGTGCTCAGAATGAAACAGGCTTTGGCTTTAGGTGGCTCATCCTACACATACAGTCACCTCTAAAGAAGCAATGTTCAGTTACCAGAAGTAATTAAAAAATGAATTCCCTTCTTTTTCTTCATCTCTCACAGAATAAATGTGACTCAAACCAAAACTCAGATAATATTTCTCAAAACCTCTGCTTCCAAACTCATCCAGAGGCTTCCAAAAAAAAAAAAAAAATCCACAAAACAAGCTTTCCTTCATCTGACTTTTGGCCCTATGCTTCTCAGATCTTTAATTAATTTCTCAAAAATCATGTTTTCCAACACTTTAATCCTTTAACCAGATTTTCCACAATAAAGGGAGCCTGGAGCCTGGGAGCCTGGGCATTCATCCAGCAAGCAAAATCCTTCCCTCTTTCTTCCTGGCCTTCCAGGACAGTTCCCTCTTCCCATTCTCCTTTTTCTATAAAACTAAAAGCCTAGGAGTCATCTCCTGAAGTCAAGAACTTCCTTAGACAGTGAGTGGGGGTTGAGGAGGAAGCTATAGGGAAGCTGAGCTAGAAAACTAAAAAGCTTTTGTTTGGAAGGCTGAAAACATTCCTAAGTCAGTATATTTTGATTCCAACACACAGGCAGATCCAGCAGACTCAGAGGTCATTCTACCTCAAAGTAACTTGGCACCTCCCTACTCAGGGCGTCGATATGTTAATGTTAGAGCTGAATGCTCAAAAGGCAATGTTATTTCCCTTCTTTCCAAGTCTTGGAGGTGGCAGTGGGATGGGGGTGAGGTCAGGGTGATGAAGGAGTTGGTAGTCTCACTGTGACCCCTAAGTATCAGTACAAGCTCTGAAGAGGCCAAAGGCATAAGCTCCGAATCTATTTAGGTTGATTCACTCTGCCCTGTTCCTCGGCCAGTCAAATTAAAAATGTGTGCTATTGATCACAGACAGCCTACAGCGCCTCCACTAGGCGAACTAACCTTGAGTGTGGGCCCTTCTAATGCTGGGTCAGCAGCGGTATGTTTAGAAATGAAAGAAGGCACATCCATTACCGTATTTTTATACCTACTTTAAGTCTAAAAAGTACTTGGAGCAATTTGGATTTGTTTTAGGATTGAAACATGACACTGGGTATGCATATCAGCGAGCCGGAGCCATGGATTGCATTGCTCTTTACCTTTGCATGCGGCTGTGCAGTTGCCTGCAGGGGGAGAGAACCCTCACTTCATAGACACCTGTCGTGATCAGCATTTTGGCATTCCTCGTAGTCTGATAACTCTGTGTGGCTGTTGCTGAATCTCTGATACAGTACCAACTGACAATTCCACATCGTACGTAAGACTAATCTTTGTGAAACTGAAGCCATGATTCTGAGAGATCTGTTGCCATTTATACTCCTGTTTTAGAAAGTGAACAGATTGAATGCCTCGCTTTTTCACTTGGAAAGAGAAATATGGTAATTTCAGACATATAGGCCACATTCTGCGGAAGAATTCTCAATAAGTTTTCAGTATTTTGGGCTCAAGGATCAATTGTTTAATATCATACATGGCTGCCTTTGGCCTGAGGTTTTCTTCAGCATTTTATGATACCCACACATTGATGAATGCAGCTCTTCCACATGTCCTACTGTTTAGATCTGTTCATATGTCTGATTTCTGTCGATGCTGTGCTAGTCTGTCTCACTGATTCCTTTAGTGCTAATTTATGCTCAGTATTCTCAGTCACAGTGCAGGGTATCAGAATCACCTATACCAGGCCCTCCCTACATGCTCATTACTGTCCCCCAGGGGCTCTGATACATCTCAACTTCTTGATTTAGAATAACTGATTTTGATGCTTCTGTTCATACATTTCATCAGGGCAGGACACAGTTTTGGAGACTAAGGACTTCAGCTGAGGGTGAGTTAAAGGGAATTTGGTAGCTGACTGAGACGAGGTGATAGTTCTCGGAAGGAAAGTAACTGAGAAGGAGATGGTGTCTGGAATTGCTGCTCCCCCAAGTTAAGCTTTGGGTTGGCTGGGCTGGTAGTCCCCCAGTCCCATGGAGATGCAGGGCCAATTCCCAGGTCTGATTACTCCAACTGGTTTGGAAGAGAGTCCTCCTACCCACCCACTTACCTAATTCTACCTGTACACCAGGACCCTCCTAAGGCCCCATCTCCTCCTTGAAGCTTTACCAGTAACCAGAATTTATGCCTTCATTGATTTCTTTCTTTTCCGAACACGAAGTATTTAATTTCTCATTTTTGCACATGTGTTGCTTACATCCTTTAACTGGTCCCTGAGTGTAAGAATCATCGTTCTAACAATATTACAAGTTTCTTAAGGCTACAATTTTATTAGTTTTATTTTCCAGAGGACAGAACTTTGAACAGAATGGGAGGAAGGGAACCAATGTTTATTAATCACTGCTATGTGCCTTGTACTGTGAGAAGCCCTTGAGATCTTACTTTAATTTTTTTCTGAGTGGTATTACTTCCTATTTATAGATGATTAAAATGAGGTTTTGAGGTTTAAGTAACTAGCTGAAAAGCACATGAATTGTGCAAAGAATGAAGAGATTTTCTTCAGGCTTACAAAACACCAATCTCATCTGCCACCACTGCATTAAGCAGCCGACTCACTATACCCTAAAAGTGTGCCCAGTGTCCAGTTTATCTAGAGATACTGTCCTCCCTTTTCAGTATGTAGTATGGGTGATTGTTTTCCTATTTTAATGCTAGCCTTCATTGCTACTATAAATTATCTTTTAATTTCAGATTAAATGATAATTAGATAATGATATTATCAATCAGATGCCCAGAAGTCTTGATACAACTTCTTTTGGGAGTGTTGTGGTTATAAGTATATATGTAATATTGCTGTCAACTATTATAAGGATGCTTCTAGTAAGTAGGACCAGAAATACTATCCCCTGAGAATGTTTTCTGTATTAGCATCACTTTTTATTTATCACAGGAAATAATTTAAACGTGACTAGAAAGTCATTGAACTGTAATTATATTTTTATTATCTAATATTTCCACAAATTTCTATCTTTTTTTCCTCTAAGTATTTGAATATCAAATTGCTAATCTTTCAGCTTTCTTTTATGGATGATTTGAAAGAATCAGTAAACATCCTCACCAACTCTTCTGATTTTATAATACTAGTCAGAAAATTTTATTCATTCTGACATTTTCTAATATTCCAGTCTTCTTTATCAGTTTACTTCAACTATTGAATTCTTGGAAGATTTCACAACCAGTAACACTTTTCAGGCACTTTTTGTTATTTTTATTACTTTCTGACTGCCAAATCCTGTTATTTCCCTTTTCTAGTAAAGATTTAGTTTCTGAAAACTGTATTTAACAGTCTCAGACTTTTAAAATTATCACTATGTATATTTTTTCTAGATGCCAGCTTTCCTTTTTCTTACTTTAGTCTCCCTGGGATATGTTTAAAATTACCATCTTATTTGTCTCACTTTGCTACCATTAATATCTTCAGGTTTAGAAATACCTATATGGCTCCTGTAAGATTCAGGTTTTATCTGATTTTTTTATCTGCAGCTTGCCATTCAGCTTTTCATTGAAAGCTCACGGCATGTTAAATATATTTTTTGATTCTTTTCACCAGGGCTTCTGGCTCTCAGGAGAAGAAAGTATGATGAGACCATATCATCCTTTGGTTTGCTTGACACTGTTTTTATACATGTGGCATAACAGGTATTGAACTTTGCATCTGTTTCTGTTAATTAGAGAAATTCATAGAGACAGTCACTTGTAGAGGGATTGACAGCATATTCTAGAACCAGACAGTCATGGATTTGGAACCTGGATCTACTGTTTATTAGTAGTAGCTTTGGGAAGATTATTTAACTTTATTGTTAAATAATCATCAAAAAATGGGAGTGATAGTAATCACTATCTTACAGGGTTGTAGAAGGATTAAATTAGCTAACACATATAAAGTGCTTAAACTAAGGCATATACACATAGTTATTTGTGTGTGTGTGTCTGTGTCTTTGTGTGCATGCATGTGTGTGTGTGTGTGTCTATAGGGAATACTCTAACAGGAGTTAATTTAAAATGAATCTGCTTGATTTCACTATACATTCAGAGATAGCCCATAGCACTCTACCTTTCTTACCCATAATATAATATAGTAAATTTTGATGTTCCACTGGGGCATTCTTTTAAACCAGAAAAAGACAAGCTTTTTGGGTTTTGTTTGTTTGTTTTTAGTTTCCTCCTATCTGAGTAGCATATGCTGAACTTTGTACAAACTGCTAGCAACGCCTTTCCTCCCTTCCTCCCTTTTTCTAAAGTCATTGCCAAGAAATACTGGCAGTTCCAGGTCTCACCTGCAACTATCTCAAGAAAAAAAAGGAATACAATAATTAGCTGATATAAAGATGTCTAAGGCCATGATTACCTCTCCTTTTTTTTTTTTTTAACATTAAGACTTTTACAAATCCTTAGCAAGTTTTGCAAAACTTCCACAAATAAATCTGTAACTATTCACATATCAGAATAGTTACATGCATTCAAATTACCAAGAGATGGCCAGAGAACTCAATGGGAAGGAAATATATTACTTTGTTATATGCCCTCACCTGTGGGCTGCATGTACTTAAACATTTTTTTCCTGATTCCATTTGTGTGTGTCAAAATACCATATTCCCTTTAAGATTGTTTGACCCAACTGTCCTTTGCTTCATGAAATCTTTGAAAAGCTCCATTAGAATGGGTAGATCTACTAAAACAAGCAAATATAATTATGGGTCAATATATACAAAACTCATGGTAACTAGAAATCAAAAACCTACAGTAGATACACAAAAACCAAAAAGAAATGAACACAAGTATACTACTGAAGAAAATCATCAAACCACAAGGGAAGAAACAAAAAGAAGAAATAAACAAAGAAGAACTATAAAAACAAACAGAAATCAAGCAATAAAAGGCAATAATTATATCCCTATCAATAATGCTATTACTTAAAATATCAATAGACTAAATTCCCCGATTAAAATACATAAGGTGGTGGATGGGATTTAAAAAAAAAACAAGACCCTTCAATATGCTGCCTACAAGAGACTCACTTCAGGGCTAAAGACACACAGAGACTGTAAGTGAGAGGATGGAAAAAGATATTTCATGCAAATAGAAATGATAAGAAGCTTTATCATTAAATTTAGTAATACTCATATCAGACAAAGTAGACTTTAAAACAAAGGCTGTAACAAAAGACCTAGAAGGGCATTATATAATGATAAAGGGATCAATATAAGAAGAGAATATTACACTTGTTAACATATGCACCCATTTCAGGAGCACCTAAGTATATAAAGAGAATACTAACAGACATAAAGGGAAAAACTGATAATGCAATCTATGCTCTTAGTTTTCCCAATGTTGGTTACATTGCTTTCATGACACTTCATATACTACATCATAGACTGGAGGTCACAAACTTTGACATTTTGTCTGTTTGTCTTTAATCTTATATTCCTTTCACTCTTCCTCCCCTCCTGCCTAGTGTAGTAGCTCAAGTGGGTGGGTCTTCAGCAAATAGTTCCAGAATGGATAGATTTATAAATGGCTAGAATTAGTATGAAACTTAGAAATCATTTAGTTTAGTTCCTCATTTCAACCATGAAAAGACTGAGGATTATTAGAAGGCTGAACAATCTTGCTTAAGATTACACAGCAAGCAAAGAAAGGGGCAAAAAAAGATCTTTCTTGTGTAGCTGTTCATTTTTTTTTAACATTTTTTATTGAGTTATAGTCAGTTTACAATATTGTGTCAATTTCCAGCGTAGAGCACAATTTTTCAGTCATACATGAATATATATAGATTCATTGTCACATTCTTTTTTGCTGTGAGCTACCCCAATATCTTATATATATTTCCCTGTGCTATATGGTATAATCTTGTTTATCTATTCTACATATGCCTGTCAGTATCTACAAATTTCGAACTCCCAGAGTGTCTCTTCCCACGCACCTCCCCCTTGGCAACCACAAGTTTGTATTCTATGTCTGAGTCTTTTTGTTTTGTATTTATGTTCTTTTATTTATTTTTTTTTTTAGATTCCACATGAGTGATCTCATATGGTATTTTTCTTTCTCTTTCTGGCTTACTTCACTTAGAATGACATTCTCCAGGGACATCCATGTTGCTGCAAATGGCGTTATGTTGTCATTTTTTATGGCTGAATAGTATTCCTGTTCATTTTTAATTATGATAATTGAAATCTTAGAAGTACTGGTACTTGAGAATTGTAAATCTCTAGAACATCTGAAACATTACTTTGGAAGAAGTTGTAGCAAAGCCATTAAGTATCTCTAAATATTATAAATGGGATTCCTATTTAGCCAAACTTGTCACTTGATTAGCAGCTTTTTTAGAGAAATAGATAAATTCTGTATTGTATTATATTTATCAGTATTCTTGTACCATATTTGACTTGTAAACTGATTTGGCCAATTGACTACTAACAATTGCCAGGTTACTCTGGTAAAATGGAAGTCTCTGACAATTACAGAGAGCTGGGAAACATGTTTCCTCCTCTACAAGACTGCTATCACACAAACTGTTAGAGTGAAAATCAGTTTCTCCAACCAAATACTTGTTTTTTATCCAGCAGGCACAAAACATTGAAACACCTTTTTCCTATAAACCCACTAAAGCCTCTGCTTCTTGTCCTTTTAGAAACTCCAACAAGGACCTTACATATAACATTCATTTTGTGAAAATACAATACTCTGTCAGCAGTATCAGCTAACCCAGTTGGATTAGGAAACAAAATCAGCATTAAATGGATGAACACAGGATTAAATATAGTTAGAGACCATGGGTGTTACTTTGAAAGTGGTGGCTTGCTGGGATCACTAGAGTTTTAGACTTCATCTATGCAGAGACAGAGGTGCCTGTACAATTTTTTTCTAGCCAAAAACTTAGCGTGAATAGCACTTGCTCTGCCAGTGAAATCTTACTTCCAAAGTTCTTTGTGATATTACATGAACCTTCTAGTGAAGATTAAGATATTGATATCTGAAGGTCTTTTCATAGCCCCAGTCCTGGAGTGTGGACTCCTAACTACTTCAAATGTTGTAACACCTTAGGTTTTTTGGCTTAAATTTAACTCATACACTTTAGGTAAAATGATGTTTATGTATAGAAAAAGACTGGAAAGAAGTACATGTAAATGTTGACAATGAATGGAATAATGGGGTAATAAGTAATAATAATTTTCTTTATATTTTTTCAATCTTTTATCTTTTTATAATACTAATTTTGTAATCAGAAAAAATAATTTATTTGAAAAGCATTTTATTATTTTCATGGATCACACAGTGTTTTCTATTTCGGTCTTCTTATTCCAAAACTATGATCCTAGCTGCCATACAAACTGTCTTGTCCATCCTCTCAGCCTGTCATCTTCAGTCCTCTTAGCCAGCAGGCGAGGAGTCCTGCTGCACCTTTTCCCTTGGATCATGCTTCACTTTTGTAACACTGAGATTTCTTTCTATTATTCCTTTCCCCTGTGCCTTTGGCAGATGACATTCACTGATCGAGGCACTCTTTCCCCTGATCCTCTCCTCTCCTCTAGATTATTTCAGTCAGCTATGCCTGATCAGCTGGAATTGGCATGAACAATGAAATCAGCAAAGTCTAAACTAATCTGGGGACTGAGAGAATCTGGTCATGCTTGGAGCGCCCATGAGGCAGGCCAGCTGGGCTTCTATTTACATGGAGGAGTGAGGAGCTTATTGGAAAGGAGTTATCCCAAAAGTAAGAGGGGTCAATATACAACAGTTTGAGTGCAGAACAAGGTGTTATTGTTAAAGGAGAAAAGTAGTTTTGAAAGCAGGATGGCATTCGCTAGTCAGACTTCCCTTTGCCACAGCCCCATGGTTGAGTCCTAGGGAGCACAAGGCAACGTTCCTTTATAATAAGCTGCACTAATGGAAATGGCTAGTGGTGTTCTCACTTGAGCATAATAACATCATCCTAATATGTTACATTTAGGAACTGTCATTTGAATGTGGCTGGAGTTTCTGAACTCTATGGATGGGATCATAGACAGAGAGAATATAGGTTTGCTATAGTTTTGGGTTTCCTATTATAGTGTCAAATTTGTGTGGTCCATGAGTACATGAATTATGCTCATAAATTATGTGCCTTCATCATACAGATTAGTAAAAGCAAGGAGAGGTCAAATCTGTTCACACAATAACTTAACCTGCAGAAGAATTGGAAATCCACTGCGACTTTGTTCTTTTCCCACTGGAATACATCACAATGAGGCCTATGGACACTTAACAAGCAAACACTCTGAATAAAGCCCTGTATCAGATGCTGGGGACTACCACAATGTAATGAGAAGTACAGACCAACTTAGCCCACTAAGATCTACTGATGTGGGGGATCAAGATGGTGGAGTGACAGGATGTGGAGCTCACTTCTCCCCACAAACTCATCAAAAATACATCTATGTATGGAACAATTCTCATAGAAAACTAACTGGAAACTGTCAGAACTCCTAGGCAACCAAAGCTGCAAGAAAGATTCCCATGCAACCAGGTAGGGCTGGAAAAAAGTACTGGACAGGGACTTGTATTCTTGGCAGGGGTCCAAAAGGAAAAGAAAGACCACACAGGTAGACTCTCACCCTTAAAAGCCACAGACTGAATGTCCCAGTCCTGGGTTCCTATATGGAGGAGACAAGCCCCCTTGGCTGTTGCGAGAAACACTGGGGATAGATAGAAAGGCTGGAGAAGCCTAGATTCCACTCATGAGGAATGTGAGGGTGCTGGATGGCCAACACACAGGGTGGAGAGAACTCTGCAGTAGTGGCTGCTGTCTGGCCACACTCCTCAGTTTGAGCTGGGTGAACACCCTAGCCAAGCTCACTCCACACCATGGCTTCATAAAGGACCTAGGGAAGCCAAGTCCTGGGAAAAAGACTTGATTTAGCAATGCAGAGATGGCCAGGGGGCCCAGGGAGTGGTCGAGGTTAGGCAACAGTGGCCATTGTTAGTGCTTACTCAAAAGGAGGCAGCCCAGACCTCTGGCAGCAATGCAGTCTGCTCAAGCCCTGGCGATCAACGTGCCATGATCCCTACTCACAGCCAAACAAACATTCTGACCCCATCCACTTCACACCACATGCAGAAGAATGCATAGGTGATGTTGATTAAGAAGATGTGACATATAAATATATGTAATGGAATATATAAATAATAGACTATTACTCAGCAATTAAAAAATGAAATACTGTCATTTGTTGCAATGTGGACAGACGTAAAGAACATTATTATGCTCAGTTAAATAAGTCAGACAGATAAAGATAAATACTATATGATATCAATTATACATGGAAGCTAAAAAAATAATACAAATAAATGTATATATAAAGCGGAAACAGGTTCATAGACACGGAAAACAAACTTGCAGTTGCCAGAGGGGAGAGGGGAGAGGGGAGGGAGAAATTAAGGGTATGGGATTAACATATATATATATAAAATAAATCAGCAAACAAGGATTTACTGTATAGCACAGAGAATTATTCTCATTAGCTTGCAATAACCTATAATGGAATACAATCTGCAAAAACAATGAATCACTATACTGTACACCTGAAACCAATACAATATTGTAAAGCAACTAAACTTCAATATAAAAATATACAGATCTGATTTGATTGGTTAACTTCAGCTGAGTCCCTGTAGAAGTCAAAAAATCACTGTGTAGTGTGAATTTTACAAAAAAGACAGATTCTTCTTCCAATACAATGTTCTTCCTTTATTGAGAGATTAGGCAGTTCCCTTTTCCTCCTTGGCCAACAGAATGTGGAAGAAGGTGACTAAAGAAATTTTCTTATATAGCATGATTTGACTCAGGACACACACCTTCGAATCCCTGAGAGGCTAGATAAGAACCCTGGCTACCCTGAAGCTACCATCCTAGAGAGATATGAGAAGGAGCCACAAAGAGACAGAGAGAGATACTTAAGAAGCCCTATTTCTTCCAGACTCTGTCAGCCCTTCCTAGCTTAGGCCCCTGACTTGCGAATGAAGGAATACTGGAAGACCCCAGTCCAAGCCACCATCTGACAGTAATCTCATGACCATCTCCAAGCCAGAACCACTCAGTCGAGCTGCTCCCAAATTCCTGATTCACATAGGCTGTGAGATAAATTAATACTGTTCTTTTATGCACCAGAGTTCTGGGTGGTTGCACATTAGGAAAGGTGTGTTCAGTTGCTGCTCCTGCTTTACAGAGCTGAGGAACCAACAGTGTTTAATACAAGAGAATTCTTTAGAAAATATAAAACCAATGAACCCATCCATTTCCACTTTATTGCACACACATTTGTCTTTGGTTTGTTTTCACTTTTAATAAGCTTTTCACATATTCGCATGAGAAACCATCTGTTATGGTTCTGTGAAGACTGCTGTAAAGATCTCAATGTACTGAATGATGACATGTCCAGATCCCTACTTTGGGTGACATGAAAGAGAAAAGGGAACTGAAGCCCACTGGCATTTGCTCTTTATTTGCTCAGTTTCTGACTCCCTGGAGCCTGCATCTTCTGAGCAACTCCAGCTCCCTCCTGGAGTGAGCTGGCTGAGGGTCTGAGATAAACAATGACAGCTGAATCTGAGAAGTCCTACTTCATTTTAAGGCATAAACAATGCAAAGTTAATTCAAATGAATTTACTAGAGGTGTTCAGATAAAAAATAATTGCAGCTGTTTCAAATTCTTTCTCCTATTTCAGCCTGGTAGGGTTACCTCCTCTTTCTCTTCCTCTTCTGCCTCCTGAACCGAAACCTCCCTAGTTTAAATCCTAGATCAATCATTTGGACGTGTAACTTAATCTCCCTAAATCTTTTTACTCATCCATAAAAGGGGGACAACAGTAACCACTTTTATTTGCTTAATTAGTTAGTTATTGGGTCACTACGTAACTATCTCTGTATCATTAACTCTCTGATACTGCAATGTCCTATAGTATAATTTTTGGACTTAAAATAAAGGACTGTGAGTTGATAGGGGATGGCTACCCCACTAGACAGTTTTGAAAAGGCCTGGGTTCCAAAACTGTAATCCTTTGAAGAGAACTGCTGGTCTCCTGCCTGGAGGTTGCAGGAGGTCATCCCAGTACCACAAAAGCCAGCGGAAGGGCCTTTTCCCTCAGGTTTCTCCCTAACCTTAGCACTCTCTTCAGCATTGCAGAAGGATGCTCGTTTTTGCTCTGCTTGGTGCATAGGAAAGAATCAGGTCCATTATTTTCAGGAACTCCAGGGAGGCCCTGCCTGCCAGTGGAAGGCTGAGTGATACATGGCCACTTAAGGCCAGTATTTGTTTTCTTTGTTCAGGGAATTAGTGCAGTCTGAGGGGAAAAACAGGTACTATATATATATATATATATATAATGGGAAAAGAACTAGAATGCCAGAGAAGGAGGCGGCATGTACTATTAAATACACTTTATATTATTCGGTGAAGTACAGCTCTTATATAGAATCCCCCAGTGACAGTGGATTTAAACTGTTTCTCTCTGCCTATTATGCTGAAAGTAATAGAATTGGCAAAAACGTTGGTGAGACAGTTGAATGAATTTCATGGGCTAAAACACATAGGGAATTTGCAAGAAACAACTTTAGGTAATATGTGATGAAGAAACAATGGTCCAAAGAACTTTGAAAAGGGGGGTTTCCACCTTTTCTAGCCAAGGCAGCTTTCTTCGTCACTTCCTGTGATCACTGACTCAGTCACAGGCTGAGAGTCCTGGGGAGAAGCCCTTCTCATCTTCAGTTCTTTGGCACCCTTGGGACACATCCTGTAGGACCAGAACTGCGGTGCAGTGTTGGGCAAAGGGCATGTGCTTTGGGGTCTTAAGGCCTGGGCTGCACCTTGGCTCTGCCTTGGCTCTACCTTAGCAGGTGAGTGACAATGAGGAAATAACTTTTTGTTTAAGAGCCTTTAGTTTCTAATTTTATTTAAAAAGTCAGGAATACTACTTATCTTACAGGTATCCACTGAGGATCATTTAGAGCAGGGATTCTCAAAGTCTGGTGCCTGGACCAGCAGCATCACCTTCTCCTGGAAAACTGTTAGAAATGCAGGTTCTTGGGCTCCACCTTAGATCTACTGTATCAGAAACCCTCAAGCTGGGGCCCAGGAATATGGATATTAAGAAGTCCTCCAGGGCATTTTGATGTACTCAAAAGTTTGAGACCCTGACAGAGTATTGGGATTAAGAAGAGAAAACCAAAGACAAAACAAAAAAGCAACAGTTTATCAGTTTTTAATACTACTAGATTTTAAAGTGTTTTAAATGTTGCCAAATCTGTTATTCTAAAAGGGCCCCTTCTTTCCAGATAAGGAAAATGAATCACAGACATTATAGGTAACCCGCTCCAGATGAGGTCAGCTGGAGAGAGCTGCATCCCTTCCCATCAGGGTTCTTTCTCCAAGGTGACTGGCTCTCTCATCTGGCAAACTCATTAAAGCTCACCTGAGAGGTGTCCTATGTCACCTCTCCTGGGTGGCAGGCTGGACAGGCAGAGCAATTGCTGAAATGGGTCTCTCTCATGGTGGGAATTTGAGGTACTGTGGAGGGTTGGTTGGGGAGGCAGAACTGACTTTTTAGGGTCCTTCACGTCACACCATGGACAAAGTCACTGACTTCTTCTACACAGAAAGGATGACACGACCTTGGCTTCAGTGAGGTCAGCCCATTTTGGACCAGTTATAAAATCTGAGTTGTTTCCCTAGCAGTGCAAATTGAGCTGGCCTCAGGATTCTGAGACTTTGCAAAACCAGTCAGAAACTAGAGCTAACACTATTGACCTGTTTTTCCCCTCCACCAAGCAAAAAGCTCTGGTGAGCATGTATTTCATTCACAGCGAGGCCGCAAAGAAAAGACAGAACTTAGGGACTTCATGGCCATTTCATCTACAAAGATCTCAAGCCGGGCTGTTACTTGATGAGAAATTGTGTGCACCGGTGCCAGATAAAGTGTCATCCTATCACTGAAGAAACAGGCCCACTCTATTTTGTTCTTTTTTCATGCTTGAGTCCATACTGCCCCAGCCAACGATTGCTTCACAATGCTGTGGGGCTTCTGTGAACGATAATTGCTCTTGTCTGTTTTCCCTGTAATTGTTTTACTGCCTGCCTTTGCTCTGTTGTACTACTAATATGTTGTTGTTTGCGTTTTGAAAGGATATTAAATACTAAAACCCTAAAGAATTATATTTGGTTCTTCTGTGGAAACTGACAATGCTAATGAAGCCTGGGAGCCTGGTCCCACCTGCAGTCTAACTGCATTGCTTACTATACTTGGAGGCCACAATTTCAGTCCTGCTTCTGCCTTCCACTGACCTTCCTCCAACAGCCTGCAAGTTACCAGTCTTTTTACATTTATCTTATACCTCTAACCCGCTCACTGAAATAAGAGTCTGAAATTTGCTTGCCTCAAAAGTTATTTTTTTTCCTAAATTGGGAAAAGACTGAGGAAGTTTTCATTTTCTACTATTTTCCTAATAGAAAATAATCTTCTAAAGTTAGGTGTCATGTTTTATATATTCCCAGATCTCCCACTATACCATATGGTGTCAGGCTAAATAGGAAACGGCTAGACATATTACTTAAATTGAGTTCCTCATTACACTAGTAGCCCGGAAAGCAAAGTGAAAGTAGATGGAAAAGACAACCAAAGCCAGGGTGTAGCAGCTCACCTTCCTCCTCTTGGCCTGCTCCATTTGTAGAACACACACACGTACGTACCGCACACAGCACTCAACAGCTGCAAGGCGAGGGCACGGCGCACATTCGGAACAGAGCCTGCACGGAGCTGAGACTCCGCGTGTGTGCACGTGCGCCTGTGGGCCGCCTGCCTGCAGAGCCCACTGTCACCTTCCGCACGGGGGAATAAATTCCTCACCACCGGGGAGCACAGCTGGCTCTACTGGAGGCTTTTAGGTCATCGTACCATGGGTAACAAGGGCAGTCTTGGGGCTACAACAAACTATGATTGTGCCACTGGGAGGAATGTGGGAGGACTTAGTGAGAAGGCAGAGATGTGGGCAATCACAGGAATGTAGGTCTGGGGTGAAGTTTAGGGGTGACAGATAGGTACTGCGGACCCAGAGGAAAGTCAGAGTCAGATGACTGGGAAAATGGAACAATAAATAAGAGGATAAAACAGAGCATTCCAGATCTAAGACAGAGAGTCTGTGAGTGCCTCCATTCCGGAGACCTCATAGGCAGGCCCCTGCTGCCCAAAACGGCACAAATGATCTGCAAGGTTGCCTTCATTTCATCAGAATGGCCTTGGAAGTAGTGACCATTGAAGGGGAGGGGAGGAAACTTGGAAACTGAAATGAATCAAAGGTAACCAAGAAACTATATGGCCTTAGAGAGTGTGTGGACTTTGGGGGAAATTGTTTTAGATATGATAATTAAGTGGTTGGGAGTTAAAGAATGGAGTAGTGATTAATGGAAGCATTTATCAGCTAAGGTGACTGACTCGGGTTGGCAGCCTGAGCACATAGAACATGACAAGGAATAAACCGTTAAGTCTTGAAATATATGTCTTTTACGATTGAAAATAACTGGAAGATGAGGTTGGCTCTTAGGTAGCTGGGGAAACCAGAGTCCTCAAGGGTGTGAAGTCCTCCAAACACACAAAAATAGGGGAGGTCAACCTTGCCAACAGTGCCTTCTCAGCTCCTTTTACTATAGCCTTGCCCCTCTCTTGGGGCCTTCTTGGAAGACCTGGCCTTTGTGATACCCACTGAGGGGACAAAGCCCCCCAGGAAGATCCCTCTGGAGGACAGGGTTGCAAGCTCCAAAATCCCTCATCTCTCACCCTTGTTCCCTCACAGTTTCCTTTCCAAGTCTTGTTGAGAGATAAATGACAGTTTTGTAGGAAGTGTGGGTAGAGAATTATTTCAGGCACTGAATTTTGCATGGAAAGTATATAGTCATAACTAATGATGCACAGGTTCCAAAAGAGTGGAACAGGCCAGCACAGTAAGACAAACAGAACAAAGCTTTACTTTTCCAACTTGGCAATTGCTTACCATTCTGTGTTAGAATCTCAGCAGCAGGATTCTGCATAAGCAAGGAAGATAATTATCTCTGGGGAAGTTTCTAGGAGTGCAGGTTAGTCTTCTTTGCCCAAGTGTATTACTCCCATAAATCTGTCAAAGCATCTGAAACTCTACTATTAAAACTGCCTTCCTTTGGAGTAAAGCACTTTACTTCAAGTATTGTTTTTTTGTTTTTTTAATTGCAGTCCTGATGGAGCAGAGCAAGCCAAACAAGCAAAACCAGCATATTCACAGAACCAGGTTCAAGGAAAGCACAAGAGAGGAATCCTCTTGTGTTTGCATACGTCCCAAGTACCACTGATCTCCTCTCAAGGGTGGAAAGACCAGTCTTAAGGGACCCTGTGTCTAGACCAAAGATAATGGTAGCTGGAACCAGCTGGCTGGCAGTAACAGGAAGAGGGAGCGAGGCCCAAGTGCAGACAGACAGAATCGAAGTGTCACATCCTCATCAACTAATAGCTCTTTTACTGGACAGAAGAGGTGACTTCCCCTTCAGCAACCCAGATAACACCAGACAAGGGTACCATGTATTATGTTGCAAATAAATCTCTGGTTCTCTTGCTAGAACTGCTCAGACTCCTATTTCAAGATATCTGGCTTGTATAGAAAATTTACTTTCTCTTAAACTCTGATGTTTATATCATGTCCTGTTGAATCTAATTTTATTCCTTTCTTCTGGATTTTTCCTTTCTGGAATTTCTCTTATTATGCTCTCTTTATAATTTAGGGACTTCAAATGTACCTTATTCTCTACACATTTTATAACCTTAATTTTTATTCTTGCTTATGGTTCTCTAATGAAGTTGTTAAGTAAGATTACAGTGGCAACACATTAAAATCCTCTTTGTAACTCAATGTATTTCCATTTCAGGATGTTTCCCCAGGGCTTCAGGCTGTCTTTGGTGTTCAGGATCTCTCTCACATCGGAGCTAATTTGAATTAAGTTGATCATTTAGTTACCATAAGCTTTGTGATATGTGACAGCCTAGTTCCTCTATCCCATGAAGCAAGTGTGCCACTGAAACCTTGAGGAAGTGTCATCTAAGTGGCTGAAACTGCCCAGGGAGTTTACGTGCCACAAAACTCCCACCTAAAATGAAGCAGCCGAGTCAAACTGCCCCATTAAGTTGACCCACTGGCTTAGTCCAAACCGCTGAATGTCTGGGAGTGACTGTGGCTCTGGCCTTGGAGTCAGCAGCCCTGCCTGTGACTTGGTGGGATGTATTTACACTCTCTCTACTCCTTCTCTCATAACAACATCCTCCATTTATTGGAAATAAACTTCTGAGGAGTCACACAATGATAAAGGAACTTGCTTCTCAGATTCAAGATTAATGGTACATATTACCTGTTAATGGTAAATATAATTCTTGATGTTATCTTTTGTTTAACATTCTCATTCAGGAAGCTTGTTGACAGAGAAACCTACTCTATCTCTTCCTTTTGCTCTCTCGCCAGGCCGCTTGGTACACAACTCCAGACAGCGCCCTCCCGTGGATGGTAGTAATACCCGTGCTGTTGAACAGCACATTGCCTTGCTTTAAGTCTCGTGAATCGCTTACAATTTTTTCTCTGATTGTTTTTCCTCCCATTGCGAGAGATGATATGACTGCCTCAGAAAATGATTCGTAGGCAGAGCATTCTTTTATTTTAGGGGGGGGGAATCACGTGACATAGTTTCTTTTTCCCTGAGTTGGTTGTCCTGTCCACCTTTACTTCCTTCATAATTTTGTCTATATATTATAATTTTATCATATATTCTGTACGACTATAGAGCTTTTAAATTCTATTTGCATCTTTACTAGAAGCAGAAAGAAGCGCAGATTGCCTTGTCTTCCCTTCCTCACTTCTTTCCTGTTGATCAATAAGAATTGACTACTAGTGTTAATGCTGTTGTTTTCCTGACAGCCAGAAAGAGCCAGACTGGTTTAACAATCCTTTTTGGTCACCTTCCCATGGGCAATGTGCACAAGTCCCCAAACCCTACACATTTGACCCTTCTGCTTCATTATTAGGTGGGGGTGGCATCTTCACATGACAGGCAATTTTGACGGTATGTGCAGTGGTAACTCATTGGATGGGGCCATTTGATGCCTCTTTTGTGATGAGTTTCTTCTGTAGATCTGTGGATAAGAGCTAAAATGGAGAAAACCCAGACAAATTTAAATAAAGGGGGTGCTATCCACTGCTGTTCCAATTCCTCTAAGCCCTCTAGCCTGGCACAATGGAGAACTCACTTCCATGGGTTGAGAGAAGAGGCGAAAGGAAGGACTAAACAGATTCCAGTTACTTACAGTAACCAGTTAGCTCCCCATACCTAAGTCAGTGATGAGAAGAAAAGAGAATGGTTAAGCTGAGTTCATTCCCTCTTTCAAAAAATGTGATTATGAAATACTAAGGGCATGTAGTTTTTAAGATCTGTGTGGTTCTAGATCAAGCAGCTTTATGTGTTTTTTTTTTTTCATCCTAGGCTATTGGGTAGTATTAATCAGAAGAAAATTATTTTACTGGAAGAGAGAAAATGGTTAGATCTGGTCAATGGAAATAGAATGTGCTATTCTAGTTGGTGAATTCAGGGGAACATGTACATTTTGGCAAGACACAGCAGAAAAGCAGATACATTAAGGAAGAGACCACATTCTTAACATTTGGGGGGCTAGTGGCAAAGGTTCAAACGGAGGCTACCTGCCATTCTAATCTTTTTATGGCTGCTTTATGTTACACCTAGTGATGTCTCAAGTGCATGTCAGCAGACACCCCAGCTGCCTAGGAGGAACACTCCTGTGTTTCTCCTTCACTCTCACTTACCACCACACTTCACTTCTGACACCAGGTATGTGGATACTCCACACATCAAGTGCTTCTCCAACATCAGCTAGGTGTCTTACAGTTTAACTCAATTCAAGAACTTAATGCTAATTGAAGATGACAGAGTATGAAAAGCCTGAGAGACTCACCTTCTTCACAGCCTGGGAGAGGAGCAGGGCAATCTGTGCAGGAGTGAACGTATCATAAATAATTGCATGTCTGCTACCTGGCTGAGTTGACTTGTATTTAAAACTCTGAGAGGAGGTCAAGACCATCTCTGGGAAAACAATGTCAGTACTCAAACCTGAAATACGTTCTGTGCTCTGGGGAACAGAATATCCTGAAGCATGAAGATCACTGAATCTTACCACTCAGCTCAGAGAGAGTCGGTACAGGGAACCTGTGCATCTTTCTGCTTATTAGTCTACAAAATATACATCAGCAAATCTCTCTAGCTCCTACCATTTCTTCTCAAACTTCAACTCCTACCCCTCACCTCTAGCCTGGTGTGGCGTGGGGGAGGTTTGGTGTCATCTCCCACCTGCATTTCTCTGTCTCTGTCGGAAGGAAACTTTGGAGATGGAGGTAGGGAACCTGTTGTTTGGAAGCATAAGAGGCATGTGTCCCTTCCAATAGAGCCAACTTGGTTCCTGCATCTCTGAGATCCATCACTCCCTTTTGTCTTCCCCTTCCCTTTTTATGGTTCGTGTTCACGACACTGGCTGAGTGGTCTCCTCGACATCAACACTGATGGATTGTGCTGCTTCTAACTTCTAGGATGAAGCTCCACCTGCGCAGACTGGTGGCTGGTACTGTAGAATTTTAGAATCCCATCTTGACTTGGCCAGGTAAATCTCACCAATAAGTAACATTTGCCACACAATGCAGACAGCCAGAAGCTAGCCACTCCACATCTGACTCCTGACCGTAGCCACTGCCAGATTTTCCTGTTGTACCTCACCTGCCTGACTGACTGTCCATGAAAGGAACACTTACTTCCAGTATAAGGACGGAGTTTTCGTTTTGTTTTGAGCTGTCTTTTCCAGGCTCCAACTTCATCACCAGTGACCAAATGACCTATTATGTCCAGAGCCTGAGTCATCCAAGGTGTGACATTTATAGAAAAGTCATACTGTTTTCTCCAGTTTTAGGATCTGCCTGGCTCCCCATCCCAGTCTCACCTAGTGTACTGAAGCATCGATACTCACCCCTACCTGTGGTCTCTGTCCTTATTTCTAGTTGTGCTCTCCTCCAGGCCTTGGTATTAAGATTACTCTGACTGCTATTTTAGCTTCCTGGGCCATCTGCCTCCATTATAACCTTTGTTAGCTTACCCCTTTTGTGTAGTGTTCTCGATCTGCTGTATAGTTAGAGATTTCCTCCTGTTTTTGTGTTTCCTGAACTTCTGGCTTGAGGCCTGACCTTTCTTAATCAATATTCCATTGTATGGTTTGCAAGCCTGTACCGCCTTTACAGGCTATTACTTTATATTTATGCTGATTCCTTGAACCCCAGTCTCCGCTTCACTTTCTCTTCTTAAATTGAACACACTTCTCTTCTTATATTGATCTCCTGGCTGTGACCACATCTAGATTCTTGAAACCATTTTTGTTCTATCTATTTAGTTCCCCAGGCCTACAGTAATACACACCTCGTACAGATGATAATCATACTGATGACCTGTAAGTGAAGAACGAGGGAGGGCTAAAAACCGGACCAGAGAAACTCGCATAGTAACCATCTACTAGAAGCAGAGCCAGGCCTCAGAGAACTGGAAGGTGATTAGGCAATATTTGTATCTCACCATGGCCCCATGGTCCATCATTTCCGCTTTACTCCATGTATCTGCAACATTCTTGTTTTTTTCTGGACTAGCTTTCTCTGCCTGTGGATTGTTTCCCACCAGAGGAAGTGTCCACTCCCGATCCAATCAGAGATGGCCAAGGAGAGGGCTCCGGTGGTCATACATAGCCACCTTCGCCCATCACTTCAGCAGAGGCCACAAGTGAGGATCACTTCCAAAGAAAAGGGCAGAGACTCAGCATGTTCCCCAAGCATGTCTAATACAATTAACTGAGAATTTGGGTAAAAATCAGTGAACTCAATGACCATGCATGAATAGGTCAATAATATTTTAAAAAGCAAAGTAAGTACTGCAAATTGACAGAGGTGGTGTAAAATATTCAGAGAGAAGTGATGAACTTAATCAGGTGTGAGAGGATGGCAAAGAAATATGTGCTACAGGGAGGTAAGACATTAATAAAATTTAAAGACAGTGGAAAATGTGGATAAACTTGATTTGATGACTAAATTAATACAAAAAATAACCTGCAGGGATATATAACGGTAAGGCATTTTGAGTTTTTCTGCAAAAATATTTCTAACTACTGAAAAGTATGCCCGGGGTTCTGTACTCTTCTACTAAAATGTCATTAAGAAACTAATTAGAGAATTATAATTATCATCGATTAATACTCCTTTATTAAAAGAGCAGAAAAGCATATGGGACTTGATTATGTAGGAAAGATGAATAGAACTAGATATGAGCAAGCAGATCTGGAGAAGGGCAGTCTGTAACAAGACACTGATTCTCACCACCTCTGATGTCCTCCAAGGACAGGATCACAACTGCATGCGGGGGAGTTAGTCTATTCCATTTCCTGAATCCTATCTCTGAGAAGCTGGGAGCTGTCAGTGACAGACTGTGGGCAGCCACGGCAGAGGGCAAGTGAGGAAAGGCAGACAGGACGGATGTCTGCTGCCTGCCAGGCAGACCAGGCAGACCAGGAAGCGTCCAGGACTCTGAGTATCCACACAGGAAACAGTCCGAGTACAGGAGTCAGCCTGAGTTTAGAATCCCGGCACTTACTAAGGCAGACTCAGGCACACCGCTTCGTCTCTAATTTCATTTCCTCAGCAATAAAATGTGGGATAATAATTCTACTTCACAGGATAGTTGTTCATAAAACGTATATAAAATGCCTAGCACTGTCACTGACGGGATGGGATTATAATAAATGGTAGTTATTATTACTACTCAAAATGATGAAAAAACAGGCAGAAAAAAAAAAAACAGGGATCTGGGGTGGAACATGGCATACTGTTGTGCATACAAAAGTGATTCGCTGTCTTCCTGGTATATGTTGATAAAGCTTGGTAGGTATATCCTTCTTCATATTAAATGAGTCAAGGAACTACAATTATTTGGAGCTAGTTTACTGTAACAAAAAGAGAACTAGATCATTTGAGGAGATGGCAACAATTTTGCAGTTGGCAAAAAAAAAATGCTGTAGTTTTCTCCATGCTTCTTAAGTGAGCTTAACGCTCAATTTCTTAGTCATTTTAAAGGGGTCTCAGAGACCCCTTTGAACCCTCTCTTCCCCTTTCAGCATGAATGTAAGGATCACTGATTTTGCCTCTTCTCCAATCTTTCCAAGAGTCATTTAGAGTCTTCAGAATCAAAGCTGAAGGGTAAGTTTTAAGTATCTCATAAGCAGGCTCTATTGCAGCCTTCCCTAGTGGCCTCTCCCTCCCTAGCATGTTCCCTCCACCATCAATTCAATATGTTTAGTGCCGAGACTTTCTTCTTCAACTTATATTTTAACTATTTCCTCAAATTTCTGTACTATGTTTCTCTTGGTATCAGATTCCAGTGTCTTTTAAAGAATCAAAATGCCTGCACTTTGGGGAGCATTTCTATCTCGATGAAATTATAAACAAAAATCACTGAAATGTAAATTACAGACATCATGACAGTTTCCCTTCCCCTTCCAAAGTAAAGAACCATGTATCACCTAAGAAGGATATTATCCCACATTACTATAATAACATTATAACACTCAAGGAATTTGACATTGTTAAATTACATTTTCTAATACATAGTCCATATTTAAACTTCTTAATTGTCCCTAAAATATTAATCATAGGGTTTTTTTTTTTTTGTTTTGGTTATGTTTTGTTTTATATTCTGATGCAATTAAAGATCATTCATTGGCTTTGACTGTCATGGCACGGGTGCTTTTAAAAATTCACAGGGTGATTCTGAAAACCCTTTCTTTTCCTTTCCTGTTGAAAGCCAGGGAGGTAGACACCTACTCTACTCATTCACAAGTGTGGTCCTTGGAATTTTATTTTATAAATTCTATAAATATGTAATAAGAAACACCAAGTTTTCTTAAAATTAGGAATGCTTCTAGAGGGTTGGGTTACTTTGAGAACTTCAAGTCCAAGAATCCTTTGGGGAAAAGATTTTTGAATCAATAGGTCCCTAAGAGGCATTCCAGCTGGGCTGGGTTAGAAAAGGGTATAGAGATTTCTGACATCAGAGGGGAGGGTCCTCTCTTGAGAATTGCTTATTTTGCTAGGAACCAGAACTATGTAGGATTGAGCACCTGCTCAAGATTATGCCATTTCCAAATATACGTCTAAGAATAATTAGTATTTTGAGTCAAAGATGATGGCCTGACCAATGAACAGAATCAGAACTCTTTAGAATTATCAGCAAACTTGTAATTATAAAGTAATACATGCTAATATATGATATAAAATGAATTATTAATAGCTGGCTATAGTACCCCTGTTTCTATCTATTTTGAAGTACCTTTTTTAGTCTTTCAAAGAATATTATCATTGTTTCCAATCTTCTCATCACTAAGGGTTATAATGGGAAATTTTTTTCTTCTTGCCTCTTTTAAAGGCTCTGAAAGACACTCTGGAAAGCCTAATATTGGTTCAGGGCTCAATAAATATTCAAAATCATTGCCAATGAGATCAACATTGAACAGCAGAAAAGTAACATGAAACTATTATTCACAAGTTTTATTAATTAAGAATTAGTTGACTGACAAATTGTTTCTAAAGTGATGCACTTTCAGTAACAGCTCTGGGAGCTGTCACTTTCTCTACAGCATCCTCTGGTATAAAGTGTTAAGATTATGTAGAAAGCAGAAGCGTCACCACTTTTTGATTTTTGATCTTGACATAGCCCTCCCACTAGAATTATCTTTTTTTCTTTTGGCATTATAGGTTTTATCTCAATTGCTTTCACCTTCAGAGTAACCTTCCTAAAATGAATAGAAGAATAAGGCAAGGTGATTGATTTGGTTTGATGCTGACAGTGAGCTTTGAGCTTTTTGATTGTTAGAGTGAGATTTTCCTGAAATTGGCAGCAGTGACCCTGTTCCCTTCCTTCCACCTACAGCTTTCAGAGACTATGGAAGAGACAAAAGACAAGGACATGCCATCCCCTTGTGCTTTGAGTTTAGGTAGTTTCAGCTTAACTTGAGAACATACCAGAAAATGCAGACGATGTGGCCCAGACTTACAAGGTGAAATTGTGATTTCTTTTTGTGATCCTGTTCACTATCTTCCTCTAATTTTCTACATTCTCCCTTCCCCTCCCCGTTTCAGTATTGCCAAGAAATTTCAAATAGCATTTCTGGGCAACACACAGTGGGGAGAAGGCATGGGAAAACCACTGGAAAAGCTTTCCTGGAGTGGGAATGCGACTGATTTTACTTGAAGATTTTGGGGCAAAGTTAAATTCAAATAGTGATAGTACTGAAGGTACTATGTACTATTACAACAAGTAAGTATATATTGATACAGTGCAAAATTCACACAATTTTTAAAGATAAGACTTTATATATAGACTTTTTTTGCTTACAGTGGAACTATTCTTTGTCATTGGGGCTCTATGGTAGTAAAAACTTGAAAAACAAAGTCATATAAGTTCTAGGTCCAAATCTAGATAAATTCCAACTTTGAAACTGCCCAGGAATTTTTTTGATTAACATGGCTAAGTGTCAGCCATCTATAATAACACTCATTCCAAATTTTCATGTCACAGTTTGAATTTCCCAGTGAGTAGATTCTGAGATGGAATGGCTTTGTCTTGCCATGTCTCAATCCTAGTCAGACTTTAGCATTTCAGGTCCCTAAATTCAAGGAACTGAGTGAAACTACACAGTAAATAAGGCTGCACCTCCCCAGGCTGGAGATGACACCAGTTCACAGAGGAGGGCTGTGAATGGGAAGAAACGATTGACAACTTCAGTCCAGGTAGTTTTCTGGAATTATCTTAGAGCTTCCCAAAGTAACTGCTTTGGAGAAGGAAATATTCACTTAGATATAAAAATTCTAACATGCGTGTTAAAATTCAGTTTTACAACTTATATCTCCTTTTATCTCTCTGGAATGGCAGTGGAGTTGGAGAGGTACCTTTTTATGACAGCAAGGGAGAAATTCCTTTCCAGTTTGAACTCCCAAATAGCTTTGCAGTTGTTCGGCACCAGTAAGTGCATGCCTCAGTGCTATGATGGTTTTTCTTTTTAGTCTAACTGGAAGGCAGTCAGCTGTGCCTCATTATACACTGCAGGTTTGAAATGTGCTTTCCGGCATGAATAGCCAAACAGCATCTAAAGAGACTCATAAGTCAACATGAACTGTTCAGCCTAATGTTCTAGATTCTAGAATATTACTACAGAGTAAAATATTTCCTTCTCCTCACTATTACAGAACAATCAAAATGAAAAAGTATAAGACGCACCTGAGTGCACAAATGAGTCATGTTTAGCTTAATGTGAGTCTCCGCCCTGGCCTGGTCCCATCTCAGCTGTTTGTGTTACGTGTTCAGCTAGCTGTGAGCTATGCCATCTATTTTTTGGAATCAGAGACAGGACATCTTCGTACATCGTGTTTTTCTGCTCCTGGACTGAGACTGCAAGTCCCTATGCTTTCATAACTCCCTGGACAACACTCCCACATATCCCTGAATAACACTGGTACAGAGTAACACGTCCTATTGCTGGCTCTGGCTTGTCAGGTCATCAGTGTATTCTCTCCAGCAGGACAAGGCCTTGTCAGTTTCCTTGCTTTCAGTCTTATATATCCTAGGGATCAGGCTCGGTTTCTATTTTTCCTTATTTTCAGGCCAATTCCCTTGGACAGCCTGCCCCTCAAGTGATGCTCCCACTGTTCTCATTACCAAAGAGGGCTCCATGCCCCACTCTTCCCACTTTGGGCTGCTTCATCAGCTTTTCTCTCCTCCTGGAATGGAACCTGAATTATCATCATCCTTTTGTGGATTATTCCCTATTTGTCAGCCAACATGGAGGCCAGTGTTCTTTCCACTCCTGCTCCTCACCCCACGCGTGTGGGCTGGCCTCACTTTCACTCGTAGGCTGCCACTAGGCACCAGCTCTGGCATTGTATGTTTACTTAACTATTGAAGCTAACACCGCCATTAAATGAAAAGTTAACTTATTCCTTATGATACTCAACACTAGTTAGAATTTGGAGCACAATCTCTTTGAAACGAGATCACAATGTAAAACAACACTGTGTTTCTCTGTTTCAGGTCTTGATTTACATCATGACCCTTAGTGAAAAGACCACAATAGCCTCTCATCTCTCATTCTACCTGTACTGGAGAATGAATCTGGCTTGGGAAACTTCTAATCTCAGATGCTTAAGAACCCAGATCCAAAATAAAATTAACTGGGTAACTTTGCTGAGAATCCTGGAAATGTTGGATTTTAGGAATCATCCTTCTCTTTCCCTCTCCATCGATAAAAATAGTCTGCAACCAAAAAATCAGAACGGTCTTTAAATCTATGAAAGGGGTAGAATGTTCAATAGAAACATGTAAAAATGACATCCTAATAATAGTAGGCATAACAACAGTAGTTACCGACATTAACACATCCACTAACAAATGTCGTTCCTGTTACTACCACTGGTGGCACTTAATGAACTGCTGCCCATAGGTACTTTAAACTCATTTCCTTATCGAGCCCTGACAGGGAGGGATTATCACCTTCGTTATACATGGAAATGAAGTCAAGGCTCAGAGAGATTAACCCAGTTGTCTAAGATCACATAGCTAGCAAGTGACTGAGCCAAAATTTGAATGCACATCTAGCTGATTTTAAAAATCCATGTTTTAGCCGCTATACCAAGATGACTCTCATCAGCTATCAACTTGTTCAAAGACTGCATCTGCCAGGCTTTATATACACAAGTAAAATGAAATGGAACAAATTTTCTGGTAAATTGGAAAGCTGATTTCAACCCAGATCCTGCTTTCCCTTATTAGTTTTATTTTTCCTGTTCAGCTTGTGCAGATGTTGGCAGTGTCTCTGCATATAACCAGCCAAATTGACCAGTAAGTCCCTTCAGCGGACTGCAGTGCATCACTCAGGCCAGCCGTGACTGCTGGAGTGGTTCTCCGTGGCCAAGTAGCGCCGAGAATTATGAGCTGCCATGGCAAATGGGGAGAGCCATTCCAATCTGACCGAGATCTATTCACCTTTTGATTTTTAGACCTGCTCTTTGTCCTCGTGTAATTTTTTAGTGTCAAATCCTAAAGATAATGAAATTTTACACTTCGCTTATTTTTTTCAAACTGTAATAGCAATTGTTGACTCACTGTATTGACTCACCTAGCCCACCCTCTGAGATGAAGCCAAGTTTAAAAAGCAACCCTGGCAGCAGACCTAGATTGCCCTGAGCCTTTCCACGTGGACAGTGACATTCACATTTTCTTATCCAGGGCTGCCGATTTTTGAGATTTTTTTTTTCCAATTAGCAAGTAGATAAGTAGACCAAATTCAGACAGTGTAGATAGCAAAGATGTTGCTTATTACTCAAAACCAATTTGACCAGAAGAAGAAATAAGAGAATGTCCCTATCTCTCTTTTTGAATCTGCAGTTTCAAATGTTATGTTCTTCCCCTTCATTACACCCATCTTGTTCTACATTGCAAACTCCTCCCCAAATTCTTCTCCAGATCTTCCTCCAGGAGGAGCTCATTAGGAATTACTCATTGTTACATTTCATATATTTCCCTCTTTTTAATCTCCTGCCATAAGATGAAGGTTCAATTGTGAGGGTAATTGTGAGTGGAACAACTGTGGAGCTCTTAACTCCTTCGGTATTATTTCTACTACGTTGTTAGGTTTTTCTCACTCTTATGGTTAAAAGAATGCAAACCATTCCACTACCCTGCCCTTTTCTATTCTTGTTTGCCTCTGCTTCTTAAGATCTAGTGTGCCTGCACTCAGCCAAGTTTACAAATTTAATTCCTTTTCTTTCCACTAGCACACTTTGATTCCTTTCTCATCCTTCTATGTTAGATTTTCCCTTGGATCAATATGTTCCACTCAAGAGAAACTAGTTTCAAAGCTCAGTTTCTCAGTTCAGAAAAGAAGTTTAATTATCATTGACAAACTTTCCTCCATGCAACATCTGTTATGTAACTAGAGAAGATTCAGCCCATGAATTTAGACTGATCAAAATGGATGGCTCATCTATATAATCTCTTCTTGTTTTCAGAAATTACAGAACACCAAAATGCCTCTGGGTGGCTGGGTGGAAAGAATAGTTAAAATCTCTGCTTAATGATAGGGAGAGTGTTTTAGTTTTGTATGAGCTACCATAATTTAGAAACCAACCAGTGAAAATTAAGGTGTAGCTGGATGAGTCAGAACTAAATTTGAATTCATTAATAGGTACTGAGGAAGGACACTGTTGATAAGTTAACTTCCAAGAAAAAAAAAATTACATGTGATATGTGATGGATCTCAGAGACCTATTTAGAAATCACAGAATTAAGGAGCACTATGACCAGAAAACTGCTTAGAGAACATCTATCTCAACTCCTTACTTTGATGATTAGACATCTGAAGTCTAGAAAGGGGAAATGAGTTTTCCAAGACTGCCTAACTGCTTAGTGTCAGAGCAGAGACGGCTGCTTCCTGGGTGAAATATGCAATTATTACAAAAATTACCAAGGGCTGCATCATAAATATGCTTCCATTTGAAGCTACCCTGAGGTTTACTTCATTTCAACTTAATCAGGTCCATTTAAGTACCACTCTCGTGGCATTCAAGGATTTTGGGAATTTCTAAGCAAACTGAAGTCCCTGGAGCTAAACAGCAAAAAATCCAGACAGTCTAGACTAAGATCCTTTCCGCAGAACTTGACATCCTATAAGGCAAAAATAACGTTCCTTGGTCTTCACGGTTAGACCTAGAATATATAATGTAACATTTTATGGATTCATGAAATATGTCTTCAGTTGGGTTCCCCCATAAGCAGATTCCGAGGCAAGGATTTGAGTGAAAATAGTTTCTTTGAGGGATGATCACAGGAAGCACTAGCTGAGGGGCAGGGATGTGAGCCAAGAAAGGATATCTTATTACTACAGACAAGTAGGGCTTAATGCCTGATGGGGCCCTCTGAGATGCTATGTAGACTACTCCTCAGAGTTGTTAGGGGGCAAGGAAGCCAGGGTATTTAGTCACCAACTAACAATTCCCCTAAGTCTTTGAGAATTTCTCCTGGGGGTAGACGTTTTGGATCTGCCCTGGCAAATCACTGCACTATAATTCCTATGGCTACAGAAAGCTCTCAATAAAAGAACTATAAATGATTGCAGTAAGAAACCACTGGCATGCACTGAAAGGATGAGCGTTGAGAGAATATGGGTAGGATATGGAAATGTCTGCTATAAAGGGGAAATGAACAGTGGTAGGAATGGGGAATGAAGCATTTAAGCTAAAATGGATCAGCCAAATGCATATTGAATTTCATGATAGTTCACTCAGGATATGAGTCTGTGTTTAATGGGTTTTAGTGAACAGACTAGTTTATTTTACAGAAAGAGATTTGGTAGATTTTCTATGGAATTTTTTGAGGGTGTCCTCAAACATTCTTAGCAAACATTTGGTAAGAACCTTGTGCAGAGCTTCTTGCTTTAGAAACATCTCAGGTCTTGGTAGTTAGGGTCATGAAAGGTGTGGTTGGGAGCAGAGAGAGAGAGAGCTATCTAGAAAGAATGGTAACTGAAGATTGCTGAGTGTTTTAGTAACATCAGATTATACATACTTGAGTTAAGATTAACAATAAAATTAAACACAAATTAATATTTTGAGAACTACTCTGGCACGGTTAATATCTCAAAACCTTATTTTTTCTATTGATATGGGGATTGGAAGAAATCAGGAATTCGGAGAGATAGGTCAAGAAATGGTGGCCACCTAAATCTGAATGTCCCAGCACATTCTGTAAAAGCTGTGCAAGTCAACAGAGGTAAACTTTAAACCCACAGAAATCCCATTCTTCAGAATGACTATAAGAGTACAATAAACAGTTCAAGTTACCCATAAGTAGAAAAATAAAAAAAACAATTTTCAGTGGAGTTATTCCTTAACTCCCTACCCCAAGACTTCCAGAGAGCCAACTGTGGAAAAACTCTGCAGAAGAGAAAATAGAGAGAGCCTCAGGCCAACACAACCAGGAAGATGAGAGTAAAGGGAGAGGGAAAAGGGCGCTTTGAAAATCATGTAATAAAACAGAAACAGAAGCAAGAAGAGAAAATTTAGAATTCTGAAACTTATATACAAATAAAAAATATTATAGGACACATTTCTCTCCACTTTGAACCTGCACTAAAAAATTATTTGCTTTGCTACACTGACAGAAGAGGGTGATGGAGAACTAGGACTCTTGTAAATCTCCCAAATTTTCACCACTGGTTACTAAATGCAGAGATGCAAGCAGTCTTCATTTATGTTAAGAAGAAAGTAGAGAATTAAAATCAAATATTTCACCTGATAACAACTGTTTCTAAAGCCAACCACAAATGAGAATACTGTCATATAACTATATAAACTAAACTAAACATTCTCAAATAAATATTTGGCAATATTAAAGCAATCACTTTTCTAAGAATGGAAATGGAGAAGAAGAAAGGAATATATAAAGTGAGTACTCATATCTTCTATTCAATAAAAAAATATAAGAAAAAGAGACTAAATTACAAGTTGTTCAATGATGAATAAACTAAAAAAATTAACGTGTCAATGAAGAAAGCAGGACAACAATCGAAAGAATAAAAATGAAATAAAGAAATAAAAATGTCCAGAAAGAAAGCAATTAGAATGGAAAACAGACAAAGAATATCCAATATATGGATAATTTAATTCCCCAAAGGAGAAAAACAAAACAATGGAACAGAACTAATATTTAAAACAGTAACTTCAGTCAATTTTCCAGAAATAAAAGAAAACTTGCAGCTATATATTGAAAGGGCCCACTGGGTACCTAAAAAAATTGATCTAGCATGATCAAATCTAAGGCATATCCTAGTATGACTTTTGGACTTTATAGTCCAAAAACTTCCCAGTATTTTCGACCAAAATGATACAATGAGTTACAAGGGCAAGAGAAAAGCAATGATGAAGCAGCATTTTCAAGAAACTCAAGGAAAGAAAGTGTGATCCAAGGATTTTATACCCTGTTGAGACATCCTTCAACTATCAAGACCCCTACAAAAAAGTTTTTTTTAACATGCAAGAACTTAAGAAGTCCTGAGCAAATGCTGAGAAAACACACAATAAGTACTATATACCTAGTATTTATAATATAAAATTAAAACGACAGAGTTGAGACCAAATATATCAGCCATATCAATAAATATGAATGGAGTTTAATTTAATTATTAAAGGAAAATTTATTTACAGTTTGGCTCACAAAGCAAGATCCAACTATATACTTTATAAAAGGGACACATCTACACAAAAGTGATTCAGAAATGCTGAAAATTAAAGGATGAGCAAAGCAGGAGAAAGGAAACAATGAGAAAGCAAGGGTTCAGACATGGATACCTGGCCCAAAATGCATGACCTCAATTTAAGCATAAGGAAACATCAAATAAACTAAAATTGAGCAAGATTTTTATGAGATATTTGCTCTTTACTCTTCAAAATTTTCAAAAAAAAAAAAATGTCAAGGGAATGGAAAACAAAGACAGACAGGAATTGTCCAGATTAAAGGAGACTAAAGAGACAGGACAACTAAATGGAATGTGTGATCCTGAATTGGACTCCACTGTTTGTTTCTGTCTCTGTCTCCGTCTCCATCTCCGTCTCCGTCTCTGTCTCTGTCTCTGTCTCTGTCTCTGTGTTTCTGTCTCTCTCTCTATATATATACAGCTCCACAGGTCATTATTGTAGTAACTGGCAAAATATTGACAAAACTTTTAAATTAAATATTGTATCATTGCTAGTTTCTTTTTTTTTTTAAAATAGACTTTTTTCTTTTAGAGCAATTTCAGATTCACGAAAGAACCGAACAGAAAATACAGTCTGCACATAGCCCTCCCCACCCACACATATATACTCCCCCACCCTCAACATCCCTCATCAGTGTGGCATATTTGGTACTTATATTGATATTTTTGTGTGGTTATGTAAATGAATGTCCTTATTAGAAAATGCACATTGATGTATTTAGGGTTAAAAAGGACATCATATCTGCCATTTACTGAAAAATTATAGTAGTATGTGCCTGTGTGTAAGTAAAATGCCCAGGGGTTCTTTACACAATTGTTACAATTTTCTGTAAGTCTGAAATTAGTTCAAAATTAAAAAAAAAATTACAAAAATTAGTATCTAGGATATGAAAAAGGAAGTATTTGTCTCAGGTTCTGCAGGAAGGAATTCTGAGGAATTGCAAATAAAAAGAGGACCTCAAAACAGACCAAAAGTAAAAAAGTCTTTTAAGGTCCTATCCCTGGAGCCCACCTTACCTCCATTCTTCTTGTTAGGACAACTGATAAGTCTTCTTAACTTTCAACCTAGTTCTAGTTATCTGTCACTCACAAGTGCCCAAAGCTAAAGGGTGGTGGACCTCAATACCACTGCTGTTAACATTTAAAAGCCAGAGATAAGTCTGCCAGCTGACAAGAAACAAGAGTATCTATAAAATATGATTGTGACATTCCACAGTGGTAAGGTCACATATAAAAGACTCCTGAAAATGGTTCTTTTCTTTTTCCAGGTATTTTATCATATTTAGTACATATTGAAGTAAATGGAATGGAAGATAGGAGATCAGTTTATTTCCCTAAGCTTGGTTAAGACACAGACTCTAGAACAATGACCAACTGTGATGTGGAACAAGGTGCTTAACTTCTCTAAGCCTCAGTTTCCTCATCTCTAAAATAAAATAATGTGTGAAAAGCACTTTGAAGTGACTGGTGTGTAATAAGCAGTAATAAATGTTAGCGATTACTGTTATTATTGAGAGGAACATAATTCTTTGTAGAGTGGTTATCTTTCAAGGTAAACAGAAAACTTAAGAGCAATTGAACACCATCTCGAGCTATGACAAGCCAGCTAACAACCAAATGATGGTGAGAGAGCAAAGAAATGATGCCTGTTGTCTGGTCATTTCAATTCAGTGAAAGACTCACCTGGTGATTATGCTGTGTTCAAAATCTCAGTGAAGTCTGGAAGGTTGCTACCTTTGGGGAAAAGCATTACTGAAGGTTGGTAAAACACAGACCATACCTGAAAACTGTCAAGTGGCTTGCTCAAGAGATACTGAACAGGCGAGTAGATGCAAGGAATTGCCACATGGACTGCTAAGAGTATAATTATGACCTGGTTCTTGAAAATACATTTCCAGATGGATGGAAATTTCTTACTGTGAGAAAGTCTCAAGGGAAGCAGGGAGAGCCCTGGGAACAGAAAGAAGATGAAGGGTGATTTCGAATCTGGAAGTTGCAATGAGGTAGATGTAACTTCTAGTGTCAGGGGACTGACCTTAGATGGAAACCCAGGGGCCAGCAGGGCAGAGTGATTAAGAACATAGCCTCTAGACACACTTCTTGGGTTTCAAGTTTTTGTTCCACCGCTTACTACATGTGTGACCTTGGTAAGTTACTTAGCGCTTTAGCTTTCTCCTCTTTACAATGAGGACAAAAGTATAACCTACTTCATGAAAATGTTGAAAGTAGAAAAATAATTAATATATATACAAAACACTTGGTGCGTGGTATTTACGTTAATTATTGTTATCATTATAAGAGACAAGCAGGATGTTAGTTCCTGATTGTTTTCGATGTTTATCTGTGCAGAGGCAGAGGCCAAGCCAGATGTTTCAGATCATTCAAACTGAGTCTCCAGGAATCCACCATTTCTGGGTGTGGCTACCAAACATATTATATTATTTTGGTGCATTTTCCTCTTTTAGCAACTGACTCATTGTGGCAAGACCAGAATATTATACAGCACGTACAGGACAGCCACCTTACTACCCTTACCACAATTAGAAGGCTGATGAGTTTTGTTTGCTTATACACAGATTTCTTTTTAGACAACTAAGAAAAGAAATAATTTGTGAAGGTGTTTGGACATTTAGTCTGTATCCCTTAGACCCCAGGGTTCAAGGAATGCTTCCAGGAAGAAGTGATGCTCACACTGAAAACTAAAGGCTGAGTAGGCCAGCCAGGGAAGAAGATGAGACAGGACATGTCAGATGGGGGAAGCGGAAAGTGTTCTTGACCACAAACATCCCACTTCTATGCTGTCCCCAGAGACAATGCCTTCTTAGTCAGGCTCCGGTGGAATGCTTGCAGTCCTCTAACTTTAGAGAAATGAACATCACTAACTACCTAGGAAGTCTTCAGGAATGCCAAAGGCCTGGATGGAGAATGCCTTCTCCCGTGTTCCCAGAGGCCCCCGTGCTGAGGCATACAACAGCACTGACTGCCCTGTATTACGAAGGTCCTCTTGCTCCCAGCACTAAGCACCGAACCCCTTGATGACAAGAACACGTCTCACTCACCTGGGCGTGCTCAGCACCTGGCATGGTCCCTAGTACTTAATAAGTGCTTCATGCATGTTTGATGAGAGAACAGCTCTCTGGGAATTCAGTTCCGTGATCTTTCCTGAAAGCTCACCAGGAATGGAGACAACTCCCTTGAGTCAGCCTCCTGCTTACACTTCAACGGCTCTCCCACTGCCTTGGGGATACAAGATGTTTAGCTTTGTCTCCTTGCTTCTTTCACAGAAGCACCGTGTTCAGCCACACTAAACTCAACACTATTTCCAGGATGTACCTTTCTTGCCAATGAAAACACATTTCTTTTATTGTTCCCTTGCTCATGTAGGAGATTCATCCTTCAAAGTTCAGCTTACATTTATGTGAAGTCCTCCCAATTCTCCTTTCTCTATGGCTTCCTTCCTTTCTCTAAATCTCTCCTCTACCAACTAACTTCTTTCTCTTTTTCTGATCAAGCTTTTTGGATATCACGACTACAGAAATTTTCATATTGAATGGTGATTTTTCTTTATGTTTCTCTCCTTTACAAGGCCAAGAACTCTTAGAAGGCAGAGAACGTGATGTATTCATCTCTGTAGCAGAGCAGAGCCTGACACACTGCAGTACACACATACAAAGCTCCAGCTAACGTCCTATGGGCTTCCCTTCTGAGTTTAGCTTCCCTGGGGCAGTGTGAAGAAGTCTGTGCAAGCTTCAACTCACTGCAGCAGACAGCCTCTCCCCTTGCTTTCTGCCCCAGATTCCTCCAGGATCCCGGACACCGAAAGGGGTCAAGGGTGGGACCTCCTCAGCCTTTAGGCATGTGGAGCCTAAAGGAAAGGAAGACGTTAACAACCGTAGGCTGGCCCTCCTCCACAGGGGACTGGAGCCCTTGGATAATTGCTTCACCCTATCATCCTTTAGGAGACAATCCCAGCAAACAGCCCCAGCAGAACTGAGTTTCCATTGCCCACAGTGAGGTCCTCCATAATATGCTCTTACATTCATTGGCTTTTCTTCTTTTCCTCTCCTCTTTCTACTTGCTCACTTCTGTTCCTTAGGATCACTTCCCAAAGACATTACTTGTACCCAATTCTTTGTCTCAGATTCGGCTTTTTAAGGGAACACAGGTAGCATTCAAAAATATTTTTGGAATAAAAGAATAAATAATGGAAAAAATCAATGAGGCAATGAGCGAAGAAATAAATAGTTACTATGTATTTAGTATGCTATGGGTTCTTATACTTTGTATTCTGTTACTCTTTGTTGATTCCAGCCGAGAGAATGAGAGCTGGAAACCCATGCTAGATGGTTTTGCTAGAGAAGCCAGGCTGCCAGTCACTCCTCCTTCCTTCCTCTGCCTCCAAGAGAAGCCAGTGTGTGTTTCTGAGTGCTCACACTTCCTGAGGCTCACATTTCCTAAACTTGAGGCAGTTTGTTTGTGATGGGGATGTGAGAACTGAAGCCCCAGGATATGACCAAATTAGCCTTTGGCCAACAATAGCAGACAAAAGTTAGTATATTTTTCACAGCTTGATTAGAAGAGTTTGCATCTGAGAAGGGCAGTATTATTACATCTGACTTTCTGGATTGCAGCTGGGACATTGTCCTCCAGCCCACTCGCCACAGAGACTCCACTCCAGCTGACAGCACGTGTGTTTCTTCACTCCGACCCAGAGCTGGCCTCCCACCTGAGTACTTTTCCGATGCCAGTGCCCTCACTCCCCAGCTGCCTCCATTTGCTGCCTGAGCTTCTTTTCTCTCTACTGTCCTTTTACTTCAGCTGGCACAACTCTGCTATGGTCTTTAAAATTTGTCCCCAAACTTAAGTTTTCTTAATTCTAGTTCCTTTCAGAAGTGGTCAAGGGGCCCTTGAGTTTGTCTGAGAGTCAGGAGTACCAAAAAGAGGCAGCATTTTGTAAACTCCTATTTCCCCTTGGCCGGTGGACCACCGGGCACCAGAATCACTCAGGGCACTTGTTAAATATACAGATCCCTGGGACCAACCCCAGAACTACTCCATCAGAATCACTGGTGTTTGCGCTTGGGGGTCTGCATTTTTATCAAGTATTCCAAGTGACTGTTATGCACATTCAGGTTCAAGAGTCCCTTTAATTTGTTCTTGTCTGTAATTTTTCTATAACATTTGCTCCTCTTTTCTCATGAGAAGGTGCAAAGGACTCTGAAATATCTATTCCAGTACAGCTTTTAAGCAAAGCCAGAACCAAAGCAGATTTTCTATGCAGATTTTCTCATTAAATACAAGGTCAAGGAAGTAATTGCTCACTTACCTTCCATGGTAGGTGACCACAAAGATTCTCTTGTTTATGGTACATTGTGTTGTAGCTGGTCGGTTATTAAGTAGGAGGGGGGCTAACCTAGCTCAAAAACTTGTAATCCTGTTACTGATTAGAATCACCTGGAGAGCTTAAAAATGCAATGTCCAAGCCCTCCTGTCTAGATATTCTGATTCGACTGGGTTGAGGTGATACCTGTTTATTTTAAAAGCTACCTAGGTGAACCTCAAGCTAAAGTAGAGACCTGCTGTGTAGTTACTAAGGGCGTGGGACTGATCGTTGTTTTGCATCAGAGGTAAGAATTTCTTTGGTGCAAAAGATGGGAATGACTGTGCCAGGTTGAGGGAGATATAAGCCATGATGTGGAGGCACAGGCTTATGGAGAGGTCTAGAAGGCAAGTCGATTCAAATTCAGTTAGGCCTCATCACCAGGAAAGCAAATACATGGAGATATCTACACTCATATCTATCAATTAGTCAGTTTCTGATGAAGGGCCTTCACTGAGATAAAACTTTAGCTTTTAGCCTTCATGAAATGACATTTGAAAATATTCCTGAACTTATTCAAAATGGCAGGGAATATATAATTTATTAAACTACTTGGTAATGAACCTTGCAATAGATTTCTTTCATTTGGGTATCGAGAAAAAGTCTATATCTCATAATACAATTTCATGTTTCTGTTACATGAAAAAGAGTATTACATGGTCCACGATGTTTTATTTTTTGACTTTGACTATTAGGAATCTCAGTGTTAATTTTAGGTAATTTTAATTTTAGTTCGTTTTGGTGCTCACATTGGGCTTCAGATAAAATTTTCTCTCTCTACTCTTTGTGTTCTTTTCTTTCTTTTTTTTTTTTAAATATGGAACGCTTCACGAATTTGCGTGTCATCCTTGCGCAGGGCCATGCTAATCTTCTCTGTATCGTTCCAATTTTAGAATATGTGCTGCTGAACCGAGCACTCTTTGTGTTATTTTCAACATTTCTTTTCAATACGTAGTTTGATTAACCACGTTAATGCGTACTTTAACACAGAATGTATCTAATTCCTTTTTGGAAATAGACAAATATTACCCTTTATATCCATCCACTTTTCATCATTACATCCATACCAAGGCTATGAGGATCCACAGGATTTCTGGCTCCTGCCCACTCTCTGACCTCATGCCCTATCACTCCCCCTTTTTTGCACTCCACCCCTTCAGTTACCCAACATACCAAGCTCAGTCTTCTTCGTTCTTCTTTTACTTGGATTTTCTCTTCAACTAGAATGGTGCTTCTCAATGCTCTTCATAGCCTGCAACATACAGAAAATGGTAACATTTGAACAACACACTGGAGTAAACAGAGGAGGCGACTGACCACAAGGGGGTGACTGGTCAGAGGCTTTGCTGTCCCAGGCTTTGCCCTGCTGGCTCAAAGGCTGAGAAGATCAGTATGTTATTACAGTACACCACCAAAGAGATCTTTGAATGCCTGTCTCCTTTGTACTATTCAAGTCTCAACCTAAATGTCACCTCTTCAGAGAAGCTCACCTCACCAACCTCACAGGAGTAAGAGCCCTTCAGCAACTTCACCAAACTGCTCCATTTTATCTTCACCATAACATTATCAGCACCTGCAATTATCTCAGTTATTTCTTTATTATTCACTTGTTTCTAGTTTGTTTCTACTAGTTTCAGTATGAAGTGACTGAGTGTAGGAATACTTGAAGGTCTTATAAATCATTATGTACAAAAAGCCTAGAAAAAACAGTAAATACTCAATAAACATGGCAGACTGATGGGAAAATGGTTACTTGGCCAGGATATTCCCCATTCTCGGATGAGGCTTCACCTAGTGTGGCTGGGAAACATGGTTCAGTGGTTGCAGTAAGGCAACGACTCTGTCTTTCTATCTTTATAGTCTTAGTGGATGGTATGCTGCCTGGCTCATGCAATAAGTTCTTGTTGTGTAAATGAATGAAGGGAGGAAGGAAGGAAAGAAAGGGAAGGAATGAAAATAGGAAGGAAGAAAAAATGAAAGGAAGAAAGGCAAGGATAATTGAAGACAAACTTCAACTTCTTTGGTCTGTTTTCAAGTTTTGGAAATTTTCATCTGATGCTAGTAGCAGTTTAGTCTGAACCCTGGATAATAATGTTAGGGGCCTTCTAACTGATGCAGCCAGGCTAATATGAGGTACCCATCATGTGATCTAGGGCAAATAACTTGATCATGAGGACCCTCAGTTTCCTTTTCTGCACATTAAGTTTGGGTTAGGTGAGCCCTGCAGTCCCTTACCATTTTGAAATATCTATTTTAATTGACAGAAAATCAGAAAGGGGATGCTGAGGAAGTTATCAAGCAGATAATCCAGATAGTAGCCAGGATCCTTGAAGGGGGACCAGAGGCTGCTATTTAAAAACATGATGACTAGGAAAGATCCTGGGAGCCCGAAGGGCATGTTTTCAGGGAGGTTGGGCTTTCTACCTAGAACAACTATGCTGTCCTCTCTCCCTGCCCATGTACTGCTGAGCAGCACCTTCTCATTAGTTGGTGATCTTTAGTGAATGAGCAACAACAGCTGCTCAGGTCAGGTAGCTGCATGCAGGAAGTGTTCTAGGGTAGAGAATTCTATTTTCTCATTGTACACAAGTATTTTAGAAACAAACAAGCAAAAGGCCTTACTAGGCCTCCATTTATTTATTTATTTGCAAAATTGTATAGGCGCAGGCTGTTGTGAACATTAAATAAAACATTGCATGGAAAGGGCCTAGTATAGAGTTAGGCATATAATAAACACTTAATCATGCTGGCTACCACTGTTATTACATTATGCAAGTCATGAGCTAGAAGCCAAAATATTTAATCCCAAATACCAGCATTTGATTCCATTTCTTTCTGCTGCAGATAGAGCAGTTGGCTATGAAGTCCAGAGGAAAAGATCCAGAGCTGTGTATGATGACAGTCATCTTCTTCAATTAAAATGCCTCCGTATATTAATAAGCCCAGCTGTGTTTCCCAAACAATTTGGAAAAGCTGCAAAATCCAAAAATAAAGCAAAACAAAGAGATACTCAGTCTGGAGGCAAATTTCAATTTTAGATTTCTTACAGAAAAAAAGATTGTTATTGTGTTTGAGATTAAAAATATATCAACATTGCATTTAGTAACAATTAGTTACTGTGGCACACTCAACTCCTCATCTATGTCTCTCTAACAGGAGAAGATATTTTGAACATTTAAATCTTCAGAGAACCATCGTTTTGTTTATTTTTGTTTTTTATTTCATTAGGTGATGGGCCTGGAATAAGTGATTTCTCATGCACAATAACAATTATTGAAAGGTGTAGCTCTTTATTTTTTGTTTTCAAGGTGGAATTAGGAATTAAGAATATAATAATTTTAGAAGACAAGATATTCAGTTTCAAAATGGATGAACACTGCTAATAATGAGGTCTCAAAACTTTTCAAAATGTTAGTTCTTGGATAATTTTAAATAAGAAATTATCTTTAATAAAACATCAGTAGTAATTTCTTACTAATTTTAGTTTAGTTTAAAGATGCTCTTTTCCATTGAATTTTTAAGTAATTGACTATAAACTCAAATACTGTGATTTACTATAAATTCCCTATATTCATTTTACATTAAGTAAGTTAATTATGTGTATCTTTTTTAAAATATAAAAATTTGAGTTGCTATTTATGCATATTAACTTACATTTCTTTTCTTTTTGGAGAACAAGTATATTTCACATTAATAGAAAAGCTGAAGAAAGCCCAAGATAAAAAATATTTTGGAAAACTACTGAAAATTTTTATTTTACTAACATTTATTGACCACTTAAGATACAAGGAACTCCAATAAGTTCTTTAGTTGCATTTTCTTATTTAAGCTTGATGAAACCTATTAAGGTAGAAATTTTTCTATCTTCTGGTAAACTTTGCAGGCTCTATATTCAAAACTTTTCCCCACTGCAAAATATTAAATAATGATAGATAAGCTATAACTACCAGGCAGAAGTGAGCTCTCAAGAAATTAAGGAAAATCTTCAGTACCCAAAAATGACAGGAACAAAAGCCAGAGTAATAAGCCAGCACTGAAGTTACAGATACCTTACAGACAATTTGCTGATCAAAGGTGCCTAAATTCTGAAGTTTCAGTGAAACAGAACAACTCCTAAGGCATAGAAAATATGGCTGGGGTAGGAAGTTGAAATGAGACAGCTACAGAAGTTAGAATCTTCAAAGAACTTCAGTAGAAACAATGTCTCTTCCTGGCTTGAATCCTATACAGGGATACAGACTCCTCTGATAGTAACTAGCCATAAATGATGCTCTCACCTGAGATAGTAAGCCTACTGTGGTACGTAACAGAAGGAAAAATAAGTCTTCTTAAAATAATGTCGATTGAACCAAGATTCTCAGAATCCCCAAAAACAAAGATTAGTCAAATATAAGCTCATAAGATAAAATCACCAATCACAATAGTATCCAAGCCAGCATGAGTGAGACTCAGCAGGAAAGAGAATTAGACAATCAGGGACACAGATATTGGAATAATCAGAGAAAGAATAAAAAACAAAGATACTTAAAACGTTAACACAAAAAATAAAGTTACAAACTGAGCAAGAAAAAAGGTCCACTAAAATAACTAGACACGTTAGAAAAATAAGACATATAAAAGTTATGAAAGTAAAACATATAGTTGAAATTGAAAACTTCAAGGATTGGTTAAATGGCAGGTTAGATACAACTGAAGAGAGAATTGATAGTGTAGAAGGTGGATATAAATTACCCAGAATATAGCACTGGAGGAAAAATTGAAAATATGACAGAGAAATTAAGACACATGGAAGATGGGATGAGAAGTTCTTTTAGTATAGTTAGAATTTCAGAAGGAAAGAATAGAATGAATGAGGGAAAGGAATTATTTGGCAAATTAATAAATAAATGAAACAGAATTTTCCAGAATTAATGGAAATTATGACTCTTTAGTTTTAGGAAGCAAAATAAACCCCAGGAAAACTGAAAAAAAATTTTACTTCTAGACTCACTGAGGTAAAATTGCAGAACACACACATGCAAAAACCTAAAACCCCAGGATCTTAAAGGTAGCTTTAGAGAAAAGGAAGATTATACATACATAAATGACAGGCAGCAGCTTTCTCATCAACAGCAGCAATGCAAGGCAAAAATATTAAAGTAATATCTCATAGTTCTGAGAGTCACAGAGGTGTCAACCTCCAATTATGTTTGCAGCTAAATGAGGGAGAAATAAAAATATTTCAGTCAATAGAATATTAGGAGAGCTTACTGCTAACAGACCTTCATAAAAAGAATTTCTAAAGGACTATCTTTAGGCTGAAGGAAAATAATCCCAGGAGAAGTATCTGAGATGCAAGAAGAAATGGTGATCAAATAAATTAGTAACCACATGGGAAAACATGAACAAATATTGACTGTATAACAACAAACATGCCTAATTAAGGAAATAAAAATTGAAGTTATTGACAAAACTACTTACTTCACACATTTACCTTGGATGGAGATAATCTGAATTGAAGTATTTAAAGGTGCTTATATGATTTGAGAGGTAAAGAATATGAATAATCTTTATACTTTAAGTTGTTTAGTCATGTTAAAATATTAAGGAAGGTCATGACTAGAACATAGAACTTTATACAATAGAGGAAGAAAATTAATTTTGAAACTCAGCCAGCACTACAGACATCAGGAATGGGCACAAGATGAGACAGGATGAATATGAAAACAGATAATGATATAATGAAATAGTTTCCACTACATGAATAGTCATAGTAAAATTAAGACTAAACTCACCTGCTAAAACATAAAATATTTTCAGAATTGGAAAGAAAAGAATTATGATATTTTTACAAGGGACTCACCTAAAACTTTGAAGACAGAGAAAAGATGAAAGTTAATAAATGGAATGAGAAATACTAGGCGAACACTCACGGAAAAGAACTGGTATGAACAAAACAGACTTCAAGGTACTGAATAGTGTTAGGGATATGGAGGGTAAACATTTAAGTCAGCAGGAACAGATACTAATTGTAATTCCATGTGTACCTATTTGAAAGTATATAAAGCACATAGTGACAGAACTACAAGAAGCTGACAAATCTCCTGTCTTTATGAGAAGTTACTCTATCCTATCCTATCTCCTTACTAATTTTTGTCTACTTGATCTATTGGCATCGATGTTTATCAGAAGGTGATCAAGCAGACAAAAATTAGTAAGGATATAGAAACTCTGAACAACACAATTAGCAAGCTTGATCAGAAAGATATGAATAGAGCTACATGTATCATAATTAGATGATTTCTCTTAGTTACACATTCAATATGTCTGATAACTGATCATGTACTAGGCAGTAAAAATCAATGTCAAATTTTAAAAGAATTGGTGCATTTTACTTCACATTCTCTGATAATGATGAAATTAAATTACAAATCAATAATAAAAGATTGCTAAGAACAACTTTGCTTAATTGGCATTTAAAAGTATGCTTAAATTGCACAGTTTGGAAATCACCATGGACAGTATGAAATAGAATTGAATAGAATAAGTAACTTGTTGATTAAGAATCGAAAGGAAAGGCTCAAACAAATAATTAATAAGGGTCAAAACAAGAGATTCTAAAGGAAAGAATCAAAAGGAAAAGGCTCAAACAAATAATTAATAAGGGTCAAAACAAGAGATTCACTGCAGATACAAGAAAGATAATTAATTTAAACAACTTAGTGAAGATGGAAATCTTGTAAAAGAAAACTATAACTTAACATTGATTCTAGAAGTATTATAAAGCCTGAATTATTCTATAGTTCTATATTCTACAGTCACTCAGTCAAATAAATTACCTCAGGAATTAAACACATACCTATCAAGAAAAACCAAGCCCAAATGTTTTAAGGATGAATTTTACCAAAAAGTCAAAGAACAGATAATTAAGTTCTTATAAAAGCTATTCCAGAGAATAGTAAAATGAAGGAATACTCTATATTTCATTTTTAAGAGGTCAGTATAACTTTTGGTACTGATGTCAGAGTAGGACAGTACAAGAAAGGAAACTTAATAGACAAATCTCACTCAAAGGTTTAGATGCAAAATCTAAAACCCAGTATTAGTAGCAAAGTATTAGTAATTTAAACCTAAAACAAAGTATAAGAAAGGAACAGAACAGGAAATAAAATTTCTTTAAGCTGATTAAGCATATCTTTCAGAAATACACTATGTGATACAGCATTAGATGTATCCTCTCTAATATCACAAATGAGATGAGTATACTGTCTATTCCTACAACTCTGAAATTTTAAACTGCAGCTCTAGCCAGTTCATTAGGAAACAAAAAAGCAATTAAGTGCAAAAAGCTTAGAAAGTTTTGTTGTAATATGTGTAGATAATTTGGTTGTCAACACAGAAAAACAAAATCTACAGATTATTAAAATTAACCAAGTACACAGAAGTAAAACCAATGAGATAACTTAATCACATTCTTATATATCTGCAAAAATTGAAAATATAATTTAAAAAATATACCATTTACATTAGCTACCATCTACACAATCACAAATACAATAACAACAAAATAAGATATCTAGAGGAAAAAATCTACCACAAGCTATTCAAGTCATTAATGGAGAAAACTAAAAACTACTGAAAGGCAAAAGAGAGCTACATAAATGGAAAGTTACATCATATTCATGGATAAAAAGATTCAATAACATGAAGATGTCTGTTCTTTTGAAATCATCACATAATTTCAATACATTTCCAATAGAATTCCACAACAATTTTGGGTACACATATAGGGGTAGGTTGGAAAAGTTGATTCAAAGTTAATACGTAACAGTAAAGGGCTAGGTATAGCAAAGAAATTTCAAGGAAGAATAAAGTAAAGAGGATTATCTATCACATATCAAATTTGTTGTAAAAGTTAAGACATATTTTTGGAACAGAAACAGACCAATGGAAGAGAATAGAGAACCCAAAAGCAAACTTATGTGTTATGTTAAAACAAGATGTATGACAGAAGAGACTACATACTGGGGGGGAAAGAATGGACTCTTAGATGAATGGTACTGGCTAATTTTTTCACTCCTACAGCAAAAATTAAACTGGATTCTTACCTCACACAATATACTGAAAAGCCAAATCTAGGTGAAGTCATGAACTAAATATGAAGCTCAAAAAAATGTTGGCTGCTATCTTTATAACCTCAAGGCAGACAAAGATTTCTTAAAGACAGAAAATGCATGGAACAATGAGAGAAATATCCACTTATATTAAACTGAAAAATGTAAATTCATCAAAAGACACTTTTGAAAAGTGAAAAGTTGAGCCCAAAATTGAGAGAAAATATTTTCCATAATACAAATGACAAAAGATTAATACCCATAATAGATAATGGGCCTCAAAAATAGTAAGCTTAGAAAAACAACCAAGAAGTCAGTTTAAAGGCAAGCAAAAGATATGGTGCAGATATTTTATCTGAAATGAATCACAGTGAAGTAACATAGAACAACACTCAACTTTGATGAAGCAATAGGAACTTAAGACATTTTTTAGTGGTTGTGTTAGTGTCCTCAGGCTGCCATAACAATCTGGGTGGCTTAAATCAACAGAAATGTATTGTCTCAGATTTCTGGAACCTAGACATCTGAAATGAAAGTGTTGGCCTCGTACAAACTCCCTGAGGGCTCTAGGGGAGATGCCACCCCACCTGTTTGTCTAAGCTCCTGGTGAGCCAACAGTCCTTGGCACTACTTAGCTTGTGGCAGCATAGCTCCATTTTCTGTCTCTGTGTTCACATGGTATTCTGTCTGCCCTGTGTGTCTGTCCAAATTTACTTCATTTTATAAGAACATTAGTCATATGATTATGGCCCATCCTAATCCTGTATGACCTCTTTTTAATTTACTTCCATCTGCAAAGATCCTATTTCCCAACAAGGTCACAGTCACAGACACTGAATCCTTTATCGCTTTGGGTGACACAATTCAGCCTCCAACAGTAAGTTATGAAATTTTACACAACCAGTTTGGAGACGAATCAGGCTTTACCTACTAAAATTGAATCTGAGCACATCAAAGAACCCAGTAATGCCACTTACAGATGCTTAGAGCCTTGCTGCTCTAAGTGTGGTCTATGAATCAGCAGTGTCAGTGTCACCAGGGAGCTTGGCAGAAATGTAGAGTCTTGGGCCCCATCCCAGAGACATTGTGCCAAAATTTGTACTTTAAACAAGATCTCCATGTGATTTGTTTGAAAAACACTAATCTAGTTTACTTTAAATTACATGGATTTTTTTTTAAAAAGATACACATATTAATACTCCTAGTAGTATTATTTATAAAAGTAAAGTTTTGAAATGACTTAAACATCCACTCACCAGAGAAAAATTTGTTGCTTTATGCATACAATTTAAATCTACACTAGTGAAAATAAATAAACTACAGGTGCTTGTATCAATATAATGTTGAGCAAAAAAAGGAAGTTGCAGGAGAATACGTAGAGAATGGTACCTCGCTCTACATTGCTTAGTGTCACGTATGTATGGTATAAAAGCATAAAGTCATTTTGGGGAATCATAGACATTAAATTTAAGTGTAAAGATGGCTTCAATGGAATCATACTGTTCTCTTCCCTAAGTTTTTCTTCAGTATATAGTTACCTACCATATTATTCTTTATACCACAATATTCTTTAGGGAAATTAGGGAAAAATTCAAAGCTAGCAAATGGCAGAATTGCTATCTGAATCCAGAACCGTGGGCCAGGAGCCACTACTCTCAACTAACAAACTTTTGCTTCTCTAGACCAAATGGCACAGTTACAGACTCGTGTTTTGTAATCACAGTTATTGCTTTTATGTAAATGGCATGTTTTAAAGACTAAAATAATGCATTGGGCATTGGCTTTAGTTTTATAACAAAAAAAGTTACTTGCCAAAGCAAAATAAGATGTGGGTATGTACCACCAATTATTGTTAGGTTAAATGCAGTAATTAAATTTCATTTCAAATAATTCTTAGACTGACTTTAATTTCTAACTATACTTAGATTAACAGGAAATATTGAGCTAACATTCCAAACATTTTTCCCATCTCAACTATGCTCTTGTCCTTTCAGAAGTAAGCTGTGGAAATACTGCCGGAAAGAGAGTGGTGCAGAGGAAGTGAGCTCGGGAAAGCACGCTTATTAACGCCTGTCACTATCGTCTGATAATTTCCTACAACAAAAATACTGCCTTTTGGTTTTTACTGTATTTTAAACATTTGGGGGACCTCTAAATTTCAATTATTTATTTTTTGCTTTTTGAACAAATGATTGAGCTCCCAGAGAAGGGCAGAGTCCTTTTCTTCCATGATTATTGAACTTTTGTTAGCACGTTCACCCCTTTTCCCCGTAACTTCTGATTTAAGTCAAGAAGTTCCAGAATGCGGAGGCCACATCTTTCTTCACTTTTTCCGTACTCAGAACTTCCTAAAGAATTGGATCTTACCAAATACTTTAAAGACTAGGAGGAATGTCAGATCTGAAACCTAGCAGGATTCTGCTGGGCCTTCCCAGTGACAGACCACAACCCACCCCGCCCCCCCGCCACCGTGTCCCCTGCTTCTTGTTCATAGAAAAGCTTTGGCCTCCTAAGCCTTCCTGAATTCCAAAGAGCATATTTAATCAGAGAAATGAGAAAATGCAGAAACCAAGGAAAACAGTCAAGCAAGATAAAATAGTAATTAAACAGTTTAGTCATAAAATAAAGTCAAGGGTCTTTAGTTCCCCCTTAAGGGCTATAGATAATATCTTCAGTCATATCCTTCAGTTGTCTCACAGATTCGAAAACCCCCACCAGGTAGAAGACGTTAACTGCCGACCACCAGCACACAGACCTGAGACTGGTCAGAACCCAAAGGTTGATGATGTTGACTCCAGAGATACCACCCGGTTACCTAACCACCAGTCAATCAGAAAAATGTCCACCAGTTGATCAGTCACCCTCCAACCCTCTCTCTGACTGTCTTTAAAAAGCCTTCTCCAAGAGCCAACAGGGAATTCAGGTCTTTTGAGTGTGAGCTGCCCATTTTCCTTGCTGGGCCCCGTGCTGGGTGCCCTGAAATAAATGCTATACTTTCCTTCACCACAACCCACTGTCTGTAGATTGGCTTTGTTGCCAGTTCAGCGAGGGGACTCAAGTTTAATTCGGTAACACATCCACGTGCAAACTGTTTTTAAAATAAATCCTTACCTGAAAGGGTCTTGATTTTTTTTCAACTACTTGCCCACCTAATTTGCTTTCTCCACACTTCTCAGCAATTATCAGTAAAGAGAAAATATTATTACTTTGCATCACTATTACTACTATTATTGTTTGACCTTTATTGGTGGTTTATTATGGGCCAAAAAAGTATATTAAATCACTTAATCTTCCCAAGTCTATTTTATACCCATTTTATTACTAAGGAATCAAGAGGGTTAGTTAACTTGCCCAAGGTCACACACCTAGTAAACACACGTTACTTTTTCATTTTTCACTCTCTCCATGCTGTGTTCTCAGCATGTGTATTAAATGAACCAAACCAGTCTTACAGTCCTCAGGAGCAGAGACTCGAGCTTCCATTCTTTGTGTTTTGCCACTGAAAACCTAGTGCAGTTCTGCCCTCCAAGAAGTGTCTGCCATGTAAAAATAGAATTGAAGGAATAATACCATCCAAGGAAGGTGGATGGTGAGAATTAGATATATAAGAAAACTGTACTCAATTTTAAAGGCAAATTTTCTCTCTTGCATTTTTGGTTGCATTTCTTTAAAAAGGACTGGTTAGTGCTCACTGATAATCAGAAGACATCATTTCCTAAATTATCTAAGCGAAAATTTCTCCTTGACTTTTTTTTTCCCCCTTAATGAATTCCAATAAAAAATTCAGTTTTGGAAAAAAAACTACAATTTCCTTGTTGCTTTGGTATTTGGAGGTTGGGGAGAATTAAATTCAGAATGGTAATTTTAATTAAAAAAATCTATCCTAGTTTTAATTACTTGAAAAAAATAAATTTTAATCAGAATTTTTAAAAATCACTTTTGTAATCTCTTAAGCAAATTTTCAACCCTTTCTTATATAGGTTATTTCCTCATTAATAGAAATATCACCCATAATCTGGGGATTATGGATGAACATAATTGTACTGAGAAGACCCAAGCATTGTAGAGCTTTCAGTAATGATAGGACAGTCGGGGTTTACACCAAAACTTCAGCCTAACATCTTTTTAATCTTATGTCCCTGGTAAAGAACTACATTGAAATTCTGGGCTTGTATCAAATTTCCTGCGAAGATGTTAAAAATCTTTATCTCCCATAAACTATTTTAGAGAAATTTCACATAATGGATGATGATGTGTCATATCCCAGATCCATAACTGACAAGTCTATCCTTGCATCTAGTAAATTCAAATAAGAAATAAAACCAGAATGACTGGAAGTTTTGTTTTCAGATGGTGTCATCAATACTATCTGCTTTTAGGCTAGCTTTTCTTCAGGCCAACTTTAGAGGCCATGAAGACAAGAGCCTGATTCTTTATCCAGGATCTTTGCTTTGCACCATTTTCTTCTGACATATCTGGGATTCTGTATTGTTAAGGGCTAAACATACAAGAATTGGCAGTGTGAATATGAAGAAATGCAACATCATTGTGCTTTTAATATATATCATGTTATTGGTTCAATAAAAAGTTTCACATAATTATCTGTTAGTCACTTGAAGGCTTTGAAACCATAGTCACTGCAACATATCCTTTTATACTTCTGTTTTCTTCCTAGTGTTCATAAGAGTGCCTAAACATTTTTGTTGCAAATTTTAAGAAATGAAATGTTTAAAATATTAGGTACATTATTTCTAAGAAAAACATGAACTACTTGAGATTTTTTCAACTTCAATTAAAAAGCTGTGTTGTAGAATATTAAAGCAGAATAGTGAATGCCAGATCTCATGAATATTACCAACACCAGGTTCATAGCATTTTAGCTTTCTTCAAAAGAAAAAATAAATTTGTCAGTTAGTAAACAATTTGGGTTTAGTAGTAATGAATGCATAATTGCTGACTGGCGTATTTACTGACCAGCACTATGTTAATATGTGCTAAATTTGACACAACTCCTATTAAAGTTTATACTTGATATGTACATACTTATTTTAAAAGATCAAATTTCTTTAATTTTTCTCTTTGTTTATGTTATCAACTATGTTTCCAAACTTTTACCTCTGGAGAATCCAAATTTTAATTATTTTCCTGTTAAAATGTTTCAGAATGCAACTATATTTTAACAAAGCTATTTAATCTCATGTATGTGAGATTTTAAAAGGGAGAATGAGTACCTTCACAAATTAAAAGAATTAAAAAAGACTTCTTCAGAATCTTTAGCCAGTATCGCCATGTATACTTATCTCTTTCTTTTCAGTGCCATGAATCATTGTAAGTGCCAGGTTCATTGTTGTGGCATGCTGAAATGATTGAGTGGGAATGGTGCCCAGCACTGCATGGTAAAATAATCAATCTCCAAACATATTGCCCTGTGCTGCATACATCTACCCAACTAGATTTTCTTTGATGCTTTGTTGATTGCTCTTATGCTTGGTGAAGAATTCAGAACTCAAATTTGAATACAATATTAAGACCATTACTATTTGTAGTGAATCTGTGCATACAGTCTAGAGTCATCTATTTTTGGAATTGCATCCTGCACTCTTCCTTTCCTTCAGTCATGTAATCAGAATGTATAAGTGGACTTTGTTGTGTTATATGCTTATTCTAGTGGATTAGAAATCCCATTCTTTATCTAGGTTCTAATGGGATTAAATTCAGTTTTCTTGGTAAAGGAAACAGCTTAAAACCAACCAACCAATAGCAGTCGCTTTATTTTCTATGTTAAGTCATCCCCATTTGGAAAATCCAATACTGTTTTTGCCCCCATTGGTTAACGTGTGCAAACTGAGTTCCAAAGTGCAGCCTCTGTTAGCACAAAACCAACACAAATGAAGGTGTTTGCCTAGGTCTATTAAGACCCCATTTCTAGACAGAACTTGTGAATGACAGATGCTTTCAAAAATATCTAGAAAATGTAGGTCTTGATATACATGATTAAGAGCAAAAGAAGACACTAAAAGAAATTTTTCAAGAAAATAGGAGAAAAAATACAAAATTTAATGTTACTTTTCTTTTAATAATCATCTTTTTCTTTCTTGAAGTTACAGAATTACCTCAATTTCTGCTTACTTTCTGCAAGTTTCTAGATGGCTCTCTAAAGCATTTGCCAGAAGGTGGCGACAAAAGTCCTGATTGCCCAGACCTGTCCCAGGTGCTGATCCCAGTTTCGAAGCCCTAGAGAAACTGTGGTCAGCGACCACAAGTTCTCCCTAAAGGTATGCAAGCTCGGGTAAGAAAAGCAAAGGGCCATTAAAAAAACAAAACAAAACAAAAACCCGACCTCATTTACAACACAAAGGCAAACTATTCCCTTCTCTAAATTCACTTGCCACAAAGCTATGGGAGGGAGATGGCAATGCTCACTGAAATTAAAAAGGCAATGGTGAGGGAAAGGCAGGTTTGTGTGTGTGTGTGTGTGTGTGTGTGAGTAAGTGAGCGCGTGTATGTGTGTGTGTGTGTGTGTGTGTGTATGTGGAATACATACCGAATTGATTTTTTCTTTCACTTTGAGATGCAGCTGTTTACCTGTCCGTTGACACACCCTTTATAATTGCTTTCTCCCCCAGTTTCTCAAGGTTAAAAAGTCACAGGCAATATCCTCCCCAAAAGAGTCGGCCTGTATTGTGAGATGATAAACGGGGGTGGTTTTTAAAAAGCTAAGACACATTCCATCTTCTTTCCATCAATTAGTAATAATAATTTACAGACTGACCCAGGGCTGTCCATCTCCCCATTCGGGCTCCGTGTGCCTCCTTTTCTCATTTCCTATTGCCACTCCGTGATGCTGACTCTCCTTAAGAATCGGACAGAAATACGAAGCAGCAGGTAATTAGATTTTTCTCCCCTCAATTTTGGCTGGGTGGGAGGCGGAGTTATTTATTGTAATGTTGGTCTGACCGGCGGATCCACTGTGTGTAAGCGAATTCTGAGTCTCTTGTCGACAAAAAGGGACTTGAACGCAAAGAGGCTGAGCTAGAGGGAGATGAGGGCGGGGAACCAGGGGAAAGAGACACCCGGGGTTGGGGAAGTGTTAGGAGAGGAGAGTTAGCGTAGGAGGGAGGGAGACGGGCTGTCGGAGCAGCACACGGAGGGATAAAGAAAGGGGAGTGAGAACCGAGAGGGAGACCGAAAGGGAAGGATAGTGGGAGACAGAGAGAGACGGAGGAGACTTACAAGAAAGAGAAGAGAGGAGAGGAGAGACAGGGAAGAGGAGAAGGAGAGGAGGACTGGAGAGTGACTGTGGAGGATGGTGTTTCTCTATTCCAGATACTTCTAAGATTGGAGACTCTTTTGGTAGTGGGGAGACTCCGGGTCTGGCAGCGGCAAAGTAAAATGTACAGCGAGAGACAGACGTTCTGGCCACCTCTCCGCGTCTCAGAGATCCCGGAGCTGTTCTTCGGCCAACTCGTTTCTCAGCTGGAGTCTATGAGCGCGCTGGACTACGAGAGCCCAGGGAGCGACTAGAAGCTCGCTGCCCCGCGGAGATGCCTTCGCCTGAGCAGTAAGAACTTCCTGCTTGAGTCCCTGCATCCGCTCCCTCCTGAAACTCCCCAGGACAGAGGGGAGGAAGACCCCAGGGGGAGGGGAGAGGGGGATCCTGGCGCAGCTCTTTCTCCCCTCCCCTTCCCCGCCCGGCACGCAGGCATGGATCTGCTCAGCTTTGGACAGGGCAACAACACCACGTCGTCCCAGGGTCCCTTCGGGACACGCGGCAACGCTACTAACATCTCCGACGTGACCTTCAGCTACCAAGTGATCACTTCTCTGCTGCTGGGCACGCTCATCTTCTGCGCGGTGCTGGGCAATGCGTGCGTGGTGGCCGCCATCGCCCTGGAGCGCTCCCTGCAGAACGTGGCGAATTATCTCATAGGCTCACTGGCAGTCACCGACCTCATGGTGTCGGTGCTGGTGCTGCCCATGGCCGCATTATACCAGGTGCTCAACAAGTGGACTCTGGGACAGGTCACCTGTGACCTGTTCATCGCCCTCGACGTGCTGTGTTGCACCTCGTCCATTCTGCACCTGTGCGCCATCGCGCTGGACAGGTACTGGGCTATCACGGACCCCATCGACTACGTGAACAAGAGGACGCCGCGGCGCGCCGCTGCGCTCATCTCGCTCACTTGGCTCATTGGCTTTCTCATCTCCATTCCGCCCATGCTGGGCTGGCGCACTCCTGAAGACCGCTCGGACCCGGACGCATGCACCATCAGCAAGGACCATGGTTATACTATTTACTCCACCTTTGGCGCCTTCTACATCCCTCTGCTGCTCATGCTGGTTCTCTACGGGCGCATCTTCCGAGCCGCGCGCTTCCGCATCCGCAAGACAGTCAAGAAGGTGGAGAAGAAAGGAGCCAACACCCGCCTTGGGGCGTCACGGACCCCGCAGCCCAAGAAGAGTGTAAATGGCGAGCCGGGGAACAGAGACTGGAGGCAGGGCATAGAGAACAAGGCAGCAGGGCCTCTGTGCGCCAACGGCGCCGTGAGGCAGGGCGAAGACGGCGCCGCCCTGGAGGTGATCGAAGTGCACCGGGTGGGCAACTCCAAAGAGCACCTGCCGCTGCCTAGCGAGGCGGGTACTGTCCCCTGCGTCCCCGCCTCCTTCGAGAAGAAAAATGAGCGCAACGCAGAGGCCAAGCGCAAGATGGCCCTGGCCCGCGAGAGGAAGACGGTGAAGACGCTGGGCATTATTATGGGCACCTTCATCCTCTGCTGGTTGCCCTTCTTCATCGTGGCCCTAGTTCTGCCCTTCTGCGAGAGCAGGTGCCACATGCCCACCCTGTTGGGCGCCATAATCAACTGGCTGGGCTACTCCAACTCTCTTCTCAACCCGGTCATTTACGCCTACTTCAACAAGGACTTCCAAAACGCGTTTAAGAAGATCATCAGGTGCAAGTTCTGCCGCCGATGATGACGGAGTAGCTGGCGAGTAGGCCCACCCCATCCAGTCGGCCTCCCTCAGCCCTCTGCAATCAAAACCTTTGCTAGTTTTCCTCTGACTTTCTCAGCTGCTTGGCCCGCTGCTTCCAGACCTCGTTCCCCCGCCCCCAGCCCTCAATCCCCTGCGCGGAAGGAGGGCGCACTGTGCGAAGAGGTTCCAAAGGCGGGGCAAGAGAGTCTGGAAAACTACCCGGATCTGTGACGTGCGACTGAGGCTCAAACTTTGGCCTCAGAATCAGTTTTGTTCCCAGCAATTGCTTCTTCCCTCTTCTGCCCCTTAAATCTTCACGGCTGAAGTTTAAGCCTCAGCGGTCCACGGCAAAAAAAAAAAAATTTTTTTTTCACACAGAAAAAGAAACTATATACAGGCGCTGCGCCCACTTAAGGCTCCCACCTGATCACTTCACTGCTAGGACTTGGACTTACTGTTCAGAGTGCTGAACTCCATTCCCCAACAACCCCACCCCCGCCACGCCCTCTTGCCCTAGAAATGTTTAGTTTGTTTTTTTGTGGGGTTTCTTTTTTTTTTTTTTTTCGGTCTCATCCCTTCTTTCCTTTTCTATCTTCCCTTTTTTGCCCTCTCCAGTCCCTAAGCACTAATTCGCTAGTCGGGAAAGGTGGGAGGGTCGGCTTCAGTGTCCCCGGGAATCCCCGCCTTCAGGTGCAGCCTCGCAGAGTAGCTCCGCCGCGCACAAACCCAGGCTTTGTTTGCTTGGATTCAAAACAAGTGGCCAGAAGTTGTCTCTTAAAGTGAACTTCTAAGTGTAAGGCTGGGCCAGTGGGAGAGAGCGAGGAGAGAGTGCAGAACGAATTTATCCGTTCTTGCCTTGGTGTCAGCACTCACCAAAGAAACTGACAGTTACTGGGAAGGGAGAGCAGACTTGTATTAACTGGTTGCTGGCGAAGTCTGTACGTGTTGGCATGGCCACTTACCTACTGTGGGAGGCGCCCGCCGGCCACACAGCTCGCGCTGGGGGCGCCAAGCTGCCGGGAGTCCGCGCCTAGCTGCCGGGAGTCCGCGCGTCTACCCAGCTCTCTGAGTTCTGGCGTGCGCTGTGCGCGCGCAGCGAGAACTATTGCGGAGCTGCTGGATCCCTCCGCCTACGCCCAGGACCCGCTGAAGAGGCGGTAAACAACAGTTCCGGTTTGCGGAAGCTGGCGGCGTTAGGTTCTGCGGCCTTCTTGGGCTCCGAAAGACCAGCAGGACGCAAGGCGTGGCGTTGTCCGGGTGGCTCTAGCTGGCACACCCCTTGGAACCTGAAATGACAGTATTATCCAAAGGATGCAAACTCTTTCCTCTTAATTCACCCTCTAATTCCAATAGGGAGATAGTTCTGCTTAGCACGTCCTAGCACCACACAGGATTTGTTCTACTGGACGTCCAGGACACGTAGTTACCAGGACCTTTGTTTCCAAATGGGAATTCTGGGCTTTCAATAGAATGCGCCCCTATAGGTTTAGCACTATCCGTGACCTCAGAGGCGCTTAACTTAAATAATGAGGCCCTAAAGGACTAGTTAGGTGTACTCTCTCTGTGGAGTCCCTGAGAATCAATCATGTACATTTGCTGCTTGGCTTGACTGTCCTGCACCACAGATTTGCCAGAAACCGGCCTCTTGCCATTTGAATATCGTGGAGCACTCCAAGCTTTCTTCCTCTCAAAAGTTACCCTTTCAGCCTTGCCACTCCCGCTGAAAAACAGGTTATAATCTTTACTGCCCCCCGAAGGGAAGTTTTTCGGTGCTGTATTTGAATGTAAATTTTATCCACGTGACCGTGACCGGGATCAAGAGGTTTGTTAAAGTTAGATCTAGCCTCTAATTTTCTGATGAATAACGGTTTCGTTCTCCGGTAATTGCACAAATTTATAATTCTTACTCCCCTCTCCCTTCCTGTGTACATTTAGAATGATTGCTTCTGCTGTTTTGAGAACCATGTTGCAAATGTTGCCAATGAAAAGTTCACTTGTGCTAAAATTAGGAAGGTGAAAAGACAGCTATATCACTTGTAGTCACTTTATTGTTTTTGTCAAGCGGAACAAAGCCTCTATTTTTTTTTTTTTCAGACCTAAACTGAGAGTAAGCATCATATCCCGTTAAAACAGAAAAATTCTAAGAACTCTGGGAACTCAGTGGATGGTTTGTCTATGCATATGTAATACTGATAAGGGGCTAATGGTAGATAAAATAAGGGAGACTTCTCCGGTCTATCAATTATTTATTCAAAAATTCAATTTCTTTTTGCTCACAATTTAAGTAGAGCTATATGGAAAAAAAACTTTTCTGTATGTCTTCCTAAATTTTTAGAACAAATTATATATATAAAATAATTCAAGCCCTAGTTTTGCTCATCCAAATTATACCTTGGCCAGCATTTAAAATTTTGAGACTTCCATTGATTTATGTCTTTTACAGAATTATGGCAATGACTTTTGAATATTTGTTCTTCCTGCTTTGGAGGAGGTACACAGGAATGGGGAAGGAGCATCCCATGGGAGTATAATGCCAAAGCAATAGAGAAATTTGAGGAATAAGTGCAAAAGAGCTGCATACCAGTAAAGAGCCCTGATGCTTTTTTTTTTTCTTTTAAAGTATTGCATTAAGGTAAAGTATATATGCATCAAAATTGGCCTTCACTCCCCTCTGTGACAATAAAGGACTTTAACAATGGTAATGCTATAATAAACTGATATCAGTAACACATGCATCTTTATTTTAATCAGAATCATGGTCTATTTGTATTTATTTGTATAATTGTAAAATTGAAGTTAAAAAAAATACAGTTATCAGGAGAAGGTCCTGCTATACAGATCAGGGATCTGACAGAGAAATAAATTTAGTTCTTAGTATAGAAACTCATTCTAGACGAGTGATTCTTTTTTAAAAATATCCTGTCTCTGATAAGAGAAGGTCACATTTCATCATTTGGCCTTGCAACTGTGCATTTTTCCTGACTGACACCTAAAGTTAAGATTTAGGCATCTGTCTAATATGGACAAGATGGGGGATTTGCAAGAGAGAAATGCAGCCTCTGGTAAAAGCACCAGGGGCCAATGCTGCGTTTTTAAAGCAGTGGACAGTGCTGAGTTCCCTCCTCTGTCTTCCCCACAATGTCCAGCTGGAAGAAAACAGCCTCCCTGGTTTCAAATAAAGCAACATATTGTTTTGGGTTTCTCACTCAATGAAAAGTTGAAAGGCATTTTCCTTTCTGGCTGGGTCTCATTTAACAGTGGAGTTTTCTATGTAACATCTATTACTATGTTAAAATTAATTCAGTTGTTCTCTCTTCCCTACTGGAATCATCAGTAATGGCTCTTGTTTCCCATGTTATGTTTGTTAATTTCACTTCTTTCTGATGTCAGAATGACAGCTTCAGGGCAAGGTAAACCCAGGTAAGTCCTAAGGGGAAAACAAAAATCAGAGCTATTATGATCACAGAAGAGAGCTCTCTGAAGCTGCATGAAGCCTAGTTTAGGCGAGGTATGTGCATTCATATCCTCCCAGTGATGCCAAGTAAAGACAGAAGTTGAGAGAACAAAAACTGTCTGGAGTTTTTCATTTGAAAACTGTTACATAAACACGTATCAGACCTTGAGTAAAATGATGCAGTTAGTATATTTGACTTTTACATTCTGAATATCTCCCTTCTTGGCCTTTGTTCTCTGCTTTGGCATCTCTTTCTCCAAGGAGACAATGGCTGTTCTCTACTGGGCTTCCGGAGCTTTATCATACTCCAATTAAGAGAGAATTTTTATGTATCCTTTCCAGTGTGACTAACAAGCCCAGATAACCAATTAGCAGCATCACAAGCCAGGTTCTATTGGATTATGTTGAAATATGGGGCTATGAATTAATATAAGCTGCTGTTGACACCTTGAAGAAGTTTCCAACCTACTTGGGTATTCAAGAATAAACTGCTATGGCTAAGTAAAAACTCATGGCAGAATATAAGCATCATCTAAACAGGACAAACCACAGGAGTTTGGCTCTAGAAAAATGCAGAGGACAAGATCACTGTGGTCTGGGAGTGAATAGGGAAGATTGGGTAGAGAAAGCTGTGCAGAATATACAGGACTGAACTCTGAGTACATGAGTAGTAATATAAAGAGAGAGAGATTCTTTATGAGGTGCCAAAGACAACCCGGTTCCTTCCTTCTGTCAAGTGAGGGTCTGAGATGCAGTTTTCACCTGGATTCCTAGATGCATTAGCTTGGGTTGATTATGGAGGTGGTGATCCTACAGAAAGATGCAGGCTCAAAACTTCCCATATGTTATGTCAACCTGAAGGGTCTGGGAAAAGAGAGAGGAGATGAGTCTAAAGCCAAAGGAGTTGGGTGAGGATGCAGGTAATTAACTAGACAAGAAGACTGGTCTGAACAGAATAAAGGGCAGAGCATATGAAGGAGAAATTCATTAAACCATTAAAGAGTGACAACAGGGTGACCAGGGGTAGACACAACACAGTAATTCACATTTATGTAATGTTGGTGATTCTGCAGTGATTTTTACCCATAATATACCATTTAAATTTGAGGTAGGAGATCCTTCTGGAAATACAAATTAGGCATTTTAGCCAAAGCAGAAGATTCACACAGTAGTAGGTAAATATAGAAAAAAGTCCTGGAAATCATATATGGCAGCATTATAATACAAGGTTAAAAACTAGATTTAGTTTTAGTTAGTGGGGACCACTAATAATGAAAGCAGAAGTGTTCTGTTTGGGGGTAATTTCAATGATGCAGGTGTGAAACAATAAATGCCTGAATGTGGGATGCTGATGAGACAGAAAAATACATCAAAGAAAGAGCTGGCAAGACTTGGTGTCTGGATGTGAAGAGAGAGGGAGGTGAAGACGCTGATGAGCTTTTGAGCCAAGTAGATTTGGGCGAATGATTGAAAAGGGAAAGTGGGGAGTTGCTTCTCCTATGGCTCTTCGTTTTTTCAGTTTTTCTGGAAATAAGAGAAGGCTTTGTTCTCTGCTAAAAGAATTTCCAGCCCAGATGGCAGGGATCTGCTGGTAAAGGTATTGATACACGTGTCACAGCATTTGAACAATCTGTCGTTCGGGTGAGTGTGTGAAGATTGCCTCCTCATAAAGCAATGATTGGATGAATTCCCTGATTACTGATGCATTTTTAAAAAGTAGAATGTGTTTGTTGTTGTTTTTTTGGAGATAGCACAATTCCAAGGAACTACAGTAACCTTTCAGGAAGTGTACCTCAACCACATCATGTTAGGCAGTGTGTTAAGAATGACATGTGAAGCCCAAAAGACTGTGTCTATCCAGGCAACTAAGTGGAGAGCAGAGCATTCCATTTTGCTCCTCAAGCCCACTTTCAGAAAGTTCACCAGGCCAGAATTTCAAGGAGCTATCTTGCATTGGCAAGTGGTCCTTGTGTCTCAGCTGGTTTCATCTTTGAAGAGAGAAAAGGAAATGAGTTGGCTGGGAGGGGAAGAGATGGAGAAAGAAAGGAGGATACAACAGGACTCACCTATCTTGTTACTTGGCTAGCTGTGGAGATTGATGAGAAAGTGTTTTGAAACTTCTCCAGAGTCCTTGGGGCAGAAGCATTCTGTGAAACATGGTGTGCTTCATAGTCTCTGGAAGCAATTAGTCTGACTGCAAGAACTAAAGAAGAGAAGAAGCAAACTATGAAAATTGGTTTTAACTGTAAAAGAACAGGAGAGCTAAGACTCTAATTGCAAATATTCACAAACAACATAGTGTCTTGCAAGCATAAACTATATTGTAAGGATTTGCAAGAGAAGGGGTGATTTATGAAACAGCCTCTAGTTCAGGAGTGGTGGGCCGATTCACTCATTCTTTGTTTGTTCAGCTAATATTTCTGGAGCACCTATGGGCGAGGCACTTTCCTGGGAACTTCAGATACAGCAGTGAACAAATAAGATGAAGTCTCTCTGGTAGATTGTTTACAAAAATGGCCACAATTATTCCCCTACACGTGTCCACCATTTTTGCAGTGGGATTTTCAGCTTCTCCCATTAAGATATGCTCTCTCATCACTTGAATATGAGTTGGCCTTGTGACTTGCTTTGACCAATAAAACAGGGCAGAACTGATGTGATTACAGGCTGTGCACAGAACTCAGTAGGCCTTGCCCTCTTCCACATGCTCCTACTGAACCCTGCCCAACCACCACGTGAACAACCTGGGCTCCTTTGCTGGAGACTGAGCGGTCACCTAGAGCAGAGAGGAGTCATCCCAGCTAAGGCCATCATGGACCAGACCGGCCTCAACTGACCCAGCAGCTGACTGCAGATGCACGGATAAGCGCAGCTGACCTCAGAGAAACCTCCCAGCTTCATTCATTCCACATTGTCAAAGCACAGACCTGTGGATTCACTAGATGGTGGTTATTTTAAGGCACTACATTTGGGGAGTAATTTGTCACACTGAAAAGCTAACTAATACAGTCACAGACCTTGAGACGTTTACATTCTAGAGAAGGAGAAAAGTAACAGCAAAACAACACACACATATATATGTAGTATGTCAGATGGTCATCAGAATTACAAGGCTAATAATAATAATAATAATAATAATAATAATAATAATAATAATAATAGCTACAGTAATGAATACAAAGAGTGCCAAGGTGGAGGGAGAGAGTCTTGCTGTCTTTTTTAGGGTGTTCAGGGAAGATCTTACTGATTAGGTTGCACGGACACTTTGGAGGAGTTATTAGAGGCAGGAGTTTGTACCTCAGTAGGAAAATGAGCAGTCGAACAAATAAGTCTTAAATCCTGGACAGTTTACTGTGGAAACTACAGAGGGTATATTTCCAACAGGAAATTGCGGATTTGGGGATTTCTGTGCTTAAATTCTACGGTTTTCTCAGGTCCTGACAGCAGGCTAGTTTAGGTTGAAATTATTAGTATTCCACCTGTTTGGGATGAGATCCAGCCAGGTCATGGGAGCCCTGAGTGGGGTCTTATTGAGTCTCATGGAGTCCCATAGCCCCCAGGCTCTGGCATGTACCCTACATGGTGATAAAAACCACCTGGAAAACCAAGTCAACTGAGTTTAACTTCCTACTATGCTACTACTGTCATCTTGCCATGCTGTATAGTTTTATTTTGAAAACAGGTCTATTGGGATAAAATTCACATCTTTACATAACTCATTAAAGTTTCCAACTTGAAAGTTTTTTAGTCCATTCACAGAGTTGTGCAACCATTACCGCAATTCATTTTAGAACATTTTCATCAACTGCCAAAATAAACTCTGTATCCATTAGTAGTCACTCCCTATTTCCCCCTAAACCCTTAACCCTAGGCAACGACTAATCTACTTTGTATCTTTATGAATTTTCCCCTTCTGGACATTCCATATAAATGGAATCATACAATATGTGATCTTTTTTGTAACTGGCTTCTTTTACTTAAGATGACATTTTAAAGACGTATCCATGTTGTAGTATGTATCAATACTATAGTTCTTTTTATTGCCAAATAATATTCCATTTTATGGATATACTATATTTTATTTACCCAGTCATCCATTAATTTAGAACATGTGGGTTGTTTCCACTTTTTGGCTATTATAAAGAATGCTGCTGTGAGAAATAAGAGAATAAAGTAAGACTTAAGAATGAGCTTGGTAACTGATAAAATACTAGAAAATATAGCTTCAACTTTCTTCCTTATATTGCTTTGTCTTTGCTTGACTTTGAAGTGAAGTTCCCCACCCCTTCCTCTTTCTCTCTCACTCTCTCACTATTGCTCCAGTGGCTGGGAGACCTTATCATTGCTTTCAGTTCATGATGCTTTTCACCGTGGACCACACTGCTACCACTCCTAAGCCTCCAGGGGAACCAGGTGGCTGGTATACTTCAGCTGCCAAAACAACAGTCACATTCCATAAAATGTGAGGAAATTAAATACTTTTCTTTTCTTGTATTTTAGTCCTGACAGAGTGTCATTAAATAACGGGGACGTCAAGAGCTGGCTGAGAAATTCAAAGACTGTTAAGAGTCTGAGCCACTGTTCTCATGCTTCATTGTTACATAATGAAGCCTTGATCATCCCAAAGACGCACACTTGATTGGTGTCATCTGATGACATTCTAATTTTTGCATTAGCAATTTAGGAAAATGATTAATCTTAATTTGACCTAATTTTCTGTTTCTTATTTGGCATTTAAGCTTTGATGGAATAGTATCTGATCATATTCAAATACTCAATTGGTATGGATTTCTAATATTGTGTCCTTACCTTGACAATTTTTTGTTATGTAGCTTTTCATGTTGCTTAACATGCCTCTTATCCTTTTAAGCATATTTTAATGGCATCTAGTGTGCTAGTAATGGGTTTGACAGCATCATCACTGATTTTTTTCATGAACATTTCATGAACATATGCACATATATAATTTATTACTTGGCATACTTAAGCATATCTTATAAAATACGATGTACTTTTAAGAAAATGATTTGTATGTGCACACGTATAAAGTAGGCTATAAGTCAATGGTTCTTCCCTGGGGGTGACCTGCTCCCCTTACCCTCGAGTGATACTTGGCAATGTCTAGAGACATTCTTTATCATCATGGCCAGAAGGGTGCTCATGGCATCTAGCAGGTAGAGATCAGAGATGCTGCTAAACATCCCACAATGCACAGGACAGTTCCCACCACTAAACATGAGCCCAAATACAAACAGTGCCAAGGTTGAGAAACTCTGATCTAAGTGAATGGGTATGTGATCTCACGTTTTGGAAAGAAAAACATTGGAAGTACTGTGATGGCTAGCAAAGAGGTAGAGCATGCATTTAGGAGGAGTCCAAGAATGAAAATGTCACAAACTCCACCTTGTTTTTGTAATACTTGTTAGCTTTTCCAGAAGCTTTCACACTTAGAATGTCATATCATTCTTATATCATCCCTGGGATGTAGAAATGGAAGAGTTTCCAAATAAATATGCCTTTTTTACAGATGCAAAACAGACACAGAGAACTTCAGTGATTATCCTAAGGCTACTTGACTATTTAGAGATCGCAGAGCACTGAAGCCTCTGAGAAAGAGGTATATCTACCGATATAATGATAGGAGAGGAATTACGAGGCAGATTTTTTATGTTCCCAGGAGGAAAACAGGCTAGCAATTCTCATGTGCAAAAAGGCCAGCTCTGTCTTCTCTTATCTTCTCATATCTCCTCAGGAAAGTGAAAAATCCCAGGGGAATAGGGTCACCATCTATTTATTAGTAAACACTGAATTAGATCATCATTTTTAACTAAAACATATCTCTTTATTGATGTGGAATTAAACTCACTTGCAGTAACTTGAAATTTACGTTTAGCATTAATCATGGTGTTCAAGGGAAGTAAATCTCAGATTCATCCTGTGAATTCTGCTAATTTAGCTGTGCTGAAACTGGGACAGCTCAAGCGTATGGCCTGGTCAGTTTTTCCTGTTCAAGTTCTAAGCTATGACTCCTCTTTCAGCTATTGAATAATGAATGCATTTATCACAGAATGCCATCGGTCAGTGTACAGATTTAGATGAGAAATGGGACAGGCACTGATGCCTAATAACTGTGGTGTTAACCTTGGATAATGGTGTCAGTGATTTTCAGAATATTTAAGCTAGAGGAGAAATCCACTGTCATTTTCATCCTTAAGTTGCTCCTACTGTGTTATTTTGACCAGGAACAAAAATCTTTATGCTTTAACTTGGGAACAGTTAACATTGTGACATAATACCTCCTGTTTGAACAGTTGAAGTAATTAATTTTAAATGAAGTAGAGCTACAGTGCAAACTATCTCTGTATAAATATTGATTATTCAGAATAAGTTCTATTTAAACATGTTCCAACAACTTGCACAAGCCTTTGAAAGTGAGTGCATAAGGAAAAATTGCAAAGCCATTCATCTTATCTTATCAACTTACTCATTTGTCAATCAAAGGTTTTCTCAAATTTAGGGTCTACAGATTGGAGTAAGGGTTTGTTTTCAATATTTTTACTGAGTTTCTACTAGGTATCTCGCACTGTGGACACCCTGAAGAGCCATATATGTTCGTACATGTTTTCTGCAGGTAAACAGTTTTTTAGGCTGTAGGTTGGAGTAAATTCTGGAGTACCCATAGGGAGATGAGGGTAGCCAAGCAGCAGAGAGGAAGGGCTGTCAATGGTGAGGGCTGTCAGTGTCCCAATATAAAGGAGAAATTCCTAGAAATTTGCAACTTAGTGGGAGGCAGGCAAAACATGAAAGGTAAGAGGACAAGGAAAATCAGGGGATAAAGTGACCCCACAGCAGTGTTTTCAAGCTATTTATTTAGTTGAATGGTGATGAAGTGAGTTGGGATCAAAATTCCCAATATTAGCCACTGAATTAGTTCGTTGAATTCGGAGGAGTTGTCTATAAATACTTATATGCTAATGGTTGGTCTTAATTCTAGCTAATTTGAATTACCAGGGGAGTTTTACACATATGAATGGTTGTACCCCCACCTGGAGATTCTGATTCATTAAGTCTAGAATTAGGTCTGGGAAATTACCAGTAACACAGCAAACAAAGAAATCTCCATGGGTCATTTTAAAATACAGAAAACCATGGATACAAAGAGGGCAGAAAATATCTGATGGCATTTATCAGAAAACTCATCATATATGAAGAGGTGACGCGTGCTTCATGAGGATATTAACTTTATGAGTCTGAGACTTTAGCGTGGAGATAGATGACGTTGGGGGCTATCTTCTACCCTTTGGGAAGAAAATGAGAAAAGGCCAGTAAAACTTTACTCCTGGTCTCCTGCTTATGCCCGGAAGCCTTCTGGGAACCAACAATTTAGCTAACAAGTTAGAACTCAGCATAAATAGAAACTAACTACAAATGGACTTAAAAACAAAGTGATCAATATTTAGGATATCTGCATGAAACAAATGCGTCAATTTTCAATCTTGTGGAAGTTAAAAATGACTGCCAGAGATGAAAAGGTTAACACTGTCCTCTGGTAACCAGAATGGGGGCTTGTTGTTGGTAGAACATTACTGCTCAGTGTCAGGAAAGAGATACATGTGTGCCTATTGCACAAATTACCTTTATAGAAAGATAAAGACGTTTTCAAGTCTGAGGTTGTGAATGACAAATCACATTCCTGGAGGTGTAGAATGAGTTAGGTGATTGATCCATATAATGTCTCAAGAATAAACAGGCACCATTAACAAGGAGCAGGATGATAGGTCAGTGTTTGTTTTGGCAAATACAATTTTGATCTCCTGTGTCCTAAGTCTTTGGTAAATTTGACTTTAAGCATTGTTTAGAGATGTGCACTAACCTAGGTGAAACAATTTATTTAATCTGTCATCATTTTAATAGGAATGTATTTAGCAATGCAAATTATTTGACAAAAATACATCCTCTGAGGGAAGTTTAAGACTAGTTTTTAAGGAGTTAGACAATTAGAACAAGTACTGTATCCCAATAGATGTTAATTTTGTTGACGTGAAACTGTCCTTGCTCTCCTATACCCCCTAAACAATTTGCTGTTAAAAGTTGTTGATAGATTGCTCCCATCATGCCTATGGTATATAATTTGTTAGAGCTAAAAGTGGAAAACTTTAAAATTGTATAATTGTTCAGTTTCTGACAGCCATTTGAGTTCCTACATTTAATTCTCACCTTTCCTAAATTCCTAATACAATCAATAAGAAATAGAAAAAGATTTTAAAAATACCCATATAGATTATATCAGTGGGGAGGAAGAGGTAAAGCTGCCATCAACAGGCTAGATATTTTCAGAAATTTCTGAAAGATGTAGTAGAAATAGTACCAGATCTGAGGGAGATATCTACATGCCTAGAATATAATGAATTCATCCATCCATCCATCCATTCATTCTTCTACAAACTTAGTTTACAAATATTTATTGAGCACCTACAATGTGTCACGTATTTGAGGCACTGAAGAGCACAAAAGCGAATAGCACTGACAAACTTTGCTCTCATGAGATCTAGTGTGGGGAGACATAGTCCAGAAATTAATGAGCAAACAAACAAGATAATTTAAAATACTGATAAAGGACTACAAAAAGCAAAACATAATACGGTAATAAAGAGGATTCCTGGGGGAGGGACACTAGTGGTGGTGGCATGAAGCAATATTTTGTTGTGTGTCAGGAAAGACCTCTCTGAAGATATGACAGTAGAGCTGAGATCTGGATAATGGGAAGGAATCAGCCACAAGAAGATCTGGAGGAACAGCATTTCGGGCAGATGAAATAATGAATGCAAATGCTACGAAGAAGCAGAGGGGTCCAGTGTGGCTGAAGAAGAGTAAAGGAGGGAGAGAGCTGCAAGATGTGACGTCAAAATAGAGGCAACCTCACTACAAAGGCAGCCAAGTGTATGCCTCAGGGTCCCTCATTTGCATCAATTCTTGTAAGACCTTGGACTTAACGTTGTATTATTTTTCTTGAATTGGGCTCTTCAAGTTGCATAAACTTTAGGTTCCTCAAAGCTTGGATTCTGCCCTGATTCAGAGGTTAAGGGTCAGCAAGATCTTACAGGCTCTGGAAAGGGCTTTTGAAGTTTTATGTTGTTAACCTGGTAAGCCTTGGAAGGTTTGGGGCAGTACAGTCCTATGGCCTGATGTGTGCCGTGTATTGCAGAAGGACTCCTGTGGCCACTGTCTATGGACTATGTAGGTGGGTAGGAATGCAAAGTGAGGCCCCTTAGCAGTCTTTGTTAGGAGTTGCCCCAGTGGCTTGGGAGAGGGTGGCTTGGAACAGTGAGGCAGCAATGGAGATGGCGGGAAGGGGACCTGTGAAGACCTTACCCGAATAGCATCTCTAAGAAATATCCTTCTAAGTCCCAGCTGAAGGCTTGGGTGGGAAGTGGGCAGCAACTAGAAGTCAATTCTTAATCCTACTGATGACTTTGAGAAATGCACTAGTGGACAAAACCACTAGTTAAAAGACTAATGGGATTTTTTTTTAAGAATAATATTCATTAGTAGTGAAAATGTGATAACAATGAACACTCATACATACCGCTGATAAAATGAAAATTGGCACAAGTTTTTTTGAAGAGAAATTGGTGCTTGAAATGTTACGGAAACGACAGGCCAGTCAAGAAACAAGCACCACTCGGAGGGTTGGAGTACTCAGATGTATTACGCCGGAGGGCTCAGAGGGGCTTCTGCTCCAAAGCTCTGAGCACCTCCAAGACGTGCGCAAGAGGTTTTATAGGGTAAAGTACAAGCTTGGGGTATTCGGCCAATAGGCATGGAACAGCTTTAGCAGCATTATCATCACAAAAGTGGAGGCGGGGAGGCAGCAAACCAACATCCGAAGCCAGATATGTATCTTTGAAAACCCAGCTGGCTAGCAAAAAATATGAACAGCAAACCAACACTAATTAACTTACATTTACAAGTTAGTCCAGCAGAACTCAGATCAGTATTTCGATACTTAGATTTGTGAGTTACCTTGTTAGACCAGCCCGGCTTTTCCTTCACAAAATCATAAACCTGTCAACTGAAATAAATGCGCAGCTTAAAAGTTGAAAGAGTTATGTTTTATTTGGCCGGAGGACTCAAGCCAGGATGACAGCCTCTCAGATCGCTCCGAGGGACTGCTCCGAAGAGGTAGGGGAGGAGCTAGGATATACAGGAGCTTTACAACAAAGACCAAGTAGTTGGAACAATAAAAGATTACTTGTTATCTGAAGAAAACCAGGCACCTCAAGTTAAAGAATTTAGTGCTTTTCTATGTATGGGAGGAAGCAAACATTTGGGCTCACTGAATCCATTCCTTTGACAAGCACCTAGCTATCTAGGGTCAGTATCCAGTCCTTTCTTATTCTGAGTCCGCTCAGAGTGCACCATCGTGGTGCACTGCAGGCCCTACCCCACTGGGGGGGGGTGGCAGCCGCTGATGACTTGGTTTCAGCATTATTTGTTTACTGATATGGTTGCAGTATTTTTACTCACATTGCAGTATTTTCGTTCACAAACCTTTCAATGTGCTTTATTTTTAGTTTAGTAATTCCACTTTTAGGAAATCCTTCTGTGGAAATAAACAGACCACTGATCAAGGATGCATTTATGGAGAGATTTATTCTAGCATTGTTAATATTGCAGAAGAACTGGATAGAGGTCAAATGTTCAATGATAGGGGTTTGAGTGAATTCATTATGATAATCCACACAATGGATTACTAAGGAGTAATTGAAAATGAACATACAGGCACATAGGCATTGTTTTTGGATGGTGTTAGCAATATACTGTTAATGAGAAAAACAAGCTACAAAATACTTGTATGTGAAGAAATATTTATGAATATGAATTTTTAAAAGTCTTGAATATATATGTATATGCTAACAATGCTTATCTTTTTGTGGTAGGACTAAAGATGATTAAAAATTTCTCTCTGTCATGAATTTTCATAATGTAGGATGTAAAAAATGAAAAAATTAATTAGTGATAGGAAGTACTTTATAGCCATAGAAAATTGTATTGTGTTTGTTATAACTTTAGAGACTCTGAAGCAAATATCTTTTGCCATGTGGGATGCATTTTATATGTATAATCCATTAAAATTTATTTCCATAATATGTTGATTGTGGAGGCAAGAGTACACACAAGAAACAATTAGATGGAATGAAATGAAAATAAATAACTTAATGTAAGTGACATTAAGTGATACATTTTGCATCAGGAGATCAGTACAGAGAGAATTAAAAGGGACCCAGGGAGTGAGCTCATTTCTGTCCTTTGCATGAAGTGAGGTGACTGTGGCTTTTAAGTCTGGCAGGAGTGGATTCAGCAGATAAGAAAAGGAGTTGCTTGGATGCAGAAATTAATGACTTTTGAGGGGAGAAGTAAAGCAATTGGTATAATTAGACCCTGATTGCATATTCGAAAGTATTAAGTTATAAGGTTAGATGTATGGTAAGCTAGGAAGAAGAATTCATAAATTTCATTATGAATCCATAATTTGCAGTGGCATTGCTGTCAGGAAATTATGATGGCCTCTTGAACAGTAGAGAAGGGAGATAAAGGTGTCATTTTAGTAAAGTTATTCTGTGCAGGAGAGATTAAGTGAAGAGGCTGTTGACCAGGAAAGCAGTGGCAAATGTACTGGCCAGCTCTAGATCAGGGTCTGTCAGGCTTGATGCCTGTGAGATCATGCAAGGAAACATCAGCAGTACTTAATACACAGAAGAGGGGAGACCAAAATGAATCCCGTGTTTCCAAACTGGAAAGATGAGGTATTGGGAAACCAGCCTAGAGAAAGTGGGAGATGAAGCTTGAAGAGAAAGGGTGGTCCTTCCTGTAGGAAGTGAGAAGGAATACAATCCACAGCGGAGTTTTTGAGTAGTTAAATAGTTGCTAATGTGGCCCATTAGTCCAGCTTGCCTGTGAAGCCCTTGCTGGACACCACATGAAAGGACACATTGGCACATTTTGTGTTTCTGAACTAAATCATGAGACCCCCTCAGTGTATTGTCCCTTATTCCATAGGCCATCTTTGGTTACCTGGGCCACAGAATTAGCTATTGATTCTCTGATATCCATCTTTAACTTGGCTCTCAATTTTCATGGTCCAGGTTATGTCCCTAGCTATCAGTCAGGCAGCTGTGACTAAAGATGCTGTGTCTCCATTCTAGACACACGGCTTAGGCCACCTGGGGTCATTTCCTTCCCAGTTAAAAAAAAAAACAAAATAACTTATTTCAAAATAATTTTAGATTTATGAAGTTGCAAGAATAGTACTCAGAGTTCCCTTGTACCTTTAACATTTCACGTAGCCATAGTATCAAATTAAAGAAATTAGCATTGGTACAATGCTGTTAATTAAACTACAGACTTTATTCTGATTTTACTAGTATTCCTACTACTTGTCCTTTTCTGTTACAGGATCCAATCCAGAATCCCATAAAGTGTTTAGTAGTTATTTCTTCTTAGTCTTCTTCATTATTTTATCAGACTTTCTTCATCTTTTATGATCATAGCATTTTTGAAGAACAGTCAGTTATTTTATCAAATTTCCCTCGATTTAGGTTTGTCTCATATTTTCTCATGCTTAGATTGAGGCTATCCATCTTTGTCAAGAACACCACAGAAATCGTGTTGTGCCCTTCTCAGTGCAACATGTCAGGGTGAACAGGAGTTGATATACCTTACGACACACATTTGTATTTATTTCTGTATCGATCTCTCTGTATACAGTAGAACCATGAGTTTATACTGGTATCTCTGATTCCAGTCCAGCACCACAGGGTTCATTCTAGCCTTCCCCCTTTTCTTATTTGTAACTTATTTCTCCAAAAGTGAGAAGCATGGCCCTTATTATCTATGTTTACTTATTTTATCAACTTTGGTATACACACACATTTTTTTTTAAATTGTTAACACACACCTCTTTAAGAAATAAATTTACCAATTACAGTACAGTTTCATGTATGGTTCTTCTGTCTTTAACCTTAACACTATCCAGTCAGAATATTCTTTTTCAAAGTTAAATTAAGTTAGTTCTTTCTTTCCCCATTCCCTTTACTGTGGATATATTATTTACTTGTAATGCACTTAAATACATTTATTATAATTTGCATTCTACTTTGTGTTCTCTTCAGTCCTGGTTCTTTTAAAATTTACACAAAGAAGAATTTATTCTCTGCGGTGTAACTTTTCATGGGATTGGACGTGTTCAGAGAACTTTGAATCTACCCACCACGGTCATGATGTAGAACATTTCTATCACCTCAAAAATTCCTTCCTTCTGTCCATTTAGAGTCAACTTCAGCCTCTGCCCCCAGTCCTACTAATCTATTTTCTATTCCTATCATTTTGCCTTTTCCAGAAAGTCAGATAAATGGAATCATATAATCTTTTGTTTCTGGCTTCTTTCACTTAGCAGAATTTATTTAAGATGCATCCATACTGTTACATGAATCAAAAATGTTTCTTTTTATTGCTTAGTAGTATTGTATCATAAGTATGAACCACATTTTGTTTATCTAGTCCCTGGGGGAAGAACATCTGGGTGGTTTCCAGTTTTGGACAATTATGAACACAGTGATACAAATATTCCTGTACAGGCTTTTGCGTGATGTAAGTTTTCATTTCTCTTGGGTAAATGCTAGGAGTGGGATAGCTGCTTCATATGGTAAATATATGCTGAACTTTGTAAGAAACTGCCAAGCTGTTTTTGTTCCATAGTGTTATACATTACACATTCCCACCAGTAGTATACAAGAGTTTTTCCATATCCTCTCAAAACCTGATGTAATCAGGGGTTTTGCCTTTCTAATGAATGTGTATTAATATAACACTGCAGTTTTAATTTACATTTTCCTAATGATTAGTGATCCTGAACATTTTTTAACATGCTAGTGTTCCACGTGGACATTTTCTTAGTTAACTGTTCAGATCTGATCTTTTATTCACTTAAAAAAATCAGGTTGTTTGTTTTCTTGTTGTTGAGTTTTGAGCGTTATTTGTATATTGTATATACAAGTCCTTTGTTAAAATTGTGATGCGCAGACATTTTCTCCCAGTTTGTGGCTTGTCTTTCCATTCTCTTCACAGTATCTTTCACAAAGAAGAGGTTCATAGCTTTGATAAAGCACAATTTATCATTTTTCCTTCCTTAAGAATTGAACAGTTGGTGTCATATTAAAATCCTTGCCTAACTCAAGGTATAAAAGATTTTCTACTATTTTAGTCCAGATTTTTACTTTTACTTAAAAAAATATATTTTAATCTTACTAAAAATTCTGGAATTTTACTTTTTACATTTAGGTCTATGGCCAATTTTTGAATAAAAGGTGAGGTATGTGCTGAGGTTCATGTTTTTTGCGGGTATTCACTTTTTCAAGCACCATTTGTTGAAAAGGTGATCCTTTCTTTTTTGAAATGTCATTTCACTGTTGTCAAATATTAGTGTAGGATTATTTCTGGACACTTTATTCTCTTCCATTGATCTATGTGTTTAGCCTTTTGCTAACATCACACACTCTTGATTAGTATGTCATAAAATTTGTAGTGTGCCCTCTAACTTTGTACTTTTTTTTTCCAAAATTATTTTGGCTCTCCTAGTTCCTTTGCTTTTCTACATAAATTTTAGACTTTTGTCAATGTCTACAAAAATAGTATTGGTATTTTAATTTGGATTACGTTAAAACTATAGATCGAACTGGAAGAGAATTGCTATCTTAACATAAGTGATCCTGCCAATTTATAAGAATCTTATTTTGTCATTAATCTGAAAATTTCTCTTTTAATTGATATGTTTAGGCCATTCGTAGTTATGGGTTTATTAGTATGGCTGATGAAGGCCATTGATTTGCTCACATTCTTCTTGTGCAGCAGAACGAAGGACCCCGTCCCTTCCCCAAAGGGGACAGATGTAGCAGTGGAGTTGACCAGGTGCCATATGATGCCCATGCTTACACTGAACAAAGGAGTATAGATCGAGTCTGAGACAGGGAAAGATATTCTCACACAAGGTGCTAAGTCCAGCATAGCCTGAGAGGACTTGATGTCTTGGTAAGGAAGTGTTTCAAGTTCAAGACCATTCTTATGTGGCTGAGTGGGTGTCAAAAGACTGTCTTTCCCAACACACATCTATTCCTAACACATACCATATTTTATAGAAAAATTGAAATAATACAGGAAAGCACAATGAAGGAATACATGTCACTCACAATGCTACCAGCAGTAGATAATAAGCCATTATTTTTGGTGTTTTCTTCCCATCTGTATATAATGTATACACTTGACATTTTATATACTTGAGATTGTACAGTTCATAGCTATCACCTGATTTTATTCACTTTGTTAAACATTTTCTTACATCCTTAAGTATTTCCAAGATCATTCTTTCGTATGACTGTACTACAAATTATTTAGTCTTCTCTTTGGCTTTGGATATTTGTTGCCTTAAATTTGTTTTACTTTTACAAATGTCATTAGAATGAATACCCTTCCCCCAAATCTTTGTGAATATTTTTATTATTTCTCTAGATAAATTCTTAAAAGTAGATTTGTCAGTCCAGCTGGTTTGACCCGTTTTAGACACTTGAAGCTAATTGCCAAATTACCTTTCAGAAAGATCATGACAATTTACTCCTCCATTGGAATTATATGAAGTGTTTGTTTTTAGAGTTTCTTTACCTAATTCTTCCAGATGAGGAAGAAACAGAGAGAAGCATATTTTCTCCTTAATAAAAGAAAATTGAGGGATAATTTTATGGGTTATGAGTTTATCTGATACTTCTTAGCTGAAAACAAAGTTGAGGGCAGCTCCCGAAAGAGGGAATGATAAAGTTTGAGAGTCTGTATATTTTAAACATTCCTTTAAAAACAAAATATTTTCTTTTGCTCCTATTAAAAGTTCTTTGAATATCTTGAATTTTCAGATCACTTTTTATGTGATTTGGCAGTTTCCTCTACTTTTTTTTTTATTATTATTTTTAAGGTTCTTCATCTTCCGCAGGTTCTGACTCAAATGCCCATCATTCCTGAAATTATGTCTAATTCTCTCAAATCTGGCAATTGTTCAGTCCCGCACAGAGCTGTGCATGGAACCTACTGTACGCACTTTTGGTTTTTAGCCTAGATCATTTTCTGTACATATCCTACCTTGACATCAAACACAGGGCTGGGGTCTTGCACTGTTTCTGTTTCTCCAGAGATGAGTTTACTGGTTTCTATGATGGTAATTTGAGACTATAAACTCCATAATAGCAGGAACAAACATTATTTTCTCATTATTCCATCTGCCTTTCACACAACTTAAAACATAGTTGGAGCTCAGTAATTATTCCTGAATAAGTGGATGAACAAATAACTTTATTATTAATTTAGTAGAGCTGGGTAACTGTCTGAAAAATTATGTGCTTCATTTTCTCTTGGAGCAATCTCATCAGGAAGGAAGGAAAATGATATTTTTCTTCCCCAGGAATCTAATTTAGATTCCAAATGCCTGACTTTTTCTTACCCACAGAGTGTCTACCAGTTTGGTGATGGTGACAGGTAGGCTACTGTGGACCCTTCTGGAAAAAAGCCATTAAGAAGACTTATATGGTGTGTGTGTGTGTGTGTGTGTGTGTGTGTGTGTGTGTGTGTGTGTTTAAGGGAATTAAAACAATTAAATCTAATTTTCCCAAAAAAGGAGAACAAACTAATCTGAGCTTACAGTATTGAAGGGAGAAAAAAATGTCCACCGGAAGATTGGAGTAAGAGGAGAGGATCATGGGGGGAGGTAGAAAGTCCTGAACTCATTGGATGCTGCAACTCCGGTGGTCAGGAGTCTGAGGGGATGTCTGTGGGGAGAGAGCTGTGTCATTAGGGGAAGGCAAAGCCTCCTCGTGGCCAGGCTTGGCCCAAAAGGGAGCGAAGCTGCCAGGAAGCTGCCCATCAACAAATAGAACTTGTTGGCTTGGGCCACAGACGGCACAATAGCCGGGACAGATGGTGAGAGATTAGTGGTTCACATTGGCACCATGTGGCCCTAAAGAACAAACGGCCACAGTGGCAGCTCTTCTCTGCTCAAAAGCTGAAAGGCTAGAAGGTCAGTTTTTTCTACCTATTGATACATTGATCTGTTGATCTCTCCATTTTGGCAACCCTACCAGGGTGCAGAGAGCCCCAAATGACTGCCTTGTCTTCCTGCCAATTTGAGTGGGTGGAGGATTGAGCTTCTTCAAATTAATTTGAAAAAATTAAGGGATTGTGATATAACATGTACCTTGCATGTCCCAGAGAAATGCATAAGTCATATAATTATAAATTTTTTTTTCTAGTCATATCCTCCCGGGGTTAGGGTTTTCCTGTAGAGAGCCTACAGTATCCTAATCTGCTGGCCAGAGGAATACTCTAACTTTTGATCTGGATATGCATAGGTTTCTGGAATCATTCTGAAGCTTTAATGCCTTTAAATTATTATCATTGACTTTAGTTTCCCTCTCCTTTGTATGGAGCACTATTGGGTGAATATGCACTAGACTGTATCACCATATCCGTGGCAGCATATAATTTTCACTAACAATATATGCTGTGTGGTGTTTTAGGAAGTATTCTTCCAAGCTTTACATTTAACATTTTAAAAAAATGCTTGAAGGCCAGCTTTTGTTTCAGGGCAGCTGTTTAGCTTAAATTTAAATTACTTTTGAAACATGTTTCCTTGTTGAATATGTGCAAATTACATTTCAGATGTGAAAATGGTGGTATGTTGGGGAAGTCTTTGCTAGCACCCTTCCTTCAAGCTTCTCTCCTTTGTCTTTATTCTTTTTTTCCTCCCACTTAAATGTGGTTCTCTGTGCACCATGGATTATAAAAGAGTTGAAACCAGAGTCTGTCATGAGGATCAGGGTACAGCTGGGCTAAATACTTACTCTCCCTTTCTCTTCCACGAGCACGGGGCTGGGGGATGCACTGCTGGCTACCGCCACCCTTCCAGTATTCCAGTATGATTCTCTGCCATCCTGGAAGAAAATTAAAAAGGCTGCCTTTGGAAATGAGGTAGACCTGGCAAAAGTCTATGATATCAGCAAATAGTTTAAGAACCATAAATGAAAAATTCTGCTTGTTTGACAGTGTAAAGGTGTTTTTCCCCCTCAGAGAGAAAGAGACCGAAAACGATGATGAGTTTCTGTCATGCAGAAGTACACAGTGCTGGTTATCTGGGTGCCTCTGACTTCACACCAATTACATCCAGACGGCTTCCCAGATAGTCCTTTGTCCTCCAAGGATGCACCTGAGTGCCATTGTTCTGCAAAGTCATTGAGCTGAGTCATTCTCCACCCATTTTTGTTTCTACTCTGCTCTGGGCTGCGTTAGGAGGCTCTCTAGCCTTGACTCGTAGTTAGGTTCCGCCAATGGGAAGTCCCCGCTGCAGAGGATAGAGCCAGAGGAGTAAGAGGGCACAGTGTTTCTCTGCCACCCTGCCCCCCTTTTACCTCTACATCATGATTTCAGCAGTGGCTTTTTTCCTTCTGAGAGTACAAGTTGTGCAGTTCTGACAAGCCTTTGGTTACACTGGTTTTCTCCTCTGGCCTCTTTTGTGGCCTGAGGGCAGAAACAGGTCCCCCCCCCCCCCCCCCCCCCCCCCCCCGCTGCTGTGGTCCCTGAGTGCTTTCAGAATCCCTTGTGAGCTTTTAACCCTCGCCTCACCTCTGTGAATAAATAGTTCCTTCAAAATTCCTGCTGAGTGTATCTGTTTCCTTCCAAGACTCTGAGTGCTGAAGCGCTGAGCTTTTTTTCTACAAACACTGGGCTGATGAGTTGGAAATACTGACTTTTGGAATGACTTGGAGTTTACAGCTCCTGGACAGTAATCGGTAATTTTATAACAACTTCTTAGGGTCGACCGGCATCCCACTTTTAGAGTAAGGCTTAGGTTATTCAGCCTGGTTGTCTTGGGCTGGAAGAGATGGCAGTTTCAGTGAAAAGGATGTGTGTTACCCAGACTGACTCAACCAATTTGCTGCTCTACCTTTGGTTTATTATCAGAGCAGTACTTGCCAATAAGTCCAGGCCTAATTATTTGTTCTGAGACCAATTAGGATCTAGACTGGGGCCTGAAGGGAGAGCCAACAAGTAACAGGGGTCCGTTTTAGGAGCCATTGATGGGTAGGGCTTGTGTCTGTGTTTGTTTGTAGGCAGGACAAATGTTGGGCAGCCTGTTAAACATCAGACTGATTCCAGTGCTTTTCAGTGCTTTGCAAAGCAAGCTGTGTCGTTACCATCTGGTACCAGAGCTTTATAAACTGCTATACGTGACTGGTTCGGCACTAAGTGGCCAAGAGAGGTAAGAGCAGTGGAGGTAGGTGCTCTAGTCTATGGTGTTGCCTTTATGTTGATTTTTAAATGAATTCCAAATAAAAAATGAGAGTGAATGGGCTGATAGATTTTTGTTCATTTTGTATTAATGTTTCAAGTAATCTGTCTTTCCTCTTACTGTGAAGGATGGGAATGGAAATAGGTTGAGAATTAAGGGTCATTTCGTTTCACACGTCTTGGGGAGTACGCCGCTTTTGGACAAGGAGCACATCTGAGGACTTAGCTCTGGTAATGCTTGACAAAAACATCAGTTATCTCTAGGGAACCTATAGTAGGTAGGGACTTTAAATGAAATCTAGATAAAGAGCCACCGAGAAACTTTGAATTATTTATGTATATTTTTACTTGTTAGAAAATATCTTAAATTCACAACCACTCAATATTTATCAGATATTTATGAGAAAAAGAAGGGAAAATACCATATGATATTACTTATATTTAGAATCTAAAAAAGAAAAAATGACACAAATGAACAGAAATAGACCCACAGACATAGAAAACAAACTTGTGGTTACCAGAGGGGAAGAAGGGGTATGGAGGGATAAATTGGGATTTTGGGATTTGTGGATACTAACTATTATATATAAAACAGATAAACAACAGAGTCCTACTGTATAGCACAGGGGACTATATTCAATACCTTGTAATAGTATGAAATGAAAAAGAATATGAAAAGGAATGTGTATGTGTGTGTGTGTATATATATATCTGAATCACTGTTGTACACCAGAAATTAACACAACATTGTAAATGGACTATACTTCAATTTTTTAAACTAATTAATCAAAAATCAATTAATCAATTAATTAATTTTTAAAAGTTTATGGAGTGTTGCTGGAAGGATATACAGTCCAACTGCTTTTCTAGATCCTACAAAATATATTCATGAGCTGTCAGACTTGCTTATACTGCATCATTTTAGCACCCTTCCCTTCCCAAGTGCCTTTACTCAGTTGGGTTTTGTTGTTTCTGCATTGTGTTTTTGTTGATCTGCCTTGAGAGACATTGTTACAAACAGCCCTGAGCATCTCATTTTTGTATTTTCTGCAGGAGTGTTGTTGAGAATCCTGTTATTTACATTTCACACAATGTTCTACATAAAGACTCATGCGAAAAATGTATGTTTCAGGACTTAGTTTTAGGAATACTTATGTTTTTTTTGAGAACCAGTTTTTTAAAAAAAAATTTTGTATAAGTTTAAGGGGTACAACATATTGAGTTGATACATTCGTATTGCCATGTAATTGCCACAGGTGGTTAGCTAACACTTCCATTACGTCGCATAGTTATGTGTCACAACTAGTTTGTTTTTATTTTTTGGAGACATGTAACTCATATTGGGGGTCACATAACTCATATTTGAGGGTCACATAACTTATACTTTTTCTCCTTTTTGTTTTGGCTGTTAGAAAGCTCAGCTATCTCTAAACAAGGGTTTCTATTCTAACTTAACTTCTTGGTTTTCTCTCTTTCTTGACTTTATTTTTCTATTTCCTGGATTATTGAACTCAAGCTTTTTTTCTTCTTTATTCTATTGTATGTGTTTTTTACAGCTACTTAGAATTATTTATGAACATACTAAGGGTGTAAACAAACAAACTAAACAAGGCAGCAAGGAATTTTTTAAAAATATATTGTCTATGAGAACTTTTTATGTCTAATAAGTCTTAAGGAAACAAAAATAATAGCACTGATCAAAATGTAAATTATTAAAAGAATTGATTATTTTTCATGGTTACATAAGAAAAAAATAATGGTTGTTTGATAGAATAAAATTGCTCCCACTTTGCTTAGTTTATTCAAACTGGTTTATATGATTTGATCTCTACCATATAAGGCAGAATCTTCTAAGTGTCTGGCATTCTATTCTAATTGAGAAGCATCATTAATGGGTGTTGGATTAGTTGGAAGAAGAATGGCTTTAGAGAGAATTTCTTGGGGCTAATGTAGAATGTAGGTGGGCCAGAATTTTTTATGTAGTCTTCATTTTTGTTAATATGGTAGTAGCGTTATTAAAATATTAACTAATTTACATATACAATTAGACTTTTTCACATTTGAAACAGTCATTCAACACAGACATGGGCTTTATGTGCTTTATTAATCCTAACAGAATATTTTGAATTACAGGAAGGTAAGATACTCAGAACCATTAGAGTTACTTAACTGGAATTCAAACTTTCAACAAGTAGATTTTTAAGGTTTTAAATATTTGATTCTCAAAAGTTTAAGATGAGGCAAGCCATGAATGATTAGCTGACAAGTAGCTAAATAGTTTTATTATCAAGTTTTGCAGAATTTATGCGTTAAGCATCCAAATGGAGATTAAGTTTAGAAAGCCAATGAGAGATGAAAACAGCTGAATGATTCGTCTTATTGTGTAATTTATTTCTTTTGCACTTTCATGTGAAATATTCAAGTTTTCAGACTTTGAATTCTAACAGAGTGCTACAAAAGGTACATTTACAAGGCTAAAGAGAAACAGTTAAGCCTTCAAGGCAAAAAAAAAAAAAAAAGAAAGAAAGAAAAGAAAAAAGAAAAAGGACTTCAATTCCCTGAGTTTAATAAAGCAGCGCTTTCATACTTATGGTGCCTTCACATTTCACATGCATAAGGGAGAGGTTAGCAGTCTTTCTCTCACTTCGTTTTCCCTCTGTGGACCATTCTCATTATTTGCTCTCACAAACATCTGCTCTACTCAGGGCTATGAAACATGACTCGGGTACCGAAAATAATGTCGCTTTCATCCTGTCTAGATCCAAAATGGTTGGGTGGACCAATAACTGGACAAGAGTATCAAACCCCAGCGATGTGAAATTCACATGACATAGAGATAGAGTACATTGTAGTCTGTGCTATGATAAAATTTTGTGTATCTTTATTCATTTTTTCTTTTTTTTTGCTTAGAACTGGAAAAAGCTTCAATCGTGAGTCACTGCCTACAGTCCCAAACCTACAGGGAACATTTTAATTTCCAGCATATATATTTGGTAAAATGTTAATATAAGTGGCATCTAGTATTAGGAAACAGGAATCTTAAAAAAAAATAAAGAAACTTGTTACTTGAATTATTGCTATGGCCTTGACTACCTTCTATTTTTGCCTTGGGGGTAGGGGTGGGATGGGGCTTGGCTCAGGGTCTGCAGCAGGAGTGAAAGCTTAGCAGGGAGATGCTGCACCTGATTCTTGGTCTCCCCGACATCCAACACACTAGATCTAAAAAGGTCTGGAAAATAATACTGATGAAGTGGGGGGCAGAGAGGTATGTGAACACTTAGAAACTCTGGCCCCATCAGTGGGTCTCAGCCATGGCTATACTTGAGAATTGTATGTGGAGCTGGCTTTTATTTTTCTATTATTTTTTTAATGGCTTGATGACTGCCTGGTAATACCCTTGAAGGCTGAGCTTTAGTAGGCTTGGAGAGGGGTCTATTTGTATATTTATGAAGTTTCTTAAAATTTATCATATGCATCTGAAACTGAGAACCTCTTGACTTATAACTGACATGAGCGTTTAGTCTGTGATAAGACTTTCTCCCTTTCTGACTTAATTCTCACCTATGTGTAACCTGAGTGTTTAGCTCAGGACTTAAACACATCAGCTCTTAATTCACTACTTGAAATTGTAATGTTTACCACTAGGAGAAGAGAAATAAAAAGCCACAGATTCCTGGCTCCACAGTCTCAGTAATTTGAATGTCATTTCAGCAGAACCTTTGACTTGCTACGTCTAATAACAGCGTAGGTGATGACGGTGTATGTTGCTGGTTGAACAGAGGATAAGAAGTTACAGGTGCCAATACTCAGTGTTGAAAAGCTAAGACGCCCCATACATGTTGGTCTGAAGCCCTGTGAGTGCCTCTTGATGCTGTACTGACCTGGTAGCTCCCTCAGTACTCTGTCAGTTCCTCTCATTCCAACCAGGTTAAATTTGGCCTCTTAAGAGCCCTCCAGAGCATCCAGTCATTCCTATGCTTGATTGTTTAAAATTACTTCTAAGTATTCTTCTAGGTGTAGGAGACAATTAGAAGAGTAGATGTTCAGCAGAGCAAAGATGGGAACTAAATATGCCATTAAAATTTGGGGCTTTCTTGACTAGAAGCTTTCTTTTGGCTGAAATTGGGTGAAATATATTATTGCAAAAGTGAACCTGTGCACATGAAAAGATGCTCAACATCACAAATCAGAGAAATGCATGAGATATTACATCACACCTGTCAGAAAGTCTGTAATCAAAAAGACCACAGATAACAAATGTTGGTGAGGATGTGGAGAAAAGGAAACTGTAATGCATTGTTGGTGAGAATGTAAATTGGTGTAGCCACTGTGGAAAACAATGAGGAGTTCCTCAGAAAACTAAAAACAGAACTAACATATGTCCCAGCAATTCCACTCCTGGGTGTATATCCAAAAAAGAAATTAAAAAAAGAAAAGAAAATATGCTAATTCAAAAAATTATGTGCAACCCAATGTTAATAGCATTTTTTGCAATTGCCAAGACTCGCAAGCAACCTAAGTATCCATCAATAGATTAATAAAAAAAGAAGATGTAGTATAGAGTGGAATATTGCTCAGTCATAAAAAAGAATGAAATTTTGGTATTTGCAACAGCATGGATGGACCTGGAGGGTATTACGCTCAGTGAAATAAGTCAGACAGAAGAAAGCACATACTGTATGATATCACTTAAATACAAAATCTAAAAAATAAAACAAATGAATGAATATAACAAAAAAGAAACAGCCTCATAGATATCGACAACAAACTAGTGGTTACCAGTGGGGAGAGGGAAAGGGGAGAGGGACAAGGTAGGGGTAGGAGATTAAGAGGTATAAACTATGAACTAAATAATCTACAAGTATATATTGTGCATCACAGGAATTATAGCCAATATTTTATAACTTTATATGGAGTGTAATCTATAAAAAATGTTGAATCACTATGTTGGACATTTAAAACTAACATAATAGTATAAATCAACAATACTTGAATTTTTCAAAAGCAAACATGTGAAAACAGAGATAATGAAAGTCAAGATGTATGTGTTTGTTGGTAAAAATAATTAAAAGAAATAAATAAAACATCAAACCAACCAATGGCACCAATTAAAAAAAGAAAAAGAAAACTGGAAATACAGAGAAGATAGCAAACCAAATCAACTGAGTTTTTACCTGGTGCTGCTTCGATCCAACCTGTAAAAGCAGAGGAGCTGAGGAATGTATGCTATCTGAAACACACCTGTGACCTTATTACTAAAATCCAAACTTTTTCTAGAGAAAAATTATTCCATTTTATAGTGAATTGACTGTAAAAAAAAAAAAAAAGTTAATAAACAGAAACCTCAATTCAATAGAGCTGAGGGACCAAAAGGGGGAGCTCTCATGCCCTGTGACTATAGGCAAACCCAACAAGAAGTCTCCTTTTCTGTCAAGAATTCAGCCAATGAAAAGCCATGGGCTGTGTTTGCTACAGCCCTCCCATCTTCCTTTTCCTCTCTCTGAAAGCCTTCTTCTTCTCTTGCTGGGCAGGCACTTGCAGGTGTCTGGCCATGGTTGCAGCCACTACATTGCAATTCTCTGCTAATTCTGAACCCATCTCTTCTGGAGAAATATCTGATAGTCTATTTATTTCAAGACAACAACTCAAAGTGCTCTAAGTGTTACTATTCTGTTCGCCTATTTAGGACTAGCTTCTGCATGCTGTCTTGTAATTCATTTTGAGATGTTACTAGACAACTGGATTGGATCCCCAAACCCCCAAATCCTAATCAGCAGCAGTCATCTCTGATGAGTCCAGAAGGAAGATGGTATTAAGCCTAGAGGATGTAGAGATGTAAGTGCTCAGTCTTTGCTGCCAGCTTTGGGGAACTGGGCTGAAGTCTTTGGAAGTCCTAAGAATTTCCTTTTCCTTTTCTCTTGAGATGTACGGTAGAGCAAAGTCTGAATAGGGAATTCAGCTCTTTTCCCTGAATGCTACCTTGGTTCCTCTAAGGCACGTAGAGGAAGGGGAGGGAGGATAAAGAAGATGCTCCCTTCTGAATAGGAGGACGCCTGGGTTTGTCTCATGAATCAGTAACATGATAGGAGGAAGATTCCAAAGATGAATTAAGAAAGAAGGTGGGAACTCTTTCAGAAACAAAAGTTACAGAAACAATAGAAGCCATGTCTCCCAAAAGCCCAGAAGTGTAATTGTTTTCCTCTACTAAATACTCTGAGCATTTTTGAGCCAGTAACTTTCTTGACCTTGGTCCTGACACATCTTGGGAGAGAAAACAGTCGTCAGCTGGCTCCTAGGGGTCAATATTAAGTCTCAAGGTATTTTTCCCTATGAAAGGACACCTTCATGTTTTTCTTTCCAGACTGCCTTCCCTCCCTCATATCCCCAAGGTAAAGTAATCTTATTTTGGGAACCTTTTAAACATTGTCTGCTATGTCTACTATTTTAATACCTAGGTATTAAAAAAAAATCAATCGTGGGAAATTACAAAATGATAGGGTTAATTTTAGGTAGTATCTCTTTCAAACCCCCTACTTGTTAAGCATCAACTGCTTTCATGCTTTAATTCTTAAAATTATTTGAATACGTCCATGCAATACGTATGCTATTATTACTGAGATGCAACATGGTATGGTGCCTGAAGCATGGATTTTAGAGCCGACCTCCGTGAGTTTTAATTCTGGCTACGTCATTTACTAGACTAGCTATGGGAGGTTGGGCCTTCTTCCTAAACTTTCCATGCCTAATTTTCTCATTTGTAAAGAGGGAATAATAATAACCATGTTGTTGTAAAGATTAACTGAGTTAATATCTAAATATGTAAAACTCCCAGAACAGGGCCTGGCATATCATAGACACACAATAAAAATTAGCTGTTATTATTTTCTTCATTTTTCAGACGAGGAGACAGGCTTGGGGAGGGAACATAATTTGTTTAGGGCCATACAGATGTCCAGTGAGATATCTGGTTTCATACCCAGGTTGTAAGTGTCCAAAGACCTGTAAGAGTCCTGACTGTGGTGCTCACTGTGAAAAGGGCCCGAGACCAGAGAGCCGTGATCACCTTCCTTTGCATGCTGCTCTCTGTCTCCAAGAAGCTGACAGGTATGAGCTGCATCATTGGGGTCCCTTGCCCCCTAGATCTGTCAGTGGGGCGTCCTGGCAGAAAATCAAAGGGAAGGAGTAGAGGACAGTAGAGACATGGTTTTTCTCTTGATTTCCCATCGGTATGATGGCCTTGGGCTGGCTGTATCCTTTTGGTATATTAATTGTGGTGAATTAATGGGCTTGTTTAGAACAAGGCATGTGACTTGCCAATCTTTGGAATGGCTAGCCTAGCAAGGATGTCGAAGAAATCGTGGCATTTCTGTGAAGATGGAACAAACCAGGGAGCAGAATCCCAGAGGAGTTGCAGCCTTCAAGTCTTGTCCCTAGGCCTCTCTTGGACCTCTGCTTTTCCCTTCCAAACGGGAAGAAATGTAATCCCCAAATCCCAGCCTCTGCCGCCATTGACTCCATCCCTTCTCTAGATGCCTGAGGTGGAGGGAGGTGGGGAGACGTAGCATATTCCCTTAGCATTAAAGAGTTTATTACTTGACCGGGGCTCCCACTGCTCCTCTCTGTGGGTTTCAGATAGACTCTGGCCCACCCAGAGTTTTGAGAACTAGAAAGGGTATGTCATACATATTGAGGGTCTTGGACTGCTTTCTAGATACCTTTTCAAATAACACATCACTAATCTGGAACTTTTTGAGGAAAAGGGTTTGCTCATTAACATTGTAACTGTTAATATTTTATTATTCTTGATTAACTTAGATTGGCACATGGCTTGTTAGAGTTGATAGATTAATTTGCTTTTTTATCAAGAAGATGCATGATGAACTGGGCCCTGTCTGAGCTAGTACCTATGGATAATTTATGTGGTCAGTAATTGATCAATCATCTTTCATTTGGAAAATATCTACTCTTGAGGGGAATATGAATTTGATTTAAATGATAAATTAAGACCACAGTCTTGAAAAAAGAAATAGAAATTACTTGAAACTTGCCCTGCTGTGAGATTAGCAAATGGGCACTTGGCATTTAGACTGAGAGCCAGGTCCTTGCTTTCCCAAAAGTTAACTTTGGATAAGATACTTAATGTTTGGCCTCAGTTACCAATTTCTGGAAAGTGACAACAATATTCACATTTTTTTTCTTTCTTTCCAGAGATGTCAAGAATTTAGTAACAAATAAAACCAACATAATACTTACTGAATGTCTACAGTCTAGGCCTCTGTAGGGAAAACGGAGTCAGGCGCCCTCACCGGAAGGCCCGTGCCGTCAGTCAGCAATGTTACCCCGCATGCGCAGTACCCGTGTATTGTTATGTAACGATGACGTGTGCTGCGCAAGCACAATGGCTAGCCCACGTAGCTCACGTAGTTGGCTAGATGCCGGCTTTGTTTGCCTCCTATTTAAGGCGGATAGGACTTTCTGTCCGCGCCAACGCTGAAGCCCGTGTGCTCTGCTCGGTGATAAAGGCACGTCAGAGGTACCCAGGGCTCCACGGGTGTTCTTCAGTCTGCCGGAATCTGTGAGCCTGCCAGGCCTTGAGCACTTGCAATACAGCCTCAGGTATAATGGTCGAGAAAATAAAAGATGTTATGTTTATGCTTTTTGGGGGCTTAGTTTTGCCGTATGTTAAATGGGAGCATTGGATTTGACAGATAATTCTGTTAATCTCTCAATTTGGTGAAAATTATAGCCACTTATTGGATACAGATGAGATATATGTGTATTAAATCTCATTTAATCTTCCAACTACCCGGGAAAGGTGTACTAATTTGTAACCTGCATTTTAGAGCTGGGGAAACTAGGACTTAGGAAGGTTAAAGTAATTTGCCCAAGATACACAGCTGGGAGAGCATGGACCTAAGCCTCTGGCCTCAACCCCTAACCTTCCCTTCCTCTTGAGAGTCTTTCCTCTCCTGGTTGTTGGACTTGCCTTATGGAATGCATTTCATCTATTCCCAGACAGCTGTCTGTCACTCTTCATTTTCTAAAATTTTTGTAACCAACGCCTTTATCACCAGCCATTGGTGGAGGACTTTTGAGTTATTGCCTGTGTAATTAATCTAGACTAGCGTTTCTCAACTACAGCACCACTGACATTTTACTATGAATAATTCTCTTTGTGGGGGCTGCCATGGGCATGATAGGATGTTTAAAATCATCCTTGGCTCATCTCACTAGATGCCAGTAGCAATCCACCAGTTATGACAACTAAAAATGTGTCTGCAAATGTCCTCTGGGGGCAAAGTTGCCCTAGGCTGAAAACTGCTCAACTAGACTTTGACTGTGGATTAAATATGTGTGTGTGTTTGTGTGTGTGTGTACTATGCGAAGCACTTTGGACACTTAATAATGCTGACAGGGGCCAGGTGGCCAGTGAATTTATGGTTGTAGGAAGCTCCTGCTTCATATTGTTAAAATGATGACTGCATTATTAGGAATACATGCAGTAGGGAGTGAGCTGGCCATGCTGTCAGCTTTCTCTCCTCTTTTATGGGCTCTGTAGATTAGCCCATGGGTTATTTCACGGGGAAGCTGTGTAGGTTAGCAGTAATGGCACAGGCCTGGAGTGAGGTGACCTGGTTCCTAGTCACAGCACCACCACTACTCCACAAAGCCTTTCGCTTCCTTGATTCTCAGTTTCATTATTTGCCAAAGAAGGTAATCGGGCCAGATGACCTCCAAGGTCCCTCCTTGCTTTCATAACTAACAATTTTGCACCCAAATGCAGAATTACTCATATGACAAATTCATTCTTCCTGAGAACATTGTATTCAGTTATAACACAGCAATAAATGCCACCCCCTCCCAGTTTATTCCTGGCCTTGGGGATATCCTTTCATATATCAATCTTAACTATGACTAGTCAGAGCCTGGTCGTCAGCCTTGGAGAGGTCTGCCTCAAAGAGATTAGGGACGTCTCCCACTCGGGCTACAGCGGGTCTAATGGAACGAAGGGCTCCTGCCCAAAACCAGGTTTGTGTTTGTGCTTCACAAACTATATCCAGCAAGACCCCAACTGTGTAAAACGCAAGCCCAGTGTACTGGCCTCCCTTGCAGGCTCCAGGGAGGGATGTTCTGGTTTGTCTTACTTCCCCCACCACAAAGATGCAGCAAAGAGGGCAGCGGGAGCAGCAGCTACTACAGGGATTCAGTCACGTGGCCCAGAGTGCCAATGGTTGGAGATGCCATTTAAACAGTTGTTTCTGAGACACAAAGATACACTGTGACAACAGCACTGTTATGTGAAGGATGCCTCCTAGAGTCACCAGTGTGGAGGTGTGATCAGTAGCCAACGATCCCGTGCAGCACAGGGTTCTGGTGGCCGTGGTGGCTGCTTTACGTTTGGGGATGAGCAACTATGCTTGTGTGTGATTCAGGAAGAGAGACCATCACAGAGAATGCTGCTGGAGAGACTGGTGCCCCCGCTGCCAGAGACCTCGGAGTGACTCTTAAAAGGGAATCTCAAGTTCAAAATGCCCAAAGCCCAACTGACCATGGACTCCATCCCTGCTACCCCCCTCTTCTGTGTGCCTTCCCCTAGCAGACGGCACCGTCATTCTCCCACCCGCCCAAGCCAGAAAACTGCAAGCCTTCCTTGATTTTCCTCCCCTTTTCTTTCCCTGCAGAAAACAGAACAAAGTCCTATCAGTTTCCCTGCTTATTTCTCTCGCACTGGCTCGTGTCAGTCCATCCCCGCTATTGGTACTTAGTCAGGGCCACCACTGTTTCTGTCGCCTCCTAGCAGTTGTCCTAACTGACAGTTCTTCCCATCTCCAATCCAGACTCTGCACTTAAATCACAGTGACTGTACCTGAACTCTGAGATGGTCATGAAATTCTCATGCTTAGAATACTGGATGGCTTCCCATTGCCCTCAGGCCTCCTGTAATGGATTTTAAGGCTTATCTCAGCCTGGCCTTGCTTATACCTCAGATGTCACCTCTGACCACTTTTTACCTTGTGCTCTGTGCTCCAATCATGCTGAAATAATCCATGACATTGTGTTCCCTCTTACCTCCAGGCCATTTTTCATTCTGCTTTCCCTTCTTCAAACACTATAAATGGGCATTAGCAGCTTGTGGTCAGGAAGGAAGGAATATTTAGTCACTGGAAAAACTGTTATTTGCAAAGTATTTCTTAACAGGCCATATATCACTTGGAAATTTCTGGTTGAGAGCAGAGAAAACCTGTGGTTTAATTTCCAAAACTTGCACCTCAGGGCCTTTTCTTGCCTTTACCTTTCTCTCTCTCGAATCCAGGCACATAAAAATAAAGGGATTCCCTTGTAAAGGCAGGATTTTAGTTTTTCTGGTGATAATTAGGTTAAAGAAAGATTCTGCAGTAGAGAGATCTGATCTCAGTTTTCAAAGTTTATACCATCTGTGCATCACGGTACTGTTCGTGCTTATTACTGATTGGGGATGAGTATAATGTTGTGCAGTGTGTGAAAATTACAGCCCAGGATAAAATCAGAGAAAGAAGAGCAAAGCTTCCGGATGTGGAAGATGAAAGGAGTGAGGAGTACAGTCTGGGTACAAACATCCTGTGAAAGTGATGATTTAAAAAGAAGGATTAAGCGACGTGCTCCTAGAATTGGAAGGAATCCTCCTTTCATTGATGAGGAAATTGAAGCTCCGAGAGGTTAAATATCTTGGTCATCATCACACAGCAAGTTAGTGATGAAGTTGGAGTACTGTTGTGAACAGAACAGGGATTTGTCTGAACATTTTAGATCCTCCCCATCAAGTTGGTTTTTTGGGCGGTTTTTTGGTGGAGGTGTGGGGGTTGCAGTAGAGTGACAATTTATTTGTATTCTATAAATTAATATGGTATGCCAGAGAGTGCTAGGGATATGTAACTTAGAAACAGTAGCTTCTTATCATGGGGAGCGACAGCAGCACAGAAGCATCACGACTGAGCTCCAAGAAGCTTCTGTTGCTGAAGGACTGTCAGCTGTGCCTTATTGGGAAGAGACTTTGCCCCCTGTCAGGCTGATTTGGTGATTAATGTCAGTAGGGATGTGGAAGGAAATTACAGTTCTGAGATGGATGGTTAAGGCAGCCACAGCCACGGTAAAAAGTAGAGGAAGTAAATGCAACATGATCATCAATTTCTTTACTTGAGATAATTTTAGTGTCAGAGATGACTTTGGCATAAAAGACTCAATGTTTTTCACTGGAATTGAAGGGTAAATCATGTTTTAAGAAGCTTGAGGCCCCATTCAGAAGGCCGGTGGTGGAGATGGAAAAAACGATTGTTGGATTGCCTCAAACTCACAGCTGGCAAGCAGATTTAGAACCGTATTCTAGAACATGGTTTCTTGACAAGTAAATGACATCTACTGTCATTGTTTGTTTGGGGTATCCTGCAAGAACCCCACAATATCCAAACCCAGTCCACCCCCCTCCCCATCTTGGTATTCCAGAGAGAGTAACACCAAGGGCACTTACAGCCCTGGTGGCCAAATCTTTCCTGGACAAAATGATGAGGCTTTTATACCAACCCTGTGGCGTATAGGAGACAAGTGCCTTTTGGCTCATGCCTTTCTCACTAATCTGCCTTTTTCACTGAGTTTGGTTCTATTTTGTGCCAGTTCTTAGTCATCTAAACACAAGCAGTGATCTGAGTTTACTGTTTGTCTTCACATCCCTGCCTCTAGATCCTTGCTCTATCCTTCCAGAGATACTTCACGTGTACTCTTTGTGCTGGGGAGGCCAGCTGGTCATCATCAACTTTTAGCTCACCAACCAACCCGCTTATCATGGCTTTGTAGGGGAGCCCATGTCCTGGCATGGAGCACTGGCATGGAGATACCCACCTGAGATGGCCCCCACGTGCTGGGGAAGGCATTGCTGCCCCTGCCTCGCCCCCTACCCCCAAGCTCAAGCCCAAGGAGGAGTCCCCTCCAATCCCCAACCCACTTAGCTCAACAGCTCATCACCTGCAAACCTTGAGCAGGAATCCACAGTTGAGTCCTCACCCAGCACAACCAGCCACAAAACAGAATGGTTACATGGTCCTGACCCCCAAAAGCTCCGACAAAGAGGATGAAGGCATAGGTGGTTCCCAGATGATTAGGGAGCACAGGAAGTGTGAGGCTTTTTTTGTAGAAACCATGGATTCATTTTTTTCTTACTGGTCCCACTTTGTTACTTGTATCCCTTGGTGAGGAAACCTTAGATTCTGAGCTATGGACTCCAGGCTCAAGTCAGACCTGCCCTGCATTGTGTCTTCCTTTGGCTCTAGAGGCCTCTGGTGAGGGCCTGAGGAGAAACCTGCCTCCCTGGACCTTGACCTTGGAGCTGACACCCCAGGCACCTGTTCCCCAACCATGCCTCAACCCCAGACCCAGGATGTTCTGGGGAGGTGGAGGCCAGGCCACTAACCACTGTTCTCCATCTCAAGTTTGCTGTGGTTCAGAAGGAGAGGGTTGGGTGGCAACAGACACAGTGTAAGTGGTCTCTAATTCTCCTCTAAGTTGAAGCGGGTCCAGTAAGGCCCAATCTTATTTTCTCTTTGGGTGCTTTCTCCCCAGAGATTAGTTAATATGCTCATTACAGATAAGTTCTGAGATACAGAAAATTCATTTGAGAAATCTTTGGGTTGTGCCAACTTTTCCCCTCCAGATTGGCTTGCCTGCTCCATTACTACTGCAAGTCAGAAAAACAGCACTAGCTTGGTATCACGAGGAGTGTGATGGTAGTGTCAGGGAGAAACTGGAAACGCTGTCTGGAGTGAAGAGCAAATAACCAAGCTATTGACCGGATCCTGAGAATCTTCTCCGTCCTCAGATCTCTCACCTCTCCCTCCTAAGGGTGGGCGGTTATCATGAAGGGAGAAAAACACTTAGGAAAGACAGTGCCATGGTAGTCATACAAGAATGTTTCATGTAAAACAGGTTTGTCAGATAAGGGCAAGGGCAAGCCAGAATGAGGCATGGGTGGAGAGCCCTGGAGTAGGCTCCATCCCTGAAACCTGCCAGGCATGGAACATGATGGGACAGGACACTTTGATCCACACCTTGGTTGAATATTATTAACCAAAGTTACTAATACTCTCAGGAAAATGAGCACACACAGTATCTGGGAGAAGTTTCAATAACTCTGGCACAGTATTAACTCAAGTTTACTCATATTTTCTTCATAACACAAGTAAGTCAGTGCAGTGGGAGAAGAAAAATACAGTGAAGACCAGTGATTTTGTAGTTTATTTTTCTAAATATCTGATAGTACTAATAGGGGAAGTGTTCTAATAGGTTGTGTATTATTTCAGAAAGTTAAATTGAAAATTCTGTTTATGAATAATAGTTTAGAGGAGTTACAAAAATAAGAACCAAATTGTTAGGAAATGAGAGTTTGGCATCCTATTACATATGAAAAAACTCTTTAACTATACGGTGAATTATTATTATTATTATTTAAAATCATTTTCATCCTTAGTTAATATTATGAGAATATGCTTCTGTGTTCTTTAGTGTACCTAGAAGTTACATTGATACGAACTTTGTTGCACTTAATTTCTTTCTCTTTTGTAGGAGGGGAAAAAAAGATGAAATAAATTTTAAAAATTTGTACTTATAAAAATTAACTACTGGTTTTAGAAATATGTCAATTAATGACTTCTTTTCTGTCACTTTTCCCATATGGTTCAAAATCCCCTTACTTTGGTTTCTGTTTCCTTATCAACTAACAGAGCACTTCTAGATGTGGAAAGGATTACCTAGGAGGCAGAAGGTTTCCCATTACAAGGACATTAAAGGGTAGAGATTCTATAGAAGATTCAAGCAACAGATGGGTGGTTGGATTAAGAGAAACCGGAGCCCCTTCATCTCTGGTTGCCAAAAGTTATATAAAACTCACTTATGGTCATCAGAGTATACCTCACTTCTTACACTTTGCTCTCTCCAGTAAATTGTACCTCATCTTTCCAAACCTTTCTTTGGGTTAAGCCTAACAAGCATTTGTTAAATACCTGTTATATGCAAGACTATATATTAACCGCTCTGGGAGAATCAAATTAACTATAATGTGAATGTCACATTAACACTGTATATTTTTGAAAGTTTCCATTAAAAAAAAGATTAAAACTAGAACAAAAGCAATATGCACTATTTGCAACAACAACAACCAAAGTGAATAGTGAATGATATACAGATTCCAAATGCAAAGAGCCTTACAATTAAAGGAAGATGATTTCCTAAAATTCATGAGCCTTTGGTCATTCCAGTCATTTCAGCAGCTCTCTAAACAAAACTGTATATCATACAAAACTTACAATGCATGTATTTCATGCATGGTTTAGGAATAATTAATACTTTAAAATACTAAATAGCCAAATGAACCAATCAAAATATCTTTTATCCTTTACATAGAAAAATAAGTTCATATACTAAAAACAAATATTTATTTACTACTGTGTACTAAACACTACAAGAATGAAGGATTTTTTTAAAGCCCAAGTTTCAAGTTACAGGAAATCAATACACATTCATTCCAAACTCCTACATTTTCTGTATGAGGCAGCAAACATTTCTGGATAGAACAATGACTATGAATCACTGAAAAAGACTCAGTGACACAGAGAGATTAAATAATATTTACTACCGAAATAGTAAGGAAGTTTGACTAAAACAAAATTGAAAGTTGTGCTAAAATAATAGGTAAAGTAAAAGGGTTTCATGTTTAAGATTTAATTTTTACTAAAAGTTAAATTTATTGGAACAATTCACCCCTTTGCTGTTCTGAAAAATTGTGGTTGCCATAAATATGCTTGGTTTATTTACATTTTCCACCTCTTTGTGCATCTGCATGTCGTGTTAGGAACACTAGGAGATAGAGTAAAGCAATTCTGGGACTTACAAGTATGGATCATGCAATTTTTTTTCACATTCTTAACCGATAAAACATACAAATGATGAGGTCTTTGAACAACAAAGACTCATTGAAATGGCCTTAGGCAAGAATGAAATCAAAGGCATGCCTGCCACAACCATTGTTTAAACCCCTGAGTGGACTGAGGTGCTCTAGAACAAAGATTCAGTTAAAGTTGTAGCACCCAGACATTTCTTTCAATAAGTCAAAACTGTTCTGGCAAAAGACACAAAAAGTGTATCTCCCTCTAGAAAGCCTAATTGATCCTTGTTTCCAACAATGAATTAGAGAGAGAAAGAAGGAACAAGGCATGGGAGAGAGGAAATAAAACTCACAGGTTAAAAAGTAGGTTTACCAGGCTCCTGGCACACCCTCCGGCTCAGCCTTGGACGTCCTGGCTCTGCTGCTTTGCCTGAGTGATTCCCACTTCCTGTCCCAAGAGCAGTTCAAATGTCACTTCAGGTTTGGCTGGAGAAAGGAGCAGGTTAAGGATACACAGGCAGGCTGGACCAAAGAATCCTGTCAGGGTAAGAAGTCTGTGTTACGGAAATAACAGGCCAGCCAAGAAACAAGCAGGAGTTGGAGTACTCAGATTTATTACGCCAGCGGGCTCAGAGGGGCTTCTGCTCCGAAGCTCTGAGCACCTCCAAGACGTGCACATGAGGTTTTATAGGGTTAATTACAAGTATGGGGCTATTAGCCAATAAGGTTCAAACAACAAAAAGCAAGGAATCAGTACACTGGAGCTTATCAATTTGGAACAGATCACGTTACTGACACTTGTTGAGCTTGGATTTACGAGTTAGCTTGTTAGCCCAGTAAACTGACACTAAACTTCAGATTTATGAGTTAGCCCAGCAGAACTTAGATCAGTAAACCGACACTTATCGCACTTAGATTTGTGACTTAGCTCGTTAGCCCAGCTGGGCTTTTCCTTCACATTCCCCCCTCTTGATGCTTTCACAACCCTTGTTGGAGTAAGCATCATCATTTACCTGTTGCAGGGGCTCATAATTGGAGGCTAACATCTGAAGTTTTATAGCCTCTATTTGCTCACTGACAAAGCGGGTCAGGAAGTTTAGGACACAGGGCCCAATTAGCAGAACTGCAAAAGTCAGGAGTAAGGGACCTATGAATGGTGTCAGCCAGGAGATCTAGCCCCAGGGGCCTGTCCATGGGCTCTTATCTAAAATATGTTTTTTCTTTTTCACTCGGTCTTGTAACTCTTGAACCATTTCTCTGACAATTCCTGATTGATTGGCATAAAAACAACGCTCTTCATTTAGGAAGAGGCATAGTCCCCCCTCTTTGGCCGTGAGTAAGTCCAGATCCCTTCTGTTTTGTAAGACCACCTCGGCCAGAGAGTCAATCTGATTTTACAGAGTTCCCAGGGTTTTTGTTATTTGTTGGAGATCGTGGCTGAATTCACCTGTAAGCTGAAAATACAGGTTGGTACATGGACCACTTGTCACCCGGTTCCATGCAGGTGCATTGTAAAGCCAAGGGGAGTGAGGGCATTAGCGTCAGTAGCATCAGCCTTATGATTATCTTAGACATGATGCTGCGGTGATGGCATTAATTATAACAAGATATAAAATAGCTATCAGGATTTTATGGCCTATGTTCCAGTCAGGTGAGGTGGCGCTAGCTAGCCCCACTGCTAGTACGCAGACTGGTATAGCAAACAAGGAAAGAGGCAAGGGAGCACAAAAGAAATACATTTAACAGCTGCGTTGAGCTTTCCTCAAGCTTCAGCCATGCATTGACTAGCCAGCTTCCGGGTGTGGCTAGAGCAGGGCTCGTCGATCCTTTTCTGGTCCCTCTTGATCTTGATCTTGAGCGGGTCTCCCGGGACACTCTCAATTTTCTAGGGACCCTCCGTCTGAGGTGCAGTCGCTCTCTTGACCCTGGAGTGGTGGATCCAAGGGATGATTTCTGCAACTTTAACAGCTGTAGGAGTAGTTAATACCACTAAATATGGTCCCTTCCATGTTGGTTTGAGAGGTTTCTTTTTCCAATCCTTCACCCATACCTGGTCACCTGGTTTATGGGGATGCACTTGGACCCCTAATGAAATGGGGTTTTTTTCTATCACCCAACCCCAAACTTCTCGTAGTACTTTTTCTAGTCCCAACAGTTGTTGGTGGAGCCCTAAATTTCCTATTTCTGGGGTAGGATTTTTCATCCTGACTAAAGGTGGCGATCGCCCATAGAGGATTTTAAAGGGAGAGTACCCAATATTAAATCTTGGGGTGCATCTAATTTGCAACAGAGCCAGGGGTGTAATGTCCACCCAGGGGAGCTGGGTTTCTTGGCTGATTTTAGCTATCATTTGTTTTACAGTTCTGTTCATTCGTTCTACCTTCCTTGAGCTTTGAGGCCAGTATGCTGTGTGCAGGTTCCATCGGATGCTCAGTGCCTTTGCCACTTGTTGTACAATTTCTGCCACAAAGGCAGGTCCATTGTCAGACCCGATGGAGGTAGGCATTCCAAATCAAGGGATAACGTCCCTGAGGAGAGCCTTTGTCATTTTCCTTGCTTTCTCTGTCCTGGTGGGGTAGGCCTCTAGCCACTCTGTGAAGGTGCAGACGAAAACCAGCAGGTACTTATATCCCTTACTGGGCCCAAGTTTAGTAAAGTCCACTTCTAAATCTTCAAAGGGAGCCAATCCGCATCGTTGTATTTCCATTGGCCCAGTTAGCCCTTGTTTTGGATTGTTTTGTGCACAGAGCAAGCAGTGTTGGGAAACTGATGCACACAGAGTAGGGAGACGAGAAATTAGGAAATATTGCTTTAAGAGGGCCTCCAAAGCCGTTTTTCCCATATGTGTGGCCTCGTGTTGTTGTTGGACTAGACGATAAGCTAGTCGTTTTGGAATGAAAACCCTTCCATCCGTCATGATCCACCATCCGTCCTTTCCTTTTTTTCCTCATTTAGCCTGTGCCCACTTGTTTTCATCGTGGCTATATTCTGGGGCAGTGGGTAGCTCTGGTGCTGCCATAACTTTAATTACTGAGTGTTCCCAGGTGGCTGCTTCTCTTGCCTTTTGATCAGCTAGCCTGTTCTCCTGGCTCACAGGGTCATTTCCTCTTTGGTGTCCCTTACAGTGAATAACGGCCACTTTCTTTGGGTCCTATACTGTCTCCAGTAACTGTAAAATTTTTTCTTTGTTTTTGATTTTTTTTTCCCCCAGCAGTCAAAAGTCCTCTCTCCTTATAGATGGCTCCATGTACATGCAAGGTTGCAAATGCATATTTGGAATCGGTGTATATATTGACTTGTTTTCCTTTCCTTTTCCTTAGTGCCTGGACCAGTGCCCAGATCTCTGCTCGCTGAGCAGACCATCCTGGGGGAAGGGACTCTGTCTTTATTACCTCTCGGGTTGTTGTTACAGCATAACCTGCTCGCCGTTGTCCATCTTGCATGTAACTGCTGCCGTCTGTGAAAAGTTCCAGGTCTGTGTTTTGCAGGGGCTTGTCGGTTAGATCAGGCCTGCTTGCATACACCTCTTTGATGATTTTTTCGCAATCGTGGTCAGGCTGCCCTTCCCCCTCAGGCAAATATGTGGCTGGGTTTAAGGTTCACACAGTCTCTAGACGGACTCTTGGATTTTCACATAGAAGCCCCTGGTAGTGGGTCATCCTTGTGTTAGTTATCCATTTGTAACCTGGGCTGTTTATCAGGGCCACCACAGAATGGGACACTTTTACATTTAAAGTCTGTCCCAGTGTGAGTTTGTTTGCCTCGTTGACCAGGAGGGCTGTGGCAGCGAGGGCCCATAAACAGGGTGGCCATCCTGATGTTACAGGGCCCAGTCTTTTAGACAAATAGGCCACAGGTCGCTGCCATGGCCCCACATTCTGAGTCAGGACTCCAAGAGCGGTTTGGTCTCTTTCATGTACAAACAGATTAATCTCTCATGTTACATCTGGTAAGCCTAGTGCTGGGGCTTGGGTTAGCAGTTCCTTTAATTGCCTAAAGGCATTTTCTTGTTTAGTTTCCCATTTGAGGGTTTCTTTTCCTGATCCAGCAGTTGCTTCATAGAGGGGCTTGGCTATTTTTGAAAACCCGGGGATCCAAATCCGGCAAAACCCAGCTGCGCCCAGGAACTCTCACAGTTTTCTTTTTGTTTCTGGTCTGGGTATGGCGTAAATAACTTGTTTTCATTCTGGTCCTAGGGCTCAGTGTCCCTCTGAGATAATAAATTCCAAGTATTTGACTGTCTTTTTGGCCTGGACCGGCTGAGCTGCTAATATCTTGTATTGTCCAGGTCCATTTGAGCAAAACTGAATCCATGGGGATAGAGTCTGGGCGATATTTAGCCAGGAGTCAATGTAAGAGAATTGATCTGGGTGGCCTGGGGTTCCAGTGATTATTTGATAGACTGCCCGCACTGTTGCTAGGTCCAGAGTTTCTCCTGAGGGCCACCTGACTCCAAAGGCCGGCCATTTAAGCTCACATAAAGTGTGGAGCCTGCCGGGGATCATTTGAATTTCATAGTCTCCTGAGAACCCCTTTTTGAAATTCTTAATCATGCAGTCTAGAGTGGTGGGTTTTGACTTAGAGCCTCCCACTCTTTTTAGATGTTTAAGGATAATAGATCTGTTGCTTTAGATGTTTAGGAAGGTAGCCTTTATATCTTTTTTCTTTACTCTTCAAAACACCGGAGTTCCCAGAGAGACTGCTCTCTTGCTGGGTCTATGAGTTGTTTTAAGGCTAACTTGGTCAGGGACTCTGGGTTCCAGTCACAGCTGATGTCTCTGGAGCTCAAGGCCTCAAGCAGTTCCAGGGACTTTCTTTATTAAATTTTCTCTATATCCTGAACTAACGTATCAGGGGCGTGGGACTGACGACAGATGGTAAAACAAATGGACTAGAAAAGGGACCTCTGAGGCCGGGTGAGCCCGGTCCTGAAGGAATTCGTCTTCTAAACTTGAGTCCTGGGGGTCTGAGGCTAGGGAAAAGGGGCACTACTTGGGTCAGTTCAGTAGGGGAACTATAAGTCTCGGGTGTTCTGTGACAGAATCAGGTAGGAGACTTTCTCACAGAAATAGCATCTTAGCTTCCGAGGGCACAGGGGTGATGACTCATTGGCTGTCTATGTCCTTTTCCCTCCCAGTGTAGCCACCCTGTGCCGGTGTCGCAGACAAGACAAGGGAGGGTTTTCGTTGCGTCCGCCTGGCCGCTCCCCTTGCGGGGACAAAGGTGCCTCTTAGCTTTGGCGGGTCAGTATAAGCCGCTGACTCTGATCAGGACCCTGAGGGACCGATACCGCCCTGAGCCGTATGAGGTCACCATGGAACCGCAGGTTGGGACTCACTCGAACTCCGTAGCAGAATGCCGTGGAGCTACAAACTCGAGCCTGATCGCATGCTTCACAGGCCGCTCATTCACACACACACACACACACACACACACACACACACACACACACACACACACACACACACACACACACACGTTAACAACAGTCCTCCCACCAATACCAATATCCTGTTTCCTGTAGGAGGGGATCAGCCTCCTCTTCTGTCCACTGGGACAGGACCTGATTCGTGACCTGATTTCCCCATCTGAAATACCATCAGACAGAGAGCCTATAGGAGGGGATCAGCCTCCTCTTCTGTCCAATGGGACAGGACCTGATTCCTCCCGGGGGATCCTACCTTGTCCGGACGGCCACCTGGTGAGTCTGTCCGTCCCTCCATGGAGTCTGGCTCTGGTTGTAGCCCAGCCACCCGGGGGCCGAGTTGCCATCACGAAAGAGAACCCGGAATACCATTGGGCGGCGCCACCTCGTTCGCTGCCGGAGTCCCGTCCCCCGGTCGGCAGGAGCCACCAGTCCAGCGGCTCAAGGGGCCGGCGTGGTTGTATCTCGCTGGGGCCTCCAGAAATGTTATGGAAATGACAGGCCAGCCAAGAAACAAGCACCACTTGGAGGGTTGGAGTACTCAGATTTATTACGCCGGCGGGCTCAGAGGGGCTTCTGCTCCGAAGCTCTGAGCACCTCCAAGACGTGCACATGAGGTTTTATAGGGTTAATTACAAGTATGGGGCTATTAGCCAATAAGGTTCAAACAACAAAAAGCAAGGAATCAGTACACTGGAGCTTATCAATTTGGAACAGATCACGTTACTGACACTTGTTGAGCTTGGATTTACGAGTTAGCTTGTTAGCCCAGTAAACTGACACTAAACTTCAGATTTATGAGTTAGCCCAGCAGAACTTAGATCAGTAAACCAACACTTATCACACTTAGATTTGTGACTTAGCTCGTTAGCCCAGCTGGGCTTTTCCTTCACATCTGGATTTTGTAAATGAGATAAGAAGGCGCCAGGGAGGGTGTGTCAGGAGTGACATGGCTCTGGCTGTGTTTTTGTTATAGCGATGAACACTCTGAGGTGTCTGGATTCAATCTTGCCACTTATTACCTAGCTACTGAGTGACTGGTTAAGTGTATCTGTGCCTCCCTTCCCATCTACAAAATGGGTTAAGAAAGTACTCGATCCTCAAGACTACTATGAAAATTAAGGACTTAATGTTTAAAACGGTACCTGGCACATGGTACCTTCCTGGATTCTACACACCCCCTTAACAACCAGTCTATCTTCTAACTCATTCATTCAACAAATATTTACCAAGCCCCCACTGTGCTCTACACCTTAGCTATCCAGTACTGTAGCCACTGGTCGTGGGTGGCCACTCCGTGCTTGAAATGCATCTGTCTGGAACTGAGATGGGCTGTTAATGCAAGACACATGCAAGATTTCAAGGATTTAGTACAAAAAACAGAATGTAAAATATCTCAGCAAATTTTTAATTTTAAAATAATATATTTCAGATATAATGGGCAAAATAAAATATGCTACCAAAAAAAAAAAAAAGTAGGTTTATAAAGGATCTGTAAGGGTGTCTACTGGTCATGGACCTGAATCAAGCTGATACAAAATGACCAAGTATTTAATGTAAAAAAAAGCCACTGATCTGGACTAAAAACCATCCATCATCTACAAGGAGGAGGTTCTAAGAAATCTCGTCTCCTAAGGGACACATGAAACCCCTCAACTAAGCTCTTAGCAGAATGGGTGTGGCTTTGTTCCTACAAAACTCTATTTACAAACAGAGGTGGCAGGCGAGATTTCATCCCTGGGCCATGGTTTGCCAACTCCTTGTCTAGGGCTTCCGTTAGATTATAAGTGCTGTTAATTTTGTAAATCATAATTGTCTCGTTTATCATGCATTGTCAGAGCCTAACACAGAACCTGGAACAGGGTAGTCATTCAGCACATTTCTGTTGAATGAATGAATGGCAGGCAGTATAGCATTCCACTCTCCTTTTTAAAAGGGAAGCATTGTTTCAATTTTATACATTTAAAAATTGACATTAATATTTCATCTGATTCTATTTTAGAAACACAGTTGTTGGAGGACGTCATCGAGAGGGCATGAGTGCCAGTTGATCTGAGAGCTGGACCCAGACAATCAGAGGCTCCTCTCTGCCTCCCTTGTCCTTGGAAGGTATGTTCTGCCCACCATTCCCCATTCCCACAGTGAGAGCTGATTTCAAGGAGCAGCCTTGAGAGAGTAAGGTGTTGTTGAGACCATCTGCATGATATGCATGACTAAACCCAGTTAAGGACTCTGTATAAACTTTTAAGATTCTGGTAGGTGGATGCCGAGATCTACTCCTCTTGTGGTCATCCAAGACAAGCCTTGGATGTTGGTTCCTTGCTTATTAAACCTGCCAACTACCAATCTGGAGTGGTCTGCCTCTTTCTTGAGTATCTCCTTATTCTCTGTGTATGGAGGTCAGTTTCAGATTTCACCTGGGAAACTCCCAGGATCTCAAACCAACGAAAGTGACATAACAACATGAGGTAGGGGTGGGGGTGAGGCATGGAACAGGTTATAAAAAAATAAGGGGAAGAAAGAACCCTTGAAACTTCATCAAGATATGGTATCAACACCTCTCTTCTACATTAAGAAGAAATTGATTGGCATTGGTCATTAACAGCTGAATCTTTTCTTCTCAAGAACTGAAGTAGATCCCCTTATGATTGCATGTTTTTTAATTAGAACTCTTCTTAGCCTTGAGGTTTTCCTTTTATCTATTAAAAATTCCACGTTGGACAAATGAAAATCAGTGACTCATCTTGCGCTCGGCTGGGGACAGAGCAGTAGGCACATCTGGGCAGGGTAGTGGGAGTCGCAGTGTGAATGAATTCTCTGAAGAGTCAGAGTACAGTGGAATGTATTTACTAACATCATGTTCTGATTGTACCTCATCAAATTCCAGCTGATGTGTCACAAATGGGTTTGGTGGGTAATCTTCTATTTCTGATGGTAAAGATGTTCTAAGAACACATGGTCCCTGATGGCAGTTTTTTTTTTTTTTTTTTTTTTTTTTTTAATTTCTGTTAAGATCTCCTTTTAAATGCTCAAACACTATGGAAGGGCAGTTAGAGAGCCTGGAGACAATTCCATGTTTATTAAAGCTTATAAATTTAAAGCATTGGATCATTTAAAAAAAAAAGAATTACTTGCCTTGAAAATCTCAGGAAAGGAAAATAAATTGAATGTTTAACAATCAAGATTTAGTAAGAAAATATCCAGTGCAGGCCGCTGAGGGAGAACCAGCATTCACCACAATAATTCCCTCACATTTTGCAGTTGCAACACATTTTTGATTGTCTAAATTAGAAATATCTTATCCCCATTTGCTTAAAAGTGGTTTGACCTGCATGCTAATTTTTGACCTAAAAGTGGGTAAAAGTTAGCTCGATTTCAATAACTTTGATTTAGATTTTTGTAGACCTGTGATTTCTCAACTTTAGAGGGCATCAGAATTACCTGTAGGGCTTAAATCATCAGTTGTGCCCTATCCTTGGAATTTCTGATTCAGTGAGTGTGGAGTGGCACATGAGAATTTGTGTTTTAAATGAGCGCCAAGATGATGCTGATGCTGCTTTTCTGGGGACCACACGTCGAGAACCACTGTCCCAGATCATTATTTTAAACAAAGTTTTCAGTATGTCTGTTTCTGGCCGAGGTGATCTATCATGATCTGTTGTGACTGAGGGATTTATTTTAAAAAAGGAAAAAAAGGAAAGAAGAAAGAAAAGGATGAATTTCTTATTTTCATTTGCTCAATGCATTTTTTCCCAATGCATTTTAACTTGTCCTACATCATGCATTATTTTAAATTGTATATATACTCTGGTCCTGTTTTTGTAAGATCACTATTAATTTCTTATTATCTAAATCCAAAGAAATTGCCTCTATGATTCTCAAGGAATAAAGTCATTTATTCTTTGCCTTGTAATTTATCAGCCAACATTTTAAGCCATAGATCCAAATAATTATTTAAATCTATGTCTGGAACACTTATCGTTGTAACCATGTAAGAACTATAATGTTTGTCTAATATCAGCTTCTTTTATTAGATTTACCACCATCATAAATCACAAGCCTAGAAATACACTATTCTCATTTAATGTGACTCCTCTTACGAATCTCAATATTCATGGTAGAATGCTTCAATAGCTTTTTTTTTAAATGATGTCTTGTAGGGAGTTGAGAGAAGAACCAAAATAAGCATGGTGTTATAAATATAAATTTAAAAAAATTAAAATAAATTTTTTTTTTATAAAGACAGTGTTAATGCTGGAGCAGATTTCATAGCCGAAAAGCATAAACTACCTTAATGCTTGTGACAGGGGAACCGAGGTAGAATAAATATGCTTAGGGTGGATAATTATTGTGTTTATTTAATCAATTAGAGAAATTTGAGAATGAGAGAGAAGGAATTTACAAGGAAATGAAGTAATAACATTGATGCAGAGAGACGTGTTTGTCATGGAGGCTCTGGGGACTGGAACAAGGAAGGCAAGCCTGATCTGGGGGTCTAAGGAGTTTTCTTATGTGGCAGAAATCTGTGTTGCTTGGGGATGAAAAATATTTTGTAAATTTCTCCTTTTGTGAATTTTATAGATAAAAGGTATGGCCTTTCTGAAAATATAAAGTTTTTATATTTTCCGTCAAACATGGATTAATGTTTTCAACTCTCTTTCTAAGCTCTTGAGTTTTTGTTTCATCACTAGCTGTCCATCTCCTCTGCCCTATCAGCACTCACATTCTTCTTAAATTGTACTTGCCTCTGACCCACTTAAGCTTTGTGGAATCAGAACAACCCACTTTCTAACCTGGTTCTACCATCCTCGTTGAAATATATGTTCCAGTTACTTAAAAGAGGAGTTAGCTTTATGGGGAAAATGCCTGAGACTTTTTAAAAAGCTTGCTCCCTTGAAATTGCTCAGAAAAGTTCCAATTCTGTGACTCCTGGGTTTTCATCCAAGTGCTCCACCAGGGGACTCCACATAGGAAATAGTAGGACTAGCTGATCATCTGTCATCATCCCTCAGATATGCCTTTCCACTGAGACAGAAAGATTTGCCAGTATATTAAATGTGAGTCTCACAACTAGGTAATAAGGGCTGTTCAGTAGGTTTGGTAAACACAGCAGTGAGTTTGCTACAAAAACTTCCTGTAACCTAAGCCCCTATCCTCCAAACTCTAGGGAAATCATTTTCCAATTGGATAATCTAGTCTGGTGAATAAAAATATGCTTAGATATTCTTGTTTTGAGGTAATTATTTTTTACCCTTTAGGCCAGCAATCCCTTTGTCTGTGGGTAAAAGCTCTGGACTCTATTTTCCAAAATTGATGTGATATAAAATTGTTTAGAATTTTCTGAAGCTCATAGACCACAGGCAGATAAAAAGCCCTAGGATGTCTGAAGAGTGTTCATTCTCCTTTGAAACTCAGGTTTTTAAATAGAAGGTGCCTGTGTTTCTGTATTGGTTTCTATGTATGTGTGGCTGACTTTGTAGCACAAAAAGAAGGGAAATAAATGTTTGCTCTTTGCCTTGATTTTCTTCTAATTGAAAAATAAAGCTATGGCAGCTTGCACTGTGTTGTGAAGGAACTGCTTCAACCTTAGATCATGATTATCCTCTCTTATAAGAATTTTCTGAAAACTCAAAATAGAAACAAATTGTATACATGTGTATGTTTTCCCACTCGGCAAATTTGTTAGACAACCTAAGTTATCTATCACCATGTCACAGAGTCAATTGAATCCTCCCCTGTTGAGTCTTGCCCGGCGGTTTTGTGTATAATTCTCAGAATAAAGGGTTAGTTGAACCCAGAGTAGCTAACGTGACAGATCACATGGTGACTCAGAGCTTTTTTTGACATGTGTCTCTTCTTTCTAAACTCCACATTAATTTCTTCCTGGTCAGATCATGTGAATTATTCTTAACTCCCATTTCTTGTATTCTGTAGTATATCATACACAACTGATCACATTCTTCCTTTATTATTTCCTAGAGATTTTCTGCGTAACAGTCCTTTTCAGTTATAGCTGCACATTAGAATCACCTGGGGAGCTTTAAAATAGTTTAATTCATGGATGGGTCTCACCCCCAGAGATGCTAATTAATTGGTCTGAAGGGTGACCTTAGTATTGGGATTTTTTTGTTCAGTATTTTTAAAAGCAGCTTTATTGGGGTCTAATTGACATACGATGAATAGTATATACTTAAAGTGCACAATTTAATAAGTTTGACATACATATCACACATGCAGTCATCACCATAGACAAGAGAGGAAATATATGCGTCATCACCAAAAGTTTGCTCATGCCCTTTCATCTCTTCTCTCTTCCTCCAGCTCCATACCTCTCCACTCCCCTCCCAGGCACCTCTGATCTCCTTTCGCACTACAGATCAGCTGTATTTTATAGGTTTTTAGATAAATGGGATAATACAATTTGTGTTCTTTATTGTCTGGCTGTGTTCACTCAACATAATTATTTTTTAGATTTATCCATGGTGTTTGTTGCATGTACCAATTGTTCTTTTCTTCTTACTGCGAATTAGTATCCCATTGCCTGAATATCCCACAAATTGTTTTTCCATTCACCTGTTGACAGACTTTTGAGTAGTTTCCTGTTTTTGGCTATTATAGATTTTTAAAAAATGCTATGAACATGCATATACAAGTCTTCGTATAGACATATACCTTAATTTCTCTAAGAGTGGAATGGATATATATATATATATATCATATGTATATGTATGTGTGTGTGTATATATATATGATATGTATATATATGATATATGTTTAACTTTTAAATAAACTGTCAATCTACTTTCCAAAGTAGTTGTATCATTTTATATTCCTATCAGCAGGGTATGAGCATTCTGTTTCCCCTACATCCTTGCCAAGACTTCATGGAATTAGTCAGTCAGTTATTCATTTATTTATTTATTTATTTACTGGCCACGCTAATAAGTGTGTTGTAGGATCTCACTGTGGTTTAAATTTTCAGTTCCCTTGTGGTTAACAATTTTGAAAAACTTTTTTATGGGCTTATCTCCAGTCTGTATATCTTCTTTGGTGAAGTATTTGTTCAAATCATTTGCACATTTTTATGGGATTGTTTGCTTTCTTTTTATTGAGTTTGAGAGTTTATATATTCTAGATAAACATCTTTTATCAGATATATAATTTTCAAATAATTTCTCAATATCACCCTATCTAGATTACTGAAACTTTATCATAAGTCTTGGCACCAGGTAGTAAATTATTGCACCAGCTTTGTTCTTCTTTCTGAAAGTTGTTTTCCCATTTTAGGCGCTTTTATTTCTTATGTATTTCAGAAAGAGCTGCCAAATTTCTATAAAAAACCCACTGGGATTTTGATTTTTATTGTGTCACTACCACTGAGTGGTTGATTAAGGTTCTTTGTCTCCACTGCACCTCCTCTGACACCAGCCCCGGAGGGGAGAGGAGGCTTACCCTTCCTGATGGGTGAGGGTGGGAGTCCAGGGCCCCTAAATGAGCTCCAGTGATCCAGCACGGGGAGGGGGTCTTGTTACTGCCTAGCCTTTGCTCTTCAAAGCTGGAGTACAGTGATCACTACCTAAAGTTGTATGTCTTGTAAAGCTGTCCCTTTCCTGATCCCTTTTTTGGTGGATGGGGGGTGGTTTCTATTTTTGTCTGTGCCCATTGGTGTTTGCCACTTGCCAGTTTCTTAAAGTATATGTCTGGGACATGAGACAAAGAAAATCCAGGGGACTGTAAATTGTTCCTCAGATCTTGAGGTCCTCAGCTAGTCTGCCTCCTTTCAGAGTCTTATTATTATTATTTTCCAACATATAAGACATTCAGGGATTTTCACTGTGCTTAGTGGGAGGCATATGGGAAAAGTACACCTACCCCCTCTTCCCAGAAATGAAAGTAATCCACATGCAAGTTTTTGATTAGGAAGTTTTGTGGTAGAAAATCAAAAGATAATCTCAGGCATTAATTCTGTGAACACATTGCTAAGGGCTACACTGGAAGCACATGATATCCCTGGCATGTGGCATAAAGTCTCCCACAACAAACCCTCATCCCCTGGCTCATCGAATGACAGTCTGCCCATTATATACGGGAACTGTACTTACCCTTTGCCTGCACGGCTGCCTTTTTGACCTTATCACACTGGCCATGAAGTAGGTATTAAAATTATTATTATTCGTTTTTTAAGTTTGTACCCTTTTACCAGCATCTCCCTATTCCTCCCACTCCCCAGTCATTGAACTTCAGAGGAAATAACTCATAGAAGTCACACAGCAAGCAAGTTGCAGAATCACATAGGGAACCTGGTCTACCCGCCTGAGGCTGACAACAGTGGCAAGATAAGGAAAGATCGTTTCGTAAGATCTTAGAGAAGACGGTTTAATATTTTTGGAGGCTGTGTAAGGTCAGACATGTTTGGGGGCCTCAGTGTAGAGTGCATGTACTTTTCGCTATGATTTCCTGAACCTCAGCTAATTCAGTATTACCTTTGTATTTATGCCATCTCTAAAGAACACCTGGATTATTATTATCTCTTTAAACTTAAAAACAAAGTTTTTTAAACTTAAACAATTTATTTATTTTTTATTTTAAAGGGATTAAGATGATCATTTTATTTGTGTGTGTGTGGGGTAAGTATGTATGTATGTATGTATGTATGTATTTATTTATTTATTTTAATGGAGATACTGGGGATTGAACCCAGGACTTCATGCATGCTAAGCATGTGCTCTACCATTGAGCTATACCCTCCTGCCTTGGATTATTTTTTACTTTATATTTTTCTTTAAGTGGATTGATTTATTTTACTTAATTAAATATTTATCTTAAAAATTCATATGACCATGTACTAATTGTATTTATTTTTAAGATTATATATATCTTAATGCATTTTGAAATAAATCTATAACTATTAAAACAATTGCTGATTGTGTTTCAGCCGAAAGCTTGCCTAGAATCACCTTGCTGTATAGTCCATATTCTGGGACCCTGACTTTGGTCCCTTAAAGGGCTCTAATGGAGGATTACTGCACACATAGGTGTAGTATTGGGGCAAAGGGGTGAGAAGGCTATTTCCCACTGTTGTGCAGCTTGAGTGATGAGAAGGTTTGGTTGGAGGACTGCATTTCTCTCTACTGCTGAATAACAGCTTCTTGTATATTCCAGGTCATCCTGTACCACCCTTTTAGTAAGGCCTGCTTTTAATCAAAGGTGAAGCTTTACAAAAAATGGTCTCATTAAACAGAAACTTACTTGTTGGTATCTGTCTGGCTCGGCTGGATCTAAGATTTAGAGAAGACAAAATTCTTTCTTAGTACAATAAATCAAAACTATTCTAAAAAAGATACCTAACTCTATTTCCCATACAGTGTATATTTGAAAGTACGTTGTTGTGTCCTAGTTTTTACCTTCAGCCATCTCAAGATGAATTTAGATTTTCCCCAGGGATGAGTTCATCACCTGTTAAAAAATGAAAAAGGTCCCATCTAGGGAAATAAGCTTGACAAATCTTAAAATAATGTTAGCAGAATAGAATAAAACCCCAGCTTTGATCCACAACACAGAGAAAGAAATTGAGTTCATTTGGGTAAAAAATACAAACCTTTGAAAAAGAGTCCTCTAATGATCACATCACCAAACAGCTGAACTGTTGTGGGAGAATAACATGGCAGGGGTTTTATTTATTCATTAAGAAGAGTTCAGTCTCACTGGCTTAGACACAGGGAACACCAATCCAAAGAAAGTCATTTCACATCTGTTCTCCTGCTGATAAACTATAATTGGTGACTGATTGCACGTGAGGCATTTTATTTCTTCCCTGACCTTTTGGTCCCGATAACCTGGCCATTTCCTGCCAAGGGTTGGAGAAGGGCTTTTCCTTTGCAGAGAAGAGGCACTTCCCTGGCATCTCGAAATGTTTCCCATTTGCAATAGGAAATGAATTGCTTTTTAATGAAAGTATTTAGAAAGCAGAAGAAAGCGCTTTGAGACCAGCTTTTAATAATAAATAATTAGCCACACACTTGGCTGAGGGTATCACCATGTATACACAGATTGCTCTACAGAGTATCTGCGCTCCTTCACTTTTTTTCTCCTGTTGTAATAATATTCAATATCAAACAAATCTCTGCCATTAAAACAGAAGCTGAAGGCAAATATGACCTGTCTAGTTCTTAGGGAGGAGAAAGTTGCTGTTTTCTGGAATTGATTCACCTGAAATGAGCATCTTTGGGATTTTACTTTCATTTGAAGGGTAAAGTAGCCAGTCCTGTTTCTGGAACTGGGTAATGTAATTTCAGAGAATAGTGGCTTTTGCCCTCTTATACTAACATTAGATCTTATTTGAAATTCTTGTGCTAGCCTTAAGTACCAAAAATAATGGCTTCTGTTGCTGTTAAATACTTTTGCCAAAAAGGAGAGGTCTTCACCAAGAAGATGAAAAAGGAGATTGAGAACAAAATTTGAAGTCAAGGAGAAAAGTCTTGAGAAATATTTGGAAGTCACCTGTGACAGTTTAGATTTTTTATTTTAATTGATAACTGATTTTACATTTGTTGAAGATTGTCAATGTGCTGGCCAGTAATGTTGCATCTGTTCCTTATTTAAAGCATGTACTTCCATTGTATAGAGACGGCTTAGAATATACATGCCAATATGCCTTCTTATTTTTCTCTTGCATAGTGCTAAATGGATATTTGAAGTGCATCTGTCATTTACTTGTTAATGTATTTCTGATTAAAGATATTTAATCATTGTCTTTATTATTTCAAATCATAGGTGTATCATAAGCATATTGTAAAAATAGGAAGAATACAACTATGTATTTTAAAAAGTAGCTTACCCACCCCAGCTCCTGTTCTCGTTCTTTTGAGGTAACTAGAATTTACTGCCTGACATGTTTCCTTCACATATTTTTTCTAGACTCTTATAAGAATATGCATATATGTACATATGTGTATATATATACACTTACACATAAAATATATCTCTCTCTCTTTCTCAGGTTGGCATGATACTCTTCACATGTAGCAGATGTATCTAGTTGTGTACTCAATGCCTATTTTCAAGCCTAGTCTGAAAATACACTTTAATAAATAGCTATACTCCCATGGAGTCAGTCATTTCTTTGCTAAAAGGAAAAATAATTCCAAGTCTCATCTATTCACTTCACCGGATTTGAAGTCTAGAGTCTCCAGGTTAGGGCAACTTTCTCTATCAAGTCATTATGGTCCTCTTCATGGTCCAGAGAACTACGGAAAAAAGTGTTATTTATCTCCATGCACTCAGTATACCTTAGTGATGAATGAACAAGGTAACTACAATAAAAATTTCTGTTTGTAAAAGGGAAGATGGGGAAATAACACACATATGTCTGTGGCACATGTCACATCCTACTGGATAGGAAGGTGAAGATGATCTCCCTAAGAGATTGCCCTGTAAGCCTTTGGATCTGTTCTCTGCGGAAAACTTCCTTTCCTGTGTGTAAGATGGGTATTAGGGATGCTCTTCTGAGAGATGCGTAGCTTTAGCAACCTCTTCCTGTTGGTGCAAATTCAGGGACCTGGGGATTGCCTTGGGTTTGAATAATTGCAGATTGTTACAAGCCAGTTTTGGGTTTGCTTTGGAAATATAGACCCCTTGAAATTTAATGTATTTCCTTTTAAATAATTTTATTGGCTAAGGATTGGGAAAAATAAAAATATACCTTTGATTTTGGGAACGAGGAATGTCTGACCACAAGTCCCTTGGCTTAATAGCTTTAGTGCTGAGTGACTTTTGCCACCAGACTTGATCCCTTTTTTGAAGAAGAGAATCCAACACATGCCTACAGAAATTTCTTGGAAGCTTTGGCTTTTTCCTTGTCCTGGGTTTATATTCTGCTATACCTCTATTTTCCCCCTCAGCTATCAAATGGGATCATCATCAGCCTAAGCTTTATCTTTAGTGTAGACATCACTGTAGACAGTAAGAAGTCTCCAACTTCACACAGACTTCTGAAGGTCATCCTATGTTTGTCCTTGATTTTATCACCTTTGCAAGCATTTTGTGACCATAGAGCAAAGTTTACAAACTTCTCGTTCTACAGTGATGGAGTCCTCACTGCCCTCAGCCTTATCTCCATCCCTTTGCTGAAGTGAATATTAGCACTTTATCCTGCTATCACACTAGGAGTCAGTCAGTGTACTTAGTTATAAGCAACAGAAAATGACTTTTGTTGATTTTAAGAACTGAAAATAAAAATAGGAGGATATTGGGTAGTTCACAGAATCTCTGGAAAAGCTCGAGATATGTACTTGGAGGTTAGGACTTTGTCAGGAAAAATGACCAGCCACTTTGCTGGTCCATCTACTGATCCGGGTAGTTTGTCCTGGATGACACTGGATTGGATACTGCTGTGGACATTACTGTTACCACTCCATCCCTGGTAATGCGGAGTTAACTTCAACCAGCATAGCTGCCTGAGTAGACTCACCTTTGCCTGCTTCTTTGTGTGTGTGTGTGTGTGTGTGTGTGTGTGTGTGTGAGTGTGTGATAGAGAGAAGAAGGGGGAAGAGGACTTTAACGATACAGATATGATGTGTTTATGGTAAAAGTTTAATCATTTTCTCAAGTATACTCTATCCTGTACCTTTTGCCCTCTGTAATGGCTAATTTTATGTGTCAGTCTGAGGGGGTATGGTGTCCTGTTGTTTGGTCAAACACTAATCTAGATGTTGTTGTGTAGGTATTTCTTTTTCTTAGAAATGATTAACATTTAAATCAGTAGGCTTTGAATAAAGCAGATTGCCCTGCATAATGTAGGTGGGTCCCATCCAATCAATTCAAGGCCTTAAGAGCAAAGACTGAGGTTTCCTGAAGAAGGAATTCTGCTTCCAGACTGAAACACAGAAACCCTGAGTTTCCAGCCTGCAGATTTTGGGCTCAAATTGACAACAAAAACTCTCCTTTGAGTTTCCAGTCTGCTCAGCAAATTTCACACTGGCCTACCCTACAATTGCATGAGCCATTTGCTAAAATCTCTCTCCTCTCTCTCCATTTGATTCTGTCATTTTGGGGAACCCTAATATACCACTTAGCGCATGAGGGTTTATAGGTTGTCTAGTTCTTTTTCTAAATTTTTGTTTTGATAACACTTGAAACTAGAAGAAGGTGCAAAATATGCACAATGAATTATGTAGCTTTCGCTTAGATTTACTACTTTTTAGTATATGTGTATGTGTGTATACTTAGTTTTTTTTTTTAACTATTTGAGAGTAAGTGTCAGACTCCTAAACTCTTTAGCATGGATCTCCTCCACTCCTAAATACATCATCCTTTCTTCTAAGAATAAATGCTTATTAGCATCTCTGAGCAAATTCAGAAAATTAAACAGTAATATAAGTAATATAAAGCCCTTATTCAAATTTTATTGTTTACAGCAATTAAAAAAATCTAAGATCCAATTCAAGATTATGAAATATATGCACTGTCATATCCTTTAAGTTTCCTTGTCATGTTTTTTTAGTTTTCTTTAATCTGAAATAATTCTCTATCTTCTTCTTCTTATCTTTTATGACACTGGCATTTTGCAGAGTAAAGACTTACTGTTTTGCAGGATGTCACACAAGGATTTCTTTCATGATTATGTTTTTCTCATGATTAGATTCAGGTTATGCATTTTTGGCTAGATCACCACATACATAATGTTTTGTCCTATTCAATGCATTACCTTAGGAGGGAGATGGTATCATTTTTTCCCCATTATTTGTGATGTTAACTTTGATCTCCGTGTTAAGGTTGGAAAAAAAAGATTTAAAAATTGAATACAGTGGCAAGTGGAATAACCTACTTGCCACTGTATTCAATGAACATATACCTCAAAACAAGAGTGAAGATATCTCTATAGACAGGAAATCCGTTACTGTCTTAGTTGGGTTCAGTTTCCCACAAGCCTTTTATTGTGAACATCTCAGTGTATCAAGTTCTGTTAATTATTTTTGTGAGAAATTTATAGTATTAATTGAAGGTATTTTTGTGTATGCAAATTCAACCTCACTTACTAACAACCTAACCCTAGAGTAAAAAGCAAGTCTACCGTCTAAATAACCATATAAAACTATCTCTAGGGTAGATGCCCCAAGTCAGCTTGCAGGTCAAATACTATATATTTTAAATTTGATGATATCAGTAGATATCATCAGATTATTTCTAAAAACAATACAGTAGTTCCTGGTCCTACTAGCAGTGTGTGAGTGCCTATATTTTCAATCATTCTCCTGCAGTGAGTATTATCATTCTTTATGTTTTTGCCAGTCTGATGCATTGCCGTGATATCTTTGTGGCAATTTACAGCTCTCTGACAATTAGTGATACTAAGCAAGTTTTCATACATTCATTGTGTTACCAGATTTGTTTTACTGGACGTACAGCAAGCCAAAACGCTGAGACAAGGAGATCTGCAGCAAAGAGGGTTTATTCATAAGGCAACCAAGCAAAGAGATGAGAGAACAAATCTCAAATCCACCTCCCCAAAGGCAAGGGGCATGGGGTATCTACAGGGTAACGAATAAAGCAGCAGCATGGCTGAAGGCATGAAGAACCTGAGGAGAGGTAATTGGAGACAGGTGCGGTAATCTTCGTTCTGTGCAAGCGCAATTAAGCTACAAGCCTCTTCACATTCTAAGAGTTGCTGAGCAGAACAGTATAGAAAGTGGCCTGGAGGTAAGAGAGAACACAATCTTGGAGGAACTGAAATTGTTTCCTTAGGGCTGGAACACAGACTACAAGGTAGGAAATGGTCAGAGGTGACATGAGGTGTAAGCAAGGCCAGGCTGAGATAAGCCTTAAAATCCATTACAGGAGGCCTGAGGGCAATGGGAAGCCATCCAGTATTCTAAGCATGAGAATTTCATGACCATCTCAGAGTTCAGGTACAGTCACTGTGATTTAAGTGCAGAGTCTGGATTGGAGATGGGAAGAACTGTCAGTTAGGACACCTGCTAGGAGGCGACAGAAACAGTGGTGGCCCTGACTAAGTACCAATAGCGGGGATGGACTGACACGAGCCAGTGCGAGAGAAATAAGCAGGGAAACTGATAGGACTTTGTTCTGTTTTCTGCAGGGAAAGAAAAGGGGAGGAAAATCAAGGAAGGCTTGCAGTTTTCTGGCTTGGGCGGGTGGGAGAATGACGGTGCCGTCTGCTAGGGGAAGGCACACAGAAGAGGGGGTAGCAGGGATGGAGTCCATGGTCAGTTGGGCTTTGGGCATTTTGAACTTGAGATTCCCTTTTAAGAGTCACTCCGAGGTCTCTGGCAGCGGGGGCACCAGTCTCTCCAGCAGCATTCTCTGTGATGGTCTCTCTTCCTGAATCACACACAAGCATAGTTGCTCATCCCCAAACGTAAAGCAGCCACCACGGCCACCAGAACCCTGTGCTGCACGGGAACGTTGGCTACTGATCACACCTCCACACTGGTGACTCTAGGAGGCATCCTTCACATAACAGTGCTGTTGTCACAGTGTATCTTTGTGTCTCAGAAACAACTGTTTAAATGGCATCTCCAACCATTGGCACTCTGGGCCACGTGACTGAATCCCTGTAGTAGCTGCTGCTCCCGCTGCCCTCTTTGCTGCATCTTTGTGGTGGGGGAAGTAAGACAAACCAGAACATCCCTCCCTGGAGCCTGCAAGGGGGGCCAGTACACTGGGCTTGCGTTTTACACAGTTGGGGTCTTGCTGGATATAGTTTGTGAAGCACAAACACAAACCTGGTTTTGGGCAGGAGCCCTTCGTTCCATTAGACCCGCTGTAGCCCGAGTGGGAGACGTCCCTAATCTCTTTGAGGCAGACCTCTCCAAGGCTGACGACCAGGCTCTGACTAGTCATAGTTAAGATTGATATATGAAAGGATATCCCCAAGGCCAGGAATAAACTGGGAGGGGGTGGCATTTATTGCTGTGTTACAACTGAATACAATGTTCTCAGGAAGAATGAATTTGTCATATGAGTAATTCTGCATTTGGGTGCAAAATTGTTAGTTATGAAAGCAAGGAGGGACCTTGGAGGTCATCTGGCCCGATTACCTTCTTTGGCAAATAATGAAACTGAGAATCAAGGAAGCGAAAGGCTTTGTGGAGTAGTGGTGGTGCTGTGACTAGGAACCAGGTCACCTCACTCCAGGCCTGTGCCATTACTGCTAACCTACACAGCTTCCCCGTGAAATAACCCATGGGCTAATCTACAGAGCCCATAAAAGAGGAGAGAAAGCTGACAGCATGGCCAGCTCACTCCCTACTGCATGTATTCCTAATAATGCAGTCATCATTTTAACAATATGAAGCAGGAGCTTCCTACAACCATAAATTCACTGGCCACCTGGCCCCTGTCAGCATTATTAAGTGTCCAAAGTGCTTCCCATAGTATCAGAAAAAAAAAAAGACATATAGTTAATCTACAGTCAAGTTCTAGCTTAGTGGTTATCAATCTGGGGCAACATTGCCCCCAGAGGACATTTCCAGATGCATTTTTAGTTGTCATAACTGAGGGGTTGTTACTGGCATCTAGTGAGTTGAGGCTAAGCATGATTATAAACACCCTACAGTGCACATGGCAGCTCCACAAAGAAAGAGAATTGTCTGGACCAAAATGTTAATAGTGCAAGTTCAGTTGAAGGAGACAGCGGTCCTATCCAGTCTTAACTTACTCAGCTTGACCTAGATGCAGCTGATTTCCAAGTTTCTAGAAAACAACTTGGGCAAAAACATTGTTTAGGGTACATGCTTCTTGGAGGGCATGCAAGTCTTTTTTTTTCTTTTTTTTTTTAAATTGATGTATAGTTGATTTACAATGTTGTGTTAGTTTCTGGTGTACAGCATAGTGATTCAGTTATACATACATATTCTTTTTCACATTCTTTTTCATTATAGGTTGTTGTAAGATATTGAATATAGTTCCCTGTGCTGTATAATAGAAACTTGTGGTTTATCCATTTTATATATAGTAGTTTATATCTGCTAATCTCAAACTCCTAATTTATCCCATTTCCCCTTTGGTTTGTTTTCTAGAGTAACTGCAAGTCTTTAAACAGCCTTGATCAGTGAAGGCAGGTGAAATTGATTTAACCAGGGTCTCAACTGGCATTTAAATTTCCTTTTTTTTTTTTTTTTAGGAATTAGCTTTCTTACTCTTTTCCATTTTTATTTGATCATAATCTATGGAATCTCTTTGTATATTAGAGATTATAATCTTTTGATTGCCTAATGTGTTACATTTTTTTCCTCCCACTCTATTATGTGTCTTTCATTTTTGTAAAAAATTTAAATTAAAAATCTTCAATGCAACCAATGGTATATTGTTTCAAAGTTTCCTGTCTTAGGAAATTGCCACACCAAGAATATATGAATATTCTCTGCTGTTTTCATAATATAAATTGATTGTATAATTTTTTAACCTGAAAATATTTAATCATCCTGAAATTTTTGTGTATAGGGTGAAGTAGGATTCCACTGTATTATTTATTAAGCAGATTACTTTTGTACCCCTGTAGTAAAACACCGTATTTGTGATATATAAGTTCTTTTACATTTTTGGAATATTTTATGCTGTCATGTTTTATTGATCTATTTGTCTTTACAAGTTTTAGTATCTTTTGTTACTGATTAAATTATAGTATTAATGTTTAATTTCAACATTGAGAAAGAAAGTGTCCTCCCACTCTGCTTTTCCAAATTCTTTTTTAGCTATTCACAGACTTTTCTTTTTTCTTATGGCCTTGAAAATCACTTTTATCCACCTAAAATAAAACAAAATCGGAAATATGAATGAAATTGCAGTACATTTATAAATTAATTTTGGAAGAAGTTGTATCAGTAGATTTCTCAAGTTTTTTCTTTTTAATGTGATTGTATGGCTTTTTTAGGTTATAAAGGGTTAGAAAGATTGTGTGTCTTTTTGTTAAAATTGTGCCTTCATGTGTTATAATTTTTGTCATTATTGTGAGTAATTTTTTCATATTTCCATTTCTTACTGGTTATTGCTAGCAGAGATAGAAGTAATAAATTTTTCTATATTTGTCTTGTAATGAGATTATCCCAAATCTCTTATTAATTTTAAAGCCATTTTCACTGGAATTTTTCCTAGACTCTAGATTCACGGTCCTATCTCAAAGACATTTTTTCACTATTCTCCAATATTTAAATATTAATATTCTAATATTTCCCCTCACTGAATTACAGCCTCTAATAAATGCAGAATTATTGTGATAACTGTAGCCATGGCCGTTTTGTTTTTAATTTTAATGGAGATAGCTTTGTTTTATCTCCACAGTTGGAGTGCTGACTCGTGTTGGTTTTTCTGTAAACAGTCTATATATTATATTTCAGTTTTTAAATTCAAATATTACTTAGGTTTTTATTTTAAGTTTGGAATGACTATTTTATCAAATAGCTTTTCAGCATCTACTTATATAATTATGCAATATTAATCTTTTAATATGTTCCTATTGATATACTGAATGTTAGTTATTATCATTTTTATCACTGCTGGACTGTACTTTCCTATGGTTTATCTAGAAGTTTTGAAAGCATTAATGAAATTTGTTTATTATATTAGTATTTTTATAGTTTATTAAAATATAATTTATATACTATAAACTTCAACCATTTTAACTGTACAAGTCAATGAATTTTACTTAATTTACAGGGTTGTGCGGCCTTCACTATAATCCAATTTTAGAACATTTCCATGATTCATCAAAGCTCTTTTGTACCCTTGGCAATCAGTCCTCATCCTCTTCCACCACCCTGAGCAACCCTCATTGTCTTCCTTGTTTATAGAGTCCCCTTTTCTGACCGTTTCATATAAATATTGAAATACTAAAATACAAAGTTTCTTGCATTTGGCCTCTCTTGGTTATCTTAAGATTTTTGAGATTCATCCATGTTGTGACACATTCTCAATAGTTTGTTCCTTTTTGTTGCTGAATAGTATTAACATCGTATAGTTTTAAAACATAAACTGAGATATATTAAAAAATTGAAGAGTTTTTTGAACAAAAAGTGATTCAAATCAGGCAGCATCCAATTTAACAGATAGGAGATTCCAGAAGCTGTACAGAATGAGTGCGGTATTCCAAAGGGTCTCATCCTGGACCCAGAAACTGTAGAGGAGGAAAAATAACTTCCCTTCTACCCTTATGGTGAGTGCTTGGCTGAGACCCCTTTTTCTGTAGGGCACTTCATAAATGGACAAGTTGAAATTTCTCCACAGTGGCCACTGTAATTCAAGATTATCCTTGGTAAGTTTAAACTGCTTATCCAGCCTTTAAACAGTATTTTGCTCACCCAAGGTCCCACCCTGGATCCAGTCCAGCTTAAGTAGGACCCAGTCTGACCCCAGACCCAGTTTGACCAGAACCGAGTCTAATTTCTAAGTTAGACTAGTCCGACTCAGGCCAGTTTCTGGACCCAGTCTGGAAAAAAAAAGAGTCAAAGTCTGAAAGCTCATAAGATAAAAGCTGTGGAGCTAGGATCCAAGAGGGCTTTCCCACCACTTCCTGAGACAGCGAGAAGGCAGCAAGCTCAAGGTCACTACCCCTGGGGCTTCCATGTTTAGCCACTAAAACCATGAATGTCTAGTTATATTTGAATTTCACATAAATAATAAATATATTTTTAGTATAAGTATGTCTCAGACAATATTTGGAACATACTTATACTGAAAGAAAATTCATTGTTTAACTGAAATTCAAAATTAACAGGGCATCCTACAGGACTCTGGAGAATGAAGGAGAGAGGTGAGGCCATGAAAATTACAAACTGATGTAACTATTTAAACAAAATGAGGAGATATACTCTATAATAATCAAAGTCTATAATAAAACATATATGATGCAGACTGGGTAGTGAAACGTGAATAGCTTGAGCATATGACATTTGTGAAACTTTGTTAAAGGTTTACTTTCCCTAGGTATTATTATTATTATTAATATTAGGAAAATAAGCCTCATGTAGTAGGCAAAAATATAAATAAAATCTTGTGCATTGGAAGTGGAAAAAAATAACGCTGGGGCCAAATCCTCTATGGAAACTTTACTAAATTCTGACAATTCATGAGGCTAGCCACTTTATAATTTAGCTGGTCAATGAAGATACCAAAAGATAGTTTTCTTAAAGTGGATATTTTTGTAGGTAAAATTTTTGTTGTAGTTAGGGGTTTGTATGTAAAGGATAAAAAAATTGTAGAACAGTTCTCACTCTGTGTTGAAAATTACTAAAGCAGTTGATGTGATCAGATTTGTTAGAGGGCTTGTTTTGGGGCATAAGAAAAAGCTATACACACAGATCGGTTTGCACTGAGAGGGTTCCTGCTATGCCAGAAAAGAAAAAAATTGAATTCGTTGTTCAGGTAAAGATTTACAAAAGCAACAATATTCCACAATAATGTCCCATGAAAATGAAATTTGGCTGTAATATGATTGGTGATTTGGCTTTGGTCCTCTGCTTAGCTTAGTTGGGTTAGTAGGTAATGAAAGAGTGGGTGGATGGGGAATGAGCTGAATCTGTTATCTTCTGCAGGAGACTAAAGGAAGCTGAGCAAGTTACTGCCTTATGACTATTTGAGACTTTGCTGAATTCTGGATACAGGCAATCTTTTACATAAACTTCAGTATTTTAAAAATATTTTAAGAGTTTTTTTTTCATTAAGCTTGCGTTAAAAAGAGCATGTGTTTTATGCAATTGGTATTTTGGTCTCCATTTTGAGCATTATGTAGGGTTTCAACTGTATCATTATGTGTGTACTGCAAAGATCAGCCCACTGATTTGGACTCTGTGGCATATGTATGTGAATTAAGTCAATGGATGATTATTACAATAGCCTCCTCATTGGTCTGTCTGTCCCTCCTCTTTCCTATCTTCTGTTCTGTATTTTCAACACAGCAGTCAAGGTCATCCTGTTAAAATATAAATTAGATCTGACTTGTTCAGAATGCTCTGAAGGCTTCCCGTCTCACTCACAGTGCTGTAGGTCCCTGCAAGGATCTCTGTCAGTGCCACCTCTCCATTTCTCTGGGACCCCATTTCTCACTGTTCTCTGGGACCCCATTTCTCACTGTTCTCTTCATCACTGTGCCAAAACTACACTAGAGTTTGTGACCATGTTAGATTCTCTCTGGCCTTAAGGTTTTGGTATTTCCTTTTCCTCTGTCTTAAATGCCTTTTTTCCCAGATATTTTATAGACAAAAATCTCACTTCTTTTAGTTTATTATATAAATAGATTTTATCGTTTAGAGCAATTTTAGGTTCACAGCAAAACTGAGTAGAAGGTACAGAAATTTCGCATATACTCTCTGCCTCCACACATGCACATCCCCCACCAGAATAGTGCATTTGTTATAGTTGATAAACCTAAACTGATACATCATAATCACTCAGATTCAATATTTTATATTAGGCTTCACTTTTGGTGTTGTACATTCTATGGGTTTGAACAAATGTACAATGACATATATCCACCATTGTTGTATCATACACAGTGCTTTCACTGTCCTAAAAACCCTCTATGTTCCACCTTTTCATCCCTCCTCCCTTTCTGATTGGCTTCTTACACTTAGTAATATGCATTTAAGTTTCCTCCTTGTCTTTTCATGCCTTGATAACTTTTCCCTTTTTAGTGCTGAGTAATATTCCATTATCTGTATTTATCCACTCACCTATAGAAAGGACATCTTGGTTGCTTGAAAGTTTTGGCAATTATGAATAAATCTGCTATAAACACAAGTGTACAGATTTTTTTGTGGACATAAGTTTTCAACTCTTTTGGGTAAATACCAAGGTGCATGATTGCTAGATCATAGAAAGGGTAAGAGTACATTTAGTTTTGTTAGAAACCATCAAACTAAAGAAACCACCGAACTATCTTTCAAAGTGTCTGTACCATTTTGCATTTCCAAAAGCAATGTTGCTTTTGCTCCATATTCTCGCCAGCATTTGGTATTGTCAGTGTTCCAGATTTTAAATTTTGATCATTCTAACTGGTGTATAGTGGTATCACTTTGTTATTTTAACTTGTGTTTATCTGATGACATATGAAGGGAGCATTTTTCATATGCTAATATGCCATTTGTACATCTTCTTTGGTAAAATGTCTGTTAAGGTCTTTGGCCCATATTTTAAAAATCAGGCTGTTTGTTTTCTTATTATTCAGTTTTAAGAGTTCTTTGTGTATTTTGGATAATAGTCCTTTATCAGATATGTCTTTTGCAAATATTTGCCCCCAGTTTATGGCTTGTCTTTCCATCCTCTTGACACTGACTTTCACAGAGCACAAATTTTTTATTTTAATGAAGTCCAGTTTATCAGTTCTTTCTTTTATGGATCATGTCTTTGGTATTGTATCTAAAAAGGTATAACTAAACCCAAGGTCATCTAGGTTGTACCCTATATTTTAGGAATTTTATAGTTTTGCATTTTATATTTAGGTCTGTGATCCATTTAGGGTTAATTTTTTGAAGCCTGTAAGGTTTGTGTCTTGATTCATTTATTTGCATTTAAATATATAGTTGTTAGAACACAACCATTTGTTAAGAATCTTTTTGGTTTTAATCAAAAGTATCTCATCAGGGAGAATTTCTCTGCTGGACCTAAAAAAAATGTAACACTGTACCCACCGCAACAAAATTAGCTCCATCCCTAGATTTATTATTTTCCTTCTTAGCACTTACCACCAACATCCTATATATTTTACTCATTTATTTTGTTTACTGTTTTTCTTCCCCAGTTTACATCTCTGAGGGTACAGATGTGTCTGTTTTGTTCAGTGCAGCGTCCCCAGCACCTAGAACCATGCCCAGCACGCAGTAGGTTCTCAATAAATATTTCTTGAATGAAAAAAAGAAGAAATGCTGTCTAATTAGCAGTGTGGTAGCCACACTAGCAACACTGGCAACACTGGGAACTTGTTAGAAGTGCACATTGTTACCCCTCCCACACACACACACACACACACACACACACACACACACACACACTGAATAAGAAACTCGGGTGGGGCTCAGCAATCTGTGTTTTAACAAGCTCTCCAGGTGATTAGGATACACATTAAAATTTGAGAACAATTGCTCTAAAATTCTTCCTTATCCATGCTTTCTTTGATATTGAACACACATTGCCTCTTTTCTGTAAGAAGTGAGGTTGATGGTTTTTCTGTAGCAAGGTATTTACCTGCATTTTTAAGTGTTAAAAAAAATCAGTTTCTTGGAAAGCAAATCAGTTATTTCATTTTGATTTATAAGATGGAATTTATCCATTACTTAGTGTTCAACCAACTTGATAAATTCAATACATGGAAACATGGAACAAACACAGTGATGACTCGAGGGAAGATGACTGCTGTTAGGAATCTTTCAGTTTCGATTTAAAAAGTCCAGGAAAGACATTTCACTAATTTATCTTTTCTTAAAGAAACACTTGTTTCCAAAAAGCAAAGGAATGGCCAAAACAAGCAAAGTGAATTTGCAAAAGTTGAAAGACAATTTCTATTTCTATTTTATCTTGCAAATATGCGTACTTGGCTTCTTCATTTTGACCTAGATTCAATCAACAATAGTTTTTTTGTTAGCTTGCTTGTGTTTTAGGTAGAATATGAAATATTTGAGCAACAAGTTGTCAAATAAAAAAACAAATTCAGGTTTAGGTTAAGGAGAGACTTCATAAAAAAAGATTATTGTGAGGGGAGAAAGGAATAATTACAATATGGGCAGAAGGCTTTTGCAATAGGAAGAACACTCTGATCATGAGATTTGCCAGAGTCTCAAAGTTCAGGCAAAAGTGATTTTCTTTACCAAGGAGGAGTAAACAGAACTAGAAACAACCTGTTGGTGGAAGTGGAATGAAGGTGATGAAAAGGTGGAGGAGGCTTGAGGGGACAGTAGATCAGAGAATGTTTTACTCTGAGGTCAGCCTCCTCTCAGTAGGGAGTTGTTAAGGGGATGTTCTATGCTGGCCGAGGTTGAAGGCTGATGGAAGTTCAGGAACTTGGGGGAAAGAGAGAAACCTAACCATAATTTAGTTATGATTGGATTATAATCCAATCGATCAACAGGAACAAAACAAGTCACTAATCATTTTTGAGGGAAAGAATGGAAATTCAGAGGATCTGTGACTGGTCTTATAAGTAAATAAGAGGCATCTTTAAGTTTTATCTAAGTCAAATGGGGAAGGGTGATTCTTTGTAGCAGGCAATTTTCTAGACACAAAAGGAATGGGGGAGGATTCTTTAATCATTGCTTTTTTTTTTAACAGTCAGATGGTATTGGATTTTTTTTTTCCAATCTGGAACCACCTACTAAATAGTTTATATTTGTTGGAGAACTATAATTAAAAACAAAACTCTCCTGTCAACCAAAAAACCCATCCACAAAGGTAGAAGAGGAAAAAAACAGGTGTATTATTAAATAAACATTAACAGACTACGATGGGCATCATTGACAACCCACCAAGAGATTGCAAAGACAGAAAGTAATCTCACCAGTTTACGTAGCCAAGCAGATACGGCCCGTTGCACACATGTTCTCAAGGTAAACAATAACCAGTCCTCAAATTGGAAGACTTAATAGCACCGTTTGCCAAACATAGTTCATCCTAACTGAGAAGTGGTATGGCCATCCATGTTTGCCAATTAGCTTAATCCAAAGGAAAATAAACTTCTCATATCTTTACAACATGAGGTAATTTTTGGAACATGCTAGATGCCCCATTGAAGTTAGTCTCCTACCTGCCTACAGAAACTGGGAAATAGGGGACTCTATCTTCCTTGATGGTTGCATGTCAAAGAGATGGTCCCCAGGCCCTTGAAAAAGACATTCCTGCATCTTAAAACTGGGGAGAAGCTTAGTTAGCATTTAAAAGATTTACATACATTTCAAAGAGACACAGAAAGGATTTATAATTACAAGTTTTCTAAAGTAAATGTTCTAGGCAAAAGGAAGGAGGTCTCTTCCCTTATTTTCAACAAAGAGAAGTCTACTATTTTTAGTCTGCAATTGTCCTTACAGATGCAAATATACCTGTGTTCATTTCAAAAATCTTATATTTTGAACATTCTTAAATACATTATAAGAGGATTTGTTAAGCCTCTAAACTCAAAATTTATTCTTTTAAAATGCATTCCTGGTCTTCCTGATAGATTAAAATAATCTAGTATTTTACCTCTGTGTAGTTATCAATAATAGTAATAATGATGATGATGATAATGATGATCATTGCCATTGATTCTGATCACTTTGCTGGGCGCTAGACCATGTGCAGGGTGCTTTACGTGCATTCTTGCTGTCAGGAACTATGATTATATCCACTCTACAGATGTATAACGTGTCAGACCACAGTACGTTACTTGCCCAAGATCAACAGCTGGTGACTGTAATGATGGAATCACAGCTCAGGCAGTCCAAACTCTAGTGTCCATGCTTTTAACCATAAGCTGTAATGACTCTAATAGATAATATGTCTTATGGGAAAAATACAATGGAGGTCATTGACTTTCGTTAAGGGTCAATATTTGAGAATCTATTCTCCCTTTGTTGAGAATCTATTCTGATAACCACAGATGACAGTGTAATAACAACCTGGCGCCTTGGTCCAGCACATACCCCTAATCTTCAATCAAGAAACACTACCAGTGGGAGCAGCCAAGAAAAGGAGAAGCCTGAAGAGATGGAGGAACTTTTATTTTCCTCAGTTTAAGAACTATGAATTTACACTTTCTGAATGGAATCTAAGTAACTTAACCTGGGCAACAAACTTATTGTTAATACTGCAGAGATTATTTTTCGAAAATCTAGGTTAGGAAATGGAGTAGGGGGTAGAAATCTTGGGATTTACCAATAAGATGATTGTGTTTGCCTCAGAGTCCATGGATGGAAGGTGTACTGTTGAATTCTATTAAGAATGAAATAGAGAAAGCAGAGGTAAAACTCCTTATTGCTGGCAACCAGACGCCTGCTGACAGTGACAAACTACTGTAGAAAATATCTCGTGGCTCTTTCCTCTGGCAATATGATCAGCTCCTGGATAAAGGATATTAAAGGCAGATCCACCTCCAGGGCTTTGCTAGGACAGCAGCTACTGATTGTGTTTCTTTGTTCCTTTGGTGCCACTGGGTAGACAGGGCTAGGCTAGGGACTGAAGAGATTCAAGAGGATTTTCTCCCTGAACACGGATGAAAGAAACAACTTAGGAGGTTCACATTCCGATAGCCTCTTCTCTGAAACAATGTGAACGTGAAAGTTTTGAGGATCGGAGAAGGGTCTCTGCTCTTTCCGGAAATCACCTGGCTATTACTTATAATTTTAAAAGTTGACAATAAATTAGGAAGTAGCCCCTCAGAGTCTCAGCTGAATTGGAGTGCTCATCCCAGAGAGCTATCAGTTGTTTTCCAGACTTGGATTCTTCTGTTAGACTCTGGGCTCTCAGGAGTCTCATGGATTTTATTCCCAGTGAGGGCTGATGTGGAGAAAGCTTCACATATTTGTTCTAGCCTAGAATATCCCTGACTGTGGAGAGTGAAGAATGGTGCACTGGATTTCTAGGCTTTAGGATGCTAATATATCTCTACTGTAGGAGAGAGCATCCCAACCTCCTCCCTTTTGGGCTCAGGGAACCTGGTGGGACCCTGATTTGGGCACGTGATACCATACTCACAGCAACATGGCGCACTCATAGTATAGCACACTCGTTGATTTATGTGAGTCCCACAGTAATTCAGGAATGGCAGCGGATCATTGTTATTAACTCCCTTTGATAGATTAGAAAATCAAAGTTTATGGAATTAAAGAAACTGCGTGACTTGGACAAGGTTAGTAAGTAGCAGAGTTGATGCTGGAATGCAAATCCAAGGACTTCCCTGCCTCTATGTTCTCTTTCTGCTTTTCTGCCCCAAAGTGCCTCAGACAGAGGCACTTTTTGAAGCTTTTTATTTGGAAATAATTTAAAACTTACTGGAAAATATACCATAGCATAAAGTACACATGTGTTCCCCTCCCTGAGATTAACACATTGTTAACATTTTGCCACATTTGCTTTATCATTTTTGTTTGATCATTTTTTTTGCTTTATCATTCTCTGCCCCTCCCCCACTTTCTGTATATATAACTTTTTTAAAAAATCAGACTATTTGAGGGTAAGTTGCAGGCATCATGCCCCTTACCCCTTATTGTTTCTTCAGTACTTATTTTTATGAACAAGGACATTTACTTCTATTACCACAATACAGTTATCAAAATCAGAAAATTCAGCATTGATAAATGATTATGATTTGTGACTGACTTTATTCATATTTTATTAATTATTGATCATTTACATTGTTATTCAAACCAGGACAATTTTGAAAATGAGAGGGGTACTATTCATAATTATGCCAGGACAACAGGTATAAACTGGGACTGTGATAAACCAATATGAGTGGTCATTCTAGGCTTGAATAGTCAAAAAACTCCCCCCAAGAGCACTGCTGCCAGCAGGACGGAGGGGAAAACAGCAGAGAGGGATTGGAGGTGTCCCCTGAGAGCCAGAACTCAAGATGGAGGTGCCTCACAATGGTCAGCCAGAGAGTTCAGTGCAAAGATGCAGGACAGTGGTCCCTGCCTTGCAAGGGTCGGAAGAATACACAAATGCATTCATTGTGATGGGGTGGCATTCAGATGCCTGCTGAGGCAGAGTACAGAACAGCCAAGAGGCAGACTCACACAGTACCAGCTAAGAAAACTACTTTGTCCCTCTTTTGAAAAAAGATTAATTAAAATATAGTTGCTGTACAATAATATATGCTACAGGTGTACAATGTAGTGATTCACAATTTTAAAAGTTGTACTCCATTTATAAATATAAAATATTGGCTATATTCTTCGTGTTGTACAATATATCCTTGTAGTTGATTTTATGCCTAATATTTTGTACCTCTTAACTCCCTACCCTGATATTGCGCCCCGACTTCCCTCTCCCCACTGGTAACCACTAGTTTGTTCTCTACATCTGTGGGTCTGCTTCTTTTACATCATATTCACTGCTTTGTTGTATTTTTCAGATTCCACACATAAGTGACATCATACAGTATCTGTCTTTCTCTGACTTATTTCACTTAGCATAATGCCCTCCAAGTCCATCCATGCTGCTGCAAGTGGCAAAACTTCATTTTTTTATGGCTCAATAGCATTCTGTTGTATATATACAACATCATCCTTATCCATTCTTCTGTTGATGGTGCTTTGTCCCTCCTTGTCTCCGCCTTCTTCCTCTTAAACTGACCCTGGAGGACAGAGAGGCAGCTTCAGGAACAGAGGAAGAGCAGTGGGACAAAGGGAATGAAAGAACAGACTGAGCTCCTTCTTTTTCACTTCTGTTACCTAAGGCAAGGATCAGAATTGTGCCAGGGGAGGGAGAAGCTTTGTTCAGGTGGGAAATGAAAGCTTGGAATTAGATTGGAGAGAACTTTTTAAAAGTTGAAAACAAAATCATTTAAATACCTGAAAGTGATGAGAAAGACAGTGGGGTCTGCCCTAAATATCACTAAATGATAGAGAGGAAAAATCCCACAAGTCATGTTTCAGGGAAGTAATGGGAGAAAAAATTGACACTTTTATTGTTGTAATTTATTAATTCCAGCATGTTCAGTAAGCTAGCTACACATGCATAAAAAATTCAAACACTGCCAAAGTGGAACTAAAATTCCCCTGTTCTTTTTTTCCTCTTCCCCAGCCTGTGAAAAGCTATGCTTTACATGTTTGTATTATACTTCTATTCTCTATCTATCTATCTATCTACTTACCTACCTACCTACTATCTGTCTAATAATCTAACTAGACATCCTGTTCTAAAAGCTACTTTCTTCACTGTACAATATACTATGAACATCTTACAATTATGTCACAGCCTATTCATATTATAAAAAATAAGGTTCTACCTCACTGGATGGACATTCCACTGTGTAGATGACTTACTTAGGCAATGACCTATTGATGACGATCTGTTTTCCATTGTTAGCTATAATAAATAATTCATGTAGTCATCTTTTAGAATAAATTCCAGAAGTGTACTTGTGTTGAAGAGTAGACTTAAAGATTTGGGGAAATACATTACCACGTTGTCTTTCTTAAAGTCTGTATCATTGTGGAGTCACACCAGTAGTACAAAGGGTGCCTCTTTCCCCACACTGTTGTCAAAAATGTAGTGCATATTATGTCTATCAAGTACTTAGCTATCCACAAAGGGACACACTTCAGTTTAATTTCCAGTGATCATAATCAGAAATAGGATAGCATCATAGTATACAGTGGGATAAGAATTATTACTGTTTTTGCATGGAGCTCTTTATGTAAAACCTGAGAAGTAATGGGAGAAGCAAACAAAATAATTCTGCAGCACCACCAATGTTGAACACATTCCCAGCTTTCCAGAATGTGAGAACTGGATCTGACATTGTTTTCTGCATTAGTAGAATTTTGTTCTTGACTGATCATATGAATGACTTCAGAACCTGCTTCCATTGTTGACTGCTTCCTTTTAGTGACATCTGTATGAGTGGGATGTTAGTATATTACATAAAAACTGCATTAGGGTTGTGCTTGATTGGACGCTATGCCAATGCTCTGCTCTTCTTTTTCCCTTACATTGCCTCCCCAAAGACTGGAAATTTCATAATAATAATAAAGTTAGAACAGCAAAACTGTGGCCTTTTATGTGGCTGAGCACTTGAGAGCATCTCAACTATGAATTTTTACTCCATTGACTTTCTTTACAATGGGGAAAATTCAAATAATTTTTTTCCACATGAAGCTGTATTGTCCATAAATGGCATGTTTCTTGCTTTTTCTTGAGCTAAAGTCATGCTTAAGTTTCCAAGGAGAGTGTACTTAGAATCAGTTGGATGTGTAGGAGTGAGACAGGCCTAACCTGCTGCTTCCGTCAAGAGCTCCCAGGGGACCTCCTCTGTGGCTCTAAAAGAAGTAAATTGCTCAGCTTTTGGAGTGACTCTTCGCCTACCAAGTCCATATAGGCCATCGGAAACAGTGTGTGTTTAAGTGAAACAATACTCCATTAGAGAGTGAAAAGCGAATAATAATTCTTTGCCCTCAGGCCATGCATTTCCAAAAGCCACGTTGCAGAAACACATTGGCTGTCTACAGGAAGTTCTCCCAAATACGGAAACAAATAAGGAACTTTTTTGAATAGCTCAGGAGTTTTATGACAAAAACAGCCTACAAAATACAGTGCCAGAGTTCTTGCCCATATATCACCTTCAGGTGCTGCTAATCTGAAGTGAAAAACTGGAGGTTGAAGACTAGTAGCCAATGGACTGATCTTGCCTCTGAGTTTTTAATTTGTCCAGCACAAGGCTTTAGACAGTATTTAATTGGCACCAATATTGAAAAATCTGAATTTCAGATTTCTTTTGGAAAACTGAGCGATCTAATATTGTGAGGGTGGCATTCCTACAAGGTAACAGTTCACAGAGTGGAATGTCATTGCTCCTTCAAAATAGAATATGGGCTTCATGCATTTATACTATCATTGCCTTACTTCCTGTATTTACTACCCCTTGAATTTACTACCCCTGGGAAATTCTGGGAGCATAGAATATGCCTTTTTTGGGTTTTTTGTTTTTGTTTTTGTTTCTTTGTTTTCTTTTTGAGAGGACAGAAAGCAAGAGGAAATCTTTAAGACAGCTCAGTTTATCTCCTCTGTGAAATCTCGTCTTCCCAGTGAGCAGAGGACTGCTCCAGCAGCACTTTGTACATACTCAATGAAGGCAATTTTCATGATATATTATCATTATATTTCCCCATGTCTGGCTTCCCCCATAAACCTAGAGGGCAGAAACAGTATCCTAATTGCCATTGTAATGTCCCAGTGCCTATTACTGCATGTAGGTCCTTACAGACCTGCATTCTGAGTAAAGGAATTCCTGAATGGATGGATGAACAAGAGGTCCCTTGAGGGTACTCATGATGACTTGGGATTCCCAACCAAGTGGCGTAGAAATGACTCAGGATGGATTTTCTGAACACTTGGCACTGATGGGGCAGTTTGAGTCTTACAGAGCTTTGAATCAATGCTCTTTGATGCCTGAGCTATATATTAGAGCAAAATCTTTGCTTTGGAACTTCTTTATTTTTCTCTGAATATTGGGAATAATAATTCTTATTTGATTATCCTATTAAAATGAACACAAAACCTAACAAAAGCTCATTATTCCCGTCAAGTTTTTAATCATTACCTGACAAAGGAAGAAGCTGAAGTCATCCAAAACTATAATTTCTGCCTTCCCTTTGGAAGAATAATATGTTCAAGTTTTCTCTCATTGTAATTTCCTTTGACTACACACTTCTGTTTTTAGCACTTTATAAAAGACAGTAAAATCTTCTTTCCAATCTTGCCTTTGTCAAGAACATAAATACAAAATGTTCAATGTTTTTGAACAGTTTTGATATATTTCTCCTTTAAATTAGGATGGAAACAGCTAGAAGATGCCATAGCCATTTAATCAAAGAGCAAATATTTTAGTGACTGCAATAAAAGAGAAGCTGTTAAACAAATGGTAGCTGACGGTGGTTATTCTAATTAGAATTGTTGCATAAGAAAAGCCAAAGCAAGTCCCTGTATGGAAAAGGCAAAGCTGATTTTAATTTAGTCATATTAAAGACAGGTCTATTGTGAATGAGCTCTTAATCATTTTCCATCACAAAATGTAGTAATAAGTTACTTGAAGATCTGTTTCTCACAGAGACTAATATTTCCATCACTATCATCTCATATGGTTATCAATTTATTTGACAGTAATACATTTTAGAAGTTTGAATTTAAATAATGTGGAATTACATATATTTAAGTCTATTTTGCATGTGCTTACCTTGTAAAATTGGAAATAAGATTTATTTCTTTCGAAGGAAAATCATCAGAGAGCCTATTCTAAGGAAATGGTTAATATAAGGTCTGGCTGTGAGAGATTCTGAGTAGATTCTGCCTTCTGGGAGTAGTACTCACTACAGAAATATCAAAGTCTTGCTAAAACAAGACTGTGCCTCGAGAAGTTGCAATGAATGTCTTACTCAATTTTTAATTACTTATCTCTGAAAGCATATTTTCATATAGTATATTTAACAATGACAAGGCTGTATATTTGCTATGTTAATTGAGAAACTATTTTAAATAGATATTGGATTAAAATATCATTAAAAAAAAAAACCTTGCTCAATCTGTTAGGTAGTTAGAAAAGTGGAGGAGAGGGAGGATGGGCTGGAAGATGGTGTTATGCCCACCTCCAGCATAAAGGGCCTTTACTTCTTCTAAATGAGTGACAGCAAGAACCAGTTAGAACCCAACCGCCATGACTGTGTGGTAGCAGAAAGGACTTAACCAGACACAACCTGATGTTCATTGTATTATAATTAACGTTGTGATTTATGTGCCCCCCCAACCCCCGCATTAGGTTTTTCTGTATACACCATGGGTAAGGACACGGGTAAGGGGGCCAAACATGACTCAGCATTCCAGGGACAAGAGCTGTCAACTAGTCAAGAGACCACCTCTAAGCAAGGGTATAAGAGAAAGGGGGAGACAAAAGCCACCGCTTTTCCCCCCTTGGATCAACACCCCCCCCCCATTCTTGGAGGTGTACTTTCCTTTTCTAAATAAATCTTTCAAAATTTTTCACTACACAACATACCCTCTCCCAACTGTAAACTTATCCTTTGGGTATGGCACGAAATGGGGTCTTTTCCTTGTGGGGGTATAATGTCTTAGGGAATTTATTTAGTGTTCTTAACTATGGAAAACTATAGATTTCTCTGCTAGTGTTATCCTTGGGAAAGATTAGTCTCTTTTCTAGACATTTGAAGCCTCTTTCCCTTTTTAGAATGAGAACATACCAACTTACACTCAAAACGTTGCTTTAATGTTCTTTGACCATTTAGTAAAGAAGGCGTGCGAAGGAAATTCATCCAACTCCCCACTGGAAGTGAATTCACCATCATTTTGATGGTGAATTCCTATGCTATTAAAGCTCTGTAAATGTATAGCAATTATTGAACCTGTTGAGTAGCAGTTTTCCCCACACAAATACAATTTTATGTTTCTTTAAAGAAGATTTTAAAAAATATCTAACAAGAGAAGTCCTGCCAAGGGAATCTTCTTAGGCAAATCCTTGTTTGAAGTGTAACAGTGGATAAAAAATAGAACTTCAGGTCACATATGGACCACTGGGATGTTCTGTCCAGCACTGGAATTCTTCTGAAAGCTCCTTTGTCAAGGGCTAGTTCTTAGGCTCTCAGGATGCCACTGTAAAGTCATGGCATGGCTCTCAGGTGGTTACCAGCTATGGGAAAGAAAGAGTGTGAAGCTCGAGAGGTAGGGCTAGGACTTCCTCTGGCCCATGTCTAAGAGGCTACAAAGAGGCCTTTCTAAGATCCCTGGATTCCCTGCTGCTCCTGTAGGACTCAAGGAAGCCCACATTTCTAAAACTGAAACTCAAAAGGACTTCTCATTTACCTCAAATTTCAAATTACTGCTTGGCACTGGAAGTGGATGGGGTGATGCAGCTCAATGTCTGGTGGAGGTATTCTAAAAACTGTTCGTATTGAAAAGAAGGCAGTCCTTTTGCAGGCTCTGAGGGACTTGCCACTGGCCTCAGGTCTCCCTTCATGAAACTCTCCTTACCTCTAATGCAACCCCCTTAGGTCTTGTTCTTGAATTACAGACTCCTGTTTCTCTGGCATTGAAGATACATGCTGAATCCACGGAAGTCCATCTTCTCCCACAACTCACCTTAACCATACCCCACACCCAAACAACATCAATGTGCTCACTTTAAAATAAAAATGAAGTTACAAGATGTACTCCATACTTTTTGGTTTGCAATGGCAAATTGATGTAGTTATAAGAAATATAAATAATTTAGTTCCATTATGTTAATCTTTCTCAGTTATCAAGATCACATTTTAGCAAGTTGATTCTAAGACACTGTGCCAAACAGTTGTGTTTGCCAAACAGTTCTGAAGGAAAATTAATGATCTGTCGTCTGAATATTCATCCCTTATTCTTTAAAAATTCTTTCATTGTCACTGGTCAACTTCATTAACTTATTGCCTCACTCCTAGACGATCAAAATATCTTTTCTACTGATGCTCTTGTTTCTAGATTCTTCTCAGTCTGCAACTCTAAACCATCATGATAATGTTGTCAGATTAATTTTCCCCAAAACAAGTGACTTGCATGGTGAAAATCCTTTGGTAGTTCCCAATGTTTAGCAATAAAGTAAAAACTTACGTACTTTCTAAGAGATAAAATTTGATTGTGCCAGCCTCCTGTGTTGTCGGTTCTCCCTTGCCCTTAGAGAAAGATACAAATATATTAAAAATGGTTCATCTAGCTCTTGATGACCTGTGCCTGACGTGACGACCACCACACTGACTTCACCTGTCTGTGTTCTCTCGCTACATCCGAGCTACCCTGGACTGTGTTGTAGTGATAGGAGCTTTGCCACAGGCAGGCATGGCTTACTTAGGATCTAGTGGAACTATGGAGAAGGCAGAGCCAGTTCACACTCAGCTTGACTGGAGGGAACCACCCCTAGTCTGGCTCTCCATCTCCACTCTGCCAACACCCTAGTCCAATTCATCATGGTTTCTTATCTTGACTCCGCATCTTCCAGCTGGCCCACTCATATCCACTCCTGGCTTATGCCTGGTTTTCTTTCAGCCCTAAGCATTTGTCATGCCAAAGAGCCACTGCTCTGTTGATCACTGTGTCTCAAATGCTGCTTCTTATCCTTTATGCCCAGTTATATTGTTCTCAATGCTTACATTTCAAGTCAACTATGCCTTTCTCAAGAAGGACTGCCTCAGTCTCTCTGACTACACCAAAAGCCCCTCTTAGTACTCTCTTAGCTGTATGTGCTTCATGGTGAAAGGAGGAGGAAACAAACTAACTTCCCTGATGCCAAAAACTGTTTGCTGGTTCTTTCTACGAAATCCTGCAGTCTGCTTTCTCTCTCTTACTGCTTTTGTGCTAAACAACCCCCAAACTCTGCCCTTACATTTTTTAACCCAGTGGCTATACTCCAGGGAGGAGGTAATGGGCTAATAATCTCAGAAGGTTGGACAGACCCTTCAAAGTTCCTCCTCCAAGATGGCAGGAAGATCATCAAGGCTAAGAGGAATGTAGCAGCTCCCTGTAAAGCACTCTGGTTGTTATCACCCTTTCAGTTCCATCTAGTTCTATAAAACCTCAAGACCTCAACCCCAAGAGGGATTCACAGTCTCTAAGGCATTAGCCTGCTGTGACTCCCCTATGCCTGGGAAAGTAACAAAACTGTTCTTTTTCTTCCAAAACTCTGCCTCTGGGTTTCAATCTGGCTTTGATGTGCAGAGGCTGGTTTTGTGGCAACAAAGGCACTTTTCACAGTAACCGGTTTACATTTCTTTTTCCTGATGTTTGGTTAGTATCTGTCTCCTACACGGTACTGTGAGCTCCATTAGAACAAGGACTACGTCTGTTTTGTATCCCCCCACCACCACTTTAAAAAAAAATGACACTATCTTTGATGTCCAGTGCAGTGCTTGATCAAAAGTAGGTATGCTCAGTAAATATTTTTGGGAGTTAATATTGAATGACAGATCAAAGTCATGCCTTAAGCTTATTTCAAAGGAATAAATTTTAATCCAGATTTATAACTCCTTTCCCCCATAATAGACAACAGAATAAAATGTTATTAATGTTCAAATTCTCTAGACTATTAACCTTTTTCTGTTTCCTGAGAAAATATTACAGCTAAGTCCAATTCTCTTATGTCCTACTATCTTAGACTTTCTAGAGACAAGATAGGTTTCTTGTACGTTTGATTGCTCTTTTTTTTTTAATTGAGGTATAGTCAGTTTACAACGTTGTGTCAGTTTCTGCTGTGCAGAACAATGTTTCAGTCATACATGAATATACGTATATTCATTTTCATATTCTTTTTAACCATAAGCTATTACAAGATATCAAATATAGTTCCCTGTTCTATACAGTGTAAACTGATTTATGTATTTTATATATACTGGTCAGTATCTACAAATATCAAATTCCCAGTTTATCCCTTCCCACCCCTTTCCCCCCGGTAACCATAAGTTTGTTTGCTATGTCTGTGAGTCTGTGTCTGTTTTGTAAATAAGTTCATTTGTCTTTTCTTTTCTTTTTTTTTTTCTTTTAGATTCCACATATAAGTGATATCTTATGGTATTTGTCTTTCTCTTTCTGGCATACTTCACTCAGAATGACATTCTCCAAGGCCATCCATGTTGCTACAAATGGCATTATTTTATCATTTTTTATGGCTGAATAGTGTTCCATTGTATAAATATACCACAACTTCTTTATCCAGTTATCTGTCAATGGACATTTAGGTTGTTTCCATGTCTTGGCTACTGTAAATAGTGCTTCTATGAACATTGGGGTGCAGGTGTCTTTCTGAATTAAGGTTCCCTCTGGACATAAGCTCAGGAGTGCGATTGTGGGATCATATGGTAAGTCTATTTTTAGTCTGTTGATGAATCTCCATACTGTTTTCCACAGTGGCTGCATCAAACTGCATTACCACCTGCAGTATAGGAGAGTTCCCTTTTCTCCACACCCTCTTCAGCATTTATCATTTGTGGACTTTTGAATGATGGCCATTCTGACTGGTGTGAGGTGACACCTCATTAGAGTTTTGATTTGTACTTCTGTGATAATTAGTGATATTGGGCATTTTTTTCATGTGTCTATTGGCCTTTCATATGTCTTCCTTGGAAAATTGCTTGTTTACGTCTTCTGCCCATTTTGGGATTGTGTTTTTTATTTTTATTTTATTAAATCATATGAGCTGTTATATATTCTGGAAATCAAGCCCTTGTCAGTCTTATCTTCTGCAAATATTTTCTCCCATTTCATATGTTGTTGTTTTATTTTGCTAACTATTTCCTTTGCTGCGCAAAAGCTTGTAATTTTAATTAGGTCCCGTTTGTTTATTTTTGCTTTTATTTCTATTGCTTTGGTAGACTGCTCTAGGAGAACATTGCTGAGATGTATGTGAGATAATGTTTTGCTTATGTTTTCTTCTAGGAGATTTATTGTGTCTTGTCTTATGTTTAAGTCTTTAAGCCATTTTGAGTTTATTTTTGTGTATGGTGTGAGGGAGTGTTCTAATTTCATTTACATGCTACTGTCCAGTTTTCCCAATACCATTTGCTGAAGAGGCTGTTTTTATTCCATTGTATATTCTTGCCTCCTTTGTCAAAAATTAATTGACCAAAAGTTTATGGGTTCATTTCTGGGCACTCTATTCTGTTCCATTGATCCATATGTCTGTTTTTTGTACCAATACCATATTGCTTTGATTACTGTAGCTATGTAGTACTGTCTGAAGTCTGGGAGGGTTATTCCTACAGCCTCATTCTTCTTCTTCAGTAATGATTTGGCAATTCTGGGTCTTTTGTGATTCCAAATAAATTTTAATATGATTTGTTCTACTTCTGTGAAATACGTCCTGGCTAATTTGATAGGGATTGCATTAAATCTGTAGATTGCCTTGGGCATTATGGCCATTTTAACAATATTGATTCTTCCAGTCCAGAAGCATAGAATATCTTTCCATTTCTTTAAGTCCTCTTTAATTTCCTTAATCAATGTTTTGTAGTTCTCCATGTATAAGTCTTTCACCTCACTGGTTAGATTGATTCCTAGGTATTTTATTACTTTGGGTGCTATTTTAAAAGGGATTGTTTCTTTACTTTCTTTTCCTGTTGATTCATCATTAGTGTAAAAAAATGCAACTGATTTTCATACATTAATCTTGTATCCTGATAACCTTGCTGAATTCTTTTATTAGTTCTAGTAGTTTTTGTGTGGACCTTTTAGGGTTTTCTATATATAGTATCATGTCGTCTGCATATAGTGACACTTTTACCTCTTCTTTTCCAATTTGGATCCCTTTTATTTCTCTCTCTTGCCTGATTGCTGTGGCTAGGACTTCCAAGACTATGTTGAATAGGAGTGGTGATAGTGGGCATCCTTGTCTTGTCCCAGATTTTAGTGGGAAGCTTTTGAGTTTTTCACTGTTGAGTACTATGCTGGCTGTAGGTTTGTCATATATAGCTTTTATGATGTTGAGATATGTTCCCTCTATACCCACTTTGGTGAGAGTTTTTTTTTATAAATGGGTGTTGAATTTTATCAAATGCCTTTTCTGCATCTGTTGAGATGATCATGTGGTTTTTTGTCCTGTCTCTTGTTGATATGGTATATCACATTAATTGATTTGCATATGTTGAACCATCCTTGTGTTTCTGGGATGAATCTAACTAGGTCATGGTGTATGATTTTTTTAATGTGCTGTTGGATTCTGTTTGCTAATAATTTGTTGAGGATTTTGCATCTATGTTTATCAGTGATACTGGTCTGTAATCTTTTTTGGTCATGTCTTTGCCTGGTTTTGCTATCAGGGTGATGGTAGCTTCATAGAATGAGTTTGGGGAGTACTCCCTCCTTTTCAATCTTCTGGAATAGTTTGAGAAGGACCAGTATGTGTTCTTCTTTGCATGTTTGGTAGAATTCCCAGTGAAGCCATCTGGCCCTGGACTTTTGTTTGTAGGAGGTTTTTTATTGCTAATTCGATTTCATTTCTAGTGATTGGTTTGTTCAAGTGGTCAGTTTCTTCTTAATTCAGTATTGGTGGACTGTATGTTTCCAGAAACGTGTCCATTTCTTCTAGGTTATCCATTTTGTTTCCCTATAGTTCTTCATAGTGTTCTCATATGATATTTTGTATTTCCTTCAGGGGACTTCTCTTGTTCTTTTAATAGGGAGTGGTTCCTCTGCTTCTTCATTTTACTTATATCTCTCTGGCACTATGGATTTTGGAGTATCAGTTATCTACTGTGGTCCTGAATGAGGTCTGTCTGTCTGTCTGTCTGTCTACCTATCTATCTAAAGTGGATACAGAAATAAAACCAAAAAAAATTTAAAAATTTAAAAGAAGATAAAAAACTTTGAAAACAGTATAATCAATAACAGAAGAACAAAACAAAGAAATAAAAATTATAAAAATCAAATTGAGAGAAACTTTTTAAAAATTTAAAAGAAAAAAAGGATGTGAAAATAGATTATAATTGATAACAGAAGAACAAAGAGAAATAGAAATCAAATTGAGAGAAATTTTAAAAATTAATTAGAAATTTAAAAGACAATTTTAAAAGGGATTTAAAAATTAAAAAAGAATAGGAAAGAAAAAAGGTGGATACGTTCTTGTGGAGACTGTGTGCACTTAATAATTTTGTGGAGAGGTCCTTCTTAAGTATGGAGGGTTGCCAAGTCTTCCTTCCATGCCTTTTGTCTGTTATCCTTTGGTTGTGGGGTGTGGCCAGTGTTGTGGTGGCCAGAGCCTGCCATGGCTATTGAGCAGGGCTGCCTTTGTGTTCTGTGGTTGCCGGTTCTCCTGCCCTTGCCCTGCTGCGCGAACTCCGCTGGCTGGTTCCAGAGCTCCTGGTCACGCCCCAGGTCTGTGCTGCTCTCAGTGCCAGGAGGCAGGCAGATCACGCCTCCTCCCAACACTGTGTTCTAGTGCCACACTTGTGCCCTGTAGGCGGACAGGTCCCACCCGCTAAGGCGCATTGAAGCGCTGCGCTCGGGCACAGTAAGTGGGCGGGTTGCTCCCCCACGCTGCGCAGGGGCCGTACTCAGGAGGCGGGCTCGGACAAAACGGCCGCGCCAGCCGCCTTCCCCGCTCTGTGCCAGAGCTCCGCTCCTTGTTCATTTGTTGTAGAGGCGCGAGTTCACAGAGGAACCAGGGCAGAATGGCCCCCTCTGCCTGGAGCTGTAAACAAATCTCGGTCCTGCCTGTGAGTTTGAGGGGCCCCTAGGTATGTATTCAGGTTTCGACCCCACGTGGGCCTGGGAGCCTCTGTGGGAGAATATGGCGGCTGTGGCTGCGCCCCGCCTCTCTTCTCCAGAGAAGGCGCCAGCCATGGCGCCGCGGGGCTGAGGAGACAAAGGCTGCGGCGCCCCTCCCCCCAGGGCACACCAGCAGTGGTGCTTTGCTTTTTTTTTTTTTTTTGTATTTTATGGGGGACGCAGGCTGTTCTGCTCTGTATCCCCCTCCCAGCCACAGCGCACAGCCCCCTGCAGTCCCCCGGGGCTGCCTCAGTGCAGCCGCCCCAGTCCCCCGCCCGGCTCGGGCAGCCTGTCCTGTCCCCCACCTGCCGGTTCGCTTCTAGGACTGGGGGTCGCGGGGACCCTCTGTGCCCGTTTATCTTAGTTTTGTCGGTCAAGGGCTATTCTGTACAGATCCGAGCCTCGGAGGTTCCCCCTCAGCCCCGCTGACCTCTCCGTTGGAGAGGGGGAGACACAGCGTGCAGTGCTATTCCTCCTTTGCCGCTCCCTCCCCGCGGGACCGGTCGTGCATTATTTTCCTTTTCTCCTACCAGATTTGTGGCAGATTTTGTCTTTTGAAGAAGGCAATGTTCTGTCAAACTTCAGCAGGTGTTCTGAGTGGATGGGTGGGCCTGTGGATCTCAGTCTTGGTATATTTGTGGGAGAGGGTGAGCTACGGACAGCCTTCTGCTCTGCCATCTTGGCTCTTCTCCCCCTTCTTTAAAAAAAAAAATCAGATTCCAAGTTACCAAACTTTTCTATGACAGGCATTTCCTACCAGTGTTCCTAAAAAGTTATAAGCCATAAAAATACGGGCATTGTTAAACAACTAAGTAGGAGTAGGAGAAAAATAATCAACAGAAGTAAAGTGTTCCCGCAGATATCTGGTTATTCAGTCTATTCTGTCATAAATAGGTTAATGAAGAATGATGATTCAAACGTGTTTCTGCTTACCTGGTAGTTTCTTTCATTCTACTTTAACACTGTGCCTCTATGTTCTTAAATCTTATTTTAGGTCCCCAATTATGCTTAGATTCTGGATTCTTTCACAGGCAATTTTCTACACCTGGCATGCTCTATCCTGCTCTCCTTTCCTTCTTTTGGCACACATCCTTCAATTCTAAGTAAAAATAGTACTTCCTGAGAGTATCTTTCGATGACAACCTTGTCCTTCTCCACTGTAATCCTTGTTCAATATGTATTTTTTTTTCCTACTGGCCTATCAGCTCTCTGTGTGTGGAAACATGTCTAAATTTTTTTGCTTCTGTATCACCAAGAATTGCTAATTAGTATTTACTGAATGCATAAATGAATATCCTTTACCACTTGAGTACAACCTAATCTTACACTGCCTCTGACACAAATATTAGACCCATTTCTGTCTGTGATAAGTATTGCTTCTACCATCTCTAGACTTTCTATGACATTTCATTTTCTTAAAATAGCTGTCTCTCTCTCTCTGTCTGTCTCTGTTTTGTTTGTTTTGTTTTTGTTATAGACTTCCCTCCACCCTTTATCCATCATGGGCTGTGCAACTCCAATACCATCTGCTTTACCATACCTTTGTATTTCCCAAGCTAAAGGGATCCTGTTCTCCTCTGTGCTCTCAAAGCAGTTAGTTTGTCACATTTCTAAGGTAATGACACTTCGTGCTACAGGCATTCAATGAAAGGCTCATGTATCTTCAGTTTAATTGTAAACTCTGTAAGAGCACAGGCCATTTTGATTGCACTCTATCTCCCGTCCTTCCCAACATAACACCCTGTACATGATACTCATGTATTCATTCAGTATTTGTTGAAATAACTGAATAATGGCCATTCCAGGTAACTAAAGGTTTCCTGGTCATACTGCTTAATTTGTGTTCAGCTCCCTTTGTGTGGTAGAGATTCTTTTACTGTAGAGTCTTACTTAAGCAGTTTTTTTTTAACTTCTTTTTTTTTTCCCTGTCATCTGATTTTAGGAACTCCTTTTGGAGTTAGTTGAGTAAGAATCTTTAAATAAATAAAAATAACTCAAACCCTAGTCACGAATCTCCTATATGGTAGCCTAATAATAGAACCATTTTCCTTGCTTTACAAAGAACTTATTGAATGTAAGAATTATCCTAAAGCCAGCATAGTTGAACTCTTTTCAAGAATTACTGCAATTAAACTAGGCTCAGTATGTAAACTGAAAAGTCAGCATAGTTCCATAAGTTTATAGGCTTACTGCAGTTGTTATTACTCACAATTCAAGTCTTTTATCCTGATCTTATCTTCCATTCAAATTCTTGGCAAATCCATGCCCCAACTTGTCAAACTAACTCACTGTCAAGTAGTTTGGAGGTCATCTCCTCCCAGGCTTCTGGCCCTCAGCCCAGAACCAGGTCTTTTAATGGTGGCTAAAAGCACTGATCCTTTGGTAATATTAAGGATACTGAGCTTAGTTTAAGGTCAAGAAGATATTTCTTTGTCCTTCTACCACTCTAAGCCCTCAGCCTCTCTTACATCTTAATGGAGGCAGTTTTCCCAACTTCCTTTGGGAAAAGGAAGGCAGTCCCTCAGGTGCTGGCTTCAAGAGTGAGCCTGGCCCTGGCCTTCATCTCATTTAGGACTCTTGTCTCCAGTCACCTATTGTTCTGTAGCAGTGAACTCTTGGCCACTAACTTGCTGCTTCAAGATCCCATCTCTCACAGCCCTATAGTAGTTGTCCTTCAACTTTGTGTTCTGTTTCTGGCTTCTAGAGATGTTTATCATACTTTGGAGCTAGGCTGTATATTCAGGTTGTGATAGTTTGTCTTTCATTGTCAAAGGTCTGAAGCAGTGGGGTGAAACAAAGTCAGAACTTACATCAGTGTCTTGACCAGGGTCTCCATGCCCCTATTTAACTCTTTTAGCTGGTGTATTTCTAGAAGCTATTTGTAGGAGTTGTGTAGTATCTGTTTTGCCCACAGTAGACACTAAGATCTTGACTTTAATATCATTTTATTTATCAAAATATTCAAAAAAGTTCTTTAGTTTGCAACCTTGTATAGATAATAAACATTAAATAAAAATGGCTGAGCAAACACTAAGGAATTAGCACTGGGTAACAGGTTCCTAAATGACATATTTATAGATATCATAAAATGTAATAATATATAATATGGTTCTGATGCTAAATTTCCAACCATTTTCTACCAAAGAACTGGTGAATATTCTAGCTGGGTGAGCTTCGCGGAATCATTTCTGCGGTCTTGTTCACAACCCTTTTTTCTGTCACCGTCTTGGCTCTGGCATATGCTGAGCGTCTTTTCTAATCTATCCTACCCTGCATAAGGATGACAGTTTCTTTGTTCTAAAGTCATAATCTTATGGCTCTGCTTGTAGTCTTTCATACCACTCTACCTGCCAGGGATACAAGTCCCCCAATCTGAGAAAGTTATTTTAAACAGAGATCTAGGGGAAAAAAATACCTCATTAATAAGTTTTAAATATCTCCATAAACATAGATATGTCACTGGCTGATTGACTATTACTCAGTATGGAACAAGATAGACGGAACTTTATTATTATTGTTGTTGTTGATTATCTTAGTACTGTCTCCTGCATCCTTAAATCCACTGTGCAGAATTGCTCTTTCCAGCTGCCTAATGAAATTTTGGGTAGATCTAATTGATTTTCTAGACACTTTCAAATATTAAAGAGTCCAGTCAGGTTGATTAGCAAAAACTTCAATATTTTTTAATTAAAAAGCATTCTTTAGTTCTGTTTTAACTCAGGTTTCAAAAGCTGTAGTGAAAAGTGAGTAGACCTTTATCCCTTGCTCCGTCTCCTATCCTCTTTCTAGGTGCTAGTTGTAGTCCTCTTCAGGGACAGTCCTGGGGGTGAAGTTTAGAGGTAACAATCAGATATTTTTGCTTTGTGTGTATGGTAGTCCAAATGCAGGCTTCTTTCCTGTGGGACCCTTTTGTGGTTTTGTCACTATAGGATCCCACTCTTCCGAGGGCTCCTTTTCTATGTAACTCCCCTGGAGATTCCCTTTGTTGGTGGAACACAAATGCCTTTTGGCCTCCCAAACTTGGAGAGCATGGTCCTTTCACAGCATACCTACAGATTACTGCTGCCGCACATAATGATGGTCTCTTTAGCCTTCTATCTTTTTCTAGTATGAGTCTGAAATGTCTCAAACTGCAGGGATTACAGGCAAGCTTTCTGAATGGTTCTCGTGAAGCCCCAATTACTTAGGAGAGGGAGGGAAATGGAAGACTCTGCAACAGCTTTCTCACTGTCCAATCCCCTTGGTCTTTCTCCTCACCTTTTCTTGCCTTTGTAGTAGGTGATGAGCTAAGAATTTCAAAGCCACTTTCAAATCATTGATACAAGTTTTTAAAATATTGCCTTAATCTATAAAAATGTGTTCTTTTTAATTTTTGGAAAGCATCTCTTTGAAAATAGTTTTTGAATAAAAATGTTGTATAGGTCTACCAATATAATAAAACAATTTTTTGAGTCAATCAATAACTATTTAAAAAGTGCTTTAATTTTAATTTTTTCAGTGATCATTTCCACACTGAAAAGTCTACTAATCTGGATAAAAAAGTATATGCTCATTCTATTTAAAGAACATTTTCAGTTGTAAAATTCAAGTTGACAAGTGCCTCACTTGACTAACTTTTTTTAAGTTACATTATTTTTCTGATTTGAATGATCAATTGAAAATATTCAAACCAATTTGATACAGACCTAAACAGTGAATTCATCCTTATCCCTTAATAATTTTCATGATGTTTATATTTTTTCTAGACTTCTTGGTCTGGGCACATCCTGACATCCTTCTCTGGATGGCTTGCGCCACCGTGGAGCCCTTCTGTCAAGGAATGTATGTGGCATCTCAGGCACCATAGTGAGTATAACCTGTCTGTTCCTGTAAGACTGTTCACAATGAGTACTTCTGTTTGCACGTATACATTACCTTTTTAGATTAAAAAAAATTCCTTTTATCATTTCTGCTTTCCTACACATTTCATTTTGTATATATTTAATAGAGAGTTATTTCAGAGAGAATACTTCAGAACTACAATTATATCTGAATATTTTAAATTGTTCTACTAATTGGCAGTATTGTAGAAGCAACTTGCCTTAAAACCTTCCAAACTACAAGATTTATACAAATGATAGATCTGGGTTTTTTGTTGTTGTTGTTTTATTCTACAAAAGGATTTTTCATTCTAGAAAGATCTCTTTAAGTAGTAGAAAACCCTCTTGGGGCATTGCAATATAATGTATAAATTATATAAGTAAAATATAATTTATAAATTTTGAAGTTATTCAGCGTTTTTTTTAAAAGAACACATCTATTGCATGAAAGTCAGGTACATTTGTAATTACCAAGAAGTTATAAATAAATGGTGTTAAGAAATTGAAAGATGATTGTGCCTAAGTGAAAACCTGCCCAGGAGGGTAAATTCTGATGCTATTTTGTTGAGTTAAATATTTCCTCATTTACAATAAAAGTGGGCCATTTCTATCTCAAGTAAAAATATTTAGTTTTAGATAGAATGTTTAATTTCTGAGTTTAGACTCACATTCCCATATTTTGTTGCTGTCTGGACCATTTTAAACACTAAGTGGCTCAGTAGGACATTTCCCTTTCCATACTTGCTGTGACCACTGCTTTGTTTTTGAGATTCCACATTCTGTAAAGTTACGTTTGTTTTCCATAATAGATGTACTCTGATGAGTTTTTCTTTTTTAATATCCATAGAAAGCAGGTTAATCTGCTCTTCCTCTTCCAAGTAGTACTTGTAATACTGGCAAGTAAATTGTTAAGTGGTAGGCAAGTAAATATTTATTTCCTTTCCTTTACCTGTTTCTTTCTTAATAATACACACAGACGTACATCCACAGAGGTATACTAGTTGTAGAATTATTCTGTTTACTAGGTGTTTTTAAGTTTCAAGTCCAGCTGTCATCAGTTTAGTACAATGCCTCAATACTGATTATTTTATAATAATTTACCCTGAAGCTACTCAGAATATGGTAATTGTTGTCAGAGAGCAGATTCTTGTCTCACCACAGAAAGAATTCAGAAATAAGACACAAAGGTCAAGAAAGCAAAGCAATGATTTATTAAGTGATAGGTAGTGTGCTCAAGGGAAGGGCAGGCACTCAGGTGGGAGGCTGCCCCGAGTTTCTTTGGCAAGCCGTATGGGGTGTAAAAATGAGTTGGCAGAATGTTCATTGGCAGGGAGGGGTTTGGAGTCATCTTTCCTAATCTTCGTTTCAGCACCACCTTCCCAGGGTGAAGAATGGATTTTTTGTTCTTATTTAGTCTTGACAGAGAAGTGGGATGAGGTCATAATGAGCAAAAGGTTACATTCGGATGGTAGAGATTCCTGTTATGTCCCACCGTTTTTTGTCTGCCTCCAGGACACTTGTCAACTCAGAATGTATTTTTTTTTTAATCAGTTCAGAGTTTCCTGCTTTTCTTCGTCTGTCCAAGGACCCCCTTGTTCACGAGAATTTATAATTTCAGAATGGCAGGAAGCAAGGATGAGTAATGTTTGGAAAACATAGTGAGACAAGCTGGATAGAAGTGTGAGCACTTCTGGGATGAGGGGAGAGAGAGCCCCTTGCTGTGGCCAACAACTCATCTGCCTGGTCTATTCAAATGGCAGTGCTCACTCATAGCCTAGTTCTAAAATTGACTGAGCTACCCCATTGTAAGACGGAATGCTGCTGCAGAATCCCCAGATCTTGTGATCTGGGAGATCTTCCCTGCCTTGTTCTACAGTGAAACTGGCCATAGTGATCATTTATTTCTACGATTCCACTTAGAAACATTCCAAGACTTTGAGACAAAAAAAAAAAAAATCCTTCCCAGGTACTCTGGATGTTTCTCTGTGAGATATCCATTTCATCACATTGTAAAGCTGGTGCTTACGTTGAACTATATTCATTCAAGAAGTCTTTATTAAGCCCAGTGTATGTGCATGGTAGAAACAGTACTAACAACCATTTATAAGTTTTTACTGTGTCCTTGGAACTGGGTGTGGTGCTTATTTCACTAAATGTTCACAGGACCCATTGCACAATTATTATTATCAGCATTTAGTTGGATGAAAAGATTGAAGTTTCGGAAGGAGAAGTAACCTTTCTCGGGTCACGTGGCAAGTAAACATGCAGAGGTTTGACTTCAGAATTCTCTGCCTTCTGAGGCATTTTTCTTTTCACTGCTTCATAATGCCTTCCATAGTGTTATACTGAGTAGGTGCCACGGGCAGAAGGAGAAGGAGAATATGGCCACTTTCTTTGGAGAGCATATGATCTAGTTGGGGAGGAAAATATATTTCTCTGTGAAACAACTGAAGACGAAGTTAGTAAGCTATTAGATGGACCTGTACCACAGAGTCACATGTGGTTTTGCTTGAAGGTGTGCTCTCTGTTCTACTGGTCCTGTTTTGAAGTAACGAAAAGAATTTCTGAAGAGAGAGGTATACCTCTTATTTTAATTCTTCTATGGGATTTTTTTTCTCAGACCGACATTAAATATTCTAAATCACATTCATGCTATTGTGGCCTAATCCTAAACTCAACCCTCTTTACTGTCTCTAACCCATGGGTTATTGATAGATTGGGGTCATATGCTGGATCTATCAGGTAAAGTAGAGTAGTTGCCTGGCGGGTTGTCTCCTTGCAAACCCTGTCCTTCTCCCCGTCTCACTGAAGCAGTGGAAACATGAAGTAAAAACATCTTGGTCCTTGTCATGACTCAGCATTGCTTGATTTCTCAGATTTCCAACTCTCACGGTCCTCTCTCCCTGTTGAAAACCTCCTTAATTCCAACTATCTCTCACTATGTGAACCTGCTTTTTTCTTTTACTCCTACATCAGTCCTTGTTTTTCTGATCAAGACATTTTCTCTGGGCACTGTCTCTGTCTCTCCTTAGGCAGGATCTCATCTTTGTTTGTAATTTTCACATTGCTCTCATGTCCTAGAATCCATTATTTACTTCAGCTTTTACTATTCCTGCCTTGGCCCCCACGCCCAATCTCAAATGACTCTAGTAGGTTAATTTTTTCTGCTTTCATGACAATTATGTAACAAATTTTGGGTAGAGAACCTCACCATGGACCTCAAAACTGGTTATCAATCTATCTGTCAGTCCATCCCTATTACATTTCTCAGAGTAATTTCCAATGGTTTTCCTTCTCTGCAAGCCTGTGCTTATCTTCAAGACTGAACTCAAATGATATGATGGCCTTCCTCATTTTCCTGGCTTCTTGAGGGCAGTGTTACTGTCCATTTCATTTTCTTTGGAACTAGTATCATTTGTTGAAAGATGAACAGAAATCTGAAGATATTGGGGGATCCTATGTTAAACTATATGGTTATGTAACATTGTTAGTGGCTGTTGCATCAAGACTGACAGTATAGATATTTTTCTGTCAAAGCCCATGTAACTCAATGATTCAAGAGCCTACTCTATCAATCTCATTGATATATAAGAGAGTTGAATAATGGAAGCCTCTAATATTAGTAAATATTACCAGAATATTTGTTGTGATAAAATTTATTATTTTATCACAATAAACTAAACCAAGCAAAAAACTTTCTTGGGTGGCTTTGCTTACATTTAGAAATTCAAAGCTTACTCTAAAGCCCTCTTGTGGTTCCCTTTGGTTTAGTGTAATTAACAGATCATTTTGAAGTTATTTAATAATGAGGTGGTAGCTCTTTAAGTGGTACAGTGGTTGGTTTTTGTGGTTACTTAATACATTTAACAAAATTTTTATTAAATGTGTTTAGGGACTGTGCAAAAGGAGAAAAATCCATAAAATATGCATGATGCGTAAAACATTGCATAATGTGCATGTCTTCTAGGAACTGTCTTACAGAAAGCTGACTCAGGAAAATTCTTTGAACATTTGTGTTTGGGAAAGAACTACTGACATCATGGATGGAAACAAATAACTAAAACTTTGAAAAACATTCTTAAGTTTTATTTATGCATAAATAAGATAATAATTCTTTCATTCAAAGAATGACAATGTCATACTTTCTTTATTATTCATATATTTCTACTTCTGAGGTACATTAATGACTTTTGTTTTTAATCCCTAGGAAATAGAAACCTTCAGCTACTAATCTTCTTGTACTGTGCTTTTAATGCTGTCTCAGTCAGGATCCCATCGGGAGACAGAAACTACATTGTAATTTGAACAGGAAAAGTTTAGTATAGAAAATTATTAGGATTTTCTCTTTATCTATCTATGTATCTATCTCTGTATCTACCTATTTATCTATTAATGATCCATCTATCTATCTACTTATAACTAAGAGGGAATCATTTAGGACATCATGAAGTTTACTGGATCTAAGTGTAGCCTTTGTTCTAATATCAAAAGCCCTAAATATCAAACCTGGTAAAAATTTTACAATCTTTGACAATCTTTGACAATCTTATGTCCCTTTAAGGATAAAAGCTTGACCAAGTGGATGTTGTCTTCCTGTGAGGAGGCTTGAGAAGAAAGCATAGAAGCAAATCATCCACATATTGCAACAAACTAAAAGCCCTGGGAACTTTCTATCACCCAGATCAGCCTTCATGATTTGTGAGAAGTAAGGCCTCTCGGTAAAACCCTGAGGCATTACTGTCCAGGTGAATTTTTTTTCTTACAAAGTGAAGGCAAAAAGGTATTGTCTAGTTTCATCAACTGAAATACTAAAGAATGTGCTGCATAAATCAGTTACAGTAAAGAAATGGCTTCCAGTGCAAATGCGTGCTAGTAACATTTGAGGATTAGGAGCAGCAGCGTGTTCGGGGATAACAGTGTTGTTTATTGCTCCCCAAATCCTAAACTAAGTGCCAACTGTAAGGTTTTCTCAGGCTACTCAGTTTGGTTATTGCTGAAATTGGATTCCAAATGTTTGTGTTATGGCCAAATGTCTGTTTTACTGAACAACAACAATTCCGCCTCAATTTTATGGAACAACATAGCTCTTAAAGCCTTAAAGGAAAGTGTGATGGACCCACCTGCCCTTGGGTATCCCAAACATCAGATTCCCTTTTTCTTTTTTATGTATGAACAAGAAAGAAATGCCTACACCAATGGAAAGCCACATGCTTGTGTTGTAATAACCTTAACTTTGCTGCTCTTCTTATGTCTATCATGGACAGAGTCCCTCTGCTTAATGCTGACAGATCACCTCCTGATTCTTCGTGATGCTCTACAGGAAATTCCCCTGGGCAACACTGCCTTCTCATGGTTTTCTGGTAGTTCTTATTTAACAGGTGACAGTGGCACATATTGTGCCGGGTATACTATTGCAACTCCTTTTGATGTCATTGAATCAGCATCTTTACCTATGGGTACTTCAACCCAAGAGGCTGAATCAGGCACTGTTACATGGGTTTACACTTTAGCTAAGAACACAACTGCAATTTTTTTATACTTGTAGCAGATATGCTTTTGGAGTAGTTCGTGATTTTAGAATGTTGTGGAAGCAACATGGCTTTCTTAATTCCAGTAGAAATAAAATAAAAAATGGCCCTATGTTCAGTGTTATTGGGTCCAGTACTTTTCCCTGCCACTTTAACTATTATTAAGATTCTGAGGCATTCTAAACTTGACTCTCTGGAAGCTAAGGCAAATTGTCTTGTTGACATTTCTACAGAGAATGCTTCTTTTAAAGAGACCAGTAGCAGCCAAACCTCTGTCATTGCCCTGCAATGACAGAAGAGACCAACAGGAAAAAGCAAGACACCTCTACTTTCCTGGCAAGCACTCAGCCAATGAAAAGCTGTGGACTCTTTGTTCACTACAGTCCTCCCAACTTCTTTTTCCCCCTCTGTAAAAGTGTTATCTTTCCCATGCCCTGTGAGGACCTGCGCGTGGCTTGCCATTGTTGTAGACTCTGATTTGCAATTCCCTGCTGATTCTGAGTAAAAGTAAACCCATCTTTGCTGGAGAAGTATCTGGCAGTCCCTTTGTTTTAGGTCAACAGGATAAACATTCTAGTATTAAAGGAGCTAACAAAGAGTAGAGTTGGAGCTAAGAGGCAATAGATTGAAAACTGGTCAATGATTTAGGCACTAAGCTGAACTTTATAGAGGAAAGAAACAATTGTTCAGTGTTTTTTAAAGAGCTACAGTTGAAGTATAGAAAAGCAGAAAGAAAATAGTTCCCACCTTTCAAACTGTGATTCATCTCAGTTTTTTATGTAATTATCACCTGGATGCATGAACCAGCATCTAGATTAGAGGGGGGCGGAATGGGAGAGATAGCAGATGGCTACACAACAGCAATAATAGCAGGATTTCATGAACACAAAGTAATTAGCAAGAAGACTTTATGTTCAGCCTGTGATGTAATAAGGTCTGTAGGTGGTTCATCTACATAGGGTATCAAGAGATAGCCATCAAACACACTTGGGACAATAGAGAAAGTGCAAGTTACCACTCATGGTTGGAAATTTATTTAACATTGATATCCTAAAGCATGACTTCCATATAGCAGATGCTTAATAAATGTTGGCTGAATTAACAAATTAATTTACTATTTAACTATTACTGGTGTCCACTATGCGCCAGGCATTGTCCTATGTCTAGAAAAACAACGATGTCCAAAACTCAGTCCCTACCTAAAAAAGTGTACATTCTATTTTGAAGGCAATGATTCTTAGAGTTTTTGGAGACTACTGAGTGGGAAGAGATGTTTGAAGTTCTGACAGTGGAAGATTATTTCAGGGTCTTTAAATCAGGAATTATGTATATCCCTCTGTTTTCAGAGAATCTCAAATTAGTTAGATGCAATGGTTATTTTTCTTTCCTCTCTTTTCTCATCCTCTTGCTCCTTTTACTTCTTCTTTTGCACAATTCCCCACTCCTATTTAAAAAGTATCAAATGGATATTTCTGAAAATTTAAGAAGTATGTTAAAATACTGGTTCACATAATAAAATTCAATTTTACATATGACAATGAAGAAAATCACTAAAGTCATTCTGTGCTTCTGCTAATCTTGTCTGTTTTCCCCCTTATACCTACTTCTGTCTCTCTTCACTATATTCAACAATGCTGCTTCCTTCTTGTTTGAATTTGTTAAGCACTAAAAAATGTTATTGCTGTTTAGTCTCACTAATATCATCTTACACAGCAGATCAAGTAATTTTCACAATTATTCCCATTTTACAGAAGAAAACATGAGAATTGGCTGGCATAGGTCACACACGTGGTGACAATATTTTTTTTTATCATCTTCTGCCAAAGTTACTCTGCCTTTGATCCCCTAGAGCAATGGCTGGGCCACTTTAAAATTGAATATTTAGTTATCTGGTAAATACTTTCATGTATTTAAATATATTTTTAATCTACATGTTTTTATTCATCTTTTACTTTAGTTATGTATTTTGGAGATAAAATAAAATATTGGAATCCATCTTGGAAGTGGGGTGTGAAATGGGTGCCTTTGTGTTTTTGTTTATGTCTGTTAGACATAGAATGAGGTAGGATTCCATTTTCTCTCTCTCTCTTTTTTCTTTCTTTTTTTTGTTTTTCTCTTTTTTTTAGTAGGGCTTCTTATAGGGACTGTCTTTCAGAAGTCTGGATTAAAAGGATTGAGTCTGTGGTCTGAAAAACAACATTACTATTTTGCACACTCAAATTCTGTGTCATAGGCATTCAAATGAGCCCTGGAGTGAGTGACAGACAATGAGAGCCATCAGCCCCAGCTCTGTCTCTCCCACTGGGCACAGTTCAGTAGCTATTTATTGACTCTCACTGCTCATTTTAAAGGTGAAGCTTCAGATTAGTACACAAAAGCCAAAGAAATTTGATTTCAAAGATAAAGGGTATTGTCAAATTTTTAGTGTTTATTGATGTACCAAAAAGAGAAATAAAGAAAAAATCAGCAAACACAGGCTAAGCTGCTTGGAGTTGGGATAGGAGAGTTAATCCATGCTCTGTAGTATTTGCTTCATTGGTTTTATGTTTATTTTATGCAATGTCTGCTTTTTGCTGGTTGCCAATGCGAGTTTATAATTTTATGTCACATGCTTGAATTATGCAATTGAAAAAAATGTTAGCCCGAGTAAGCCAGCCAAGAATGTAGAAAATAGGAAGCCATATCAAATAGATTGTATTTTTACTGGAACATGAACAAAAGTATAAATGCAATTCTGGAGGCAGTTGCTAAGGGATAGCCACAGCTGGAGGGTTTCTGGTCAAACTTTCTATTTTTCTTTTACACACCATAGCAAAGAGCATCATCTCCTCTTTGTGCTTGATTTGCAAGTTACAGCAATTCTTGAGGGTTTATTTTGGTTCAGATACAGATCTTCCCCTGGCTATCTCCTCTGGGCCTCCTTATTAAATAGCATGTCAGTTTTCCCTGACATCTTTCAAATGAGAGATTGTGAGCACCAATCAACTGGTAACCTTTTTTTCCCCCCAAATACATATTCACAATCTCCACCCTGACATTTTTGCTTCAGGAAATTTGTCATGGCTCCTAGGAATCTCCATTTTGAATGCAAAGAACCCCAAGTCATTCTAATGTAGGCAGTTGAGAATCAACTAAAATTATAATTGCAAAAGTTAGACAATACCAAATGCAGTGGCCTTCCTTAGCATGTACAAATTTGGATTACCTTGACCTTGCACACCTGCTTTTGATCTTTTCCCAGAAAATTCAGACTGGAGTTACTTGGATGTGACTGTTTCATCTGGGTAGCTTCCCTAGAGAGTGGTTCTGCATCAGACCATCTTATAAATGAGCAGTGAAATCTTGCAAGGCAGAGGTTCATGGTGAAACAGATCTATTTCTGGCAAGCAGAAACAAAGAATTTGTAACCATGGTCAGAAACCATGAAAGAGATGCTAGGAGTGATTATCTTTGTGTTCAGTGGTTAATTTTGCCCAAAGGAGACAAATAAGGAAAGACAAGAAAATATGAAAACATAAACAGACAAACAAATAGCTAAACATTATAAGCAGTGGGTTTTGCCATTTAGGACAAAGGTATTTAATAGCATTTAAAAATTACTGAACACATTCTCCAGCTTTTTAATTATGGCCTTAATCATGAGTCTGTTGTTTTAAATGTCCATTGGTTTTTTTTTTTGACTCAACTGAGCAACCGAGTTAAGTCTCTGCTATCTGTGTTGGCATATTACACATATAAAAAAATACAAGTTTATTTACAAAAAAAAAAGGTAAAATATAAAAGAGGAAGCAGTGTATTGCTTCTTGATATAATTTTATAAATTCTTTATTATATAATGTTTTACCTCCTAATTTTTTAACACATTATTATAATTTGATGATTATTAATATTAACCTTAGGCATTTTGGTGTGTGTTAGATATCTAATCTGAATTTTCAAAAGGATACGTAGATATTTCAGTTTTTATTAACTGAGTGAAGTCATTTTAATAAGTTGAAAGTTAATTTGTTTTCAAATATAGTTGAAAGTAAATCTTTTAAAATCCACGTGATTATTAATATGTAAACTTAAAGGTTATTTTTTAAAAACTGAGGCCTTTTTATGAATTTCTGAAGAGAGTTTATAAATGTAAAACTCAGACATCAGCAGGCTGTGTAGGAAATTGTTTTGTTTTCAGTTTTGCAACACACAAAACACTGATTAGCCTATATAAAGAAACATGGGACTCAGCTTTGATTCTCACCCAGTTCAAGGGTTCTTTGATCGACATCTCTTATGTTAGGGGGTGGGGAACAGAACCAATTACCTGGCTTCCATATTATCAGTTGCTTAGGTTTGTTCCCATGGTCAAAACTAGCCAAAGATACAGTATGACATATGGATAAAATGTTAAAATAAGTACACTTTTATGTCTGTAGTTTTTGTTTTCAACATTGCCAATATGCTATGGGAAACCAATATAACACAAACATAGGAAAAACAGAATAATTAAAAAGAAAAAAAAAAGACCTTTTTGGCTGGTGTGTTGATGCAAGATTTTAGGAGTCAAGGGGAAAAGTTAGGAGACCTGTTAGGAGACTGTATCAATCTGTGCTTCCTGTAATAATAAAATCACAAAATTTCCATAGCACACAATAGTGAACATTTGTATCTTACACATCTGGGGGTGGCTTAGTGTCTCTGTAGATCTTAACTGATCTCATACAGTTGTGACTTGCTTGTGGTTTTGCCTAAGGGATTTGCCAGTTTAAGCTGGACTTGACTGGGGTCACTGAGCTCCACATGTTTGTCATCTTCCTCTTGGGATCGGCAAACCAGCTAGGTATATTATAATGTCACAGGTGCAAGAGGGTTATCCTTACTGTACAAGTACAGTGGGAATCCTTTGTCACTTTTTCTAAAATTCCATTAGGCAGAGCAAGTCATATGACCATACCCAAAGTCAAGGGACAGGGAAGTAAATTCTACTTTTGTTTTTAATGATCTGCAAAATTATATGGTGGAAAAGGGCATGGCTAAAGGAGTAAAGAACTGGGGTTAATAATGCAGTTTAACACAAAGTATCTTGCAGTTGTTTAGACAAGGGATTTGGGGTTCAGGCCAGGCACGTAGCTTTGGTAGTGGTAAGAAGAGGATCAGTATGAATATATTTTGAATGTAGAGCCAGTGAGATTTATTGAGCTGTGGGAGAGATGTTAAGGGTGATTCCAAAGCAACTGGAAGAGTAGGGTTGTTATTAACTGAGATATGAAACTTGTAGGTGGAGGATTTTTGGAGGGGAAATGTAAAAAATTCAGTTTAGAACATGTTGAGTCTTGGGTGTTGGAAGCCATCCAATTGGAGATAGTGGGTAGCACATTATATGTATGAGTCTGGATTTATGAAAGAATGGTCTGGACTATAGATACACATTTGGAAACTGCTGTCATATACATAATACTTAAAGCCATGAGTTTAGATGAGATTAGTAATCGATAGAGTGTAGATATGAAAGAGAAGAGAGCCAAGGACATTTTAACATGAAGGGATTGTGACACATGTGAGAAATCAGCAAAGGAGACTGAGAAGAGACCCATGAGATAGAAAAATGTCAAATGAGGGCAGTGTGCTATGTAAATAAAACATATCAAGGATGAGACAGTGTCAACTGGAGCAAATATGGCTTATAGGTCAAGAAAGATTAGAAATAAAACTTCCCACTAAGGTTTAACAAAATAACAATGTGAAGGTTACTGATGACTTTACTAAGGGCTGTTTCAAAGGACAGTATCACCACGAGAAGTTATATTTGGGATTTGCCAGGCTCTCTGAATCTGAGGATTGGATTCTTTAATAAATCTAAATAATTCTAAGCTATTATCTTTCAAAATACTGACTTTCCTCTCCCCTGAATTGTCTTTATTTGTTGCTTCTGGAGCACCTTTTAGACATCTAATGTACCATTTCACTTTATTCTCTACTTTTTTAACTGCTCTACCATATTTTTTTCCCATACTCTTTAGAGAATCTTTAAAAATAAATATTTTTTTAAATAAAAATAAAAATACTGTATTATATTTTAAAAATCTTTATCCTTTTGTTTCCCATTTAAATAACTTCTTTAGCTCTGTATTCTAGTGTATTATTTCTCCAGTTTTATCTAATCTGCTATTCATTCAGTCTGTTGAATTTTTAACTTCAATGATCATTTTCCCTCAAATCCTGTTTTTTTTTTTTTTGGTCTTCTCATGCTTCTGATTCATGTTTAATGTAATCATTTTACACATAGACTTTGTGATGTATATAATTCTATCACCTGACATTCTTAGGAGTCAAATTATGTTATTTATTTTTTAATGAAACGCATACTGACTTGTTTTCCTGTGTATTTGCTAATTTTGAACTGAGATCTCATGTTTGGTGTGGCCTGACCTTGATAATACCATGCAGTCTAACTGAAATTTCATGGATGACACTGCCAGTCCCTCCAGGATTACAGCAGATCCTCTTGGTGCCCTGCCAACATTCTCTCAAGCCTTACCAGTTCTGTGCATGCAGGACCAACTTTCATCAGCCAGAATCTATATTTCTTTGCATAAGAGTTTTCTCTGGCCACTTACTCTTACCATGTGTACAGCAAGACGGAAGTGTGCACAGATCAATGCTCCCTACCTTGACAAATGACCGATAGGAGCTTCTATATAAACACCGCAGCTCCCTTGCCTCTTGGGTAGGATAGTTCTGATGTGTTCTATATTAGCCCCCAGATTTCCCTAGTGAGAATAAAGTCCACTCATCCTCAGGGGAAATTCACTTGATAAGGCACACTTACTGGCTGCCTTCCTTTTCCTGCCTCACCTACTCACTGCCCTACTCACTCAAATACTTATCTCAGGGTCTATTTCAGGGGAACCCAAACTGAGACACTGGTTATGAGCCCAGAACTAACTTTTTTCAAAGGCCTAGTTTTCAGAACTACTTTGTAATGTTAAGCATCAGCTTTGGGTTCTCTGACACATGAAGATGGTGTGGGAGTGAATACGGAGCCAATGCAAAGTAATAGTCTGCTTCTGAGTCTTCAGGGAAGACTTTTCCCCGCTACTTACTAACTCAGCAGAGACAGAAACTATCCAGACATCAGCTATGCCCCTGGAAAGATTATTTTCTGGTCTATATTTATAGGCCCTAGGTTGAAGCAAGAAATATTACTCATATTCTGTGCCTTGTTCTGGGTCCAAACTGAGACTCCTGGGCCTGTGATTTACATCTGGAAGTGGAAGTATTCCCCCAAGTTATTTAGGAAAGGTAATTACCAGGGTCATAATAATGACATGTGCCTTCTTGGACCAGGAAACTGGGGATTTCAGTCAGAATACAAGAATACAGAATACAAGTTGATAGAAGAATTGGGGCTTACTGATGAGTCAAAATGAGAAAATACTATGTTTCCTTTCTTTTTATTAACACCTTTGATGCTAGAAGTTTGCTATGGAGAATTTTTCTCCCATTTTTCCTCCTATAAATCTCTATGGTGTCAAGAAGATACCCAATGGAAAAATTTTTACTCAAGTTATTGGTGTCCATTAGCTGCTGTTTGTGTTTAAAAGGAGAAGATGAATAACTCTCTTATTGGATGCCCATATTTCCATTTTCCTCATTTGATTATGCATGGATGTTAGTTCCCATGAACATTATTTATGTGTTGGTCACCAAACCTGCCAGTTTGGTAAGATGACAACTTTGAACCCAAAGTCATATCTTGGCCTTTCTCCTATGCCCTATGTTAGCACTTCATGCTCTGATCAAAGCTTGCCTGAATGCAAAATGTGCTACCTCTGTTGTATCTCTTTGAGAGGTAACTAGAATGAGTTGGTTTCTGTATATCTTGAACTGGAGTGAGTCAGTTTCTACATATCATTTCTTTAACAAGAGCAGGGAAATGCATTTTCAAAGCTGAGCAAATAACCCATGGCTTAAGCAGTAGATATGATTAGAAGAACTAAAGCTCTCAAGCTTAATTTGCCCTAGGAAATATGCTTAAAATGGCTGACTCAAAGTGGGAAAGATCAGCCTTTGATCAGACAAAATTTTCTAAAATTAAGCAATTCCATGTAATTAAAGCTGTAATTGTGGTTATCATCCTGAAAGCCTTCTATCCAACCTCTCTTTGAATGCTGATTTCTATATGTGTTTTGTCTTAGCTTGACCAGTTTCCCTTGATGTTGAATCTAGTTCATTCTACTGTAGGATAAATCTAACCATCAGAAAGTGCTTCTCTTTTTTGCTTCAAAGTCCAGTTCTTGTAACTCCTAACTTCTCACTGGTCCTAGGCCTGCCCTTAAGGATAGCATTGTCCATAGAGCTTTCTACAATGATGGGAATGTTTTCTCTGTGCACTGTCTAATATGGCAGTCACTAGTCACATAAGGCTCCTGAACACTTGAAATAAAGCTAGTGTGACGGAGGAACTAAATTTTTAATGCTTTTCAGATTTAAATGTTCTGCATGTAACTTATGTTACACGATAAGAGGATGAGAGGAAGGAAAACAAAAATATTTGCCTAATATATGTATTTATATTCTATTTATACATCACAAATATATTCATAACAAAATAATGACGAATACTCATGACACATAGTCTTCATGTCTGTAACTGGTCATATGGTCATAGCTGATATTTATAAGTACCTTTTCTACTCCCCTACTCCCCTTGCCTTCAGTAAGCAATTCAGCTAGTCATGGTTCTTTACTTGGTAGAGTCACCTAAACCTTCATTCCTGAAAGGTATGGGCCATTAGTAGCCCTGCCTGAATTGGGTTGTTGTAGTTTTCCAGCTAATTTGAACACAGGGCATGGCAATATTAAGAGATGCCCAAGGGGATCTCCTATATTCCTGATCGCCATTGTGGAATAGCAGTCTGGCTTTCCCTTGCAGACCAGAATCAATCAAACTGGCCATCACAATAACTACTTTCTTTGTTTATTGATTCATAGGCATGAGAAGTTCAGAGTGGCCAGGTGGCAATCTTAATTTCCAGTTTAATTGAATCATTGTTGTGTCTCCTTGTAGAAGCATTTCTCCCTTTGGAACTAAGACCAGCACAGTGTAGGGTCACCAGAACAGGAAGCAAAAATTTTACTGTGGATCACAGGTAATAGTATGTGGTACCACTTCCATTTATACTCCTTGATTCCTGAATCCGTGAATCCTGGCTATGGGAGAAACAGCACTACATACCGAATTCAGATTCAGAGTGGATAGGTCCCCTGGAGCACCTTGCCTCAACCCTGTAAGACATTGCCACATAGCTGGCACTGTACCTGAGTCTTCAAAAGGCCATTCCACCGTTCTATCAAGCCAGCTACTTCAGGATGGTGGGAAACATGGTAAAACCAGTGAATTCTAGAGCATGGGCCTATTGCTACACTTCTTTTTCTGTGAAGTGAGTTTCTTTACCAGAAGCAATGCTGTGTGGAATACCATGACAATGAATTAGGCATTCTGGAAACCATGGGAGGATAGTTTTGGCAGAATCACTGCATGCAGGGAAGCCAAATCCATATCCAGAGTAAGTGTCTATTCCAGTAAAACTGGAATAGAGGAGGTCATAATCAGGTCAGCCTTAGTGAGTGGAAGTCTATATTGCTGAGTCCATGTAAAACCTCCATCTTTGCCACCATGGACATTTTATTCATGAGTCCATTGGGTGATAACAGGGGTAGCTGGTTAAAGAAGCCGATGTATCCACAGAATGGGTCATCTTATCCACTTAGTATTAAAATCCTCCTCTCCTGAGGTTACCCTTCGGTAAGCATTCACATGAGACATAAATACCTTCATTTTTTTCGCCCATTCAGAGAAAACTATACACATAACTTTTTCTCAGATTTCCTCGTCAATAATTTTCCAATCATGTTCCCTCCAAGTCTCTGACCCCACCCAAACCATTGGCCACAGTTCTTGAATCAGTATATAATTTCACATCTTGCCATTTCTCCTTCCAAGCAAAAAGAGTGCTAAGGGCTAAATATTTGTCCCCAAAATTCATATGTTGAAACCTAATCCCCAAGGTTCAGGTATTAGGAGGTGGGGCCTTTGGGAGGTGATTAGGTCATGACGACAGAGCCCTCATGAGTGGAATTAGTATTTTTATAAAAGTGTCCTGAGAAACTTCCCTATCCTTCCTGCCATGTGAGAACGCAGCGGAAGTCTGAAATCTTCAAACCAGAAGAAGCCCTTCACCAGAACCTGACCCCGTTAGCACCTTGATCTTTCTTTTCATTTCCAGAATGGTGAGCAATAAGTGTCTGCTGTTTATAAGCCACCCAGCCTGTTGTGTTTTGTTATAACAGCCTGAACAGACTGACAGTGAGAAACCAGGTGCTCTGCTTGAAGTTCTGCCCACTGGGAGAATTTCCATTTATCACCGTCCTTTAGGGATATTCCAGAAAGGGGCTGGCGTGCTGTAGCCATCCACTTTTAGGTGGTGCCTGCAGATCCTGCGAACCATCTGTAAATCAGGCCAGAGTCTTTTCTTCCTCTGTTAACTGATGTTAGGGAGCTCCCCATGAGGACATAGGTATAGCTGGGAAAGAAAGGGTGGTTTAACAAGAGTGGGGACCATGGGCATTTGGGACATTCTTCATGTAAGTTAGCTGTGCCTTCAGGGCCTGCTCAGGCCCGATCACGTGTATGCTACTTTCTTTTAATGGTGGATCACTTCTGTGGACTCCCAACTTTATGGGTCAGATAACACCCAGTTCATAATGGGCAGCTCAGGTTGCGTGGTATTTGGTAGCTAATGGTTAAGGGTTCAGTCTCTACTAAGACCCAGTAGCAGGCCAAGAGCTGTTTCTAAAAGGAGAGTAGTTACCCGTGGAGGATGGCAGGATTCTGTTTCAAAATCCTGAGGGCCTGTGCTGTGTGTGATTGACCTGTAGGAATCTGTCAAAAGATCCAAACTGCGTCCCTATCTCCTATTAACATCTTCAGCCAGTATTGAGGATGGCTGCCGGGTCATATGGCTCAAGTAACAGGGCAGCCTGCACAGCAGCCTAGACCTGTTGCAGAGGCTTCTCTTACTCTGGGCCCACCTAAATCTAGCAGCTTTTGGGGTCACTTGGTCAATAGGCTGGAGTAACATACCCAGATTAGAAATATGTTGCCTCCAAAATCCAAAGAATTCCCCTGGGCAATGCCTCTCTTTTTTGGTGTGAGGAGAGGTGAGATGTAATTACTTAACCTTTCACCTTAGAAGGGGGTATCTTGACATGTCCACACCACACTGTACACCTAGAAATTTTACCAAGGTAGAAAGACCCTGATTTTTTGTTGGATTTATTTCCCACTCCTTAACATGCAAACATCTAATCAGTAAGTCTAGAATAGTTAGTTGCTCCTTCTTGGTCACTAGGTTCAGTCAGCATAATGTCATTAATGTAACGGACTAGTGTGATATCTTACAGAACAGAAAGGAGATCAAGATTTCTGTGAACTAAATTATGTCATAGGGCTGGAAAGTTGATGTACCCCTGAGATAGGACAGTAAAGATGTATTCCTGGCCTTACCAGCTGAGAGCAAACTGCTCCTGGTGGGCTTTATGGACAGGTATGGAAATAAAGGCCATTGCCAGGTCAATAACTACATACCAAGTATGAGGGGATGTGTTAATTTGCTGAAGCAATGAAACTGCATCTGGTAAAGCAAGTGTAATTGGAGTTACCACCTAGTAACTTACAATAATCCACTGCTAACTTCCAAGACCCATCTGTCTTTGGCACAGGCCAAATAGGTGCGTTTAATAGGGGTGTGGTGGGCATCATCACCCCTGCATCTTTCAAGCCCTTGATGGTAGCACTAATGTTGGAAACTCCTCCAGGAATTCTGGGTTATCACTTCTGGTTTACTATTTTCCTAGGTAGAAGCAGTTTTAGTACCTTCTACTTGGCTCTTACTTCACAGATAAGGGAACCAATGCAAGGATTCCACCAGCTGCTGAGTTTATCTACTCCAGTGATACATTCTGGAACTGGGGAAATAATCACAGAATGTGTTTGGAGCCTACTGTTGAGACAAACTTGAGCTATAACTCCAGTGATGACCTGACCTCCCATAAGCCCTAAGGAAATCCCTGACTAGTGAGCTGCAGTGAAAAAGTGGCCTCCTAGAATCAGAGGCAGTTCAGAGCCTGGAGTCCCTGAAAGTCTGTTATTGTCTTTTCTCCAACCTATAGTTTTACTGATAAAAGACCACAGGTCCCTTTGGGGAAGACAGAAAGAAAGATTAACAGTATACATTTTTGGTAGTGTACAGAAGTCCTTCCTCCCCTTCATTCAAAGGGTTCTGGGTTTGTAAATTGGCTCTTAAGTTTGGGAGTTGATTTAGGGGCTGTGATTCTTTGTTTTGGTGATTCAGCTTAGACTTTTTGTTCAGGTGACCTAGAACTTCTCTGCTTAGAGAGATAAAGTAAGAATTTAGTAGTTTTCTTACCTATTTCACGTCTAGAAACACCATGATCAACTAGTCAATGCTATAGGTCTGCATGAGTCAGACTATTTTCATTGCTGCTTTGACTCTGCTGTCCACCATGACAACCACATCCACCTTACCTTTGGCAGTTGAGTGGTGCCATTTTGTCCCTGTAGAACCACTACCAGTACCAAAATCTCTATCAGTCTGGGTTCTTCAGAGAAAAAGAACCAATAGCATATTCAAATAAAAAAGTGCATATGGCATATAATTCCTTATGGTAAATATCTACCTATCAATCAGGAAATAGAGATTGAGATTATATGTGAATATATGTAATATATATGTGTTAGATAGCTATGTATAGAGAGTCACTATGAAGAATTGACTGATGTAACTGTGGATGCTGAGAAGTCCTGGATCTGGGGGAGAGTACAGCTCAAGTGGTAGAGCGCATGCTTAGCATACACGGGGTCCTGGTTTCAATCCCCAGTACCTCCCCTAAAAATAAACAAATGAGTAAACCTAATTACCTCCCCCCTAAAATAAACAAGTAAATAAAAAGCGCAACACATTTGAAAAAAAATTTTTTTAAGAAGTCCTAGGTCTACACTTAGCAAGTTGGACACCCAAGAAAGCTAATGATGCAGTTCTGGTCTGAATCTGAAGTCCTGAGAACCAAGTCTGAGTCCAACTCTGAAGGCAGGAGAAGACAGAGGTCCCAAATTGAGGACAGTAAGGCAAAGAAAAAGAATTCTTTTTTATTCAGCCTTTTATTCTGTTCAGGCCTTCAGCAGATTGGATGAGGCTCACCCACACTGGGGAGGGCAGTCTGCTTTATACAGTTTATTTGTTCAGATGTTAATCTCATCCAGAAACACCCTCACAGACACTTCTATAAATAATTTTTGACCAAATATCTGGGAAGTCCTTAAATTGACACATAAAATTAACCATCACATTTCCTAATAATGATTTATACCCTGGTTTTATTGATGATATAGTATTATTTATGGTAATTTAAAGATACTGAATAATTACTATTTTTCAGCCTGTGGTGATGGTTGAAAATTTTGGCATCTACCTTTCGAACAAACTGTAAAACCTTTTGCTTTGTCTTCCAATATGTGGGTGAACTGGTGAGCTTTCAAGCTCTTTGTCATCCCTCAAATCTCCTTTAATAGGTTTCCATAGGCATCAGCTGGGGATATTGGTAAAAGTAGAGATTCCTGGTATCCATCCCTAGAGATTCTGATCTGGAAGAACTGGGACAGGTCCCAGGACTCTGTATCTTTAACATGTTCCCCAAATAATTCTGATACCAGCACTCCATATTGACACTTTGAGAAACACTGATTTATGTCATCGTCATTAACAAAGAATGGGGAATTTATGGCTTTATAGGCAGCCTGCGACTTAAGAGTAACACTCAGGTTTTTTTCTTTTATTTTGTAAAACTTGTTTTAAAAAGACCTTTCCCCAAAATATTTTGCACCCATGTTCTTTTGAAGTCTTATACAATGTGCTTCTCACGTTGATGGCATTCCTGAGCCCTGAGATCTGAAGAGTATCTAATAGTATTTCAATCCTATCACCCTGCTCTTGGAAACACAGTTTCTCATTTTGCATCTGACCTTCTGCATATCATTACGCAGCCCTTCAACCTCATTTGATTCGATTTGTCATTAGCCTCAGAGAGGCTGTCAGTTCTTCTGTGTCCTGACATGTGATTCTTGCAGCTCCCACATTTTTCCCCCTTAGTATTTTTTCTTCTTCATTTCTAGAATTGTCCACATATTTCACTGAGACGTTACAGAGAAAAATAACTGTTATTTTTAGTGATAATGAGCCTGAAAATGAATAATCTCCTTTAATAAGCTTTCTTTTTTGTTGGCGCTCTTTAATGAATATATCTCAGCTGTAGGAAGGGGAGCCAATATAAGGGCCATAAAGGGCTTCCTCATTACTCAAATTCTGGATGGAAGATGAAAATTTAATTTCATCTCCAATAATTATTATAAGTGTGCTATTACCCATGCCTTTTACCAATAAAATATCTGTAATAATTTATTAAGATTTTGTCTTTGTTCTCTCTATATAGAAGATAGATCAACCACCATGGACCAAACACGCTGGTTTATAGGGTTTTATCATTTAGACACCATCTTAGACAGAGGATGGCTAATGTCATATAAAGCTGAGAAAGACATACTGCTTGGAAATAGCAAGATGTCTATAATCATTTAAGATTTGAGCTAATTAGACCGTAAGTAGCATCCATTTGACGTAGGTTGATAAATGTGGTAGCCACCGGCCACATGTGGCTCTTTAAATTTACATGTATTTGTTATGTTAAATAAAATTTAAAAGTTAATCTGTCTAACCAATTTCGAGAACTCAGTAAGTAGATGTGGCTGGTTGCTGCCATATTATACCAAGGAATGTAGAACATTTCCATCTACTAAGTTCTACTAGGTAGAAATACATTAGACTCTCCTAGCCTAGCTGAATCTACCTGAGCAGAGGAAAAAAAGCTAATTACCTTCTTTGTAAAATACTGACATTATTGTTTACTTCAGTTAATCTCTTGGGTTGAGGTGATCCTGAGAAAACTGTATTGCAGAAATTTCTACTTAGGCATGTGCTGAGTATGATGCATTTCTGGAGTGTGAATGCGTGTTTTTACCAACAACTGAGCTGGTAATTGTTCTTCCCGTAAGAGTCCCTGGACTTATAGGTGGTGGATGAGTACTTTACAATGATTTAATGCCTGGCAAATTCACCTCACTCTTTGTTTTTATTTGAAGTACAAACATAGTTATTTTAAACTATACTTATAAATTACTGTGTGGGTGTTTTCTGCTTAAGAAAATCTAAAAAATATAGGAAATAATTTCCCACAATGAGAAAAAATTGTTTGCTTTATATTAAAGGAATTTATTTTTTTATTTTCTCTGTGTTAAAAAAGAAACTTGTGAAATAGAAATATTCTTAGATACAATTAAAATTCAACCTAATGAGTTTTTGTTTAGATTCTTATATTTCTAACCATGAACAATAATTTTATCCTTATATTGTTTCCAAAGCATATGTATTCAACCCCCACTGACAACTCCAAATAATTGCTTTCCAAATCCTTGCCAGAGATTTCAACCTTCAACTGCTGTAATTCCATCTTTTACAAACATGTCTTGTTGTGAAAAGATAATGAAGACTCTCACCAACAATATATAATTGGGCTCATAACTACACCTTCATAAAAAATAAGAAACTATCATTTAACAATATACACATTACTTCCTATCACTATCTCAATTCTCCCCACATTGATTCTTCATGTTTTTAACCCAGATTCAGCTATCTGAAATAGTTACCAGGTAGAGAGTGTAAACGCTAGGTGTTTGTAGCAAAATTCAGGGCAAAAGGGCATGAAGTCTGCTGCAGCAGTATTAATAGCTCTTTCTTTGAAGCGTGAACCATAGCCAAGACATGGAAACAGTAAGTGTCCATTAGTGGATAAATGAATAAAGAAAATATGACATACATATATACATATATGTATTTGATTCTGCCATAAAAAGGAGGAAATCCTGCCATTTGTGACAATATGGATGAACCTTGAGGGCATTATGCTAAGTGAAATAAATCAGATAAAGACAAATATTGCATGATTTGACTTATACGGAGTGTCTAAAAAAGTCAAACTCATAAAACAGAAAGCAGATTGATAGTTACCAGAGGTGCAGGGATGAGGGAAATGGGGAAATGTTCAAATGGTCAAAGGGTGTAAAATTTCAGTTGTAAGATTAGTAAGTTCTGGGGATCTAATGTATAGCATAGTGTCTGTAGTTAAAAATATTATGTTGTATACTTGAAATTTTCTGAGAGTAAAACTTAAATATTCTCATCACACACATACTCCAAAATGGTAACTTTGTGAAGTAATGTAGTAATTATTAATGTGGTAATTATTTCATAGTGTGTGTGTGTATATATATGTATATGTATACACATATACATATATATACACACACACACATAATGTGTATATATATATATATATATATACACATATATATAAAACAAGTCATCACATTGTATATCTTAAATTTACCCAGATGGAAAAAAAGAAAAAGAAGTGAACTCTCTCGTAGGTTATTAACATTAAAATAAAAAGCCATTTAAAATTATATTTTGCAAAGTGCCATTTGCATTTCTTGTGTCTCCTGCATATTATTCATTATTTAGTTACGTTATAGTACATATTTGTTACAATGAGAAGGAAAGAGTAACTCATAACCAATATATTTTGAATACTGCGTACAAGCTTACCTGCTAATGAGATAAGTAATAAATAATGGTAATTTGTATTTAACTTTTTCATATTATGTAGACAATTTTGGTGCAGATATTTACATAGTTAAACATTATGAGTGATTTAGTAATATTTGGGGAAATTGAAAGATTTTTAATGAACTCAGAGTACATTGCTTTTTCCTTTTTAGAATAATAAAATATAGGCTCCTGCTGTTAGATTACTTGTTATCCCCCACATTTTTCGAGAATGGACTTGATTTAGATTATGTAGGTTACCTGTATTATATATTTCAGCAATATAATATGTGAAAATGGCTTCTGATTTTAATATGCACTGTTCCATATTACTTGTGAGATGATCTTTATACACATACTGATTGTCATTTGCATTTTCTACTTCTTGTTTATTTTCTCATTTTTATATTGGGATAAGTGTTTAAAATCAATCTGTGGTGGAAAAATCAATTTCATTTGAGACCTTTTTTGACATATCAAGATAATGAATATATTCATAATCCTAAAAGTTTACTCTGTTCTGTGTAATTCCTCCCTTTTAATGGGTTGGCCTTGATGGTCTTGTTGGTAAGAAAGCTCGCCATTTCTAGGCAGCTGAACTCTTGAAATTTTCACTCATCACTTAGTTACTACAGATTCCTCGAGTTTTCCCATATGACATGTCTGTAGAGCTTCTTTTGAGAAAGATTCAGGCATTTCCTCGTATTCTGGAGGAAACCAAAGCTATATGGATATAGATAGACATAAATGTTATTTATCTGTAAACGTCAGTGCAAAGTGGGAAACAAAAATATGCTGTAGAGAACATGACACTTTCTACAGTTAGAGTCCACCCCGAAAGTAAGAACAGCTCCATCCCCTCACTCACTCTACTCCCATCCACCTGTGTCCACTTTCACTTTCTTGGATTTTTAATGTCCCTCTGCAACATTCTTCATGCATTCTCTTCCTCTGCAGGAAACGTCATCCTTCTTTTATTCACCTTGCTAGTTCCAATTCAACCTTTACATCCAAGCTCAAGTGTCATTTCCTCCAAGAAGTCTTTCTGATCTTCTTGTTTTACTCCTTGTATCATTTAACTATTATTAAAAGCTCTTATAACATTGTGATTTTAAAATTTTATATAATCTGATTGATGCTTCTGTCCTCCATTAGAATGTAAGCCCCCTAGAGTCAGAGAATACTTATTTTTGCACACCGTTTTATTCTTAGCACGCGGTAAAGTGTGATTAGCATGAAGCTGCTCTTTCTGTCTTACAATTTGCTTTGCTTTATATAACAAACTTTGCATGGTTCTGTTGGTTCTATCTGTGCATGCTACTAAGCTTATTTGAGAGTCAGCATAAAGCTTAGTTTATTTATTCACCTCGCTTGTCACTGTTGAGTGTTGCTTTTAGGAGAGTTATACTCATTCAACCTCACATTTTAGTAATATAAAATTTTGTCAATTTCTAATGACTACTTTGTAGTGCTTTCTCCCAGATTTGCAGTCGATATAATCTAGAATTGGTGGAATGATTGATTTATGGCCCCCTTTGGAAGAAGGACCAGAAGCTCGTTCAGGACTTGGCACCTGTAATGATTTCTTGGTCTGTGTATCTCTACGATCTATCACAAATATCTCTAGATGGAGCTATTTAACCTTTTCTCTTATAAACTAAAACCAGAAGAAATGAAATTAAAGGGACATGCTTACATCGTTTCTAGGATTCTAGGCCACACCTTGAAGATTGCTTAATGCTGGAGGTTCCGGATCACGTGCACTGACTTCTTTTGTCTTTTTCCTTTTTCCCTTACCACCAAAGCTAGCTAGGTCTATGTATGAGGAAATAATTCTTTCTTTGCTCTAATATGGAGATCAGGTATAATAACATTTTTACCTAAATCATTATTTTTCCTGTAGAATCCAAGGTGTTTCTCTGACCAAAGTGGTAAGCATTGCTTTGTGGAGTGGTAGACTTAAAGAAACCCATTCTAATGTACTAGCAAAAACAAAAATCAGAAAATATGCATAAGGCAGAGGTAAAGAAATTCTAGTTAATTTTTTTTATTTTAATGATGAGCAACATGGATTTTAGTAGTAGAACAATACTTATTTTTTAAGTAATAATGATAATAGCATATATATAGCAACTCTTACGGTATTCTAAATGCTTTTTGCATGTTCTTTTAATTCTCAAAGCAAGCTTATTTTTTATATCGTTACACATGAATTATTATAAGTTAAATAGAAAACACTGTCTTCAGCCCTTGGATATATCATTTAGTGTGTCTTAGGAAGTATATTGAATCCTCAGCATAGGATAAAATTCTGTATTTGTTCTGCATAACCAGCTCAAATGCCTCTTCTTTCGTGAAGACTTGCAATGATTTTTGAGCTTATCTTTCTGGACAGTGAGCTCCTTGAAGGCAGACGCCATATCCTAGTTATGTTTATATCCCCTGTATCTAAAACCGTCTTATCGAATACGGTAGTCACTGGCCACATGTGATTAATTAAATTGAAATTTAATTAATTAAAATGAGATAAAGTTAAAAATCCAGTTCCCCAGTTACATTAGGAACATTTCAAGTGCTCACTAGTCACTACTTGTGGCTAGTAGTTACCCTAACAGATCAGCATTGAGTGACCATTTCCATAATCACAGAGCGTTCTATTGACAGCACCGTCTTGAATAATGATTTGCCCATGAATTAATATATTAATTGAACTGATCAATGTTCTTTAGTGACTTTTTTGAAGTGGGCATTGTCGAGACATAGGAGATGGAGTGAAAAACTGCAACAGCAGCAACAACAACAACAAAAAGACATGTTATCTATCCTGTTGAACCCTGGCATTTTGCGGAGAAGACAGAAACTAAGCAAACTGGAGTTAGTGGGTAAATGTTTAACAATGGGCTATTTCAGATTCAATGTCCATTTAAAAATGATCTGAGTAGGGCTTACTAACAGTAAGAAGCGTGTCACAGTGGAACTATTTAATATGCCCCTTGGTCCTGTGGCTTCGGGCAGGAGAGTTTTTAAGCAATGCTGGCATCAGAAGTACAGATATCTGTTGCCTTCTTTCTGGAATCATTAAAGGGATCAGAAGTTAGCAGATTTAATAACTTTTTTAAAAAATTGCAGTTTTCTAGCTCAGAGAGCAATCTAAACCATTTTCCCCACTAGAAGTAGGAGGAGAGAGAAAGCATTTAACACAGCAGGGGGACTATTAGTGAGCTGCAGTAGGACTGAACATAAGAAAAATTGTTACTGCTTTTCTGTACCCATGGTCTTGGGAACTTTATACTTCATTTGCTTTCATTATTTTCCTCTTGTCCTTTTAGAAAGCCATTTTGACATGTGTTCCAACATCAAAGTCAGACAGGGAATAATAAAGAAACCCCATGAAGGATTCTAGACTATGTGATGAAAATACACTAATTATCTGAGAATCACACACAGTTCTGTTGGTAAATACAGAGGACTCACTTCTGCTGTCAGCTGCACAAATAGACAGTGCAGCTGTGAATTTTCTGATAATGGGTGTGATCGTTAATTTAAGTCATCCCAGTTGTCTACATTGTGCTCCTTGAGCAAGTGTGGAGGGGTGTTTGTGTGTGACTGCTGTTCCTGGAAAAACTGCACTGTGAATGGGCTTTCTCTATACACTGATGAGTGAGACTAATTGCCGACAAAAGGAAGCTAGAAATAAAATAGTCTGTTTAGAGTGGGCACATAGGATACATAGAACTCTGCAAACTGAGAAAAGACAATTTCAGTGGAAACAAGTGATGCATTTTATTTCAGAAATTTCTAGATTCTAAGAAACAAAGAATAATTCTGTAATCGGAGATGAATGGTTGCCTCCCAATATTTAGGGCAGGGCAGGATTTGACTTTGGGCTTTTCCACAACTAAATGTAGAACCTATAGAAGGAAATAATACAGAATTTCCAATGAGACTAGAATTTCTTCTTTGCTTCCAAACAAGATTTTCTTGATTTAAGTAGCTGAAAATGGCATTTCATTGAAAAGAATTTTTAAGTGAATTAATGGCTTCCACATTTGGTGAAACAGATTGAGCTGAATTTTATTCTTTGGGCTCCTGTACAGTTATAATTATTTCTGATTTTTATCCATTTATTTTAAACTTTGTATTCCTTATGGGACATTGTTTAAAGGCAACAAGAGAAACACTAATGGCAAAATACATGTTAATAGAGAGGTAATAATTTTTTCATCAGATCCATAAATTGAATCTATCTGATTCAAATATCTATGTACCATTTGAGGGTATCTTTGGTGCAGAGAAAACCAATGTTAAAAAGCTATATTTATATCTACTCTTTCATTTCTTTTTTTTAATTTTCACATTTTGTTTTTTAATATTTTATTTATTTTTGTATTATTTTAATTACTTTACTTTGGGGGGAGGAGGTAATTAGGTTTATTTATTTTTAGAGGAGGTACTGGGGATTGAACCCAGGACCTCGTGCATGCTAAGCTTGCGCTCTCCTACTTGAGCTATATCCTCCCCCCTTTCTAACTCTTTCATTTCTTAGCAAATAACACTTTTTATATCTTCAGTGGGTTATTTGACAAGAGAACCTTGAAAATAGTAGTCAAATTTTTCTCACATGTTTCACTAACTGAGCATGGAAATTATAAAAAGTAATTCAAAAGGCAGGAATTCAATATATCATATAATAAAAATAGATTTTTGTCTTCTTCTGATGCTAGAACTGTAACTAGTGTTCAATTTATATTTATTTATACAATGGAATACTACTCAGCCATAAAAATAATAAAATAATGCCATTTGCAGCAACACGGATGGACCTGGAGTCTGTCATTCAAAGTGAAGTAAGCCAGAAGGAGAAAGAAAAATACCATATGATATCACTTATATGTGGAGTCTAAAAAAAGACAAATGAACTTATTTACAAAACAGAAACAAACACAGAGACATAGAAAACAAACTTATGGTTACCAGAAGAGGAGTGGGGGTGGGAAGTGGTAAATTGGGAGTTCAAGATTTACAGATACTAACTGCTATGTATAAAATAAACAGCAAGTTTAGACTGTATAGCACAGGGAGCTATATTCAATATCTTATAGTAACCTATTATGACAATGAATACAGGTATGTATATATATGACTGAACTATTATGCTGTATACCAGAAATTGACACATTGTAAACTGACTATACTTGAATTAAAAAATATATATATATGTTTGGCCCATATAAACAACAGGATAAAATATGGCAGTTTAAGATTTATTTAAATTACAAATAATCTAAATAAACCATGTCCATATTCCATTTAAAGAATAAAAATAAAATTATGATGTCATAAATATAATTAAAATTTAAAAAGTCAAAATAAAAATGATAAAAAACATACAATTATTTAATATTTATTAGGAAATAGAATATAAACATTATTAGCCGAAGATATTTTGAAAAAGAGAATATTATTCCAAAAATTAGACCAGACATCATATGTGAAAAACACTTAATTAATAATTTAAAGTTTTGACTATATTAATGAAATAAGGAATCCAATGTATTGGAATATATTATTTGCTATATACAGGTGGATGTATTATTTGATAAAGGAATATATTTGAACTTCAAAAAAGTGTGACTTTAAACAACAAAGTGCATCAGTAGTATCAGGATTAACCCATGTGTGTATTTTCTTGTAAGTTTTTCCAGATGTTGAAGCAGCCCTTTCTGATTCTACGCTAGTAGGGTGATGGTGACGAGAGCTACAAACTAGTGCTAGATATTTTCCTCTGACATTTTTATCTTCAAATATCTCTTGTTTGATGATTTTAAGATTTTTTTAAACAACTTTTTTCAGGAACTGCAAACTTTTTATGGAAATCGAGTTTTACTTTTGTTTCGAAAGAAGCATATCCAGTTTGTACTTAACTTTGTTTTTCTTTTATTTTCATCATGTGTAGACAGAGAATCTCCTGCAGCCTCACCCCATCAGACGCGTTCATGTTCTACTTGTTTGAAATCTCTGAATTGGGATATGAATTATTCTTGCAATAGCAGCTTTGCTCTGTGGTTTGCTTCCAACCCTCCCCTCTACCCTGTTGGAGATGAGGGAGGCTATAGAGAAATACTTTTTAAAAGTGTAACTTTGTTCAGTATGAATTTTAGTGAAGCATATAACTCTCTGGATATATCTCAAGATGTAAATGGTTTCCTCAGATATTTTTAAAAGGTTGGAATAATGGCATCATATCAAGAGAAGTATGATATTTTAGGAGATAGAAATAGCACGGTATCCGAGAATAACAAAAAAATTGCATCATGATCACTAAGCACCACTGACTGGAATCTCATCAGTCTATGGATAGGGGAGGTGACATAGAGGGTCACAGAATCATGTCCCCATGAGAGACTTCAGATCTGCTCAAATATTCCTAGGGCACTAGGACTAACCCACAGAAGGAATCAAACCGCCAGCCCTGATCATGCAGAAAAATTGGGAGTGTGGAGGCACTGGAAGTTGGAAAGCACATGGTAAAAGTTTAATTTCAAAATTACCAAAGGAAACACAAAAGAAACAATTACCAGACTACTCAGTAGACTAGTATTTATGACTAGGATGTAGCATTTATGGCTAAGGATTAACCAGCATTTCCAGAACCCTCCTTGTTAGTCACATTTCACACAGTAATGTGCATGTGTGTGTATGTGTGTGTACACACTGAGAAGGACTTTTTTTTTTAACTTGGAGAAGGATATATTGAGATGCTTTGAACCTCATACTAGTGAATTAGAACTACATTCTTGCCACTGTGTGTTGGGAGGTTAAGAATAGGACATAGCATGGAAATTGAAGCACCAACTGAATCATTGCTATTCAGAGTTGTATTATCAAATATTCTGAGGTCTTCTGTAGGTGTATTTCCATTATCATACCTCACTCTTCTATTCTCTTATTCTCTTCAACTATTTTGAATTACTATGTCTCTAGTTATAGTTTACCCCAGTTTTTGTTCATACAGTGGTGTTCGTCAACTTCCAAGACTGAAACGTTTATGCTTCCCTCCATCATGTCAGATAACTTCTATCGATCCACAATTGTCTACTTATTGTTACCTTTTTTTCCCCTTGGTCATTCCTTAGAAGTGACTAGAGCTGCTATTAAACTTGGATTTTAATATCCAGTGTGATGATGTACTTTGGAACTTTTGCTGTCTCTTAGGCACATTTGCACTTTCTTTGTCACCCATTGTGGATTAAAGTTCATCAGAAAACAAAATAGTGGCAGAAAGTGAGGTCACTGTAGGGTAAAGAAATGCATTAACAAGTGTCAGGTCAGTTGAGAAGAGCAAAATGTGATGCATCCATGTTCAGTGGCAGAGAGCATTTGCTCGTGTTTGCTCTCCTGTACTGCTTCAGTGGTCATGAGAACTATATATATATGATATATATGAGCTTTACTGCTAATCTTGCAATGGATTTGCATATTTAAATATAGAAATATTTGAGACAAATAACATTGTAATAATAGATCAGCACTGTAAACAGAGGGGCTCCGGGAGAAACACACACCTTTACAGCATGCCAAACATGGCTTGTAAATGCCACCCAATATGGTGCTCACATGATTTTTTAATTTCTTTTCACAAGGAATGTTTGAAACCCAAGCCTGAGTAGTATAGGAGCATTATCTCTATTCTGGTTCTAGTCTCTATTTTCTGCCCCTGTTCATTGTCTAGTGGCTTTTTACCTCCAGGCTACTTCAAGGCAGAAATGGGCTACTTCAATAAATATTTTCTGATCACCTATCATGTGTCAGATAGTGTTCTAGACTTTAAATGCTATTGCATCAGAAAGAAGGAATGCTTTCCAGATTAAGTTCACTTTGTGAACAGATTTCTCTGTTCGGGATGGACTGAGGAGCCATTATACTTCCTAGGTGGACATTCTCCCTGACAAAGCTTAGGACTGGGTAGTTTCCCTCCTATTAACAAGTAGTCCACCCTCCAGTGAAAGATGATGACCTTCCTACTCCTAGTTCATAGATCAAAGGGAACAGATCTTTTTAAAGATGTTATATTTTCAGTTTGAAATGGAGTGAACCAAATCCACATAGCTTTAAAATATCCCCCCAGATGCCTGAAATCTGACAAACAAAAGAACACTTGTTATTCCTTAGCCGTCTGTTATGACATAAAAAAAAGGCTTGCCAAATGAAAATCAGCATATGCACTCATGACACATCAAAATCGTGAGAAACACATGCTTTGCTTGACAGGATGAGTTTCCACCCCAGTCTCGATGCCTGTGTTATTTTGCTTGCGGTTTCTCTAAGTGTCATAGCAGACGGGAAATCTTCAAATAGCAAAACCTTGTTAAGAACATTATCAACTTTTTCAGGTCATGGTGTAACATAATGTTTTGAAATGACACAGTATTTTTTAAAGTAGTAAGTCTTTACTTCAGGTCCTATATTAATCCTTTGGACATTTTAAAGGAACACTATGTTCATAATAGTACAATATCAAATGGAAATTCAGTTTCAGAGACAGGTATTATAAGATATTCATTACATGAGCTCCCAAAATGGCTCTTTTAGTTTATTCCATTTGAATTTGCCTGTGAATTTTCTATCTGTATATATTGCCTGTGGAGAGGGGATATCAAGGAGAAAGTTCAGTTAAAATGATCTGACCAAAAATGTGTGCTAATTTGTTTATTTCTTCAGAATGAAAGAGAACTCAAACATGTTTAGTTGAGGGATACTGTGTGTACATTTAAAATTGTAATTTTTCCAATTTTAAAATATTCTTCCCTCTGATATTCAGTAATAAATATCATGAGGCCCTGGTTGCATCCTTTCCAAAATAATAATTGTAAATTGTGTTATCCCATTTATTCAGCATCTTTTTATTCATTTGGTAAATTATCTGCACATTTTATGCCTTTCGTTAATTTTATTGCTCATTAATACCTCTATCAGGGAGGATGTGAGGAAATGTAAAGTTACGAAGCAAAATTCTCTCACTTTTCATTTTGTCGGTAGCATTGGCAAGAGATTTGGAAAAGCCTGTTACTGACTTCTGTTCACCATCTTGTCCATGGGAATGAAGTAAGATTCTCTTTGAAAATGGTACCCATGCAGAAGAACGGTGAATAGAACGAAGGAAAGCAGGTGGGTAGTGTCTGTCTCAGCATTGGGCTTACTTGCTGGGTGTGTGGTTTGATTGTTTATGCAGTGACCTTAGAGGCATTCCTCAACATCTCTTTCTACACCAAAAAAATATCCATCTACTGGTTGAGACTTGAAAAAAATTTAAAGACTTTTATTTCACAACCAGAAATAAGGCTAACAGCTCTTGGGAGTAGTAACAATGACATAAATACAGTCCCAAGTGTAGATTACTAGACTAGGATTCTTTCCTTAGTACAGATATTTGGGGAAAAAAGCCTGTTCTGGGAATAAAAGAAGAAAAACAAAAGGATGCAGATATCTTAAGGAATAAGGAAGTAATATAGTGCAAATCTGGAAGGTGAAAGGGCATAGAAGAAAGAGACCAGGGATGAAGAAATATTTTCACAATCTGTTCAGAGCCAGTCCCAACCATCAAGTTAGGTCACCTAAAAAAAAGGGACTTTCCCCAGAGTTCTGATTGTCATAAATGTTTGTAATATATTTTCAGGAAAAATTCTAAGCATTTATTTGATGTGTTGATTTTATTAAGTTTGTTCATGTATCTTCCTAGTTCGAAAAGATTAAAAAATGCCACCTCTTTAATTAAGAAAAAGTCCTACCACCAGGAAGAAGTGCTTGTTTCTTCTGCTTTATTGTCAGAACACTGTTTGCATGTATCCCAATTAGTATTACAGAGATTAGAAACAGGCTTGCGTAATGAGTAAGAACATGAACTTTAGAATCAGACTTAGTTTTCATTACTGACTTCGTCATTTACAAGTTGTGTGACTTTGGCTATGTTCCTTAACTTATCTCTCCCTTAGTTATCTTTGGTGATAATAATATCATGCCATGAGGTTAAGGGGATTCAGTGATACCATATCTGCAAAGCACTTTGCACCAAGCTTGTCATATTTTTAAACACATTTGATGATGATGATGGTAGTCATGACGTAACTGTTTTAACCTAGCAAATATAAAATCCTCAAATTAAGGGACTATGTCTTGGATATTTTTATGTGCTTCAGATATGGCATCAAAATTGCAGACAGTAATTGTGGATTTCATCAATTAAATTGAAAACCATATAATATAAAATTAATACAGGACTTTTTAAACAGTTGGTAAAAAAGTTACAATAATGGAATATTAGCAAACAAATGTAGCTGGATGGAAATAAATGATAATGTGTTATCAAATAGAGGTCCTTTGGAAAACTGATTTATGAATGAGAAAACAGATTTGAAGTTGGAAGGTTAATTGACATGAAACAGCATTTCTAAGTCGTTTGAAAATGGTTCTCATAAAATAGATTAAAAATTTCTTTGTATATTTTTCTTTAACATACTCGTGTCAGCTAAGTTTTTGGTTTTTATGCTTATTTTTAAATGAATATTAAGGAACACAGTACCAAAATGGAAAGATTTGGTAAAATTTTCAATATAGTGGAAATTAAAGGAATTGAGAATGTTTGAAATAATAGAAGATTACAGAGAGGAAGGAATATCAATCTTCAGATATACACAGAGTGTTGATGTGTGTGTTTCAGTCAAGATTGTTTTGGCTACAGCTGACAGTAAATCCAACACAAGGAAATTTAAGAAAAAGGAATGTTTTCAGTTTCTATAATTGGAAACTGTAGAGAAGTAGCTCTACTTCATGCTTGCTGGATAGTTCAGGACCCAGTCTCTCCTTCTTTCTGCACTTCTCTCTCTATGTTGTCCCCATTTCCATAGAGGCTATTGCTTCCCATGAAGAAGATGATGGGCAGAGGATCTGCACCTCCAAGTCTACTGAAACAGTGAATGTTTCTCTTGCTCATCCTTTCAAAGCAAAAGTCCTGCCCTAAATTAGGTTTCATGCTCATTCCTGAATTAATAACTACGGTCATGGGAGTACTGTGAATCCATGTGTAACTCATAGGTCCATTTCTGGAGATGATAGTCAACACCACTAGATCCAAATGTACTAAAACTTGGTGATGGATGAGTCTCCAGAGAAATACCTGGGTGTTGTGTTCTGAGGAAAAGAAAGAAAAAGGATAGCTGCTGTAACATGGGCAATGAAGCCCCTGTATTTTGTATGGCTCCACAAGGCAGAACTGGAATCAATTAGAAGCAAGAGTTGTAAGGCAGGTTTTAGTTTAACAGCAAGATGAACCAACAATTTAGAATGTACCAAGAACTAGCCCACCTCAAAAAGTTAGAGGACTGCCTGTAAGTTTGTCTTCACGCTCTGGCTTGGTGACCATCTGTGGTAGACTGGAGTAAATGATCTTTAAGATTTTGTTTTAGTCTGTAGGTGGTTACTAGATTTCTTCCTTCAAGTTTGGATGAGATAAAGAGATCATACACTAAATTCTTTTGAGGCTAGATGTGTAAAATGTTATTTCCAAGGGGCTTGCTTAGTGAAAGCACAGAAGGCCGTGGAGGAAGAGCCTTCCTCGGAAGGTGACATGCTTCATTGAGAATTGAAACAGTGACAGCATTGATGCTCATATAATGTTTCTTGATATTTAAGCTTAGAAAAATTCTCAGTATCTTTGTTCCTTTTACAAATTCCCATTAAAGGAAAATAAAACATTAATCTATCTAGTCTTATAATATGGCCTTTAATTTTTGTGTGTGTGTGTGTACACTGTGCTTATTGAGAATGCAATGTAATTTTTATTACACAGAAGGGAAAGAACTCACAAAGATGATATGGTAAGTTGATTAAGAGTCACTGCTTTTAGTCTTTAAGTAGGTTTCTGTTCATAGGGATATAAATAGAAAATTATGAAATGGAACCAAGAATTATTGAGCATCAATTATGTGCCAGGTGCTTTCTACAGTTTACCTGATTTAATCCTCAGTGCAATTAGCTCCATTAACACGTGAAAAACTCAATGTTTAAAAAAATTACTGTAGTTCATCCGAGTAAAGTTATTTAACAAAATGTAAGACCTTGCCCAAAGGCATACTCCTCTTCAGTTGGCAGAGCCTAGATTCAAATCTAGATCTACTCACTTCTAAATCCATTCTCACCATGTTGCCTGAAAAAGAGATGAAAAATACAAACCTGTTTTCTATCAATTCCTGAGAGTACTGAGAAGTTCATTGTTTCCTATTTACTTGCTATTTCTGTTGACGCTGAAATGTAGTTCATCAACTGGAGTGATGATGGTACTACAGGGAAATTAATAAGTGCAAAGTACTAAGGCAAAAGTAGAAATCATAACTGAATATATAATTCAGTAAAAGACACAGGAAAATTGATAGCACATTTTATAGTTTTGGACCATAATGGCAATTGTTTCTGTAGGATTCAGTATCCAAAATCATTACCTTCTATCTCTTCTACTCTTCATTGAGTTGTAATGGTTGTATTCCCTTTTTCTCTGAACTTTTAAAAGTGAACTCATTTAGGGGATGGGAATAGCTCAATGATAGAGCACATGCTAAGCATGCTTGAGGTCCTGGGTTCAATCCCCAGTACCTCTATTGAAAAACAAAATAAAAATTCAAAAAAAAGTGAACTCATTTAAAATTAGGATCTGAATTCAAAACTATGTCTCTTTATTGAAGGGAGGAGGGAAATAGCTTGTTTTGAATTTCAGTCTTGTGAATTTGCTACATTAATTTCTAGCCAAAGATTTTATAACAATTCAAAAGGAAGTGCATTATTGAGAAGCTTTAACTACTTTAACATAGTGAAGAGTTAATTATAATGTGATTCCTCTAGAAGGGTTAATTGGCTTTCTTTCCCCCAAACAGTAAGATGTGAATTAAAAAAGAGAAAAGACAATTAGCACTCACTATAGGCTGTAAAAGACTTATTTTAAACAATAAGAGTTGACACATGCAAAGTTGTGATTTCATAAAAATAAATTTTTCTCCTGTATGAAAACTTTGAAGTGGTAGCTGTGTTAGAGAAAGGTTTTTTTTTTTTTTTAAATTGAAGTACCATTAGTTACAATGTGTCCATCTCTTGTATATATCACAATGTCCCAGCCATGTATATACATAAATATATTAGTAGAGAATGGCTTTTGAGAGTTTTGTGGACACTAGGCAAGAAAAAGGACCATCCCAACAAATGGAAGGGAGAGTGAGATATAGGGATCTTGGAGAGGCGTCTCCTGCTTAGCAGATGTATGCCTTAGAGTCTGTTAGATGGATGTTCATTTAACATTATATCTGGTGCTCAGTAAATAAATTGTTGCCACATTGGAAACCTTACTGAATATTTGAAGGAATTTACAGCTTACTGTGGAAAGTTAAAATTCCTTATGAGATTTTGATTGAAACTTAAAGAACAACCAACAATTCTTAATTGGTCTTGGTCCAACAATGGACAATAAAGAGTAATAACACATTTCTTAGTTTTACTTTGGTTGGGACAGCTATTTAAAGCCAGAAAGGCACACATACCTTCTAAGATACCACAAAGAGGATGGCCTAAGTAAGGATGAACTATAGTGAAAGGTCTAAGTGGTACTGCAGAGGATAATAGCAAGAGAATAGAATCTGTAGTTTGTGTTCTTCTCTGCAACTTCAAGATTGGGACCTTGGGCAATTTACTTCACTTCCTCATCTGTAAAGTGGAGTTAAAGAGTAGCTATATTTTGGGGCTGGTGTAAGAATCAAAAGTCATAACATATATGAATGCCCAGTAGATAGTAGAGATGCCATAAATTTTTACTCCAACTTGATTGTCAAGTAACTAAGAGAATTAGAAGGATCCAGGGAATCAGTGGAGAGGACGCTTGACAAAAAAATGTGTAATATTTATGATTGATTATTATTTTGTCAACATTGACTATAACTATTACATACAAAACAGCACAAATTTAAGTCGTGGAAAACCTGGGTTCTAATAACAGTAGCTACTAACTATGTGTAGATGTTAGGCTAGACTTGATTTAAGAGCCTTTCTAGATCATATTTTTAATTTTAAAATAATTTTTAAATGACTCTGAAATATGAATTTTATTTTTGGGTCCACATATACAATATAATATTTGATCCATTCACATTTCTTATAAAGCATCTGATGAGTACCTAACTGTGCAAGGCATTGCTGTAAGCCAAATTCTGACTTGGGTGACTGATGATGTAAACTAGAATAGGGAATACAGTTGGTCCTCTATATCCACAGGTTCCATACCCATGGATTCAACCAATTGTGGACCAAAAATATTTCAAAGAAAAATTCCAGAAAGTTCCAAAAAGTAAAACTTGAATTTGCCATGCACTGGAAACTATTTATATAACATTTTTATGTATTTACAGCTATTTACATAGCATTTACATGATATTAGGTATTACAAGTAATCTAGAGATGATGTAAAGAATACAGGAGGATGTGAGTAGATTATATGCAAATACTATGACATTTTATATAAGGGACTTGAGCATCTGCAGATTTTGGTTTCCATAGGGGTCCTGGAACCAATCCCTCATGGATACCAATGGATGACTGTATAGCAGAAAATAAGTTTAGCTGTGAAATTATTATACTCATGGGACTTACAAGCAGAGTTTTCCAGAGGAAACTGGATTCAGTTGCTGAAGAGAGAGATCTGGGCTGAAGGAAAGTTCTGGGATTTGAAGCCAAGCAACTAGATGAACTTTTAAGGTACTCCCAACATTTAAGGACTGGGCAAAAGAAAATGTGCTCCCAAAGAGTTCTGAGAAAGACAACCTAGGGAGGCAGGCAAATTCAGGAGAGATCTGGATCATGGAAGCCATGATAGGAGAGTTTTTGGAAGGGAAAATGGGCAAATGATGGTGAGGAATAATGTAAGATGTGAATTTAACAATTTAAGAGTATTTTGGTATCTATGGGAAGTGCAGTCTTAGTGGAGAAGTCAGGATGGGAAAAGAAAATGTCAAAACAGACTGAACAATGAACAGCTCATTAAAAAAAACAAAAACAAAAACAAAAAACCAGCCAGAGTGAAATGTTGCTTTAAAAGGATTGGTTGTGAAGGCAGGAAGAGATTGTGCAATATTGTGATGGGGAGCATTGGAGAGAATGTAAAGAGGACCACAGACATGGAGGTTAGATCCCAGACTTTCAGTCTGTGTTGTTTTCCTCGTTCTTTACTCTCTCCCTTTAAGATGAAAATATCCAAGCTGTTACTTTAATTTCTGTGATTAATGCTCTTCAATCTACTCAGCCAACACTTAGCAAGTATCACTGTAAGGGCTTCTGCAAGTGCTCTGCAGTGCTTTTGCATTTCACAATGAATTTGAAAGGCTTTTGGCCAAACAAGGATGTAAACAGGGTTGAAATGCGTGACTTGAATAAGGCAGTATGTCTGTAGAGTTTACTCTAGGCACATGTTCCTTTTCTGTAACAAAGTGGTACAGAGATTTCTCTCTGTTTCCTTGTTTGAGGATTTGGCCAGGTTGAGTTAAAGCTAAGATAGGATAGCCTGAGAATTTGGAAGATTTTTCTACAGTGACCTCTGACGTAGTTCACATCTGTTTATTAATACATCTTGAGCTTTTGCTGTTCTCTTCCTAAGGAATGAATTGCAGAAGTGAATGAGCTGTAACATTTCCCTGGGAGTTCAGCTTTAACCAAATGTGTTGATTTCCAACTCAGAAGAACCAGTGGTTTGGGTGCAATATAGTCCTAATAGTTTTTGAGAACAGGGTGATGAGCACTGTGAGGGAAGTCTGTGGGCTTCTGATCTAGGCGGTTAGACCAGCAGCCAGGATGTAAACACAAACTTCATGCTGAGATTCCAGCTCACTGGACTTGCCAGGAGTTTCTCCAGTCTGTTCCCAGGACAGCACTGCACCTGCTTCTGGCTTGTGGATATTTTTTCTCCTAATGGTGAAAGTATCACTTCTCCGTATCACAGGCACTGTTCCTGTCTCCCAGTATTCGCTTTGTATCCATTGGTATTTCTGGAATCTCACCTCCCACAATTTGTAAGGGAAAATCCCATTTCGCTGTGTCTGCCAGTCTTCACACTGAAGGAGTTTCATTACTTGCCATGTTTTGAGACATCTAGATAAGAAGGTAACTCTTATTGGAAACCTTTTAAAAGAGAGAACCTATTCACTTTGGAATTTTCAACAATCCTTATCATTATAAAGAAGAGACTCAAATGTAAAAGATCTATAATTCATATTCAGTTTTTCACAGCCCTCAGATTGCTGAAGCTGATTCAGAAGGTACCAGTTGAAAGGCATATGTGAAGGCCGTGAAAATAATATGCATCTAGTTAAATGTTGTGTCCTTTTGAAATCTGAATTATAACTCAGCAAAGGCAGACTTGGACAAACAGCGTGTGCAGTTGCAGACAAACCTGATAGGGTCAGAAGAATTGATGGATATGCTTTGCTTTAACCAATATAATTTTGTCAGCGATTTCCTTTTTTTAACTTGTGCGTTAATAGTCTTTGTTTACTGTATTGAAAGAACCGTGGAAGGCTACAAAACAAGGGAGGTACTGGCCTCTGTTGAAGAAGAATCTATTTTTTTGGACTCTCATGCAATATTGAAGGAGTCTACGAGAACATGAAGAAAAAGAATAATTGTGAGGAAGGAGAAGTGTTGTGGAGTGGTCAAAATATAAATTACTAAGAAGTAGGAGGCTTAGGTGGAGTTCAGCATTGGCAAAGCCAGGATAAATTGTCAGATATTCTCAAAAGCCCTTGGTCCATGGAGTCTGTGAAGAAGTAACAGAGATGAAGGTGGAGCTCTCTGAGATGGGCAGTGGCTATCAGAGTGAGGATTAGCAGGTGCCTTCATTCCATTTTTTAAAAAATGTTGCTAGTTATTACACTGTTGGGGTTAGGTTAAAGGTAGCGAGACAATTGGAAATATGAGGGGGTAGTGTAAGTCTGTTTTTTTCTCATTATCTATTACTTCCTCATTTCTCAAGTTCAGTTACAGTTAAACTATGTTTACCTTGGGAGCTTGTCATTGTTTGCTTTGAAAAGTAAATTCAGTTTAAAAATTGGTTTTGGCATGAAATTAATGCAATTTTAGAATGAAGAATAATCTATTCACACTCTCAGTTTTATTAATGAGGAAATTGAGGTCCAGAGAGACTGGGTGACTGGTCTAGGGACACACAAGTCTATTGGCTGAGGCTGTAACAAACTGGTATTGTGACTCTGTCTAGCATTGTTTCCACTGCTTCACACTGCCGCACAACCAAAACGATTTGTGTGTGTGTGTGTGTGTGTGTGTGCGCGTGTGCACGCGCGTGTGTGATGTGCCACGAAGTTGGCATAATATTGTGTATGACCCATGACACTTGTAAGAGGCTTTCTGCTATCAAGAGAGCTTCTGCTTAAAGTGCTAAACTAAATAGTATTTGGGGCTATAAACTAACATGAAATCATACTTGAAAATGTGAATACCACTTTTGTTTTTGATTTGCAAAAAAATTCCCAGTGGAAGTTTATTGCAGGGATATTCCCCAGTGTTGATGTGGAAGAGTCCTCCCCTCAGCAGCATAATGTCCCAGGTCCCCATCCCTGTCTCTGGGAACTGGGAAGTGCACCAGCCATTTTACCTGCATTTCTACTTTCCAAGCAGAGAACTTTATTCCACCCTCCTCAATAGGTAACTGTACATAACGTGGGCTTCTGGTACATGCTGAATTCCTGCTTCCTCATCCGTTGAGATAATACCAACATCCGAACCTATACAAAGTGGGTGCTCAGTAGATATTTTGAGAGGCAGCCTGGTGTAGTAAAGAGAACGTGGATTTGAAAGTCAGATCTGCATTTTCAGATGAGCTGCTACTAGAGAATTTCAACTTCCTGATCTGTCCAGGGGAGAAGACATCTGCTCTCTGGGTGGTTCTAAGTTTCTGTTTTTGTTTTTTAAATTATTATTGTGGGAGCCAATGTCTAACAGCTTCCATTTCCATTTAAAAAATGAAACATGATCACCTGATGGGGAATAGCTGAGGGTGAGGTGGGGCATTGGGGAGAGCAGTGAAGGTATAAGATAACTGCTGTGGTGATTAAGAGAGCAGATAGACCAAGAACCCACAAAGCGTTGCTTGCTGGTAGTAAGGGCTTGGTTGAGGTTGGAGACCTTGAATATTTAGGTGCATTCATTATACAGCTGTTTTTCTCTAACAGTGTGAATGGAAAAACAGAAAAGTTAAAACAGCTGGAATCATACAAGAAGGATAAAGAGTGGCAAGGAAATTGGTGAACCCACTTTTCTGCTTATGGATTTTTCACTAAACCTTTCTGTATACAAACACAGATTTGCTTTAAGGAAAAAATAGGCATGCCTTTTAGCCTTATATATGTAGCTTTCTTTGTTCCCCTTCCTTCCTTCCTTCCTTCTTTTCTTTTTTCTATTGGTGGAACTAATTTTTCAATCCCATACGAGCCATTGCATCATAGAATATAAATTATTATATTCACAGTGAGTCTGAGGACATAGTACGGAGGTGGAAAAATAGGATAACATCTCCTGTTGCAGCCAGCATCTAAAATTACAGGGCATTTTCTCACATGTTACCTCCAATAGTCCTCACAGTGCTTTGTGAGGCAGACATTTTTCATCCTGTTTTATACTTATAGAAATCGAGTATCAAAGAGGGAGAACAGCTTGCCTAAGTCTAACCTGGTACCGAGCACAGGACTGCTGGCCAGTACGTACATTTGTTGCATTTGTTGATTCTCATCTAGCCTCATGCGCTTCAGAGTCCCCACAGTGAGGATTTCATGCCCAGGAGAAGCCAGTGCACGGACTTCTGGCAATTTAGTGAGGCCCAAGGTGAATGTGTCTCACATCCTTCTCTTTCTCTGGCTACGTAGTGAGTTCGAATGAGTATTTCCTTAAGTCCCCTCCTTCCGTCAGGTTCCTTGAGTTGCTAGGTGGCCCTCAGTGGGTCTGATACAATTTGTACCTTGACTACTCTTTGGTAGTGCTGCTTCTTTCTTCTTTTCCAGAACATTTTTTATCCCTTCATCACCCAGTTCCCCATTCTCCAAGGGCAATTGGGTCAAATTATTAATGACTATTTTAATCATCTCAAATAACATATTTGTATTCTTAGAACAGTCTTTTTGTTTTTTAAAGAATGAGGACTATATCATGTGAATTTCCTGCATCAAAAAACAGGAGAGACGTTTGGAGTGAGCATCACTCAGGGATGGGCAGCAGCCTCTCCTGTCCATCATTAGAGGTCTTCCTAGCTACCTACCTTAAGAGGCAAAAACAGGTTTTATCGCTGATTTTTGGAGAATACTACAAGTATCATCACTTCTTTTAATATGACCACTCTTGAAAATGAGATTGTGAAATATCTAGCTTGTGCTCTAGTGTTCCCATAAGTCATGGCTGCAGGAAAAAAAAAATGGAGTCTCTCCTCCTCTTACAGATAATGGTTAAGACAAACTCCTTTTTCTCTATTTTAGCTTAAATGGTGGCATTATGAAATTGCTTTATTGTGTAGAAATGAAAGAGAAAGCTATGGTAAGATCATTCAGTGTATGTCTATATTTGTATGGGATGGGAAGGTGTAGTGGGCAGAATAATGACCCCCAAGATGCCCATGCCTTAATCCTCAGAACCTGTGACTGTGTCACGTTACATGGCAGATGTGCTAAGATTAAAGACAGAAGGAGAGACCATCCTAGGTTATTTTGGTGGTCGCAGTGTTATCACACAAGCCCGTAAGCACAGAGAATCTTTCTTGGCTGCGTTAAAGAAAAGAGATAGATAGCAGCATGAGAATGATTCAACCTGCAGTTACTTTAAAGGTGGAGGAAGGGGTCATGGACCAAGAAATGTTGGCAGCCTCTAGAAGATGGAAAAGCAAGGGAAAAATTATTCCCTAGAACCCCTAGAAAGTGATACAGCCCAGCTGGCACCTTGACTTAAGCCCAGTGATACCCATGTTGAGCTTTGAACACCAGAACTGAAACAGTAGGATACTGGGAGAAAGTAATGGACACATTAAGTGAATATGATCCAGTGAGGTTAATAACAAGAGTTAACATTTTCAAAATGTCTATTATGCACCAGACATTTTTCTACAAATAAAACTCTCAAGAATTTAAAGTCTTCTTTTTCTTAACCTAATTTTGCGAAAGAAAACCTTAAATAGGTTAGTTAACTTGTTCAAGGTCATACAGCTGGTGTGTGGTGGAGCTAGAATTTGAACCCAGACCCTATGGCCTCAGAGTCCCCTTTAGAATCAGGTTACAATATGCATGCTTTTAGTGGCTACAATAAAATTTATCACTACTCTCATTTTGGCAAAATCAAAGTTCCAAGAATTTGGTTTCTTTTCCAGAGCCACAGAGCCAGTGGAAAACCTAAGACCGCTCCATTTTCTCAGAAATACCTTTTTCTCCCTCTCTTCTTCCCTCCTACCCTCCCTCCCTTTCTTCCTTCTTTATTCTCTTCTTTCTTTTTTCTTCCTTTCTTCTTTCTTTTGAAAAAACAAATAGTACAGTTTGGCATAAGTGTAATGCACTGTTAACATTTTTATCTTGGTGTCAGAGAAAGGGAAACTTTTCCGCTGAAATGGTGTTCCTAGCTCATTAGAAATCTGTGATCAAGTAGTTTATTGGAATTTTAGCCATGTTGCATTTTCTATTAACCCATCTTTTCCCCTCAAATAAAGTATAAACACTTTTAAATTATGCAAATATTTCATGTTTCTTTACAAACAATTTTTGAAATACAAGATGTGGAATGAAATTATCACCTCATGTTTACCACCCAGAGACAATCTTTTCTGTGTTTCTTTTCTGCCCACCTTCTTCTATGGGCATACTTTTACATGGTTGAAATTCAAGTATATCTTTCAATGGCAGTGTAGAATTTTATCTTAAGTAGCATACAGGCGTACCTTGGAGATTTCACAGGTTTGGTTCAAAACCACAATAAAGCAAATATCACAATAAAGCAAGTCACATGAAATGTTTGATTTCCCAGTGCACATAAAGGTTATGTTACTATACCATAGTCTATGAAGTGCACAAGAGCATTATGTCTTAAGAAATAATGTACATTTCTTAATTTAAGCTTATTTTATTGCTGAAAAATGCTGACCATCACTTGAGCCTTTAGCGGGTTGTAGTCTTTTTGCTGGTGGAGGGTCCTGCCTTGATGCTGATGTCCGCTGACTGATCAGGGTGGTGGTTGCTGAAGGTTGGGGTGCCTGAGGCAACGTCTTAAAATAAGACAAGAGCGAAGTTTGCTGCATTGATACACTCTTCCTTTCACAAATGATACCTCTCAGGCATGCAGTGCTGTTCATTTACCCAGAGTAGAACTTCTTTCAAAATTGGAGTTAATTTTCTCAAACCCTGCTGCTATTCTATCAACTACATTTGTGTAATATTCTAAATCCTTTGCTGTCATTTCAGCAATCTTCACAGCATCTTCACCAAGAGTAGATGTCATTTGAAGAAACCACTTTCTTTGCTCATCCATAAGAAGCAACTCCTTGTGCATTCAAGTTTTATCATGAAATTTCAGCAATTCAGTCACACCTTCAGGTTCTGCTTCTAATGCTGGTTCTCTTGCTTTTTCCACCTCTGCAGTGACTTCATTTTCTGAAGTCTTGAACCCCTCAAAGTCATCCATGAGGGTTGGAATCAACTTCTTCAAAACTCCTATTAATATTGATATTTTGACCTCTTCTCATGAATCATGTATGTTCTTAATGGCATCTAGAATGGTGACACCTTTCCAGGTTTCAACTGACTTTGCCCAAATCCATCACATGAATCACTATGGCAGCAATAGCCTTATGAAATGTATTTCTTAAACAATAATACTTAAAAGTGAGAATTAGTCCTTGACCCATGAGCTGCAGAATGGATGTGTTAGCAGGCATGAAAACAACATTAATCTCACCGTAATCTCTATCAGAGCTTTTGGGTGACCACATACATTGCCAGTGAGCAATAACACTTTGAAAAGAATCATCTTTCTTAGCAGGAGATCTCAACAGTTTGAGCTCAAAATATTCAGTAAAACATATTGTCAAATCATATTGATGTACTGTCATCCAGGCTTTGTTGTTCCATTTACAGAGTACAGGCAGAGTAGGTTTGGCATTATTCTTAAGGATCCCAAAATTTTCGGAATGGCCAATGAGCATCAGCTTCAATTTAAAGCCACCAGGGGCGTTAGTTACTAATAAGAAAGTCAGACTGTTCTTTGAAGCTTAGAAGCCAGGTATTAGCTTTCCTCTCTCGCTATGAAAATACTAGATGGCATCTTCTTCCAATAGTAGGCTGTTTTGTCTGCATTGAAAATCTGTTGTTTAGTGTAGCCATCTTCATTAACTATCTTAGAGTTTCTGGACAACTTGCTGCAGCTTCTACATGAGCACGTGCTGCTTCACCTGGCTCTTTTATGTTACAGAGACCACTTCTTTCCTTAAACCTCATGAATCTAACTCTGCCAACTTCATACTTTTCTCTGCAGCTTCCTCACCTCTCTCAGCCTTCATAGACATAAAAGAGAGTTAGATCCTTGCTCTGGATTAGGCTTTGGCTTAAGGGAAGGTAGTGGCTGGTTTGATCTTCTATCCAGACAGCTAACACTTTCTCCATATCCACAATAAGGCTTTTTTGCTTTCTTATTATTTTTGTGTTCATTGGAGTAGCACTTTTAATTTCCTCCAAGAACGTTTTCATTGCATTCACGACTTGGCTAACTGGTGCAAGAGGCCTGGATGTCAGTCTATCTTGGCTTTTGACATGCCTCCCTCACTAAGTTTAATCATTTCTAGCCTTTGATTTGAAGTGAGAGACGAGTGACTCTTCCTTTTACTTGAACACATAGAGGCCATTGTAGAGTTATTAACTGGTCTAATTTCAAGGGCATAGTGAGGGAATAGGGAGGTCTGAAGAGAGGGAGAGAGACGGTGGGGGTAATGGGTGGTCAGTGGAGCAGCCAGAACACACATAACATTTATTAACTATGTTTGCTTTTTGTATGGGTATAGTTTGTGGCACCCCAAGACAATTGCAATAGTAACATCAAAGATTATTTATCACAGATCACCATAACAAATAAAATAATAATGAAAAAGTTTGAAATGTTGTGTGAATTACTAAAATGTGACACCGAGATACTAAGTAGCAAATATATTGGAAAAATGGCACTAATAGATTTGCTCAATGCAGGGTTGCCACAAAGCTTCAATTTTTAAAAAAATGCAATATCTTTGAAGCACATAAACAGTAGCACAATTGACACATTATAACTGACAGTACTTCAATAAAAAAAATTAAAAAGAGAAGCAAAATAAAGCCAGGTATACCTGTAATTACTTAGCCATGCTCCTATTACCAGAAAGTAATCTCATGAATTACTAATGTTGCTACTAATATGTTCCTCTAGTGAATAAGCTACAGTACATATCTTTATGCACTTTTTTTTCTATTTCACATTTATTCTCAGACTAGAGCTGCAGAAGTTGAATTATTAGATTAAATGGGTAAAAACATTTTTCCACATTGCTTTTCAGGCAGGTTATATCAATTTATGTTTACAGCTACAGTGCACGAGTGTGGTCATCTTCCTACATCCTACCAGTAGCATTTAATTTTAAAAACTGCTATTCTACTAGGCAGAAAATGCTTCATTAAAATAATTGCCCCTTTAGATTTTTCACACTAACCTTCTCAGTGTGAAACTAAACAAAACAAAGACATTCTCACCCACTTACTTCATAGACAACAACTTCACTCACTTGAGATGCAATCACAAAATGGCTGCACAGAAGTGGCATTACTTACGGACTTCAGCTGAACCTGAAGGCAAGTTGACATATTTCATGAAGAAAGTGAATAGGGGAGAAAAATAATGCAAACTTGGGCGTTACTAATGAGGACAAATAAAAAAATGATCAGTTTAGTAAGATATTGAAATATAACAGAATAGACTGGGAATTAAATAATTCAAGTCTAGATAGTTATTTTCTTTCATGTGTATTTTAGTTGCCTTTTTGTTTGCTTATATTTATTGCCTCTTAATTATTATTACTTATTGAATCAGGATTATAGGATGTCATTATAATAAAGAGGTCTGTTTGTTAACTCTGTGGATCTGGTTTTGTTCTTAGATGATTGCTTTAGGCAGTCTTTCTGTTTTGTTGTGCTGTGTTTTGGCAGACCCTAGCACAGCACTGTACTTAGCTTGGAGATGTTAGACTAACAGCAGTATAGGCTCTGGAGACAGATACAAGTTAAAAATCATAGTTACTACATTTACCAGTGGTGTGTCTATAGGCGAGTTATGTAACTCTGAAGTTTCTATTTCCCTGTCTAGGAAACTGAGATAATAATAGGACCTGCATCTTACTGTTGAGGGAGAATTAAATGAATCAAAACTGCAATGAGGTGTCACCTCACACCAGTCAGAATGGCCATCATTCACAAGTCCATGAATGATAAATGCTGGAGAGGATATGGAGAAAAGGGAACCCTCCTACACTGCTGGTAGGAATGGAGTTTGGTGGAGCCATTATGGAAAACATTATGGCAATTTCTCAAAAAACTAAAAATAGACTTACCATGTGATCCAGCAATCCCACCTCTGGGTATATCCAGAGAGAACTCTAATTCTAAAAGATACATGCACCCCAATGTTCATAGCAGCACTAGTTACAATAGCCAAGACATGGAAGCAGCCTAAATGTCCATCACAGATGACTGGATAAAGAAGTTGTGGTATATTTATAAAATGGAATACTACTCTGCCATAACAAAGAATAAATATAATGCCATTTGCAGCAACATGGATGGACCTAGAGGTTGTCATTCTAGGTGAAGTAAGCCAGAAAGAGAAAGACAAATACAATATATCACTCATATGTGAAATCAAAGGGAAAAAAAGGACACTATGAACTCATCTGCAAAACAGAAACAGACTCACAGACTTAGTAAACAATCTTATGGTTACTGGGGGAAAAGGAGTGGGAAGGGATAAATTTGGGAGTTTGAGATTTACAAATGTTAGCCACTGTATATAAAAATAGATTAAGAAAAAGTTCTGCTGTATAGCACAGGGAACTACATTCAACATCTTGTAATAACCTTTAATGAAAAAAATATGAGAACGAATATATATATGTATATGCATGACTGGGACATTGTACTGTACACCAGAAACTGACACATTGTAACTGACTGTGCTTCAATTAAAAAAAATAAAATCAGTCAGTCAATCAATCAATCAATCATTGCAAACACTTAGCAACAGGGCCCAGTAAAAGATCAGCAAATAACAGTTTGCTGTTACTATCATCATTCCCATCATCCCCATCATAATAACCTGTTTACCCCTCTGATTGTTTGTAACATGAGTTATTTCTGCTTCAAGTATAAAGCCTAGAAACTCTGGTGCTCACTTCCTTATCTTTCTTAACGTTCATTCATTCATCAACAAACATTTATCTAGAACAAAAGAGATTAAATCTGAACACAAGGATCTTACATGCCTATGAGAGAAGACAGATGATGAACAAATAAGCAAATAAATATTCAGTATGTCAGATGGTGTTAAGTGTTATGGAGAAAAATAAAACAGAGCATGGGAGACTGGGAGGGCAGGAGGTGGAAGTAGGGGTGACGTGGGAGAAAGATAGGGTGTTATTTACACAAAGTGGTAAAAACCTCTGACAAATGATATTTCAGCTATTGTGAATAGGATGAAAGAGAAGAAAATATGTTCTCAGTGGAGGAAACATGCCTGGCATGTTCAAGAATCAGCAAGAAGGGCTATGTGGCAGAGAGAGAGAGAAAAGCAAACAGAAGAGTGAAAGGAGATGAGGTCCAAAGTGGGGTGGGGCACACCTTGTACTCCATTGTCAGGACTTTGATTTTTACCCTGGGGAACATGGAAACCTCTGGACAACAGTGAGCAGAGGAATGACTGGACAAATGCAGAGGTGAGGGATCAGATCAGGGAGGCAATTTCAATACCTTAGATGAGAAGGTAATGACTTAGACCAGGAGAAAGCAGCAGTGATAGTGACATACAATTGGTTGGAATATGAAAAAATAGAAATATATTTGCATAGCATTTTATATATCATTGTATATAATTATATACATTTATGTTGTACATATATTTGTATCATATATAACATATATTTGACTATCATCATGTATGTTTGTGGTTATACAGCAATGTGTCTGGACTCAGAGTTGAATCTCATATCCACTAGACAGCATGATGTCAGGAGTATTAGCAAGTAAGAAACAGATACATTTCAAATGCTTGACAACTTTGCCAATGGCAAGTACTGTAGCATTACTGTAAGTATTTCATTATATTCCATTTTATGATTGCTATTAGTGTCTCAGAGTAAATATTTAACACATGCACATACAGTCAACTCCAGATGTATGGGACTCCTATTTTTTAATGAGGATTTTTTCTTTTTTTTTTTCAATGTATACCCTTTTACTCATATTGAATTTTGTATCATATGCAGGTAACTTCAATTAAAAATATTAAATAAAACAGGTACAGAAAGACATACAAACAAATGCATTATTTAATAAGTTATTATAAAATAAATACCTTCCAATTTGTACCAGATAAAGAAATAAAACTTTACCAACCACTCTAGAAGCCCCTTTATATCCTGGACACAACCCCTTTCCTCCTCTCTTAAGTAACTACTATCTTGACTTTTAGAGTAATCACTTCTTTACATTTCTTTCTTTCCCTCCATTTTATATGTCTCTTTTATTTTTTTTTGGAGGTAACATTCATTTATAACATTGTATAAGTTTTATGTGTATAACATTATATTTTGACTTCTGTATACTCTGCAGTATGCTCACCACGAAAAGTTTAGTTTCCATTTCTCACCATACAGGCAACTCCCTTTACCCATTTTGTTTTCCCCAACCTCTCATCCCCTGGTAACCACTACTCTGTTCTCTGTATCTGTGTGTTTGTTTCTGTTTAGTTTGGTTTCTTCATTTATTTTATCTTACTCTGTTAAATATTCCATGTATGAGTGAAATCATACAGTCTTTATCTTTCTCCATCTTCTGTTGTTTAGCATAATACCCTCAAGGTCCATCCATATTGTCACAAATGGATGCAAGGATGGTACAACATCCACAAATCAATCAATGCGATACACCATATTAACGAAATGGAAGATAGAAATTATATGATTGTCTCAATAGATTCAGAAAAAGAGTTTGACAAGATTCAACATTTGTTTATAGTGAAAACTCTCACTAAAATAGGCTTAGAAGAAATGTGCCTCAACATAATAAAACTGTATAAGATAAACCCACAGCTAACATCATACGCCATGATGAAAATCTGAAAGCTATCCTTCTATGATCAGGGATAAGAAAGAATACCCACCCTCACCACTCTTATTTAACATAGTATTGGAAGTCCTAGCCAGAGCAATTAAGCAAGAAAAATAAATTAAACACATGCACAAATTTGAAAAGAAGAAAAACTGTTACCATTTGTACATGACACATTTTCATATATAGAAATCTCAAAAGACTCCACCAAAAAACTATTAGACATAATAAATGAATACATTTGAAGACTACAAAAACAATATAAAAACCTGCTGTGTTTTTATATACTAAAAATGAACTAGCAGAGAGAGAAATTAAGAAAACAATCCTATTTACAATCACAACAAAAATAATAAAATACCTAGGAATAAATTTAACCAAGATTAAAAACCTGTACACTGAAAAATACAAGCCATTGTTGAAAGAAATTAAAGAAGACACACAAAGACATGGAAAAATATTTCATGCTCATGGATTGAGAGAATTAACATTATTAAAATGTCTTATTACCTTAAGCAATCTACAGATTCAATGCAACCCTTATCACAATCTCAGTAACACTTTTTACAGAAATAGAACAAAAAATTCTAAAATTTATGTGGAAACACAGAAGACACTGAATAGCCAAATCAATCCTGAGAAAAAAGGACAAAGCTGGAGGTATCACACTGATTTCAAATTGTACTACAAAGCTATGATAATCAAAATAACATGGTTTTGGTAGAAAAACAGACATGCAGATCAATGGAACAGAATTGAGAGCCCAGAAATAAACCCACATGTATATATTAATTTATGACAAAGGATCAAAGGAAATACAATGGTGAAAAGATAGTCTCCTCAATAAATTGTGTTGGGAAAACTGGACAACCACATGCAGAAAGAATAAAACTAGATCACTATTTTATACCATACTCAAAAATCAACTCAAAATTAATTAAAGACTTGAATGTAATACCTGAAACCATAAAACTCGTAGAAGAAAACATAGGCAGTCCACTCTGACATCAATTTTAGCAGTATCTTTCTAGTTATGTCTCCTCCAGCAAGGGAAACAAACAAACAAAAAACTAACAAGTGGGACTACATCAAACTAAGAAGCTTCTGCGTGGCAAAGGAATCCATCAACACAATGAAAAGACAATGTATTGAAGAGGAAAAGATATTTGTAAATCATATATCTGATAAGGGGTTAATATCCAAAATATATAAAGAACTCATACAACTCAACAACAAAAAACTAAACAATTTTATTTAAAAGTGGGCAGAGGGTCTGAATAGACATTTTTCCAAAGAACTCAACAGGCACATGAAAGATGCTTAATATCCCTAAGGGAAATGCAAATTAAAACTACAATAAGGACCAATCAAGGACCAATCACTGATAATATATAATAATGTCCGCAAGGGGCTGACAGTATACTGAGGAGCAAAAGATAGTGGAAAAGAGTAAGATAATAATTTGTAATAAGTTATCTCATAAAGATAAACAAAATGAGAACATAGGGATGAAGCACCCTGAGTAGGGTGGACTGGGATTGGAGTTATCACGGAGAGTTTCCCATAGGGGTGCCAAATTAAATTCTAAAGTACGAGTAGGAGTTAGATAGATGATGGCAAAGGATCTGGGAAAAAAGGTACATGATTTGGTTTGAATTAACATGATTTTTATTTCTTTCTTGGGTTGAAACAATCTATTAACTGGCTTTAATATGGTAGTGTCCCACTGTAATGGAAGCTGAAGTTTACACCTTATTTCTATAATACACTTTCATCAAAACTTCTTGGTAAATCTCAGAATAAAAAGAAGCAAAGAAATGAGCATAAATGAAAGAGATTTGGTAGAACAAAAGATATCACACAAAGTCAGTGGTTCTTAATTGGCTGGGGGAAAGACTTGCCACCCAGGAGACATTTGGAGATGTCTGAGGACAATTTTTGATTGTCACAACTTAGGGCATGGTTCATTAATGGCATTTAGTGGATAGAGTACAGAGATTCTGCTAAACATTCTGCAAGGTACAGGACAGGAAAACTACTGAGCCCCTGAAGATCCTTCTGACATTCTTGTTTTAGCTGAACATGAGCAGATCCTGGGAGATAATATTTCCCTGATTTTCCAGTTGAACTGAAGACAGCACATTGCTTTTTGGCTTCCAGCATGATTTTGCTGAGGTCATTCACCACATTAGGTAGAGACATGTTTTATCTTACCCTCTGAATTTCCATTTAGGGGACTGGTGATAGCAAGGGTTGTGGGAATAATTTTTTGACAGTTCCTAGACTTTAAAGAAGTACAGTTGAGTGAACATAAATGGGGTTGGATGTTTAAGGTATACAAAGTGTCTTATAGACCTTAGAATAAGGCATTTATGTGGAGTAATGAGAAATAGGGCTTGTGAACTATATGTATCTGGGAGGTGCTGTGTAGCAGGATTAAGGGGGCTTGTGGGTAAGCTAGTCCATCCTTGTCTACTTCCATGGTCTTTTAGCCTTTGCATATTTGGTTCATCTACTTTCCTGCAGGATCAGTGTCTTCTCCTGTCCCTTTCCCTGATGTTTGTTACACATTATGTAACAAGTAGCCATTTATAGTAGTGAATACTTGTTGGAGCAGCTACTTGCTGTTCCTTCTGCCGGGAAAGCCCTTCCTCTGGACATATACATGATTTATGTTCTCATTTCATTCTGGTTTCTGCTCAACCATCATCTCACCTGAAATACCTTCTTTGACTACCCTATCTAAAGATAATCTATCCTATTGAAAGAAGAGCAGCCTCCCACCACTCTTTACCCTTTATTTATATATTTACTTTGTATTTGGTCATTATTAGCATGTCAGCACTAGGAGACCTTGTTTCCTGTTTCCCTCCCTGTTGCATATCCAGAGACTAGAACAGTGTCTAGCCTAGAGTAGTGCTCATGCATAGTATTGAACAGATAACAGAAAAAATGAATGAGACTCCCTGCTCTCAAGAGACTTAAAGAATAATAGGGAACAAAAATGTTTAACAATTATAAGGTAATAAGGAATTATAGAAGCAGGTAGAAAACACTTTTAAAGTACGGGAAAAGGCACATCTCACTATTTGGGAGGAACTAGAGGAGGCTGAGGCTTGAAAGATGAGCTGAGCTATCTGCTCTTATTCATTGACTTATACACATTGTCTGTTTAGAATCTAACCTCCAGCTGTCAGGAGCTGTGTGTGCTGTTCACTCATCTTCTTTTAGCATTGTTCTGTGTGCTGTTTGGAGAGACAAAAATGAGTATTTGGGGATAATCATAATTTATTCCAGGGAATGTGAATAGTGGAGTCTTAATCCTGTTGAATATATCATGCCTGAAAACTAAAACATTTGAAGGCTACTCCCTCAGAATCTCCCGTGGAATGTTGGTAACCAAGCAGTCTATGTGGCAGCAAGTGTGCCCTCACTTTGGGTTTAGGGGTGGAACAATGTATGTCTCCCTGGGGTCAGTGCCTTTCTTTGAGCATCCACAGTGCCGCCGGAGGAGAGACCAGGTGTGCTCGCCACAGCTCTCACAGCTGTTAGCGGCACAGTAAGCGTGTCTCCAAGCAGGAGAAGACCTAGAGTCTTTGAGTGAATGTGGGTGTAAATATTTCTCTCAGAGCTGTTCCTCCCGCTATCGCTAGCCTTTGGAAATGTTTGAAGAGCCGCGTTCCACATCAGAGAGCGACTTGCTGACTGCAGCTGAAAGTGCCTCTGCCCCTCTGCAGACACGGACAGGAATCCAGACTCCAGGCGGCCAGTGCTGAAGCTGCACAGGCATCTGCCCTTTCAGTCTTGGCGTCGGGCAGGAATTTTTGTCCTCTTTTCATGACTGGCTAAATGAAAAGCTTCAAGATTATTCTCTCAGTGTTCTATGCAACAAATCATATGAAAACCAAGAGTCAGAAAACACTTACCATATCCAGGCTCTGCTAACAGCTATCTTTATAGCCATTAAAATTTTCATTGAAGCTTTCCAATTCTTCAGATTAATAAAGCTTTTGACATACTGGGGAAATGAACCAAAATAAACACAACATTTACAACTGTAAGTTGAAAGATATTAAGTTGTAATGGATAGAACAATAAAAGGGAGTCAAAAAGTTTGATATCTAGTTTTTAATTGAATTTAATTAATTAGCTGGCTCTGTGACCTTGATAAATCCATTAACCTCCGGGAGACTCAGTTTTCACATTAATACAATGAAAGGTTTTAAAGGTCCAATAAGGGTTTCTGTGATAATGGAAATGTTGTATATCTACACTATCCAATATGGAAGCCAGTAACCCCATGTGTCTATTGAGCACTGAAAGTGTGATTAGTACAATTGAAGGACTAAGATTTTAATTTATTCAGTAGTTAGGATATTTGCATTATTTGGTTGCCCATAATCTGAGATGTTCCTGCTCATTTCATCTCTCACTACAAAAGCCTCAGATACTTGCTTTTCTAGCTTTCCCTGCACTTAGAAGATGGTCACATGGCCTAGGCTCAAGTGTTTGCAATAGAAGCTAATTGTGCAAAGAAGGAGAAGCAGATAATAATATATTCTGGAATGGTGGCAACCACATCATGTCCAGGGCAATAATAGTAGTTCTGCTGGGGGCATCCATTATTCAGAACTGGTAATGGAGCAAACTGTAATTTTGTTTGATCACCATTGCTTAACTGTAACTTTAGACAAACTACTTAATTTCTCTAAACTTCAAGGTAATATGTATTTTTTTAATTGAAGTATAGTTGATTTACAATGTTGTGTTAGTTTCAAGTGTACAGAAAAGTTCAATTATACATAATATATGTATATATATTATTTTTCAGATTCTTTTCTATTATAGGTTATTACAAGATATTCAGTATAGTTCCTTGCACTATATAGTAGATCCTTGTTGTTTATCTGTTTTATATATAGTAGTGTGTATATTTTAATCCCAAACTCCTAATTTATCCCTACACCCTTCACCTCTTTGGTAACCATAGTTTGTTTTCTATGTTTGTGAGTCTGTTTCTAGTCTGTACATAAGCTCATTTGTATCAGTTTTTTTTAGACACCGTGTATAAGTGATATCATATGATATTTGTCTTTCTCTGTCTGATTTACTTTACTTGATATGATAATCTTTAGGTCCATCCATGTTGCTGAAGGTGGTATTATTTCATTCTTTTTTTGATAGAATAATATTCCACTGTCTTTTTATACCACATCTTCTTTATCCAGTCATTTGTCAATTGACATTTATGTTGTTCCCATGTCTCAAGGTAAATTCTGTTAAAAAAAAGAAGTGATACCTAGTCTCTGTGTAAATGTAAGAATATGTTTGGTAAAGACTTCATGTTTGGAGAAACAAAATAGTATCCTCAGAGTTTTAGTTATTTTGTTTTTGTTTGTTGTCAGGAGGGGGCGTCTCCCTTTGTGATAAGTAATTGTTGTTATCTCCATACAGTTCTTATTAATTTCCTTGGACACAAAGTTTTCAAGCATCTATTAAATGGAGATGCTGGCTAGCACTTAAAATAAGATTGCTTCTTCGAAAAATAATGACTGTAAATTGTTATTTTAGTGTCTTTCCACTCCTCTCATGTCTCCGTTTTCTTATTCAGTAACTCTGCCCTCAACCTAGAGCACCCCCATGCCCAGTGTGGCCTACACAGCACCAGGAGCTCCTACCCTTTCCCTACCTCTGCCCCTCTGCTAGGTTGCCTGCAGAACCACTAGACTCCACTGTCAGCAGGAAACTGGTATACCCATTCAAACCAAGGGGTCAAAGGCTCATTCGAGCTTAATTAGCTACTCTTCCCACATGGAAGTTTCATTTGAGCTAAAGCCTCCTTATTGTGATGTGTGGAAAGAATTAATGACACACTAGACCCATTGGAAAATATACACAGGGAACAAATAGGGACCATCCTACATACTTTATTGCAGATAAAGTTGAACTAGGGAATTTGGCCTGAATCTGGTGGTAAAATGAGATGCCTTAGTGCTTCCTCCATCCCCTGCCCCTTACCACACTCCCATGTTCAGAACTTAAGACCCATGTGTAGGGAGTGCCAATTTAGAGAAGTCTGACCCAGCCGGCTACATAGAGAATACCTCTTATCTCTCACCTGCCAAGGGTAAGGACAGGGAGCTGGAGGCCATGTAGACATAAAGACCTTCAGTATATAACCCCACCTGATAGAGAAATAGGAATTACCAGAAGTCACACTGTTCCCTTCTCACCAGTCTGATAAACCATTCCTTTTCGCATAGGAAAAGCATGTGAGAAAAGGAAGAACCTTTGGTTGCTTCTACCAATTACATATCAGAAGCCAGAAGTTCCTGTTGTATGGACCAGGAGAAACCCAGATGCTTCCTCTTACTTTCCTGAGCCATAAGAATGAGATTAAACACAGGAAATTGAGGCTCTTTTCAAGGGCAGATGTGGTATTGTAAAGACTTTCCTGATGCCATTTAATCATGCCTCATATGTAGAAACGTGTTATGTTTTTGTGATTATTTTTTCAAGCAGTCTCTGTTGTCTTGCCTTTTTAAAAAAATCTGATCATTCACAATTCTTTAATTTTTCCACACAATAAAAGGGCCAGTGGAACAGAAGGTAATGCATCCAATTTAATCAGAATATTTCAGGTTTACTCCTAGAATTAGTATTTACAATAGATTCTAAATTTTTCGAGGGCTGAAATAATGTTTTTCTTTACCTTTTAAAAAAAGGTCTACTGCAGTGCTTAGTGGTACATGGCACATAGTACACAGTGATGCTCAATAAATGAGTTAGCCTGACCATGCTTCTTTTCCTCTCTCCTTAAAAGTCCACCTTAATTCTTTGCATTTCTTCCTTTCAGTTTCTTGTGTTCCCTATAAGCATCCTCACTTTCTTTTCCCTCATTCATCTTCTTTTCTCCTAGGCAACTGTTCTGTTCCTTTTAATTTCCTGTCTTTCTCCCTCTTTTATTTTCTTGTAGTGTTCATTCATCCTTCCCTTTCTTTCTCCCCTGTCTCTGTATTTATCTTAAAAATCACCTTTCCAGCTGTGATTTGGATGACTGGAGAACATCTTAAATCAAGAGATAGTGAAACTGAGAAACTAATTAGTCATGGGGAGAAGAGCCAGAAATCGATCCCGAGCTGCCCAGAGACAAAGCCTTACCATATTCTATTTTGATATCACAAACATTTCACATGGACTGCCAGTCGTCCTTGACTAGGCATTTACTTGAGTTTAGAACTTTGGAAAGCTTATTCATACTTTATAAGCATGCATATTTATACACATGTACCTATAAAAATAAAAGTTATTTCTATTATCTCTGAGTAAATGAAGAAAATCTAAATTAGTGAAAGAGGCAATACCTTTTTTCTTTACATACCTACAACGAACAGAACCTGTCTTATTGCTTTTGTGTAATGTAATAAATATTAATTTGAAATAATTAGTTCAAATTATCACTATGAAACTTCCTAATTGACAATAATTTTTTTGAATTTTCAACAGATCTGAAAATATATGGACTATTTTATCTTTTCCAGTAGTTCTCTCAACTATAAAATTATTGAACTGGATTATAATCTAAACAAAGACAACACCAAAGATACAGTTACCTGAGGAGATTTAACTTTCTCATGAGAATTGTATGCTACAAAATTAAAATAAAGCTTGATATTGACAGATGTAAATTAAAGAACAACAAATTAATAAATCTGTGCATATTCAATAAGGGAATCAATCAAAGGTTGTTGATTTGGGACTTTTTACCATAAGGAAGGAATAAGGAAGAAAGAGGGAAATAAGAGATAATGACACATATTCAAGATCTGGTCCTATTGGAATGAGAAAGGTTTGGAGGGTTAGGTTAATCTTTTGGAGCAGAACAAGTAAGAGTTGTGAGGAACAGAGAGAAGACAAAAATTCAGGCAGGTCAGGATTTGACATACAAGGAGGACAGCAGTATTTACTGGGGACAAGTTGCTGGGTTTCAGGAGCAGAACTATAGCTGTTTTATTCTCATAAAGACTGAGGAACTATCTAAAAAATCAAAAGGAAGACTTATACAGTAGGAAGAATAAGATGGTCAGGGTTTGGCTGCTAGGAATAAGGGAGAGTCTAACTCATGGAGCTCAAAACCAAGGTCAGAGCAAAAGCAGAAGTCACAGTGCCTGGATTTTGATTCTCTAAGCTATAGCCTTAAAGGCCCTGAAATTTCCTATGACCAGGGATAGAATTTGTTCCAAGGGAGGAAGATGAGTAAATTTATGAGAAGGGCTAAAGTGTCACCAGCTTTAAAATTTAGAGGGGAGAAGAGATAAACATCATTACATGAATTACCACATAAAGTGGAAGAAAATTCTATTCTGAGTCCTGTGCTATCAAAAAATTCTAAGTAAGTAAAGGAAACTCTCAGAGAGTAGCTGGGATGATTAAGTGTATAAATATATAGAAAATGCTTAAAACAGTGCCTGACACATAGCAGGCATTCAATAAATGTTGCCTTACTATTGTATTATCAGTCTATGACTATTCTGTAGTTCTTCGTGGAAATGCTGCTTTACTCAAAGTTTCTGAAAGAAGTACAAAGGGGACTAAGTGACGGGGGTTCTTCTAGAGCTTAATGACTTGAAGGGATCTATTTGAGCACATTTTGGAAAGCAAGCAAGGCTTAGTCAGCATGGCTTATAGGAGATTCTCTCAGTCAAAGTCTGTGAGAGTAAGTAATCTGGAAGACCCTGAAGACTGCTTCTGTTTTGAGAGATCTGGAACTCACAACCCAGATTTAATTTCTAGATGCCTTGTTGCAGGTCAAAGGGGAGATGCCTTCAAGTCAGATAAGATTAATTAGTTTAGAAATAATGAAGACTGGAATCTTCAGTAAAAGATGTAGAGATAAAATTTATCTTTAGTTCCTCTTTACTACATCTCATTCTAGAGGGGGTTCTGACACCTAGCTTCCTATATATGCACAAGATTGATCCTGTTCTTAACTTTCACCAATCCCCTATCACCACTTTGCTTTCATTCATTCACTGGTTGATTGCTTTATTCATTAATTCATTCACAATTTTCAGTTCTAGTCAATCATTTGTTGATTGTGCACAGTAAGAAAAATTAAAAACCATGCAACTAAAATCACCACGATATACCAAAGGACATTATAAACCCCCAACAAACAGGAGAGATATAAAGTCATATTGAAAAGACACATGTACCCAATGTTTACAGCAGCACTATTTACAGTAGCCAAGACATGGAAAAAACCTAAATGTCCATTGACAGATGAATGGATAAAGAAGATGTGGTGTGTGTGTATGTATATATATATATAATATATATATATATACATACACACACACACACACACACACACATACACACAATGGAATATTACTTAGCCATAAAAAGAATGAAATAATGCCATTTGCAGCTACATGGATGGACCTAGAGATTATCATATCAAGTAAAGTAAGTCAGACAGAGAAAGACAAATATCATATGATGTCACTTATATGTGGAATCTAAAAAAAAGGTACATATTTTATTTACAAGCCAGAAATAGGCTCATGAATATAGAAAACAAACTATGGTTACCAAGGGGGAAAGAGGGGAGAGGAATAGATTAGGAGTTTGGGATTAACAGATACACATTAACTATATATAAAATAGATGAACAACAAGGACCTATTGTATATTCAATTTCTTGTAATGAACCATAATGGAAAAGAAACTGAATATATATATATACACACACACACACACACACGTATGTATGTGTGTGTGTGTGTGTATATATATATATATGAATTGCTTTGCTGTATACTTGAAACTAACATTGTAAATTGACTGCATTTCAATTAAAAAATGGAATTGATGTTTTGTCTTGAAAAACTCATTTCCTTGCCCTTTTTCTTTCATTTAGTCCTGGTGCAGGGAAAAATTGGTCTTGGGTTGGTAGAGCAAGATTTTAACCACTACCTTAAGCCACAATTTCCTTGCCTTCTTTCCTTGCTTCCTTCACAATTCACCCACAGTGTTCTTTGTTTCTGCTAGCTGCCTGCTAGAAAATGTCCTGATACATGATCTGGCCTTTGGATACTAAGCCTTAGGCTTAGTCACATTTGAGCAAGATGACTGGAAGTCTGTAATAGCTCAAGTTAGCATTTGAGGTACCTTAAAAGGCAAAAGGGAGAGGCATAGCCTTTTGGTACTTCTAAAAAAATCATCTAATATGATTCATGTACGGTAACCTTCAATATGGTAACTGGTCCTTAGAATAGGACTTTTCTTATCTTTCTAACTGCCCAATAATCTCTACATCCAAGGTTTTAACTCCCTAAACCAGCCAAACAGATCTAATGATGCCAGACCTTCAGTCAAGCTTTTCAGAGAGAGCAGTAAAAGATTATATTATAGATTCCCATGTTACCAAAGCATCCCAAGGAATGGTCTGTAGATGGAAGAAGGCTCTTACTTGAGTTTAGTATTCTTCTCTACATTGTTTTACTTAAAAAAAAATTATAGGCCTAAGAATATTTGGAAACTGTTAGTATATTGTAGTTGGAGTTCACATTAAGCAAGTTGTAAGATTTTTAAAAATAAATCCAGATAACTCCTAATACGAAGTCAGTTGCTGTAGTAGCTCCTTGACCTAAGGATTATGTGAATTAGGTTGTTGAAAAACTGAAGACAGGCTTATTTTATAGCCAATAAATTAATGTGAATAAAAGGTACTTATTTTTCTATTATGGACTTTAATTTCTTTTGCCTTTTAACTTGATTCTCAATTACTGGGCCAAGGTTATTATTACTAAAAAAAAGCAAAAGGCAAAAATTCCAATGAATTATTGAATTTAGTCACCTTTTTATCTGCTGACAGGTACCACTGGCTGAGATAAAGGCAGAAGAGTTCAGAGTAGAATTGATAATAGAAACACAAATGGAACCCTAATCAATGCACTTGCTATTCAACAATCAATCACTCTTCCCTCTTTTGAATATTAGATATTATATTAATTTTATATTATATATAACTAGCTACATAATATATATTAGTTAGATATTCTATATATTAGATGCTGTATTATTTTTATATTACTGCAGCTTAAAACAAAAAACATAATTTCAATAAACTTAGCAACTTAGAGTTAGAAGCTTAAAATGATGAACAATTATTACCTCATTTCTTGTGGGTAAGGTATGCAGGAGCAACTAAGCTGGGTGGTTCTAGCTTAGAGTCTCCCATCAAGGTGCAGTTAAATTGTCAGCTAGTGTGTCATCATCTGAAGGTTTGACTGGGGCTGGAAGATGTGCTTCTAAGATGCCACGCTCACATGACTGTTAGTCGAAATCCTCAGTTCCTTGCCTCATGAGTCTTGAGCTGCTTGTATGTCTTCTCATCATGACAGCCAGCTTCCCCCAGAGTGAATGATCTCAGAGAGAGTATGAGAAAGTAGCCACAATGTGTTTCATGAGTTAGTCTTGGAAGTCACATGCTATTACCTGCACAACTATTTATTAGAAGTTAATCACCAAACACAAAGAATAAACTAGTTATTACCAGTGGTGTGAGTAAGAGGGAAAGGCAAGATAGGGGAATGAGATTAAGAGATACAAACTACTATGTATAAGGTAAATAAGCAACAAAGATATATTATACATCACAGGGAAATTTAGCCATTATTTTGTAATAACTTTAAGTGGAGTATAATCTATAAAAGTATTGAATCACTATGTTGTACACCTGAAATTAATACAATATTGTAAATCAACTAGACTTCAATTTAAAAAAATTTTTTTTAAATTTTTAAAAAGGGAAAAGAATTTAGCCTCCACCTATCAGAGAAGAACCAAAGAATTTGTTGACATATTTAAAAATCATTACAAGGATATTTAGTTTTGGGTCAAGATATACATATATATTATTTTTACCCTTATTTAATAATTGTCACTGCAGCTATGTTCTGGTCCTATAAGATTACATTTCCATGATTTAATAATTTTAAATAATTCTGTTTTCTCCAGGAAATGACTTTGTTTAGGCTGCTAGGAGTAGAAGTATGTTAAAGATGTAATTTCTCTTTTCTCCTTTCTTCCCATTCCCTTTACATTCCCCCATTGTCTCTTTCTCCCTTTCAGCCTCCTATACCCCTGCAGCCTGTTCAACAAAATGTAGATATGTGGGCTGAGGGATTGTATATTTACACAGATCTGTGTAGTCATGTGGTTTCTGTAACAATAGCTGACCTTTGGGTAATTAGCTATATGCTGTAACTCAACTACCTACAACACTCTGAGAGAAAATAGCCAGGCAACTGTCCTCTTCACATGCAGAACCCTGCCCTTTGCAGTTTACAGTTATCTTAGCCATGGTGGTACAGTTTTATGTTCTAAATGTGTGACTTTTAATTTTATTTGGTAGTGACTGATCTTGGATTGTTCCACTATTTTTTTACAGGCTAATTTTTTTTTTTTCCATTTATGCCATTACACTCTCACTTATTTATACTGAATTGTAAAAAATCCCTCAAATATTATATTTTAACTCTTATCAATAATCTCTGTTGTTTTATAAGGGTTTTCTATAGGTTGAATTATATCTCTCCCAAATTCATACGTTGAAGCCCTTAACCTCCAGTACAATTGGAGAATTTGGAAAGAGGGCCTGTAAGAAGGTGACAAAGGTTAAATGAGGTTATAAGGGTGGAGCCCTAATCCAACAGGGCTGGTGCCTTTATACAAAGAGGAAGAGACACCAAATTTCTCTCTCTGAGAGGTGGTAAGAGGGTGGTAATCTGCAGTGAGAGGGTGGTAATCTGCAGTCCAAGAAGAGACCTCTCACTGGCCCTGCTGGCAACTTGATCTTAAACTTCAATCTCCAGAACAGTGAGAAATAAATTTTGGTTATTCAAGCCACCTAGCCTGTGGTATGGCATGTTGTTATGGCAACCCAAACAGACTAGTGTAAGTGTCATCCATCTCTGTCTCCTTCTTCTCCACAAATTGGATTTTAAGGAGGGGTGATAAAATATTCTTTCTTTCATCACAGAAAATGTTCTTTTCTTTTTATGACAGAGATAGCTGTGCTGTTTAAAAGTCCTTTTTGTGACAGAGATTAAAAAATATTTTAAAAAGAAGAAAAAGTAACTTATCCCCCTTCAAATTTTGTGATTAATTCATGAAATCCCACTATCAACATAAGATTCAACAAGTGCAAAGAGCTTTCTGGATTTCCATGTGGGAGAATTGGAGTTTATTTTTCAATGATATATTAATTAGGTATTACAGCATGATAGGGTATAGAAAACCTAATTTAAAATCTTGTCATATTTTTCAAGTCTTACATCTTGACATTATGCTCTTACTTAGATTTATATAAAATTGGTCTCTGGGAATGGTACTGAAAGCCTTTTATTAAAATTTGGATCCCAGGAAGACTTCTAGCTAAGAAAGTCTTCACATTCTGTGAAGTCATTTGCCTGTAGAGGTTTTAGTTGACTTTAAGCTCAGTATATGTCAACCAGGCTGAAAAGTAAATGCTCATGAGAATGAGAAGACAAATCACAGACTGGGGGAAAATGTTTATAAAAGACATACCTGACAAAAGTTCTATTATCTAAAACATACAAAGAACTTTTAAAACTCAACAATAAGAAAACAAACAACTTGATTGAAAAATGGGCCAAAGAACTTAACAGATACCTCACCAAAGAAGATAGAGTGATGGCAAATAAGCATATGAAAAGATGTTCCACATCATGTCATCAGGGAAATGCAGGTAAAAATAACAATGAGATATCACTGCATACCTATTAGAATGGCCAAAACATCAATAATATGATTAATTTGTCATGCTTTTAAATAAATACCTTCCCTACAGATTAGTGCAAGTGTAGGGAGAACACTGGATTGGAAATCAGGAGACTTAGATTTTTAGCCCTATTCATGTTAAAATTTACCTCGCTGACTTTGGGCTGGCTTTGGGATATCACTTGTCAAGAGAGAAAATTGGACTAGATGACGTTAATTACTTCTTTCAGCCCTAATGCTCTATGATGCTGTCACTTTACAGATAACTTCTGGTAGACTGATTAATGCCTACCAAGCGAAAACTGGCCGTTATTAATTTAAGGAGTTAACGTTGAGTATAAATCTAAATACTGATTTTTTCATCCTCTCATTTTCCGCTACCCAATCCCAACTGCTTCTTTTCTTAAACGTTTCAGAAAAGACACACTTATGACATGTGTGTATGTCTTCTAAAGTAAGTTAAATATTACCCAAATTTAGGCATCAAAGGACTAATGCTCACATTGCTAATCATCATGTCACTTACCTAAAACAAGCAATGTTTGAAATTATTAATGACCCATGTCTTATAAACATACTTTGAGATCATGCACTGTGATTTCGTTAAGTGGTTACTCTCTGGGTTGATTAAATTTGGGAGTGGAGCTGACATCACCCTGAGCCAGATTTCATCCACATGTAAACTTGCTTCAGAAGCCCAATTTTATGATACCCTCAACCTAAGTTTTTAAGTGTAAATATCAAGTGTTACACAACATATGGTCAATATTTCTCTAATTAGAACTTAGGCTTTTATATTTTGACAGTAAAATGCCAAGAAATATATTGAAGGCAGTAATATTATGTTTAATTTCAGGAGTCCAACATGGCATTTTAAAGCACAGGGAGATACTTTCCTAGAGTCTAATTTAATAAGACATGGTTGAGCAGATGGAGCATAAAAAGACAAGTTGTGCTCTAGTTTATTTTCTAAGCAGTGCTATTTTCTCATGAACCAATCATTCCATTGGGCTTTGGGAAAACATCAGAAAATCAGAACTGTAAGAGAAGGTGACAGTAAATTAAGCCTATTGCAAAACATTACAAGTAAAGTGACATTTAAAATCATGAGGTCTCTTAAGGAACTACTGATTTTGTTAATCAACATGATATGGCTTTAGAAAGTAAATTATGCTTAAATGAGGCTTTGATGTGACTCTAATCCTTTAAATTGCTCCCAGAGCATGTCCACACTGATGACAGAATTATGAAAATTTCGCTGGATGTTGTGTGATCTAAAAGTTTAATGTCAGAAAGAGAAAGACAAAAATTCCCAAGCTAAGCTATTATGTATTGAATGATGTATAAATGAAAGGACCCCCAAGCCTCTGCATGCAGCTCTAAAGTCAGGAGTCAAGCACACATTTTCTCTGCAGCTGGGTAAGAAATTTTCCTTTTCTCTCTACTTTCCATTACCAGGTATGGGCAATCTATCTCATCATAAGTGTTAGACATGTAAGGGCTGCATGCTGAGGTTTAGGAGGAAAGATAAAAACTGAGTGGAGAGGAGAAGTAGCATACTGCGGGATAGAAGGAGCTGGAGGGGCCACATCTCCCTTCTGGGAGGTATCCTGCCTAACCCCAGGACTAAAAGATGGTCCCAGTGACTTATCTCTTTGTTGCCACCACTTTTAGTCTTGGGCACCAAGATATTGTGAGACAGTGTCCAGTGGATTAAAATATGTATAATTGGAGTCCCCAAAAGGGAATGGGGCATAAAAATATTTAAAGAAATGACTAAAAACTTTCCGAATCTGATGAAAAGTACAGATTCTGTTTTCTCCCACAAATGAACTGAATCAGAATTTATTGGGTAGGTCTGTATCTCTGATTAAAAAAAAAAAAAGAAAATGAACCACTGGAGATAGACGAGTGAAGCAGAAAAATGAGGAGTGTCTTTGAAGGAAACCTATAACTCTGAGCTGAAAGAGAGGAGTGATCTGAATCCTGAGGGTTTACCATCTTAGAGTAGATTATCCTGATTTTGTGCTCAACACATACACACAGACACACAAACATGCCCTGTTGTGAATTAATTCCAATAAGCAAAATTTAATTAAATCTTTGAAGAAAAAGTGGTTTCCCTCAAAAATCCCATACAAGGTCTAGATGGACCCTTCTCCTCTTTGTCTCATGGCCTCAAGCTATAGTGGAGTGGATGGACTATATTAATGTGGATGAATAATTAACACTATTATAATTAATAATGAAATGGTCTCAGGGGAAGATATGCAAATTTCAGATAAGCAGGTTGTAGAGTTGCTCACTTTAGCATGAAAGCAGGTTGTAGAGTTGCTCACTTTAGCATGAAACTGAAATGATACAGCGGGGTGACTGTGCAAATACAACAGCACCCGTTTGTCTTACAGGGAAAGGAAGAATAGAGAACACAGGTAGAGTACCTGGTTGAAGATAAAATACAATCTAAGGTCAAAATAAAATTCCTCATTTACATATTGCATTATAAAGAAATTAAACAAGAGGACAAATTTGATAAATCAATAGATTGAAGTCTAAGATGTAAAACACCAAAATAAAATCTAAAGAGAATGTATAAAATTGAGGGGAAAGAAATCCTTTGGTCCAAATTCCAATATTACAGAACTAAAGATATGAATTAGAAATAGTATGCAACAAAACAAACTACTAAAATTGAACTGAATTATTTCAAGGAAGAAAGTCTTAATATAATTACCATGAACACGTAAGAAATAAAGAGATCAAAACAATAGGACAGACATACTATACATGACAGAGAAAGAACACAGATATGGGAAAAAATTGTTTTGCTAAATTATGGAACATAATAATAATAATAATAATATTAAAATATAATAGAAAATAAAATTTCTTAAATAAAATAGAAAATAAATTCCTTCATAACTGAATATGAAGATTGAAAAGCACTAGTTAAAATGTTACAGAATAATCAATAACAAGACATGCCTTAGTTAAATTATTGAGATTTAAAGAAAAATACTTCATTCTTTAAGTATCATAGTAGAGAGTGAAAGTCACCTTCTGTAATGAAAAAAATAGCTTATTATATCATTGTCCTCAGCAATAGGCAAATGAGCTAACAAAGTTTGGAGAAAAGAGAGAACCAAAAATATTTTAGCTGGCCAAGTTGATTTTTATTTGTTAGGTAAATGGGCTAGAATTCTCAAATAAAAAAGCAAGCAAATTCTTTCAGAGACTATCTTGCCAGCTCCTTACATTAGTGAAAACAATAGAAAATTATAAACAGAGCTGATATACTGTATGTCAAAATTTAAAGGATCATGCCTAAATATATATATATATTTAACATATGTAATTAAGTGTAATGTACAATTATTAATATTTTATATATTTAATATATGTTATATATATTTTAGGTATAATATTATATAAAACAAGCTAGGAACTATAAAATGAAATATATTCTCTCCTCCTACCTTGATAAATATACTCCTCAGCTGTCAGGTTTAAATTAGGAATTTTTTAACTCCTTAGAGTAACAAAATACAACATGGTTGTACAGCAAAAGCAAGCCCTAATGGCCCAACGACCCTTGTAAATGGTACCGTGAGGGGCCCCATTTGTATATGTACAGATACCTTAGAGCACATGTACAAGTTCTCTCCATACTTTCACAACCCCCCCCCCCCATCTCTGGGCCACCCTTTAGTCTAGGTGTAGTGGCCTGGCCCTCTTTCAGGAGAACAGACCTGGGAAGATGTGTGTATCTTTGGAAACAGGCTCAAGGGTGTTTGGACAGAGAATGTTGGACTCCCAGGTACCCCAGATGTGATCTAGAATAGACACAAGCATAAAGTCCTGGACCTTTAAACCTTTTGTTCCTTGGGGAAAGACATGAGTTGGGATCAGCTACTTCAAGCTCCTTGAAAGTACAGGGCTTGGGTCAGGAGCACCTCTTGCCCAGGTCAAAGTGTAGTACTGGTGGCCAAAACACCCATGAGTTATTCTTGAAGAAACTACTGAGGGTGAAATCCTGCCAATCAAAAAATAAATAGGGAAAACACTAAAGGATTAAACCCACACTCAATTCCAGAAGATGATGGAGGAATGCCTACAGCATTTAGCAATAAAGGGACTCAGCCAATTAACCTTTTTCCCTTCAACATCTTTTTTTATCTAGTATAAAAGGCAACATACTGGTCTTTTCAAGCACATACAAATTCATAGAATACAGGAATTTAGAGTCTTTATTTTAAAAAATTAATGATTAAATCCATTCAACCAGTAAATGATTGAAAAACAGAAAAGTGTGGTAAAAGGCCTAGTGGTTATCATTGTATCCATTTAAGATAGAAAATTAGACTAAATAACTGATGGAATTATGGCTATAGAACAGAAGATAAATAGTATAAACTCTGTAATACAAAAAATTATGTAACCAAACTTAAGGGATGGGGAGTGAAGAGTGAAGAGTACTAATTTCCTCATTTTAAAAAAGTAGAGTCAATTTTTCTGCCTAAAATTGAAACGTTATTTTAAAAAAAAATCGTTAAGTCTAGATATTTAATGTTGCTTCATGTCTGTTTCTTACTCATAAAAAAAGTTAAGAAATTATATACATAAGAAATGAAGAAACATGTATTTAAAGTTCAGCAGTTTCTTTAGCTCCCCTTAGGTTTCTTCTCTGTTAAATGAAAAAAAAAATCTAATACTTTCTTTTAAAAAGTAGCATATATAAATTGATCAACTTTTATAAAATTACTTTTGTCTTTTGATTATTTTGTCAGTCTATCAATCCATCATCTACCTTCCTACTTACCTACTGATATGTTTACTTATCCATATTTCTGTCTACCAACTTCTTTATCCATCTATCTGTCCATTCCTTGATCTGCACATCTTCATCAAGAGATGCCTAGAATGATAATCATTTAATATAAATTATTCAGTGTTATTTCAATTGTTTCATTAATTTCTTGATTTCATTATAACGTAACAACCATGTATAAGTTTCACAAAACAATGAAATTGTTCTTTGAGGTAGCTAGGTTTGCAAACCACCGATGCAGAATATTTTGGATGAGAAAATTCTCAGTGGAAGTTTTTTGCAGAGGCAGAGGCCAAAGGAAGAGAAAGAATAACAATGAAGAAAGAATAGGATCATTGATCTAATTGTCAAGAGCCTATGTCAAACTGAAGGCTAGACTTAACCGTCCTATTGATATCCACCTACAGATCAATCAGATATCCCAAGTCTGCTTAGAATTTCAAGTGAGTCTCAAGGATTGGAGTTTAAGTGGAATATTACTTGCTGGTCTTTATATGTTTAGCCAGCGATCTTGCATGGGAAGGAAAATAGGATTCAAATGCAAACTTACAGCACCCTCATACTTCTTATTCTCTCCATTTGAGTTTGGATGCTGAAATCTGCAGTGGACACAGAGATGGTGAAAACATTAACCTGTGAGAATTCTAAAGAATGCAACAGGGAGTGCATCACCCCATGGGAATCTCTGTAAGGCCCTTTATATTGTAGGGTAATGGCTCTAAGATCCGCCATGCAATTAGTTCTTTTTTTCACTCGGTAAAGAACAAACTGAGAATAGAGACATCAGGTGAAATGCAGGAAAGCCAAAGGTCCTGAAACACATGGGGAGAGTCAGCAGGCTTCTGGCTGACAGGGAATTACAGAAAGCAAGAGACCAAAAAAAGACTTGGAATGACAGAAGCAGAAAAAGAAGAGAATTAAGCCAGGGACCTTTGGGTTTAAATCTGCAAGGAATGAGACTGCCAAAATAAGTTGGACTGAGAATTTCAAATGACATCTCTATTCTTTAGATAAGTGCATCTGGCAGCTCCATTTTTGAAACTAAATTTTAGTTTCAGAAGATGTGGGGTTTTTTATAAGACATACTAGATCCTACCATGTGAAGTTGTAGTTTTCAGCAATTTTATGGAGTGCAGCCTGACAGTGACTTTACTGTCCCCACTGATTTTCCGTAGGGTCAGATAGATTTGGGTTTGAGTTGTGCCCAGTCACATTCTCACTGTGTGAACACTGGGCAAGCTTCCTGTTCAGATTCACTTTTCTCATCCAGAAAGTAGGAGTAATATTCTAGGGACGTAGCAAAGATTAAACGAGTTGATATTTATTAAGTATTTACCCCTGGAAGCATTCAACAGCAGATCTTATTACATTTATTATCATTAAATACATCTTTGTGTCACTGCTCCCTTCTTAAATTCTTTCTCTCTTGTTCCATTGCCCTGAGATAAAGTCAGACTCCTTGACATGTCTTACAAAGCCCTTCTGGCTTTTGCTTATTTTGCCAGACTTTCATAAAAAACTAGAAATACTTTTCACAGTCTTGTCAAAGAGAAGTTCTTCCAATCCACAGTGAGCCACTGTTTGCTCTCATCTCCTTGGCCTAGAACACTAGTCCTCAATCTCATCTTTCTCCATCCTACTCATAGGTGCCATTTCCTCCTGAAAATTTTTAGACAGCCCCTATACTGGGTTCTATAACCACAGAGCTCCCACGGGGCACTGTGTTTTGTCCCTCAGTTCACTTACCAGTCTTAATTATAATTCTTTGTTTCACCGTCTCTTTCTCTCTCTCTCTCTCTGAGAGCAGCTTATTCTCCATTACCTCTCACAAATGAAGATAACATTGGACATCTTTTAGGAGCTTAACCATTCTCTGCCAATGCTGTCACATCTTAGAAACTTACATTATGGCAAATGCAATTTTTTTCTATTTTCCAATGTACTACTTTTTCCTTTAGACACAACCTACAGATGTATGGACTGGCTGACAGGAGAAAAAATTCCTGCATCACTACCAGGCATATATAGAAGACTTAGTCCATGTAAATAATTAATTATTAAACACAATGGATGTTAGTTAGTCCCAACATTGTCTTTGTTTAGATTTATTTGTAATTTAAAAGGGCAATGAACATTTAACATAAAGTCATGAATCCTAAAGAAATGTTCTGACAGGGAACTATATTCAGTATCCTGTAATAAACCATAATGGAAAAGGATATTAAAATATATATATATATATATTTATATATATATATTTGTGAGAAACTAATTCACTATCCTGTACATCAGAAACTAACACAACATAGTAAATCAACTATTCTTCAATAAAAAATTTTTAAAAAGAAAAGAAAATGTCTGAACAAGACTGCAAAATGTTATTTACCAGATATTCACGGTAACCAGGAAAAAAGGAGGAACTCAGTTCTTATTGTAATGATATTTTAATCAATGTTACAGAATATTGTTAATATTTCCTTTCAAGTTGTTGTTTTCAAATTATTTGATTTACCTTATTTTTCTTTATATAAATAAGACCTTGATTTACTCCAGCTCAGTAGAAGCAAAAAAGAGGAAGCTATATGGATTAAAAATGAACACTTTTGCTCCAGGGCAGTGTGAAACCTTCGATTTGGAAAGAAGTTTAAAGAAGAAACACACTATCATTTTCCTTCACACGGCACCCAATACTCTTAATGCACCTGTACTCTGGTCAACAAACATGTGGTGGTATTTTCCCTCTGTAAGCAATTCAGTGGTATCATTTGTGTGTTCTGTAAATGTAGTTCAATTCCTATACTGTCTATCTAGAGATACTGCCAGATCCCTCAGGTTAAGGGTTCAGTCCCACAAGACTACCTCCATTTCAGATGCCAGTTGCAGTTTCTTTTAACACTGTCTGATAGTTTTTGGTGTACGGATCTTTCACTTCCTTGAGTAAATTTATTTCTAATTATTTTATTGTTTTTGACATTATTATAAATGGAATTGATTTCTTTATTACTTTTGCAGATGATGCATTGTTAGCAAATAAAAACGCTACCAATTTTTTGCATGTTGATTTTGTATCCTGCAACTTAATTTGTTGATAGATCTAATAAGTTTTTTGTGAAATCTGTAGGATTTTCTGCACATAAAATCATGTCATCTGCAAATAGAGACAGTTTTACTTCTTCCTTTCCAATTCTGGTCTCTTCTGTTTCTTTTCCTTGCCTTATTGCTCTAGCTAGGACTTCCAGTACTGTGTTGAGTGGGAGTGGTGAGAGTGGGCACACTTGTGTTGTTTCTAACCTTAGAAGAAAAATATTTAGTCTTTCACCAATAAGTGTGACGTTAATTGTGGGCTTGCTTGTCATATATGGCCTTCATTGTGTTGAGGTACATTCTTTCTATACCCTATTTGTTGAGAGTTTTTACCATAAATGGATGTGAAATTTTGTCAAATGCCTTTTTTTACATCAATTGAAATTTGATTTCAATTTACAATATAAATTTTATTGTTCATTCTACTAATATGATATACATGCTTATTGATTTGTATATGTGGAACCATCCTGTGCCCAGGAATGAATACCATTTGTTCATAGTATATGATCATATACACTGTTTAATTTGATTTTCTGGTATTTTGTTGAAAATTGTTGCATCTATATCTATCAGGGATGTTGTCCTGTAATTTTCTTTTCCTGTAGGTCCTTACTCAGCTTTAGTATCAAAAGAAATGCTGGCCTTTTGAAATGAGTTTGGGAGTATTACCTCCTCTTCAGTTTGTGAATTTTCTAGTTGTTGGTTTGTTACCAGTTTCTAGTTTTAATAAATTATGGTTAAAAAAAATGCATATATGATTTCTAACTTCTTAAATTTGCTAAGACTTGCTTTGTGGCCTAATATGACCTGAATCAAGAAGAACTGTGCAGAGTTCCCTGGCCAAATGGGACCCCTGGATTGGCTCTGCAAATGGGCAGAGCCACTGGCTGGGATCTCTATTTGACACTGCTGGACGAGGAACTCAGTCTGTGCATATCTGAGCCCTGATTGCTATAAGCCCCACCCCCTTTTCTGTCCCAATTTGATCCAGTAGTCAAGCCTAACAGATTCCCTCCCAACCCTCATGGGGCAAGACCCGAATGGGACTCCCAGAAAGAGACCCACAATGCTGGGGGAACTGAATGTTCATCTTGGGCTCTCATTTTCCCACCGGAGAAATCATGGACCCTGGGAGAAGGGGCCCACTTCCTCCAGCACTATGCCAGTCTTGGGGAAGGGCAATTGAGTTAGAATGTAGCTGTTCCTCTTATTCTTCTAATGCAGTCCTTCTCATCTGTGGTCCAGAGGGGTGCTTCAGCCTCACTGCCCTGTACTGGGATTTTCACAGTGGTGCCTTGTCTATGGATAGTTGCTGGTTGGATGCTTGCTTGCTTGCTTGCTTGCTTTTTTACATCAATGTACATATATTCGTTTTCATACTCCTTTTCACCATAAACTACTACAAGATATCAAATATAGTTCCCTGTGCTATACAGTATAAACTTGTTTATCTATTTTATATATACCAGTCAGCATCTGCAAATCTCAAACTCCCAATTTATCCCTTTCCACCCCCTTCCCCCGGTAACCATAAGTTTGTTTTCTATGTCTGTGAGTCTGTTTCTGTTTTGTAAATTAAGTTCATTTGTCTTTTTTTTTTCTTTTAGATTCCACATATGAGTGATATCATATGGTATTTTTCTTTCTCTTTCTGGTTTATTTCACTTAGAATGATATTCTCCAGGGCCATCCATGTTGCTGCAAATGGCATTATTTTTATTGGCTGAGTAGTATTCCATTGTATAAATATACCACAACTTCTTTACCCAGTCATCTGTGGATGGACATTAGAAGAAAGGTTTTAATCAAGGTTCTGTCATCTACTTTCTCTATAACTTTGGACTTAGCTGTCTAGGTTCTTTCTTGCAAAGTGAGGGGCCTGGAGTCTGTGATCACTTAGGACATTTTTTATATGAGTGATTTCATTGTATAACGAGGTCTTGGAGCTCTCAGAGCTCATAAATAATAGAAAGAAAGCTTAATTTCTGTGTTAGGCTTCTTATTGCAGGATAAAGTGCATTTAAGAAATTTTTCAGCAGAAGTGAAGAAAAACTACTTAGATTAACTCCTAGATCCAAGTTTTGTTAACTAGAATTTATATGCCTGGTTAGAAATTTGAATAGCATTTTCCTGTGCAGTTTTGGATTATAAAATGGGCACTGGATTTGTAATTTACAAATATATACATACTTTTCTTTATTTTTTGAAATTACTTAATATCTATTCATCTATCTATTATCTATTTATATGTATGTGGGTATGTATAAACAAACATACATGAAAATATTATTTTAATATTACAGTGCAACTCCTGTTTAGGTAAAAAGTTTAGCTTTTCTGGAAATCACATTGCTCCTCTTGATGGAAAAAAAGGGAAATTTGTTTATTTTTAGTGATCTTGTTAGTAAAAGCATGAGCATTTGTAGTTTTTGCAAATCAACCAGATTTGAGAAGCAGATCTTAAATTTGAGGAATAGAGTGAATACTAACATTGAAGTCACTGAAAATCATAAGTTCTAGACTATCCAAGAAAGTTTGAGAAACAATTTTGTCCCATTGATTTCTTTGTGACCCCAAAGAGCTGTTAGGAGAGAGGACAACATGATGTTAAGAAGGAAACTATAGTTTGATTCTGCTTGCTAAGGGGATAAAGGAGAAAGATATTTTACTTGTTGGGAGGTAAACAGAGTAAGAACAATTCTGAAAGCTGGAAGCTACACAATCTAATTTTGAACTAGAAACTGAAAAGCATCTCTAAAGCCATTATGAGTGTTATCCATCCATATAGTAAAAATTAGTAAGTAGCCTATATAGAGGAGGAATAAAAAGATACATATAGAGGAGATAAAAAGACAAAAAGTCCCAGACCTCAAGGGGTTTAGGAGTTGGAGGACAAAGACAGTAAATAGACAAGGACATAAAGTGTAATAGATGCTGCAATAAAATCACATTTAGGGAAAAAGGAATAGCCTCAATAGTTTAAAAGCCCAGTCACCAGTACTTTATAAAGCACCCTGGCGATTTTAGTATTCTGCCAAAGGTAAGCACAACTGGATAAAAAGACATTTAAGAGATGTATCCAATGTTTATTTGCTCCAGAGTAGTAGGAAAAAAGAGCAACTCATTTCTGACTGGCATGATAATTTTTATTGACTTCAGTGGACAGATTTGTAATTATTTTTTTCTTGATTTATGAAGATAATGGTTTTTCCTCTAATTTGTCTTAAGGATTCTAGTTGTCTCAAATAATTTTTAGCTATCATAAATCTGTCTAAAATTATCTTACCAAAGTCTGTGAAGTATGTATCCATGCATGTGTAAGATCAGGTGTATGAAATGATCATCCAGTAAGGGGATAAATGAGCTAACGTAGTAAAATTAGAATAAGAAGCCTCTATGGCTTTCTAAAGTGATACGGCAATGCCGTAAACTCTTCATGACTGTAAACAATCGGGTATCTCCTAACAAGGAACAGATTAAAAATTAAACCTGAAAATTGAAAACAGCTCATCAAAACGATACGTAACTGAGAGCACTGTAAAAATGAAAACACAGATACACTAAGGTTTAGTTACTTTAAAGGATGTTGGCTGGGGATTGACCACTCAAAGCTTTAGAAGATGATTCATTAGACTGTTCTGCCTGGTAAACTTCTGTTTCACCTCATAGACAGCCACTGTGATTTTCCTCCAAAGTTATTGTCATCTTTCCTTTTCATGAACCTCTCTCCTCAGAGTTACAAGTGTTTTCCCTCGTCTGCTCTATAGCAGGTAAGACAGATGCTGCGAATGATTGAGTCTCGGGCTTGTTACCCTTTCTCGCTACTATCAGCGGTGTAACATTTTGTCCTTTCTCTAATTAGCTCCAATCAATGTATTCGTGTCCCAAATTATTAGTCTCTTCTGTGAATACTTTCCTCTATCCATATCTTGAAACCGAGGTTAAGCATGCTATCAGTACAATAGGAAATTAAAAGAGAAAAAACAATAAATATAAAAGCTGTTTGAAGTTTCAGCCCATCATTCAAGGAGATCAGGATTCCTCTGACAAAGAGAATAACTTTCTCATTTTCTGTCTCTGTAGTTTTCCATCTCCATCAAGACCGCAAGGTATTTTCAAGCTCTTGCCAAAGTGACTATTACCTCCTGCTGGAAAACCTATGGATTCCTCCTCTTCTTACAAAGTTTCTTCTTAATATCTGCATTTATCTCAATCAGTATCTCACCCTCAAAAGCTCCTGAAAGTAAATGAAGCTGTTTTGCTGTTTCACAGTTGGAGCCCCTGGAGGCTGAGTCAGGACAAACACTTTCTGTCACGTGTGCCCCACCATTAAATCTTCTCTCTTCTCCGTTTTGGAACTTTTCAGGTCCAGGTAGTCACCTGTGCTAGTGCAATGCAGCAACAACATTATCTTCTGCATCCCTTTCTAGCAGCACTGGGCTTTGAGTCTGGACTGTGTTGGGGGCATTTATGGTGGTTTGCTAAGAACCTTCTTGTCTTCTTAGATTTCTTCCTCCAGTCGTACTCCATAATGCATAATCCCTAGTAGCAACATTGTCTTTATTTCCATGTCATATCCTTCTAGCCTGTGATTTAATAATCAACCTTTCTTTTGAGGAGATTCTTCTTCCAGCTCATTAGCCGGGTTTCTTTTCTATTCTTTTCTTTTTTATCTGTCTGCTAATCCTGACTTGACTGCAAGACCAAAGTATATATTTTTTCCTCCATGAGGTTTTTTTTTTTTTTTTAAATTGAAGTATAGTCAGTTACAGTGTGTCAATTTCTGGTGTACAGCATAATATCCCAGTCATGCATATATACATATGTTGGTTTTCATACTCTTTCACTATAGGTTACTACAAGATATTGAATATAGTTCCCTGTGTTATATGGAAGAAATTTTTTTAATCTATTTTATATATAGTAGTTAGTATTTGCAAATCTCTCAAAGTATATTTTTAATGTGATTCTTTTCCTTTTTGAGTCTGAGAAATCTTGATTCCTAGAGAGGGTTTTCAAGAGACAAACATTACTCAACTTTCTTAACTTTTGGATCCGAAATGTTTCCATGAGGTTTTCTCCACCTTCATTTAGGAGATGCTGTTACCCTCATGTTACCTGTTTATTTTTAAAATACACTAATCATGGTCTAAAGTCTTGAAATCTACAATGCTCATCAAAAACAGTCAAGAGAAAATTTAGAGAATAAATGGTGATTGTGTTGGGGGAAGTGAAGGGATTTTAAAATCTATCAACCTGTGGATATACTGCACAAATCCAAGTGTAATCCGAAATTTCACCCTCTAGTGACTAGGAATATCTCCTCTAACCCCTGAGACCTAAAGTCTGTACTGAAACGCAATAAAAAGTCCATCTCCTAATACCTTAAAACATCTCTGTGCTTAAACTCTGCTTTCATTTTTTTTTAATTGGTACTTGGAATGACACTGTTTTAAATAATCAAAAACTTACATCAGCTGTACTTGGACCAGCAGCTGTGGTCAAGCTGCTGTAAACTCACCAGTTCAAAAAGTCCCCATATTTCACTGTGATCCTTGATCCTATTAGCATTCCTTGGTGGTTTTTTTGGTTTAGTTTTTCTCCTGTGGTTTTTTGCTCAATGCCCCCATGAAAAGATTAGAGAACATGAAACATTTAGCCCTCCTATCACACTGGTGCTAACCAGTGGAATATAAACATAATGATAGTGGGTAGGGCTCAAAATATTGGCTTTATTAAAGGCTGGGGAACATCCTCAAACCTCAAAATACAGAGCTATAGAGTCAACAGTACTGAAAACTGCTGCTTGATTTAAAGCATGTGCTACCAGCTTTGCTCCCTTGACTTCTAGCTGTAAAGCTAAAAAAGCAGTCAAACTGGGTCTTCCAGCGGTTTCAAGGTCTGTTTGTTCTAGAGGTTTGCAAATTTGAGTTGCATCAGAATCACCTGGAGGGCTTGTTAGACCGCATTGCTGGGCCTTACCCCCAGGGATTTTGGTCCAGTAGGTCTGGGGCAGGAATGGAGAATTTGCATGTCTAACAAGTTCTCAGGTGATGCTAATGCAGCTGGTCTAGTGACCATACTCTGAAAACAGCTGATTTACTTTGTGAAAACTAGAAGGGTAAAGCTGATCAACCACCGCGCATGACAGCCATCCAAGCGAGAGACTTTTGAGTTACCTTTCCAATGCAGTAATCCCGTCCCTACCGCCCTACTCTCCGCCCTAGAAAACGTGGCCCCGTGGACATCAGATTCAGCCGATTTCACCCATCAGGAAGGTTATTCTTCCTCCTAGTAGCGGGAGCAAGGAAAGAGGATGGAACGAGAGGCCGCAAGTACGTGCTCAAAGTTTGCTGCTTTCTGAGGGATTTGTAGTTTTGTTGCCGTTTTGAGGAGGAGAGAGAGGTCAAGTAAAGGTTTCTCATGAACCGTGAAGAGCAGTGTTTAAAGTTTTGCTTCTTGAGGAATTAGTTGTGGGAGGAGAACAGAAGAACAGGCATTCCAGAGGAGCCTACAAGACTTTTTGAAGGAGCACAGGACTCTTACTTGTGTGTTTGGTGGGAAAATGTGTGATTCCAGAAGATTAGAGGGTTTGGAGACCACTGGATTACCCAAAAGTGAGTAAGGCTTCTGTACTTAAGGATCTTACACTGATGTTTATTAACTGTGTTATCTTGGGAAAGTCAGTTTCTTTAAACCTCTGTTTTCTCATCTGAGAAAATGGAATAACCTTCCTCTGAAAAGGCTGTTTGTGGATGTTAATGAAACAATTCTCTAAAATGCTGAGTACGTTGCTTGGTCTGTAATATACTTAGTAGGCATAGTGAGAGCTAGGGACATGTGAGAAATCAAACGCAAAAAGAGCTTTAAAGAGTGTATTAGTTTCCTATTGCTGATGTTGTAAGTTACCACAAATTTAGTGGGTTAAAACACCACATATTTATTATCTTATAGTTGGGTAGGTTAGAAGTTTGCTACAGGTCTCATTGGGATAAAAACAAGGTATCACAGGGCTGTGTTCCTTGATGAAGACTCTAAGGAAGAATTCATTTCCTTGCCATGTCCAGCTGCCCCTGTTTGTGGCTAATGGTCGTCTTTTTCGTCTCCAAAGCCAGCAACATAGCATCTCCATAATGCTGCTTTTTATCACCACATGTCTTTCTTTGACTTTACTTTTCTCCCTGCCATTGTGATTATATTGGTTTCATCCAGGTAATTCAGGATAAACTCATGATTTTAAGGTCAGCTGACTAGCATCCTTAGTTCAAACTGTAACCTTATTTGCCTTGAAGCCTAACATGCTAACAGGTTCTGGGACTAGGACATGGACGTCTCTGGAGCTGGGGGGCAGTATTCTGCTTTCCACGGGAGGGAAAGATCATTGTCATTGTGTCCCATGAATATGTTTGAGATACAAAGTTTTATTCATTTATTCATTTACCAGAATATATTAAGCATTTATATTTATTTCATTAACCACTGGAGGTACAGGATGAATAAGACTCTTCCTTAAAGGAGCCTGGAGTCCACTAGTGTTTTATAGATTCGTAAATAAGTGAAATAGTGGGAAATATTACAATGGTGGAGCTAAAAGAGGACTCAGCGAGGAAATGGTCCATTCTATTGTGAAGAGACTTGGGAGGACTTCAGGAAAGGGTAGATAGGAAAGATGCTTGATCCTGAAAAAAATTATGCACACATTAATGGGGAGGTAGAAAAATGTCCCAGACAAAAGATGGAGAGAGAGCACAATGACGTCCATATGGGGGCTGCCTGGAAAATTGCAAGTAATTCAGCAGAAAAGGAACATGCAGAGAGAAAAGGCTGGACAGTCGATAGAAATCAGAATCTCAGTCTGTCTACTGCTCTTTGGGCATAACCTTGCATTGCCTGCATTGTAGCACTTTGGCTTTATCTTAAAGCCAGTGGAGGACAATAGTGCTAATTAGAATGAAGCCAGATTACAGAAGCCCTTGGATTGCATGCTGAGGCTTCCTCCTGTTTGTGATGATCTCTCTCTCATCTGATTCAAATCATTTAATTACTGATCATCAACCATATGCCAGCCACATGATACTGCTTTTATCCTGGGGAGAAAGGAAAACACTATCTTTGACCTTGAGTATTGTCAAGAAGACAGAAAATATAATTATGGCTTATTGTGGTAAGTAATGGAAATGAAATGTCCATATGTGAATTGTGTTTGGGTACTCACCACTGTTAATATTTTTGAAAGCAGGGGCCTATGCAGAGCAGTTGCTTAGAAAATCAGTATTAACTCTTCCCTCTTCATTTGCCATAGCAATGGGAAATGGTTGCCATAGACAGCTTTGCATGTTTATTTATCTGGATATTTTTTAAAAGAAAATTCTTCAGTCACTGTCATTTTTTGGACTTTAATGTCTGTCTCAACACAGTTTCTTAGAAATTTCATGTACCTTTTCTTTTCTCTCCCTAAGATGTAACTTTGTAAGTTAATTTTCTTAACAGTAGCTTTGAGGGGAGGGTACAGCTCAGTGTTAGAGTGCATGCTTTGCATGCACAAGGTCCTGGGTTCAGTCCCCAGTACCTCCATTAAAAATAAATAAACCCAATTACCTTCTTCTCCCCCCCCAAAAAATAAACTGTAGCTTTGACACCCCTCTCCCAAAATTTAAAATAATGTAAAGTAGCTTTGAGAAGTGTAGTCTCCTTCAGCTGGGTTGCATTCTTAGGCTGCAATGCAAAAGATCTTAGGTATTTCTGTGTAATGTTAAAACAATATCAGAGCTCTGAACTCCCTCTTTTATCTGCCATCCCTAGAAGCTTCCTTCCTAGAACAGACCTACATTTGGACTTTTCAAGGAAAGCTGTTCATTCTCATATTCTTCTATGATGGACAGATGGGAGAAGGAGCAGACCTCATTGGTCCTCATAAACTATTATATAAAAGAACTCCTTTGGGTCAACTTCCGCTCCCTAGTCATTCACTTACATAGAGAGGACTCTGAGACCTTCCCAGGCTTTCTGCCTGGGTATCATCATCATCTTTGGTGACTTGACGGCTCACATAGACTGTCTACACAGTCCTTGAGCCTAGCAATACCCAGCTTCTTCAATGGCAGTGGTCATCCAGTCTCTCCCACCTCAGTCACATATCCCAAATGACTTACAGGAACTTTCCATCCCTAAAAATTCCCTTACCTCTAAATCTTAAATCTCTGTTTGCAGAAACCATGTTTTCTCTTTTGGGTCCATCATCCAGTGTCTCAATATATTTTTACCTCCTTTTCCCACTTAAGCTCATTTGCTTTTTGATACACAGCCTATTATATATACAGATATTTTTAAGAAAGAAACTTGATTGTAAAAACTATTGTAATACAGTTTTCCACCTGATTCTGGATCAGTTACATAACTTTCCATTTACTTATGTTTTTGCCTTGGTTTCTTGTATGCAAATAAAGAAATAGAAAGTGAAATCCTTAATGATTTCCTTCAAAGTCTGGTTAGGAAACAGTTTTAATAAATGGCTGGATTGCTGGCTTGGTTATCTTTCCCCTTAGTCCTGTGGAAAACAGTCATCTACACTTCTAGCTACAATAATATGATCAATGTGAAGAATATATGACTTGGGATCAAACTTGGGTTTGATGGTTGCATTTACCACTTATTATGAAATCCTGAACAATTTTACTTTTCTGAAGTTGCGTTTCCCTAGTAAAATCTGGGAAGACAATAGTTCTCCATTCTGTTGTGAAGGAATGATTAAGATAATCCCATAGAATGCATTTGATAACTCCTGGTACTTGGTGCAAGATTTTGAATTTGGTTTATGAGAGTAAAAATTTTTTTTACCTTTTCCTCCAAATACTTTGGTCCAAATACATTAATTGTGCAGAAATGTCCTACTGTTTCCAATACTTAGTAAAAAAGCTGTTTTGAAAATGCCATATTCTAGAAGGACAACTTATTCCTCCTTTAACAAAGAACTTATTTTTTTAGATAGTTACAATACAGCTTAGCTTACAGTTTGCAAAACTCTTACCTCATTTTGATCTCACTTTGAGGTCAGATAAAAAATATGGGTCCAAATTAAAATTTAGTCTGAGGTCACAGCACAGAGTGTGTGTATTATTTTATAGTGTTGAGATCTTGAGGGTTGTTCCTGACTCCTGGCATTATTTAGATAATAGGACAAGAGAATGATGGTAGAAATATTGCAAGCTAGAGACCCTCAGTCCTTTCCCTCTTGAAGACATCATTAATCGTCAGAGAGATGCTTTTGTTTACATATTTTAAACAAAGCTCTATTTGTCTACAAACTTGACAGAGATGTCTATTTAACACATTCTTGGAGTGAACAGCTTGTTTTGTGATAAGGGAAAGAATGGATCCCTTTTTTCCAAGCAAATAATGAATTTTATTACTTGACAGGTCTTCAGATTTCCTTTTCTCCTATCTCATTTTTCGTACCTGTAAATCAATAGTGGTTCAGATGAAGCAGCACTCTCCTTTCCCCTCCCGTTACCTCAGCCTGGCTTAGTCATTGCTAGAGCTGTCCCAGTGCTGGCGGTGGTTTGCATAAGCTGACATTCAAGTTGTGAGCTCAACTTCACAGCCCAGAAGCTGAGACTATTAACACCTGCACACAAACCCTGTCTTTATTCTAAATCTTATAGACTCCCTTACCTCCAGCTTCCTTGTTCTCTCTAAAAAAAAATTCTGTAAATATATACTTAATACTACTAGTACTAGGCAGAGATCACTTTGGAACTGAGGCTTCACAACTTTCCAGCTCTAGCTCCTGGGCAAATGATTTGTATCCCTCTCATCCTGTGCCCTCAACTTTACGTCTAATAGTAAGGACCATGAGACATTTTGTAAGAAATAGGCGAAATGTATATAAAGCATATGACACAAGTATTGATGCTACGGGGTGAATTTGAAAATATAGGCCAATATTTTTCTCCCCAGCTATCAGGAGTGAAGTAGGTACAGGGCATGGGTGTGTGGAGTAAGAAGGGGAAAGGAGAGTATTTGAAGAAGTGCTTTCATTACCATAAGCTTTCTGAGGGTAAGAAAAATTGGTACTCTTGCTGGTATGTTGGAAATTTCATTTATTTAGCATAGATATATGGAGGGCATTTTAGGTGTCTAGACTCTGGGGATATATCAGTGTACAAAACAGACAAGATTCCTACCCACATGGAACTTAAATTCTAATAGATTTAGAAATCCATATTACAGCGATCTCCCAAGAACAATTTAAATGAGATGAACAGCAAAAAGGTAAGTTATCGATACTGAAGGAAAGGGAGAGGCGAGTTTAGTCCCCAGCAGATGAGAGGTGCCAGTACAAGTCAAGAGACGAAGGGCAGCAGGAGTGCTGAGTGAGGGCAGGTGGAGGAAACTGCAGCCTAAAATATGCATGGGGAGGGCTACAGCCAAGGAGGAGCTGCAGGCCTGGGAAACAGCCCTGGCCAGGACCCCTGCTCAGTTCCCTCCAAGTTTTGAAAGGCTGGAGGCAAATGGCTGCCTGGCCATCATTACATAGAAGCAACGAGACAGGACCACATAGAAAGATCATTTTGGAGGAGGCACAGTAAGAAATTGTACCTGGAACCCAACGGTGAGACCTAGGTGATAGGACTTGCTAAAGATACTTTGCAACCATATAAATCACCATGCTGGAATTTCTGGATGATGAGTTTGTTTGAAGATATAAGAGGCTTCCCATAACCTTACTCTGGAAAAATGGTTATCACAGCATCCTCTGAGGACACAAGAGGTTGAAGAGAGAAGCCTCATCACCTCTTGTAGCCTTTGCTGAAAAGACTCTTCAAGCCTATCCCAGCAAAATATGACTTGTTTGTAAGGGCCAACTTTTAATCTATTCTCAAACCTAGTTCTCTATGCTATTCATTTCATTTGGGAACCAGAAATATTACATCTATTAAATCCAAGGACTGGAGTAGAGGGTAAGAAATGGAATGGAACAGAGGACTTAAACATCTGTTTGTAGAAGTCAGCTGGCCTTTCTCCTTTCCCTGCTGTTCTGCTGTCAGTTAAGGGTTTGCCCCCACGAGAAAAAAAGGAGGGCTCTTCTCTAAGAGTCTAAACAAGTGATCAAGAGAGAAGTAAGGCCTTCAGGGTGGGAGTCGGCACTCCCGAGCAACAGCCTGCATATACGGCATAAAGGGGTCGCCCAGAGAAGTCACAAAAACCCTGCCTGCTTATTTGAAAGTGGAAAAGGCCCCAACATACACAGCTCATGATCAGCATTTTTTTTTTTTACTAGCCCAATTCCTCATCAATGCACACTTTTTTTTTTAACCTTCTCTGGCTTTAATTGAGCATTTATGAGATTGAATTTTCCTTTCCCTTAATATATCAATCATACCTTTTAAAAAGATGGTTAATCTAGAGTTTCGAATATACATTTTAAACTAAGTCTACTTTAAAATAACACTATACTGCCTTACACGCAGTGCAGGAAACAGTATTCCCAATTCCTCAGTATCCTCTCTTAAAACATTGATGTCATTTATTTCACTTCTCCGTAAGGTATAATTATCCAATACATTGTGACTATTACTACTTTAAACAAATAGCTATCTTTTAAATCAGTTAAGGATAAGAGAATAATATATTTTATTTGACCTTCATTTTTCCTTTTATGACATTCTTCCTTTATGTAGATCCAAGTTTTCTGACTTAGATCATTTTCTTCCTTTGTCTCCTCTCTCCAGCCTTTGCAGATTTCCATCTCTCTGGAGCACCCACAGTGTGGTTGTGGATACACACCTATACACCTTCACACTTTAACTACATTGTGCCCTGCACTGTTCTTTGTTTCATGATGTAAGCCATGCTCCTCCAGCATGGTGGTGAACTCTCCAAGGCAGAGGTCCTTTCTTACCCATGTAGTGCTTGACACACAGGTGAGCATGTAAAAGACACTGGATTAACCCTGATTGATTATATCTAGTAGAAATATCACGTTATTGCAGTTTTTTTGTCGTTTGGATAGTGCAGGAGTGTTGACAGAATGTCTCCAGTGATTTTATTGTTCCCATTAGAGCGTCATTCCATGATATAGATGCTTCATGTGTGTAATTGTGACTATTTTAATGATACCTAATAAGAATTTCTGGGAGCAGCTGTTAATCTAAGCTTCAGAATTCACAAGGATGAAAATGTACATTGGGGATGATAAGAGGGAAACGATAGCCACTTCAGTCATCAACTCTTGGTGTTTGGAACAGGTCCTGCAACCTGCTGACACTTTGCCTTGTTGCTGAAAGGTGCTGTGATCAGGTAGAAGATAGAAGTAAGTCAACTTTTGCATTTTACATCTGTTCGCTTAAACTTATGCATTTCCTGGAAACTTTCATATAAGTTTGCAGAACAGAATTAGGAGGTATTTGAAAAAAAAAAAAAGATGTTGATTTCATCTGACTGACTTAATGCTCTCTGGATAACTGACTGGAGATTAAATACCAATGTTTAGATTGTACTTCTTTTTCATCTATTGTTACAACTGAGCATCATAATGTTGGCAGTTTTTTTCTATCATCTAGTGCCACTTGTTGAAGTATTTAATGATAGCCGTGATCTCTGAAGAATTTCATGAGCTGGGATGAGTGCCTGTCCCTTTGGTAGTGTTAAAGGGCATATGATAAAAAAGTGACTTCACAGTCTGGTCCTGCATAGCCCTGATGTTCCAAATTGTAGTCACATTAAGGAGAAATAGTTAACTTTTTATTGAATGGAGAGTGATGGGTGAAAAGTCACTTTAATTTTAGGTTGTTTTCTTTCAATATCTCAGGAGGAAATTAACTTTCTTAAACATGTGAGTTAGTGGAATTCATGGGCTTCTGTGCAATTCTTCATTTAGTGCCAACTCTGCTACTATCTGGTTTTGTATTTTACCCTGTTCAAGGCTTCATATTTGTATCTATGAAACTGGGGGGGGGGAGTGGGGAGGTAGTTTAGAATATTGTGATATGGAAAGTTTCCATTTTCAGCTAAATATTGTACCCCATGAGCACCCACTCTGTACCACATCACAATTGAACAACACTTGAGAATTTGAAAAACATTTTTTTTTTCATTTGCTTCTTCAGATAACTTCATTAAACAGTCAGGGTATATTTTATTATATCCATTTTACAGATAAGAAAACTAAGGATTGCCATTCACATTGGTCATAAATTGAGAGCAGTGCACAATCTTTAGAAGTGGGATAGACATGGTCTAGACACCTTAGTTCAAAGGGTGCAGGATCTAAGGCTAATTTTTCCCTTAAAAAAAATCTCCCCTTGAACAAAACCATTGACCCTTATTTCTATGGCTTCTAAATAAAGAAGAAAACCTTAGAATTTGGGTTATCCTAAGTACCAATGACAGTGTGACCCTTTTTGGGTTAAATCATTTGGCGTCTATGTTCGTCAGCGACAGGGGGCTGGGCTGGGGTGTGGTGATATGGAGAGCTTTATCCCTGTGGTTTGCTCTGCAGAAGTGGTTTGCCCAGTCAGAAGCTGAAATAACATGCTTGTGACAATAAATTGTGTTTCCACAAGGATCATAGGTTTGTGTTGGATGTTTAGAAATAAAGAGAACAAATCGGGCATTACTTACACCTTGAAATGAGAGGAGGGTAGTCTCTGGTGCCAAACTGATGGAATTCACATTCCACTTGCTACTTACCAGCTGTCTCACCTTGGAAGTCACTTAACCTCCATCTGCATCAGTATTGTCATCAGTAAAATGGGCATAAGAGTGTTAAAAAACCCAGAAAGTTATTATAAAGAGTGAGTTAATATGTATCAAGTTCTTATGTCATTGCCTAGTATACAGCATGTATTACATGGGTTTCCACTATTATAATAATAAGAGTTAATATTTATTGGCTGTTTCCTAGGTCATGCGTGAGTTCAGTGATTGCCATATATTACCTCATTTAACTCTGACTACTATCTCCGAGGTAGGGACTATTTTAATACTTTGTAAGGAAGAAAACTATGGAGAAGTTAAATAATTATCTCCAAATTCACACAGCCAGTAAGTGATAGCACATCTCTTAAAATTATGCCCTCAACTTCTATGCTAAAAATGGTTATTTTCTACTAGAAGTAGCTTAGAAATAGACAAAGTGAAAGTAAGAGAGCATGCTGGGCTTTTAGGCTGGCAGAAGTAACCTCTACATTGCAAACTTTGTCTTAAACGGTTTGTCTTAAACATTATCAATAAATGGTCGATATTATTGCTATAACCTCAGTCTATAGTATATGATTTCAGAAGAGTAACTTCTAGGTGTCCTTTTAAAAAAAACAGTGATTTCATTGTAACTGTACAGAATGAAAAAGAATGTTTAGCACTGACGATATATGATTTTAATGTTAAAAATGAGTTCTATTAGAATCAAAAGAAAATGTTGTCTCAGTATAGTACAGATGCCTGGAATAAATTTGGTTTGCAGTGAGGTGGGAAGATTCATCTATTTGTATTGATTCTTTCCACTGTGCGCCGCATGTTAAAATGCTTTACAATGACCAGTTGTTTTTCTTACATCTCTATAAGCTTAATATTTCCATCATCGTTTTAGCAAGAATGATGGTTCATTGAGAATGCAGATGTTTCAAAATTTAAGGGAGGCTAGTGTTCTAGAGAGTATAAGCTTTGAAAAATTTAGATCTAGATTTTAATCTGAATATTCCTGAGCAAATTACTTAAACTCTCTGAATCTGTTTCCTTATTCATAAAAAAAAAAAAAGAAAGAATTGCTTTAACTTCACTTAGAAAGCTGATGTCAAGCACAAATACTGTGCCAGGCACTCTATAATGTTCTAACAAAATCTACTGTTATTAAGACAGGTCTAGGTAATAAAGCAGTGTTTGAGGCAGAATTGCTGCTTCTTTAGAAAACCTCAGTGTTTCCTCTTAATGCCTTCAACTGATTGGATGAGGCCCATTCATTATGAATGACAATTTGCTTTACTTAAAGTCAACTGATTGTAAATGTTAATTATATTCCCAATTACCTTCACGGCAACATCTAGACTAATGTTTGCCCAAACAAGTGGGTTCCATAGTCTAGACACATTAAGTTTAGCCATCATACCATGAAACTCTTTTTCTGTGCTTGGTGTTAAGGGTCGCTGCGACACTGGTAAGTGTTCTGGTTGGCTATGTTATGCTATTAAGGTTGCCTTAAACCCATTCCTCAATCAACTGAGATAGGAAGATTATTATTGGAAAGTGAATCATAAGAAAAAGCACATTCTTTGGTGCTGGAATTCCTAGTGCTAACAGTCAGTAGCTGATAATTGGGCAAGAATGGCAGATACACTGACATGGGAGTGAAGCCTGGAAAAGTGTACCTTGATTCCTTCAAAGGTGCTTCTAGGGTCTTCTTAACTTTGCCACAGCTCAAAGCAGATTCCCTTTGGGATTGAACACTCTTCTCAGAAAAGTGTCCTTATTACTGTCAGGTGAAAGCATTTCCCTCAAGTTAAGCACGTTGAACTCCCTATTTTGCCAGAATGATAGAATTACTTCCCCCTTAGCAACTGCTGTGACTGCCTCATTTCCCAGGAAACGCTGGCTGCGGTGCAGGTGACAGACCATCAGTTGCTTATTTGAGTCACATCTGAGATGTAGCTGGTACTTTGGACGGAAGTGTGGGAGTTATCCACTCTCCATTTCTGATGTAACCACTGAAGGCATCCCTCCAAAGGAGATAATAACAATACTGCCTTTGTGAAATGAGAGTCTAATGGAGTACCATATGTTACCTGTTCTGAGTATTCAGCCTACATGCTCAGCGGGCTCAGTGCCATCTCTTTGGAGGTACATATTCTTGAAAGAAAATTAACACTTGCTGGCCACCCAAGTCCTGTAGAAAACTATTGTCAGATATTTGAGACTAGGTGTTCTACTCAGAAAGGAGGGCATCTGTGGTGGTAGAGGTTGATTTGGGGCCAGTATATAGCATCTTTATTTTCTTACAGTAACTTTTCTATAGGCAGATTAATCTAGGAGACCATAAGCCTGTGTGTATATGTTTGAATCTTTCCCAAATAAAAACCTGCACCTGCAGGATAATAGAGTTCAGACACTGGTATGTGGACATTGTTCTGCCCATGTGGACTCGCTCTGTCTGCAAAGACCTTTATGAGGAAATGGTCCCTTTGCTATTTGGGGAGAAAATTCCCACTGAAGTGCTTCATCTCCAAATTCATCCCTTTTATTCTGCTGAGGACTGACAGATGGCCACTGTGGAGTGGTTGCATAGACTAGCTGCTGAATATGACACTCGTACAAACGACCCTTAGTGAGAGCACCTCCCCTCTCCACAGAGGTGTAGACAGGACCCATTAGGGATGACAAGCTGCTGAAGGGAGGCCAACGTCCTGGGCCTGTGAGCGTGCTGCTGCGGCTTGAGAGGGTGGTGGGCCACTGCCTGCCCAGGGGCTCCACAAGGGTGCTGTGATCACAATGGCTTTGGATGTAGCCTGAAAGATGCTTCTGCAAACACTTCCTGACACCATTTGTGATACCCTTACCATGTCGTATTGAAGGGGGGCGGGTAAGGCTCTGAGGAGATGGTTTCAAGTTCAGAGGTATTGAAAATGAAATAAAAGTTTTATTCCCCACTGTATTTCGTGCACAGCCATCAGCTTGAATTTGGCTGGCTTTCTCCTTGCTTGCTTGTCTTGTTTGTCCTCTGTCTTGAGGGATGTAGAGAGAAGAGCTGCTTCAGCTGCCTTGGGGACAAAAGATGTCTGATGATACAGAAGGCAGATGGGGGAGGTATGTGGTGATGCTGTCTACAACGTCCCCCATGGAAAAGTGGCTTTCAGCTAAATAGAAGATATATGAACCCTAATGTCTATTTTAAAATATTAAAGAAGAACGAAATTTTGCCCCTGGAAGCAGCATGAATGGACTTGGAGGGCATTATGTTAAGTGAAGTAAGTCAGACAGAGAAAGACAGATACTGTACGATACCACTTACACGTAGGATCTAAAAAATACAACAAACTAGTGAATATAACAAACAGACTCAGAGATACAGAGAACAAACTAGTGGTAACCAGTGGGGGAGGGACAGGCTATTGGGGGTAAGATCGACTCAGAGATGTATTGTGTAACATAGGGAATATAACCAATATTTTTTAGTGACTGTAAATAAAAAGTAACCTTTAAAATAGTATAAACTTTTAAAAAATTAAAAAAAACAAGTAGTTGAAATACATGCACAAGAATACCATGAGGCAGTTTAGCCAAGGACAATAGACTAGCTGGTTAACCTGATCAACAAGTTTAGTTTGTTGCCATTAAGTACATGCATTGCTGTCTATCACATTTTTAAAAGAATGTGTATTAAGACAATGAAAATGAAAAAATGTGAAGAATCTCTGGGGCACCTGGAATAAAATTTGAAAATATAAATAAATAATGACCATCAAAGTCTTAACTTTGTTTTAAAACTTGAAGGATAAAAAAGCAACAAAACAAAAGAACATTTTGCTTATTGGCAGATCTGTTATCTGTGAGACACTGGAAGACATGCATTCCTCTGCCTACCTCATCTTTTTAGTGCAGTCATTTATTCTGACATTCTCAGACTAATCAGAGAATCCGATCTTTGTCACAAGAGAAAACAAATGTTAACTCCACCTCTAGAGAGAGACAGCTTGGTACAAAAATATCCAGGCTTTTCTCATGGGTCAGGGTTTCATCATTTACTTTAATCCTTCTGTGATACTCATACCTGCAGACTGACGTGGCTGAATGTGAAATTTCGAAGGGAATACTTTGGTTCTTGGAAAGATTTCTATCTGGTGGTCCAGTACCTCAGTTACTTTTTCAAACGCTTCCAAGGGATGTAGCTATGTGAAGGTGGTAATAGCAAGGGCCCCTGCACTATAGAATTTTGATAAGTTTTCCAAATTTGTATTTGTTCCCTTGTAGCATATTATCTTCTATCCAAATTTGAGCAGCTACCCGTGAGGTTTATAGTCTTGTCTGTGGTGTCTTCCTTTCTTGAAGCCCCTCTAGATGTCTCTGTGATTATCAGTTGAGTTTTCATTTTAACAAATACCTGTTGATGTCCTTCATAATTTTGCTAGTTTTTTTCCTTCTTTGAGAAAAGACCTTTATTTCATCTACAATTAGACAACATAATTAGGAAGCCTTCTCCAACAACTGCTGAAATAATAATTGGCAGTTGAGACATTTGTGGAGAGAGTGGTGGACATGGGAGTGGCAGACATGTGACTAGAACATCATGCCCTGTTGCATAAGCTCATACCCTAAAGTTCATAGAAAAATCAAAATAATCACAGTCAGCGCACCAGGAACAGTAATGCTTTCATCGTGTAGAGGTCAATGATATATAATAAACTCTGTAATCTCTGCGTGAAACCTGAGTGCATGTGTTCCCCGAACCCTTGCCTTTGTTTAAAAACTGCAGTTAGTCTGTCACAGTACTAAATTTCTGAAAAATCTATAGTATTCTTTGATACATGTAATAATTTTCTCATATATCCACTAGAATTTTATTTGCCTAAATCTTAATATCTGGTCAAGAAATAGTAGACTAACTTCCCACTGTTAGGTACAGAAAGTTAGGCCTTAGTTCAAAAGCTTTCTGTATTTTATTGTCAGGCAAAGGTGCTGAACACTTTTTCTGGCTGAAGTGCGTTGAACTAACCATATGCCTTTCATCTGAGTGTCTTAGTGCCCTCTATGTATTTTCTCGTTTAGACACATGACTGCCTTAGGAGATAGGAGGAGAGTAACAACAGTCCTTTGTAGATAAAGATTTGGAATATAGAGGATTTGAAGCCATGTGAAATAGTCTGGGAGAGATGGTAATAGAAGCTAGGATTCCTACACAACACTGAAGAATGGCTGGAATATTTTTTACTTACTGGGTACACAGACTTTCCTTGGTTCTAGACGTACTGAGGGCCTTTTGGGCTATCAACTATGTGAGGATGATTTCAGTCATTCATAAATGTTCAGCTTGAATTCCTGAGCTCAGGCAGACTACAGGCATTATAAGGCTCTCAATACCCACCCCTAGTCCCCACCCCCAGCAAAGACCTTAGCTTTTTCAGACACCAAAACTATTTATGCCTTAATTGCCTTTAGGAAGTCAAGAGAAATCAAAGCAATCTCTGCCTCCCAATGCAGCGATCTCCTCTGAAACCAAAGTTCTGTTTTTTGAGCACCTATGTTTCTATTCTTTATTTCTCATGCAGTTCAGTGATTCTTACTGTTTCATCACTGTACTGCTCACCTTCCATAGCAAAAAAATCATGAACTATGTTCAAATACAGTTTAACTTCCTCCATCTTTAATATCTTTATATTATTCAGTGGTGTGCTGGTAAATATTTAGCAACATGTGCTCTGAAAAGAGACGTGTGTTGTATATACACATAAGCTTTTAAAATATTTTACTAATATAAAGAATGTGTAGCATATTGTTTATAAATAATACACAATGCTCTTTATTATAAATGCTGTATAGCCAGTTCATTTGCACAGAATATTTTCACTGATTTTTGGCTCAACTCTTGTATCAATAACCAACCAGTTGTTGCAAATGGATGTAATTTCAACACGAATGCTGGTTGATATTTTCATTTGGATTGAGGGGTAAGGTGAAAGTGAAACAATGAAGGCACGTGTCAGAGTCATGCTCATTTTCCCATGACATGGGTGACTTCTTGGCTGAATCAGATAGTGGTTTCAAATACCATGAGAATATTTTTATCAGATTTTATTTTATTGCTACTCGCAATAAAATGTCAACAGATATGACAAAATTTTATGTTTAATCTGCATTATTTTCACCATTATTTCCTTAAATCTAAACCAGGATTTGGCAGACTTTTTCTTGAAGAGCCAGTTAGTAAATATTTCAGATTTATTGTCACATAGTTTTTGTGGTAATTCCTCAACTCTTACAATAGTAGAACTATAGACATTACCACTGAATATTGGCCGTCTTCTTGTAAGACTTTACAAAAACAGGCAGCAAATGGGCAATAGTTTGTCTTGATAATTGACAAAACAGTAAATCAAACCTTGATCTGTTAGCATTTACCAGTTTCTGTGGTGTAAAAACTCAATCACAGTCAATTTCAAGCTCCCAGTGTGTTGTTACTGAACATGGATTTGGGAAGGGATGTTCAGTAACATGCCATTGTGCAATATGTCCACCATATAGACACAATGGGTGGAAATAAAATCAAAAGTATGGATAATAAAATGTGTATTTATTAGGAAATAAGGGATTTGAGTATTTATTACCTTTGGTTTTAATATTACTGACTTAATTGTAAAGTCATATAGTCTGATGTTTTTCTCTTTTTTAATTGGAATATAGTCAGTTTATAATGTGTCAATTTCTGGTGTACAGCACAATGCTTCAGTCATACATGAACATACATATATTCATTTTCATATTTTTCACCATATGTTACTACAAGATATCAAATATAGTCTGCTGTGCTATACAGCATGAACTTGTTTGTTCTGTGTATATATATATATCAGTACCAGCAAATCTCTAATTTTTAATAATTATGTTTGATAAGCAGCTTTCAAAATTTCTAAAAAAAATGTAATTGTGTCTTGCAAACTGGTATGAAGGTTCTACTCACCACTTCTTTTCCTGGCACATTTCCCATTGGAGTTTATTATTTCATACTCAAGGAACTGTGAAGCAGGACCCATAAATTCATTCCATAGACATTTCATTAACTATCTATTTGTGTCAGACACTCTTAACTCTCCTCTGTTACTTTTTGATGTATTTTCTTCAACTCTCCTGAGAAACGTCTTCATGTTTGAAGCTTGGTCTTGATCTACTTGGCCACTGACTGTCAATCTGTTAAATTCACTGATTTCATATCTCATAGTCCTTTGCCATCCCTTGAGTGATTTCAGGTGCCATGGAGGATTCTATTAACGTTCTAAGTAATGTAGTTTCTTTAATTCCAGTGGCCTTTACTACTATTCTAACAACATATTTCCATATATATATTTCCTAAACTTACCTCAATGACCAGCTTAATATCTTGAACTCTGATATCTTACTTTGTGAATTGAACTATAAACTGTGTTATCTTCCTAATGCTATGACTTTTAATTCCCTTTTTTCATTCGAGTATAGTTGATATATAATATTTTATAGTTTCAAGTGTACAATAATTTTATAGGTTGTACTTCATTAAAGTAATTATAAAATATTGGCTATATTCTCTGTACTGTATAATATATCCTGTAGCTTATTTATATTATACATAGTAGTTTGCACCCTTTAATCCTCTACCCCATCTTGCCCTTCCCTTCTTCCCACTCCCCACTAGTAATGAGTAGTTTATTCTCCATATCTCTGAGTCTGTTCCTGGTTTTTTTACATTCATTCATTTTTTTTTAGAGTCCACATATAAGTGATAACATACAGTATTTGTCTTTCTCCATCTGCCAATTTTCACTAAAATAACACCTCCAAGTCCATACATGTTGTTGAAAAAGGCAAAATTTCATTCTTTTCCATGTCTGTGTAGTATTTTATTGTGTGTGTGTATACACACACACACACACACACACACACACCCCACATCTTTATCCTTTCATTTCTTGGTAGGCTCTTAGGTTGCTTCCATATCATGGCTATTGTAAACAATGCTGCTATGAACATTAGAGTGCATGTATCTTTTTTTACTAAAGTTTTCCTTTTCTTTGGATATACACCCAGGAGTGGAATTGCTGGATAATATGGTAATTCTAATTTTAGTTTTTGAGGAACCTCTATACTGTGTTCTACAGTGGCTGTACCAATTTACATTTTTGCCAACAGGATACAAGAATTCCTTTTTCTCTACGTCCTCACTGATGCTTGTTATTTGTGGTCTTTTTGAGGCTAGCCATTCTGACAGGTGTAAAGTAATGTCTCATCGTGGCTCTGATTTGCATTTCCCTGATTAGCAATATTGAGCATCTTTTCACATGCCTTTTGGCCATCTGTGTATCTTGGGAAAAGTGTCTATTGAGGTATTCTGCTCATTTGTTCAACTCAAGTTGTTTGGGTTTTTTTTTTTTTTTTGTATATATTGAAGTGTATGAGCTATTTTTATGTTTTGGATATTAATCCCTTACTGGTCATGTTATTCACAAATATTTTCTCCTATTCAGTAGATTGCTTTTTTGTTTTGTTGATGGTTTCCTTTGCTGCAAAACTTTTAACTTTAATTAGGCTTGTTTATTTTCGCTTTTTTTTTTTTTTTTTTTTTTTTTTTGCCTGAGGAGACAGATCCAAAAAACTGCTGTGATTTGTATCAAAGAGTGTTCTACCCATTTTTTCTTCTGTGAGTTTCATGGTTTCCCACTTTGGCCAGTACTGTACTGTCTGATGACTGTAGCTTAGTAGTACAGTCTGAAGTCAGGGAGTGTGATACCTTTAGCTTTGTTTTTTTCTCAGTATTGCTTCAGCTATTCAGGGTCTTTTGTGATTCCATATTAATTTTAAAACTGTTACAGTTCTGTAAAAATGTCATGATTGTTTTGATAGGGATTACTTTAAATTTGTAGATAGCTTTGGGTAGTATGGTCATTTTAATCATAGCAATTTTTTTTCAATGCAAGAGCATGGAATGTCTTTCCTTTTTTTTGTATCATCTTCAATTTCCTTCATCAGTGTTTAATAATCTTCAGAGTATAAGTCTTTTACATCCTTAGTTAAGTTTATTCCTAGGTATTTTATTCTTTCTGATGCAATTTTAAAGGGAATTGTTTTCTTGCTTTCTTTCTGATTGATTATTATTACGGTATAGAAAAGCAGCAGATTTCTGTTTATTAATCTTGTATCCTGCAACTTTAGTGAATTAATTTATTAGTTAGAATGGTTTTTATATGATGTCTTTAGGGTTTCCTATACATAGTATCAAATACAAATAGTGAAACTTTTACTTCTCTTCCAATTTGGATGCCTTTCCTTCCTTCTTCCCTCCCTTCCTCCCTTCTGTCTAATTGCTATGACTAGGCCTTCTAATACTATGTTAAAAAGAAATGGTGACAGGGGCATCTTTGTCTTGTTTCTGATTTTAGAGGAAAGGTTTTCAGCTTTTCACTATTGAGTATAATCTTACTGTGCATTTGTCATAAATGTCCTTTGTTATGTTGAGATATATTCCCTCTATACTCATTTGGTAAGAATTTTTATCATAAATGGATACTGAATTTTGTCAGATGTTTTTTCTGCATCCATTGAAGTGATCGTGTGATTTTTATTCTTTGTGTTGTTAATGTGATCGAAAGCCTTTGCCATATATTTGTCTTTACTAGTAGAATTTTTCCTTTCCTATGACTTCTTACTTCTTATTGTAGCCTTTTCTTTTCCACTTAAGACCATTTAACAGTTCTTTTAGGGTCAGTTTAATGTTGTTCGGCTCTTAGTTTTTGCTTGTCTGAGAAGTGTTTTTATTTTGTTTTGTTTTTGTTTCTAATCTCTCCTTCAATTCTGAATGATAATCTTGCTTGGTAGGGCATCCTAGGTTGTATGTTTTCCCCATTCAGTACCTTAAATATATTGTGTCACTCACTTCTGGCGTGCAAAGTTTCTGCAGATAAATCAGCTGAAAGCCTTATGAGGGATCCCCTGTATGTGCCTTTTTTATTTTTCTCTTACTGCCTTCAGAATTCTCTCCTTAACTTTTTTCCAGTTTTAATTATGATTTGTCTTGGTGTGAGTCTCTTTCAGTTTATCTTGTTTGGAACTCTGTGCTTCCTGTACCTGGATAAGCTGTTACCTTCTTCAAGTTAAGGGAGTTCTCAGATACAATTTTATTAAATACACTTTCAACACTTTGCTCACTCTTCTTTTTTAGGGACCCATATAATGCAAATGTTAGTATGCTTGATGTTGTCCTACAGGTCCCTTAAACTGTCCTTATTTCTTATTTGTTTTTCTTTTTGCTATTCTGACTGGGTGATTTCCTTTATACTATTTTCTAGATCACTTAGACATTCCTCTGTATCTCCTAGTCTGCTATTAATTCCTTCTTGAGTATTTTTCATTTCAGTTATTGTATCCTTAAAGAGCTTACTGATTCTTTGTTATATTCTCTAGTTTCTTGTTAAAATTCTCACTGTTTATCCATTTTTGCCCTGGTTCAGTTACCATTCTTACTGCTAATGCTTTCAACTCTATCTGGTGAATTATTTATCTTGGTTTGTTGTTTTTTTTCAGGTTTTTTTCCTTGTTCATTCATTTGAAACAAATCCCTCTGTCTTCTCATTTTAACTTTTTCTGTCTCTATGAAATTAGGTTATAGGGTTAACTATCCCAAGGAATTTTCTTGTGTAGGTGATTCTATGCAGTCTGAGTGTACCTAGTGGCTTTAGTGGGAGAGCTGGATCCAAAGTAAGCACAGTTCCTGTCTCCCCTCAGGGCTTGCTGGCAGCTGTCACCTTGGTAGGAGGTAGGGCTGGATATGGAAGGGCTAGAGCCACAGCCAGGCGTGAGCAGGAGCCTCTCTCCTAAGCTCAGTGGTTGTCACTGCCCTATTGGAGGTGGGGCAGGGTTGGATCCCAAGGTGCTGGAGCAGCATGCCTAATGGTCTGGTCCAGGCTAGTTCCTTTCCCTCTAAGAATATGGTCACTCCCCTTCCAGCTAGAACATCTTTGCTCCAGAGGGGAGCAGCACTGGAACAAGAGGGGCCTCAGCATTCTCCTGTAGTGGGCTGGAATGCACACTGTAGTGGTCCTGGCATGCCAGTCAGAGATCAAAATAGCTTCTGATTCACTACCTCTGCTTGTGCCTGCAGTGGCCACCCTCACCTCTTTATGATTCATTGTCAGGTCCAAGCTGGCTCCAGCTCCCACAATGGCACACTCCCCTCAGCAACAGGAACTTTTGCCCTAGTGGAGATCTGTGCCGGAGCTAGAGGGGTTGGAGCAGGAGCCTGGCACATCCAGGGCATGCACTGAGGCAGTCACAGGAAACTGGCCAGAGCCCTGGGAAGTTTCATTCTGCTTCCTCCGCCTTGTTCCAGGGAGTAAGCAAGCATGTGCACACTCTTTAGGAGAGAAGTCTAGGTTTTTGGTAGCCCTCCTGAAAGCCCCGCTGGTTTTCAGTCCACCTAAGGGGACCCATCTTCCTGGTGTCAGAGCCCAGACACCAGGCCTTCGCATAATGTGGTTCCAGCTGCTCACTCCCCAGGGAGGATCTCTGAGCCCATGTAATCCCCCTCCTCTTCTGTGTCCCCGCCTAGGGAATGTGAGTCCTGACCTGAGTGCTTCATTTCTTTTCCTACCTGGCTCCATCTCAGTCTTTCTTTACAGCTACTTGATTGTATGAGTCCTTCTGCTTGTCTGGTTTGTTTTCAGTGGGAATTGGTCCACATGTCGATGTTTCTTCAGTGTGTTCGTAGTGGGAGGTTAGCCCAGCATCTTCCTTCTCAACCATTTTGCCCTCCTCCCTGACATCTAGTTTTCAATCACATTGAAACAGGAAGTGCTTGATATTCTTCTTTTGATCAGTCTCTTTTAATTTAACCTTATTACGCATCATGGGCCACTGGCATCATTTCGAGCAGTATCATCAGTGTGTTTAACAGGTCATCTTACTGGTTTACTGACATACTGGAAAACCACAGTGCTGGGTTCATATAACATTGTTTTCTTTTCTTTTTCCTATACCTCTGCTAATGATCACAGGTAATGAGTGATATCAAAATGTATGCATTTTCTTTTTAGGCACTCACTCTGCTTTGTCATCTAATTACTTATTTATTATAATTCACTCTGTTTCCCATTTCATATAGCCAGTATTTCAAATCTGAACCTCTATTCTCAAGTAAATGATTCCATCCCTGCCTGTGCCAACCCTAAGCTGGCAGACTTGCTGTTACTAAAGGCCTGGTTAGTTGGGTTGGTGTGCCAGAGCACAAGTTGATACCTTGGAACAGTTTTCTTGGAAGAGAACTAAATTCTGAATTTCATGGCCTAAGTAGGTTCAAGAGGATATGAGGAGCAAAGTCTTGAGGAATATGAAGTAATAAATGGGCTGAGAGCCACCTTTCCCCCTGGGAGTTTTTCGTGGCCTGCTTGTTTTCACTCTGAAAACACTTCCTGAGCAATTACATTTATACCTTTAGCTACAACCTAAAGGCTGATCACATATTAATCTTTACTTTCAATTCGTATTTCTCTCAGGCTTTCAAATTTTATTTGTTGACTACACATATTCAGCTGCAATTTCCAAAAACAAAATAAACTTGTCTGTTTTAAAAACTGTGTTTATGCATTTCTACCTGTCCTGAGGCTTCACTTTCTTATGAATTTCTTGTCTTGATGTTGACAAGGCAGACACTTGGGAGCACCCTTGACTCCTCTTTCTCCCTTATTTGCCCATGTGCATAGGTTTCCAATTCGAGAAAACTGCACCTTCTAAAGTTTTTCATCTGTCTTTCCTTTGCAGCATATTTGCCTCTCCTTTAGTTGAAAAACTTCCATCTTCACATTCTAGTTAATAATCAAACTACTCTCATCTACTCCAGTAATTCTTTTCTCTGTTGTTACCAAAGTGATAGCTCAACATTGCAAGTTCAGATTTCCTTTTAATAATACCTTGCAGATTATTCAAACCTGCCAAGAGGGCTCAGCCCTGCCTTCTTAACCTCAATTCTTTCTACTCCCTTTTATTCTTAGTTTCTGAGGATCAATTCTTTTATGATTTTTCACATTTTCATATGGGCCATACCTTAATGAGAAAAAAAAAAAACATTTAAAGCAAGTAACAAATAGATACAGTACCCTGACTAAGACCCAAAGTGTGTATTAGGTTAAAAAGTAGGGGTTCCTTCTCCATGGCTCTTGAATTCTAGTCTATGAGGTAGACATAATACTGTTTCCATTTTTTTCTCCCATTTTAAAAAGTGAGGCCAAAATTTTAATCTCAGGGGGAAAGAAAGGCAGTAAGTAGGTGGTAGAAGAGACTAATGGTGATATAGTGCATTTTGAGATAGTTCCAGTTGTAACTGAGATGTATAAATACAGGTGGAGCCCTGGAAACGGAGCATCATGGGAGTTATCAGACAACTAGCTATTAGACTAGGAGGGAGATGCTGCCCACATAAAACAGAGGTGACGTAAGTGGAGCCTTCTAGACAGAAAACTGCATCAGGATCTGAACATATTAAATCTGCTTAAGGATCAGAAAAGGAAATTACATAGCTACAAAGTAGGCTGATAGCAGGACCAAAGGTAGTCCAAATATACTGAGAATAAATAAGAAAAAAAAGGGACATTATTAAAAAGTTATTTCATATTAAGAGAAAAAGAATAACATTTTAAAGCCCAAAGAAAAAGCATTCTTCTGAAAATCATCACCTAGAGCCTCTGAGAAATTTGGCAATTGTACCTGCACACAAGAAGACACAGTATTTTTTTTTAAAAGGAACAAAAAATGAGCTGAGAGGGACAGGCATTATCAAGATAAACTGCAAAATGAGATGGCTGATGTGTGTAAGAACTGTTGCAAATAATTTAAAATTCACTTTAAGGGCAGTGAAGAGTAGACATGTCTCTGAAGAAAACCAAATTATTAATGTGAGGGCAGAAAATCTCCACACTCTTCCAGAGGGAAAGGTCATTTAGATGAAGATGACAAGAGAGAAGTTCACAGAATTGAAAAAGAGAAAATGAAAACTCAGTTTTCTTATGGCGTGTGCTTGTGAAGGGAGCCCAAAACAAAAGAAAGAGTAAACAGTCATGTGGAGTAGATGGTAATTTTCTTATGACGGAATAAAGCAAAAGAACTAACCATACTTCAGTACATTCTGGTAAGTTTTGAACCTGAAGAACATATATACGTATTTTATATATATATATATATATGTATATATATATGTGTGTATATATACATATATATAATCTACAAGTGTTGAGACAGAAGGAGAAAAACACATCACTTACCAGGGCAATTGGTGGCACTGAGGGAGGGCTTAGAGAAGTTTAGCTCCCACCCACCACCCCAATAATCTCCAATCAAATAAAGACAAAATAAAGACAAAAATTTAAAAAAAGCTTGTATTGGCCACCGTGGTTTTAAGTCCCCAAGCACCCACCTCCACATCTACTAGATTTCTATACCTAGTGCTTCCCTCCTGTGAAACATTCTGAAGCCAACACTCTCACAGACATAACTGACAAAATGAAAAAGGGAACCAAAAATTAATGAAGGATGGGGACCACGCTATAGAAAAAGCACTGAAGGTGAATGCTGACAAACATGCACTGAGTTTCTTCTACAGATATTAAGTGCCTCTCACATGAAAGTGACCATACTAGGAACTAAGGATATAATGACCAAAAAGCAAGGCCTCTGTTCTCATGGAGGAAACAGATAATTAAAAAACATAGGGGGACTCTATTCTAATGTTCTTAAATATGGGACATCTGCATGTTTCCAAGAAAACTTAATAAAGACATTGCAAAGTGCTACAAAGTTGATATTTATACAGTCTGACCTCCATGTATACAGGTTCCTCATCTGCAGATACGGAGGGCCAACTGTACTAGCCATTTAATATAAAGCACTTGAGCATCTGTGGATTTTGGTATCTGCGGGAGGTCTGGAACCAATTCCCCATAGTTACCAAGGGGACAACTGTGCTTTGCATATCCTTTGCTTTCAAGATTCTTTTCTAAGATGTACATGATTTGGTCTCTAGGGGGAAGAAACACCAGAAGCTGCAGCAGGTGCAAATAAGAACCTGTTGTTTCCCCACAGCTTTGCAAAAGGAAAGGGGAGAGAGAAGAACTGCAAAAACTCGATCCTGACCAAATTTACTTGTCAGGAGATAGAAAACAAACAGTAGTTTTACAGGCTGCATGCAGAGTGGGATAGAGAGAAGGCTGGAGTGGCTTAGAGAGTCAGCTCCACAGTCTGGAGGAGGGGATATTCACTTGGTCATTCTGGGAAGTTCCTGAAATTCTCCCGAGACTGTTCTCTGAAGGCATATTGCTCTTGGCCGGTTACTTAACTTCCCTTACTTTTCATTTAATCCCTCTTTAGAAGAAGAGATCACATGTGATAGTATGAGTGTAATTACTAAGATTATTTCTGTGGCACAAATGTCCAGATGTTGGTCCAGATATTGGTCTTTTTTTTGTTTAACTGTCCTTATTCATAATCAGTGGTAACTCTAGACAGGACATAGCAATTTTCTTGCCCAAGTTATTTTCTGGCTTTTGTGGTTGCTTTTTGAAGCAAGAGAAATATGTAGGGATAAGTACATAGGTAAAAACATTTTTCTCTTCAAAATCAATTAGGGAAGAAGGAATAAACAAGCAGAAAAAAATAAACCCCCAAACATGGTGTTTATTATTTGGAGACAATTTATTTCTGTTTTGATTTGCACTGAGTGATGAGCGCTTAGAAATTAGCAAGAAGACGTCTGTTAAGTTTTTCTGAGGTTCTGTAATTAGGAAATTGACTTTGTACCTCAGTGTAATTTGCTTTTCATAGGAATGGTTGGAATTGATTTTTTTTTTTCTAAAATTGCTCAATGGCTTGGCTGTTTTTTTTTTTCCCCCTAGAGCAATCAAGTTCTGGGAAATATGCTGTGTCCTTTAGAAATTTTCATATTTCTGATGTTAAATTGAAACTTATAAGGAAAAATGTGTTTTTTCTCTTAAAAAAGTACCTAAATATTTAAGATCCTAGTGTCTGGGAAAAATAAATCATGACTATGGTTTAATCTTGTTTCACTCAATAGTGAAGTTAACCTGATTTGGGGCTGGGCTAAGGAGTACAATCACTTTAATGCTGTTTTAAGATGATTTGCTTTGGAATAGAAAAGAGGTCTTGGTGAGGTGTTTGTTTCTTTCTCAAAAAGCCTTATTCCTGACATGGATGAAGGAAGACTTTTTAGTTCCATCTGTTTCAAAGTGGACACTAAAACTAATTTTCCCCTATTGATGGTGGTGAGGATAAATTTTAAAAATACAGATTTCTTAAGACCTTAGGTGAACTGCATATATATGTGTGTGTGGTGATATTTAGTAGAAGTCATGCCTATACTTTGCTTACCTCCAATCCTTATATTTTGTAGCAAGAGTATGTCAAAGCAGAATCGTGGAAAGCCACAAGAGATGGTCGGAAATGAATCTTTTCTTCAGAGCGTGAGTTGGCCAGTTTGGCCTACAGGCCTCATCTGGCCAGGTGTCTCATTTATTTACGTATTGCTTATGGCTGCTTTGGTGCCACAAAGTCAGAACTGAGTAGTTGTAAAAGAGGTTGCATGACCT